>NC_047084.1:40170258-41416329 GCF_902459505.1 Geotrypetes seraphini | reverse complement strand
CTCGCCGATGTCACTTCCAGGACCTGAACCTAGGAAGTGACATCAAAGGGCAAGCAGACACTCACGTGGGCATGCTGTTCATGTCAGAGAAGTTATAAAGGTACAGGGAAGGGGGCGCGCACACAGCGGGGGTGGGGGAGCTGAGTCACCGCCCCAGGCACCACTACGCCACTGCTCTAGGTGATTTAAATTGTCTGTCCAAGGCTAATATGCAGTTAGTGCCCAAGCTAAAACCAGCTATTAGGAGGTGCTCTGGGGTGGAGTCAGCACTTGGACAGTTAAATGCCAATATTTCGCATTTAACCGGCAAGGTAACCACGCAAAAATCAGCCCTATCTTTATGCAGTTCATCATAGCCAGTTAAGAGCTGAATACTGCTCTATACTGGCTATGCTGTTACCAACTCCACAGACTCAGTTCTGTAGGTGTTGAGTCCCCCCAGTACAGAACAAGTACTATCATTGCATCTAAGGAAAAGTACAGTTTGTATTCTCTTTGGAACCTCTGCTCATTTGGAAAAGTTAGTGCATAGGAGTGGAGGAGTGACCTAGTGGTTAGGGCTATTGCCTCAGCACCGTTGCAGTTTCAAACTGAGTGCTGCTCCTTGTGACCCTGGGCAAGTCACTTGACACTCCATTGCTCCAGATATGTTAGTCAGATTGTGAGCCCATCAGGACAGATAGGGAGAAATTCTTGAGTACCTGAATGTAAACTGCTTAGGCCAGGGGTCTCCAAAGTCTCTCCTCGAGGGCCGAATCCAGTCAGGTTTTCGGGATTTCCCCAATGAATATGCATTGAAAGCAGTACATGCACATAGATCTCATGCATATTCATTGGGGAAATCCCAAAAACCTAACTAGATTCAGCCTTCGAGGAGGGACTTTGGAGACCCCTGGCTTAGGCTATAAGCAGCACATAAATATGAAAATAAATAAATATAGGTTTGCAATAAAGATTTAAAAAATAAAAAAAAAACAACCCTGCTCACAGCATAGGATTCAACTAATGCTTTTCCATGCTGTGTGCTTGCTCAATTAGCTTGAGCAAGCACACAGCTGCAAGGAACCAATCAGTATTCAGAGATAACAAATTGCACAAGGAATGATTTGGTAGGTATACAAAGGGGTGCTGGAAAGTTCTCAGCCCAACCAACTTCCTACATTCTGAACATTATTTTGTCACTGTAGCTGAAAAGTGTTATTTTATTTTGCCAAGTGCCAATTTGCAGAATTGTAATGCTGTGTTTTGACATTGTTTCAGATAATTGATTGAACCATTTCAATGAAAAGTGTGGAGTTTTCAAGTGTGGAACTCCAAGTTATCATGAAATTCCTATTGCTGCAGAAGAAAGCTCCAAAGGAAATCTATGAATGTATGCCCATCATACTCCATAGTGAAGAAGTGGTTTGCAAACTTTCAATGTGGAGATTTTGAAACCAAAGATGCAGCAAGGTCTGGGAGGCCTCAAATGGTATCAATTCCTGAAATTGCTGACCATATCCATAGCCTGATTTTGGCAGATCGATGAATATCAGCTAAAACAATTGCTGAGATACTACAAATATCCAGGGAACGTGTTGGATGTATAATCCACAAGCAGGTTGGTATGCAGAAGCTATCAGCCAAGTGGGTGCCCAAATGTTTGAATGCTGAAGAGAAACGATGTTGAGTGGACACTTCCAAGTTGATTTTGGAGCATTTTCAGTGAGCTGGTGCAATATTTTGGAATGACTAGGTACTGTTGCTAAAACATTGTTACATCACTTTGATTCTAAGACAAAACAACAGTTAATGCAATGGCGACACTCAGGTTCTCCAAGGTCAAGGAAATTCAAGACCCAAAAATCAGCAGGAAAGGTCATGGTCACAGTGTTTTGGGATCAGGAAGGTGTTGTAATCACTATCTTCCAAAGGGCCAAACAGTTAAAGCAGAATATTACTATAACTTGCTGTGCCCATTAAAGGAGGCATTGAAAGAAAAAAGGAGATGGAAGCTGCAGAGAGGAGTTCTCTTTTTTGCCAGACAAAAAACACCAGATTCATCTGGTGTAATATAACATTAGCTTAACTGAGGTCACCAGCTGGTAATATTTATTGGATGCTGGTGTGGGTGAAATGGAGGGGGGAGGCAGAGGGGGAGGGGAATATATGAGGTGATATCAAGGGTATATAGAATAAGGACTGACAAGTTTATAAGAGGAGGTAAGAAAGGATTAATAGACAAAGCTTCTAAGAAAGAAAAAGGATTGGGGAGGTTTTTGAGGTGAAGGGGGTGGAACAGTCACAGGATTGGTTGGATGTTTGTGGCAGGTTGGAGGGAGTTCTGTGAGGATAAGGGAAGAGTTTGTAAGAAAGAAAATGGATTGGGGAGGTTTTTGAGGTTATGGGGATGGAACAGTCATGGGATTGGTTGGATGTTTCTGGCAGATTGGAGGGAGTTCTGTGAGAAAAGGGGAAGAACAGAGTAGTCTCTTCAGGAAAAAATTATCCCTCCCTCCCAGGTGTGCTGGTGGTATGTTTTGTGTTAGTGTTGGGGGTGGGGGAAGATTTATAGATTTTATGTGGACCTGGGTGGGTTTGGTTGAGCTTTTGAGGTTGAGGGAAGTGGTTACAGCTTTATTAGACATGACTACATTATTACAGAAGGTGAGGTAGATGCGTGAAATAGTTTTGGAATTCCAGTAGATGTAAGAGTAGTAAATACATGGAATAGTTTCTGAATTGTTGAAGGCATAGGCAGTGGCGTACCAAGGGGGGGCGGGGGGGGGGCGGTGCGCCCCGGGTGCCAGCCCTAAGGGTGTGTTCCCGGCATTGCCGTTCAGTCCCCCGCCACCCCCGAAGGACCGCTCGCCCCACTGACCTTCCTGCACCACCTGTGAAGCAGCCCGCAGCAGGATCGCGAAGTCAGCGTCAGCGATCCCTGCGCTGCTTCCTGCGCCGCGATCCCGCCCCTTCTCTGACGTCAGAGGAGGGGCGGGACCGTGGCGCAGGAAGCAGCGCAGGGATCGCTGACGCTGACTTCGCGATCCTGCTGCGGCTGCTTCATAGGCGGTGCGGGGAGGCCAGGGGGGCGAGCGGTCCTTCGGGGTGGGTCGGGGCATCAGGCGTTCAGGGTGGGGCGGGCGGGCAGGCAAGCAGGCTTTCAAGGGGGAGGGGGGGACAGGCAGGCAGGCAGGCCTTCAAGGGGGGACAGGCCTTCGGGGGGGGGTGCAGACCTTCAAGGGGTGCAGGCCTTCAAGGGGGGCAGGCAGGCCTTCAGGGGGGGTGCAGGCCTTCGGGGGGGGTGTAGGCCTTTGGGGGGGTGCAGACCTTCAAGGGGGTGCAGGCCTTCAAGGGGGGGAACAGGCCTTAAAGGGGGGAAAGGCAGGCAGGCCTTCAAGGGGGGGACAGGCCTACAAGGGGGGGACAGGCCTACAAGGGGGTGGGACAGGCCTTCAAGGGGGGGACAGGCCTTCGGGGGGGGTGCAGACCTTCAAGGGAGTGCAGGCCTTCGGGGGGGGGTGCAGGCCTTCAATGGGGTGCAGGCATTCAAGGGAGGCAGGCAGGCCTTCAGGGGGGGGGCAAGCCTTCGGGGGGGGTGTAGGCCTTTGGGGGGGTGCAGACCTTCAAGGGGGTGCAGGCCTTCAAGGGGGGGAACAGGCCTTCAAGGGGGGAAAGGCAGGCAGGCCTTCAAGGGGGGACAGGCCTACAAGGGGGTGGGACAGGCCTTCAAGGGGGGGGTGCAGGCCTTCAAGGGGGGGTGCAGGCCTTCAAGGGGGAGACAGGCCTTTAAGGGGGGGAAAGGCAGGCAGGCAGGCCTTAAAGGGGGGACAGGCCTACAAGGGGGGGACAGGCCTACAAGGGGAGGGACAGGCCTTCAAGGGGGGGGACAGGCCTTCGGGGGGGGGGGGTGCAGACCTTCAAGGGAGTGCAGGCCTTTGGGGGGGGGGCAGGCCTTCAAGGGGGTGCAGGCCTTCAAGGGGGGAAAGGCAGGCAGGCAGGCCTTCAAGGGGGGGGACAGGCCTACAAGGGGGGGAGAAGCTACAAGGGGGGGGGACAGGCCTTCAAGTGGGGGACAGGCCTTCGGGGGGATGGTGCAGACCTTCAAGGGAGTGCAGGCCTTCGAGGGGGGGTGCAGGCCTTCAAGGGGGGACAGGCCTTCAAGGGGGGGAAAGGCAGGCAGGCAGGCCTTCAAGGGGGGACAGGCCTACAAGGGGGGGGGAGAAGCTACAAGGGGGTGGGACAGGCCTTCAAGTGGGGGACAGGCCTTCGGGGGGGTACAGGCCTTCGGGGGGTGCAGACCTTCAAGGGGGGGACAGGCAGGCAGGCCTTCAAGGGGGGGACAGGCCTACAAGGGGATGGGACAGGCCTTCAAGGGGGGTGCAGGCCTTCAAGGGGGGACAGGCAGACCTTTAAGGGGGGACAGGCCTTTGGGGGGGACCATGATTTAGAAGTACACGGAGGGAAGAGGGTGTTCAAAGAGACGTGCATATGCCAAACTTTGGGGGGGGGGAAGAAATAATGGGTCTGAAAATAGAGGAGAGGGAGAGAGATGATGGACCATGGGATTTAGGGAGGGAAGGAACAGAAAGGGAGAGAAATTGGACACAAGGGATGGTGTGGAGGAGGGATAGAGATACTGGATAGGAGGGTAATTAGGAAAAGAAAGGGAGAGATGGTGGACTCTGGGATGGTGGGGAAGGAGGGAGAGATGCCGGATGAAAGGGTATTTAAGAAAAGGTGGATCTGTGGAGGGAGATGAAAAAAAGGAAAGATACCAGACTTCCTGGGAAGGGAAGGGAAATGGAAAGGGAGGACAGAGTTGGCAGATGGATGGTTAGCATGCAGAAAGAAGGAGACCCTGGCAAGCAAGTTATCAGAAGAAAACCAGAGCCTTGGACCAACAAGATTTGAAATATAACCAGACAACAAAAGGTAGAAAAATTAATTTTATTTTCTGTTTTGTGATTATAATATGTCAGATTTGAAATGTGTATCCTGCCAGAGCTGGTGTTGGACTGCAAACGTGAGCAAGGATTTAACAAAAGGAGGAAAAGTCCTTTTTGTTTCTTTATTTTATTTACACCACAGCGCCAGTGTGGTTAGGAGAAGCCAAAGGGGGTGAAAAAGCTATAAAACCCACCAGGAGTTTTGAAAAAAATCACCCAACTGGGCAGGAAAATCGAATTGAAAAACCAATTCAATAGGGCTGAATCGAATCAAAAATTTTTTTCCTGTATCTGGCAGCATTAGTTTGCGCTACTGTCTTAGACTTTAGGACCTGGGATTGGGGAGAGATGGCATCCTCAGTACTTTATAATGCAAGTGAAACGAGGATTTGGTCAGACTTTTAAAGAATCTGCAGAAAAAAAATATTGTATAGGCCGGGGACATGAGACAGCAGGAAATGGGAACTTTTCTTCCTTCTATTTTTGTGAATGGAAAGGCTGAGGATGTCAGAGAGTTCAGTTAAAATGTGTGCTTTATAAGAAAATATAATAATGCGTTTTATAAAGTTTATAGCAAAGCTGGCCTACCCAGTGAGGTGTTCCTAGTGGTGATGGTGGCAGCGTGTCAATGTGTTGAGAGGAAGAGGTGGTCTGGGAAATTCTGCTGAGCAAACTCCGGGCCCATTTCCACCCCCCAGTTAGTCCACTCCACTCAACTGGTTCACACACTGAGTGGGTCTTTGGGTGTTGTTTTGGGATCTCTTCCAGTGGTTTATCTCCTTCTGGTCCAAGGAAGGAAACTTTGTTATCCTTAGCATTGACCTACAGAATATGTTTGTAACAGCGCTGCTTGTGTGGCATTAGGCTATGTAGTGATCGAAAGAAAAAAACAGACCTTTGCACATTTTTGCACTATATGGAGGGTGTATGAGGAGATTCATATTTCCTGCACAGCTAAGTCCATGTAAAGTTACCTTGTGCTGTATTTGACATCTAGCAAGATCTCTGTTTGAAAGGAAAGATCTAAATTTAAAAATGAAGTGGCCAGAAGTTATGGTAAAAGCAGATAGTGTAGCTGGTTTTAAGAAAGATTTGGACAAATTCCTGGAGGAAAAGTCCATAATCTGTTATTAAGACATGGGGGAAGTGTCTGCTTGCCCTGGATCGATAGCATGGAATGTTGCTACTCTTTGGGTTTTGACCAGGTATTAGTGTCCTGGATTGGCTACCATGAGAATGGGCTACTGGGCATGATGGACCATTGGTCTGACCCAGTTAGGCTATTCTTATGTTATGTTCTCATCTGTAGGGGCCTTTGTTTTCACTTCTTATTTTAATGTATTTTTTTTCTGGGAACTTATCAGTGTTTTTTTATAATGGGAACAAAAATGGAAGAGAATTAATGTGTGTGGGATGAGGGGGTAACTAATTTCTTCAGCTAAATAATTCAATCCACTTCAAACAGACATAGGAGAACTCACGCACCATTCACACACCCTCCAACCAAAAAACGTCAAAAGAAAAAAACTGTTCAACGACCTCCTAGCCATTCGAGCTGCAACACTCGACCCCCAACTCTACAACCAATTGACATCGACCACAGACTGCAAAACCTTCAAAAAGAAATAAAAACCCTTCTATTCAAAAAACACATAAAACCGAACTAACACAATCAGAACTGTCCCAAGCATCACCTGCAACTACTCCATATGTACTTCTGATGTCATGACAATTCAGACATAATTTATGTTATGTTATGTTTGGAATATAAGAAAATTTTCACTGCCTGTTTCTATTCTGACCATTTATTCTGTTTCATGGTCATTACAAAAAATATTTTTTTACATAGGGGGGGGGTGTCAAAAAATGATGGGCCCCGGGTGCCACATACCCTAGGTATGCCACTGGGCATAGGACAGTCACATGGGCTCTCTGGGAGAGAGAAGGATTTAGTTGTTGCTGTGGAGGGGTATACTGGCTGGGTCTTATGGTCTTTATCTGCCCTTATGTTTTTCTAGGTGGCTTTGCTTGTGTCCTCAGACTGGGTTACAAGGAACTGCAAGGCACTGGCTAGGAGCTGGGAAACAAACTGCTTTGTTTGACTCATTTTCTGCCATTTGGGGGTACCAGAGGTGAGTTGTTCTTTTCTCATATGGAGCAGCCGCTTGTTCTATTAGTATTGTTTGTGGGATGGTTCACCGGACATTTGCTTATGTGGGAATTTTATTTAAGTTGCGAGGGTATGTGGTACTGAAGTTGATTGTGGGTATGTGTGGTCTGGTGTCCTGGTACAGGGTTTACTTGTTTTTTGTATGAGAGTCTGGTGACATTTGTTTGCAGTATTGCCTGATGTGTGCACGTCATAGTTTGTAGTGGTGCTCTGGTGGTTAACCTTATTGTGGCACTTGGCAGCTTGTTGAGGGGTGAGCTGGCATCTTCTTGACCTGCTATTGTATTTTTGGGGTAGTTGCCAGGAGATGTTTTGTTGACTGCAGGTTAAATGCAATTGCATATTCCCCGGTCAGCTGCTTTGGATGGATCGAGAATATGGATTCTTTTGTACGTGTGTGCGGAGTAATAGAAATGTGCAGTATCTTGTCTACCATTTTATTGGGCTGGGGAGGATTGTCTTAGCTGTTTCTGATTCTAGTGGGGTATGGACTATGGATTGTATGGTTGGGTATCTGGAGCATTTGTTGGGAATGACTCTTGCTAATGCTTTTTGCAGCAAAGGCATTTTCCTCATCTACTTTACTTCTTGTTGTTTTGGTGGGTTGTGACATTTGTTCAGCAAAGGGAGAGGATATCATACTGCCCATGAGGCAGGATCTGTTGTCGGTGTTTTCCCTAAAGTCCCCTTTTTTGTTTGGTCCTCTATGTTTCCTTCATAGAGTGTGTAAGGAGGATTGGAATATGGTTGCTATTGAGTGGTTGTGTAGATGGGTTAATACTGAGCTTTTGCAGTTACGGATAGCGTTTGGAAATTTAGTGGTATCCCATGTGTTCATGACAGCTGTTTTCTCTGGACGTTAGTGTCCTGATGTTGTGTACCTTTCAGGCATAGGTTTGGCCAATTTTATTTGGATACTCTTTAGGATTTGTTGGGGAATTGTTTTAAAGCTGTTGGCCTCAGCTTATGGGGGGAGGGGAGCAGTGACAAGCTTGAAGCTGTCACCACTTGTGACAGAAAATGGGATTTGACCTAGTTGAAGCTGGAATATGAGCAGTTAATAAATAAATAAATGTAACATTCGTAGGCAACACCACTGCGAGGGGAAGCATGGCCTGGTGTCACCATGGGTCATGTTTTGGGGGGAGGGGAATCATGGTCTGGCGTCACTGTGGGTCATATTTGGGAGGATGTTTAAAGACTTAATCGGAGTTGTTTTGACACCGAATAGCTCCCTGGATTGGGGAGGGGGGGGGGAAATATGCATTGGGCGGTTATTTCGAAAATTGATTATTCAAAATACCTCAATTAAACTCATAATAAAAGCAAGGAAATTTGATCATGTCACTCCTCTTCTTAAGAAAGCACACTGGCTTCCAGTAGCGCATCGAATTCAATATAAACTAAATCTACTTACTTTCAAATCCCTGTTATATAAAATCCCAGCTTTCATCTACAAGTTATACCCCAATCAGATCACTGAGATCTATTGACCAACATCTATTAGTTACGCCCTCACTTAAAGTTATTAATATACGGCAGTAATTTATCTTCTCTGTTACAGCTCCTCAAACTTGGAACTCTCTCCCTATTTATCTCAGAGAAGAAAAGAACTTAGATAAATTTAAAAGTAAACTTAAGAGCTTTCTTTTCCAAGATGCTTATGATATTTAGGAGTCCCAGCCTATTTTTGCTTATTTTCATAAGGCTACTTCTTTTATTTCCCTCCTATTGTTTTTTTACCATAATCGTCCTTTCTATCATCATTATTGTATTTCATTACCCTGCCTTTCCCTTTGTTTTCATTTTCTATTATTCTGTTAGTCGTTAATTTAATATGTTTTGTTCAGTGTCCATCTGTCTTTTATAACCCCTGTATTATCTGTAAATTGAATGATATTTGAGTAAGCGATTAATCAAATACTTAATAAACTTGAAACTTGAGATACTATTAAGGTAGATAATAAAGCTGCAACCAAAAATGTATTCCAATAAAATTGAATTGTGTGATTATTGATTGATGGTGTTTAGCTTTCAGTGGCAGATGACAGAGTGTGAATGCAAATGTTAAGAAGAACACCAGATTCATATGGTGTGATATAACATTAGCTGAGCTGAGGTCATCTGCTGGTAATATTTATTGAATGGTGGTATGGGTGAAATAAGGGGTGCAGAGGGTGAGGGGAATATATGAGGTGATGTCAAGCATCTGTAGAATAAGAATTGACATGTTTATGAGGTAAGAAAGGGTTAATAGACATAGCTTGTAAGAAAGAAAATGGATTGGGGAGGTTTTTGAGGTTATGGGGGGAGCAGTCATGGGATTGGTTGGATGTTTCTGGCAGATTGGAGGGAGTTCTGTGAGGAAAGGGGAAGAACAAAGTAGTCTCTTCAGGAAAAAATTATCCCTCCCTCCCAGGTGTGCTGGTGGTATGTTTTGTGTCAGTGTTGGGGGTGAAGGAAGATTTATAGATTTTATGTGGACCTGGGTGGGTTTGGTTGAGCTTTTGAGGTTAAGGGAAGTGGTTACAGCTTTATTAGACATGACTCGTGAAAACTCACGGAAGCCATTCAGCGAGTGGCTCAGCGCCAGGCAGGAGTGAGAAAAAGTCGCTCATGCCCGGTACACCGCTGGGCCATTCAGGGAGGGGCTCAGCGCAGGGCAGGAGCCTGGAAAGTTCACTCCTGCCTGGTAAACCGCTGGACCACCAAGGATTGAAAAAGGTAAGCAAGGGGAGGCGGGAGGGAAGTAAAAAAAATTGGCAGAATCAGCCGGGATAGGAGACAGGAGGGATCCCTCCTGTTCCAGCCCACCATGTAAATGACAGGCCCAGTGGAGGCCTGCAGGACATTGAGAGAGAGGGGAACAGAGTACAGGGCAGAAAGAGGGGCTGGGTGCAGAGCCTGGCAGGGAGAGAGGGAGTTCAGATTGGAGATCCTAGCAGGGAAGGAAGGGAGGGGGGATGGATGCAGAGCCTGGAAGGGAGGGAGGGGGACAGGGTGGAGAGCCTAGCAGGGAGGGAGAGGGGTTGGATGAAGAGCTTGGCATAAAGTGAGGGGGGCTGTGTGCAGAGCCTGGCAGGGGAGGGAATGAGGGAGTAGGCAGGGCATATGAATATTAACCTCCCCCCCCCATCTTATATTCAAGTCAACCGTTTTTCCTCCTTTTTTGGGGGAAAAGGGTACCTCATCTCAGATCGACTTATATTTGAGTATGTACGGTAATTGGTACTAATTTGGACTTGTGCACGGATCTGCCTATGCACTAATATATTATGTTGTACTCCCAACGTTTCTTACATGCAATTAAAAAGGGAACATGGACATTAGGGTTGTCTAGAAAATCTAAAGTTGGGAAAACTATGTGAATTAAAGTTTTTTTCCCCTGAAATTTGATTGTTTGATCAGAAAATAGGTTTTAAAACATTTTAAAAGTTATCAAGCACATAAAAATTTATGAGAAAAATTTCAGTTAGCAAAGTTCTTCAACTTTAGGTTTCTCTGGGACATCACTAATGGCCATGGTTGGGCCATGGGCAGATTAGGGTTTTTCCAAAAATGTAGACACAGTATTGTAGAATTCCTGGTTTGCACGCCTAACTTGTACTCCATGATTTACACCAGGTTTCAACAGGCATAAGTCCTCACACCCAAAGTTGGGTATAGGAATTGGCACTAAGCACTATTCTATAAATGGTACAGAGAACTTCTTATAGCATGCGCATCAGTATGGGGGGGAGCCACGGGTGCCATGGCACCCCTAAAAATCACCACATACCCTGCTATCACTGCTGCTGTTTAAGCAGCAGAAAAACAAAAATAGAGGCATTGCAGGGCTGCTGTATTTATCCTTATAGCTGCCAGATCTGCTCCAGAACTGAAAGTAATGTCAGAAGAGCGGGACCAGCAGTCACAAGGATGAAGTGTGGTCCCATGATGCCTTTATCTTTGTCTTGCCACTGCCTGTAGAAAGGGGGGAGAGACATGCTGGAAGGCAAGGGGAGGGGGGGTCAGACAATGGATGGAAAAAGGGAGAAAGGAGGTCTGGTGCTGGTTGTAAGGCGAGAGTGAGAGGGGTCTGGAAGGGGGTGTAAGGGAGGAGAGAGAGAGAGGGTGCAGAAATTTGCTGAAAGGGGGAGAGGGAGGGACCAACACTGGATGGAAGGGGAAGAGAGGAGGTCAGATGCTGGTTGGAAAGGGAAGATAGGAGTTCAGGTGCTAGATGAAAGGGGAGGGGAGATATAGGGGTCAGACACTTAATGGAAAGGAGGGAGAGAGAGGGGCAGATTCTGGATAGAGGAGGGAAGAGAGTGGGTGCAGGCACTGGATAGGGGGAGAGAAGGGGGCAAACCCAGGATGGAAAGGGAGAGATACAGGGGGGTAGATGCTGGATAGAAGGGGAAGAAGAAGCAGTCACTGAATGAAAGTGAGGAGAGGAGCAAATGCTGGATGGAAAGGGATAACAGGAGGTCAGGCACTAGATGGAAAAGAGAGAGAGAGAGAGAGAAAGGGCATACTAAGGATGGAAGGGAGGGATGAGAGGGAAGAGAGGGAGGGGGCAAATGCTGGTGGAGGGAGAAAAGAAGGGAGGGAACAGACACTGGATAGAAGGGGAAGAAAGAGGAGGGGCAGATGCTGGATGAAAGTGGGAGACAGAGTCATATGTAGATCCATGCACAAGTTAGTGACATAGTAGGTAGACACAGTACAAAAAAAGGGAATCTGTAGTAGGAAAGAATTAAATCTGAAAAGATGCAGAAAAATAAACTGAAGAAAGCTAAGTGGAAAAGGAAAAGAAAGAAGAGAAAAATGACAAACTGACAGGAAACCTTGGCAAGGGAGTTAAGGGGAAACAGTGGCGTACCTAGCATATGTGACACCCGGGGCCCATCATTTTTTTGGCACCCCCCCATCTGTATGAAAAACATGATTTTTAGTAACAACCCACACATCACACATGAGTACCTAGGAAAAGGCAGCATCTTACTTATGCAGTGAGTAGTACAACATCAATATACCTATTGTAAAACTAAACAAACCAGACTAATACAGATCAATCCTACACCGTCAATCCTAACCATGGTCTTTCGAACCACACAGAACACAGAAAACACCTATGCCTAGTATGGAATATTGTCATCACAAACTAACCCCTCCCTCTTTTACAAAACAACACCACAGAAACAGTGTCACATGTCTCCTAAAGCAATAAATAAATAGAAAATATTTTTCTACCTTTCTCTTCTCTGGTTTCTGCTTTCCTCATCTTCTTGTTACTCTCTTCCTTCCATCCACTTTCTGCCCCTATATGGCATCTTCTCTCCATTCTATGCCCCTTCCAGAAACCTGTATGCCTCCCCTTCCATCTCTCCTTTCACCCCCATTGGTCTGGTATCTCTCTCCTCGCCTCTTCCCTTCTCCTACACCTCTCTTCTGCAATCCCTTTCTTCCCTCAATTTCCTTTTCACTTTATTTTCTGCATCTATCTAAATTACGTTCTCACTACCCTGTCATCAATTTCCTTTTTTACTGTCTACCTACAGCTCGCCACTCTTTCCCCTCAACCACCTCCAGTATTTCCCTAACTCAATCCTTTAGAACATAGAAAACATAGAAATAGACGGCAGATAAGGGCCACAGCCCATCTAGTCTGCCCACCCCAATGACCCTCCCCTACCTTTCTCTGTGAATAGATCTCACTTGTCTATCCCATTTGGCCTTAAAATCAGGCACGCTGCTGGCCTCAATAACCTGAAGTGGAAGACTATTCCAGCGATCAACCACCCTTTCAGTGAAAAAGAATTTCCTGGTGTCCCCGTGCAGTTTCCCGCCCCTGATTTTCCACGGATGCCCCTTGTTGCCGCGGGACCATTGAAAAAGAAGATATCTTCTTCACCACCTCGATGCGGCCCGTGGAGATACTTGAATGTCTCGATCATGTCACCCCTCTCTCTGCGTTCACTCAAGTGAGTATAGCTGTAATTTATCCAGCCATTCCTCGTACGGGAGATCCTTGAGTCCCGAGACCATCTGGGTGGCCATTTTCTGGACCGATCTCCAGGTCTCAGAACATCCTTACGGAAAATGCGGCCTCCAAATTGCACACAGTACTCCAGGTGGTGCCTCACCATGGATCTATACAATGGCATAATGACTTCAGGCTTACGGCTGACGAAAACTCCTGCGTATGCAACCTATGAATTTCCTTGCCTTGGATGAAGCTTGCCTCCACTTGATTGGCAGTCTTCATGTTCTCAACTGAAGATCACCCCTAAGTCTCATTCTGCTTCAGTTCTTGTTAGGATCTCACCAATAAGGGTGTAAGTCTTGCATGGATTTTGGCTGCCCAGGTGCATAACTTTGCATTTTTTGGCATTGGCATTGAAGCTGAGTTGCCAGGACCTAGACCAGCGCTCCAGTAGTAGTAGGTCATGCATCATGTTGTCGGGCATTGAATTTGTGTCCGTTGTGCTTTTGCCCACTACATTGCTTAGTTTGGCGTCATCGGCGAATAATGTTATTTTAACTCGCAGCCCTCTGCCAAGTCTCTTATAAAGATGTTGAATAGGATCGGGCCTAGGACCGAGCCCTGCGGCGCTCCACTGATCACCTCCGTCATTTCAGAGGAGGTGCGTTCACCACTACCCTCTGAAGCCTAACTCCAAGCCAGTTCCCTACCATTTCATCAATGTGTCTCCCAATCCTATAGAACTCATCTTGCTCAGCTTTAAAAGCAAACATCTATACAATAGGATAAAAACTATGGGGTTTATCCGGGTCATGTTCTTAAAAAAGCATACAAACGAGCCAAGTATTTGAACAGGGATTTATTGTTTCTTCCCAGAAACAAAACAACAGACACTGACATAGCCACATGCATTTTACAGTATTCTCTGAGTATGAATGTTGTCACTAAAATTTTAAGAAAACATTGGGAGCTTATGTCAGCACATCCTATGCACACCGAGACTCATCTCAGGATTGCAATTTACGAGACAAAAAAATTTGAAGGAACTCCTGAGTCCAGCTGACATCAACTCTACTTCATTTCAAACAGAGAGCCAGACCACTGAATCAACAGGTCACTTCAAGTGTGGCAAGTGTTTGACCTGTGCAATCACTATTGAGTGTGTTGACAATTTTGCACAAGAAAACTCTATAAACTCAAACATTTGACTACATGTTCCACCATGTTCATGGTATACATCATTTTTTGCCCATGTTTGAAAATCTATGTAGGGCAGACCACACGAACTCTGAGAAGACGCATTACTGAACAAAGAGTTGCCTACACAATAACAAGCTGCCAGTTCCCCTTGTTGTCCATTGCCTTGAACACAATCATACTTTCGAAGATTTGCGTTGCCTTTGCCATTGATCACATTAGGGAAGGCACTATTAATCGCCAGGTTCAGTACTACGGGCCGAAACAATTTTGGATTCACCTAACTCAACAGCAAAGAACCAGTTGGGTTATAATCAAGACTTGAATGGAGTGCTTTTTATTAGGTTTTTCATCTGACATTTACCTTTCTTCTTTTTTTATATACTTCTTTCTTTTGTTTTCGTCACTTTACTCCACAAGAGCGGATCCAGAAATAGACAAGAAATATGTCTATCCATTCGTACAAGAACAAAGAAAAGAAGAGAAAAAGAAAAAATGAAAAAATAAAAAATAAAAAAAATTAACGAAAATCTTTAAAATTAAAGTTTTTCTTTAAAGTCAAACAAAAATGCATAAAAAATGCATGTTCTTTTTTATACATATATTTTTTTCTATATTTTTTCTATTTTTCTACTTTTATGTTTTGGTTCTGCCGGTTGTTTTTGTCAGATTCTTTCTCAGCATTAACGTCTTTTCAGATACCTCCGGAAGTGACGTTTTCTACCGAGAGTATTTAAGAATTTCCAGAGCCGCCCCATGGAAGCCATTTTTTGGACTCTTTTGAAGCGTTTGTTTTTCGCTCTCTTGAGGTACGTGTTTGTATATTAACATTCGTGAGTTAAAATTCAATATAAAATCATTAAAGATTTGTTTTTTTCCTTCTATGTTTTGCAGACTGATCGGTTTTGGCCACACCCTGATGCAGCTTATCGGTGAAACGCTGGCCTTCGTTGGTGTGCCGATCAGTTCAAGATAAGTGGTTTTTCCTCTATCTATTTTCCGAGTAGATGTGTAGCACAGTTTTTTCTGCTCAAATACTCATTTAATGAAGGTTTTGCCTGTGAGGTTACCGTCTAACCACCTTATATCCACCATTGTGGCGGTGGGAGGGCTTTTTCTGAGGCTTTTTCCTTCTTTTTGAGTTGTATTAGAGCAGTTACTGGTCTCACATATTCTGCAAAACTTCAATACTTTAACGTCTCATAATTATATTAGTCTCCAGTTGAAAGTGTTATTCAACATACATTGGTCTTCAACATTTCTGTGTTTTTGTAGCTATCAGTACCTAGCATATGTGACACCCGAGGCCCATCATTTTTTGGCACACACCCCCATCTGTACGAAAAACATGATTTTTAGTAACAAGCCACACATCACACATGAGTACCTAGGAAAAGGCAGCATCTTACATATGCAGTGAGTAGTACATCAATATACCCATTGTAAAACTAAACAAGCCAGACTAATACAGATCAATCCTACACCGTCAATCCTAACCATGTCTTTCGAACACACAGAACACAGAAAACACCTACGCCTAGTATGGAATATGTCATCACAAACTAACCCCTCCCCCTTTTACAAAACTGCAGTGTGGATTTTAGCCATGGTGGTAATAGCTCTGACGCTCATAGAATTCTGAGCATCAGAGCTGCTACCACCACGGCTGGCGCTAAAAAACGCTCCACAGTTTTGTAAAAGGGGGGATAAAATAGAAATACATAGACAAAGGTTAAATTGAACCAGCAAGAAGCTGGACTCTGCATACAATGCAACACCACAGAAACAGTGACACATGTCTCCTAAAGCAATAAATAAATAGAAAATTTTTTCTACCTTTGTCTTCTCTGGTTTCTGCTTTCCTCATCTTCTTGTTACTCTCTTCCTTCCATCCACTTTCTGCCATCTCTCTGCCCCTATATGGCATCTTCTCTCCTTCTATGCCCCTTCCAGAAACTGTATGCCTCCCCCTTCCATCTCTCCTTTCACCCCCATTGGTCTGGTATCTCTCTCCTCTCCTTCCCTCTCCTACACCTCTCTTCTGCAATCCCTTTCTTCCCTCATTTTCCCTTTCAATTTATTTTCTGCATCCATCTAGATTACGTTCTTACTACCCTCTCATCAATTTCCTTTTTTACTGTCTACCTACAGCTCGCCACCTCTTTCCCTCACCACCTCCACCAGTATTTCCCTAACTTAATCCTTTTCCCCATCATGTGCCCTCCTTTTATTTATCCCCTCTTTCCATCATGTGTCCTCTTTCTCTACCCCTTCCATCTAGTACCTTCTCCTCTCTCTGTCCACTTCCATCGTCTGCTCCCCTCTTTCTCTCCTCACATTTCTTTCCTGCATTTTCTCCCTTATCTCTCCCATCTGCACTTCCATCCAGCATAGGCTTCCCCTCTACCCACCACACTACCATCCAATGTCTGCCCTTTCTCTCTCCAGCCGCCCCTCTTCAATCAGCATCTGCCCCCTTTCTTTCCCTCCAATCCAATTCCATCCAGTATCCTTCCCCCTTATGTCTCTCTCCCCTTTCCCTGTATATCAATTCCATCAGCACCACCCTTCCATTCCACCTTGCCCCCCTTTCTCTTCCTGCACCACTCTTTCATTCCAGCAGTCCTGCTCCTTTCTCGCGATAACTGTAGCTGCTGGTGTACTAGCTCTGGAGCAGAGTCGGCAGCCGCATGCTGGAAGGTCCCGAGATGACTCCAGGCTTTGCTCCGGAAGAAGTAAGTTACTTAGGAGGTGGTTGACCCGGCAGACGCAGGGAGTTGCGGCAAGGACCTGCGATAACCACGTCTGCCGGATCCATTCCCTTCGACATAACTTACTTCTTTCAGAGTAAAGCCGGCAGACGAGTCATCGGGGGACCTTTCTGCACCTCAGCGCAGCTGCCGACTCTGCTCTAGAGCAGTGTTTTTCAACCTTTTTACACCCGTGGACCGGCAGAAATAAAAGAATTATTTTGTGGACTGGCAAACTACTAAGACTGAAATTTAAAAAACACATTTCCGCCCCTTCTCCTCAAGCTCAGTCCCCGAAAACCATCTGATCCCATCCGCATAAGTCTCAGTTATGATTTTATATTAAACATATTTTATTAAAGTATAAAAAGAAACAATATTCTGTACAATTGTCATTTTATAAATATAAATATACAGAGCAAGGACCAACAAAACCCCTGTCTCCCCTCCCCTTCACATATATCCCCTTACTATCAAGAAAACTGAACAAGCCAAATTATTATAGAATGCTACACAGAAATATCATGCTAACAGAATACTTCAGTCACACATGACAGGAATAGTGTTAGGGGAATACCCCCTGGTCCGAGAGAGCCCTAAGCCAGCTAGAAGCTAAAGAAGCACTGCCTGGGCTTTGCAATCCCCAGTTATGTCTCTAACAGGATACATATTTCAAATCTGATATATTCTAATGACAAAATAAAAATAAAATGATTTTTTTCTACTTTTTGCTGTCTCTGGTTTCTGCTTTTATCTTCTTTTCACTCTTTTTCCTTCCAGCGTCTGCCCTGTCTCTTCAATCCAGCATCTGCCTGTTCCATCCACTGTCTGCCCCTTCCAGAAACTGTCTGTCTCCCCCTGCCATCTCTCCTCTAATCCCCCCCCCTTTGGTCTGGCATCTATCATCTTCCCTCTGTTCACTCATGGTCTGACATCTTTCTCCTTTCATCTCTCTTTCCCTACCCCCTGTGGGTTTTAGCATCTCTTTCTTCTCATTTCCTCTGCTCAGATCTGATATCTCTGTCTCCTTCCCCATTCTCTGGCATCTCTCTCTCCTCTCTCTCTTCCCTTTCCTTCTCTGGTCTTCCTTCTTTATTTTCTATGTCCATCTAAATTAAATTCGTTCTTACTATGCAGTCCTCAAATTCCCTCTTTTCACTATGTCTTCCCACAGCAAGCCACCCCTTTCCTTCACCCCTCTACTATCTCACCAACTCTATCTTCTTCCCCCATCCTGCATATGTCCTTTTTTATCCCTCCTTCCATCCAGTATGTGTTCTCTTTCTGCACTTCCATCATCTGCCCCTTCTCTCTCTATCCCCCCACTTCCATCATCTGCCCTCTTCTCTCTCCCCACTTCCATCATTTGCCCCTTCTCCCCACTTCCATCATCTGCCCCTTCTCTCTCTTTCCCCCACTTCCATCATCTGCCCTCTTCTCTCTCTCCCCTTCTCTCCAATTCCATCATCTGCCCCTTCTCTCTCTTTCCCCCCCACTTCCATCATCTGCCTTCTTCTCTCTCCCTACTTCCATCATCTGTCCCCTTCTCTCAATCTCTCCATCCACCACAGGCCCATCTTTCTCCCTTCCTCACCTTTCCGATTTTAGCAACAAGATCAGCAAGGCCCCCCCCCTCTGTGACAGCACTCAGCGGCATCGGCACCCCCCCACCCCCACAACAGTACTCAAGTTCGGCCTCCTTCTCCCGGCATCAACAGAACTTCAGATCAGCAACAGGTGCTCAGGTCAAAAGTTTCCCTCTGACTGAACTGCCTAGGCGGAAACAGGAAGCTGAGTCTGGGGAAGCTTTTTGACTGAGCACCTGTTGCTGATATGAAGTTCTGTTGATGCCGGGAGAAGGAGGCCGAACTTGAGTGCTGTCGCGGGGGGGGGGCGTCGATGCCGCTGAGTGGCATTGCCGTTGCAACCAAGGAATTTTCCGGACCTGGCCGGCTGTGCACCCCCCCCTAATGCTGCACCTGGGGCGGACCTCCCCTACCCCCCCCCCCCCTTGGTATGCCACTGAGAGGAAAACAAGGAAAGCAGAAACCTGGAATAAACATATTTAGAAAAGTAAATGACCAGAAGACAAAGTAGAAAATGAATTGTATTTTTAGCTTAGGATAATGTAGTGTAACCTGTTCTGAGCTCTTTGGAGAAAACAGGATAGAAAATGAATTAAATAAATAATGAAAATTGAAATAAGGTGATATCTTTTTATTGGACTAATTTTAATACTTTTTTGATTAATGTTAGGAGACCAAACCTTCCTTCCTCATGGTAGAACAGGGTACCATGTTCTGACCTGAGAAAAATGTATTTAGTCCAGTAAATATCATATTACCCAAATGTTTTATTTGTATTTGTTAACCTATAGTATAAAGATTGTAATATATCAGTTTTTGAAATTTACTTCTGCTATCTTTATATTTTGCAGGGAAATGTGTATCACGTATTCTCTTTCTCCAGTGTTACCATACTATACTATACTATACCATATAGTTCTTTATATCCTGCAATTTTCCACAAGGAATTATTGTAGCTTACAGTAAGTTATTATCAGTTGCTACATTTGCAAGCAGGTTTTAGATAGGGTAGCTGAAGAGGTGAGATAAGCTGCTCTTTGCTGTACCCTTCTCATCCACTGCCAATTGCAGACTTCATTCCTTTCATCTACCTGCCCCCTATACCTGGAATACATTACCCGAGTTTGTCTACCAAGCTCCTTCCCTTACCTTGTTTAAAAGCAGACTGAAAACCCACCTTTTTGATATAGCCTTCAGTCCAAAACCCTACTTCCCTCTGCCTACCAACCCAGCCAGCAGAATAACCATTCCCTTTAGCTGTCCCCTTGACATCCTGTTTGTCTGTTTTGTCTGTTTAGATTGTAAGCTCTTTTGAGCAGGGACTGTTTTCTTTATGAATCTGTATAGCACTGCGTACGTTCAGTGGTGTACCTAGCATATGTGACACCCGGGGCCCATCATTTCTTGACAGCCCCCCATCTATATGAAAAGTATGATTTTTAGTAAGAATCCACATAACGCACAAGAGTGTACCTAGGAAAAGGCAGCATCTTAAACACTGCAGTGAGCACTAGAACACCAACACATACATTGTAAAACTAAACAAGCCAGATCTGCACAGTCAATTGATCCTGTACAGTCGATGCTATCAGAAAGCTATGTCCATTTCATACACACCAAACAGATACACCCTCGCCCAATATGGAATAATCACAAACTAAAAATAGAAATATGTAGACAAAAGTTAAACTGAACTGCCAAGAAACCAGACTCTGCATACAATGCAACACCACAACACCACAAAAAACAGTAATACATGTCTTCTAATACTGTGCAAAATATAAGACAGTAGATGTAAATTTGAAAAAACTGATACATAACAATCACCACTTTACAAATTAACAAATAAAAATAAAACAAATAATGAAAAATAAGAAAATACCATTTTATTGGACTAAACCCCGTAAGCTCGGACCTAATCCCAACAAACCGCCTGATTCCATCCATACAAGCCTTGAATTGTTTTATATTGAACTTATTATATTAAAGTATAAAAAGAAACAATATTCTGTACAATTGTCAATTTATACATCGGCGTCTTCTCCCCACTCTCTCTTCCCCATTTCCCTTCAGCGTCCTCAGCCCACTCTCTCTCCACTTTCCTTCAGCGTACGCACATAAAAACAAGCAAGTCATTTTATATCATTTTCATTCTATTCATTCATAGAAATTAAAGTCTAAATAATACCAGTCACATAACAAAACATGATTTTACAATAATAATTCCCTGCACAATCAAGCCTGCAAGGATTACTAGATGTCTTTCAGCAGCTCCTCTCCCTCCCTCCCCTTTACCTTTAAGGCCAAGTCAAAATGATCTATCAACAATAAAATTTTAAAAACACAAAGCACACTGTACGCAGAGAAAATGTTAATTATCATTTATATTCAAAGAGGTCAAGGCAGATGACTTTATGCAATGTCACCTCAGTAACAACTATACAAAAATAGACAAATATACCCCCTCCCTTTTTACTAAACTGCGATAGCGTTTTTTTAGCACAGGGAGCTGTGCTGAATGCCCCATGCTGCTCTTGACACTCATAGGCTCCATGCGCTAAAAACTGCTATTGTGGTTTAGTAAAAGGGGGCCCATAGTGAAAAATATAGACAGCATATATAAATTCTCAAAATGGACACATTTTGATCACTAAATTGAAAATAAAATCATTTTTCCTACCTTTGGTAATCAGTCTCTGGTTGCACTTTATTCTTCTGACTGTGCATCCAATATTTCTTCTCTTCTTTCAGCCTCCTGTATGCTTCCTCTCCTCCAGACCTCATTCCCTCCCACAACTTTTTTTTGTTTCATCCTGTCCCCTTCTTTCTTTCTCTCTCCATGCCCCCTTTCTTTCTGTATGTCTGTCTTTCTCTCTCTCTCCGTGCCCCATTTCTTTCTTTCTTTCACCCTGCCCCCTTCTTTCTTTCTCTCTCCTCATGCCTCCTTTCTTTCTCTATGTTTGTCTCTGTCTCTCTCTCCGTGCCCCATTTCTTTCTTTCTTTCACGTTGCCCCCTTCTTTCTTTCTCTCTCTCTCCATGCCCCTTTCTTTCTCTTTGTCTGTCTTTCTCTCTCTCCACATGCCCCATTTTTTTCTTTCTTTCTTTGTTTCACCCTGCCCCCTTTCTTTCTTTCTGGATTGCTGTCCCCCCCTCTTTTTTTCTTTCTGGCTCCCTGTCTCCCCCCCCTTTCTTTCTTTCTCCCTAACCTCCCCCATGCCACCACCATTGGGAAACATGCTGCTGCCACCGCCACAGAGGAAAGGCTGCCACTGGCCATCGGAAACAGGCCAGCGCCAAGTTCGCCCTGCTTCTCTTCTCCGTGGGCTGACCAACTCTCTCTGCCCGACGTCAATTCTAACGTCGGAGAGGACGTTCCGGGCCAGCCAGGCAGCGATTGCTGGCCCAGAACGTCCTCTCCGACGTCAGAATTGACGTCGGACGGCTAGAGTTGGTCGGCTCGCAGGGAAGAGATGCAAGGAGGGAGAACTCGGCACCGGCTTGTTCCTGATGACAGCAATGGTAGCTTTTCCCCGGCGGAAGCCTATTCCCTGGAGAGTGGCCAGCTGTGCACCCCCTTGGGCCGTGCACCCAGGGCAGACTGCCCCCCCTTGGTACGCCATTGCGTCTGGTAATGCTATAGAAATAATTAATAGTAGTAGTCTTCAATGCTCTTCTGAAGCTGTAATACAGTAGGAGGGAGATGTAATAGGAGGGTTGTATTGTGGCTTCTTGGGAGATCATCGGGGAGTGAGCTGGAGAACATGGGGGGCTGTAGAGGAGAGGAGAGAATTGGGGAGGGACATGGAAAGCTTGAGGGGTTGTAGAGGAGAGCATCGGGGTAGGGGTTGTAGAGCAGTGGTCCCCAACCCTGTCCTGGAGGACCACTAGCCAGTCAGGTTTTCAGGATAGCCCTAATGAATATGCATGGGGGAGATCTGCATTCCTCTCATCTTCATTACATGCAAATCTCTTTCATGCATATTCATTAGGCTATCCTGAAAACCTGACTGGCTGGTGATCCTCCAGGACAGGGTTGGGGACCACTGTTGTAGAGCATGGGAGGGGGGCTGTCCCAAATGTTGTTTATAACCCATTATCAATAGTGAAAAATGTTTCAGTAGCTTGACAATTTTCATTTTCATTCAGGTACCAAAGGCACTTTTTTGAGTTAATTAGATATGGAATGGTACAGCTGAGATAAATATTGTTAAACTAGTAGATGGCATTCCTATTAAAAGCAGCAGTCATTGGGGTCTGAGAAAGGAGAAGCTTTTTTATATGACGATCTGATTTTTATTAGTGCAGATTCTGTGCAGCTTCTGACCAAGCTTTCAGCATAAGCAAGTGTATTCACTGGCTATTTGCCTCAGTCTCCTTTTTGGCCTCAGAATGGGTAAATCACATTATGGTCTTTATTTTAGCAGTATTTCCATGTGAAAATAGTAGCATATAGAGATTTAGATTGCATAAACATGTAAAAAGCAATTTCAGAAATCTGATGTTTATATCTGGAGAATGGAAATCCACACCAAACAGGTATTTCAAGGGGGTTGTGGTTTGGTAATCCACATGTATGAAAAAATAATGCCTGTTGGGATTTACAGAAGCTTAATGGCAGACATAGGCATGAGAAAGTCTCTTTTTTGAAAAAAAAAAAAAAAAAAACAACTTTATTTAGTTTTTAATGCCAACAAAAAGTGCAATACAATTTATATACAAATAATAATAATCAGCCAAGCACTTATAATCAATCAGTATCTATACAAAAGATAAAAATTCCCTCCCCCAGCCATCATTACCATCAGGAATAATAACAAAACAAAAGATATACCCCCCCTCCCACTCCCACCCCCCTGGATGTATGGGTAAAAAACAATGGAAAATAAAGATAAAGGACAACTATAGCAACAGCAAATCTAAAAAAAAGTCTCATTTTAGCCAGAGCTTCACACAAGAGAAAGTAGAGAAAACATTTTCCTTAATACCCCACTGTTCATTTCTACTTCCTAAACTGAATAAAAAATTGGTGGCACTCATACAAGTAGGTTTGTAAAATGGAACAGCCACACATGGAGACAACACCGTTTATACACAAGCATTCTAAAATCATCATTTCTACATGTACGTGCTGGCACTTCCAGGTGAGAGCTGCTAGGTTCATGCTGTTCACTTATAAATTAGATGTTCTAGCTGGCAATTACACATACACTGAGACCTCCTTTGATTCTCTTTGTTCCAGGAAAAAATGCTAAACATTAGAGGCAATTGGGGGCCTCTGATGTATCTCACCTCTCTTTTTAATGTCTTTTATCTCCCTCATCACCTGTGTTGTGTTTAGAATTTTTTGTGTTATTTTATGACACATACCAAGGAGAGTGTGGCACAGTGGTTAAAGCTACAGCCTCAGCACCCTGAGGTTGTGGGTTCATCCCAGTGCTTCTCCTTGTGACCCTGTACAAGTCACTTAAGCTCCCCATTGCCCCAGGTACATTAGATAGATTGTGAGCCCACCAAGACAGATAGGGAAAAATGCTTGAGTACCTGAATAAATTCATGTAAACCATTCTGAGCTCCCCTGGGAGAACAGTATAGAAAATTGAATAAATAATAATTCATTGCCATAACTATAACTCTCATTTGAAAAAAAATGGTTTTTTCAACCATGAATATGTTAGTAATATCAGAAAATTAATTCACTGCTTTTTGCTCATGTTTTTGTACTGGCATAATAATCACCTTTCCAAAACTTATAAGTGCCTTTGAGCTGGTGTAAAACCTAACAGGGAGGAGAAGTCTAATGGTTAGAGCAGTAAGATGAGAACCAGGGGAGCCTGTTGAGATACGATCATGAATTTTGTTTCAGATTTTCAGTAAAATTTTAAAAACAATGTTTCAATGTTTTTAAAAATGTAATTTCTAATGATATATCTTAAAATCAACATATTGTTGTAAACATATTTTTATTATAAACCGAGTCGAGCCCTACATCTTTAGGAATGATCTGGTATATAAATATAAGATTTAGATTAAATTAGTTTAGATTAGCCTGCTGCTACCCTTTGTGATTTTTGGTGTCACCTAACTTTCAATAGCCTCTGGTATAAACTTAGATTCTGAGCCCTCCAGGGACAGAAAAATACCTACTGTACTTGAATGTATGCCACCTAAATTGATTGATTTAATCTATTTTATACTGCATGCAAATCTAAAAGCTATCAATCGGATCACCATCAAGGAAAAAAAAGACAAGATCAAATATAGGTATTTCTTTTTTTTTTTTTCTTTTATTGATTTTTAATCAAAAACAGTGTCATATAAATAAAAGAACAGTAGGTATTACATACATTACACTAGTTCGTGTTCAGGTAACATTAAATATCATTCATTAATTTCAGATTCTTGCATCTAATAATATCAGAATATTATCTAATATATAATACAAAAGAAGAATAAAGTTACCCAAATAACACTATTTACTCCCCTACCTCCAAACCCCCCCCCTCCCTGTATGTGTAAAGATAAAAAAACCAAAAGAAAGATATGATGATGAAAATACATTATGTTTTTACAAATTTAGTCAATGGGCTCCAAATCTTATTGAATACCTCACTAAGTCCCCTACACTCTGCATTAATTCGTTCATATCTATATAAAGTGCACACATTCACCCACCAAAAAGTATAATTTATTCTATAATGGTTCTTCCAATTACTTGTAATTAATTGAATGGCTTTACCTGTTAGGATCAAAAATAGATGACTTTTATATTTATCTAGAGTGGGTTTTACATGTAAAATTGTTCCACAAATTATAGCCTCATATGATAATGGAACATTTGAATCTAAAACTAGATTTATTTGTCCCCAGATTGACTTCCAAAATATTAATATAAATGGACAAAAATATAACAGATGATCCAAAGTCCCTATATCAATATGACAATGCCAACATCAATTAGACCTAGAACTATCTATTCTATTTAATCGAACTAGGTATTTCTAATGTTCAATAATTGTTCATATACAATAACTTCAGTATTAAAGTTAATAATGATTAAAACCAACCAATAGTTAATTGCAATTAAATTTATAGACTGGTCTAGATTGTCTTTGAATTGTCAAGTCCCAGAAGGTCAACTTTTCCAGCAATCTTATTTAATTTTCTGTGTCAGGTTTTTTACTTGAATACATACAATGGATCTCAACATACGTACTCCATGACTGGGAAATAGAACCAAGCAACTAATAATGTTTAAACATACCCTTTCATGGGAACAAATTGCCATATATTTGTTGGCATTATAGAGTTTTTGTCTTGTTTTAGGTTTTCTGATTAGATTTACAGCAGTGGGCTCAAACTCAAATCCTTTGCAGGGCCACATTTTGGATTTGCAGGTACTTGGAGGGCCTCAGAAAAAATAGTTAATGTCTTATTAAAGAAATTACAATTTTGCATGAGGTAAAACTCTTTATAGTTTATAAATCTTTCCTTTTGGCTAAGTCTTAATAATAATATTGTAATTTATAGCTAAAGAGACATACGATCAATAAACTGTTTTATTTTACTTTTGTGATTATGATAAACATAGCAAGGGCCTCAAAATAGTACCTGCCGGGCCGCAAGTTTGAGACCACTGATTTACAACTACTAGTATTATCATTTTTATAGTGCTACTAGTGATGCCATCTGATAAGCAAGAATTCACTATTTTATATTATTAACCTTGTACCTTTGTTATTATTTTAAAAAATAATAGGATGTTATCAAGCTGCATTAGGAATTCTATGAGCATCTAAGCTTTTACCTCGGCAGCCGGTGATAAGAATCCCTAACATGGCTTGATAAAAGGGGGCCATAGAAAGAAAAGTTGTGAGAGAATGTAAGAGCAAAATAACCACTTTGGAATTTTGTTGTGATAATTTCCTGAAATTTGATAAACAACTATGTTATTAAATCCAGTTATTTTCAACTAAGACAGAAACGGCAACTGAAGCCTCTTCTGACTCAGACTACTTTAGTGAAACAGGAGCATGCATTTGTTACAAGCAGGCTTGATTACTGCAATTCCGTGTACCAGGGACTCATTAAAACCAGTCAAAGGAGACTTCAGTTAGTCCAAAATACCACAGCCTGTTTCATGGTTGATGGTAAAAAAAAAAAAAAACAGATCATGTATTGCCAATTTTAATGGATTTACACTGGTTGCCTATATCAGCCAGAATTCCTTTTAAAGTTCTGTGTCTGTTTTTAAGGCCCATTATTGGATAGAGGAGCATAGTGGTTAAAACTATGGCCTCAGCACCCTGAGATTGTGGGTTCAAACCCTGCGCAAGTCACTTAATCCTCCACTGCCCTAGGTATATTACCTAGATTGTGAGCCTACCAGAACAAATAGGGAAATTGTTCAAGTATTGATTTATAACCCATTCTGAACTTCTTTGGGAGGACAGGCTAAAGAGTCAAACAAATTAATAAATACCTTTCCAATTTGATAGTCAAACAAGATCATTAACAAACTTTACCTTTCTTATATAGTTATGAACATAAGAATTACCGCTGCTGGGTCAGACCAATGGTCCATCCAGCCCAGCAGTCCACTCACGTGGTGGCCCCAAGGTTAAGACAAGTGCTCCAAATGAGTCCAGCCTCACCAGTTTAGCATGAACTTGTCCAACTTTGTCTTGAAACCCTGGAAGGTGTTTTCCCCTATAACAGACTCTGGAAGAGCATTCCAGTTTTCGACCACTCTCTGGGTGAAGAAGAATTTCCTTTCGTTTGTACAGAATCTATCCCCTTTCAACTTTAGAGAGTGTCCTCTCGTTCTCCCTACCTTGTTTATTACAGCTTCTTTCAGTAAGGATGAAGAAGAACACCAGATTCATCTGATGTGATATAACATTGGCTGAGCTGATGTCACCTGCTGGTAATATTTATTGAATGGTGATGTGGGTAAAATGGGGGTGGGGGCACAGAGGATGAGGGGACTATATGAGGTGTTGTCAAGGGTCTGTAGAATAAGGATTGACAAGTTTATAAGAGGAGGTAAGAAAGAGTTAATAGACAGAGATTGTAAGAAAGAAAAATGATTAGGGAGGTTTCTAAGGTGATGGGGTAGAGTAGTCACGGGATTGGTTGGATGGTGCGGAAGGCTGGAGTGAGTTCTGTGAGGAAAGAGTAACAGTAGAGTAGTCTCTTCAGGAAAAAATGATCCCTCCCTCCCATTTGCGCTGGTGTTATGTTTTGTGTCAGTGTTGTGGGGTGGGGGGGTTTACAAGTTATATGTGAACTTGGGTGGGTTGGGTTGAGCTTAGTGGGTTGGGGGGAGGTAGTCACAGCTTTGAGCGGGGCGGAAAATGGGGTTTGGCCCAGTTGGATCTGGGAGATGAGCAGTTAATAAATAAATAAATAAATGTAACACTCGTATGCAATACCGCTGCGAGGCGAAGCATGGCCTTGCATCACCATGGGTCATGGTTGGGGAAATGTTATAAGTTTAAAGACTTAACAGGAGCTAGTTATGACACCGAATAGCTCCCTCAGGGTGTGTGAAATATGCATTGGGGGTTTGTTGGTTTTTGGACATGGATTGTATTGTAAGTGGAGATACTATTCAGATCGATAATAAAGCTGCAGCCAAATATTTATTCCAATAAAACTGAGTTGTAAATTGAGTTGTATGATTACTGATTGATGGTGATTAGCTTTCAATTGCAGGTGACAGGAATGCGAATGCTAATGTTATTAAATTAACTACTATGAGAAACAGAGCATTTACACCACTTCAAAAACTACGTTCTGCTGCTCAGATTCTGCCTCTATACCACATATTTTATTGCTGGACATCAATTTGCATGTTACTCCTTTTTTTTTTTTTTTTGAGAATTACATTGGCTACCTGTTGAGGCTCGTGTGAAATTTAAATTCGGATGCATTTGTTTTAAGGTCTTATCAGGTCAAATACCCAATTATCTTCTTGAATCATTCACTTTTGCTACGTCTACGCATTCCCGAAATACAAATGCTTTATTTGTATTCCCATCAGTTAAGGGTTGCCAATATAAAAAGTACTATCAACATCTTTTTTTTTTTCTTATCAAGCAGCTTCCTGGGATAAGGATCTCAAATCTATGATATTAACCTCTAGTTCTTACCATTTTAGGAAACAGTTGAAAACATATCTGTTCACTAGATTTATAGGTAATTGATGCATTTTATTCAATTATATGTCCACTTTATTTTTGTAAACCGCATAGGACTTAATGGTATTGTGGTATAGAAGTTAATTTTTATGTTATGTTATTGACATGTCAATACCAACAAGAAAGGAGCTGAGATTACAGTCTGTAAGAGCCGGAGTTTTCTCCTGCTCATGACTGGAGGAATGGAATAGATTTCTGTTATATATGGGAGTGTGTGGCACAGTGGTTAGAGCTACAGCCTAAGCACCCTAAGGTTATGGGTTCAAACTCATGCTCCTTGTGACCCTGGGCAAGTCACTTAATCCCCCTTATTGCCCCAGGTACATTAGGTAGAGTATGAGCCCACTAAGACAGATAGGGAAAAATGCTTAAATAGCTGAATGTAAACCACTTAGGCTATAAGTGGTATATAAATACTAAAAATAAAATAAAAAATCAGAGAGCATAAGTGTATTTAAAAAATTACTAAAGCATCATCTATTTTATCATATGAAGTATGTGAATTGAAAATGTGATCGTAGTGAGAAAGAAGTTATGCTACTGTAAATCAGTTGTTATAGAGAATAAATAATTATGATTGTATTGTAACTTTGGCTTCTATGGATATTATTTTATGTTTTATGATTGTATTGTAATTCTTTGATTTTCGGATGATATTCTATATTTGTATGTTGATTTTATTGTGTATGGTTTTTTTTGTACTCCGCTTTGGATGAAGTGAATTATAAGTAAATAAACTAAACTGGCTTTTACAAAGCCGTGGTAGAGGTTTCTACCATGGGCCAGCAAAGGAAATGCTCTGATGCTCATAGAATTCCCATGAGTGGGGGAGCATTTGCCTTGCCGGCCCATGGTAGAAACCTCTACTATGGCTTTGTAAAAAGAGCTCTTAGTTACATAGGACCATCTTTGTGGAATTATTTACCCAGAAGCACTGGAAGTATAACCAGGTACAGTGGTACCTTGGATTACGAGCATAATCCATTCCAGGAGCATGGTCGTAATCCAAAATGCTCATTTATCAAAGCGAGTTTCCCCATAGGAAATAACAGAAACTCGCTTTGATACGTTCCTCCCCCCAGAGGCCAGAGGGAGAATTAGAAGGGCTTGAGCATGCGCAGATGCATGCTCAAAGCCGGCAGAGACTGGGAAGAAGATCTTCAAGTGGCACCGGCTCTTGTAGGCTGCGTGCCGGTGCCAAAGGGGGGGTGAGTTAAAGTTGGGCGGGCGGGGGGTTCCTGTTCTCGCGGGGGGAGGTGCCGATTCGAGCGGGAGGGGGCCCTTTGTGAGCGGAGGGAGCGACGCCGGTTATCGGGGGGTGCTCGCAAATCGAGTCAACACTCGGTTTGCGAGACACGTTTTGCGAGAATGTTTTGCTCATCTTGCAAAACACTCGCAAACCGGGTTACTCGCAAACTGAGGTTTGACTGTATTATGATTTTGCAAGCTTTTCAAAAGCTGGATATTTTAGAATGCTTTTCAATTATCTGTTGAATTATGGTTTACTTGTTAATATTATTGTGTGAATGGGTACAGGTTTGTGTAGGCTGACTATTTATGTACAAATTAATTGCTTTCATGGTAAACCGCTTTAAAACTTTGGTATAAGGCCGTATTTCAAATAAAAAAATCCAATCCAACATGCATTATTGTTCTTCTGTAGTAGGAAATGTAAAATGTTGTAAAAAGAAAGAAAGAATATAAACAAAATAAAAAGATGGTAATCAAAATATAAGCATTTTATATTAATAAACTTAAAAGTGCCAGGTAATGCGTGACATGCTTTTAAAGTACAAATCTGTGTGCATTTAAAGGTTCAAAATAAAGACTTTTCCTAACACAGCTATGAGAGAAATGGAGCACAAAGTGAAAAGAAAAGCAGTGAGAGGAAGGAGATAATGCACATTTAATTCACAATTTAAAAAGTAATATAAATATCTCAACTGTTTGCACAAAACTGCAGTCCTATTAGATTTGCTTTAGGGAATGAATAGGTATCAGGTGCAGCCTTTTTCCTTGGTCATGCAGTACATGATATGGAATCTAATGAGAATTGTATTGGCACAGCAAAGGTTGGTTGATTATCTTATCTTTGTTAAACCCTTTTCGTTGTTTGTCTGGGAGCCCCACAGAGATGATGCACTGGCTTCCTCCTCAAAATGTGTAGCCATTCCCAGTGCATCAAAGTGTTTTGCAGAAAACCACACTGTCAAAAGTCTATTAATGTCAGCAGGAAGGAACTGACAAAGTGCATATCATTTGCATTAATTAATACAGTAGCAGCATTCTTGCCCTGGCTGTTGTATAGATATTAATTTGGCAACAGTTCTGTGGCTATCTGTTCCTGGAATGTAGTTCATCAGTCTTTGAAGTTCTTTTTGTTAGAAGATGTGGAGGAACATTTTTGATTTGACTTCCGAATTTGGATGTTTTGGGGAAAATGTCCAAAAATCTAGTAGAAAAATTGACCGTTTTCAAATCAGAAATATGTCTAACTTTTTGCTTCAAAAATGACCATTTTCTAGATGTTTCTGAGATTAGTACATCTATCTTTTGGGATCATTACAAAAATCCAAAAGAAAAATGACATAACATAGCATAAACCTTACAGCAATACCTTACAGTTTTATGCGGTTAACAACCTAACACCCCCTTTTACTAAACTACGATAGCAGTCATTAGCACAGAGAGCTGCGCTGAATGCTCCGCGCTGCTCCCGATGCTCATAGGAACTCTATGAGTGTTGGGAGCAGAGCAGAGCACAGTTTAGTAAAAAAGGGGGGGTAAGAAAACAGAACATTTACAATGAAATATTTAAAAAAATCAATCCAAAAACTTCACATACAAGTAGGCCTTCAACGGTTTCCTAAAATGTAAGTAACAAGCAGAGCTGGATAAGAGTCGACGAAAATCTGTATCCCAGCTAAAGCTTGATAATAGTTGATCAAAGTATTTTTTGTAAACACAACCTCTTGCCGTTGGAAAAACAAACCGTGTAGTGACACGTAATGGATGTTTGGGACAAGCAAACATAAAACGTTTTACTAGATAACTTGGGGCCAGGCCTTGTGATACTCTATAATATAAACATCCAAATTTTAAAAAAACACTCCGGCCTCAATAAGGAGCCAATTCAAATCCCTATAATAGGGTGTCTTCTTATTAAAGATCATATGAACTGCTGTATTCTATATTATGCGCAATCTACTAAGGTTTTTTCAAAGTCCTGCCAGGTGAACAATATTATAATAGTCCAAAATACCCAGGACTAGGGATTGAACTAATAGACTGAATGGAGTGGTAGAAAAATAAGATCAAATTGATCAAAGTTTCCAAAACATGAAAAATCCCTTCTGAACTAAAGCATTAATCTGGGTAATCACAGATAGATTCCTATCTAAATAAACTCCTAATATTTTAATGGACAAAGAAATAGGATGAGAAATCCCATTCAATACTCTTCACTACATATGGATGGATAGGCTAAAAAGAACTTCTTTTTATCTGAATTAAGCTTTAATTTGTAATCTTTCATCCACTTATGAACTACTTGTATCAGAGAAGATATAAATTGTGCAGCCAGAAAAGACTGAGGAGATAGGGGAATCACAATAGTTATATCATTGGGTTATCTGTAAAGTTTTATACCCAAACTAGTGAGTCTTGACCCCAGGGATGCTAAGTAAATGCTAAAGAATAATAATGGGGAAAGAGGAGATCCTTGTGGAACACCACAGAGATTACTCCATGTGCTTGAAAAAAACATTTCCAGCACAGACTTGATATGTATGGGTTTGTAAAAAAAACCAAAAAAACACCTTGCAACCAATGCACACAAACAAGCCAGTGGGACATAGAAGAAGCCAGCATTCTTAGCAAACTGGCTATATAGAAATCTCAGCAAAGCAGAGGGGCACCCTAGAGCAGTGATTCCCAACCCTGTCCTGGAGGACCACCAGGCCAATCGGGTTTTCAGGCTAGCCCTAATGAATATGCATGAGAGAGATTTGCATATGATGGAAGTGATAGGCATGCAAATTTGCTTCATTCATATTCATTAGGGCTAGCCTGAAAACCCAATTGGCCTGGTGTTCCTCCAGGACAGGGTTGGGAACCACTGCCCTAGAGGGTACTGCAGTGGACATCACATAAAATGTCCCAAGTATACATTTCAACATAACCCACCCAAAACTTACTGTACCCACTTGTACACCACTACAATAGCTCTTATGCCTGCAAGTGTCATTTTAGTGTAGGTACAGTAGGTTTTGGGTAGGCTTTACAGGGCTCATCATACAATATAATTGCATTATGGTGAGATGTGTGCCTGGGACCTTTTATGTGACATTCACTGCAGTACCCCCTAGAGAGCCCCTCTGCTCTGCTGAGATCTCTGTGTGGCCATCTGAAGCGGTCTTTTACATCTTTGGGTGGTAGGAGTGGGTCAGTGACCACTGGGGAGTAAGGGGGGGGTCATGCCTTAATCCCTCCAATGGTCACCTGGCCAGTTTGGGCACCTTTTTGACCCTTATTTTGTTTTTAAAATAGGTCTAGCCCCAAGCATCTAAATGGTCTAAAATAGGTCTAGCCCCAAGCATTTTGTTAAATGTTCAATTCCCACTGCAAAATGTCCAAATCCTAACTCACCCTAAGCCCATCCAAAACACGCCTTCGACATGCCCCCTTGAAATTTAGATGAACAGCCTAGAAAACATCTAAAATATGGGTTTTGAAAATAGTGATTAGGATATTTTTAGCAAGAAAAACGTCCAATTGCCACGTCATGCTATTTTTTGGTATGTATTTCTCTTTTGAAAATGAGCCACATAGGGATTTATTTAGTGCTGCTTTAGAACAGGGGTAGGGAACTCCGGTCCTCGAGAGCCGTATTCCAGGCGGGTTTTCAGGATTTCCCCAATGAATATGCATGAGATCTATTTGCATGCACTGCTTTCAATGCATATTCATTGGGTAAATCCTGAAAACCCGACTGAAATACGGCTCTCAAGGACCAGAGTTCCCTACCCCTGCTTTAGAATCTGAGGGGTGTGTTTACTAAAAAGCATCAAGCCTTTAGCACACACTAACAGGAGTACCTCATGATGGCATTAAGGTGTTCTGTGGTACTATACCTGCTACTGTATATGTTAGGGATTTTTTCAGGAAGAAGGCATGACATGGGCATGGTATAGGGCAGGGGTGTCAAAGTCCCTCCTCGAGGGCCGCAATACAGTCGGGTTTTCAGGATTTCATCAATGAATATGCATGAGCTCTATTAGCATACAATGAAAGCAGTGCAGGCAAATAGAGCTCATGCATATTCATTGGGGAAATCCTGAAAACCCGACGATTGCGGCCCTCGAGGAGGGACTTTGACATCCCTGGTAAAGGGTTAATAGTTAATAGGGTTGCAGACATCATGTTAGAAAATTCTAGGTAGTATACTCTAACTCAGGGATCTCAAAGTCCCTCCTTGAGGGCCGCAATCCAGTCGGGTTTTCAGGATTTCCCCAATGAATATGCATTGAAAGCAGCGCATGCACATAGATCTCATGCATATTCATTGGGGAAATCCAGAAAATCCAACTGCATAACTGAATAACAGCTGAGTTAATGCCAGATCACCTAGCACCTCCTACACGGTCACTAAGAGATCCAGAATTAAGTCCCAGCAGTAACTGCATGTTAATGACTACCTTAATGCACAACCTGCTTAATTCATACCCTTGAAAAGGGTTAGATTTTTAGTTAATGTGTAAAAATCCATGTTAACTCCAAATCCTAAAGTCTTTTCATAAACATACCCTGAATCAGGCTCTTCCTGATCCTGGATCGAATAATGCAAACCTAATTTGAAAGTTTAAAGCCTATTGTTCAAGTTTTGAAGGCATATTAACAGAAAGTGATTTAGTTACCTTTTTTCTATTAGGGGGGGTTCCCAATGGGATATTTTTCAGAAATCAATTTATGAATGGCAGAAGATAACATCTGAACTGTCAAGATGATGTGAATATTAACTAATGTGGGCTTTGTGAGTGTCCTGAATGAAAAAAAAATTTGTTTGGCACCTGATCTAACAATTTAACAAGCAAATAAATTATACTGCTGCATGTGAACCAAATTTTCTTGGCCTGTTTATAGTTCTTATCTATTTTTGTAACCTGGTTGCTTTAAAACTCCACTATCTTGGAAAAAGCTCCCCTAAAATAAAAAAAACACACTTGTTATAACTTTATTTATTTACATGTTGACATTTTCAAGCATCCATTTTATTCCAATAAATGCAGACAAGGTAATTTATGTATAGGATGGTTTATTTCGCTGATGTACTTATGTGGATAATTTGATTCACAGGGATCACAAGCAAAGATGTGCAAATCCCAAATCTGCTCATTATAAAGTACCACTGTAATAATAATTTTTTTTTTTAAAAAACCAACAAAAAACTAAAGTTGTGCATTATGAGTTAAATATAAGCTGTCAGGAGACCACAATAGTTTTTTCTTTTGCTCATGAATAAAGTGCAACAATTCTTCCAGAGTTCTCAATTCAGAAGTCTAAAATATTTTGAATACAGTAATTCAGCAAACCGGCATTTGTTTCCAATAGGCTGAGACTCTAATGGTTTGAATAAGGAAGTAGCATCTCACCTATATTAATGTTATTTCACTGTTTAACAATGGCAGATACATTGTATTAGTCCGAGATACTTCACTAGTATAACCATAAACAATTCCCGCCCTCAAAGCCACCCCCCCCCCCCAAAAAAAAAAAAAAAAATGCTCATTCAAGTCTATACAAAGTTTGAGCTGTTAATTCTTTGCCATTCCCAGGGTGAATGGCCACTAGTGGTGCAAAGGGAACACAGGCATGGAGGTATATGAACTGTATTTATAATAATGCAAGCCTTAAAGACAGGGGGGTCTTCACTGCCTACAGAATTTGCACTTGATGATTTTCTTAAAAGCACTTTGGAAATCTTTATTGAAATAGGCATAGATGATAGGATTAAGTAAGGAGTTAGAATAGCCAAGCCAGTTTATGACAGCACCAAGCCATTTGGGCATATAGCAGCTATCTTCACAAAATGGTAATACTAGAGCTACGATAAAGAACGGCAGCCAGCAGAAAATGAAAGTGCCCATAATGATACCCAAGGTTTTCACGGTTTTTCTTTCCCTGGCTAAAGCCACCTTTCGTTTTGTTTCTGTGCTTTTGTCGTTCTTGCTTTCAAAGCAGGGACCGGTTGGCGTGCTGCTGAAATTGTTCGGCAGAGGCATGTGGAGTTTTGAATTATGATAGGAGTGAACCTCAATAATTTCCAGAGCGGCGCTATCCACCTCGTGTCTTATTGCCCCGTTAACACAGCTGCTGGGTTTGGGCTCAACACTGCGTTTCCAGTTCTTGCTAGGCTCCCCATTGCTTTTCTTTTGTCGGTTGACAGGAGAGACCGTTAAGCGAGTATCTGTCACTTTCGTTTTCTCGGCTTTCTTTACGGTTTTACGGATCCTGAATCGGGCTGCTTTAAATATCTTACCGTACAGTACTAACATCAGTATCAAAGGGATATAAAAGGCGCCAAAAGTCGAGTAGATGGTATAACCATGATCTTTACTTATTCTGCAAGCGTCTGGATCGGACCTGTCTTCAGGAGTTCTCCAACCCAACATTGGTGGTATAGATATCAAAAATCCTATCATCCACGTTAGGCTAATGAGAATAGCAGCTCGTCTAGGAGTCCGCTTGTTCAAATAGTCTATGGGATCTGTAATAGCCCAATATCTGTCCAATGCAATGGCGCACAAATGAAGGATAGACGAGGTACAACACAACACATCTAAAGAATTAAAAATATCACAGGTTACCTGTCCCAGAGTCCATTTGTTCAACACTTGATAGAGAGCAGCCATGGCAGTACCAGCACCGAAACCATTAAGTCTGTGACAGCCAGTGAGCCTATGAGATAGTTGGCTACGTTCTGAAGAGACTTTTCCAGTGCTATGGCCGCAATTACACAGGCATTGCCAATGATGGAACACAAAATCAGAGTCCCCAAAATCAGAGAAGTGGTCACTTGATAACTTAAGTCCATTTCATATCTATCATCCTGATCCTCTTTCTCCGAAGAGGTAGTGTTGTTGAATATATCCATCCCAAGTTGATGAGAAGAAGACACAAAGAAGGGAGGGGGAAGAGGAAGATGTCTCACACTTCTTTTTTTTTTTTTTTTTTTTAGTTATTTTGATTCGAAGTCTCCAGCCTACTTCTTTTTCTTAGGGTCATCTTGCTAACTCGTAGGCAAAGCATACCAGGCAGCAGTTTATTTCGAATAATAGTCATTGGAAAGTGTCGACGAGTTGAATTGCTCCAGTATATAGCAGTAGTAGAGCACGTAAGCGTCTGAGGGATAGCCGAAATGAACCGGGCCAGCAGGATGGACTGGGACATGAACTGTCTCTGCAAAGAGCAATGCTGCCGATGTCCCGGACTTACAACTCTTACCCTACAGTCCATAGCAGAGTCATTCACTCGCTCTCCTGTCACTAAAAACAGTACCACCTCGCTGCAGCTGAACCTCCTGGGCTGCCCTCTGCCTCTCCCCCCCTCTCTCTCACACGTCCCTCTCGCTGCCTTGCCATTGTATTCAGGTCCGTTTCATCAACAGAGCGGGCGGAGCTCTAAAGACTGGAGATCTGGTTTTGTTCATTTGTAACCCAGTCTATCGGATCAGTTAATGTTCTGTATAAGGAGATGTAATCAAGGCTTCTTTTACTGCTCACTAAACAAAATATGTTCCTACCCCTTTGACACCAGTTTGCTAAATTGTGTATGCGTGTGTGTGTGTGTGTATTAAAACTACTGCCTACGGATTTAAGATTCGCTAGATATTAAATGTTGCATTTCTTTGTACTTTTTCTGTGTCTTTATCAGTGAATTTATTCTGCTGTCCTAATCCCCTAACACTAGGTACTTTAGTCAGCAGATTAATCGTTCAAAACTGGAAATAAAAGATGATTTCAAAGCCGTACAAGATAATATATGTTTATCGTTCTTATCTATTTTTCTACTGCAAAAATGTGATTAATATTTTTTTTACAGAGGTAAGGGGAGAGAACACCGAGAGAAAAGTTGGTGTAGCGGGGCAGAAGCCATTTTTCTGTCCCTGTACGATATAGTATTTTCCGAGGGATCATTTCAGTTGCTATTAACATCAACGGGCCAGTTCGTTGTTTTGTTCCCGTTTCAGCACCAGGGACAGTTCTAGCTTCAAAGGCATTTGGCGCCACCTGCAGGTCTACGTTTCCAAGCAAGTCTTGTAAAAGTAAATCTGCTCTGCAGTTAAAATCGTACTTGAAGCAGAATAGAGGAAAATTATTTTGTTAACAGAAGAGAGTAGCATTACATAAAGAAAATCTTGGTATTAGGATACGATTAGTTCTATGTATTTGATTAGCAGCAAATGCCTTATATACTTCTAAGAAGCTAAAAATATGAAGACTAGATTCATACCCTCTGCAATTAATCCGATTAATATTTTTGTCTTTTTACACGTGTTACGTTTTTATTTACAAACACTTTGAAACACAAGGTTTGCAATATTAGCACCATTTATTAAGATGCTTTGTTGAAGCTCCTAAAAAACAGTAGCATGTGGATAAATAATAAAGTCTAACACCCACCCCCCTTCCCCGAGATAGAAGCACACACATAATATAATCTGTGCTAGAAGCCTAGAGTAAAGACGTCATTCTTGAATTACAATATTCGCATATTCACACTGATAGCATGAAATTTTATTTCTTTTTTTCAGTCATTTTATTTTCTTCAAATATTATACTGACATAGCTTTTTATTCCTCAAAGTTTCATTGCAGGAAATTAGAATGAACTACACTATTGAATTCACGATTCCTATAAGATAAGAGACTTCCCATTCATTCGATAAGGAAAAGCAAAAACTCTGAAAGAAAGTGAAATGAGAAAAATATCTCCGGGAACAATCTTGAATAAAATTTCTCTAAGATTGGTATATCATTAATAAATTGGATAATAGATGTAAGCCCATGCCAGTCGAATTACTGAAAAAAAATTGCTTTGTTAAAAAAACCTAAGGACATACTTTATGATAAATAACAGATTTCATTCTCCTCTCAGAATGTAGAATCTAGGCATTTACAGTTAACTCTAGTTGTCATTAAAGCCTTGCTTAAAAAAATAAATAAATAAAATAGGGTCAGAACAATTAAATAAAAGCTGTCACTCCCATTAATGCTAAAACATTTCAATGCCATTGCTGAAGTGTAAGATTTTTCACTCAAGGCAAAAGTCAGCTTTTGTAAACAAGATTGAGACCTTTTTAATTTTGGAAGAAAGCTTAATGACTATTATGCATTCTTTCAAGGACAAAATGCAATTGCATTTGTGACTGTAGGATCATCAGTGAACACAGAAGATCAAAGACTTTCAGCTACTTACTGAGCAGGGTAAACACAAGCGCACTTCTAAGCAGCAGTAAGCTGTTAGTTTTTCTCTAGGCGTGTAAAAAGTACATGGAAAATGACACATGACCGCAAGTTTATGAAAATAGTTATTTCTGTTTTATTAATTACCATAATGAATTATCAAAAAGTTGGTTGCGTCATCAGGAGGTCATTACAGTTGCCAAACACTGGCCTTCTGACAAAGATCTCAATCCGATAATTCGTTGCTCCCCAATGTGTACCTTTTGTCCTGCATGACATCATTACTTGTCAACCAAACCATTAACAGAGGCTGTCCTTAAATTTGGACATAAAACTTCCTTTTAACATGGATTAAAAGTTTCAGAAATCATATTTTTTGGTTACATTAATTTCTGAATATACATTATTACATATCCATATGTATTATTACATATCCAAAGACACTTTGAATCCAAACTGCTGAAAAGTTCTTGCCTCTATCAGCACAGGAAAAAAAGGAGGGGCTGTTCCCCCCTGCTCTGAACTTTACAAGAACTGACAGTTTCAAATGTCACAGACATACAAACAGAAGCCTTCCTATACTGGAGACTAGTACAGCGTCTCTGATTCTAACTTAACTATTTCCAGATGTTGCCTTAGGATTTCTCCTTAGAGTTCCTTCAGGTTTAAAATATATACAATATTAGAAATTAAGTACACACCATTCTTTCACATATCTTTCATACATCCATCATTCGTTTGGGGCCCCTTTCATCCACAACACAATATATTACATTCATACTTAATACACGTTATATCTCAGTTTGGAATATGGAGTCTAATATGCTCTTCCTAACTGGCTTAAGCACATCTGTTATCAATTAGAACCACCACGAGGCTAAAGACAGGAAGCTGAACAAAGAGAGAAAGAGAGAAAAAGAAACATGGAGGCAGTTTCATACCTCCATGTATTATATATATCCTGATTTCCTCTGTGGTCTGGCTTAATAGCGAAGTACATAAAAAGAATATTATTATGTTTTTCCTTAATATTAATCTGTAGTGTGTTTTTTCTGGCCTTGGCTACGTCCATATCAGATTTTTATTCACCAACTTTTTGTACACTTCTATTGGGCGTGGCCTTAACTAACACATGTGCTTGTATCTAACTAGAGTTACCCAGATCCATACGAAAAGCAGGCGCTTTTGTAGAAAAAAAACTCAACAAAATACTGCCACAAACACATCTTATTCATTATCCATTCCATAGCGCCCCCTAGAGTGCCACTTCATTACCCATAATCTTCTGCTACCAAATCTTGAGGAGGGTCACTTTTCTAGGCGGGAGTAAAGGGATACCAAAAATATGCCTTTTTAAAATTTATTTTTGCCTCCCAATTTTTTTTCTTTCTGGCTAATTAACAAATACAAATATGTAGGCTGTGCAGTAGTTATGACCACATTTACTGTATATGTACTCAAAAATGAAAAGCAAGCACAGTGCACCTCAGGGAAAATTGAATGAGGCAATACGTTTGTACTTTTGTTAGCATCAAAATGAATAACATTTATCAAATCATATATCTTTAGTAAGGAAAGTAAAACATAAATCTACAGTGTTAAAACAGTTTGCAAGTTACTATAAGAAACTAAAGAGTTGTATTGGTTGAAGTTTAAAACTTGTGAGCAGTAATAACCATCATAAAGTTTACTGACTATGGACTAGAATTACTAACATGCACTGAAATTATACCAGTTCTCATTATTTTATGCAATAGAACCTAGTGGTTATTAAGGAGCATTAATGGCTGAGCTGGGAGCCTTCCCTCTTAATGTGGGAGGAGCTTCCTGTGACATCAGAGGGAAGGCTTCTGGCTCAGCCACGGGATGCACATAGGAGCCGATGCCCTTGACTATGTGTAAAGAAACGACTATGGCTGGAAGGAGGAGGGAGCTGGCCAGAAGAAGGTAAATGCCCGCTGGAGGGAGGCACGTGCTTGGGGCACAAAATAGAGGGAGGGAGAGGGGCACGTTGGGACTCGGGAGGGAGGGAGCACAAACTTCGTACAAAGGACAGAAGGAAGGAGGGGGCATGAACATGGGACACAGAATGGAGGGAGGGAGGGGAGCAAGAGCCATAGAATGGAAGAATGGAGGGAGTGAGGGAAAGAGATGCTGAGGTGTGGGAGGGAATAGAAAGGGAGAACTGGGTGTCTGAGTGAGAGGGAAAGAGAGATGGTGCACATGGGGAGATGGAAAAAGAGGAGAATTGTTGGGCTTAGGAAGGGAGAGAGAATTATTGGACATGGTGGTGGAGAAGAGTTAAGTAGAGATAAGGGAGGCATAGCACTATATATAAAGGACTCTATCCACTCGGTCGGGATGGATATGGCAACGAAGGCAGAGGGGCTGGAATCGCTATGGGTCAAATTGCCGGGAAACAAGGGTGCAGGCATAAAACTGGGGCTGTACTATCGCCCACCTGGTACGCCAGAAGGAGTCGGACATGACTTGGAAGCGGAACTGAGACAGGAATGCAGGACTGGAAGTGTAACAGTAATGGGGGACTTCAACTACCCGGGAATAGACTGGAGTACGGGTCACTCCAACTGCACTAGGGAAACAGGATTTGTAGAAGCTGTGAGGGACTGCTTCATGGAGCAACTAGTCAAAGAACCGACGCAACGGGGTGCTACTCTTGACCTCATCCTAAACGGATTAGGGGGGCCTGCAAGAGGGGTAGAAGTGGGAGGACCACTAGGCAACAGTGATCACAACGCGATCAGATTCACATTAGAAAGGGGGACACCCATAGTAAGGAGGACCGCAACAACTGCGCTCAACTTCAAGAAAGGGAACTATGTTGCTATGAGGGAAATGGTGGGGAGGAAGTTCAGAAACATCTCTAGGATGGAGACTATGGGAAGCGCCTGGACCCTATTCAGGGACACCCTGCAGGAAGCACAAAGAATGTACGTCCCCAGTTTCAGGAAAGGCTGCAAGAACAAGCGATCAAAGGACCCGGTTTGGATGTCAACTGAAGTAAAGAGGGCAATAAATGACAAAAAAGTATCCTTCAGGAGATGGAAAAAGGACCCAATGGAGGAAAATCACCAGGCGCACAGGAAATGCCAAAAGGAATGCCACCGAGAGGTTAGAAAAGCGAAAGGGGAATACGAAGAGGGGCTGGCCAGGGAGGCAAAAAACTTCAAGGCATTCTTCAGTTACGTAAAGGGGAAGCAACCAGCGAGAGAGGAGGTGGGGCCGTTGGACGATGGGGATAGGAAGGGAGTGATTAAGGAGGATAAAGAAGTAGCTGAGAGGTTGAACACGTTCTTCTCGTCGGTTTTCACGAGCGAAGACACATCTAATATACCAGACTCAGAGGAGCTCATGAGTGGGGAACAGGCTGAAAAATTGGAGCACATAGAGGTAAGTAAGGAGGATGTCCTCAAACAGATAGACAGGTTAAAATGCGGTAAATCACTGGGCCCGGACGGGATCCACCCAAGGGTTCTGAAGGAACTAAGACAAGAAATAGCGGGCACAATCCAGCATGTTTGCAACCTATCCTTGAAAACTGGTGAGGTACCAGAGGAGTGGAAATTGGCGAATGTCACACCTATCTTCAAGAAGGGATCGAGGGGTGACCCCGGGAACTACAGGCCGGTGAGCCTGACTTCAATTATAGGGAAGATGGTGGAAGCTATGATCAAGGATGGCATTTGTGAGCACATCGAGAGGAATGGCCTACTGAGAACAAGCCAGCACGGATTCTGTAAGGGAAGGTCGTGCCTAACGAACCTTCTGTACTTCTTTGAGGGAATAAGCAGTCGGGTGGACAATGGGGAACCCATAGACATCATTTATCTCGATTTTCAAAAGGCTTTCGACAAGGTGCCACATGAAAGGCTGCTTAGGAAGCTGTGGAACCACGGGGTGGGAGGGGATGTGCACAGATGGATCAAGCACTGGTTGTCGGGTAGACTGCAGAGGGTCGGAGTGAAGGGCCAATATTCTGACTGGCAGGGAGTCACGAGCGGTGTGCCACAGGGATCGGTGCTGGGGCCGTTATTCTTCAACATATTTATCAATGACCTGGAAAAGGAGGCAAAGTGCGAGGTTATAAAATTTGCAGACGATACCAAACTGTGCGGCAGAGTTAGGTCCAGGAAGGAGTGTGAGGACCTGCAAAGGGACCTGGACAAGCTGGAAGACTGGGCAAACAAATGGCAAATGCGCTTTAACGTGGAAAAATGCAAGGTCATGCATATAGGGAAAAAGAACCCGTTGTTCAACTACAAATTGGGGGGGGCATTGTTGGGAGACAGCAGACTTGAGAGAGACTTGGGTGTGCTGGTGGATGCATCTCTGAAGCCACCTGCACAGTGTGCAGCAGCCTCGAAAAAAGCCAACAGGATGCTGGGCATCATAAAGAGGGGCATAACAACCAGGACGCGGGAAGTCATCATGCCATTGTATCGAGCGATGGTGCGTCCACATCTGGAATACTGCGTTCAGTATTGGTCGCCGCACCTCAAGAAGGACATGGCGGTACTTGAGAGAGTCCAAAGGAGAGCAACGAAACTGGTAAAAGGGCTGGAACACTGCCCATACGCCGAGAGGTTGGATAGGCTGGGGCTCTTCTCTTTGGAAAAAAGGAGGCTCAGGGGAGATATGATAGAGACCTTCAAGATCATGAGGGGCATAGAGAGGGTGGATAGGGACAGATTCTTCAGACTGAAGGGGACAACAAGTACGAGGGGGCATTCGGAGAAACTGAAGGGAGATAGGTTCAAAACAAATGCAAGGAAGTTTTTTTTCACCCAAAGGGTCGTGGACACTTGGAATGTGCTACCGGAGGAAGTGATCAGGCAGAGTAGGACTTCAATGAGAAACCAAGGTGGCAAGGGAGCCCCTTCTGGTGATTCAGACAGGTCGTGACCTGTTTGGGCCGCCGCGGGAGCGGACTGCCGGGCAGGATGGACCTATGGTCTGACCCGGCGGAGGCACTGCTTATGTTCTTATGTTCTTAGATGTATGGGAAAGAGAGAGATGAGAGGGAGTAATGTTGGATGTGGTGGTGGAACAGTGGAATGGATGGAAAGGAATGTAAGAGGGGCCTCAAGAAGGTGGAGAAGGTGGGAAGAATGCTATCTGAGTACTATTTGAAATTCTAGATTTTCTACATAAGCAATTTAGTAAAGGCAGCAATGCTCTTATTCTGCAATTTGATCTCAGCAGTGCCTTTGATCTGGTAGATTATTATAAACTCTTGGAACGCTTGGATTCTTGGTATCTCATACTTATTAAGTTCATGTGGATAATGTTTGTTCGGCTGAGTGGAAAAATCCATCAGGGCTCCCCGCTTTCTCCTCTTTTATTCAACGTTTATCTGTCCTCGTTAGGTAATCTAGGAGTAAAGCTATTTAGCTATGTCAGTGATATCATTATAATTATTCCATGTCCATCTACAGTTCTTAGTATTATCGATACCACTACTCCAAAAATACCCCTTTTCGCTCTAGGCATACAGAGGCAGGTTAAAAGCCTAAGCTGATTTTAGATACGTCTAAAACCAGCTTTGATTATCGGTACTTGGACAATCTGTCTTTTTGATCGTCCAAGTACCGACTTAGGCCACTTTTTGTACGGATATCTTTTTTTATTATGAGCCCCTTAATTTCTGACTGTGAATCTGGTTTCATTATGATGAAGCAGCCTAATTTATAATCCAACTGTGTTTGTCTCTGTCAGCAAATTTTCTGAGTCAGTGAGCTACTGACAGGCACATTACAATGTGCATTCCCTGACATGCTTCTTGTTCAGAACAAAAAAGAATATCCTATTTTAGACATGATCAATTTTTTTTTTTACCAAAAAGTATAATTTAACAGCAATTCATTTCTTATTCAAATTTACATGTTAAAGATATATCAAAGAGAGTAAAGGTTACAATGATAGGAATGAAAATCTTTTACCTATTCAGTTTTGGCCCCTGGTGCTTTCAGGAATTATATTCTTACACAGATAAATTTTCAAAAAAGAAAAAAAATATTGAGGGCCTGATAGTCAAGGAGTTATTCTTCTGAGAGTTATGCTCATAAATTGGCCTCTTTGAAAATGTACTAGGGTTAAATGCATAATGTTATAGGGGCCGATATTGAAAATGATGTAACTGAGCAAGAGAGGATCCTAACTGAATAACTAGCACTTAGCTGCCTACTTCAGATATTCAGTAGTGCTTTCTCAGATAACACTGCACAACAAATTTTAACTTTTTTTCTAGGGCAAGAAGAAAATGAGGTTTACTGATAGAATTTGACCTCCTCCTGTGTATGAAAATAGCCTCAGTTTTCTCCTATCACGTGCAGTTTTTGAGCAAATCACAAATATTTATAGCATGAAACATAGAAACATGATGGCAGATAAAGGCCAAATGGCCCATCTAGTCTGCCCATCCGAAGTCATAATGTAACACATTTCGCCAATTTAAGAGTTCCTATAAATATTATTTCCTAGAATTGTTTTGCTGTTGAAGTGCATTTATAAACAAGATTAGGAGCATCTCTAATTAATGTACAACAATAGTCAGCCAGCATTGATTAATTCCATCTGCCTTGATATCATTTCTCCATTGTAGCAATGTCCTGGTGAAACCTTTCCCCGTGCTCATCACTAACACTACCAAGATTATCAGGGAAAAAATCCAGATGCAAGTGGAGAAATGAATTTTTAGTGGCATGTTGCATTTGCGATCATAGAATGCTTTAAGCACCGTCTCCACCATTTGGACATAGTCTGGTGCCTTCCTATTCCCCAGAAAATTCTTGATTACATTCTTCAATGATATCCATGCACTTTTCCCACATCCTTGCAAGACTTCATCAAAGTGCCTGTTTTAATAGTTCAGAGATTGTTATAACATTTACTCGATGCATTAGAAAATATAGTGAAAATTTTAATTTTTGCATTATAATGCTCTTTTGCCAAAAATCAGAGGGTTATACTGAAAAATTAAGGTCAGTTTTGAATTCAATAACCCCAAATCACTGTAGAACACCCACTACAATTCATGCCCCAAAACCTCTTGCACAATGTAATACTTTATAGAGAACAGTGTCAAAGGCTTTCCTAAAATCTAAATATACCACATCTAGCAACTCTCTAGTCACCCAGTCAAAGAAATTAATCAGATTTGTCTGACAGTGAAAATGGGCAAGTTAACTGGTCTGGGGGCAAAGCCGACACTTATCCAATTAAATACTGATAATCAGTCCTTCACTGGATATGTTAACCAGCCTAATAGGATGACATAACAAACAGTCCTATATTTGTCTAGTGTGACTTATCCAGTTTAGAACTGAATATTGACCTCATATTTGGTAAGTTCCGACCAGCCACTCATACCTGGATATTCAATGCTGGTTAAAGTAAACTAAACTAAACCTTAAGTTTGTATACCGCATCATCGCCATAAAGATAGAGCTCGGCACAGTTTACAGGTAATTCAATAAATGAGGGAAGGACATAAGAAATTTGAGGTTATGAAGAGGATAGCTAGCTTTACATTTTAAATAGATAGCTTACGTTTTGGAGAAAAGCCAGGTTTTCAGAAGCTTTCGGAATAATTGGAATGAGCCTAGTTTCCGCAGCGGGGTACGGAGGTTATTCCAAAGCTTAGTGAATTTGAAGAAAAGGGATTTCCCTAATTTACCTGCATACATGATGCCTTTTAACGAGGGGAAAGATAGTTTGAGTATGTGGGCAGATCTGGTAGTGTCAGGTCTCGAAGAATTCCAGGATAATGGGATTAAGGGAGGAAGAATGCCATGTAGGATCTTGAAAATTAGGCAGGTACATTTAAAGTGAATCCTAGAAATCACCGGAAGCCAGTGAAGTTTTGACAGAAGCAGGGAAACATGATCAAATTTGCTTTTTGCGAAGATCAACCTTGCCGCATTGTTCTGGATCCGCTGAAGTCTTTGAAGATTTTTCTTGGTTAGATTTTTCTTGGTTCCAGAAATGATTCAGCATGGAGGATTAGTCTAGCTCGTACCACAATAAAATCCCAATGCTGATTCTTCTGAGTCACTTAACCCTCCATTGCCTCAGATACAAAATTACATAGATTATGAGTCCTCCAGAGAAGGATTTTTTTAAAGCACACTGTTTATGCAGGAAAAGGCCACAGAGTTAAAGAGTACTACGCTTTTAGTCCAATCGACATTCACTGTCAGCGTAGATATAGTCCGAATGTATACTCTATACTACAATCACTGGCCAAAAACCTGCTTAGTGCATTTTTACTATGTCTTTAACTTATAACTCTTATAAAGACTAATAGTAAAAATGCACTAAGCAGGTTTTTGGCCAGTGATTGTAGTATAGAGTATACATTCGGACTATATCTACGCTGACAGTGAATGTCGATGAGACTATAAGCATAGTACTCCTTAACTCTGAGGCCTTTTCCTGCATAAACAGTGTGCTTTAAAAAATGCTTAAAAAATATTCAACACATGATTAATCAACTGGTTTAAGAAGAATATAAGAATGAGTGACAGAATATAGATTGTTTCATACAAGTGAAGTATTGATTTTTATTGTATACTGACTACCAATACCACTCAGTTATAATTCCTACAGAGAAGGGAAATTTCTGGTGTACCTGAATGTAACTCACCTTGAGCTTCTACTGCAAAAGATGCAATCAAAATCCAAATAAACATCCAGGCATAAAACCAGTGGCAGGAAAAAAAAATCACTGCCTGATGCCCGCTGAATATTTACCCCAAAATTTCACTAAACTCCTAAATTTTTGAAGCATAAAATATGGATGACAACAGGAACAGATTATGGGCAGAGAAAAAAAGACTCAAATCTAATAATATGAATGGCAGACCTACAATTATAAGCTTATGGCGCAATTCTGTAAAAGGCACATCTGCATTTATGCATGCTAGATCTGACTACAGAGCTTTACAATGTGAATACTTTGAAACAAGTAATATCTTGTATATGATATCTTTATACTGTACATATGTTGTGATGTATTGTATTTTTTAAGTTTGTAGCTTTGTAAACCACATAAAACATTGGAACAAGCGGTATATCAAGAAAATAAATCCAATCCAATCTGTGGAATATGCAGGAGCTAATGGGGAGTGAACTGCAGCCCCCAAAAATGGAGTGAATGGAGAAAATTGGATTATCTAAAATGTCATGTCTGTCATAAAACTCAAGTGGATGCTGTCATAAGCTGAGCGATCTGAATTGAGGACTTCAGAAAAGTCTATTGACAGAACCATCCAAAATCCTGAACAGAAAAGATTGTGTTCAAATCAACTGCTGATGAAGTATATAGATTTTAATTGATATGACTGGTTAGCTATTAAGCTAAGTTTCTCCAGGAAATCTATACAAAATGTCAGAAAATTATGCAGAAGTGATCAATGCAATCTAGCAATTAGACTTCCATACACACATTGTAGATAAAAGTGCAGATGCTTCCATTTCCAAAATAATTTTGTATATTAAACATGTACAGTAGAAAAGCTGGTGACCCTGCATTTTCCATGTGCTTAATGTTGCAGCTGGATCCAGATTCACCTGACAGGGTTGACCCAGTCCTGTTTTTACCCCAATGCAAATAGAGACTTGTAATTCTGATTTCCCTATTTCATTCCCTAAGAAAAGCAAGACTACAATTTCTTGGAAGCAATGGAGTAAACCCAGAACTGGATTAAACCTGTTGGGTCAATCTGGATCTAGTTGGCAATCTTATATATGCTTGGATTATTAAGTTAGTAGCATGTGACAGTGCTGCGATAGTTTCAGCAATTTAACAGTTTTAGTATAATGGTTAAAAGTGAATTGATTTTTCACCCGTTCTAAAAGTAGAAAAACCAGGGGACATTCAATGAAATTATATGGGTCTACTTTTAAAACAAACAGGAGGAAATATATTTTTACTCAAAGAATAGTTACCGTAAACTCTGGAACTTGTTACCAGGATGTGGATACAGAGGTTAGCTTAGCTGGGTTTTAAGAATAGTTCATATTCTGCTATTGAGACAGACACAGGAGAAGCCACTGCTTGGGTTTCTGCCAGGTACAATGGCCTAGATTGGCCACTGTTGGAAACAGGAGACTGAGCATTGGTCTGACCCATCCATAATGGGCATTGGTCCAATCCAGTATGGATGTTCTTATGATATGATGCACATGATGATTTTTACATCAGATGGTAAATCAGAGTGGCAGCAGTTTTAGGACAAATCAATTCCTCATCTCATTGAACAACATTATGTTGCACACCATGAGGATTTCAGCATTAATCATGCCTAGAAACAGATCCCATTTATAAGGAATACAAAAATGTTTATAGAAATCATATGTATCATTGTTTACAGAACTAGCATAAGAAAAGGTCCAGAGAAGAACGTCTAAGATGGTTAAAGGATTGGAGGAGCTGCCGTACAGCGAAAGATTAGAGAAACTGGGCCTCTTCTCCCTCAAACAGAGGAGATTGAGAGGGGACATGATCAACACTCAAGGTACTGAAGGGGATAGACTTAGTAGATAAGGACAGGTTGTTCACCCTCTCCAAGTTAGGGAGAATGAGAGGGCACTCTCTAAAGTTCAAAGGGATAGATTCCTTACAAACGTAAGGAAGTTCTTCACCCAGAGAGTGGTAGAAAACTGGAACGCTCTTTAGGAGTCTGTCATAGGGGAAGACACCCTCCAGGAATTCAAGACAAAGTTAGACAAGTTCCTGCTGAACAAGGACATAAGCTGATAGGGCTAGTCTCAGTTAGGGCGCTGGTCTTTGACCAGAGGGTCGCCACGTGAGCGGACTGCTGGGCATAATGGACTACTGGTAAGAACATAAGAACATAAGCAATGCCTCTGCTGGGTCAGACCTGAGGTCCATCGTGCCCAGCAGTCCACACATGCGGCAGCCCAACAGGTCCAGGACCTGTGCAGTAATCCTCTATCTATACACCTCTATCCCCTTTTCCAGCAGGAAATTGTCCAATCCTTTCTTGAACCCCAGTACTGTACCCTGCCCTATTATGCCCTCTGGAAGCACATTCTAGGTGTCCACCACACATTGGGTAAAAAAGAACTTCCTAGCATTCGTTTTGAATCTGTCCCCTTTCAACTTTTCCGAATGCCCTCTTGTTCTTTTATTTTTCAAAAGTTTGAAGAATCTGTCCCTCTCCACTTTCTCTATGCCTTTCATGATCTTGTAAGTCTCTATCACATCCCCTCTAAGTCTCCTCTTCTCCAGGGAAAAGAGTCCCAGTTTCTCCAATCTTTCAGCATATGAAAGGTTCTCCATACCTTTTATCAGACATGTCGCTCTCCTCTGAACCCACTCGAGTAACGCCATATCCTTCTTAATGTATGGCGACCAATATTGGATGCAGTACTCCAGATGAGGACGCACCATTGCCCGATACAATGGCAAGGTAACTTCTTTCATTCTGGTAGTAATACCCTTCTTGATTATACCTAGAATTCTATTCGCTCTCTTAGTGACCGCTGCGCACTGTGCCGTCGGTTTCATTGCCATGTCCACCATTACCCCCAAGTCCCTTTCTTGGGTACTCTCCTTCAATAACATCCCTCCCATCGTATAGCTGTACCTCGGGTTTCTGCTTCCCACATGTAGTACTTTGCATTTCTCAATGTTGAACTTCATCTGCCATCTCGTTGCCCATTCCCCTAGTTTGTTCAAGCCTCTTTGCAATTCTTAGCAGTCCTCTTTAGTCCGAGCTCCACTAAATAGTTTGTTGTCGTCTGCAAATTTTATTATCTCACACTTCGTCCCTGTTTCTAGATCATTTATAAATATATTAAATAGCAGCGGTCCGAGCACCGAGCCCTGCGGGACACCACTCGTGAGTGAGTGTTCCCTCTAAGCTGAGCAGGTGTCCTCCAGCTGCATTGCTACCACTAGGGGGTGGAATATTTTCAGTCGCTAAGGACAGGTATGTTCCCTGGAGTCCTGCAGAACTTGCCTGTCCCTCACAATTGAAAAATGTGACAGTAAAACAGCACCCTCTATTGGTGAGACTGTGGGTGGAGGACTCCTGCTCAGCTTAGAGGGAACAGTGCTCGTGACCCTCCTCCAGTCCGAGTAGTGGCCCTTCACTCCTACCCTCTGTTTCCTACCCGCCAACCAGTTTCTGATCCATCTGTGTACGTCTCCTTCCACCCCATGGTTCTTCAGTTTCCGAAGTAGGCGTTCATGGGGGTACCTTGTCAAAGGCTTTTTGGAAATCTAGATATATGAAGTCTATGGGGTCTTCTCCTCTGTCCATCTGTTTGTTAATTCCTTCAAAGAAGTGCAATAGGTTTGTTAGGCACGATCTCCCCTTGCAGAAACCATGTTGACTGGTTATCAGAAGTTTGTTTCTTTCAAAATGTTCATCGATGTTGTCTTTTATCAGTGCTTCCGCCATTTTCCCCGAAACCGAGGTCAGACTCACCGGTCTGTAGTTTCCTGGGTTACCTCTTGATCCTTTTTTAAAGATGGGCGTAACGTTGGCTATCTTCTAGTCCTCCGGGATCTCGCCTGTTTTCAAGGATAGATTGTAAATTTGCTGCATAAGTTCCGCTATTTCCTCCTTTAGTTCCTTCAGAACCCTTGGATGGATTCCGTCTGGACCCGGGGATTTGTCAGTTTTTAGTTTTTCTAGCTGCCTGCGTACGTCTTCAAGGCTCACTTCCATGGATGTTAAGTTTTCTGCCTGATCTCCATTGAAGATTTGCTCGGGTTCCGGTATGTTGGATGTGTCTTCATTTGTAAATACAGACGAAAAGAACATGTTAAGTCTTTCCGCTACTTCTTTCTCCTCCTTCACTACTCTCTTCCTGTCTCCGTCGTCCAGCGGTCCCACCTCCTCCCTAGCCGGCTGCTTCCCTTTAACATATCTAAAGAACGGTTTGAAATTTTGAGCTTCCCTGGCTAGCCTCTCTTCATACTCTCTTTTGGCTTTTTGAACCACACGGTGACATTCTTTTTGATACTTCCTGTCCTCTTTCCAGTTCCCCTCAGTTTTGTCCTTTTTCCATTTCCTGAATGAATTTTTCTTATTGCCTATCGCTTCCTTCACTATTTTAGTTATCCATGCCGAGTCTTTTGTTCAACTCTTTTTGTACCCCTTTCTGAATCTGGGGATATACAAATTTTGCGCCTTGCTCACCGTGTCCTTGAAAAAAGACCAGGCATGTTCTACCATTTGCCATTTTTTGGAAGTGTTCCTAAGTTTCTTCCTTACCATTTCCCTCATTGCTTCGTAGTTTCCTTTCCTGAAGTTGAAAGTTGTTGCTATGGTTCTCTTTCCTTTCGGTATTCCTACTTCAACCTTGAACTTGATCATATTATGATCGCTGTTTCCCAACAGTCCCATAACTTCCACTTCCTTTGCAGGTCCCCTTAACCCATTTAGGATTAGATCCAGAGTGGCATTTCCTCTCGGCGGTTCTCTAACAAGCTGCTCCATGAAGCAATCTTGTGTAGCCTCCAGGAATTCTGTCTCCCTAGCGCATTTTGAACTTCCAAGACTCCAGTCTATCCCGGGATAGTTGAAGTCTCCCATAATAACCGTGTTACCGCTTTTGCATTTTCGCTTCATCTCGGCTTCCATTTCTTCATCGATATCTCCTGTTTTCCCGGGTGGACGATAGTATAGGCCCATCTTTATTTAAGGCCCTTTCCTTCCCAGTATTTTAACCCATAGCAATTCCAGCTTGTTTGTCGTCTCTGTTGTGTCCATTCTTGTTGAATGTATACTTTCTTTTATGAATAGGGCTATTCCACCTCCTTTCTGTCCTGATCTGTCCTGGCGATAGAGCTTGTACCCTGGAAGTGCTGTATCCCATTTGTTTTCTTCATTCCACCATGTTTCAGAGACTCCAATGATGTCTATGTCTTCTGCCTTGGCCATGGCTTCTAATTCCCCCATTTTGTTTCTTAGGCTCCTTGCATTAGTATATATGCAATTTAAATCCTGGTATTTTCTTGTCTTCATTTCCTTTCTCTGTGCTTCGGCCTTTAGTTTATTCTCTTGTACTACAATCCTTCTAACCTCCTCTTCTGTGTTAGTCAGCTCCTGTAATTTGTCCATTGTTTCTTCCCAGCCTTTTTTCCCTTTAGTATCTTCACGGGATACCTTCTTCCTAATCGTCGACACTTGGTCGACTGTCGGCTTTCCTCTTCTTATTAGTTTAAAGCCTGCTGTATTCCTCTCCTGACGTTGTTTGCTAGAAGTCTAGTTCCCGCCGAGCTCAGGTGCAGTCCATCTCTCCTGTAGAGCTTGCTCTTGCCCCAGAACGTTGTCCAGTTCCTCACGAAGTGGAACCCTTCTTCCTCACACCATCTCCTCATCCACGCATTTATTGATTGTAGTTCCTCCTGCCTTTTCACATCTGCCCTCAGTACTGGTAGGATCTCTGAGAATGCTATCTTCTGAGTCCTCATCTTCAGCTTCCTTCCCAGAATCTTGAACTGTTCTATCAGCATGCTTCTTCTGTAGTCTCTCCTGCTGACATCATTCGTCCCGATGTGGATCAATACTGTGGTCTCTTCCGTCTCTGCTCCTTCCAGGATCTTTCCAATTTTGTCCACGAGGTAGGTCACCAGTTGATCCTCTCTCCCTCCTGCTCTGTGGCTGTCCACATGCCTCAGGATCAAGTCTCCCACTAGGATCGCTGACTTTCCCTTCTTCAATTTTTGCTTCGGTCTCAGGTCAATGTCCTTGGAGTGCTTTGCTGCTTCTTCTTCTATGTCTTCGGTGTGCTTTGCTGTTTCTTCTTCTGGGCATCGACCAGCCATTTTCTCCCCCTCAAACGGTATTCCTCTGTGGGCGTCTTCTTTGAGGCCATCTGCTTCTTGTTCTCCCTTCCTTGTTGGTGTTTGTGTAACTTCATCTTTCATCTGAAGTTCGTTCTCTACCACCCTCCTCCTGTAGGCTTCCTCAATGAATTTCTCAAGTTCCCTGACCTCCTCCTCAATGTGTCTCTCATTCATGAAGTCTTCAGCTGTCCTGATTGGGTCCTCTGTAGTGTAAAGTTCTTCTAATTCCTGTATCTTGTCCTCTAGTCGCTTTACTTCCTTCTTCAAGCTTTTCAGCTCCTGACACTGACCGATACATATGACTGTCTCCCCATTGCAACTCTGGCCTTGTTCAACACAAACTATGCAGAGATCACATAAAAATACTTACACACAATTGTATTAATTGCCATTTTTATGTGTTTACCTTCACACAAATGTATAATTGCCATTTTCCATGTGTAAAATATGATTTAATTGCAGAAAATTCTTTATAAAATTAGCCCTCATAAGTATATTCCTTCTGTTTCCATGTTATATTAAAGATTTGATTTATATCTTAGTCAAAAAAGCAAATTGACCAATAAGATTGATTAATTTGATATTTTACAAATGAAACCCTTTTAGGTAGCAGAAAAAAAAGTGTGATTTGACAGCACAAAAGCTGAGATCACAGACTAAGTCCAACATATTCTAATTTGCTAAATCTTCTGAACTGTTTCATGAATTGTATGAGACAAAGATGTCAAGTTGTCTAATTGTTCAGAAAAAACATGACATTTAGCACTTAGAAAGGAGAAATCAAGAACTGTCCAGTTCTTGAATCAACCAGAGGCTAATACAAGTGTCTTTGTCCAAGAATGACCTGTTCTGACTCTCCTTGGCTGCCATCAAATTTCTTAGAATACTCAAGTGATAAAATTCACTGAAAAGAATTTGAGGCAAAAATATAAGATACGCAGATACAGATTGTGCTATTTGAAGCTTTGTTAGAAGAATGTAGACTAATTTTCCTGAAATGTTTTATGAAGTATAATGTTTATGCTGATACTAAGAAAAATAAATTAGAGCCTTCTGTGCTGAGCCATCTAAATTATTATTTTCCTTTGAATTCTAGAAGACAAACTTGTTTAAAATTAGTTCCAATTATTGAATTTATTCTAAACTTTGTTAAAGTAATTAGATTTCTTGAAAACAAGGTTCAAAAAGACTATACTGACTTACTGTACTTATACAGAAAATGAAAGGCAATATTTCTCCATTTGCTGATGCCAATTATCCTAGATTAGCAAAATGTGATTCTTAGCATTACAGCCAGACTGTTGAGTGTAATTGTATTTAGAATAATTACATCAGCAGTGATGTTTCAATATGAACACACAGCTTAAACTTAATACAGTGATATGAAATTAAAGTAATTGTATAAGCATCTATTAAACATTAAAATACCAGTAGTTTACTGACTGTAGTAAAAGAATACAGCCTAGGTAATTTGCTTAGATTTGCTAACCACATACAATATCTCGGTTTATCTTGAAGTATTTTCAACACCTTTGGCCCTTCTCATTTTACAAAACTGAAAACATAGCCATAAATTTATTAAGAATACAGGAGCTACCCAAGTTTGGTTGGGTGGCAAATAACATTGGGTGACAGCCAAGCAGAGGGATGATAAAGAGAGGATCTGAGGTAGGGAGAGATAGGATTGGAGGAGAAATATGAATGGGGAGGAGATTAGAGACAGGGATTGGTAGATTGGTAGGATAAGGAAGTTAAGGAGGAGTTAAGGAGAATCGGAAGGGGAGGGGGTGGAGGGGAAAACTTGAGGAGAATTTGGCAGGCAAAAACGGGAGTAGAGTGAGAAGGAGGAAAGGGAGGTGGTAGCAGGGAGCAGAGTTTCCTTCCCACCCTCCCTTTTTGTTGCTGTATTGGATCTAAGTGAGGGGAAGGGGTGATAAGGGTTGGTTGCGGCTTTTGGGGTGGTGGGGGCTTACAGAAGAACATTTATATCAGAAGGAGTGGAGTTGAGACTTGATATCTGGTTTATGAAAATGGGACTCATGGGTGGCACCGCCGCGAGTTAAGGTGGCTTGACAATACCATAAGTCACAAAAATGTTATAAAAGTAATTTGGTGGATATTGGAGCTAGTTTCGTTACCGAATGGCTCCAGTGAGTATTCAACAAATTGCAAGTTTGTATTTTGATGTATGATTGAAATTTGTTATCAACTATTTAAATTGGTTATGGAATTTAATATGTTATAAATAAATAAAGTTGTGACCAATAGTATGCCAATACTAGGTTTGTTGGATTTATTTTGATATGAGGTGGGATTGAAAGGTTATGGCTGATGTATGAATCCCAATGTTAGGTTCTTTAACTCATTTAACAAGATTGTTTTAAAGAAGATGACTCATATACAAGTATCACGGGGGGTTGTTGAAATGTTCACAGCCCAATCAACAATGTAGGGGCAGTCTCTAACAAAGGCACTTAGAAGGCCATGATCAAAAGAAACATCTAAGTCCAATCTGGAAGTAGGGCACTAGTCACCCATAGTCAGCAGTAGCAAAATGTCTATTCTCGAAAAGCATGTCCAAAAGATTTTTTTTCGGAAATTGTCTATGTCTGCATCCAGCCATTTAATCATCCAGACCGCTAGTACATCTATCTTTATACCACATTCTCATCCAAAAAATTGACCAAGTCCCAAACACCTAGAACAAGACCTTTTGGACATGGGAGGGGCCAGAAAAGTGATGGACTGGCCATCCAGACATAGCAACACAGCAATGGGACACCTTACAGGGCACTGCTGTGAACTTCACAAAAAGGGTGCTACATAAACATCTCACCAGAACTCCCCTGCAGGTCATGGTAAGCCCTCCCCAAAATCCCACTATACCCATCTGTCTATAACCCCAATAGCCCTTATGGCTGCAGATGGCACCTATATGGCAAATACAGGGTTTGGGGGATTTTGGTGGGCACACATTTTTCACCATGAATGTTGTGGTTAGAGTGGCTTATGGGCCTGGGTCCTCCTCTCTATGGTTCACTAGCCCACCCCCAAGACTACTTAAGCCACCTCTGTACAGCTCTACTAGGCTTTCCTATGCCAAGTGCTGAAGTTCCAGAGGCAGATATGTACATTTTTATTCTGAACTTTGTGGGGGTGTGACGGGGTCAGTGAACACAGGGGGGGTCTTTACTTTATCCCTACAGTGATTATTTAGTCACTATGGATAAGTATCAGGCAGTGGCGTACCAAGGAGGGGGCAGGGGGGGCAGGGGGAGGTCCACCCCGGGTGCAGCCTTAGGGGGGATGCATAGCCAGCCCGGTCCCTATCACGCTCCCACCCTCCCAGCGAGAGCAGCAAACCTCCCTCCAGTAGTGTCAGCTGCTTCGTGGCTTTCTCCTCCCTCTGCCGCATCACTGATGACATCATCAGGGACACTTCACCGGCAGGAGAAAGCCGCGAAGCAGCCAATGCTACTGGAGGAAGGTTTGCTGCTCTCGCTGGGAGGGTAGGAAAGCTTCACTTGGGGAGGAGAGATAGGAGGTTCAGCGGGGGGGAGGGGGGAGAAGCGGTCTGTCTGGGTGCTCCAAGGCCTGGCGCCATTGCCTTCTTCGGGCAGCAGCAGCATTTACAATTCGCTGCTGTTGCCGGCTTCAGGCCTTCCTCTCTGCCTACTTCCTGTTTTCATGAAGACAGGACCCAACAGAGAGGAAGGCCTGAAGCCGGCAACAGCAGTGAATTGTAAATGCTGCTGCTGCCCAATGAAGTTCAGGACAACAGGCCTTGGGTAACAGAAGGAGGAAAGGGAGCAGAGGGGAAGAAAATTGGGGAGAGTGTTGCTGTACCCAACTGGAGGGAATGAAAGGAGATGCCAGGGCTTGGAGGGAAGAAGAGACGCCAGGGCATGGAGGGAAGGAGGAAGGTATGCTAGATCAAAGAAAAAGGAAGGGGGAAAGGAAGGAGGAGATGTCAGAGCATGGAGCGGGAGGGAGAGATGGAAGAAAAGGAAAGGAGAGAGATGCCGGGAAACAGAGAAGGGATGATGCCAGGCCGTGAGGTGGGAAGGAAAGAAAGGAGAAGAGAGAAATGCCAGAGCATAGGGGAGGGGGTGGTGACAGAGAGAGAAAAACGGAGAAGTGACAGAGTTGAAATCAATCATGTACAAAGGATATAAGGGGCACGGGATAGATAGTTTATGGAAGGAGCACAGAAAGAGGGAAGATGCCATATGGAAGAGAGAGAGAGAGAGAGAGAGGGAGGGTGCACACTGGATAGAAAAAGCACAGAGGGCAGTGAATGGAAAGGACGAGATAGAAGGTGAACAGTAGATGGAAGGGGTAGAGAGAGGGAAACAGACACTGAATGGAAGTGTGGGGGAGAGGAAGGACAGCTGCTGAAGGGAAGTGTGAGAGAAAGGGGGAGCAGATGCTGGAAGGAAGTGGGGAGGAGAAAGAAAAAAAGGGCACATGCAGGATTGAGGAAAGAGGATAGAGTTAGTTACTGAAAGCGATGAGGGAAAGAGGTGGCAAGCTATAGGTAGACACAGTGAAAGAGGGAAATTGAGGACTGAATAGTAAAAAAGAATTTAGACAGAATTTAGGCAGAAAATAAATTGAGAAGGAAGACCAGGGAAGAACAGGAGGAAGGGAGCGGAGAGAGAGATGCCAGAGCAGGGGGAAAGGAGAGGAGACAGATAACAGACCAATGAGAGTGAAAGGAGAGATGGAAGGGGGAGGCATACAATTTCTGGAAGGGGCATAGAAGGAGAGAAGATGCCATATAGGGGCAGAGAGATGGCAGACAATGGATGGAAGGAAGAGAGTAACAAGAAAATGAGGAAAGCAGAAACCAGAGAAGACAAAGGTAGAACAAAAATTTTCTATTTATTTATTGCTTTAGTAGACATGTGTCACTGTTTCTGTGGTATTGCATTGTATGCAGAGTCCAGCTTCTTGCTGGTTCAATTTAACCTTTGTCTATGTATTTCTATTTTATCCCCCCTTTTACAAGACTGTGGAGCGTTTTTTAGCGCCAGCCATGGTGGTAGCAGCTCTGATGATCAGAATTCTATGAGCGTCAGAGCTGTTACCACCGTGGCTAAAATCCACACTACAGTTTTGTAAAAAATGGAGGGGTTAGTTTGTGATTACATATTCCATACTAGGCAAAGGTGTTTTCTGTGTGTTTGAAAGACATGGTTTTCTGTTAGGATTGAAGGTGTAGGATTGATCTGTACTATTCTGGCTTGTTTAGTTTTACAATGGGTGTATTGATGTTGTACTGCTCACTGCAGTGTGTAAGATGCTGCCTTTTCCTAGGTACTCATGTGTGACATGTGGTTTGATACTAAAAATCATCAGGGGTCAAAAAATGATGTCACATATGCTAGGTACGCCACTGATAACAGGATTTTAGATCACCTAAGTCACAACGTAGAAGTTCCATCTAGGCAGCCTTGTCAAACTTTTGATTATTCCTGTAGTACGACTAAGTCTAGGTCGGCCCACATCCCACCCTAACCACTCATCCAAAAATGCCCCTTTCAGCTCTGGGCGCACAGCGGGATTCAGAGGCCTAAATGTCTCTGGATACGTCTAAAAATCCGTTTTGATTATCGGCACATGGATGACCTGTTTTTTAGATCGTCCAAGTGCCAACTTTTTTCATTCTGTCGGAAAACTATGGAATGAGAAAAGTGGAAAATTGCTGGACTAAGTGTATTGTAAACCACTTAGATAACTTTGATAAGCAGTATATAAATACCATAAAATAAATAAATATAGCCCTCGATGGAGACTGCCCCAACTTTGTTGGTTGAGCTGAGAACTTTTCAGTAGCCCCTCATAAGGATAAAGGGGATGGGACCTCATAAACTGCCTTTCTGTGGTTACAATCAAAACAGCTTACATATTTTAGACAGGTACTTATTTTGTACCTGGGACAATGGAGGATTAAGTGACTTGCACAGAGTCACAAGGAGCTGCAGTGGGAATCAAACCCAGTTCCCCAGTCTGCTGCACTAACCACTACATCCAAAACATGCACACTTGCTAATAGACTTGTATAGCTAAATCAAACCTAGATATTAAAAAAAACAGTCAAAAGTTGTATCTGTGACTTTTTTTGGGGGGGGGGGAGGGGGGGACCTTCAGATGGCTGACAGGGTATATGACTCCTATTTCCCTAGCCTTTATCCTCATTGATCCATTTATCTCATTATGCAGTACTTGAATTCATTGTTTTCAATTTCATATAGGACCAATTTATATATGCCTTTTCTTATAACTTATGTTATAACTTATGTTATAACTGACGCTTCACCCCTACTGACAAGAATTAATGTTGCAGAATCTTCTTTGGGGTCAAGGTGGATATCTGCTACAACAATATGGAGGAGTGTGTGGTGCAGTGGTTGAAGCTACAGCCTCAGCACCCTGGGATTGTGGGTTCAAACCTCACACTGCTCCTTGTGACCCTGGGCAAGTCACTTAATCCTCCATAGCCCCAGGTACGTTAGATAGATTGTGAGCCCCCGGGACAGATAGGGAAAATGCTTGAGTACCTGATTGTAAAACCACTTAAATAACCTTGATAGGCGATATATAAAATGCTAATAAACCTGATATATAAATGGTTATCAGATGTTACTCAAAATATTACTTAGCACTTGACACACAGTGCACAAGCACTAAAAAAAAAAAAAAAATACAGTGTTTACAATTTTTCTTACTGCAGATTTAAGATAGGCAGTTAAGACTGGCATGGATGCTGTGTTTCTTCTGCCACCTTCCCTTTAAACTCATCAGCTGATTGCAAACCTGCCTATGAGCTGATTAGAAGCACTCAATATCTAATTCGGCGTTTGTGACTCTGCACCAATAAACTCATACCAATGTTGTCCATTCGATGTCTTCATTCAGACTACAGCATTCAAATAAAATATCAAATAAAATAAAATACAATATTCAAATAAAATATCCATCGCTGTTCCTTCCAATGTAATCGCTGTTCAGTATTGCCTCCCTCCCACCCAACTACAGCTCTGTGTGTGGGAGGGAGCTTAATGTGTGCTTCATTAGTCTCCAGTGGTGCACCAAAGGGGCAGTGTCATAATCCGTATGTACTCGTGATTTATCTTCGGTTAATCCACTATATGAAGCTCCCTACAGATATTTTATCGTGTGGTCACCGAATCAAATAAACTACATGAGATGTATCACTAACAGTAATATGCTTAATGTAGTAATTATTATCAGTAAGGATAGGGGGCACCGCTGACACTGTCCACAAATTGTATGGTAACCATGAGCTTTCTTATGTAGGTGATATGTTCATTTTGACCATTTCACCTATGTTTCTAGATCTTAAATGAGAAAACACAGGTCTTTCCATATTAATCATACCACATGCCAATGCTTCATTACAATCTCATTTATTTGTGCTGAGAGGGGAGAGTATTGTTGTTGTTTTTTTAAATATCTTTATTGATTTTTAATCTAAAACAGTGCCACACAAATAAAAGAACAATAGATCCTACATACAATGCACTATTATCTGTACAGGTAACACATATATCATTCAAGATTTCTTACAATTAATAGTAACATAATCTAATATAATAAAACGCTATGCGCGCATGCGCACTCTTACTGCCATGTTGCCTGTAGTTCCGTGGCCGGCAGAGTGCGCATGGGTGCTTACCACGCATCTCTCTGTCTTGCAGCGGGTTTGCTAGCTCCGGCCAGACAAAGTTCATTTTTTAGTTTAGAGCCGCCGCTGCGGCTCCTCTATCGAACCTCACCAGAGTCGGAGAAAACTTCCAACTCTGACGGGGATCGAGAGAGGAGGCGCAGCGTCGGCTTTGAACTAAAAAATGAACTTTGTCTGGCTGGAGCCGGCAAGCCCGCTGCGAGACAGAGAGATGGCATCTGAATATTAACAGCGACTTGGCAAAGGGGGAGGGGGAAGAAACCACAAATAAGCCATGCTCTGTCCTCTCAAGAGCTCAGGCATCTGAATATTTGCAGCAATGTAGAAGTCTTTTTACAAAAGGTATGTTAATCGTCTTATCCAGGGGTGGCTGCACATTTCTGTTTTTTGACAGAGCAGGGAAGAGGGACAGGGGGAGCAGGGAAGAGGTGCTGCTGGACAGGGAAGTGGAGTGGGGAGGAAAATGCTGCTGGTGAGAAAAGGGAGCTCAGGCTGAAAGGGAACAGATGGGAGAAGAGGGCTGGAGGGTACAAATGGGTTTAGAGCTGGGGCTGCAAATAGGGGACATGTGAGGGAAGGAGGCTTTACTAGCACCCGTTAATGTAACGGGCTAAAACACTAATATATAATATAAATGAAGAATAAAGTTACCTAAATGTCACCATCAATATTTATTTCCCTCCCTCCAACCCTCCACACACACCCCCCCCCCATGGATGTGTAAAGGTAAATGAACAGAAGGAAAGATAAAATAAATAGACATTATTATAAATCCACAAATTTAGTCAATGGGCTCCAAACTTTATTAAATACATCACTAAATCCCCTACATTCTGCATTAATTCTTTCATATCTATACGTAGTGCACACATTCACCCACCAAAAAGTGTAACTTATTCTGTCATGGTTTTTCCAATTACTCGTGATCAATTGAATGGCTAAGCCTATCATGATCATAAAAAGACAGCCCTTATATTTATATTTATATTTAGAGTATTTTTGTACAAATGTCAAACCTACATCTCTCTGCTCACCTTCGTGGTTCATATACTAACAACTAGGCTATCCTCCCCTTGTAGTCTGCAGGGTGCTGTTACTGCCACAGTTTATTTTTCTTTTAAAAGAGATTTAATCATTCCAGATTAACAAGGCATGGCAGTTAGTGGCAAGGCAGTGTGTTAACCCCATCTATAATTATCTCCAGCTCATGACTCAGATGCTTGAGCATAGTCAAAAAAACATACTGAGAAGCACTAATACTTCTAGATATTTATTTTTAATTCATAAAATAGAAACATTAGCGTAATTATGATCATTTAGCTATTCTTGTACTTACAAAATGCCAGGCTTATATAATATCAATGTACAGCAGATTATATATGTAGCCAGTCCCTAGATAGACTGTGTGTTGCAGCATTAAGAGCCTACATATGCCTGATTTCTCTTCAAGGTGTTATTTCAGTTGACATTCTCTCAAATCTTTCAGAATCTCTTAGGCACTCCAAAAAATCCTGGAGTCAATATTCAAAGAGATTTAACTGGGCAGGAGAGCCTCCTATCTGCTGACATTAAGTGGCACTTAAGTGGACAATGGCACTGAATATAAACACTAAGGGGCTGATTCTAGAAACAGGGTCTAGTGGTGTCTATCTCCTAGACACTGCTCAGCATTGTTGCCAATCAACTGCTAGGCGCCATTTGCAAAAACATGCCTGCTGGCGCCTAACTTAACTTAAGTGTCATTAGGCATTTTAATGTTAGATGCCAGTATATTAGGTCAGGGTCTTACTAGCCTAATACGAACCGATACCTAACACAGATGTCTAGTAACCTTTAAGTCATACCATGCCTATTCTCCATCCTTAATCACTTCCACTTTTGAGGTAGGCATTGTTATGTGCCGGTAGGTGCCTCAGCTTAGGCATCAGTAGATGCCACTCCAAGGTCCGAGTTTTTTAATTAGCTTCTAATGGCATGGTAAATTACTATGTTGTGTTACCAACAGATCTTCCTGGGTTTTTGTTGTTTGTTTTTTTTTAATGGCACAGATATTTTGCCTGTGTTACACACGCAAAATGTGTCCCATTAAAAAAAAAGAAAAATGTCCTCCACCACCGATGATGGTCCTCCCCGACAAACGTGGCACCGGGAATCCCCCCCACCAAAAAAGAGAAAAAATTAGTAGGAGGGATGCGCACTCCCTCCTGTCAATGGAGGCCCCCCAAACTATCCCCTCCCCTCCCCCTTCCTCCCCCCAAAAAAGGCAGGAGAGATGACCAATCCCTCCTGCCACCAGATGCTCCCCCAACCCAACCTCCACTCCTCAAACCTCCCATACCTTTGTTAAATGTTGGGAGCTGGAGGGAAGCATAGTCCCTTCAGCTCCTAGTCCCGCCCATTGAAAATGATGGGCCTTGGCCCAAGGGAAGGGGTCTTAGGCATCTGAGCCAATCAGGGCCTTAAGCTCCTCCTTGTGTATCACATGGTGCACTGGAGAGGAGATGGCCTGTCATTTTCAACATGTAAGCTTGGTAGTGCATCGATCGCTTATCAAGAATTGACCAGAGAATTGGCCAACAGCGATCCAGTCAGTATCTTTAGTGCATCCAGGCCTACGAGCAGTTATGCACACAAATGCTAACAGGCACCAATTAACACCAATTTAAGCCAATCATTTGCTGTTAACTGCAATTAACATTCAGTTATTGTATTACTTTGTGCATGCAACTGCCCATATTATATAACTTGTTTGTGCAAATTTGTGTGCTAGGCATAAATTTGTGCATGCATGATTTATTTATTTTTTATTGCAGTTTAAAATTATTCACAAGACATATTCTTGTTCCAAGCAACACATAAAGAATCAATTTCAAGGAAAAAACATTAGGGTTCAACCAACAATTTCATCCCATTAAAGAAAAATTGCATCTTCCTTAGATCACCAACATAAAGGGGGGAGAAATATTTACACCAAGAAAAGCTAATCTGCCCTTTATAAACACCAATACCCCTCTCTCTCCCTCTCCCCCCCAAAATTCACAAGAAAAATGCAAAATAAGTCAGCAGAGACAAAGCATAAAGAAATACTATACCCCCCCCCCCCCCACACACACACACACACAATTGAAATACAGCTCACATTCCCCATTTTACCCATTTTACCCATTTAACCCATTTAAACCACATCTATCTGAAATTGTGAGTAGGGTCATAACAACCATGATGTTTATCAGTCATTTTTTTCCAATTTCACCAAATGAGTGAGAATATTTAAACACATTGTTTTATAGGAAAGGCATTAACATGATATCCCATCTATCTTTAATTATAGTCCATCTATAATTTCTTTAACTCTATAAACATTTTTAATTGTTCAGAGGCATAAAAAATATATTTATTCTCACCAAAAGGTGAGAATAAGGATTTGGTTTGGGGCTAAAACCGAGTGAATGGAGCAGATGGAGGTAGAAGACAGGAGATGATGCTGGCTGATGCTTGGAGTGAGGATGGGAGAGGGAAGCTGATGCTGAGGTTGGGAGAAGGGGATGATGCTGGCAGTTGGAGAGGATGGGCTGATGTTGGATATGGGATTGGGAGAAGGAGGTTGATGCTGACAGATGCTTGGAAAGTAAGAAGAGGGAGGAGGAGATATACCATACAGTGTGTGGGGGGAGCAGAAAGTGCATAAGCAGATGAAGATGGAGGTGCAGAAGAATTAATGCTGGGGTAGGGAGGAAAACAACAGGGTAAATGAATATTAAAGAAAAAGGTAGGCAGGCAAATGCTAGGGAAGCTGAGAAGAAGGTATGAGATAAGGGAATAGATGGTAGGGAAGTGGGGAGGCAGATTGACAAATTCTGGAAGAGGAGGGACCCAGGAAAGCAGGGACTTAGATTTAGGTGATGATTTTGTGATTGATTGGGAGATTAAAAGAAGATACAAAGATTGGTTGGGTGTCAGGACTGTAAGTGGGGTATCAGAGCATGGGTGGGTATATAAGTGATAACTCAGGAATAAAATAGGGTGGAAGGGTGAGGACTTGGGGATTATGCTGGGAAATAGCATTAACTAAGAAAATGAGCAGTGGTTATGAAGACAACAGAGACTAGGTGAACCGTATAAGGGACAAAAGTAAGCCTCTGCTATTCACTGCAGAAAAATGGGGAAGAGAGATAAGTCTGAAGGATTGGTAGTAATTTAACAAGGGGTTGGGAAACCATTTAAAGAGACAGAGAGATATGAGAGATAATAGAAGAGGACTTATTTTATATTTTTCTTGCAAATTTTTGAGGGGAGGTTGGAGGGGTATTGGGTGTTTGCAGAAGAAAGAGTTTAGAGATAAGGAGGGGATGAGTAACATGGACAAAGCAAAGGGTGGTGAAGGGAAGAAAAGCAGAGGAATGGGTAAACCCAGTATCCTATTCCAACAGTGGCCAACCCAGGTCACATGTTCCTGGCAAGATCCCAAGGAGAAAAACAGACTTTATGCTACTTATCCTAGGAATAAGCAGTGAATTTCCTCAAGCCATCTTAATAATGGGTTACGGACTTCTCTTTTAGGAAATTAGCCAAATTTTTCTTAAACCCTGCTAAGCTAACTGCTTTTACTACATTCTCCAGCAACAAATTCAAGAGAGTTCATTTATCCATTGAGTGAATGATCCTTAGGAGGGAAAGAATACAAAAGAATACAGTGGTGAAGCAAGGGTGGGAGGAGCAGGTCCAGATGGGCTAGTTATGGAATTTTATCAAGCTGTTCAGGAATCCTTGTTGCTGGTTATGGAATTTTTGGATGGGGTTTATTTCTCTTATGCCCCATCCCTATATTCATAATCTTTATTTCTAGAGGACAGAAACTTTCTCCAGATCATTTTCTTCCTTCTTATGACTGGAGCTGCCTTTTCGGAGCTGCACCCCTACTGCCTTCCCATTGGCTGGGTGCTATCTACAGACTCTGCTGCTAGTTAATATGGAAGCAGGCAGGGGAGCCTACTCATACCCCAGGGAGGAGGGGATTTGGAACAAAAAAACTGCAGATAGAAGTTTGAAACTCAGACTAATATCTTGCTGAAAATCAAAGAACCATTAGCATTAGATGTTTTGGTATTGGGCCATCTTGGGTTTAAGCAACCAATATCTGTCGATCAATCAAAATGGTTAAGAATATTGCTTAATTTGGCCATTAAAATTATCTTAAAACACTGGAAGGATGTATCGATGGTAGAATATATAACCTGGTGGAATACTGTGTGTATAACTGCTAAATTTGAGAGTGTTGCTGCTGAAAGATGCATTAAATAAATTTAATATAATATGGGAGCCTTTGGATTATTATAGTTATGCACCTGTTACAATATGATGATTTGTTTTGTGAGGTGTACATCTGCATCTTTATTGTTGAGAAGAGCGACTAAAATGGTAAAGGGGCTGGAGGAGTTGCCGTACACTGAGAGATTAGAGAAACTGGGCCTCCTCTCCCTTGAAAAGAGAAAACTGAGAGGGGACATGATAGAAACATTCAAGATGCTGAAGGGAATAGACCTAGTAGATAAAGACAGGTTGTTCACCCTCTCCAAGGTAGAGAGAATGAGAGGGCACTCTCTAAAGTTGAAAGGGGATAGATTCCGTACAAAGGTAAGGAAGTTCTTCTTCACCTAGAGAGTGGTGGAAAACTGGAACGCTCTTCCGGAGGCTGTTATAGGGGAAAATACCCTCCAGGGATTTAAGACAAGGTTGGACGGTTTCCTGTTAAACCAGTACATAAACAGGTAGGGCTGTTCTCAGGGCACTGGTCTTCGACCTGGGGGCCACCGCGGGAGCGGACTGCTGGGCTCGATGGACCACTGGTCTGACCCAGCAGCAGCAAATTCTTATGTTCTTATGTTCTATGATAGCATTAATGATTTTTGTTATTTGTAGTATTGTAATGCTTATTTATTTATTTTAAAAAATTTCTATATCGTTTTATTCCAAAACAGTTTACAATAAAGTTACATACATAAAATATTGAAAGATATAAGCAAAAGCAGAAAGATTCAATCCTTGCAAAAGGTCAAATGCTCAAAGAAATACATCGACAAAAAATTGCATTTTCAGCAGTTTCCTGAATGAACTCCTATCCCCACATTTCCGAATCTGACCTACAAGGCCATTCCACATTTTTACTCCTGCACATGAAAAGGTCATTTATAATATTAAAAAAACAAAACAACGGAAGAGAATATAAATGATAAGGACAAGAAAAAATTCTCCCTCGTACCTACAGGGTAGGGGGGCAGAGAGGCATACTAAGTACACACTAATAAATTATTATTAGAAGGGAAGTCCTCAGACTCACAGCCCACAATGGGGATTCTCCCCTAAAGCACAGCTGCCACAAAATTACACTCAAACGGATGGTACATGTGAAACATCCTTGGATGGCCCGACTTTTTGAAATTATAACAAGTGCACTAAACCAAAGTGCTAAATTTGCTGATGTGCAAAGAAAGCAAACAATCAATAAATGTTCATCATTTTAAGCCAAGGGTACACAGCGGGAACTCACGGCAGCCATTTTGATTATGGCTCTGCATGGGGCAGGAGTGTAGGATGATCGATCCTGCCCCATGTCGCTGCTAGACTGCCAGGTAAGGTCTGGGGAAGGTCAGGGACGCAGGAGGGAGGTGGGGGTGGGTCAGAGCCAGCCCTAAAAGTTATCTGCAATTTTTCAATATTCGCGGGCCGGCTCTGCCCCTAACCCCCACAAATATTGAGGTTTTGCTGTAGAAAAACAGCCTCAAAGTCTCAACACGCATAGCAGACTTTCTGAAGCAGGAAGAAAAATTGCAGTGTGGAACATTTCATTGTGGTGCTCAGCAAAAAGAGGCTCTGTGAAGCAATAACAGAAAGACTCCCTACATATATTTAAGATAAGTTCTACTCTTTTGCTTAATTTTGGTTTTTCCTATAAAGCCAAGTCTTCCCTTTTTGTTTTTTTTCTTTGATATCCCTGCATTTTCTAGTTTAGAGAACTCTTTCTTGCATATAATTTTTTTGATAAACTACTTAAATAGTGCTGCCAGTTTTTTTAGAGTACTCCCTTTTTTTCCAACAAGAAAATGTTTTTTTTGTTGTGCTCTTTTTTTTTTCTGGCAACACCAGCCAGTAATAGTTTTCTGTGCTCCAGAAAAGCATAGTTCATTTGGGCAGTTATCCTGCTCTCTATGCTTGTTGAGTCTTTTAAGGCTGTTTTTCTATATTGTTATATATGTCACAACCTCAGCAGAAATGAAAAGAATAAAATACGCACCAGTTGCTAGGTTGAAGTGTCTTCCCTCATTCTGTATGGTTATTTATATACCACTTATATTCAGGTACTCAAGCACTTTTCCCTGTCTGCCCTAGTGGGCTCACACTCTATCTAATGTACGTAGGGCAATGGGGGATTAGGTGACTCACCCAGGGTCATAAGGAACAGTGTGGGATTTGAACGCACAACCTCAGGGTACCGAGGCTGTAGCTCTAACCACTGTGCCACATACTCTTTCCTAACTTTATCTGCCAAGCTATCCTTGCACCCGTCTGTGCACCCGTCAGTGCCCGGTTAAATTCTGGGTGCATGCACTTTCCCAGATATTCAGTGCTATAATCCAGGCATGACCCAGCATTGAATCTCCAGGTTTAATTCAACCTGCAGCTGTCAGCAGCTTAAAAATTGCTGACTATAGGACCTATTGTTCCAAATATTTTTTCATTATACATCTGAAAATCTGTCTTTGAAACAACTGCTTTTTGTCAATGCTTCAGTTTTTTGTCAATGCTCACCTTCAGAGGCCAAAACTAATTTAGATAAACTGATCGTTCAGTGTATTATTAAAACCTTAAGTACTCTTCATTATCTACTACCACTTAATAAAGAAATAGAAACAGTAATTATATGCAGAATAACTTGCAGAGTGACAACATACAATTACCAGTTTGCCATCAATGATTTTACCTGAGGTATCTTATTTTCTAGGTTAACTTTTGTTTACATTCTAATGAAAACAATAGGGTTAACAAATACATTTGAATCTGCACTTTAAGTGAAATAAAAATAAGCACCATCAAGTACAGTGCAGGTGTTAATGGAATTATTGCTTTTTGCGTCATTACTTTGTCTAATAATATCAAAAGGAAATTCAAGTGAGTGTTGCTTTCTTCTAAAGTGGTGGTTTCCATCTTGAGGTCTTCAGGCCCTTGGGCATCTGTGAGGCTATTAGAGGGGATTCACAGGACACATAGAAAACAATAAAGTTGTTTCATGTTGCTAGGAGACAGAAAAAGATAGAGAGAGAATCTAATCATGTGAGCTACTGTTTCTGGAGGAAAGAGGATTGACTGACTATTGGCAACTGACTGGAGAGCGACAGAGTGGCTACTGGGATTGAGTGGGGAAAGAGGGAGAGCCTAGAAGCTGGCTGGGGAAGGAGAGAAAGAGAAACTGGTGAGGCTGCCTAAGGGAAGAAGATTGGGGGAGGCGAATAGGGAGTAGGGACGGGTTGGGGAAAGAGAGAGTGTGACTGTAGAAAACAGCAAGGGAAAGGGAGAAAAAGATGATACTGTATACCTGCTCCATCCTAAACAATGGGGAACAGTATCAATAATAATAAAACCCTTCGTAGCGCATACGCACTACGATAAACTCCGTGCCTGTGTGCCTCCTTGCCTCTGCATGCGCAGTACACCACAGAGCAGGGAAGCATCTCAGTGCAGTAGCAGCAGTCCTGACCTGCCAACCCCCCATTCCTTACCCAAAGCAGCAGTGGCAGCGCTGTAAACAGGCTGCTCGTGGCAAACCCTGGCAGAGCCTTTCCTCTGCCGCATCACTTCGGATGCTTTGGGTAAGGAATGGGGGGTTGGCGGGTCAGGACTGCTGTCACTGCTACTGCATTGGGGTTGGAGTGAGGGAAGAAGGTTGGCAGATCAGGACCGCTGCTGCTTTGGGGCACAGAGGGAGGAGGGGTTGGTAGGTCAGGACCGCTGCTGCCACCTCAGGTAAATGATGGGGGGTCCAGGATGCCAGATCCACACGGAGAGAGGGAGGGCAGACCTGTGAGGGCGATGGACCAGGTGTGTGTGTGTGGAGAGTCCATCAGGGTGAAGGGCTGGGGAGGGGAGATGGATGGATCCCATAAGTGTGGAGGGGGAGGGTTGAGAAGTGGGGGAGATAAAGTGACCTAGACCATTAATGAGGGTGGGAAGGGAGGAACAGATACTGGACCTACAAATGAGGGGGGGGTGATAGGGAGAGGAAGAGGAAGAGATTGAGGTGGGAAGGGAGACAAAACTATTTTTATAGTAACTCTCAAGCAACTGTTATCTAGTATCTACCAATCCCCATGGATGCCGGATTACTGAGAGTCTACTGTATTTAGGAATATTCAAGGTTTTTATGCAGCTTTTGTGGCATGCTGCTGCAAGCCTGCCCAAAGATTCAGTGCAGTGGCCGGGGAGGAGGTAGGTGGGGGAGTCAGGAGCTGGAGAGAGTGGTCTGAGGATACCATTGGGGGGTGGGGTTTGAATTGGTGCAGGGTCTGATGTTGGGGTGTGGTAGGATGAAGAGGGCTAAAGTGGCAGATATTGGAATGGGGAGGGGGACAGTTGCAGTACCGTGGGAAGGGGCAGGGGAGAGAAACAACAGAAAAATTGGTCCTGGGATGGGGTACAAGAGAAAGGGTTAAAAAGGAAGAGAAGCTGTATGGGGGTAGAATATAGGGACAAGAAGAATGGCCTTGGAGGCAATGGAAGGAAGGATAGATAGGAATGGAGATGGGATTGAAAGGGTGATAAATGCAGTAGAGGATCGATGAGGGCCAAAAGGATACAGAGGACTAAGGAAATGGTGAAAAGTGAGGTGGTGGGACTGGGATCAGTGGCAGGCAGGGTCCGGGTATGGTAGAAGCGGGGCATGGGTGGGGTCAGAATCAGGATATAGGGGGGGCTATTTTAGCACCCGTTACTGTAATGAATGTAATGGGCTAAAACACTAGTGTTTAATAAGAAACAACAGAAATAAACACATTTAAATACCCTCTGTGAGATTCTTCATTGCATATGTTACACTTAAACGTATTCCCTAATTTGCCTGTTAAACAGAAAAAAACCCCATAGCATTTTACAAAATATGCCGAAGAAAGCAGTGGGGCAATCAGGTCTACTCAACCAGTCACTGATTTATAATATAGGAGGCCCAGCAAGTTTCCAGCCTTCCGTCTTCCCAATATTTGTCAGTGCTGCCACTGTCCCTAACGCCAGACATGCCGTGGTACCCGTCATGTAGTTGTGTGTTCTCACACCCAAAAAACCCCCAAGACCCACCTGCCAATGAAGTAATTCACAGCATCATCCAGTCTCTCTCGTATTTGAGCAGTGAGAAAGGTAGTCAGTCCAAATGTTGCTGCTAAAGAAGCCATAGCAAGAGTTCCATCTGCGGCCCTCTGCACGCCCTCGAGAGCTGTTTTGGGTGGGAATGCAGTAACATGATAGGCAGAACCAACCAAGCCAAGCGCGACTCCAACTTTAGTAGTGATCCACATTTTAAGGAAACAGTCACTGCCATCCTTAATGTCCCAGTAGCCAATCTCTACCACAAGGGCACCAGCCGTCTCCACTGCTAAGATGGCCAATAGGGACAGACTTGGCACTGAGATGAGGCATCTAGGAAGAGCAGATTTGATGAACGGTGTTCCTTGCATTTATGAAGATTAATAAGGGGTCCACATACACAAAGGTTGGGAACCTCTATTCAACTCTAGCAATTTGGGCTGCAATTTTTCCTTTTTTTTTAAATTTATAATTTGAAATTTTATACAAGCACTAAATTACTTGCTTAGGAAATTCAGAGAGAATAATGATATTTAGAAAACCATTATCTTTAAACAAAAAATATAATATGTTCTCTTCCTTAGACCACAATATATAGGAATAAAGAGAGAGAGTAGAAAGAAAACATAAGGAGCAACCTAAAAAGAAATCATACCAGGAAAGGGCATTAGACTGAATTCTACCCCCCACCCTCCCAACTATCTCTATAAAGTCATACATTTCCTGATGGATCTACTCCACTGGAGATCATCTTAATATCAATAAAGGGCCTCAGATGTACAGGATCAAAGAAAACATATCTTATCCCCAAATATCGTATTATACATTTACATAGGCCAACAAAAATGAGGCTCCCAAGGCACTAGTTTCTTCTCTCAATATCGAAAACTTCTTTCCTCTTTCTTGCATGGTTAGTCACATCTGGATAGATCCATATTTATTGTCCACATAATAACGCATGAGAATTCCAAAAATATAGCTTCACTACTGCATTAACACCTCTCCTCCACCCCATCCTTTTACAAAACCATAGCATGATTTTTAGTACTGGCCACGGTAGTAACAGCTCTGACACTCATAGGAATTCTATGAGCGTTGGAGCTGATACCACCATGGCTGGTGCTAAAAACCATGCTATGGTTTTGTAAAAGTGTGTGTGTGGGGGGGTGTAAGATCCTGTTCAAAGATAAAATACACTAATAGTGTTGCCTGAACACTTCCTTCAGATAAAGTCTTCCAATATCATTGACAATATGTTCAATATGTTTGTGAGTGACATTGCTGAAGGGTTAGAAGGAAAAGTGTGCCTTTTTGCAGATAATACCAAGATTTGTAACAGAGTAGACACCAAAGAGGGAGTTGAAAATATGAAAAAGGATCTGCAAAAGTTAGAGGAATGGTCTAATGCCTGGCAACTAAAATTCAATGCAAAGAAATGCAGAGTAATGCATTTGGGGATTAATAATCAGAAGGAACCATAAATGCTAGGAGAAGAGAATCTGATATGCACGGGCGGGGAGAGGAACCTTGGGGTGATAGTGTCCGAAGATCTAAAGGCGAAAAAACAGTGTGACAAGGCAGTGGCTGCTGCCAGAAGGATGCTGGGCTGTATAAAGAGAGGCATAGCCAGTAGAAGGAAGAAGGTGTTGATGCCCCTGTACAGGTCATTGGTTAGGCCCCACTTGGAGTATTGTGTTCAGTTTTGGAGACTGTATCTGGCGAAGGACATAAGAAGACTTGAAGCGGTCTAGAGGAGGGAGACAAAAATGATAGGAGGCTTGCACCAGAAGACATATGAGGAGAGACTGGAAGCCCTGAATATGTATACCCTAGAGCAGTGATGGCTAACCTTTTTGAGCCCGAGTGCCCAAACTGCCACATAAAACCAAAGAATTTCCTCAAAGTGCCAGCACGTCAATTAAACCTTAATAACAAGATTTTAGTATCTAAAAACTCTTTATAAAGTTGCCTGAACTATGTAACATCATTTTTAAAGGTTGGAATCTTTGTATTGTCAGAGAATCAATTTGATTCACAATCCTTTGGTTTTCATTTCAATTTATTGGCAATTTATAATGTTTTAATGATTTCATTCATGGGCCGAATACACACATACTTTTCTCTGTCGCCGCACTCTTTGACCAAAAGATTTGTAAGCCTGCAACCACGTCAAGGTAGACTCTTTCAGCAGCTCCCCTCCCTCCCCAAGTCAAAATGATCTACCAACAATAAAATTTTAAAAACACAAAGCACGCTGTATGCAGAGAAAATGTTAATTATCATTTATATTCCGCGGGTTTTCAAAGAGGTCAAGGCAGATGACTTTATGCAATGTCACCTCAGTAACAACTATACAAAAATAGACAAATATTCCCCCTCCCTTTTTACTAAACCGCGATAGCGGTTTTTAGCGCAGGGACCTGCGCTGAATGCCCCATGCTGCTCTTGAAGCTCATAGGCTCCCTGCGCTAAAAAACGCTATTGCGGTTTAGTAAAAGGGGGCCATAGTGCAAAATATAGACAGCATATATAAATTCTCAAAACGGACACATTTTGATCACTAAATTGAAAATAAAATCATTTTCCTATCTTTGGTAATTTCATCAGTCTCTGGTTGCACTTTATTCTTCTGACTGTGCATCCAATATTTCTTCCCTTTTTTCAGCCTCCTGTATGCTTTCTCTCCTCCAGACCTCATTCCCTCCCCAAACTTTTTCTTTGTTTCACCCTGCCCCCTTCTTTCTTTTTCTCTCTCTCCATACCCCCTTTCATTCTGTATGTCTGTCTTTCTCTCTCTCTCCGTGCCCCATTTTTCTTTGTTTCACCCAGCCCTCTTTCTTTTTTTTTTTTTTTTTGGCTCCCTGTCCCCCCCTTTCTTTCTTTCTCCTTGCCCTCCCCTATGTCACTACCATTGGGAAAATGCTGCCACCGCCACTGGGGAATAGGCTGCCACTGCCGCTTTCGGGAACAGGCCGGCGCCGAGTTCCCCCTGCTTCTCTTCCCCACGGGGCCGACCAACTCTCGCCACTCGACGTCAATTCTAACATCGGAGAGGACGTTCTGGGCCAGCCAGACAGCGATTGGCTGGCCCAGAACGTCCTCTCCGATATCAGAATTGACGCGGGTGGCGAGAGTTGGTCGGCCCCACAGGGAAAAGCAGGGAGAACTTGGCACCGGCCTGTTCCCAATGGCGGCGGTGGCACTCAAGTGGCTAAAGAGACGCAGTTTGCCAGCCTAGGGAGAACACTGGAGGGTGGCGTAAAACTGGGGCAGACCTCCCCCCACCCCCACCTTGGTATGCCACTGTCTGTACCTCACTCCCTCCCTATGACCAAAAATTCTCCTTTCTTCTATTCCCCGTGTACACAGCCATCTCTTTCCCTCCCTTCCTCTCTCCCAAGTCCTTGCCTTCTGTGTCCAAAAACACATTCCCTCCCCACCTCAGCATCTCTTTCCCTCCCTTCCTCTCTCCCAAGTCCATGCCTTCTGTGTCCAAAAACACATTCCCTCCCCCACCTCAGCATCTCTTTCCCTCCCTTCCTCTCTCCCAAGTTCATGCCTTGTGTCCAAAACGCACTCCCTCCCCCTTTTGTGTTCCCCGTTTGTCTCCCAGCCCATCTTAGCAACTTTCTCAGCAAAATGTAGCTCGAGCCGCGTAGGTTTGTCTTCTATTTCCTGCCTGTCCCGCCGCGCACACATAGCCGATCGGAAATCTTCCCCGACGTCAGCGCTGACGTCGGGGAAGATTTCCGATCAGCTGTGTGAGCGGCAGGGCAGTCGGAGTAGAAGACGAGCCTCGCGGCTCGAGTTATATTTAATCCCGCGGGTCCCTCATCGTCCCCGTTCAGCTCTCTCTCCTGTGCACCCCCTAGTAGTACTGCCCTGATGGCAGCCCTGCGCGTGCCAGCTGCAAGGCCTTCGCGTGCCACAGTTGGCACGCGTGCCATAGGTTCGCCATCACTGCCCTAGAGGAAAGGAGAGACAGGGGAGATATGATTCAGACGTTCAAATACTTGAAGGGTATTAATGTAGAACATAATCTTTTCCAGAGAAAGGAAAATGGTAAAACCAGAGGACATAATTTGAGTTTGAGGGGTGGTAGATTCAAAGGTAATGTTAGGAAATTCTACTTTACGGAGAGGGTGGTGGATGCCTGGAATACGCTCCCGAGAGAGGTGGTGGAGAGTAAAACTGTGACTGAGTTCAAAGAAGCGTGGGATGAACACAGAGGATCTAGAATCAGAAAATAATATTAAAAATTGAATTAAGGCCAGTACTGGGCAGACTTGCACGGTCTGTGTCGGTATATGGCCATTTGGTGGAGGATGGGCTGGGGAGGGCTTCAATGGCTGGGAGGGTGTAGATGGGCTGGAATAGGTTTTAACGGAGATTTTGGCAGTAGGATTCTTGCCCAGAAATAGCTAAGAAGAAAAAATTAAAAAATTTAACTTGAATCAGGTTGGGCAGACTGGATGGACCATTTGGGTCGTTATCTGCCGTCATCTACTATGTTACTATGTTAAATCTTGTAAATTGTCATCCTCTTCCTCAGCTCAAGTTCCAATAGTCTGGGGGGTCCTCTAATCTAGAGGAAACTGGTAAAAAAAAAAAAATCTTATTCACAAGAGGAATAGCTGAAAAGGAAATTTTTAATATTTCAATAAGATAATTTTTAAAGAGGTGGGATTTTTTATGCCACATTTATAAATGGAGCGTATGATTGCCATACAGCAGGGGCATTATAGGAAATGTAGGGATGTTTGGGAGCCATTAATAAAATTCTGTAAGGAATGATTATTATTTTTCCCTTTGAAAATACACGTCCAGGGTGGGTGGGGAATACTTTTTAATATAATTATGGTTGAGTGCAATTGTTGGATATATAATACATGTATTTGATATGAATTATAATTTGATAAAATTTAAGTGCTGTTAAAATGTAAAATGTTTGTATAATATGTTGCACTTATTGTTAGCTTTAAAATGAATAAAGATTTCCAAAAAAGAGAACCAAAGGAGACATCCCCACAGGCTTAGGAAAATTCAAGACACAGAGGTTTGTAATAGCCTGTTTTTCCCATGTAACATGTACAGTATATTAGGACTTAACACTTTTTAGTAGAACTCCTAAGTTGGGAGCATAAATTAAGGGCTCCTTTTGCTAAGGAGCGCTAGCGTTTTTAGCGCGTGCTGCATTGCCACGTGTGCTAACCCCGCGCTGCATGCCAAAAACTAATGCCAGCTCAATGCTGGTGTTAGTGTCTAGCGTGCGCGCAAAAAACAATAGCACAGCTTAGGGCTCTTTTTACTAAGTTGCGTTAGGGCATTAATGCGCAGAATCGCATGAGCTAAATTGCCACGCGTGCTAGACACTAAAACCAGCACTGAGCTGGCATTAGTTCTAGCCACGTAGTGCGGGTTTAGCGCACACTAAAATGTTGCATGCGCTAAAAACGCTAACGCAGCTTAGTAAAAGGAGCCCTTAGTAAAAGGAGCCCTAAGAATGTAGCTTTTTTTGAGTATTGGGCCCATTAAGGCTGAAGTGCATGCCATGAAGTTACAAAGTAATACATTAAAAAAAAAATAAAAATAGAAGAAAAGCTTTGAAACTGGTTGCCAGAGGATGTAGTAAATGTAGTGTAGCTACAGTAAGTTTCAAAACATTTTCAAGTGGAATGGAGGAGTGGCTTAGTGGTTAGAAATGCTGCCTCAGTACCCTGAGGTTGCATGTTTGATCCCTGTTTATTCCTTGTGACCCTGGGTAAATCATATAACCTTCTGTTACCCCAGATACCATAGGTAAATTGTGAGCCTGAAAAATACTTGAGTTCCTGAAATATGTAAGAGTACCTGAATGTAAAAACTGCCTTGCAAAGGTTGATATATAAATACCTTAATAAACCTAAACATTATTAATGCTCGAAGTCAAGGATGGATAGATCAATTAAATGTGTGTATGCAGCATGTAACTGGATGACAGTTCATGGTTTGAAGTTGAATGTAAACAAGACTGAATTTGAGGTTGGTTGGGGAAAAATGGTGATGAATTTTGGCCGCAGAGTGTATATGTGGGGGATGTTTGTGTAAGAGTTGTGAAGGAAATGAACTCATTAGGTGTGAGGTTTGACTCACATCTTAATATGCAGTCTCAAGTAACCAAAATGATTCAGTCAAGTTTTGCACCATTGATTTTAGAGCTGCAGTACAGGGGCTGGTTCTGTCTAGGCTTGATTCCTGCAATGCACTGTATCTTGGTATGTCTAAAGCTTGGGTCAAGGCATTGCAATTGGTGCAAGATACAACTGCTTGTTTGGTGATGGGGGTGCACAACTTATTACATATTACTTCAGTGTTAGGACAGCTTCATTAGTTACTGGTAGTGTACTGCAGTGCTTCTCAACTTCTTCAAGCCAAGAACCTCCTAAGCCTAACAAATACCAACTGAGTACCCCTGCCCAAGCTCAGCCCCAGACTCCACCCCCATAATAATAGCTAAAGTGGACTATGGTAGGCTACTAATTGTAGCGCAGTTTCTTCCATCCATTTTTCATATACACACAATATAACCTTATTAATACATAATGGTAACCACAAAATGTTTTTTAAAAAACCCCACAAAGCACACTACGCAGAGAAAATGTTAATTATTTATCTTCAGGGTTGTTTTTCAAAGAGGTCAAGGCAGATGACTTTAAAATATGCAATCAGTAATAACTTTAGAAAAATACACAAATATAGAGCAAAATATAGACCGCAGATATAAATTCACAAAACTGACACATTTAGATCACTAAATTGAAAATAAAATTATTCTTCCTACCTTTGTTGTCTGGTGATTTCATGAGTCTCAATATTTCTTTCTTTCTGCCTTCTGCACGCTTCCTCTCCTCCGGACCCTATTCCTTTCCCCAACCAACATCTCTCTCTCTCTCTCTCTCTCTCTCTCTCTCTCTCTATCTCTCCATGAGTCCAGATTTTCTTCCTCTCTCCTCCACCCCTATTGGCAATATACCTCCCTCTCTCTCTCTCTCTCTCTCTCTCTCTCTCTCTCACTGCTCATCTGTCTTGAGAGATCCAGGCATCTCCCCCACCCCATCTACTGCTACATCAAACATTTCTCCCTCTCTCATCCCTTTGGATTATGTGCAGCATTTTTCACCACTGCCCACCAGCCCAATGTCCATTTCTCCTTCTATCACCCCTCTTCAGCACAATGCCCCATTTCTCCCTCCATCACTATGTCCAACATTCCTCCCCCTTACATCCCCTTCAATCTGCCCTCTCAACACCATATCCAACATTTCAGTGGCGTACCTAGCATATGTGACACCTGGGGCCCATCATTTTTTGACACCCTCCCCCATCTATATGAAAAATATGATTTTTAGTAACAATCTACATATCTCACAACAAGAGTGTACCTAGGAAAAGGCAGCATCTTAAACACTGCAGTGAGCACTAGAACACCAACACATACATTGTAAAACTAAACAAACCAGATCCTGCACAGTCAATTGATCCAGTACAGTCGATGCTATCAGAAAGCCATGTCCCTTTCATACACACAGACAGATACACCTTTGACCAATATGGAATAATCACAAACTAAAAATAGAAATATGTAGACAAAAGTTAAATTGAACTGCCAAGAAACCAGACTCTGCATACAATGCAACACCACAACACCTCAAAAAAAGTAATACATGCCTTCTAATACTGTGCAAAATATAAAGACAGTAGATGTAAATTTGAAAAAACTGATACATAACAATCACCACTTTACAAATTAACAAATAAAAATAAAACAGATAAAAATAAAAATAAAACCGAGCTTACGGGGATTAGTCCAATAAAATGGTATTTTATTGGACTAATCCCCGTAAGCTCGGTCCTCATCCCAACAAACCACCTGATTCCATCCATACAAGCCTTGAATTGTTTTATATTGAACTTATTATATTAAAGTATAAAAAGAAACAATATTCTGTACAATTGTCAATTTATAAATCGGTGTCTTCTCCCCACTCTCTCTTCCCCATTTCCCTTCAGCGTCCTCAGCACGCTCTCTTTCCACTTTCCTTCAGCGCACGCACATAAAAACAAGCAAGTAATTTTATATCATTTTCATTCTATTCATTCATAGAAATTAAAGTCTAAATAATGTCAGTTACATAACAAAACATGATTTTACAAAAATAATTCCCTGCAGTCAAGCCTGCAAGGATTACTTGATGTCTTTCAGCAGCTCCCCTCCCTCCCTCCCTGTTACCTTCGTGGCCAAGTCAAAATGATCTACCAACAATAAAATTTTAAAAACACAAAGCACATTGTACGCAGAGAAAATGTTAATTATCATTTATATTCCCTGGGTTTTCAAAGAGGTCAAGGCAGATGACTTTATGCAATGTTACCTCAGTAACAACTATACAAACAGACAAATATACCCACTCCCTTTTTATTAAACCGCGATAGCGTTTTTTAGCGCAGGGAGCTGCGCTGAATGCCCCACACTGCTCTCGACACTCCCTGCGCTAGAAACTGCTATTGCAGTTTAGTAAAAGGGGCCCATAGTGAAAAATATAGACAGCATATATAAATTCTCAAAACGGACACATTTTGATCACTAAATTGAAAATAAAATCATTTTTCCTACCTTTGGTAATTTCATCAGTCTCTGGTTGCACTTTATTCTTCTGACTGTGCATCCAATATTTCTTCCCTTCTTTCAGCCTCCTGAATGCTTCCTCTCCTCCAGACTTCATTCCCTCCCCCAAATTTTTCTTTGTTTCATCCTGTCCCCTTCTTTCATTCTCTCTCCATGCCCCCTTTCTTTCTGTATGTCTGTCTTTCTCTCTCTCTCCGTGCCCCATTTCTTTCTTTCACCCTGCCCCCTTCTTTCTTTCTCTCTCCATGCCCCCTTTCTTTCTCTATGTCTGTCTTTCTCTCTCTTTCCCCATACCCCATTTTTTCTTTCTTTCACCCTTCCCCCTTTCTTTCTTTCTTTCTCCCAGGCTCCCCCCCCCCTTTCTTTCTTTCTTTCTCCCTTCCCTCCCCCTTGCCACCACCGCTACCACCACCATGCTGCCACCACCGCCGGGGCAATGCTGCCACTGGCCATCGGAAACAGGCCGGCACCGAATTTGCCCTGCTTGTTTCCCGCGGGCCAACCAACTCTGGCTGTCCGACGTCAATTCTAACGTCGGGGAGGACGTTGCGGGCCAGCCAGGCAGCGATTGGCTGGCCCAGAACGTCCTCTCCAACGTCAGAATTGACGTTGGACGGCTAGAGTTGCTCAGCTCGGGAAAGAGAAGCAGCAGGGAGGGAGAATTCGGCGCTGGCTTCTTTCTGATGACAGCAATGGCAGCCTTTCCCCGGCGGCAGCCTATTCCCCGGGAAGTGGCCAGCTGAACACCCCCTTGGGCCTTGCACCCAGGGTGGACTGCCCCCCCCCCTTGGTACGCCACTGCAACATTTCTCCCTCTCATCCTTCTATTCCCCACTCCTCTCTCTCTCTCTCTATGCCCAATTTTCCTTTCTTCCTTTCACCATGTGAACCATCTCTCACTCACACACTCATGCCCATCAATTCTCCCTTTCCATTCAATGCCCTTTTTTGCGTTGGGCGCAATGGAATTTGGGCACACAATGTTATAAAATAGTACGTAGGAAGATGTGCGAACAAATTCAAATTGGAGCTGAATAGTACCTAATTATAGACAGTAATTGGTTCAATAGCCAATTTGGTTGTGTGCACATCTTGGATTGACCTTTCAATATAAGTATCCAATTTTGGGCACCATATATAGAATCTGGAGGTTATTTTCAAATATATTTTGCTTGTAGATTACATTTTCAGTTTGGATTTGATACACAATGTTTGCTCTTATTTTTTCATGTGTACGATACTGTCAGGGGTAGAGCAGGGGTAGGGAACTCCAGTCCTCGAGAGCCGTATTCCAGTCGGGTTTTCAGGATTTCCCCAATGAATTTGCATGAGATCTATTTGCATACACTGCTTTCAATGCATATTCATTGGGGAAATCCTGAAAACCCGACTGGAATATGGCTCTCGAGGACTGGAGTTCCCTACCCCTGGGGTAGAGGATAGTGCTGTCATTAACCTTCCCACCTGCACCATCAAGCTTTCATTTTTGCATGCCTTGGAGCATGTATAAAGGCCACTTTGAATATTTGGCTACCATATGTAAAATGAGGACAACATGTCCAGATTTCCATGTGTAAATATCAAAAGAGCATAAGAATAGACCAATGGACTAAGACAGTGCATCTAGCCCAGTATCCTGTTTCCACAGCGGTCAATCCAGGTTACATGTACAGTAGCAATATTCTATGCAACCGATCCCAGGGCAAGCAGTGGCTTCCCCCATGTCTGTCTCAATAGCAGACTACGGACATTTCCTCCAGGAACGTTTCTAAATCTTTTTTAAACCCAGCTATGCTAACTGCTGTTGCAACAGCATCTGGCAATGCATTAGGCATCCAACATAGGTGCTGCCAAATTAGGTGAGTGAAAAGCTGGCCTAATGGAGCAGAACCTGTTTCTAGGATGCCTAGCAATGCCTATGTTTGCTTAGGTACCACTAGGTGTAATTCTATAAACAGCGCCATTTTTGAATGGCAACCACGCCGAGCGGTGCCTATGGCGCCATTTATAGATTCTGGTTCTTACCACCTACAAAATAGGTATCAGTAAATGCTCATGCACTAATAGCCATGTGCTAATGGGAAAATTAGTGCATGGATATTAATGCCAAAAATGTGCTCGATGAGCATCGGAGCACCGCAGAGCATTCAGCGCGCTGATCAGTGCTAAAAACCACTTTCGCAGTTTTGTAAAAGTGGGCATATTGTCCATGCAGAAAAATGGCCTTAACATGTGAGAATGACCTACTTAAGCATGCACCAAGGCCACTTTTTACCATAATCTGGTAAAACGGCCCCATGTAATGATAATGCATAGTTAGCTTGATTTCTCTTCATTTCTGCTTTGCTATAAATAAAATTTATTTTTTAGTATCCTTCTATCTTCTCTTCTTGAAAGTTTGATTCTGTTATGAGGGAAATACTTGTATTGCCTTCCTTTTAAAATATACTTTCTTGCCTGTTTTCTTTTTCTTTTCCTCTGCAATTTATCTTGTATTTTAGAGACTATGAATTAATTATCATTTTTGAACGGACAATTCAAGAATAAGGCTTCTTTATCTTGTCCAATAGAGGGCATCCTAAATCCATTAAAATTAAGGAAATTCTCTAGATTGTTTGAATTCATCTTTATCTCAGAGAGGAAGAGGAGGAGACAGACTTTTAAGGGGAATTCTGATGAGCTGTGAGGAGCAAGAATAGATATCCCTCAGGACTACCACTATGTTTCTTCATTAGGCCCTTATTGTCTCAGGTACAAGATTTAGATTGCAAACCCTCTGGGACAGAGAAATAACTAGTGCACCTGAATGTAACTCACCTTGAGCTGCAATTGAAAAGGTGCAAGCTAAATTGATACAAAATTCTTGTACTAGTGTTGCTAAACCTGTTTTAACAGCTTTAGCGATGATTGTATTTGCTGACCCGATGCTGAAAATGGCTCACCGCCTGGTTTTCTGCACAATCACTCATTCCCCAATCCGATCAAGCAAATAAGCTGATCAATATTAAAATGCCATGTAAACTAGTAGAGCAATTAATGCTCTAACATGGCTTCCAAAAAAAAGTGACTGGTCAATACCAGTCACTTACCTGTCTAACCTTTTTTTTTAATGTGCACATGTGCACATTAGAAAAAAATATTAAAAAGCACCCCTCCCTGCCAATGATGCCCACTTCCTCCTGCCATGCCAACCCCCCCCCCATGCAAGAAAAAATGGCAGAAGGGATGCCCACTCCCTCCTGCCATGGTAACTCTTCCTCCTCCTCCCCCCCCACAGCAGCAAAACAGCAGGAGGGATGCCTATTCCTTACTGCCACTGAAGGCCCATTCCCGTGCCAGGCACCTACCCAAAAATTCCTACCCTCCCCCTTTTCCCATGAAAAAAGGGAGGAGGAATGCCCACTCCCTCCTACCACTGGAAGTCCCCTGAAACCCCACCCCCATCCTCCGAACCTCCTCCCTGAAGCTCATTCCATCCCACTTGTAGGCTCACCAGTTCTAAATAGTGGGCCTTTCCCTCCCCGGTATATCATGTGATGCACGGGGAGGGGCCTAAGGCCCTGATTGGCTCAGATGCCTAAGATCCCTCCCAAGTTCTGAGATAATCAGGGCCTTAGGCCCCTTCCCCTCCCAGGATGTATTGGGAAGGGGAAGGTCTGCCATTTTAAAGAGGCACTGAGAGTGGTTACTCAATGACAAAAAACCTCTGTGAATACAACACAAATTTAAAGTAATATAATAAATATTAGTGAATTTGGGTACCCTCAGTATGAGGGGTCAGCGAAAGGAGAAATTCTCCGGTGCTTCACACAACAAGGCAAGGCAACCATGCCCCCGCCTGCACACCATCATCGGGTACCACGTGTGTGCTTTAAATAAAAAATGTGAAACAAACCACAATGAAAAACTAGTGAAACACAGGTGAAATCAGTCAAAGAAACCACTCTGAGAACCCCCCCCCAGCAACTCCCAAAAGGTAATAATAACTGCGGACTTAGCTTCAATGAATCTTCATAGATCATCCAGAAGAAGCAGGTGGCAAAACAGAAGGAACACCACTGAATACCAGGTAAGGTCCAGGATGCAGCATTAAAAAAAAAAAAAAATTGCAAATAACTGAATCCGTTGATATTCAAACTGCAGATTCGGAGGGGGGTACTGTACTTGATAAATGCTTCAGTTACTTGTAATATTTTAAGTAAATTTTAGAATTTTCATTTTGCTACATAATGATCTTTGCATGTACAAATAAAAGTAAAACTGTGCAACAAAATATTTCAAGCATAAAGCATATAGGTTTAGAATTACAGCTAAAAAAGAAGTTAACGGCCTACTTGCTGCCAATCATTACCAGCCTTCGTGAGACTCATCGATAAGAAAGCATCAACAACAACTCGTAAGCCTCTTATGACTGGCCTCATAAGTGCAATTGATCAACACTTCTTCAATCTATTTGATGTCTTTGAAGTGATTACAACAGCAATTCTGCATCCCAAGTTTCACACAGGTTGAACTGACAGAGGACTTTGGATTTCATCATATCAGACACTTGCTTGGTACCAATTCCTAATCAATCTTCACATGATGTGATTATTGCTAAGGCAGATAATAATGGTGATGATTATGATAAAGCATTCTTTGTGTTACAGACAGAGATTCTCATGATCAAAACTTGCAGACCTAGTCAAAAAACATCAGTAGTATTGCAGCCTGGTCCAATTTGAAGAAACTTTTTTATCAGACTGAATACTCCATTTCTTGTCAGTGCAGCTGTTGAAAGCATTTTTAGTTGTGCTGGATTAAAAGTGACTCCCAAGGGCACCCATATGAGTGAGAGCAATTTTCAGAATATAATTTCACTGAAAGCAAACAAATGGATTGAATTGTAGAGCAATTAATTTGTTGGGATAAAAACCATCTACAGTAGCTGCAGTCATTGTAGTTTCAATACTTTTTTACTTTTATTTAAAATGTTTTATAATAGGCAATTGAAGAGCACTTTTCCAAAACTCACTCCGTCCACTACGAGGGGGTGCTGGAAAGTTCTCAGCCCAACCAACCAACCTGCTAAATTCTGAGCATCAGTTTGCCACTGTAGCTGAAAAGAGTGTTGTTATCTTATTTTGTTTAAGTGTCAATTTGCAGAAACAAAATTCTATGTTTTGACATTATTTCAAATCATTGATTGAACCGTATCCACGTCATTCTTGGCTTGGTTGGGCTGAGAACTTTTCAGCACCCCCTCGTAGAAACAATTTTGAGAAAATTGGGCCGCAGCTTTTGGACTGAGTGAGTTTTGCATAGAATATTCAACACAAAGGGCTCTTATACTAAGCTGGTTACTAAGTTAGTTGTAGCCGCGTAGCGCGGGTTTAGCGCGTGCTAAAATTCTGCATGCGCTAAAAACGCTATCGCAGCTTAGTAAAAAGAGCCCAAAGTCATTAAAATATCCTGGACTGAATGAGTTTTAGCAAAGGAATAAGCAAAAGTAAATGAATCATGCATTAATGAACAAAATGAATCACATAACTCAAAACTAACAAAAATTGGCTGAGTTTTGGAAAATTGTTCTTCAATTACTTTACTTTCACTCAAATAATTTTTTTAATGTATACTTTCCTGTTATTTTACTTAAGCATTAAAACATGACCTAGTATGAAAAAGCTGATCCACTAGCATTAATATTGTGAGACTACCACCAGGGGGTTGGAGCCACAATTCTGCACCCAGAGCTAGAGGGACAGGATTAGAAGGTAACCACTTCTGCCATCTCCCATTCGATCACCAGGGATGGCTCCCAAGTAACTTCCAGGGGGCCTCTTGGGCTCTGGATGAGTGATGGGAGCATTGGAGTGCTGACTTGGGCAAGGGGGCATTGGATCATTCGGGGCTGACTTGGGCAACAGGGGATCAGATCATAAAGGAAGGCTGATGGGCAAGAGGAGATAGGATCAAGAGAAGGAATGAAAGGCAGGGAGGATCAGATCTTAGGGGGATACCAACTTGGGCAAAGAGTAAATCAGATCACAGGGGGAGAGCTGATGAGCAAGGAGGGATCAGGTCACAAAGGGTGCTGACTTGGACAAGGTGGCTCAGATCATAGGGGAGCTGACTTGGGCAAGGGGATGAGATCATAGGGGGGCCATGAAGGAGAAGATGATCCAGTGGGGGTTGGAAAACTGAAAAGATCCCCTTATGTGGGTCTTAGCTGGTTGTACCCAGAAATTCAATGCCAGGGGCTGGATATGGTCCAACATTGAATATGAGTCTAATTTAGTCAGCAGCAGTCAGCATTAAAAAAATGCTGACCACCTCCAGCTGAATATTGAGCAGAATATGTCTATCGTTTCTTTCCAAACTTTCCCTAATGCTTTGTTTTCCTTTAACACCTGTAGCAATACTGTTATATTTTGTTCCCTTAACTGTAATTTCTCAATACAGAACTCAATACTGCACTCCACTGTAGATTATCACTAAGCAAGAAGAAATTGTTTTGTGTCCTCGTAAGGCAAAAACCTAAGGTGAAAGATCATATTCATTTCCTGTCAACATATTGCAAGATGAAAAGGAAACAGATATTAATTGAAAAAACAGGCCAGAAGAGGAAACAACATCCGGGGGAAGGTAAAATGCTGCAGCAACCATGAAGAAGACCAGGAGGATTTATTCTAGGTCCCAACTCCATTAGCTATGAGAGTTCTCCTCTCCTTCAGAGACCAATTAATAGGACTGTAACGGAAGGTGTTTTAAAGGAAATGAGTTTACACTTGCAGCAGTTGAGAATATAAAACTAATAGGCCATGCAGTAAAGAAATCTAAATTCTAACTTTTAATTTGTATATAACTTGCTAGGCATGAAAACTCCAGCAGGTAAAGTATCACAGTTATATCTGCTTATTTGACTTGCTTATTTGGAAATGTTTTCTTTTTCCTCATGGTACAAACGTAGAAGCCAATGTAATAAGATATCAGATATGCATTCAAATTCAGTGCTAAATTTCCTAATGTACACACTAAAATAATAAAAAAAAAAGAAAATCATTCCTGATACAATAAAATTAATATGAGGGGGTGATAAAAAGTTCTCAGTCCAACCAAGAAGAGAATGGCGTGGATATTAGAGCTGTCTGATTCAGGAAAAAATGTTTTGATCTAATTTAATTCAATTTTATTTTGACAATTGAATCGATTATTTGATATGATTTAATTCGCTTTCTATGTTATAGCTTTAAAATTAGCCCCCTTTCCATCTCCAACCCCACGCTGGAGCTGTCAAGTGTAAAAGAAAACAAACATTGTTAGATCCTCCTAGCTCTGGCAGGATACACATTTCAAATCTGATGTATTGTAATCACAAAATAGAAAATAAAATTATTTTTTCTACTTTTTGTTGTGTGGTCATTTTATTATTCAAATCATGTTGGTCCCAGGCTCTAATTTCTGTTTGTCTTCTGTTAACTTGCTCACCAGGATCTCCTGCCCATTTGATATTTTCATCTCTCTCCATGCTCACCATCCATCTTCCATACCTATACCTTCCCTTCTCTCTCCTCCTCCTTGCAGGTTCAGCATCCCCACCCCCAAGTCTCCAGCATCCTCTCTCCCCTCCCCGTAAGCTCCAGTCCCCAGTCCAGTGTCACTCTCCCTTCCCTCCAACACCCTTGCATCCCATGTGGCCAGTATCCTCTCTCTCTCTGCCCTACCCTTTCCTCCAGCCCACCTCATACCATGTGACCAGCACCCTCTCTCCCTTTCCTCCAGCCCACTTCCACCCCACGGTCTTGCATCTGTCTCCTTCCCTTTCCTCCTCCATGCCCTGGCATCTTTTTCCTCTCCTTCCCTTCCATCTCTCCCTCCATGCACTGGTATCTCCTCTCCTCTCTTCTCCTTCCCTTTCCTCCCACCTATGCCCTGGCATCTCTCTCCTCTCCTTCCCTTCCATCTATCCCTCCCCCTCCATGCTCTGGCATCTCCTCTTCTTCCTTTCCCTCCCTCCCTCCCCCATGGTCTGGCATCACTCTCTCATCTCCCTTCCCTTCCTTCTCCTGCCCCTCCAATTGGACAGCTGTCTTCCTTACCCCTCCCTCAAATGGGTGCAGCTCCCCCCCCCATGGATACCTCTCTCTCATCATCGGCAGCCTTTTGCCAACTGGCTGCTCTGCTGGTATTGGGCCTTCCTCTCTGCTGGTCCTGCCTACTTCCTGATTTTGCAAAGGTCTTGCTCCCATCCCCCCCCCCCCTGTGCAGCACCTCTAGACCCGACTGACTTCCCCCTGCCTCCGTGAGATTTTTTGCGGCCTGCTCTGGCAGGGCTTCACTTTGCCGTGTCATCAGTGACGCAGTAGAGGGAAGGCCCCAGCAGGTTACAAGAAGTAGAGTGTTCTTTCATTGGCAGCCTTAACTCCATGCTCTGCTGGCATCAGACATTCCTCCCACTTCTGTGAAGGAAAGCCCATCAGAGAGGAAGGCCAGAGAGACCATGACGCTGACCTCGGGAGCACTCCCTTATGGTCTTTACCCAGGGCGGACTATCTCCCTGTACCCTGTACCCCAAATGTCTGAGCGTATGCTCACCTAGGTAATAGTGATAATCACACTATGTGGTTTGATATAGAACCAAAGCAGAGTGCAGACTCGCAAAACTCAAAGTACTTGATTTCAAACATTCTGACATTAGCATAGTTGGGGAGTACCTGAAGAAAGAGCTGACAGGATTGATAGACATAGGAGAAGTGGTAGGACAGTGGTATAAGCTGAAAGGAGCTATTAATATGGCAGCAGATTTTTATTTAAGGAAAGTAAACAAAAGCAAGAAAAAATAAAGACAAAAGATGCAGTGTTCACGAAATACAGAAGAATGCAACAGGAGGAACACAGGCAAGGTTACCAGGTAAAACTCAAAGACACAAGGAGAGAAATACAGTTAGCATAAAGCATAGACAGAAGAAAAATGGCTAAATATGTTGACTTTTTCCAGATATGTTGAAGAAAAGGGGAAAGCTCCTGACTGCCGCTGTGTGGAGAGTGAAACAGAAAAAGCAGACACATTAAGTAAATACTTCTGTATTCATAGAGGAAAAATCCTGCAGAAGGACTGCAGTAGACTGCTAAAGGTAAATATGGGGATGGAGTCGATATGCAACGCACCATTCATGGAAGAAAGCGTATATGAACAACCTAAAAACTGAAGGTAGACAAAGCCATGGGGCCGGAAGGAATATATCTAAGAATTTTGAGGGAACTCAGAGAAATTCTGACAGAACTTCTTAAGTAGGGTTACCAGATGTCTGGGGAAACCAAGACACGTCCTTTTTTTAGAGGACTTTCTGGGTGCCCAGATGTTCTTTCCAAAACCCGGTAGTTTGTCCAGGTTTTGGAAAGCTCTGACCTCACAGCCATGTCTGGAGGACTTCTGAGCATGCGCAGATGACGTCTGCGCATGCTCGGAGGCCCTCCAGACACTGCCCAGAGGTTGGAAAAATGAGGCTTTGTGGGGGCATGGCTGGAGGTGGAATGGGGCAGGACTGGAAGCAGAATGGGGTGGTGCTGGGGGTATAATGGGCCAGGACCATGTGTCCAGGTTTATCCGTGGAAAAATCTGGTAACCCTACTCTTAAGGATTTATGTAATAGATCCTTGGAGATGGGAGATTCCATGAGACTGGAAACAAGTGGATAAGGTCCCATATCACAAAAGTGGAGGAACGGCCTAGTAGTTAGAACTACTACCACAACACCTGAGATTGCAGGTTCAGTCTCAGCACTGCTTCTTGTGACCCTATGCAAATCACCTAATCCTCATATGCTCAATGTACCTTAGACTGTGAGCTCAATGGTACAGATATGGGAAAATACTTAGAATACCTAATTAGATGTGAACTCTTGAAAAAGTGGAAACAGGGATAGGGTGACCAGGTTACCCATTCCAGAAGGCAGATTTTTTGACCAATCCTGGATTTCTGCCAACCTCATCCTGGTGCATTATGGGCCCTGCAGCACTGATTTCAATGGATAGAATCATGGACTACAAATACTACACTGCTTTCGGTTATAATTTTAAAACCAGGACTGGCCAAAAAGTCTCACTTCTGGAATGAGTAACCTGGTCACCCTAGACAGGGAAGAAGTAGGAAACAACAGGCCTGCAAGCCTTACTTTGCTGATTGAAAAACTAATGGAGACACTATTGAAGGGAAGGATCTGATGCAGCATGCTTTTAGCAAAGAAAAATCTTGCCAAATGACTCTGATTGATTTCTTTGACTGGGTGACCAAAGAACTGGATAAAGGACATGCACTAGATGTAATCTACTTAGGAATTCAGTAAAAACCTTTGATTCAGTTCCTCACAAAGCACTCATGAATAAGCTGAGAGGGCTAAATTTATGACCCACAGTGAACTGGATTGGAAACTAGTTGACTGACAGATGACACAGGATGATGGTAAATGGAATCCATTTAAAAGAAAGATGAGTAGAGGAATATCTTAAGGATTACTGGGTGTGATTGTATATGATGATCTTTAGGTGGCTGAAAAGGTGACAGCAAAAGCTAGAAGGATGTTTTGGTGCATAGGAAGAGGTATGGCCAGTAGGAAAAATGAGGTATTGATGCCCCTGTATAAAATTGGTGAGACCTCATTTAGAATATTGTGTACAATTCTGCAGTGGCGTACCTAGCACCTGGGGCCCATCATTTTTTTGACACCTCCCCCCATCTGTACGAAAAACATGATTTTTAGTAACAAGCCACACGTCACACATGAGTACCTAGGAAAAGGCAGCATCTTACATACTGCAGTGAGCAGTACAACATCAATACACCCATTGTAAAACTAAACAAGCCAGACTAGTACAGATCAATCCTGCAGTCAATACTAACAAAAAACCATGTCTTTTGAACACACAGAACACAGAAAACACCTTCGCCTAGTGAATATGTAATCACAAACTAACCCCACCCTCAAAACTGTAGTGTGGATTTTAGCCACAGTGGTAACAGCTCTGACGCTCATAGAATTCTGAGCATCAGAGCTGCTACCACCAAGGCTGGCGCTAAAAAACGCTCCACAGTTTTGTAAAAGAGGGGATAAAATAGAAATACATAGACAAAGGTTAAATTGAACCAGTAAGAAGCTGGACTCTGCATACAGTACACCACAGAAACAGTGACACATGTCTCCTAAAGCAATAAAGAAATAGAAAATTTTTTTCTACCTTTGCCTTCTGCTTTCCTCATCTTCTTGTAACTCTCTTGAAGCAGTTGGGACTTTTCTCCCTGGAGAAGACTTAGAGGAGACATGATAGAAACCTTCAAGATCCTGAAGGGCATAGAAAAAGTAGACAGGGACAGATTTTTCAAATTAAGGGGCACCACAAGCACAAGGGGGCATTGGGGGAAATTGAAAGGGGACAGGTTTAGAACAAACGCTAGGAAGTACTTTTTCACTCAGAGGGTGGTAGATACATGGAACGCGCTCCCAGAGGCTGTTGTAGACAAGAAAACACTAAATGGTTTCAAAGAAGGTTTGGATAGATTCCTAGAAGAAAAAGGGATTGGGGGGTATAGATAGGTATAGACCATTGCTCAGTCAATGGGCCTGATGGGCCGCCGCGGGAGCGGACCGCTGAGCAGGATGGACCTATGGTCTGCCTCAGCGGAGGCAACTTCTTATGTTCTTATGTTCTTATGTTCTTCCTTCCATCCACTGTCTGCCATCACTCGGGGAGACAGTCATATGCATGCGGTCGGTGTCAGGAGCTGGAAAGCTTGAAGAAAGAAGTCAAGCAACTGAAGGACAAGATACAGGAACTGGAAGGACTTCACATCATAGAGGACCCAAACAGGACAGCTGAGATCTTCATGAGAGAGAGACACATCGAGGAAGAAGTCAGGGAGCTCGAGGACTTCATTGAGGAAGCCTACAGGAGACGGGTGCAAGAGAACGAACTTCAGAATGCAGATGAAGTTACACCAACACCATCATGGAAGGTAGAACAAGCAGATGACCTCATAGAAGACACCTTCAGAGGAACATCACATGATAGGGAGAACAGGGCTAGTCGATGCCCAGGTGAGGAAGCAGCGAAGCACCCCGAAGACATTGATTTGAGACCGAAGAGATACCTAAAGAAGGGAAAGTCAGTGATCCTAGTGGGAGACTCGATCCTGAGACATGTGGACAGCCACATAGCAGGAGGGAGAGAGGATCGACTGGTGACCTGCCTTCCAGGAGCAAGAACCAAGGACATCGTGGACAAAATTGGAAGGATCCTGGAAGGAGCGGAGACGGAGGAGACCACAGTAATGATCCACATTGGGACGAACGATGTCAGCAGGAAAGACTACAGTAGAAGCACGCTGATAGAACAGTTCAAGATTCTGGGAAGGAAGCTGAAGATGAGGACTCAGAAGATAGCGTTCTCAGAGATCCTACCGGTACCGAGGGCAGATGTGAAAAGACAGGAGGAACTACAATCAATAAATGCGTGGATGAGGAAATGGTGTGAGGAAGAAGGATTCCACTTCGTGAGGAACTGGACAACTTTCTGGGGCAAGAGCAAGCTCTACAGGAGAGATGGACTACATCTGAGCGTGGCGGGATCAAGACTTCTAGCGAACAACGTCAAGAGAGGAATAGAACAGGCTTTAAACTAAGAAGAAGGGGAAAGCCGACAGTCGACCAAGCGTCGATGATTCGGAAGACGGTATCCCGTGAAGATACCGAGGGGAAAAAAGGCTGGGAAGAAACAATGGACAAATCACAGGAGTTGACAAACCCAGAAGAGGAGGTTATAAGGATTGTAACAACAGAGAAGAAACTAAAGATCGAAGCACAGGGAAAGGAAATAAAGACAAGGATATACAAGGATCTAAATTGCATATATACAAATGCAAGGAGCCTAAGAAACAAAATGGGGGAATTAGAAGCCATGACCAATGCAGAGGACATAGACATCATTGGAGTCTCTGAAACATGGTGGAATGAAGAAAACAAATGGGATACAGCACTGCCGGGGTACAAGCTCTATCGCCAGGACAGGTCAGGACAAAAAGGAGGTGGAATAACCCTTTACATAAAAGAAAGCATACAATCGACAAAAATGGACACAGCAGAAACGACCAACAAGCTAGAATCGCTATGGGTTAAAATACCTGGAAGGAAAGGGCCTGAAATAAAGATGGGCTTATACTATCGTCCGCCCGGGCAATCAGGAGATATTGATGAAGAAATGGAAGCCGAGATGAAGCGAGAATCCAAAAGCGGTAACGCGGTTATTATGGGAGACTTCAACTACCCCGGAATAGACTGGAGTCTTGGAAGCTCAAATTGCACTAGGGAGACAGAATTCTTTTTTTTTATTTTTTTTAAATTTCTTTATTGATATTTTGAACTTGACAATGTATACATTTGAAAAATCGGAAAAAAAAAACTATATGAAAATACACTATTAACATCAGAAATATTACAATAAAAATTTTAAATCCCTTCTTAACCTATAACAGTAATGATATTATATTATACTCATCAATATTATAGAATATTATGAAATTTATACCTCTAAATAAATAATACACCCCTACCCCCCCACCCACCCTGGATGTGCAAAGGAATCTAACATAAAGAAAAAGGAATCACTTTAATTATAATGTGACAAAATTAGTTAATGGACCCCAAATCCCCTTAAAGGATTTAACAAACCCTAAACGCTCTGCCATAATCTTTTCATATTTATATGTTGCACATACAGTTGCCCACCAAAAACTAAAATTAATCCTATCATGATTTTTCCAATTAGATGTGATCATTTGAACCCCTATTCCTGATAAGATCATGAAAAGGCGACTATTATTTCTATCCAAAGTGGGTTTATCATGCAGAATCGTTCCAAAAATTATTGCTTCATATGTCAAAGGAATAGAGGATTGAAGAATATTAAATTCTTAGAGGTTATACAAGATTGTTTCATGGAGCAGCTTGTCAGAGAACCGACGAGAGGAAATGCCACTCTGGATCTAATCCTAAATGGGTTAAGGGGACCTGCTAAAGAAGTAGAGGTAGTGGGACCGTTGGGAAACAGCGATCATAATGTGATCAAGTTCAAGGTTGAGGTAGGAATACCGAAAGGAAAGAGAACCATAGCGACAACTTTAAACTTCAGGAAAGGAAACTACGAAGCAATGAGGGAAATGGTAAGGAAGAAACTTAGGAACACTTCCAAAAAATGGCAAAAGTTAGAACTTGCCTGGTCTTTTCTCAAGAACACGGTGAGCGAGGCGCAAAATCTATATATCCCCAGATTCAGAAAGGGGTGCAAAAAGAGTCGAATAAAGGACGCGGCGTGGATAACCAAAACAGTGAAGGAAGCGATAGGCAATAAGAAAAATTCATTCAGGAAATGGAAAAAGGACAAAACTGAGGGGAACTGGAAAGAGAACAGGAAGTATCAAAAAGAATGTCACCGAGTGGTTCGAAAAGCCAAAAGAGAGTATGAAGAGAGGCTAGCCAGGTAAGCAAAAAATTTCAAACCATTTTTTAGATATGTTAAAGGGAAGCAACCGGCTAGGGAGGATGTGGGACCGCTGGACGATGGTGACAAGAAGGGAGTGGTGAAGGAGGAGAAAGAAGTGGCAGAAAGACTTAACGCGTTCTTTTCATCTGTATTTACAAACGAAGACACATCCAACATTCCGGAACCTGAACAATTCTTCAATGGAAATCAGGCAGAAAAATTAACAACCATGGAAGTGAGCCTTGAAGATGTACACAGGCAGATAGATAAATTAAAAACAGACAAATCCCCGGGTCCGGACGGAATCCATCCAAGGGTTCTGAAGGAATTAAAGGAGGAGATAGCGGAACTACTGCAGCAAATTTGCAATCTATCCCTGAAAACAGGCGTGATCCCGGAGGACTGGAAGATAGCCAATGTTACGCATATCTTTAAAAAGGGATCAAAAGGTGACCCAGGAAATTACAGACCGGTGAGTCTGACCTCGGTACCGGGGAAAATGGCAGAAACACTGATAAAAGAAAAAATTGATGAACATTTTGAAAAAAACGAACTTCTGATGACCAGCCAACACGGTTTCTGCAAGGGAAGATCATGCCTAACTAACTTATTGCACTTCTTCGAAGGAATTAACAAACGGATGGACAATGGAGACCCCATAGACATCATATATCTTGATTTCCAAAAAGCCTTTGACAAGGTGCCCCATGAACGCCTACTCCGGAAACTGAAGAACCATGGGGTGGAAGGAGATGTACATAAATGGATCAGAAGCTGGTTGGCGGGTAGGAGACAGAGGGTGGGAGTGAAGGGCCGCTACTTGGACTGGAGGAAGGTCACGAGTGGGGTCCCACAGGGCTCAGTACTAGGGCCGCTGCTATTTAATGTATTCATAAATGATCTGGAAACAGGGACGAAGTGTGAGATAATAAAATTTGCAGATGACACTAAACTATTTAGTAGAGCTCGGACTAAAGAAGACTGTGAAAAACTGCAAAGGGACTTGAACAAACTAGGGGAATGGGCAACGAGATGGCAGATGAAGTTCAATGTTGAGAAATGTAAAGTATTACATGTGGGAAACAGAAACCCGAGGTACAACTATACGATGGGAGGGATGTTTTTAAATGAGAGTAGCCAAGAAAGGGACCTGGGGGTGATGGTGGACTTGACAATGAAGCCGTCGGCACAGTGCGCAGCGGCTGCTAAGAAGGCAAATAGAATGCTAGGCATCATCAAAAAGGGTATTACAACCAGAACGAAAGAAGTTATCTTGCCATTGTATCGAGCGATGGTGCGTCCGCATCTGGAGTACTGCATCCAATATTGGTCGCCGTACCTTAAGAAGGATATGGCGATATTCGAGAGGGTTCAGAGGAGAGCGACACGTCTGATAAAAGGGATGGAAAACCTTTCATACGCTGAGAGATTGGAAAAACTGGGACTTTTTACCCTGGAGAAGAGAAGACTTAGAGGGGATATGATAGAGACTTACAAGATCATGAAGGGCATAGAGAGAGTAGAGAGGGACAGATTCTTCACACTTTCAAAAAATAAAAGAACAAGAGGGCATTCAGAAAAGTTGAAAGGGGACAGATTCAGAACGAATGCTAGGAAGTTCTTCTTTACCCAGCGTGTGGTGGACACCTGGAATGCGCTTCCAGAGGGCGTGATACGGCAGAGTACGGTACTGGGGTTCAAGAGGGAATTGGACAACTTTCTGCTGGAAAAGGGAATAGAGGGGTATAGATAGAGGATTACTGCACAGGTCCTAGACCTGTTGGGCCACCGCGTGAGCGGACTGCTGGGCACGATGGACCTCAGGTCTGACCCAGTAGAGGCATTTCTTATGTTCTTATGTTATGTTCTTCTCCTATATGGCATCTTCTCTCCTTCTATGCCCCTTCCAGAAACTGTATGCCTCCCCCTTCCATCTCTCCTTTCACCCCCCATTGGTCTGGCATCTCTCTCCTCTCATTCCCTTTCCCACACCTCTCCTCTGCAATCCCTTTCCCTTTTTTCCCTCATTTTCCTTTTCCATTTATTTTCTGCATCTGTCTAGATTACGTTCTTACTACCCTCTCATCAATGTCCTTTTTTACTGTCTACCTAAAGCTTGCCACCTCTTTCCCTCACCCCTCCAGTGTTTCCCTAACTCAATCCTTTTCTCCCCATCATGTGCCCTCCTTTTATTTATCCCCTCCTTCAATCATGCACCCACTTTCTCCAAACCTTCCATCTAGTACCTTCTCCTCTCTCTGTCCACTTCCATCCAGCGTCTGCTCCCCTCTTTCTCTCCTCCCATTTCCTTCCTGTATTTGCTCCCTTATCTCTCCCATCTACACTTCCATCCAGCATAGGCTCCCCACTACCATCCAATGTCTGCCCTTTCTCTCACCATCCACCCCTCTTCAATCAGCATCTGCCCCCTTTCTTTCCCTCCAATATCCTTCCCCCTTAGATCTCTCCCCTTTCTCTGTACATCAATTCCGTCAGCACCACCCTTCCATACCACCCTCCCCCCTTTCTTTCCCTCCACCACTCTTCCATTCCAGCAGTCCTGCTCCTTTCTCTCCCTTCATGTAGCAAGGTCCCACGATGATTGTAGCTGCCGGCTGCCAGTCCACCCCATTCCGACGTACTTGCTCTGGAGCGGACTCAGCAGCTGCATGCTGGAAGATCTCGCGATGACTCGTCTGCTGGCTCGGCTCTGGAAGAAGTAAGTTACATCGGAGGGGGTGGACCCGGCAGACGCAGGGAGTTGTGGCAAAGTCCCGCAATGACAGTGTCGGCCGGGTCCACCCCCTCCGACGTAACTTATTTCTTCCGGAGCAGAGCCGGCAGACGAGTCATCGCGGGACCTTCCTGCACCTCAGCACAGCTGCCGACTGCTGCAGAGAAAGTAAGTCAGAGGTAATGTGACCATTTATTTTTTTCATCAAAAGGGGACATCTATTAATTGACTGTGTATCCTTTCTTTCATTTATTTCTTTCTGCATTCAGGCCCAACAATTGTCCCTTTCTATTCCCTCCCTCCTTACTTCCCATGTCCTTAGTGCCCCCAGTGCCTCCTTCTCATGTCCTTAGTGCCCCCAGTGCCTCCGTCCTGTGTCCATAATGCCCCCAGTGCCTCCTTCCTGTGTCCATGGTGCCCCCAGTGCCTCTGTCCTGTGCCCATGGTGCCCCCAGTGCCTCCTTCGTGTTTCCATGGTGCCCTCAGTGCCTCCTTCCCGTGTCCTTAGTGTCCCCAGTGCCACCGTCCTGTGTCCATGGTGCCCCCAGTGCCTCCTTCCTGTGTCTATAGTGCCCCCAGTGCCTCCTTCCCATGTCCTTAGTGCCCCCAGTGCCTCCTTCCTGTGTCCAAAGTGCCCCCAGTGTCTCCGTCCTGTGTCCATGGTGCCTCCAGTGCCTCCTTCCTGTGTCCATGGTGCCCCCAGTACCTCCTTCCTGTGTCCATGGTGCCCCCAGTGCCTCCTTCCCGTGTCCATAGTGCGCCTAGTGCCCCCTTCCTGTGTCCTTAGTGCCTCCAGTGCCTCCTTCTTATGTCCCCCCCCCACTGCCTTCCAGATTTTGTCCACCCCCAAAGCCAGCCTGCCTGCCTGCCTACCTATTTCCCTTCCTCCCTGCCGCGGAAAAAAAAAAGCACTTCTCTCCTTCCTTTCTCCTGGTCCGTGCTGCTGCAATCTTACCTTCCCGCTGCTGCTGCTAATCACCGACAAGTCTTCTTTCCGATGTCAATTCTGACGTCGTAGAGGACGTTCCGGGCCAGCCAATCACTGCCTGGCTGGCCCGGAACATCTTTTCCGACGTCAGAATTGATGTCAGAAAGAAGACTTGTTGTCGGTGATTAGCAGCAGCAGCGGGGAGCTAAGATTGTAGCAGGAGGACCCAGACCTGGCAGGAGGGCAGGAGGACTCGGGTAGTAGGGCAGGAGGCTGTGCACCCCCCCCAAGCCGTGCACCCGGGGCGGCCCTCCCCCCCTCCGCCCCTCCCCCTTGGTACCCCACTGCAATTCTGGAGACCATACCTTCAAAAAGATATAAAAAGGATGGAGTTGGTCCAGAGGAAGGCTACTAAAATGGTACGTGGGCTTCATCATAAGGCATATGGGGACAGATTTAAAGATCTCAATATGTCTACTTTGGAGGAATGGTGGGAAAGGAGAGATATGATAGAGACGTTTAAATACCTACCTAAATAAATGCACATGAGTTGAGTTTCTTTCATTTGAAAGGAAACTCTGGAATGAGAGGGCATAAGATGAAGTTAAGAGGTGATAGGCTCAGGAGTAATCTAAGGAAATACTTTTTTTACAGAAAGGGTTTTTTACAGAAAGGGTGGAACAGTCTCCCGGAAGAAGTGGTTGAGACAGAGACTGTGTTGGAATTCAAGAAAGTGTGGAATAGGCACGTGGGATCTCTTAGAGAGAGGAAAGAGATAATGGTTCCTGTGGATGGGCAGACTGGATGGGACTTTTGGCCTTTATCTGCCATCATGTTTCTATGTGAGCAACATTGTTGAATAGTTAGAGGGAAAGGTTTGTGATTACCAACAGAGAGGTTAGCCCAGAAAGTATGGCAAGAGATCTATAGCAATTAGAAGAATGATCTAGGCTTTGGCAGTTAAAATTTAATGTGGAAAAATGCAAAGTGATGCACTTGGGTTGCAGAAATCCAAAGGAGATAGAGAGATTGAAGGAGACAGACTAGGGTGATTGTGTCTGAGAATCTCAAGGCAGCCAAATACTATGACAAGGCAGTATAGCCAGAAGGATGCTAGGCTGCATACAGAGAGGTATAGCCAGCAGAAGAAAGGAAGTGTTGGTGTCTCTGTAAAAATCATTGGTGAGGCCCCATTTGGAGTACTGTGTTCAGTTTTGGAGACCATATCATGCTAAGGACATAAAAAGACTTGAAGCAATTCAGAGAAAAGCAACAAAAATGATATGGGGCTTGTGCCAAAAGATGTACAAGAAGAGACTTGAGGTTGAACATGTATACCCTAGAGGAAAGGAGAGAAAGGTGAAATGGCACAGACATTTAAATATATGAAAGGTATTAATATGCAAAAATAAAAAAACACCTTTTCTAGAAAAGGGTATTGGTAGAGCTAGAATGCATGAATTGAGGTTATGGGAGATCGACTTGGAAGTAATGTTAGGAAGTACTTTTTCACAGAGAGGGTGGAGGATGCCTGGATTGTCCTCCCACAGCAGATGATGGAGACAAAATCTATCAGAATTCAAGAATGCATGGGATAAAACCAAATGATTCCTAAATAGAAAGAGAATGAAACAACTTAGCCATACTTAAGAAGCCAATCTAGTATGGCAAGGTAGATCTGGTTGAGCTGGAGCAGATTTCAATGGCAACTCCAGTAGTTGAAAATTAAGCCAGTGCCAGGCAGACAGCTTAAGACTAAGTATGTGTAAGTTGGGCAGACTGGATAGACCATGCAGGTCTTTACGAGGGGCTGCTTAAAAGTTCTCAGCCCAACCAACAAAGTTGGGGCAGTCTCCTTCAAGGGCAGCTATACACTTAGCCCAGCAATTTTCCACTTTTTTTAATTCTGTATTTTTCCAATGGAACGAAAAAAGTGGAAAATCACTGAACTAACGTGTATAACCCTCAATAGAGACTGCCTCAACTGTTGGTTGGGCTGAGAACTTTTCAGCAGCCCCTTAAATCTGCCACCATGCTACTATTTATTATTTATAGACTTGGTAGAAAGCTGGGAAACTTTCATTAGTAATATAGGGCTCCTTTTACTAAAGCGTGGTAGAGCTTCTTACCATGGGCCGGCGAGGTAAATGCTCCGATGCGCATTCAATTTCTATCAGTGTCGGAGCATTTACCTCACCGGCCCGTGGTAAGATGCTCTTCTGTGGTTTAGTAAAACCCAGCGATAGAGTAACACAGTAAATAATGGCAAAAAAGACCCTCACAGACCATCCAGTCTGCATAACAAGATGGCCAGAGCCATGCTCATTACTCTGTGCAGGCCCCAGTCACCCATATTTAAAAGTTGTTGTGAAATCACCCCCCATGTCAACCATAGAGGCAGCCAAACATGATGGGGATGACTCGTAGTATTATTGCCGACACTAATCTAAAACATTCTTGTGAATAATATGTAACTGTGTACCACTGTAAGAAAAACAATGAGCCTGCAGCTCAGTCTGCATATTCAGACTGTCATTGAGAGGCAGGTCATACAGCAAAAACTGAAGTTTGGTGTTAGCAGAGAAATTCAATGCAAAATAAAAGATGGAATGCTGGAGCACAGAAACAGAAGACTTTCATGTGTGACCAAAAATAATAATGGTCTTGAGAGATTAACTGAAGCACACTGTCTGGAGGTGAGAACTACAATCAAGGGCTTTGAGATAAACAGCAAAAATCTTCACTTCAAATGTGCTAATCCTCAAATAAAAGAAAAGTGTTTCTGTTTCACAGTACATGAATGATGAATGCGCTGTAAATTCTATTCGTAGAAAATCTCATAGTTTGAATTCCAGCATCAAAGAACATCTGGATCTGCTTTGTATGAAATGTTTTTTCAATAAACCCATGCATGACAGTCAAAGTAGAGCTATACCCTTTTGTGTAAGGCAGAGATGTCAAATAGAGAATGACACGGTGACAAAATTCATCACCGTTCCCGTCCCCGCAGATAACCGCGGGAAACCATCTTCATGTCATTCTTTAAGGAGAGAGGGAAGAATCAGAGTATGAATGGCCACAACCACTGACCCGCAAGCTTTGCTTTGAAGAATGCTGGTGTAGAAGGACTGAGGTTGAAATAGACACTAGAAAATGACATGGGATTATTTCCCGCGGTTATCCGCGGGGACGGGGACGGTGATGGATTTTGTCACCATGTCATTCTCTAATGTCAAACTCATTTTATTTATTTCTTTAATTGGTTTTATATCATGTCCTCCCAGGAGAGATCAGAACGGGTTACAAATTTACATACATTACAAAGCATGGTAAAATATAACATGACAAACATGGCATGGTGTGACACAGCATGGCGAACATTGCATGACAAAACATAGGATGGCAGCTTAGCATAGATTGATAAACATAATATTACAAACGTGGCAAACATAGACACAGCAACAAATCCAAAAGGAAAAAGGGGGTCCAACCTTGTCTGCAGTGAAAAAACCAACCAGGAACAAACAAACCAAAACTGCAGATATGTACAACGATATAGGCAAAATTTATTGTGACAACCAAAATATATCTAAAAACCTTTTTACCAAACAAGGGACCCAACACTGTCCGTGTTTCGGACAACCTTCATCAGGGGTCCATGGTAGAAAAGGGAAAAAAACATATGTCACAAAAAAATGCAGTGAAACATACAGTAGAAAAAAATGGATAATATGTAACGCAGAGGGTCACTAGATATCATAAAATCTCACTAGACATAGTACTATATATACAAGCATAAATGGCACAAACACAGCATGGCAGATGTATTATATAAATGGTGAACACAGTATTATATATATATACACACACACACACAAGTATAAACATAGCATGGCAAACAAAGCATAAGAACATAAGAATAGCCTTACTGGGTCAGACCAAAGGTATCAACCCCAGTAGACCTTTCTCACAGTGGCCAATCCAGGTCACTAGTACCTAGCAAAATCCCAAAGAGCAGCAACATTCCATGCTACTGATCCAGGGCACACTGAATGTATTACATAAACACGTTTTTCAAAAGCGCTTTGATATTGGAATAGAAGTCAATCAACAATTCAGCTATAACAATTGTCTAATTAGAGGGTTATGCTCAGAGACATGGAGGAAAAAGGGGAACATTGTTCCCCCAAAAACCTCACCACCCAATCATTGCTTTACCCTCAAAATTTACTGAAATACTATTGTGCAAAGCATCAAAATATCTAAAATGAAACTTATCTGTTGAGCAATGTTCTTTGGCCTCGACGTGCCACATTTCAATATTTCTTTTTTTGATAAAAATTTTTATTCGTTTTAAAACTTACAAGTGTGACAGTGAGTTAAAACATTTTAACATTAAATAGAACACTTAATAATCAGCAATAATTCAAATCATATAACTTATCTCCCTCCCTCCCCACCCTTCCATAGCAAATATAAAACATAAGTATCATATGATAAAAAATTTTCCCCCTATCATTCTTATATTGTTAAATAATAAACTAAAAATTACCCCCTCCCCCAGTATTGAACTTGTAAATTTAAGGGAAAAATGGTATCTATTCAGTACAATATTTTGTTAACGGCTCCCATACATCTTGAAACTTCCTTAAATACCCCTTCTGTGTAGATATTGCTCTTTCCATTTTATATATATGGCATAACAAGTTCCACCAAAAATTATTGTTCAATCTACTCCAGTTTTTCCAATTACATGTAATTTGTTGTATGGCGACCCCTGCCTGTCATTATACGTAAAAGCTTGTTATTATTTGAAGATATCTGACTCTTTGCTCTCATTGACATGCCAAATAATATAGTATCATAGGTCAATGCCACCGGGTTTTCTAATAAACAATTAATTTGGTCCCAAATTAATTTCCAAAAATCCATAATAAATGGACAATAGAACATTAAATGATCTAAAGTCCCTGCTCCAAGATGACAATGCCAACATCTATTAGACTTAGAGCTATCTAACTTTTGTAACCGAACAGAGGTCCATAATGCTCTATGTAACAGAAAAAACCAAGTTTGTCTCATAGATGCAGACACTGTACATCCTCCAAGTCCAAATTCATGTCCATTGAAACGCAGAAATTTGATGCTTAATCTCAATGCTCCAAATGTCTCTCAGACCGGTTTTTGGTTTCTTTTTAATAAATCCAGTTAACAATTTATACCATTGGGCGGCCTGGTGCCCCAGGAAGTCCACCTGAAAGCATAAGAACTCTAAACTATATTGATTATTAAGATTTTTCCATTCAGGGAACCCCCATCTGAATGGCCTGCTTCAGATGCATCCATCTAAAACTTTGTTGGTTTTTTTAAATTCTTTATTCATTTTTAATCTTACATCAAGTGTACAAATAATAAAACATTTGATATTAAATACATCACTTGAATTTCTTTCTAATATAACAACTATATATATTTATTCCCTTCCCACCCACCCCTTTCCTTTAACATTTAATCAAAAATATACAATATAAATATTCTTTTTCTTTTGATTAAACCCACAGTAAACTATAAACCACCCTCCTCTCCTCATTTGCAAATATACTTTCACTGGAAAATGGTGTCTATTCATTACAATAAGTTGTCAATGGCCCCCAGATCTTTTTAAATTTATTATAATACCCTTTTTGAGTAGCAATTATGCTCTCCATTTTATAAATGTGACACAACGAATTCCACCAGAAGGTATAATTTAATCTACTGTAGTTTTTCCAATTACTTGTGATATTTTGAATGGCAACCCCTGTCATCTAAAACTTTGTGATTTATTGAGGCCATATTTATGTTGCAACTGTGAAAAATCAAGCAGCTTACCATTAGAAATAAAATAATCTAATATACATATACCTGTTATCATCCAGTACTTCCAGATGACCTTAAACCCGCCAATTTGAATCTTGGAGTTCAGCCATATAGTTTGATTTGTTGATTTGTGAATTGGAATAGGTGTTAAATTACTCACATATCTATAGCGGTAGGGGCTTTAGGCGCCTGGACCAATCAGGCCCTAGGATCCTATGGGTTTGGCAGGGGAGGAGCGGGCCCGCCTCATATGGATGGAGGCGGGCCTGCTGGCCGGACATGCGAGGAGCCGTCCGGTCCAACTTGAAAGTAAGACCAAGGGGGGGTTCCAGGGTGGGGGGACTCATGGGGGGGTCTGGCAGGAGGGGTTGGGCACGCTCCTGCCAGCAATCTTAGAGGGGCTGTTGGGGGGGGCCGGAAGGAGGGGTTGGGTACCCTCCTGCAGCGATTGTCGGGAGGGCTGTTGGGGAGGTTGGCAAGAGGGGTTGGGTACCCTCCTGCCACGATTGTCAGGAGGGCCATTGGGGGGGGGGTCGGCAGGAGGGGTCGGGCACCCTCCTGCTGCAAACGCTGGGGGAGGGGAGACTTGCGGCCGTAGCCGTGGCCGCTATACTAATCACGGCAGGAAGATCTTTGCCGTGATTAGGTACAGCGGCCGCGTCTACTTACCATGTAGGCCAGCATTTTGCTAGCCTACATTGTAAGCGTCTCCCGTTCTGGTAGGGAGACGTGTAGGGCCGCCTAGGTTCGCTTAAGGCTACTGCCTAGCCTTAGGCGAGCTTAGGCGGGCTTGCAGGCCTCTCTATGCTCCCTGGAGATGCCTTCAATATAGGCGGCCTGCCTGGGGAGCATTTTTTTTTAGAAAAAGTGCCTCCCAATTGGTTACAGCTTACAGCTGTAGGCAATTGTAGGCAGGTTACAGCTGCCTACAATTGGGAACACTTTGCAGAATCAGGGCCTTTATCTCCAGCAGGTCTTAATAATGAGATCGAGTGGCAAGCTTTTTTGACAACATGAGTATAATGTTCTGTAGTTCTGCACACCAGTCTCTCTGATGATTTTTTTCAGTCAAGAGTTTTTTGCCCAGTGCGAGCATTCTTATTTACAATTCATTCCACTTTTCAGATGATTTTTTCTCAGTTAAGCGGTTTTTGTTCAGTATGGGCACCCTTACTTACTATTTAATTTTCTTTAAGCGTCATGACGTTTTTCATGTTTTTTGATGCAAAGTCTCTCTTTTTAAATTGACTTCTGCCATTCTACTGCAGTTGTGAGCTGATATGAGAAAGATTTTTTTCCTTATGAAGTTTTTGAGTTTAAACAGGTATCGTTCCAATTATGCTTTAAAATAAATTTTTTAGATGTTTGTATTTTGAGTGCTATTTGAGGCTTATTTAGTTTTATTTTATAAATATTGATTAAATGTTTGGTTTGTATTTCAGAGACTGACACCCTTATGAAAGACGTTGTCTTTTTGATCTCACTATTTGGCTTCCTGATGAAATATTGAAACATGGCACATTGAGGTCAAAGAATATTGCTCAACAGATAAGTTTCAGTTTAGATATTTTGATGCTTTGCACAATAGTATTTCAGTAAATTTTGAGGGTAAAGCAATAATTGGGTGGTGAGGTTTTTGAGGAACAATGTTCCCCTTTTTCCTCCATGTCTCTGAGCATAACCCTCTAATTAGACAATTGTTATAGTTGAATTGTTGATTGACTTCTATTCCAATAACAAAACGCTTTTGAAAAACGTGTTTGTGTAATACATTCAGTGTGATCTTTTTACGTTTTTTCTTTTTTGAACTCTTTCCTCCATATTTTGTTTTTTGACTGATCCAGGGCAAGCAGTGGCTTCCCCCATGTCATTCTCAATAATAGACCATGGTAAATATAGTATTATACATACAAACAAACACAGCATGGCAAACATGGTATACAAATGTGGCTAACCTAGTATGACATAACAGTATAGCACTTAACATGGTAGAACCTAGTGTGGTAGACATGGGATAGCAAATATTGTAGTCATAGCACATGAATTTGTAGCATGGTATGGCATATACCGTATAGTAAGAAAGATTCAATGTATAGTAGAGTGGGAGAAAAAGGTGACAGCATGGCAAAATGTGGCAAAACATTGTATGACAAAAACATGGTGACTTGGTAGGGTAGAGCATTATATGATGGGCAAAATAAAGAGTGATACTTCATGGTACAGTGAGTGAAGTGCATTTGAGTTTCATGACAGCAGAGGGCTGGTGCTCTAGTTTGTTAAGTTTGGGGATTTGGGTAGGTGATGTCAGGCTCCATTAGGATAAAAACCTAGATTAAGCAGGACATCCTGGGGGAGAGGTTACAAAAGATTGGCATATGCATATTAAATTATGTTCATTTAGAGGAGAAGTTAGTGTCTTATTGCATAATTGCAGTCTGATATGGAGACTGTGATGGGAAAGAGTTCTAATCTTGCCCTGATGTTTAGGCATGGAGTTAATCAATTTTTCTAGAAAAGAAAGAACACTGTCAGGATCCCTCTCTTAATGCATCTCACTCCAATGCCATCTTAACTCAGTATAAAAATTGCCTCCCCAACCCCCGTTTTACTAAGCTGCATTAGAGGTTTCTATTGCGGCCCGGATCACGAAATGCTCTGATGGTACTCCAACCTTAATAGAATTCCTATGAGTGTCAGAGCATTTCACATCCCGGGCCATGGTAGAAACCTCTACTTTGGCTTAGTAAAAGAGGGCCTGTAGGATTTCGACTATCAATAGTTGCTGTTACATCCAGTATAACCAATAATCCCAAACTATTATTTATTTATTTTTAAAATTTAAATCCCGTCTATATCTAGATGGTTTTCATATAAAACAGGTAATATAAAGAAATAAAACAATGGAAATAAGGTGATACCTTTTTGTACCGCACCCTCCCCCCCTTTTACTAAACCACAAAAGCAGTTTTTGGTGCAGGCCAGCACGCTGAATGCTCTGCGCTGTTCCCGTATGAGCATTGGGAGCAACACAGAGCATTCAGCGCACCAGCCTGCGCTAAAAACCGCTTCCACAGTTTTGTAAAAGGGGGGGTTATTGAGTTAGTCCAATAAAAAAGGTATCATCTTATTTCCTTTGTTTTTTGTTTGTTTGTTTGTTTTATTTCTTTATATTACCTTGGAAAATGGACTAACACGGCCACCACACCATTTCACTCATCTAAAATATACATAGCATAAAATTAACATTACAAAATGTTTGACATCTCTTGCCCACTTCCATCTCTTGCCTGTACAAATAGAAATCTTTCCTTACATGAAAGCAGATACAAATAGCTGCATTTTCAATAGTTGTTTTTTTTTTGTACTTCAATCTGTCAGCACATAGGCGTAATTGCCCCATCAATGCTTTCCACATTTTAACACCTGCCACACAAAAAGTAGCTGCTCTAGTCTCAGCATATCACACTTTAGTTGATGTTTCAAGTAACATGGCATTATGATCTGAACATTTATGCATCTTCTCTATCAAAGCCATTAAAATAGTCTCAGTACTGTAACTTGATCAGAACGCGGACTGAACTGGGTCCATACTTTTAACTTCATTCAGATAATCTTGTGATATGCAAGATAGGCCAGTAGCATTTTTTTTTTGCAGTCACAAATAATAATAATAATAATAACTTTATTCTTATATACCGCCAACAATCTTGCGACTTCTAGGCGGTTTACAATCAAGAGAAGTGGTTTACAATAAAGAGAAACTGTAAATACAATAAAGAGAAACTGTACATACAGCGAATTAAAGGGTATAGCATTGTACATCTGGTAATTCCAACATTAATAATATTAACAACAGTTTGTGTGCTGCAAGACCAGGAAGTGTCATGCTGCTAACACAAAATTTAGAAATATTCCATGAATTGAATGGTGTGTTCATGGTTAGTGATTAGGGTTGGGGTTTACAATTTACAGGGTCGGGTATGTGGTGGTATTATGAGGGGGGCTGATGTTCTGGTTCGTTACCTAGGTATTTCAAGAACAGGTAGGTTTTTAGATGTTTCCTGAATTCGCCATAGTTGTTTGTGTGTGCAATTAGTTTTTCTAAGTCTTTGCCCCATGTGGCTGCCTGGTACGATAGCAGTTGTTGATGGTATCTCTTATATTTACACCCTCTAGCCGGAGGGGAGACAAATTTCAGGTGTGTTTTTCTTTTGGTAAGACTGGTAAGAGGGCTGGAACACTACCCATATGCTGAGAGGTTGGATAGGCTGGGGCTCTTCTCTCTGGAAAAAAGGCGGCTCAGGGGTGATATGATAGAGACCTTCAAAATCATGAGGGGCATAGAGAGGGTGGATAGGGACAGATTCTTCAGGCTGAAGGGGCAACAGGTACGAGGGGGCATTCGGAGAAACTGAAGGGAGATAGGTTCAAAACGAATGCAAGGAAGTTTTTTTTCACCCAGAGGGTCGTGGACACTTGGAATGCGCTACCGGAGGAAGTGATCAGGCAGAGTACGGTACAGGGATTCAAACAGAGACTGGATGGATTCCTGAGGGATAAAGGGATCGTGGGATACAGAGAAAGCTAACCAGAAAATAAATGTAGAAACCCAACCAGGTCGTGCAGGTGCAAGACCGGAGGGCTAGGACTTTGATAGGAAGATAGGACTCAATTAGGAAACCAAGGAGGCATGGGGGCACCTTCTGGTGATTTAGACAGGTCGTGAACTGTTTGGGCCGCCGCGGGAGCGGACTGCTGGGCAGGATGGACCTATGGTCTGACCCGGCGGAGGCACTGCTTATGTTCTTATGTTCTTATGTTTTGTGTCTGTTGGTTGGGAATGGTTTTACCAAACCTTGTTTAAATTCTCTCAGACTTCACAGTTTATCCTACAAATCATGAACTTTGGCTCTCAATAATGGAGGTCTAGTGGTTAGAGCTGCTACCTCAGAAGGTTGTGAGTTCAATCCCAGCTTGATTCCTGTGATTTGGAGCAAGTCACTTAACACTCCATTGCCCCAGGTATCACAGTTAGATTGTGAACCTGCCAAGACAAATTTATTTATTTATTTATTTAGGGCTCCTTTTACAAAGCCACGTTAGCAGTTTAACACGTGTAATAGCGCGCGCTAATTTACCGGCCGCGCTAGCTGCTACCGCCTCCTATTGAGCTAGTTTTTCAGCTAGCGCGGGGGTTAGCGTGCGCTAAAAAGGTGCGTCGATAAAGCCGCTAATGCGGCTTCGTAAAAGGAGCCCTTAATTTTCTATACCAAGGGAGCTCAGAACGGTTTACATGAATTTATTCTGGTACTCTAGCATTTTCCCTGTCTATCCCACAGGGCTCACATTCTATCTAATGTACCTGGGATAATTGGGGGGAGGGATTTAAGTGACTTGTCCAGGGTCACAAGGAGCAGTATGGATTTGAACCCAAAATCTCAGAGTGCTGAAGCTTTAACCACTTCATCACACTCACCCATTAGGCAAAATACTTAAGAGTACCCAATTATCATCCAATGTATTGTAAACTGCTTTGGGTGAATCTTTTCATGAAAAAAGGTGGTTAATAAATAGTCTGATGGGAGTGTTTTTATTAGCCACACTAGGCATGGGTCAACCATACTCATGATGTAAGAAACAGTGGAACAAAAAATATATCGTACCTGAATGAGGGCAGAAAATTTTTAAAAACCATAATATGAGTGCATAAAATAATAGTTAATTAAAAATAACCAAAACTGCTTAAGGCAGCTTATAATGAGGCACGCCCAAGCAGTAATTTTGGCACTGGAGCACACTACTCACATGCTAAAAAGTATATTTAATTTTTTAGCACTAGAAACGAGTTTGAGAGTGGAGACTAGTCCCCCCCCCCCCAACACACTTTTTATGAAGCTGCATCAGCATTTTTTATCGCCGGCCGTGATGGTAAAAACTCTGATGCTCATAGAATTCCTATAAGCATCGGAACTTTTATCATCGTGGCCAGCGATAAAAAAAGCTAAAGCAGCTTCATAAAAGGGGGGTAGGTGTGTTATGCACCATTCTGTTACTGTTTGGGTATTGCTGCATTTGGAACGTGCAGAGCCTTTGTAGTCAGGGCCGGATTTAGATGAAAAGAGGCCCTAGGCTATTCCACTTAAGAGGCCCTTTCACCTCCCATTTTTAAGTTTGTAAATTACATGAGAGAGAATAAAATACATCATTACTGTGATATATATCAATATGTTAAATGAAACATGTTGTTATTGGTACTAACCTTTATAAAAAATGTGACACGGATAATAAATTAAAAAAAGTCGAGAACACTTATTTGGACATTTATTCTCAGCACCATATATAGTACTTGTAACAATAACTAATCAAACATAACACACAACATTGCCTCTTCCTATGTCCATAGTGCCCCCAGTGTGTCCTTCCTCACCTCACCCCCCCTCCGATGCCCGCCTGCCTCCCATCCCCCTTCCATTGAACACCCCCCATGCCATCCTGCCTGCCTGCCTTCCATTAAATCCCCCACCCTCCCTCCGATGCCAGCCTGCCTGCCTCCCATTCCCCTTCCACTGAAATCCCCCACCCCACCCCACCCTCCTGATACCAGTCTGGGCCGCCCTGTCCTGACGGATCCACGTTTTGCCTCTCTCCCCGCGGGGCTGGGCTTTACCAGCTTTTTCCGGACTGACGTCTTTCCCTCCCCGATCCTCCTCCTAGGGCGAGAAAAAGAAAGGGAGAAGTCGAGTCGGCGCCCTGTTGCGGCCGGAGCCGGTTCCGATCCCGAAGCGTAGAATTTCTCCTTATTTTCGGTTCAGTGTTTTAGTGTTCACTGTTTTTAGAACAGTGTGATTTTAATTTTGTTAACAATTTGAATGTAGGCCCCTCTAGTTAGCCTATAGGAAAATCCGGCCCTGGCTGCATGCTTACCAATTAGTGCAGGATTAGCATGCGAGTCTCAACCGCCTACAGATAGGTAGGGCAGTAGGGCAGTAGTCTCAAACTTAAACCATTTGCAGGGCCACATTTTAGATTTGTAGGTACTTGGAAGGCCTCAGAAAAAATAGTTAATGTCTTATTAATGAAATGACAATTTTGCATGAGGTAAAACTCTTTATAGTTTATAAATCTTTCCTTTTGGTTAAGTCTTAATAATAATATTGTAATTTATAGCTAAAGAGACATATGATCAAGAAACTGTTTTATTTTACTTTTGTGATTATGATAAACATACCGAGGGCCTCAAAATAGTATCTGGCGGGTCGAAAGTTTGAGACCACTTCAGTAGGGGCTCACACGCAAATGGCCACTTGATAATGAGAAAATAAGCAGGTGGCCATTAATTAAAAAAAATAAAAATAGAAAAACAGCCATTTTACTGCTATTGTAAAAATGTCCTTAATATGCAGTTTGGTACAAGGGCCCTTATATAGCTCTGACTAGTTCATACACTGATATTTAATAGTATTTAATTGGAGAATGCCATTGACTATCATCAGGAACAAGATCACAAATGGTGACAGCCCCTCTATTCCAACAGCCCTAGAACTAGCCAACTATTTTAAAACAAAAATTCAAACCACACAAGACCAGCTACCCCCCCACCAATCCAGCTAGACCCACTGCAACCATACCAGCTATGGAAATGCCAGCAGAGAGATCTTGGAATGATTTTGGAGAGATTACATTCAAAGACACAAAACAGCTTCTCCTAAAATACTCCAAAGCATACTGCAGCCTCGACACCTACCCACCTTACCTGATCAAAGCAGCCACCACAACAACCAAAGGAAAAAATAGCCCAACTATCCCCTAAAAGCTGGCCTTTTCCCCAAATCAGGAGGAGGAATTATCTTAGCGCCCATTCCCAAGAACCCAAAACTCAGTCCATCTGATGTAACTATTTATCAACCAGTAGCTTCCATCAAAATGATGGAGGGATATGTCACAGAACAATGTGAATGCTGCTTACAACGCTTCAATATCCTCCACCCTTCACAATCAGGATTCAGGAAAAAATCACAGCACTGACACGGTAGTCACAGCCCTAGTGACATATGGCAAAGAACTACTATGCAAAGGTCACAACGCAATCATAATCCAATTTGACCTAAGCAACACACTTGACCTTGTAAACTTCAATCAAATGTCTATGATATTTAGTAATTTCAGATTTAGCATCCTAGTCCTCTCCTGGTTCTAAGGCTTTCAAACTACTTGGCACTATGCTGTACATAAGGACGGTGAACTTTCTGACAGCTGGCACCCTCCTAGGAGTTTCCCCCAAGGATCTCCACTTTCACCATCAGTGTTCAATCTCTTAATGCAATCCTTGGGAGCCAACCTAGATCTCGCATGAATAAAACACTTCACCTATGCAGACAGTGGCGTGGTAAGGAGGGGGGGCAGGCAGACTGCCCCAGACGCAATCGTGGTGGGGGTAAAATGTCAGTTTTGTTAGTGGCCCCCCCAATATTAGGTGGTAGGGGTTAAGTGCGAGGCGTACTGACAAACGCCTGGTCCCAGGTTCAGTTCCCTCACTGAAGTTTCACCAGGAAGTAGAATCAAATAATAGGCACAGCCAGAGGTGGTTGCATAAAGAATATATTATAGAAATAGTCTTAAGCATTACAATGAAGCATTACAATTAAGTAGAGAGCAAAGCAGTTTCCCTGCCTTACAGAGTCCAGAAACAAAGAGACAGAGAGTCAGAAGTTCTAGGAAGAGCCAGAGAGAGAGAGAGAGAGCCAAGACCCCTCTCCTCCAGAGATAGAAAGATAGATTGATAGATAGATAGATAGATAGATAGATCCATTAATAGAGCAGAGAGGAGGCTTTTATACCTTGGAATCTTATTCTGAATATAGAAATTATTGTATGTCCCAGTATCTTTCTGTTTAGAATTTGTAAACTGTTTGAAACAATGGTTAATTTAATTGCTAAGGAGGGTGTGATATTTGCAGGCATGCTAGATGGGATTAGTCTCTGGCTTCTTTGTTTCTTGATCTGTGCACCTGGACCCATTGTCCTAAGCATCTTCTTAATCAGACATTAACACCTTTTAGCTAGTCATGATTCAATCAGGACTACTTAAAACATATCAGGGATACTTAAAACAGTCTTCCTGTCCTCAGGGTCTATCTGCATTCCCATGCCAGAGTCAGATTGATATAATTTCCCATAGGCCTCGCTGACATAAGTAATGCCAACTAAAAATGCTGAATGGTAGCGATAGCTAGGCTGACACTCTCCACCCCACACACCACCCTTGCATCCTCTCTTCCCCTCCTCCGCCATACCATTTTTAAAATCTTCGCCAGCACAAGCAACTACTCTCATTGCTGCTCACACTGGCCTGGGTCCTTCTGAAATCACTTGCAGGTTAAGGGGCCAGGAAGTGATGTCAGAGAAAACACAGACACCAATGCGAGCAGCAGGCCAGAGAAGCTGATCCTGCTGGTGAAGATTTAAAGAGATACAGGGATGGGAAGGGAGGGCACAAGTGTGGAGTGGAGGCTTGGAAAAAGCAAGGGGATGGAGAGGAGGGTGTGGGGAAGCGCCACTGCCCTGGGCACCTCCTATCTTCACTACGCCACTGTTTGCAGATGACAAAACAATCATACTACCTATAATGACTGCATTTGTCAATACCTTCACCACAGTCATAAAATGTGTCCACATCATAGAAAACTGGACCTCAACCACCACCTCAAACTAAATAAGAACAAAACCAATTTTTTTTAGCTAGAACTCTCAAATGACCCATGCTACACTCCAAGGATTACAATAGATGACATAGACAGTAGAACTACAATCCCGAATCTTAGGAGTAGAAATTGATAACCACCTATCCATGAAAAGCCACATACAATCAATAATAAAAACAATCTCTCCTCATGATGAGAAAGCTAAGATCCATCAAAAAATACTTCAAAATGGAGGTTTTCCAGATGTTGGTGCAATCTTTAATCCTATCTCAACTATACTGATATAATGTAACATTAGTTTTTTGCTCTAAAATGTTGCTATCGCGTCTACAACTAGTTCAAAATGCAGCATTAAGACTCATATATGGAATATGGAAATTGGAACACCTACAATCCTACTATATGAAACTACATTGGCTGCCCATAACCGTAAGGATCAAGTTTAAATTAGACATTCCCTTGTCTGGTACCATGAAAATAATTATGTAAGCAGTACCATGGGGGTAGTTTGACCCCGCCATATTAAAGGCACTATTCTACAAAATAAAAACTGTTTTTATTAAACCACATTTTATTGCATTAATAACTTTTTAGAACATAGTTGTGAACATGTTTCTCATTATACTGTAACACTGAAAAAGAAATGAAGAAAAGTATTGAAACTGATGAATTGAAACATAACTACCTCAGAAATGTTTTCAATAATTCTTTTCCTGAAAACATGAAGCTACATGGCAAAAAGATGCAGAAAAAGAAAGATAAAAAACTAAAATAAAATTCTAATACTTTCTGAATATATTTCTTCTTGTTAGGCCTAACATTTTACTCCTGGCACTGATTGTACATCCACTTACTGTGGTCTTTACAGACAAAGTTATTGCATGTAGTATATGTGAATTATGTTTTCTTGTCCTTTGATCTGGGACAAATGAAACATCTCTTGCACTGTGCTAAATGACATTGGGTGTTAACTGGCCTCACTAAGGATGCCTCTGGTAATAGTCCACAGTTGCAAATGACATGTTTCACATTTGGCGGGGTTTGTTGCACTCCTAAGCGGTATCAAACGTGCAGGTTATGGGGCCAGGAAGTGATGTCAGAGAAAAAGCAGATGCCAGTGTGAGCAGCCAGCAATCGCCAGTTCCTTGCTTATCTTTTTTATTCCCTTCAAAGGCAGGGTCATTGTGAGTGAAAATGATAAATACATTCCATTCCATAAAAAACCCTCATTGGCCAATGATTTGCTTTCCTCGCTGTGGTATACAAGGTGAACTTTTAACCATGGCTTTTTTTCCTGGTTGTAAAACAGATTTATTTCTTCTTTGTCCTGATTCTCATCTGTATTCTTTGTTGAATGCATCATGGACAGGAAGACTACCATCTTGTTTGGCTTTGGAGCAATTGAGAGCAAGGTGAAATTATTTGCTTGATCAAAGGCATATTGCACTGTTCCCTCATTCGCTTTCGGTAAGAAGCTCAGTGGTATGCATCATTTGTTTGTTTTTCATCATGCCAACCAGAGCGAGATTTTGAGACTTCAATTCTATGGCCAATGAAATGGATATATAATAACTGTCGGTGGTTATGTTTCTATTTGTTCCTGAGACTGTCTAAATCAAATCCAGCTCAGCTTGGGTTGGCACTGGCAATCCTGGTGCATGAGAGCCAACTCCTGTGTAAATTTTAGAACAAACCGAGTAGAAGGATTAGATATCAGCCAGAACATACACCTCGATGCCATATTTGGCCGGTTTATTTGGCATACTGCATTGATCAGCCCCTGGAAGAATCTGTGGTTGATCCTGAATTGATCGCCCCATATGTTATGCGATGGGGGGGGGGGGAAGCCCCACCCTCCAATGTAGGTGGTTTTGTGTGGAATTTATCAGAATAAGAGCGAGAGTTGGAAAATTGTCTATGTGTCTCAATAATAATGTTATCTTTTAATCCCCTGTTTTATCAGATAAGTTTTTATTAAATTTATTGCAAACCGCCTAGACGTAATGATAGGTGGTATATCAAACTTGAGACTGTGGAGGGCAATGCTCTAGATGCTACTTTATTGGTGTATTATTCAAAGACAAAATATATGCACATCCACATATGTTGCGGTGTAACAGGACCCAACACGGTCTGTGTTTTGGGGGACACACCTTCCTCAGGGTCTGATGTGAATACACAAAATGTGGATGAACAAACAAATAGAAAACCTAAGGCTTCAAAAGCTGTCTGCCTTGCTTCCCTTCTTGAGCTGTATTTTGTCTCTAAACCAAGTGTGGTTTGATTACAGGCTACACCTGCCTCTGAAACCAAGGAGAGATTCATCAACTGTGCAGCCCGGTCCTGGAATGTAATTTGCTTCACAAGCAGCGACAAACTTTTTGTATATGTTTTGAATAGGTGCTAACTTGTCGTTGACTCTTTGCTGTTCTCTCATGGTTGAATTTTTGAAGCATAAATAATACAGAAGAAACAAGAAATGCTTCTGACTCATCACTGCTATACATATTGGCTTTCCCATACCATCTTTGGCCCAAATGTTTGCAGTATTTTCTTTCAAGCTTTTGGTAACACCCAAGACCAGGATAACTATTAGTGTACGAACTTCAGTCATGTTTGTATTGTATGCAAATCCAAGATTGCTTGTGTAACTGGTTGTCATATATTCAATCTTCTGGTTCATCCACGTCATAATTTCTGATTTCATAGATTCATCGAAAAATAACTCAAAAGATTTCAGGGGCATATGTGTTTTATGCCCATTCCCTTTCAGGCCTGCTCTCTGTGCAACAATATTTTGCATTGAAGTTCTTCTCACAGTTTTTTCCTTACTTGACCACATATACCCATCTATTCCTAAAATATGCATACTGTCACTATCATGCTTTTCTTCAAAATCTGGCTCACTTGCTGATATTTCAGTCTTGGAATCTGACATAGCATTGGAGTTAACATTGTTTCATTCCAGCTCAATTTTCATCAATATTGTCCTCATGATCACTGTCCACCACATCACATCTTCTCTAAAATTGCCAGCACCTCTTTGTTTGACAATCATCGCTTAGCCATTATTCTTTAGTTTGTGATTTTTTTTGCATTGAAAGAAGGAATGCAGAAGTGTGCAATAGTCAGGAGGCAAGAGAAATGTGCAGTGAGAGCAGGGAGCTGATTGTTGTGTTATCTGAAATGAGCCATTGAGATAAGACATTGTTACATGTAATCTTGACTTTTTCTTTTGATTCCTGCAAGTTCCTGAATGATTATGCTTCGTATGACATAACACTCTTGAAAAAGACAAAAACCATTTTTATTACATTAAAGGTACTGTGAGGTCAGTACGACCCTGAATTTAAATCATTTTTTTTTAAACCCATTTATACAGAAAGAATAAAAAATGAAAGCATGTATAGCATGTATAGCATATTTAGGAAGGTGTTATGACAAAATACATGAAAGGTCACTTCAGAATTTGGGGTAGTTTCAAACATGCAGGACTTCAATGACAGCTGGAGTCAAATAAACCCCATGGTACCAAAAGATCCTAAGAGGGAATACCCCTGACTACCTAACAGAGTTGGTCATCTTACTCCAGGGTATCTCCAATAGATATTCCACCAGAAATCTTTTCCACCTAAAATTCCCAGGATGCAACAATATAAAGTCTACCAGGAAAATTACCTTATCCATCCAATATCAATTAGCAAAATGCTAGAATCAACTACCACTTACACTACAATCTTGTGACCACTATCTCAGGTTCAGAAAACATTTTAAACATATGGTTCATAAGATAATAAAAAGTGGCTGGTCAGGAGGAAGGTGAGTCATGGGGAGTTTCCCAGTGCTGAACGCAATTTTATTGTCTAGGAAATAATACCCCCACATTTGAGATTTAAGACCATGTAAAGTGAATTATTGAAATGAAGGCACTAAAAATTATGGGTTCTTTTTACAAAGCTGCAGTAAGCACTAACTAAACTAAACTAAACTAAACTAAACCTTAGGTTTGTATACCGCACCATCTCCACAAGCGTAGAGCTCGGCACGGTTTACAGGGTTAGGTTGAAAAGGAGCTACAATGAAGGGTTATAGGAAAGGAGCTAGGAAGATAAAGAGGGACAGGGTACCAAAGAGCGGGAGGTGTTAGATTTTTGAAAAGAGCCAAGTTTTCAGGTGTTTGCGGAAGGATTGGAGGGAGCTTGAAATTCTGAGCGGGGATGTGAGGTTGTTCCAGAGTTCTGTGGTTCTGAAGGGGAGGGATGTTCCTAGTTTTCCTATGCGAGATATACCTTTTGCAGAGGGGAATGATAGTTTCAGTTTTTGGGAGGATCTAGTGGAATTAGGGTTAGAGGAGTTCCAGAAGAGTGGGATAACGGGAGGGAGGATGCCATGTAGGATCTTGAAAGCTAAACAGGCACATTTAAAGAGGACTCTGGAGTGAATTGGGAGCCAGTGAAGTTTGGACAGGAGGCATTCTTACTACAGAAAAAAAATGGCGTAATGCAAGGCACACTGAAGCATACCATGGTGATTTTGGGATCTGCACCCACTACCCACATGCTAAAAAATAAAATTTATTTTTTGGCGTAGGGGGTGTGTCTGGGGGGCACAGAGGGTGGGTGTGTTCTGTGCTAATCGACTGAAGTAGCTACATTGCCACATGTTAACTGATAACTTGGTGGCAATAAGGGCTCATGCATTACTCTTTTAATGGTCAGGTGCTAATAGTGCATGGCCATTAATACATAAAATAGGAATTTTGGCCATTTAACTCCAGTGGTAAAAATGTCCTTAACATGCAGGAGAGACCCCCCATAAGGGTATGCTAAGGCCACTTTTTACCGCTGTTTGGTAAAAGAGTCTCTATAATTCTAATCCACAATAAGTTTGTATTTACATATATCACATAACATTTGAATTGTGTTGCAATTAATTCTAGAGCAGAGATGGGCTGTTAAAATATTCAGAGTCACATAAAGTTGATAATTGCCATCAAACTTTAAACCTTCATCTATTCCACAATATAAAGGTATTTATAGTCATTGAAGAAAGTTTCCTAATATATAACTAAAAATATGATTTAAAAATACAAGCCTCATAGGATTCATGGCATTTTATAGTCAATACTAAATAGAAAGAAGTCAAGATCTTCACCATTGTTAATAGAGGAAAAATACATTGACTCTTGCTGTACCAATAGTTCCTCAAACTCAGAAAGAAACCGAGTGGCTCTTTTACTAAATTGTTATAGTTTTTGCACTTACTGCACAGTTAACACAAATTTTAATATGCAGTAAGTATAAAGCCTGTGTGGTAAATGCATGCATAAGTGCAGCCGCAGCATGTCCCTGTGACTATTTGCGTTTGTGCAGACAGCAAGAGAGCTGAGAGAGACTATGAGCTTGCTTGCCATTTCTGTCTATCCAGGTCTGTCATCTGAAACCCCTCCATCTCCACACCTGCTATCTGCCCTCACACCATCCCCAGCCAACTAACATCCGCTGTATTGCCTGCTCCTACAGTCCCCACCCTTTCAATACCATGTTAACAACCTCTTGTCCTTCACCTGTCCTCTTTCCTCTCCCTCTTCCTGTGAGGTGCAGCCGGTTCCTCCAGTGATCCTTCTGGTTCTCAGTAGCATATTACCTACAGCCCCGTGTACTGTCTGAGGCACTGGAACAGTTTTATATCACCACAGCAGATTGCAACCTATGCATTTTGTGTGGTTTAGATGTTGAGTCTTTACCCTGCCATAACAAAAAAGATGTTTATAGTGTCTCAGCATGTCCCCTCCTCCCTCCCTCAACATGTTCACCTCCTCTGAGGTGACATTTCCCCTGTGGGACAAGAACTTCAGCTTTGGAGCCAGGGGCATAGTCATGGAACCACCCACTTTGGGGGTCATGCCCATCTAGCAAGTTACATGCTTGACAGTACTGGTATGGGGGAAGAAAGCTGGGCTTAGCTACAGAGGCTACTGCAGTCCTACATCTCTCTCCCCTAAAAAGCATCTCTCTTCAAAGGGTTGCCAGCAGTGCAAGCAATTCCTTCATGCTGTCTGCGGCTGACCCAGAATCCTTTTCTTCTGTGGCCTGCCTTCTCTGATGCAACTTCTTATTTCTAACTGGGTGGAATGCAGCAGAAGGAGGGCTTTGGGGTCAGGCACAGGCAGCTGCTGCTGCTGCTGGTGACCTTTTGAAGAGAGATGCTTGTTAAGTGAGAGGTAGGGGGAAAATCCAGACTGGGGATCTCCTAAAGAAAGGCTGGACCCCATGAGGAAGGAAGAGAGAGAAAGAATTATTGGACCTGAGGGGGAATGTGGGAGAGATACTGCAGGGAGAGAGAGAGGGAGAATTTACAAGGGGGATCTGGAAGGAAGGAGAGATGCTGCATGGTAGCGAAGACAGATAGAAATGTTGGACATTGCAGTGGTGAGGTGGATGGGTGGGTGAGATTCTGCACTGAGGAAGGAAGAGAGAGATGTTGGACCTGAAGCACAAGGGAGAGAGAGATGGTGGACAATAAGAGAAAGGGAGAGATGTTAGATATGGGTAGGGTAACCATATTTGTGAAGACAAAAAAGGGGACACATGGACCTGCCCCACCTTTCTCCTAGGCTGCTACCGGCTGCATGTAATCAGGGCCCTAGCAAGCTATAATTGTGCCCAGTGCAACTTGCCCTCCATGGTGCCCCCCTTCCTTTCTTGTGCTGCCCCCACTGTCCCCCATGAGTTTTGTACTTTATTCAAAATTTAAAAAGCAATTTTTTTCTACCTTTGTCAACCATTTCATTTTTCTAATCATGTTGATCCTAATTAGAGAATGACACGGTGACAAAATTCATCACCGTTCCCGTCCCCGCGGATAACCGCGGGAAACCATCTTCATGTCATTCTTTAAGGAGAGAGGGAAGAATCAGAGTATGAATGGCCACAACCACTGACCCACAAGCTTTGCTTTGAAGAATGCTGGTGTAGAAGGACTGAGGCTGAAATAGACACTAAAAAATGACATGGGATTATTTCCCGCGGTTATCCACGGGGACGGGAACGGTGATGAATTTTGTCACTGTGTCATTCTCTAATCCCAATCTCTGCTTTCCTCTGTCTTCTCTTACAAGTCTCATGTCAGAGTTTTGTGTCCATTTGTCATTTTTCTCTTACCTCCTGTCTTCTTCCTGTCCTCCACTATTACATCCATCTCTAACATTATTTATTTTTCTCCTCACAGTGTTTTTCAATTTATTTTTCTTCCTCTCTTCATTCACTCTTACTATATAGTCTTCAATTTCCCTCTTTTTACTGTCTACCTACAGCTTTCTATCTCTTTTCTCTCACACCACACTTCTCATTCTCCTTCCTTTCATTCTCAAGTCTTTCACCAACTCTGTTCTCTACTCCTTTCCATCCAGCATGTCATTCTTTCTCTTTCTATCCAGTGTGTCACCCCTCTCTCTCTCTCTCGTCTCTCCTCACTTCCATCCAGCATCTTCACTCTGTCTTTCTCCATCCTTCAATCTAAGCCTTTTCTATCCATCATGTCCTCTTTTGCCCTCCTTATCATTCCATTTAGGGTGCCCCTTCTCCCATTCTTCTATCATGTGTCTCCCCTCTCTCCTCATCCTTCCATCCAGCATCTTTTCTCTGCCCCTTTTCTATTCAATATGTCACATTTTTATTTCCTCATCCTTCCATTTAGCATATCCTCCTTTCCTCTCCCTCATCTTTTCATCTATCATCTCCCCTCTCTCCCTATCCTTCCATGCAGCATCCCCTACACTATCCCTTTTTCATTCATGGTCCCTTTTTTTCTCTATCCTTCCATTTAGCATGCCCCCCCCTTCTATCTCCTATCCTGCTTCTTCCATCTCCCCCTTTTCCATCCAGGGTTCCCCTTTTCTCTCCTCATCCTTTCATTTAGCAGTATTCCCTCTCCCTTCCCCATCCTTCCATCCAGCATCTCCCCTTTACCCCTTTTCCATTCAGGGTTCTTTTTTCTGTCTTCTTCCTTCCATTTAGCCTCTTTCCCCATCCTTCCATCCAGCATCTTCCTGTTCTCCCCTACCGGCATGCTAAATGCTCAATGCTCTCCTGACGCTTATAGGAACTCTATGAGTGTTGGGAGCAGCACAGAGCATTCAGCATGCCGGCCTGCGCTATAAATCCACAGTTTTATAAAAGGGGAGGGGGTATATGTTTCATATAGCAACATTTTGAGATATTGTCGTTCATGTGGTAGAGACAAAGACTGTATCTTAATTCAAGAAAGCATGGAACGGGCATGTAGGATCTCATTGGGATAGGAAAAGATAGTGGTTGCTGCAGATAGGCAAACTGGATGGGCCATTTGGCCTTATCTACTATCATGTTTCTATATGCCATACATTTTTTTATGGGCTTATCAACGTCTTGGTCTGGGGGGCAGAGAAATGTAGATTTTTCAATTTATACTTTCAGCCCTGCATTTGTAAAATATGTCACGGGCTCTAGACATTTTGACAAAACGTCTATATTCAGATTTTTACAACTTTTCTAAAATAACGCTACACACCTCTCCCTTATTTCTCTTGTAGGACTTAGTCATTTTTTTCATGGTGCACCCTACAGGATTTCTGGATCTTCAAAATTTTGTGTAATATTATGAACGGTAACCCATAACTGAGCAGGGTAGAACATGTCATATCTGATGTCATACTTTTTAAGTTAGTCTCAATACAATAACATTTTTCTTCTCCACTGCATTACAGTACTAAGATCAGGGAGGCTCAATGGAACTTTAGTGTCCTGAATAATAGCTAGTGCTTGAGGATAACATAACAATTTTGCAACCATTTACCATATAAATTGTGACACTCCAGTCTGGGAAGCAGGAACATGGTGTGTATACTCTTTTTCTAAGGCCCAATCAAATTGTAGGTTCAGAAGCTTCGTTAGAAAGAACTCTAGATATAGTAACATACTGGTAGCCTCTGAGCCCTCTGGAATGATAAGTGTTCTGATGTTGATGTGACTGATGTGTTTTGATACTCAAAGTTACACGCCTGTGTTTCTATGCGCTGATTAAGTTGCTGTATCTCCACCATCTGCTCTTTGTGCAAAACCATTTTAATTTCAACTGTTGTTCGAATAACTGTCTTATTTACTTAGCTGCTCTGCTTCAAATGCTTAACTAGCTCTAACTTGGAGGGGTTTCATTGCTGCTATGTTCCAATCAATTCCAAAGTTCTCAGTGAGATGATATGTAAAATTCACAGACTTTATATGGAAAAGACTGCTTATATCCATGGGTGCTTTAGAATTCAAGTAGCCATTTTAGATCACGTGCACCAGTGCCTCCTAGTGTAGTGTTTGTTTATCTACTCTTTTTTTAAAAAATTTTTTTGCTAGATTCTCAATCTGCACACAGAGAGGTAGGAGAGGAAAAGAAGAGCCAAACTGCTGAATTTAAGAGGTCTTTTATCTTGCAGGGTCTACCATAGGCTCCTGTGAATGAAAGATGGTTTTAACACGCAGCTCCTTATTGGTGAGGCCCGACTTTAGTACAGGAAGAGGCGGTCGGAGCATACTGCGAGTGATTTCCTTCACTCACCGGCGCTCCGGCTGCCCTTTCCTGCCTCTCCGGCTGCCCTCTCCTGCCTCCCTTTCGCAGTTGGAAAATACCACAAATGACCGGGACCATGAACCGCGGACTGCAAATGACCAGGGAGCACTGTACCTCATTCATTGTATTTATATTTATAATTGGTCATTTTACGATTGTTATGATGCTAACAAAATTGTAAGTTTTATGTTGAACTGTACTTGCTATACACCATCTTGGGTGAATTTCTTCATAAAGGCAGTTAATAAATTCCAATACATAAATAAACTTCTGGGAGTGCAATGTGTATATCAGGCAGGAGGATGGCTATGGTAGCCAGGGCTTGATGCTCACTTTATCCTTGTAATGTGTTCTACTACATGTCAGACACGTGTACTTTCATTTACATCTTCTTCTCTGTGACACTATCTCATGTGGACCCTAGCAAAGAGTCCTACATGGTGGTGAAGTTAGATGGTATGACAGATATAGGTTGACAGCTGGGTCTTTAGGGCCAAATTCTGTGTAGGATGCCTATATTAGTTGCCGCTAGGTGCCCTAATCAAGGACGTCTAGTGATGCCTAACTTTGGAATCTACACACAGCTTTCCTTTTTAATTGGTTTAACCAGTGTGGTAATTGACCACAACGGTTTTCAGCCAATCAAAAAAGTAAATTACTACTTGTTTGGCATGGAAATCTTAGGATGCCTAGCAACATCTACGTTGAGGAGCCCTCCAACACCTAACAACACCTATTGGAGACAGTCAAAGCTGAAAGTCATAACATGGGATTAGAACTGAACATAAACAAGATGAAGATCATGAACATGGAAAATGATGAAGATTTTGAGCTTGAAGGCAATTGAAATCCTTTACAACTTCTGTTCTATCTCCTGGGCAACTAGCAGGGAGGAAATACTCTGCAGAATAACACTTGGTTGCTCTTCAATGAAGGCTTACGACAAAGTATTCAAAGGCAAGGAGGTAACACTCCAAATGAAGATCAGATTTCTCCATGCACTCATTTTCTCAGTGGTCTGTTACAGATGTGAAAGCTGGACCCTACGAAAACAAGACAGAAAGAAGATTGACTCATCTGAGCTTTGATGCTGGAGAAGGATTTTAATTCTGGTGGCTATACTAGTAACCGGAATTAATCCATAAACTTCATATCATAAACATCCGGTTAAATATAATATTCACCCATTCATAAATGAATATACATAAGGAAATACTTTGATACTCGATCCTCAGAGGGTTGATCTCCCGTTGGTTCAGGTGAACAGAGCTCACCGAACCCAATCTTCATAGGATCTCATGGGATCAAAATATAACGTTTTTTATATATATATATTTTTTTTCCTTCAATTCTTTTGATATAAATAGTGAGTATAAAACTTTCACTTAACTTGTAAGATTTTATTTTTAAGATATAATTATATAAAAAAGCTCTCAATATAAAAGAGCAGAAATGGATCTATTTGCTAGATGCTTTATCTCCCAATGGATTAAACAAGGAGATCGATTGGATGTCCTTAGTGTGACTTTATCTATAGTCCCTCGTGGGTTTTCTGATGCAATGCTTGGGGGGTGGTCCTCTTAAGGGTTTAAAAAACCGGAAATGACGACAGACGCTCTAAAATCAGAATGATAATATATCGAACAGAGCGAGTTCTATTGAACAAGACAGTAATTATCTAAAATTATGGATTGGGTGAATGCTTGGTATTTAAGTACGTTTAATGTTTTACAGATATAAGTAAGGGAGCCTCGACCCTGAGGAAGGTGTGTGAAACATGGACATGTTGGTGGAGGCGCTCCTATCTTAAAAATAAAATCTTACAAGTTAAGTGAAAGTTTTATACTCACTATTTATATCAAAAGAATTGAAGGAAAAAAAATATATATATAAAAAAAACGTTATATTTTGATCCCATGAGACCTATGAAGATTGGGTTCGGTGAGCTCTGTTCACCTGAACCAACGGGAGATCAACCCTCTGAGGATCGAGTATCAAAGTATTTCCTTATGTATATTCATTTATGAATGGGTGAATATTATATTTAACTGGATGTTTATGATATGAAGTTTATGGATTAATTCCGGTTACTAGTATAGCCACCAGAGTAATTCTCTATATTTAGGAAATAATGGCACAACAAATGGCTAATCAAGACATTTTCAGCTTTACTGAAGCCCAAAAAGAAACATTAATTCAGAGACCGATTCTTACAGACTATATTACTCATGAGGGTTCTCGTAATCAATGGGGAGAATTGGAGATGAAAGTACAACAGCTTATTAGAGCTGAGCTCCATGGAAACACTTTAGCACAATATGTTAAGATGAAAATGATTCCCCGAGGATTACGTATCCAAAAGGGACCTACATTGTTTAGAAACGATCAATCATTTCTTGACAAATGGATGGCCATATTGAACAAATTTAGTATGGACCTCATGTTACTAATCAATGAGAATATCACTAAACTGGAAAGTGAACTAAAGGAGAAAATAATTGAATTGGAGGGAAGCATCCAACAAAGTACAGATGTAGAACAGTTTCCTAAGTTAAAACAAGACACACAGCAACGATTGGATACATTCCGAGAGTCGATAAAATCTTCTAAAATCAAAAAACTCAAACGAGATGAGGGTGATTATAATCAAAATCGAATTTACACATGGACTTTCAAGTATAAGGATAATAAGAGTGTCCAAAATCAATCTTTCCAGAGTGACTCTTCTTCTACGGACTCGGGTAGTGACAGCAATGCTCAAGATAATGCCCCATACACGGGAGGTCAAAATATCCGTCAGCAAAGAGGCAGGAATAAAAATAGAGGCACTTCGCGAGTGGGGTTTCAAGGGCGACCACAATACAACAGTCGTCCGAACACTCGCTCTCAACAGTGATAGAACCTTCAATTTTCAATATATCATCCATAAAACTTACTACTTCACAATTTGAGGTATTAAACTTGGGGTTGGGCTTTGTACCTACTCCTCGTTACGATAGTTTTCAAACCCGCAGGGAAGTCTATAGGTTTCTTCGGAAGCTCCAATTAAAATTGTTTTTTCAAGAACATGTGCCTAGTAGTGATAGTTCTCTTATAACTTTAAAATCTAACTGGTGTCCCCCAGGACCATTGAATCATCATATAGAGACCTTTAAGGATTTAATTCTTAAAGATATTGCTGAAATAGAAAGAAACAGTCCTAGGTTGCAATTTAATATGTCCCGTGAACAATGGAGAGCTCTTCAATCCCTGCGTGATGATGCCCGGTTGGTCATCACCCGAGCAGATAAGGGGGGAGCTATCGTGATACAAACGAAGGAAGCCTATCTCCATGAAGCTTACTCTCAACTTAATAAATCTGACATATATTTACGTCTCCCCAATGATCCTACTGAAGATCTAAAAAAGGAAATTAAGGACATCATTGGTAAAGCAGAGAAAGACAATATATTAACAGCGAAAGAAGCAATATATTTGGGAGAGAAATATCCGCGTTTGCCTAGAATCAAGTTTCTTCCAAAAATACACAAAAATGAGACAACACCTCCGGGTCGGCCGATTGTGACCATGCAAAACTCCATTTTAGAACCGTTGTCTAAGTTTGTGGATATATTCCTCCAACAATTGGCAAAAGAAACCACATTGTTTATAAAAGATTCTACCCACATGATACAGATACTGAATGAAGTGGAACATATTGATGAACAGGATTGGTTGGTTACCATGGATATTACATCCTTATGCACCATGATTTCGGTGGATAAACTGCTGAACATATTGGAAGGTATATTTAATTCCCATATTTGGATTCCTCGCTTGACTCCAAGCTTTCTTTTGACTATCACCACCTTAGTATTGAAAAGGAATTATTTTATGTTCGAGCAAGAGTATTTTTTACAAATACATGGTATAGCGATGGGTGCATCTTTGGCCCCATCTGCTGCTACTATATATGTGGCGGATATGGAGGAGCGCCATATATATATACCCATCCATTGTTCCGCCATGTGAAATTATGGAAACGTTACTTAGACGATGTCATTTTTATATGGTCGGGCCCTAAACAAGAACTAATGGAGTTCTTAGAGTGGATGAACACCATTGATCCGTGTATCCAATTTACAGCTATGATAAATCAAGAAGAAATTGATTTTCTGGACATTCACATAAAAAAAACTCAAGATATGTTCCATACTTCCCTGTTTCGTAAAAAAACTGATAGGGCGAGTTTCTTAAATTATCATAGTTTTCATCCTCTTTCCCTGAGGTCAAATCTTCCCACCAGCCAATTTTTACGAATTCGGCGGTTGTGTTTCTCTCTTGAGGATTATAAAACACAAGCAAAACATCTTTGGCTACGTTTCTCGCAAAGGGGTTATCCTACCTCCATCATAAAGAAAGCTTACACAAGGGCAAAATATGCCAATCGTGATTTATTATTATTGGCTAGGAGACAAAATGTTAAAAATGACTTAATTTATGTGCAAAAATACACCACTTTGTCTATAAAAATAAAGCACATTTTGTTGAAACATTGGCATGTCATTCGGTTATTAAAGGACATGCCAGAAGCCCCTGTGTTTGCTTTCCAGCGACATCGGAACATTGAGGAGATAATTCGGTCCCCTTTTACCCCTTACCATGGGGGGTGTGGTAACTGTCAGGGGTGTTCTCTAACCATTGTAGGAAATAAATGGAAACATCCCACGACGGGAAGGGTTATACCATCTAGAGAAGTAACTAACTGTAACACCACCAATGTTATCTATATCATTCAGTGCCCCTGTGATAAGATTTATGTAGGCAGAACGCAGCGTTCAATCAAGACACGTATGAATGAACATAAATCTAGAGTTCATACGGTAACCGATACGGCACCCATAGTAAACCATTGGGTCCAAAAGAAACATTCCTGGCTTGATATAAAGTGGCGTATTATTGATTCTGTAAAAATAGGGAAGGAGGGTGGGAATTATAAAAAAGCTCTCAATATAAAAGAGCAGAAATGGATCTATTTGCTAGATGCTTTATCTCCCAATGGATTAAACGAGGAGATCGATTGGATGTCCTTAGTGTGACTTTATCTATAGTCCCTCGTGGGTTTTCTGATGCAATGCTTGGGGGGTGGTCCTCTCAAGGATTTAAAAAACTGGAAATGACAACAGACGCTCTAAAATCAGAATGATAGTATATCGAACGGAGCGAGTTTTATTGAACAAGACAGTAAGCTGGAATTTATTATTATTATTATGATATAAGTAGTGGTGCTTGGTTAGCCATATGAAATTAATTAAGATTATCTAAAATTATGGATTGGGTGAATGCTTGGTATTTAAGTACGTTTAATGTTTTACAGATATAAATAAGGGAGCCTCGACCCTGAGGAAGGTGTGTGAAATATGGACATGTTGGTGGAGGCGCTCCTATCTTAAAAATAAAATCTTACAAGTTAAGTGAAAGTTTTATACTCACTATTTATATCAAAAGAATTGAAGGAAAAAATATATATATATAAAAAAAACGTTATATTTTGATCCCATGAGATCCTATGAAGATTGGGTTCGGTGAGCTCTGTTCACCTGAACCAACGGGAGATCAACCCTCTGAGGATCGAGTATCAAAGTATTTCCTTATGTATATTCATTTATAAATGGGTGAATATTATATTTAACCGGATGTTTATGATATGAAGTTTATGGAGAAGGATTTTAGGCATGCCTTGGACTGCCGCAGGATTCGGTGCTCGGGACTGTGCTCTTCAACATATTGATAAACAACCTAGAAATTGTCACGATGAGTGAGGTGATTAAATTTGCAGATGATACAAAGTTATTCAGAGTAGTGAGGACACTGAAGGATTGTGAAGACCTACAAAGAGACAAGGTGATGCATGTCGGTAACAAAAATCATATGCACGAATACAGGATGTCCGGTGCTATACTCAGAGAGAGCCCCCAAGAAAGAGTACTTGTAGACAAGTCAATGAAACCATCTGTGCAATGTGCAGCGGCAGCGAAAAGGGCAAACAGAATGCTAGGAATGATTAAGAAGGGAATCACGAACAGATCTGAAAAGGTTATCATGCCGTTATACCGGGCCATGGTACGCCCCCACCTGGAATACTGCGTCCATTGGTCGCCGTACATAAAGAAGGACATAGTACTACTCGAAAGGGTCCAGAAAAGAGCAACAAAAATGGTTAAGGGACTGGAGGAGTTGCCATACAATGAGAAGCTAGAGAAACTGGGCCTCTTGTCCCTTGAAAAGAGGAGACTGAGAGGGGACATGATCAAAACATTCAAGATATTGAAGGGAATAGACTTAGTAGAGAAGAGAGATTGTTCACCCTCTCCGAGGTGAAGAGAATGAGAAGGCACTCGCTAAAGTTATAAGGGAATAGATTCCATACAAATGTAAGGAAGTTCTTCTTTACCCAGAGAGTGATAGAAATCTGGAATGCTCTTCCGGAGGCTGTTATAAGGGAAAGCACTCTTCAGGATTCAAGAAAAGGTTGAATAAGTTCCTACTGGAACAGAACATATGCAGGTAAGGCTAAACTCAAGTAGGGCACTGGGCTTTGACCTAAGGGCCACATTGTGAGTGGACTGCTGGGCACAATGGACCACTGGTCTGACCCAGCAGTGGCAAATATTATGTTCTTATGTCTGTCACTTGAAGTCCAAGTTTCAAGTTTATTGACTTTTAATATACCGACCATCAACAAGTATCTGGCCAGTTTACAATAAAATATTTAAAAAAAGGTAAAGATAATATTTAAAAAAGATAATGAAAGTGTACATTAAGGACATTAACTGGACGGGCTTGAAAGTGAGGGTAAGAGGGAAAAGAGGGGAAAAGTTACATAATTAGAAGAAGAGGGAAAAGAGGGAATAGGATAAAACATATGGGGAGGGGTCGCTTTATAAAAGCGGTTGGTTGAGTAAAAAAGAGATGCTCTAAGCACAGGTAAAAGCGACATGAAATAAAAAAATCTTCAGGCTTATCTTGAATTTATCAAGTTGTTGTTTGAATCGGAGTTGATGTGGCAGAGCATTCCACAATGTTGGAGCGACTACTGCGAAATTTATTTTCCTGGTGTAAAAGAAATCTTTTATGGAAGGAAATAACAAGAGCTTCTGATCTGCTGACCTCAGTGTACGTGTTGGGCATTGAGGGATGAGAAGCTTATCAAGATATGAAGGCTGATGAGAGAGTTTTATTTTAAAGGTCAGCAGGATAGTTTTATAAGTAATGCGATGTGTAATAGGAAGCCAATGTGCTTCTTTCAAAAGAGGGGTAACATGATCATATTTGCCTATTTTGTAAATGAGTTTTATTGCCGTGTTTTGGATTAATTGTAAGCGTTGGATTTCTTTTTGGGGGAGTCCGTTGTAAAGAGAGTTACAGTAATCAAGGTGGGAAATAACTAAGGAATGAACCAGAATTTTAATTGCATCTGTATCTAGAATCAAAGTTAGGGAACGAATAAGGCAAAGTTTAAAGAAGCAAATTTTTACTACCGAGCTGATGTGATCATGGAAAGTAAGATCCTTATTGATGATAACTCCTAGTAGTTTTATTTTTGTTTCCATTTTTATAGGAATGGATTTAATAAAAATCTTTCCTGATAGAGTCTCGCTGTTTTTGATAGGAAGTAGAAGGCCGCAGGATTTGTCGATGTTGAGGGAGAGTTTATTTGTGTAAAGCCAGTCATTTATTGCGTCCAATTTATTGTTGATATCTTTTATTTCTGAGATGTTTGAGGTATTGCAGGGTGAAGTAATTGTATGTCATCCGCATAGGCCAGGGGTGTCCAATGTCGGTCCTCGAGGGCCGCAGTCCAGTCGGGTTTTCAGGATTTCCCCAATGAATATGCATGAGATCTATTAGCATACAATGAAAGCAGTGCATGCAAATAGACCTCATGTATATTCATTGGGGAAATCCTGAAAATCCGACTGGACTGCGGCCCTCGAGGACCGACATTGGACATCCCTGGCATAGGCAAAGATCGTAAATCCAATGGACTGTGCCAGTGTAAGAAGAGGTGATAGAAAGATGTTGAATAACAGTGGGGATAGAATAGAACCTTGCGGGACACCGTAGGTTTATGGTATAGATAGAGAAATTTCATTCTTTACGTGAACTTTAAAACTACGTTCATTAAAGTATGAAATGAACCATGAGAGAGCCGGACCTGTGATGCCACAGTCTTTAAGTCGGTTGGTGAGGAGAGAGTGATCAATAGTATCAAAGGCTGCAGACATGTCAAGGGAAATGAGGAGAACAGATTTTTGATGATCATGATAATGTATAGTTGAGATGAGGCCTAGCAATGACAGTTCAGTGGAATGTGAAGAATGGAAACCTGTTTGATATGGATGTAAGGCATGGGTGTTGTCGATAAATTCTGTAAGTTGATTATGAATGATTTTTTCAGTTAGTTTAGAAATTAAAGGGAGGTTAGCAATAGGGTGAAAATTTGCCGGCAAAGAGGGATCTAAGTTGTGATTTTTCAATTTTGGAGTAACAAGGGCTGTTTTCCAAGCTGTAGGAACAAGGCTATCAGAAAGGGACTTGCATACCATTTCCCAAAGGAATGGGCCGAAGAAGGAAAATAATTTTTTAAGGAGCGAGGGGGAGATACTCTCCATGAGATTGTTGGAAGTATTTAAGGATTGTAGGATTAGGAGGAGATTTGCTAGTGAAGGGAGTTTGAAGTTTGAGCAGGTGCTGAATGATAGATGAGTAGAGTCATCGGAAATGTGTTGAGAAGAAACAGGAGGAGAAGGTCCAAGGTGGGATCTAATATCCTTGATTTTTGTATCAAAGAAAAGTGCCAGCTCGGTAGCAGATGGCTGCGTAGTTAAGGGTGAGGGTTTCTTTTTAGAATATGAAGAAAGCGATTGAACTAGATTGAAAAGAGCGGAGGAATTGTGGGTGGAAGTGATATATTTAGAGTAGTATTCTTTCTTGGTTTGCTGAATGATAGTTTTGTAATAGGAGGCTTTTTCCTTAAAAAGGATAAGAAGATTATTGCAGCATGTTTTACGCCATTTATGTTCGATAGAACGAAGTTGTCGATGAAGAAGGGCAAGTTTATCGTTATACCAGGGTTTTTTGTTCCAAATGGTGAAATTATGACTGTCTTATTTGGTCACACCACCAGAAGAGAGAGATCACTGGAGAAGGACATCATGTTTTGGAAGATCAAAGGAACCAGGCGAAGAGGGCGACCTGCAATCAGATGGCTGGACACATTGAAAACAATCATGGGGATGATGCTGGAGAACCTTTCTGGACTAGCACAAAACCGATTTCCTTATAGATCCACAAGAACAACATTGGCGAAGAATAGGCATGGTTGACCTAGAAACATAGAAACATAGAAGATGACAGCAGATAAGGGCCATAGCCCATCAGGTTTGCCCACTCTACTGACCCACCCCCAAGTCTACTATCCTAGGGATCCCACTCCTAGTGACAGGTTCCCTTGGCTTAACCCTCTAAGGGATCCCACATGGGCATCCCATTTGCTCTTAAATTCTTCCACGCTGTTTGCCTCGATCACCTGCACCGGGAGCTTGTTCCAAGGATCAACCATTCTCTCGGTGAAGAAATATTTCCTGGTGTCGCCATGAAATTTCCCGCCCCTGAGTTTGAGCAGATGCCCTCTTGTGGCTGAGGGTCCTTTGAGAAAGAGAATCTCTTCTTCCATCTCGATACGGCCGGTAATATACTTAAACGTCTCGATCATGTCTCCTCTCTCCCTACGTTCCTCGAGTGAGTATAGCCGCAAATTTTTCAGCCTTTCCTCGTACGATAGATCCTTGAGCCCCGAGATCATCCTGGTGACCATCCGTTGCACCGACTCTACTCTCAGCACATCTTTTCGGTTGTGTGGCCTCCAGAATTGCACACAGTATTCCAAATGAGGTCTCACCTTGGTTCTATATAATGGCATTATGACTTCAGGCTTCCGGCTGACGAAACTCCTGCGGATGCAACCTAACAACTGTCTTGCCTTAGATGAAGCCTTCTCCACATGATCAGCAGTTTTCATGTCTGCACTGATGATCACTCCCAAGTCTCGTTCTGTTGAAGTTCTAGCTAAGGTCTCACCATTCAAGGTGTAAGTTCTGCACGGATTTCTGCTGCCGAGGTGTTGCTAGTCGGCCAAGTTAGGTGCCAGTACATTAGGTCAAGTAAAAACCTGGCCTAATGTACTGGCACCTACCTCTAGGATGCCTAGCGATGTTTAAGCATGCCTAGGTGTCACTAGGTAGGATTCTATAAAGGACGCCTAGTAATTGATTGATAATCATGCTGATATAGGCACTGCTAGGCACAGTTTATAGAATCAAGCCCTTAGTGCAGCAGCTGTGTTTAAAGTCAAGATGGCACCCAACATGTTCAGCAGAGCCTTTTCCAAAATACAGGGGTAATTTGGCATTTTCTGATGTACTATAGATGTCTCAATTCTGATCTCAATAGCTGATGTAAAATGGGGTTTCATATGTGGTAACTGATCTTGACCGTTGCTATGAGTTTGACTTATCCAGATTCAAGAAATAATAATTTACTGTAATAACTAATAGCAGAGTACTCTCAACAAGGCAGGAAGCCCTGATTAACCTGATGTCATTGGCTAGTTTTAAAGTTTTATTAGTATATCACTATTTGTACATAACCCTATAAGAGTTAATGGAACACTAATTGACATTAAGACAAAATTCCTGGTTTACCTTTTTCAGATAGTAGAACAAATTAACTTTGGATCTGATAATGTCTTTGACTTCTATGGGATGTTTTTCCTAACTGTGTTAAAAGCCATTGTATTGATTGCCTGGTTTTGGAACAAAATAAATTATTAATTGTTTCCATTGGCAGGGAAAATGTTTTTAAATCAGTGATCATATGGAAGACAAAGTAGTCTTATCTCAACCTTATTATCTTATTTCCAAGAGGTAGTATTAATGGACATTTTAAGTTGTTTTCTTCAAATAGCATAAATAAGTAACCATGGTCAGAAAACCAAGTATAATCTGAAAATGAAAAATGCTTGCCTGACAAAGTGTTATTCACTGAAGAAAGACCTGCCATTAAAAAGAGAAATGCAGAAGATGTTATGTGTTGGCTTACAATGACATTAAACATTCATGGAGAGTTTGTTTCCTTAATGGCCATTCTGCAGTCCAAGTTTAAAACCAACCATCATAAAGGTGACCTGGGAACAGAATGAAAAGGCATAGGCCGATGTTGCAGCAGATCCAAAGAAGCTATATGTAGCCATAGCTTGACCACCTCTGTTTTGTTGCTATCATTTTGTATGATCTCCTGGACAAGTTAAATTGAGCTCTGTTGCTTGGCCCACCACATTTGATTACCTGCTGGGTGGGGACCTAGAAATAAAATGCAGCTCAAATACATTGATATCTACTGTTGACTTAAAGCATTAAGGGACAAATTCTATAAGAGGTGCTTAATTTTAGGTGCCTAAATATTGTATATACTTGAATATAAACCGAGGTAACTTTTTTCCCCCCCAAAAAGGAGGAAAAATGGTTGACTTGAAGTTAGAAATTTGGGTATATGAGTGTCATTTGTCATCACCACCAGAACAACTGGCCTCAGTCACACATGCAGAAAACAGGGAGAAAAAAAACCCTTTTCAAATACAAATCCACAAATTAAAAGTACTATTAGAAACATAGAAACATGATGGCAGATAAAGACCAAATGGCCCATCCAGATCCAGTCTGCCCATCCACAGTAACTATAATCTCTTCCCCTCTTTAAGAGATCCCACATGCTTATCCAAGGCTTTCTTGAATTCGGGGACAGTCTTTATCTTCACCACCTCTTCTGAGAGACTGTTCTACACATCTACCACCCTTTCTGTAAAAATGTATTTCCTTAGATTACTCCAGAGCCTAACACCTCTTAACTTCATCTTATGTCCTCTCATTCCAGAGCTTCCTTTCAAATGAAAGAGACTCGACTCATGCACATTTATATCACATAAATATTTAAACGTCTCTATCATATCTCCACTCTCTCATCTTTCCTCCAAAGAATATAGATTGAGATCTTTAAGCCTGTCCCCATACACCTTATGACAAAGACCACATACCATTTTAGTAGCCTTCCTCTGGACTGACTCCATTCTTTTTATATCTTTTTGAAGGTGCAGCCTCCACAATTGTACACAATAATCTAAATGAGGTCTGACCAAAGTCTTATACAGGGGCATCAATACCTCCTTTTTCCTACTGACCATACCTCTCCCTATGCACCCTAGCATCCTTCTAACTTTCGCCGTCACCTTTTCAATCTGTTTGGCCACCTTAAGATCATCACATACAATCACACCCAAGTCACACTGTCATGCACATAAGTCCTTCACCCCCTAAACTTCACCGCTCCCTCGGATTTTTGCAGCCCAAATGCATGACCTTGCATTTCTTAGCATTAAATTTTGCTGCCAAATTTCATATCATTCTTCAAGCTCCACTAGATCCTTCCTCATGTTATTCACACCATTAGTTGTGTCTACTCTTGCAGATTTTGGTATCATCCGCAAAGAGGCAAATCTTACCCGACAGCCCTTCAGCAATATAGTTTATAAAAATATTTTTAAAAACAGGCCAAAGAACAGAACCTTGAGGCACACCACTGGTAACATCCCTTTCCTCAGAGTGATCGCCATTGATCACTACCCTCTGTTGCCTTCCACTCAACCGGTTCTTGTTCCAACCCATCACTTTGGGACCCATCCCAAAGGAGACAGCTTATTAGGTGTGTGTGGAACACTGTCAAAGGCTTTGCTAAAATCTAAATATACCACATCTAGCGCACTCCCTCTGTCCAATTATCTGGTCACCCAGTCAAAGAAATTGATCAGATTTGTCTGACAAGACTTATCTCTTGTGAATCCATGTTGCCTCCAGTCCTATAATCCAAAGGATTCCAGAAACCTCACCATTCTCTGTTTTAAAAGCAAACAGTACACCACAAGAGAAATAAAAAGAAATGCATTTCTTCCTGAACAGTCCAAAATATTAAAACAACAGATGTAAATTTTCAAAGTTGACATTTCAATCACTAAATTGAAAATAAAAAAACATTTTCCTACCTTTGTTATCTGGCGATTTTATTTTTTCTGGTCATCTTGTTCCATCTGTGCTATTAACTCTGTTTCTAAGGCCTCCTTATGCATATGCTATTTCTTTCCTCTTCTTCAGTGCCGAACAAAATGGTTGAAACAATTATAAAAAGCAAAATTGTAGAACATGTAGACAAACATGATTTAATGAGACAGGGTCAGCATGGGTTCAGCCGAGGGAGATCTTGCCTCACCAATTTGCTTGACTTCTTTGAAGGTGTGAATAAACATGTAGATAAAGGTGAAACAATTAATATAGAGTATCTAGATTTTCAGAAAGCTTTTGACAAAGTTCCTCATGAAAGGCTTCTAAGAAAATTAAAGAGTCATGGGATAGGTGGCAAAGTTCATTTGTGGATTAGGATAGAAAACAGAGGATAGGGTTAAATGGTCATTCTTCTCAATGGAGGAGAGTAAACAGTGGAGTGCCGCAGGGATCTGTACTGGGACTGGTGCTATTTAACTTATTTATAAATGATCTGGATTTTGGAACGATGAATGAGGTGATTATATTTTCAGATGACACTAAACTGTTCAAAGTTGTTAAAACGCATGCAGATTGTGAAAAATTGCAGGCAGATTTTAGGAAATTGGAAGACTAAGCATCCAAGTGACAAATGAAATTTAATGTGGACAAATGCAAAGTGATACATATTGGGATGAATAACCTAAATCATAATTACCAGATGCTAGGGTTCACCTTGGGAGTATGGTGTAGTGGTTAGAGCTATAGCCTCTGTACCCTGAGGTTGTGGGTTCAAATCCTTGACCCTGGGTAAGTCACTTAATCCCCCATTGCCCCAGGTACATTAGATAGAGGACAGACAGGGAAAATGCTTGAGTACCTGAATGTACCTGAAACCACTTAGGGCTTCTTTTACAAAGACACGCTAGTGGTTTTATCGCAAGTACTGGATTAGCGTGCGCTAGCCGGAAATCTACCGTCTGCTCAAAAGGATGTGGTAGCGGCTAGCACGTGGAGCAATTTAGCGCATGCTATTCCACGTGTTAAGGCCCTAGCGCTGCTTTGTAAAAGGAGCCCTTAGACTATAAGTGATATAGAAATACTAAAAATAAATAAATTAAATATTTGGGTGTCATTGTAAATAATACACTGAAATCTTCCACCTAATGTGTGGCAACAGTCAAAAAAGCAAACGATGCTAGGAATAATTCGAAAAAGGATGGCAAAAACAAGACTAACCCCCCTTTTACAAACTGTGCCAGTGTTTTTTATTGCTGGTCACGGCGGTAACATCTCCGACACTAATAGAATTCCTATGAGCATTGGAACTGTTACCCCCATGGCTGGCATTAAAAAACGCTAGCACGGTTTTGTAAAAAGGAGGGAAGAATATTATAATACCTCTGTATTGCTCCATGGTGTGACCTTACCTTGAGTATTGCATTCAATTCTGGTTGCACTTTTCTCAAAAAAGGTATAGTGGAACTAGAAAAGGTTCAAAGAAGAGCAAACAAGATGATAAAGGGGTTGGAACCCCAGAATCCTCAGACCCTATTCCCACCCCTCTGCTTGACCCCATTTCACATACTGTTATCCTTCTCATCTGAAAATAACCTTCATAAAAGAACTCGAAAAAAATTTTTTCCCAATAATGCAAGTAATAATACCCAAAACGTAATTGGCAACAACTTTTTTCGCCTAGGTGAAAATATGCCAAAACATAAGGCTCGGATATATTCTAAAGAAAATATATAATAATAGGACATCAGTACAGGCCCAGCTCTTTGTCTAGAATGTAATTTAGCCCTGGGCAAGATCTCTTAGGTGACATGCATCAGACTCAAGGTCTAAATAAGACCTGCCCCATACATCATAAAGGCCAATATGACAATTTATTATTTCAAAATCCACAAGCCCTTGGCATAAATTCAAACCAGGTGAAAAAAGAAAGTGTTTTAAACTCCCAATATCAAAATATCAAAGTATCAAAATTCATTCACAATCTGCATTAGAAACATTAAAGTGCAATGTACTCACATAAAAAGAGTCATTGAAAAACTGTAGCCATTAATGAAAGGTACTTAGCTGAATTCCATCAAAAGTTTGTATTACCACTCGACAGAACCCCATTTCGGTATCTTTGTCAGAAGCAGAGATTGACATGCTGGAAAGATGAGACGCAAAGGTAACTAATTCCTTCTGAAGCAACAGGAAACCATAAGTCCTATAAACATAATCCACCCAAGCTTAGTGCAATGAAACCAATGCTTAGCGCAATCAAACTAATCCTTCTCATCTGCTATATCCTCAACCTATCCATTTCCACAGCAACTGTCCTTGATGCCTTCAAACATGCAGTGGTTAAGCTGCTTCTCAAAAAAACCCTCATTGGACCCCACCTGCCCATCCAACTTTCTTCCATTCCTATCCAAGCTACTTAAGCGTGCTATCCTCTATCCCTGCCTTGACTTCCTTTCATCTCAACAATCCTCTACAATCTAGCTTTCGCTCCCTACACTCCACAGAGACTGTCCTTACATTGGTAGTGACCTGTTCATGGACAGATCTAAGGGCCTTTACTCAGTGGCATACCAAGCAAATGTGACACCCGGGGCCCATCATTTTTTGACACACAACCCCAATCTGTATGAAAAACATGATTTTTAGTAACAATCCACACATCACACAAGAGTGTACCTAGGAAAAGACAGAATCTTACATACTGCAATGAGCAGTACAACATCAATACACCCATTGTAAAACTAAACAAGCTAGACTAGTACAGATCAATCCTGCACAGTCAATCCTAACAGAAAATCATGACTTTTGAACAAACAGAACACAGAAAACATCTTCGCCTAGTATGGAATATGTAATCACAAACTAACCCCTCCCCCTTTTACAAAACTGTAGTGTGGTTTTTAGCCATGGTGGTAACAGCTCAGACACTTATAGAATTCTGATCATCAGAGCTGTTACCACCACGGCCGGCATTAAAAAACATTCTACAGTTTTGTAAAAGGGGGGATAAAATAGAAATACGTAGACAAAGGTTAAATTGAACCACAAAGAAGCTAGACTCTACATACAATGCAACACCACAGAAAAAGCAATGCATCTCCTCTAAAGCAAAAAAATAAATAAATAGAATTTTTTTTCTACCTTGTCTTCTCTGGTTTCTGTTTTCCTCATCCACTGTCTACCCTCTCTCTGCCCCTTCTGAATGGCATCTTCGCTCCTTCTATTCCCCTTCCAGAAACTTTATGCCTCCTCTTCCATCCCTCTCTTTACCCCCATTGGTCTAACATCCATCTTCTTCCCTTCCCTCCTCCAATGGTCTGGCATCTCTCTCCTCTTCTTCCTTTCCCTCTCCCACACCCTCATGGTCTGGAATTTCACTCTCTCCTCTCTCTTCCCCCTTCTTCCATAAGCATCTGCCCCCTTTCTTTCCCTTCAACCCAATTCTATCCAGTATCCATCCCCCTTATGTCTCTCTCTCTCTCTCCTTTCCCTGCACACCAATTCCATCAGCATATGGTCTTTGCCTAAATGTAAATATTAAAGGGATTTTTTTTAGCTACTGTACAGAATCAGCTTGGTAATTTGAGCTAAGCATGAAAGGACTGTTAGCTTTTTTTCAGGAAAATGCTGTAGTAAGTGTTTAAGTTAAATTTGAAAGTGTGGCAACAGTGTTTTAATAATTCCACCTTGTGTCACACTTGTAATTCGTTTTTGGCACCTATCTGAGTGCTTCAAAATTAGCAAAACAGAACTGATAATATGCATAAACTACAGCATTCATCTTGAAGCACAAAAAGAAAGCATTTTTCAACAGAAGGGAAATATTTGTTCACAGAAAAAGTGATGAGTGCATGGAAAGCCAGCTGGTGCAGGCCCAAAAATAACATAATTCTCCCACTTATGTTCCTTGTGATCTTGAGCAAGCCCATTGCCCCAGGTATAGCTTCAATTGTAAGCTCTCCTAAGCAGTGAAATAGCTACAGTACCTGAATTGTTAATTGTCTTAAATATGTACTGTATGTGGAAAGATGGGTAATTTGTTCTAAAATCTAGCTATAGTTGTGAGGTTCTACGGCAGGACTTCACAAACATTGGGTTTTGATCCCAAATGGGATTGCAAAACCTGCATTGGGATCACAAGCTGGGCAAGCTCTCAATAAGATATTCTTGGCCCATGCATTTAAGAGACTGTATAGGTCCTGTGTTGTACAAATGGGGTCATGGCTAAAGAAAGACTGATAACACTATGTAACAAAATTTTAATTAAATTATTGGTAATAAGTGTTCATTCTTAATTGCTTATACCAAATCCAGTGCAAATCGTAACCTGTTAACTGTATATTAATTATGTTTAACTTGTAACCTGTTCTGAGCTCTTTGGTAACAATGGGATGGTAAATGAAATAACATATATACTCGAATATAAATCGATCTGAATATAAGTTGAGATCCCCATTTTCCCCCCTAAAAAGGAGGAAAAATGGTTGACTCGAATATAAGATGGGGCTTAATGTTCAAGTGCCATGCCCACCCAGTGTCCTCTCCTTCACGCCCTACCCTGCCAGGCTCTGCACTCAGCCCCCCTTCCTGCCGGGTTGGGCCCATGTGCCTAAGGCCCCGCCCACAGGAGGGGCCTAAGACTCCCGGGCCTATTCTAGTTGGCCCAGGCGCCTTAGGCCCCCACCTATAGGCAGGGTTTCAGACGCCTGGGCCAATCCGGCCCCATTCTGCAGCCGGCTGGCCTGCCGGACGGGCGGATTTGGCACCCGTCCGTACGGCCAACATTTTACAAGTATGGGGGTTGTGATTGGGGGTGGGAGGGTTGGCGGGTTGGTGGGGGGTCGCGGATCAGCGGGGAGGCCAATCAGGGTTTCGGGGGCAGTCATTGGGGGTTGTATCGAGGGCAGGAGGGCCTGGGATCCCTCCTGCCCATATTGTAGTGGGGGGTGGGGGTAGGGGGTCTGCCTGGGCAGGAGGGGTTGGGCTCCCTCCTGCCCGATCTTGTAGGAGGTGGGGGCGAGAGGCCAGGAGGGCTTGGGCTCCCTCCTGGCTGGATCGGAATCAGGGGGGTGGTTGGGGATCGCGGGGCAGGAGGGCTTGGGTTCCCTCCTGCCTTGAACGTAATCGGGGGGGTTGGGGATCGTGGGGCAAGAGGACTTGGGCTCCCTCTTGCTCCGATCTTCATTGGGGGTTCGGCGACTGGCTCCTCCTTCGCCTAAAAGCCCTTGTGTTGGACGTTTGGGGCTTAGGCGTTTTTTTGGTTCATTATGGGTTATAAGTGTAGACGTCGTGGGGATATAAATGTAGACATAGTGGTGGTCTGGGCGATTAAACATCTGAATGTAGAGGCAGGCCATTATCAAAAAAAACTTCCTTTTGGACGTTTTTTTTGATTATGGACATTTTCCCTGCTTCTACTTTCAACGTTTAAGGCCTTAGGCCAAAAAGGGACTTAGACATTTTTTTTGATTATGCCCCTCCACGAGTATAAGGAAAAAAACTCATTAATAATTGGATCAATGGAGACTGAAGCAGTCGGGAGTACTTTGTCCCCGACGGCATTCTGAAGATCCATACACAAAAAAAAAACAATTCAACTTGTGTACAATATTAAGAAGTTATGAAATTGATATATAAATATTCTCATGAATGATTGGGAATATAGTCTAACATATAAATATTTTTGAGCTAGTACCCTATATAAATGGACTGCAGGGATGCTGTAGCATGCATTTTTCATATGCTGCATCGGCTCGCCTGGAAGGCCAATGGCAGATTTTTCTTCTTGTAGTATACAGAAGTCTGACATATGATAGCACTGATGGGTAGTCTAAAAATTGCATCCTTAAATATGGATGGAATCCACTCTTCTGTTAAATGAATAAAGATTTTAACTTATTGCAAACGTTTAAAATTTGTTGTTACAGAGAAATACTTTTATAACCTTTAGGAGGAAATATTTTTTCACTCAGAGAATAGTTAAACTCTGGAATGCATTGCCAGAGGTTGTGGTAAGAGCGGTTAGCGTAGCTGGTTTTAAGAAAGGTTTGGATAATTTCCTGGAGGAAAAGTCCATAGTTTGTTAAGAACATAAGAATAGCCTTACTGGGTCAGACCAATGGTCCACCAAGCCCAGTAGCCCGTTTTCACCGTGGTCAATCCAGGTCACTAATACCTGGCCAAAACCCAAGGAGTAGCAACATTTCATGCTACCTATTCAGGGCAAGCAGTGGCTTCCCCCATGTCTTTTTCAATAACAGACTATGGACATGGGGGAAGCCATTGCTTGCCCTGGATCGGTAGCATGGAATGTTGCTACTCCTTGGGTATTGGCCAGGTACTAGGAACCTGGATTGACCACCGTGAGAATGGGCTACTGGGCTTCATGGACCATTGGTCTGACCCATTAAGGCTATTCTTATGCTCTTATGATGTGTTATTTATGCAGGAAACCCACCTCAGTGTTATGGAACATCTTCCGCTGTGAAAAGATTGGGTGGGAGAACTAATGTTTGCTTTTTATAAGGTAGACAGCGAGGGGTAGTGATTCTCATAAATAAACACCATCCCTCTCTTGTACATAAAATCATAACAGATCCTGAGGGAAGGTTTTTTATTTGGCTAGGGGAGCTTATGAGTCAGAAGGTAGTACTGTGTTCAATATATGCCCCAAATATTGATTCCCATAAATTATTTTCCTCGCTGCTGGAGCCCCTAGCACCTCTATAAGATCAGCAACTAGTAGTGGTGGGGGAGGGGGGGTGATTTTAATATTACTGCAGATCCACTAATAGATTGTAAGCCCCCCCCCCCCCAAGGCAAAATCTAGAGGAGGGACAATAAAGGTGTCAATTTTCGGATAAATTATCTGGGACCGGTGGATATTTGGCGCACTCAACAATGTTTTTATTTTTTCCCATGCCCACAAAGTTTATGCTCTTTGGATTATTTTATAATAGCCACACCAATATTTTTTAAAGTGCACAGTGCCACCATTGAAGATAGTGTATTTTCAGATCACCATATGAACCTCATGGAGACCCGTCAAATGAGCACAGGACAATTATGTTCCAACAAATGCATCTTGCCAATGGCACTACTATTTTGTCTTTTTTGAGGAGGGGATCACCCTACTACACTTTAAATATTCACTTGCTATCTAGTGTTAGGGTAACGTTTATATCATGATTATGGGAACACTAATCAGTATATAAACCTTACCCTAAAATGAAGGCCCTGATTTGCTGGGACTCCTCAGGCCCCCATCTCTTGGGAGAGGCTTGAGGAGCCTCAGGCGATTCAAGCACCTCCCAAGGGACAGGGCCTGAGGAGTCTCAGCAAATCAGGGCCTTCCAAATTCAACGACTGCAATTGTCCTGTGTGTATTTGTCCCTGTATGCAATTGTGAGCCCCCATTTGTCAGAGCACAATTGTCCTGCGCTCATTTGTCGGTGTACCGAATCTCATAGTGTACAACACAAACAGCAAAGTACAAATACAAACTGTTTAACTGTGGTGGGTTTCTCTGTTAGAGAGAAATGTTTAAAGTATTCCAGGGGAAAAGATCATCTTGGTCATATGTCCTGGGAATGTGAGGTAATCACTGGTTTTAGGGATACAGTTGTTTGCCTAATTCTGAACTCTTCTTTTCTGATAATCTATCTGGGCAACCTTTTTTGAAAAAAGGTACCCATAGGCTGCTAATGAAAGCTTAATTGCCAAAAAATGCTTAAAAAATTGGAACTTATCAGAATCTCCTACCTTAACCTGGAAGTTGTTTCAAATTGTGTGGTCTTTGATTTTGGAAGCACTTCTGCTTTGCTAAATATCTAAGATTTTTGTATTAAGTTTTATATTGGGGGTAGTGCTATTGGACATAGGATTTGCGGTGGGGGGAGGAGTGGAAGGAAACCTGAGAATGGTATGGTGTAGGGGGAGAAGAATTTTTGTGCATGAAAGAGGAGCAGGACTTGGGTGTGATAGTATGTGATGATCTTAAGGTGGGCAAACAGGTTGAAAATGCGATGGCGAAAGCGGATGTTAGGGTGCATAGGGACTAAACTATAAACTCCTATACGTTTGCCAAAAGGTGCTTAAAAAGATACAAAAAAGAAGGCAAAAGATGTCAGTAAGGACTCTATGAGTGTGTCTATCAGCTAATCACTACTAACAGACCAAACCACACAAATACCAAATGTCAATTGAGGAGTAAGGACTCTCTCAGTGTGAGGTTATTAGCGACGGGAGAACAAACTCCAGCGCTTCCACTACAAAGACGGAGGTGAATCACCCCGCCTGCACACCATCATCGGGCGTCCCTAGTGTGCAAAATCAACTGTGCAGAATTAATAACAATAAATAAGTCACAAACAGTGAACTAGTGAGAGAGTGAATCACACTGAAAACCCACTCATAGAGTCCTCCCCAGCCTAATCCCCAAGATACAAAATGAAACCACAGCCAACTTAGCTTTTAAAGCGAGCCAAATGAAGTCAATGAGAATTTCAGGAGACCAGAATAGTCATTGGATCAACCGGTTTCGGGTGAAACCCTTCATCAGGATCTTAAGGCTGGAGCAGAACCGGCTGGGAGGGAAGCAGGAGAGCCCGCAGAGGCAACTGACCGGGCTTAAAAGCAGATCCAAAATGACATCAGACACTTTCAACCAATCAGAAACAAAAAAGAAGAAAAAACAAGGAGGAGTCACCAAAAGATCAAACAATAGTATTCCACTCCACACATTCATTGAGGCCCCCCGGAATGACCGTGCCAAGCTTAAAAATCCAATGTTGTTCTCTCAATTGAAGTTGTTCTGTCTCCTCTGTAGGTATCAGGAATCTGTTCCAGCACCATCCATGTTAAGTGTTGGAACTCATGGCCCAATTGTAAACAATGGGAGACCATAGGAGCCGACTTGACAGCCTGGTGAAGTCTACTCTTGTGCTCCGTCAACCTGGTTTTGATCATTCTGCATGTGCGACCTACGTAGGATAACCCACAGGGGCAATTGATGACATACACAACCCACCGTGATTCACAAGTGGTGTGACTCCTTAACTGAAATTCCCTGTGGGTATGAGGATCATGCCAACAACACGCAGTGATAGTATTTGCACACATGGAACAACGCCCACAAGGTAGATGAGAGCCAGGACTGCTCTTAGTGACACGAGTAGACAACAAATTTTTTAGATTCCTGGGGCGCGAGAATGCAATGAGGGGGGGTTCCTGAAAGATAGAGTGGAAACTCAAAACCTGCCAATGTTGTCTGATGAGGGCAATGACTATTCTGGTCTCCTGAAATTCTCATTGACTTCATTTGGCTCGCTTTAAAAGCTAAGTTGGCTGTGGTTTCATTTTGTATCTTGGGGATTAGGCTGGGGAGGACTCTATGAGTGGGTTTTCAGTGTGATTCACTCTCTCACTAGTTCACTGTTTGTGACTTATTTATTGTTATTAATTCTGCACAGTTGATTTTGCACACTAGGGACGCCCGATGATGGTGTGCAGGCGGGGTGATTCACCTCCGTCTTTGTAGTGGAAGCGCTGGAGTTTGTTCTCCCGTCGCTAATAACCTCACACTGAGAGAGTCCTTACTCCTCAATTGACATTTGGTATTTGTGTGGTTTGGTCTGTTAGTAGTGATTAGCTGATAGACACACTCATAGGGTGCATAGGGAGACATATAGCCAGTAGGAAAAAGGAGGTATTGATACCCCTGTATAAGACTCTGGTAAGATCTCATTTAGAATATTGTGTACAGTTCTGGAGGCCGCACCTTCAAAAAGATATAAATAGAATGGAGCTGGACAAATGGAAGGCTACTAAAATGGTCATTGGTCTTCGTCATAAGATGTATGAGGACAGACTTAAAGATCTCAATATGTATACTTTGGAGGAAAGGTAGGAGAAGGGAGATATGATAGAGACGCATAAATGTGCATGAGATGAGTCTCTTTCATTTGAAAGGAAAATCCGGAATGAGAGGGCATAGAATGAAGTTAAGAGGTGATAGGCTCAGTAGTAATCTAAGGAAATACTTTATTACAGAAAGGGTGGTAGATGCATGGAATAGTTTCCTGGTAGGGAAAGGAGGAGATAGTAGATGTTGTGGATGGGCAGACTGGATGGGAATTTTAAGCTTTATCTGCCACTAAGTTTCTATGCAATGTCATTGCTATGTGTGGATTATGCTATCAGATACTGGTTCTTTAGTACTTTTGTTCATTTAAAACATCTGTTGGTGGTACATTGTTTTGAGTCAATAAAAATTAATTAAATCTCACTATTCAAACCGGATGTGCCCCTCTAAACAGTTCAACTTAGATTCAAAATAAATCCTTTATAGAAAATTCAACCTCCAGCCCCTACCTCCGTTCTCATAGCTCACTATTCAAACACCAAAACTCCCCCACCCACCACCCCACCCTATGCATAGAATAATCCCATAAAATTTATGGGTGGGGGAGTTTTGGTGTTTGAATAGTGAGCTATGAGAACAGAGGTAGGGGCTGGAGGTTGAATTTTCTATAAAGGATTTATTTTGAATCTAAGTTGAACTGTTTAGAGGGGCACATCCGGTTTTATTGTGTAAGTTGTTATTGACAGATCACTCAGAGGTGGTGACAGACGAAGCTTGCTTTGGTGTTTTTCTTGAGATGTTTTACAAATGATTGTACTGTACCTCTACATGCTGTTTTCATATATATAAAAAAAATTTCTAATAAACATTAAAAAACAAAAAAACAAAATTTAATTAAATAAAAATTACCCCAGGGAACTATAGGCTTACATTTACACTTGCTCACTGGTATGCATAGATTTTTCAGGCAAATAAATATATGTGCATGGCTTTTACAGATAAACTTAGGTTTTGGAAATTCAATCAGTCAAGCAATACTATAAAATATATTTCAACGGGAAACCACTTTAGCACTCACAGGGATGCTTTTGAAACAAACCCTCCCTGCATATATTTAAAACATAAATACATGCATTGTTTACTTTGGTTATAGAACACATTCACATGTGCCTGGTATGTAATTCAGTTGCCAGAACGTGTGTTGTGAAAAGCCTACATGTGCTTTTCACCCAATGCAAGCTTGTCCTTTATTTATTTATTTAAAAATCTTATACTGCCTGGAGTCACAGCATGCATAAAGCAAAAACAATACAAATCATTTTTCAGAATATTAGCAACACATATGAAAACAGATTTACAAATTCTTCAATAACATATTTAAAAAGATGATCAAACAACTTTAGGAAGACATCAAAAATATGCATCTACAAACAGCATAGTTTTCAACATCTTCCTAAAAATGTAATGATCTGCACATAATTTTAATTGCCCATAAGCTTGTTTCAATATGATATTCCAGCAATGGAAAATATTTGGAGTTGAGTTGTCAGTGCAACCAATTTTATCTTCCCCTCAGACCATAATGCCCTTGGGGGTTTATAAATCTCCCATAGAGATTTAAACCAAAATGGCACAGTTTGATATACTATTTGATGTCACAAATACCCAGTGATCCCAAAATAATAAAAAGCACAGTTACTTAACGTAACAGGTGTTATCCAGGGACAGCAGGCAGCTATTCTCACATATGGGTGATGTCATCCGACAGAACCCCGATGCGTCGCCTCACAAGCAGACTTGCTTGAAGAAACTCGAAGTTTCGAGTCGCCTGCACTGCGCATGCGCGAGTGCCTTCCGCCCAGCACAGGGTGCGTCTCCTCAGTTCAGATAGCTAGCAGAGAAGCCAACCAGGGGAGGTGGGTGGGTTGTGAGAATAGCTGCCTGCTGTCCCTGGATAACACCTGTTATGGTAAGTAACTGTGCTTTATCCCAGGACAAGCATGCAGCCTATTCTCACATATGGGTGACCTCCAAGCTAACCAGAATGGGATGGTGAGAGTGTTGGCAATTTAGGAGAATCAATTTTGTAATACTGTTTGGCTAAACTGTCCATCCCGTCTGGAGAAAGTATCCAGACAATAGTGAGAAGTGAAGGTATGAACCGAGGACCAAGTAGCAGCCTTGCAAATTTCCTCAATAGGTGTAGATCTGAGGAAAGCTACTGAAGCTGCCATTGCTCTGACTTTATGGGCTGTGACTTTACTGTGAAGATGTAATCCAGCCTGGGCATAGCAGAATGAGATACAAGCCACCATCAAGTTGGAGAAGGTGGGCTTAGAAATTGGATGCACCTTTTTTCGACCCCTCAACCATAGAAGATATGCCAACCACAATTGACGATCACCTTTCCTTTTGGAATTCTTCCCTTACCTCTTTTCTTGATACTAAGGCTCCAAAAATCTCTAAATTGATCTCAGCACGAAAATTATCTAATCCATGGTTTACACCAGAATTACACCTAATAAAAAAACAACTCAGAGCTTTGGAACGAAAATGGCGTCATTCTAAGACCCAAAAGAATCTTTTAAGCTTTAAAGAACAAGCTGCTATATACAAATTCAAAATTAACCAGTCTAAGAAAAAATTTTATACAGACAAAATTAATAAAGCTAAAAATTCTTCAGCTCTATTTAACATTTTAAAATCTATCTCAACCCAAAATACAAAACAATCCATAAAACAGACACCGCTTTTAAAAGCACAAGGTTTAGCAGATGCTTTTAATCAAAAAATTTACAACATCCGAAATACTTTTAATTCTAATATAAGTAATAATAACTCTATAGATCATTCTGAAGATCATCTTTTTTCTGCTAAATGTTCAAATTTCAAACTCCCTTCACTTAATGATATTAAATCTCTCATGTCACAAATAAACTTAAAGAGCTCTGGATCGGAAATTCTACATCCATTTTACTTAAAAAAATTTTTTCATCTTTTAGGTCCATTTATTCACTCCATTATTCTAAAAAGCTTACAATCTGCTACAGTACCTATGATTTGGAAAACCGCTACTATTATTCCTCTACTTAAAGATCACAAAATCAGTATAAATGATCCATTAAACTATCGCCCAATCGCTAATATCGCTTTTTTAGCAAAATTGACAGAAAAATTTATATTCAATCAGATTTCTGATTTCATAGAATCCACTAATGTATTACACCCCAATCAGACAGGTTTCCGCAAGCACCATAACACAGAACATTCCCTTATCGGCTTAATAAATAACATTCACTATTTTCTGGATCATCACAGATCTGTAGTCTTATTTTCTCTGGATATTTCTGCAGCATTTGATACTATAGATCATGATTTACTTCTCAGGAGATTAGAATCAATAGGTTTTCGTGATCAAGTCCTTAATTGGTTTTCTTCTTATCTTACCAATCGAACCTCTCATGTCAAATTCAACAACGAAGAATCAGAAGAATATACAACAACCTTTGGCATCCCTCAAGGTTCAATCCTATCTCCCCTGTTATTCAATATTTATCTTGCACCATTACTGAATCTGTGCCAGTCTATAGGATTCACTGCTTTTTCATACGCAGATGATATACAGTTAATTCACCCATTTAATCCTGAAAATTACGAAGACATCAAATCTTTAAATGTAAAACTCAAACAAGTTCATAATTGGCTTAATAATAATAAATTATCATTAAATATAAATAAAACAAAAGCTATGATTTTTAACTGGAAAAGAGATATCGGACTTAATTCTCCTTTCCTCCTTAACAATAAACCCATTGAAATCGTCCCCAAAACGAAAATACTAGGCGTAATAATTGACGATAGTCTGGAATTTAAAGATCACATTAATAATCTTGTTAAAACCTGCTTCTACAAATTGCGCTTAATTCGATCTCTTTCTAAATTTCTCGAACTCAAATCTCGCAATATCTTAATTCATTCTTTGGTTATATCAAAACTGGATTATTGCAACTCTTTGTTGCTCAATATTACCCAAAAGCAAAAACGACAAATGCAAATAGTTCAAAACTCGGCCATAAAACTAATTTATGATGCCAAGAAATTCGATCACGTCACTCCACTCTTTAAAGATGCACATTGGCTTCCAATTTGCCAACGTATACAGTTTAAAGTTTTACTACTTATCTATAAAAACTTGATCTTCAAAGAACCACAATGCATTTCTAAGATGCTAATTCCCTATTGCTCTGCACGCTCTCTCAGATCATCTTCCCAAAACCTATTAGTAATTCCATCTTTGAAAATTATAGGCACCCGTAGATTGGAAATGTTTTCGGTCGTCGGCCCCCAATGGTGGAACTCTTTGCCCCAATATATAAAAAACGAAAAAGATGTTCCTTCTTTTAAGAAATCTCTTAAAACTTATCTTTTTAAAAAAATTTTTAATACATAAAAATAAAAAACAAATTCTCCCATTTTTTTTAAAAAAAAATTTTTTTAATTTTTCGTTTCAAGTATTTTAATACCTCCTTGATGTTCTATCCTTAAATGTATTTCTTTTTTTATGATATGTAACTTTAACCTCCCTTTCCTCCCAATTGTTGTTGGTCCTGTCTAAAATTTAATGTTTATTTATTGTATGTTATTATTACTTTAATGAATTGTATGTTTTTATTATCTTATCAAATTGTATTTTAATGTACATCGCTTTGTATAATGATATAGCGATCCATCAAATATTTAATAAACCTTGAAACCTTGAAACCTTGATGTCCCAACTTATTGGGGTCGAAAGAAACAAAAAGTTGAGGAGCAGTTCTGTGTGGTTTGGTGCATTCCAAGTAGAAGGCCAAAGCACGTTTACAGTCCAGAGTATGAAGGGCTGATTCTCCATGTTGAGAATGAGGCTTAGGAAAAAATACTGGAAGGACGATGGATTGGTTGAGATGAAATTCTGAGACCACTTTAGGTAGGAATTTCGGATGAGTACGAAGAACCACTTTGTCATGATGGAACACCGTGAATGGTGGGTCAGTGACTAAAGCTTGCAGCTCACTGACTCGTCAAGAAGAAGTGAGAGCAATGAGAAATACCACTTTTCAAGTGAGATACTTTAGATGAGCCTTATCCATTGGTTAAAATTGAGGCTTCATGAGTTGAGTAAGGACAACATTGAGGTCCCAAACCACAGGAGGCGGTTTGAGAGGATGTTTGATATTGAAAAGTCCTTTCATGAATCTGGAAACCACCGGATGAGCAGAAAGGCGTTTCCATTCAATAAGCTGATGGAAAGCCGCAATTGCACTGAGATGGACTCGGATAGATGTAGACTTGAAGCCAGAATTGGATAAGTGCAACAGGTAGTCCAAAACAGAAGATAAGGAGGAATGCTGAGGCTCCTTAATATGAGAAAAACACCATGCAGAAAATCTAGTCCATTTTTGGTGATAGCATTGTCTAGTTGTAAGCTTTCTAGAAGCCTCTAAAACGTCTCTTACAGATTGAGAAAACTGAAGAGGGGTTATGTTGAGAGGTACCAGGCTGTCAGGTGTAGAGACTACAGGTTGGGATGAAGCAGAGATCCCTGACTCTGTGTAAGCAGAGATGGAAAAACTGGTAGAAGGTATGGCTCCCTGCTGCTCAGTTGAAGTAGAAGGGAGTACCAGGGTTGTCTCGGCCACCGAGGAATGATTAGAATCATGGTGGCATGATTGTTCTTCAACTTGACCAGTCTTGAGAATGAGAGGGAATGGAGGGAATGCATAGAGGAAGAGATTCATCCATTCCAGAAGAAAAGCATCTGCCTCGAGGCGGTGAGGGGAGTATATCCTGGAGCAGAATTGAGGCAGTTTGTAGTTGTGGGGAGCTGCAAAGAGGTCTATCTGAGGGGTTCCCCACTGTGAAAAAATGTGATGAAGAGGCGAGAAATGGAGTGTCCATTCGTGAGGTTGCAGGAGACGACTCAAATTGTCCGCCAAGCAATTCTTCACCCCTTGAATGTAGACTGTTTGAGGAAGGTGTTGTGGCAGATTGCCCAGTCCTAAACTTCCCGAGATTCTTGACCCTGTCCCTCCCTGTTTGTTGACATAATTCATGGCGACCTGGTTGTCCGTGCGGACGAGAACTACTGTGTCATGAAGTAAATGTTGAAAAGCATAGAGAACTCTGAGAATCGCTCTGAGTTCCAACTGATTGATATGACACTGACGATCCATACTGGTCCAGAGGCCTTGAGTACGGAGACCATCGAGATGAGCGCCCCAAGCGTAGGTTGAAGAGTCTGTCGTGAGGACCTTCTGATGAGGGGGCATTTGAAAAAGCAAGCCTCTGGAAAGATTGGAAGAGAGCATCCACCAACGGAGAGACTGCTTCAAAGAAGGAGTGACTGTGATGTGTTGAGAAAGAGGATCGCAAACCTGCGTCCATTGAGATGCCAGGGTCCACTGAGAAATTCTGAGATGAAGTCTGGCAAAAGGAGTCACGTGTACTGTGGAGGCCATGTGACCCAAAAGTACCATCATGTGTCTCGCTGAGATGGAAGAGCGGGAAGACACTGTGTGACAGAGTTGAAGAAGAACTTCCAGATGTTGTTGCAGAAGGAATGCTCTGAGTTGTACAGTGTCCAGAACAGCTCCAATGAATTGTAGATTCTGTGAGGGCTGAAGTTGGGATTTGGGAAAGTTGATTTTGAATCCCAAACTTTGTAGGAACCAGGTAGTCCGTTGGGTCGCTACAATAACCCCTTGAGATGTGGAATCTTTGATGAGCCAGTCATCGAGGGAAGGAAATACCTGAAGACCATGATTCCTTAGAGCTGCCGCTACCACTACCAGGCACTTGGTGAACACTCTGGGAGACGAGGCCAGGCCGAAAGGTAATACTCTGTATTGATAGTGCAGATTCCCCACCTGAAATCTGAGGTATTGACAGGAGGACGGATGAATGGGAATATGAGTGTAGGCCTCCTTGAGATCCAGAGAGCATAACTAGTCGTTCTGCTCGAGAAGGGGATAAAGGGATGCCAGGGACAACATTTGAAACTTTTCTTTGACTAGAAATTTGTTGAGAGCCCTGAGATCCAGAATGGGTCGCAGATCGCCCGTCTTCTTCGGAACAAGGAAGTAATGGGAGTAAAACCCCCTGTTCTTCTATTCCAAGGGAACTGTTTCTTTGGCATGGAGATGAAGCAGAGCTTGAGCTTCCTGAAGAAGAAGGGCATTCTGGGATGGATTGGAAGGATACTCTCTTGGAGGAAGCTCTGGTAGAACCTGAGTGAAATGGAGAGAGTATCCTTCCCTGATGATGGTAAGCACCCAGAGGTCGGATGTAATTAACATCCATCGGTTGTAAAAATGATGGAGACGACCTCCTATAGGGGGAAAAAGAGACAGAATGGTGGAGGTTATGCTCTGTTTTAAACAGTCAGAAAGGCTGAGAAGCCTTAGGTGCAGCAGAAGGTTGGGATTTCTGTTGCTTCTGAGGTTGCTGTTTTTTAAGAGGAGGGCGAGTATAAGGAGTCGGCTTTGGCGCAAAATGCCTTTGATAGATAACAGCAGGGCGTGCAGGCTTGTCAGGAGCTGGCTTTGGTTTAGGTATGACAATTGAAGCAAATGATTTTTCATGGTCAGATAATTTTTTAGTGGCTTCCTCGATTGACTCGTCAAAGAGATCGTTGCCTTGACAAGGAAGGTTAGCTAAGCGGTCTTGAAGGTTAGAGTCCATGTCAATGGTACGAAGCCATGCAAGATGACGCATAGCCACAGAGCAAACAGCCGCTCGGGCAGATAACTCAAAGGCATCATAAGATGATTGCAGGAGATGGAGACGTAACTGAGAGAAAGAAGCAATGACTTCTTGAAACTCAAAATGCATGTGGTTATCCATATAAGCCAAAAACTTCGGTAGAAGAGAAAGAAGAAATTCAAAATAAGTGATGAAATAAAAATTATAATTGAGGACTTTAGAGGACATCATAGCATTCTGGTAGATGCGACATCCAAATTTGTCCATAGTTTTCCCCTCCCTGTGGCATAGATCTTGGAAGGATGGGATCTCTTCAAGGAAGATTCAACAAGCAGGAATTGATGAGATAACTGTGAGTTGTCAAATCCCTTGCGATGCACAGTCCAATTTTCCTGGAACTGCTGCTTCAAAGCTTATGAAGTGGAAGCTTGAGACACTCTGCTGGAGGCTGAGGAAGACGCATGACTTCTAGATATTCCTTAGAATATTTGGAGCCAGTATCCAATTGTACATCCAAGTCTACAGCCATCTGTCGCAGGAAAAACGAGAACGATAGCTAATCTGGCAATGCTTTGCCTCGAGAAGGACTCAAGGACGTTGAGGCAGCTTGTGTCGAAGAAGCTTCGGCATGGAAAAAAGCATCAAAGGAACCTGGTGACTTAGATGAGGCAATCGAGACCGGAATATCCCCAAGGTCCGGCATCGGAGACCTCAAATGAGGAGTCGGTGGTCTGGTCGATGTTGGAGTAGAGCGAGGCTTCGAGGAAGATGGTTTATCTTGCGAAGAATGATGCCTGGAAGAATGCCTCGATGAAGGCCTCGAACGGTGGTGAGAACTGTCTAGAACCAGATCTCAAGGATTGAGGAGATTTCACCTCAGAGACGTAAGCAGCCGATGCCAATGTATGAATAGGGCTAGAGGCTGTAGATCGAAGCTCCAGAGGCTTGGAGGAGGAACCTCGATGCACTCGCAAAGACTCTGCCTTGCTGAGAGTGTGAGGATTCTCGTCGATGCACTCGCAAAGAATCTACTCCTTGCTTTTCGTGCTTGGATGGCAGACCAGACACTCGCAGAGACTCTGCTCCATGCAAAGAGTGTGGAAGCTCCGACTGGGACATAGGAAGCGGCTCAACCTCGCAGGAGTCTGCTGAATGCCTAGGCAGGATAATAGGAAGCAGTTTAGGACCCATAATAGTAAAGTACTGAAGAAACTGCTTCTCTAATATGGTCTGGAAAGAAGCCGTCAAGGTGGGATCCGCATCTGAAACCAGACCACCTGCTTTGGCTGGAGGTTCCTTCGAGGCAGTGTGAGTGTGTTTCGACTTAATAGTCTTGGACACTTTAATCACCACCAGTGGAACCGACTGCTGAGCTATCTGACCTGAGGAAACAGGGGAAGATACAGCAGATGACGTCAAGCCGCTGCAAACGATGAAGGTTTGATGAGGCTCGAGGTGGAAGCAGGAGGTGCAGAAGGAGCCTCGATGGAAGTCGAGGCCGAAGACACCTTCGAAGTCGAGGGATCAGTTGGAGACTCCATCTCGAAGAGCTTGTCCACCAGAATGCAACGACGCTTGAAAGCACGAGGCTGAAGTGTTTGGCAAGGCAAGCACGACCTTGGATGATGGCACGACTTGAGGCAGCGTCTGTGAGGGTTCGTGAGGGAGATCGCGTGCTGACACTTGCTACACCTCTTAAAGCCTGTAGCAGGCCGGGACATAGGCTGAAAAATAGCCGCCGCAAAGTCGAAGCTCGCAGGCTATGGCTGAGCGGCCCATCCTGGAGAATGGACAGAAGAAGACAAAAATTATTATTTTTTTAACTAAAGGAAATAAAACAAAATAAAACAGCGATTTGTGAAGAACATACACCAACCACGGTTGAAGAGAAGGCAAAAAGTGAACGAAGTTGAATGCAGAGAGTCAAAGACGGACTTCTCGGCTCCGCGGAAAACTAAGAACTGAGGAAACACGCCCTGTGCTGGGCGGGAAGGCACTCGCGCATGCGCGGTGCGGGTGACTCGAAACTTCGAGTTTCTTCTAGCAAGTCTGCTTGTGAGGCGTCCACATCGGGGCTCCGTCGATTGACGTCACCCATATGTGAGAATAGGCTGCCTGCTTGTCCTGGGATAATAGATGTAATGCTGCTTATGCCAGGAATAAGTAGTGGGTTTTCCCAAGTCCACCTTAATGATGTCTTATTTACCCTGTTAAATCCAGTTAAAAATTGTGCTCCCCCCCCAATCTCATATGAAATGGGTCATCACTTCCTGGTAGCAGAGATCATAATGCACTTAAGCAACCTGAAATATTCAACAAGCAATCAGCCCTTGTTGCTTTAACATTAAAATGCTTCAGGGCAAGTTATTCTGGTACAGACCTTGATCCCTAACTGAATTCACATCTTGGACGCACAATATATGATTGTAAAAGCCATTAACTAAAATTATGCTAATGGACTTAGCTCAGACTCTGTGGTGTTATTGTCTGCTTCAAGCCCATTATGAGTTCCGCTTATTCAGCACTTAGCTTCAGAGAACAAACATTTAATGGAATGATATAAATAACCTGACTCTGTTAGAGAGTGGTGTGTCAGGTATGGTTGGGTTGTAGGACTGAATATAGGGAGATTGTTCAGAATCCTTTTTGTTTTCGACTTTTACTACAAAGATCTTGTGGGGTCATTTACTAGCAATAAGTGCACAGTAATACTTTAGTCTATGCTATGTGCCTCAGGGTCTATTTTATTTCTACGGCCTCTGTGGCAGATTGCATATGCTAACTCTGTTAGATATCACTAACTTTTAATTTTGACTCCTTTTGTCTGCAGCTGTCATTGTGCTGTTATCATTTTATTTCTCCACCTAGAATCAATAGTGATTTGTGAGATAAAAATGTTTCTAATAACCATTTTCTTAGAAATAATGGTAATAAAAATATTTTTAGTAATTGCACAGAAAAGAAGCAATTAACAAAAGTAAAGTAATTGAATTGTGAAATGCAGTTTTCTGTAAGTATAGTATAGAAAGTAACTGCATTGGTGTCTATTTCATAAATTATTTATTTATTTTTAAAATTCATATACCATCCATATCTAGATAGTTTTCATATAAAATATACATAACATAAAATCAACATTACAAAAAGCTGAGTCTTCATGACATTTCTTGCCCACTTCATCTATTACTTATATAAATAGAAATCTTTCCTTACATGAATGTAGATACAAATAGCTGCATTTTCAATAGTTTTTCACACACATCCAGGAGGGGTGGGAGGGACGGGGAAAATATTTTATATTATTATTTGATTGGATGTAAGTGCTGTTCTATGTATTATTTGTCTGTAAAAAAAAGTTTTGTGCACTTTGTATTTGAATAGAAAATCAATAAAGAATTTTTTTTTAATAGTTTTTTTTAATTTCAAACTGTCATCACATAGGCATTGCCCTATCAATGCATTCCCCATTTTCTAGTTTTAGCATGCCGCACTATAGTCAATGTTTCAAGTAACATGATATTTTCTGAATGCAATGCTCTACCAACATCAGTAATTGCTTAAAATGTAAAGGTATTGGATAGTAAAGTGAATAATCAAGATTACTTTATATTGGACTCTCTGTGCTAATGGTAACCAGTGCAATTTCCAAAGGACTGGGGTTATGTGCTCATTTCTTGCAGTGCCCATAACCAACCATGCTGCTGCATTTTGGACCAAGTACAACACATTGCTCCTTGTTTTAGTTATTTCAAAGCATAGTGCGTCTTACTATGGGACAATTTTGAGAAATCAGTTGTGTGAGCCTACCATATAGATAGTTTTGGCCTGCACAACCTATGTCAAGTTTCTAAAGAAAACAGCACAGGAGAGGGGAATTTTCTGCTACAGCTTGGGGAGGGAATGCACAGAATCCTGAATGTGATTAAGAAGCGCTATGAAGACACAGAGAGATTTGCTGCAATATTTTGCAGTCTGACAAAACTTGCGGGAGTTTTGTACCATTTTCTACGGCTTTTTACTGCAATACTAAGAAAAGAATATCACAAAGCAAGGGCCCCTTGTAGTAACATACGGCCTGATATTCAGCCTAGTACAGTATTGTTGTATTTGTTTGCTCTGAAAAATTATATGATGTGAGCCATTAAATCAAGGGTGATATAATCACGTGGATTAAAAACTGGTTGGTGGATAGGAAACAGAGAGGGGGGGTAAATGGACAATACTTGGACTGGAAAAACATCACAAGTGGAGTGCCGCAGGGTTCGGTGCTCAGGCCCGTGCTCTTCAGCATATTTATAAATGACCTGGAAATTGGTATGACGAGTGAGGTGATTAAATTTGTGGACAATACAAAATTATTCAGAGTGGTGAGGACACAGAAGGATTGCGAAGACCTACAATGAGACATAAATGCACTCGAGGAATGGGCAGTGAAATGGCAAATGAAGTTCAACGTGGATAAGTGCAAGGTGATGCATGTCTGTAACAAAAATCTTATACACAAATACAGAATGTCCGGTGCAGTACTCGGAGGGACCCCCCCAGGAAAAAGACTTGGGAGTATTTGTAGACAATTCAGCGCAATGCACGGCAGTGGCGAAAAAGGCAAACAGAATGCTAGGAATGATTAAGAAGGGAATCACAAATAGATCGGAGAAGGTTATCATGCTGCTGTACTGGGCCATGGTGTGCCCCCACCTGGAATACTGTGTCTAACACTGGTCACCATACATGAAAAAGGACATAGTACTACTCAAAAGGGTCCAGAGAAGAGTGACAAAAATGGTTAAGGGACTGGAGGAGTTGCCGTACAGTGAGAGGCTAGAGAAACTGGACCTCTTCTCCCTTGAAAAGAGGAGACTGAGAGGGGACATGATCCAAACATTCAAGATAATGAAGGGAATAGACTTAGTAGTGAAAGAGAGATTGTTCACCCTCTCCAAGGTGGAGAGAACAAGAGGGCACTCTCTAAAGTTAAAAGGGGATAGATTCCGTACAAATGTAAGGAAGTTCTTCTTCACCCAGAGAGCGGTAGAAATCTGGAACGCTCTTCCGGAGGCTGTTATAGGGGAAAGCATCCTCCAGGGATTCAAGACAAGGTTAGACAAGTTCCTGCTGAACCAGAACGTACGCAGGTAAGGCTAGACTCAATTAGGACACTGGTCTTTGACCTAAGAGCCGCCGCATAAGCGGATTGCTGGGCACGATGGACCACTGGTCTGACCCAGCATCGGCAATTCTTATGTTCTTTTGAACAGGGTTCATACCCCTCAGTCCTTTCCTCCATCTCCGAAGGAGACCAAGGAAAAAAGCTACCAGACACAATGAGTAGGTTAAACATTCAAGGCCTTGGGAGTTCTTGGTGTTCTCCTAACTGGTAGAATATCAAGCAAGAATTTTCTGAACTACAAGTGACTGTTATTTTATTAGGTTTATGACATTACTTATTTCATTATTAAACATATAGTATGTAGTTAGTACATCTTCCAGTTAAATTGCAATTACTTCATTAAGGTTCAATGATAAATTGCATACTCCAGCAATGTTCTTTTAGTTAGTTCATTCACATGATTTCTTGTCAATCTTATTTCATTAGTAATTTTCCCTAGCAACAATATAATGACTTAGTTATCACATGCTTTTGGTTTTGTTTCTATCAGCATTTACATTTAGACTAGCTGAGATCATAGTTTATTTCAATGAATTAGACATCTTATAACAATGTGTTTGCTTAGGGCACACTTACCTGATCCCTGTTCTAGGACTTAGGCACTTCTATTCTGATACTGGAACAGGATGCACCTGGGTCAAACATCTAATCAAACAATATTGGCTTATGAGTCCCCTTATATACAGCATAATACTATTATTGCCATTACATTCATTGAAGCAGTTATTTACAATGTCCAATGTGACACGGACAAAAGGACATAGACTGAAGCTGAGGGGGGACAGATTCAGGACGAATATCAGGAAGTTCTGTTTCACGCAGCAAGTGGTGGACACCTGGAATGCTCTCCCAGAGGAAGTAATTGCAGAATCCACCGTTCTAGGATTTAAGGGTAAACTAGATGCACATTTCGTTAAGAGTGGCATAGAGTGATACGGGTAAGGGTAAATTAGATGCACATCTCCCTTGAGAAGCATACAATGATATGGAGACTAAAACTAAGCCAGGGTACAAATGGCGGGGCCTCCACGTGTGCGGATCACAGGATTTGATGGACCCAGGATCTGATCCGGAGATGGCAATTCTTATGTTCTTATGAAGCATATTTCTATAATAGCAACAATATTCAAGTCTTCCTCCATCAAGTCTTGCAAATTCTGAACATTTTTACTTAGACTATGAGTATTTGTGCTCATTGCTTTCTATGTCTTATTAAGTGAGTTATTTAGATAGTTTTCTATATTAACATTATCTTCCCCACTGCTGTCATGATTTTTAAGATCATTCACGGCATCCTTCCTCCCCTAATCCCATTATCCTTTAACTCCTCGAATCCTGACTCCACCAGACCCACCCAAAGATATAACCTATCCTTCCCCTCTCTACGCGGTATTCTCTATGCAGGTAAACTGGGAAAGTCTCTTCTCTTCAAAATCACAGGTCTCTGGAACGACCTTACTATCCCTTTGCGGAACCTGGGCTCTCTCCAACTATTCTGCAAGCAACTGAAAACTTGGCTCTTCTCTAACATGTAATTCTATTTTCCCCCTTACTCTTCCATTCTATATATAAGTTCATGTAAACCTTTTCCTTTCTCTTCTTATATTTTAAGTTCTTGTAAACCGTGCCAAGCTCCACTTCTGTGGAGAGGATGCGGTATATAAACTTAAGGTTTAGTTTAGTTTAGTTTAGTTTAGTTTTACTGGAGGGTGAATGTCTCTGCGACATAGGCTGCAATCTAACCGGGCCTACTGTGTTATAGTCTCTGTGGCGGTGCTGGTAGCAGATTGGTTGGAAACTGGGAAGTCCTGAATGCTTCTTTAATTGCAGTCAGACAGACCCAGCTAAAATGCAGGTCTATCTTTGGTTGCTAGGACTTAACTGGATAGCCATGGAATATCAGCTTAGTTGACTATGTCTCAGGTGGCCAAAAAAACAGAAATATAATGCTGATCACTGGATATGGTGCTGGCATTAAATTTCTGGTTTCACGTAGACTATCTCCTGTGTTTGTGAGGAGCTAGCTAAATTAAAAATAGACAAAGCGATGAGGCCTGTTGAGATACATCCCAGGGTACTCAAAGAACTCAGAAAGGTTCTAGAGACTCTAGAAACATAGAAAGTGACGGCAGATAAGGGCCAAGGTCCATCCAGTTTGCCCACACCAATGACCCTCCCTTACCTATCTCTGTGAAGAGATCCCACGTATTGATCCCATTTAGTCTTAAAATCAGGCACGCTGCTGGCCTCAATTACCTGTATCGGAAGACCGTTCCATCGATCCACCACCCTCTCGGTGAAGAAGTATTTCCTGGTGTCGCTATGCAATTTCCCTCCCCTGATTTCCACGGATGCCCTCATGTTGTCGTGGGTTCCTTGAAAAAGAAGATATCCTCCCCCACCTCGATACGGCGTGTGAGGTATTTGAACGTCTTGATCATGTCTCCCCTCTCCCTGCGTTCCTCTAGTGTGTAGAGCTGCAATTTATTCAGCCGTTCCTCATACGGGAGATCCCTGAGTCCTGAGACCATCCGGGTGACCATTCGCTGGACCAACTCAAGTCTCGGCACATCTTTGCGGTAATGTGGCCTCCAGAATTATACACAGTATTCCAGATGGGGTCTCACCATGGACCTATATAATGGCATTATGACTTCGGGCTTACGGCTAACAAAACTCCTGCGTATGCAACCTATGATTTGTCTGGCCTTAGATGAAGCTTTCTCCACTTGATTAGCAGTCTTCAAGTCCTCACTGATGATCATCCCTAAGTCTCGTTCCGCTACAGTTCTCTCTAGGATCTCACCATTAAGAGTGTAAGTTTTGCATAGATTTTTGTTGTCAAGGTACATAACCTTGCATTTTTTGGCATTGAAACTTATCTTTTCAATTCTTCCTTAGGGTCTAGTGTGGTCCTGGAGGACCAGAGAAAAGTGGATGTGGTTCCTCTGTACAAGAGCGGAAGTAAGGAGATGGTTGGAAATTACATGCCAGTTAGTCTGACCTCGATAGTGAGTAAACAAATGGAAATGCTTCTTAAGCGGTGGACAGTGAGATTTCTAGAATCAAATTGACTGCAGGACCCGAGGCATCTGATTTTATGAGAGGCAAGTCTTGTCAGACAAATCTGATTGATTTCTTTGACTGAGTAACCAAACAGTTAGATATGGGAAGGGCACTATATATAGTGTACTTCAACTTTAGCACAGCTTTCGACACAGTGTTGCACAGGAGATTGATAAATAAACTGAATGCATGCGGTATGGATAACATGACCATTTATTTTTTTCCTCAAAACGGGACAGGACATACCCCCCCCGGCAGGACCCCCCAGCAGCTGCCTCTTGTTCTGTCTTCTAGCAGCGGCAGAGAAGCGCACATGGTATGCACAAGATTTTCGCACACCTTCCTGGTCCCGCGCCACTCACTGAATGGCTGCCATCAGTTCTTGTGGGACTTGTGAGAACTGACTGCAGCCATTCAGTGAGCAGCAAGGGACCAGGCAGGTGTGCTGATCTGCTGCTGCTGGAAGACATCAGGACAGGAGGCAGCCGCCGGGATTAAAAAAAGGTACCCGGGGGTGGGGGGGGGGGAGCAGCTGTATTCGCTACGGTACTTGTTTCTTCAGCGGGCCCCTAAAAACGAGACATTTCGGTGCCCAAAGCTATGCTTGGGGACAATGGGACAGGCTACCTAAAAACGGGATGGTTCTGTTCAAAACGGGACTTATGGTCATGTTAGGTTTGGACCCTATAGTGATAAACTGGATTAAAAGCTTGTTAAATGGAAGGAGAAAAAGGGTAATGGTAAATGGAGTTTGATTGGAGGAAAAGGATGTTGTTAGTGGAGTGCCACAGAGATCTGTCCTTGGGCCAGCTCTATTTAACATCTTTGAGAGTGATATTGTGGAAGGACTGCCTGACATAGTTTGCCTTTTTGTGGTTGATACCAAGCTCTGTAATAGGGTAGACCCTCAGAGGGTGTAGATAACATGAGGCAGGATCTGGCGAAGCTTTAAAAATGGTCAGGCAATTGGCAACTAAGATTTAATGCTAAAAAATGCAGGGTCATGCATTTGGGCTGCAAAGGTCCAGGAGAACAGTATAGTACAGGAGGTGAGAAACTTTTGTGCAAGGAAGAAGAGAGGGACTTGGGATTGATTGTGTCTGATGATCTCAAGATGGCAAAATAGGTACAAAAGGTGATGGTCAAAGCCAGGAAGATGCTTGGATGCATAAGGAAAGGAATGGACTGTAGGAAAAGAGGTGATAATACTGTTGTGTAAGTCTCTGGTGAGGCCTCATTTGGAATATTGTGTGCAATTTTGGAGACCACACCTTCAAAAAGATATAAAGAGGATAGGGTCGATTCAGAGGGCTGCTACAAAATTGGTTAGTAGCCTTTGTCATAAATCTTATGGGGACAGACTGAGAGAACTTAATATGTATACTCTGGAAGAAAGACGGGAGGGGATATGATAGAGACATTTAAATATTTCTGTAGCATTAATGTACTGGAGGAGAGTCTTTCAAATGAAGGAAAACTCTGGAAGGAGAGAGCATAGGATTAAGTTAAGGAATAATGTAAGAAAATACTTCTTTACAGAAAGGATGGTAGATGTGAAGAATAGTCTCCCGGTAGAGGTGGTGGAGATGAAGATAATTCTGAATTTAAGATAGCGTGAGACAGGCATGTAGGATCTCTTAGGGAGAAGAGGCAATACTGAATCATGTGGCAGGGCAGACTGAATGGGCCATTTGGCCATTATCTGCCATCATGTTTCCATATTTCTCTGTTTCCTGCGGTCTGAATATTGGGCAAGCAAGACTATACTGGGCACCAGGTACAATGCGAGTCAAATTAAATTAAACCTACGACTACTATTTATCATTTCTATAGTATTGAAAAGCGTATGCAATACTGTACAATTCACATGCAATAGACAGTTCCTGTTCAGAAGAGCTTACAATCTAATTGGACAGACATACAGGACATGAAGGGGTATTTCTTGCAGAAAGAATGATAGGATGGACATAGGTAATTTTATGGTGAATGGGAATAAGGAGTTGAAGAAAGCATCAAAAAAGTGAGCTTTTAGCTTGAATTTGAATACTGCAAGAGATGGCACCTGATGTAATGACTCAGGGGGGGTTGTTCCATGCACACAATGCAGCACTATAAAAGGGATAAAGTCAGTAGGTGGCAATGAAAGAGAAGAGTATGGATAAGAGGGACTTGCCCGATGAACGGAATTCACAGGGGGGAGCATAGGGGAAGAGTAGTATGGAGAGATAATGAAGTGCTGCAGAGTGAGTACACTTGTAGGTCAGTAAGAGAAGTTGGAACTGTATTTGGATGGGGAGCAAGTGAAGTGACTTGAGGAGAGGCGTAATGTGAGCGTGGCAGCTCTCACAGAATGCATAAGTCATGCGGCAGAATTTTACACTGATTGAAGGGGAGAGAGATGGTTGAACGGAAGACCTGAGAGAAACAAGTTGCAATAGTCTAAGTGAGAAGTGATGAGAGTGTGGATAAGGGTTTTGGGAGAGTGCTCAGAAAGGAAAGGTCAGATTTAGGTAATAATATAGAGGAAGAAGCAACAGACTTTAGCAGTCTGTTGGATCTGAGCAGAGAAGGAGAGGGAGAAGTCAAAGATAACCCTGAGGTTGTCAGCTGATGAGAAAGGGAGGAGAGTGTTGTCCACAAAGATAGAGAAGGGGGACAGTACCAGAAATCCACTTAACTCAGGTCCTGCCATGGACACAGTCACATGTGCAGCAGCCCCCAAGTCATTTGCAACTTGGTCCTTGTGTGCAGGGGTACTTTCCTAGTGAAGCTACTCATAGGTCCACACAACTGTAGCAATAGAAAGTTCCTTCAATGTTCACTAGATGTGGGCATGGTTCAACCTTTTGCACACATAGCTAACCATCAATAGTTTGTATGTTCTCCTGGAAATGGTTACTTGCACCCTAAGTCCTTTATATTCAGTTCTGGCAAAGTTCTTACAGATACACCAAATATGACTTGCCCCTTGTGTTGAAGTTTTCCTGAAGCAACTTGCTGGCTCTTGGAAGAGATGTCTTCAATCTCCATGACATCAGGCGCTATGCTGGACAGCTATCCATACCCTCTGTTTGTGTGCTCACCAATGCAGTATAGCTTTCACGAATCTTCACCATCCCTTGTTGCTTTCTTGCTTAGCTTCTTCGCTATCTTCACCACAGATTCAGCTTTGAGGTTAGCTTGTGGGTGTCTTAGTGATGTATTAACATGTTCAAACCCCTACTCAGCAGAAAACTTTTTAAACTGCATGCAAGTAAACTGAGAACCATTTTCTGAGATCACTCGATCTGGTTGGCCATAATGTGCAAACTATACTTTGCAACTTTTGATTGTGGTTTAAGTACACAGGTCTGGCAACAGTTCAATTTTTTTCTGAATATTGATCCAATATCAACAGAAACTCTTTCCCAGCATAATGTTTAAGTCTATACTGTCAATTTGCCAAGTCTGCTCTGACATGAATATTAATTGGAGGTGGAACAAATGCTCACAGTCTTTGACCTTGTCTTGCATATTAGGCCAATAAAGGCAAAGGGGAGGGGATTCGATATACAACCTTTCTGTGGCTACAAGCAAAGTAGTTTACATATCATACACAGGCACTTAGGGCCTGATTCTGGAAGTGCTGCCTGCCATGGCAGATATCTGCAAAACGAGCACCTGCCGTGTGTCAGTCACCAGCAAGTGCCACCTTGGCACCTTAAATGTAGGCCAGCTTTTGAAGGCCTACATTTAAGGTGCCAGTCTCACGCCTAAGGAATCTAAGGAACAAATGCCAAAGGAACCTTCCGGTGCAAACCATGCCCACACCGGCCTTAGGCATCCCTGTGCTCCTTCATAGGTGCAATACAGATACCTAAGAACTGCGCCTGCATTAAAAAAAAAGTGTGTCCCGATTGGTTTGTTAGATGGCGGTAGGACACCTACCACTGCCTAACTTTGGAACACCGTTTGGAGAATTTGGGCCTTATTTTTTACCTGGGGTAACAGAGGGTTAAGTGATTGCTTTAGAGCAGGGGTCCCCAAAGTCCCTCCTTGAGGGCCGAATCCAGTCAGGTTTTCAGGATTTCCCCAATGAATATGCATTGAAAGCAGTGCATGCACATAGATCTCATGCATATTCATTGGGGAAATCCTGAAAACCTGACTGGATTCGGCCCTCAAGGAGGGACTTTGGGAACCCCTGCTTTAGAGTCACAGGGAGCTTTAGTGGGACTGAAACCCAGATCCCCTGGTTCTTAGGGCACTATGCTAACCATTAAGCTACTCATTTAGGCTATCAGGACTACTGTGACTATTAGCATCTCTTGTTGCAGTGATTTGGGAATAATAACCTTTTATATAAAATGTCATTCCGTATGCTGATTTCATCCCTGAAAGACTAGTATTCCCTAATTTCATCTTAGCCAGGACTACAAACTTCAGTACTTGCAAGATCTTGCCTCTTGTGGTGTGCTATATGGTCTGATGCAGCCTCTAGTCTGTGACATTCATATAATCAGCCAGTTTGTTCTTGCTGCACCCAACAAACCCTGAGGTGTTCAATACCAGCACTGAATTACTGATAGTTGTCTGCAGTGGCTCTGCTGAGTGTGTCACTAATAAACTTTTCAGGGCCTGATTTGCAACCAACATTGAGGTTGTAATGTTGCAGCATCAACAACATGATCTGAAGCTGCTTAGCTTCACACAACAGGGGCTTTCTGAAGATTTCTGTCAGAGGCTTGAGATCAGTTTCTGTTGTAACTATGTTCCTATTATAAAGATAATGATGTAAAGCACTGGCAGGCAATCACAACGCTGAGACGTTCTTTTTCAATTTGTTCATAATTTTCTTGAGCTGTGGTAAGCACCCTAGATACAAAGGTTCCCTGGTTAACCCTCAAGCCCATTTTTGCTATAAGCACTCTCTATTGTAGTCCTTTTACTAAGGTGCGTTAGCGCACTAAATGCTAATGCACGCCATGTCCATAGGATATAATGGACACGTTAGCACGCATTAGCGTTTAGTGTACACTAAAACGGCTAGCATGCCTTGGTAAAAGAACCCCATTATGTCTAATGGGTTTAGTAACATCATATAGTATAGGCAGTCCCCGAGTTACAGACGCCCAACTTAAGTACGACTTGTACTTAAGAACCTGGTTGCATCTTCATTTGATTTCACTGAGCAGTATTTCTAGTGGCATAGTAGACTACTACACTTCTCCTATAGCAGATTCAGGAATGATGCACAGCCACATTAAGAACAGTGTGTGGTTGTGCACGCTGTATCTTTGAGGGAACACTGGTAGGGGCACTTGATCCTTTTGTCAGCTGGGAGCAGAGGTAAGCAGCAAGAATCTTAAAATCTATAAGTTCTGACTTAAAAACAGCTTTAAAAATGTAACTCGTTCTTAGCCTGGGGACTGCCTGTATCTCAACACAAGGGCAAAGGTGACCAAGTGTTTTATTTTCTGAACTACCTAGTCATGCTTTCAACACAAGTGCCAAACTGTATCTTTATCCAGAAGTCTTCTTAAGAACTCATATATCTCAGACACGTGACATGAATTTTATTAGCAAACAAGAAGGGGAAAGAAGAATTTTGCCTCAAAAGTAGCACAACCAAACAGCAAAAAGAGGCAAAAGAGATGTCAGATTATCAACCAAGCAGTTCCTTTATTATATCAAATAATGTCACTCAAAATATAGAATTATTTACTCAAAATGCATCACAAATTGTCCATCTGATTCAAGAGTTATAACTTGGTCTGTGTCACACCTAGATTGTCCCAACTAGGATCCCAGTTTCGGCATCTGAGGATGCCTTCATCAGGGGGTAAATGGACAGCATAATTCGGCAGGCAAACTATAGGAGAACTCAGCGTGGGACAGCATCTCTGAGGTGAAAAACGCTGAGTTCTCCTATATTTTGCCTGCTGACTTATGCTGCTTTTAACCTCAACAGTGTCCACTTTTCCCCTGATGAAGGCATCTTCAGTTGCCGAAGCTGGGATCCTAGTTGGGACAATCTAGGTGTGACCCAGACCAAGTTATAACCCTTGAATCAGATGGACAATTTATGATACATTTTGAATGACATTATTTGACATAAGAAAGGAACTGTTTAGTTGATCTGACATGAATTTTGTTAGGTAAGTTAAAAATCTAATGAAATGCTGCATGGATTTTACATCTTAAAGCAATGGCATACCTTGTACGACTTTAATCTTCCCCCTGGTCTATAAGATATGTCCTGTAAAAAACAAGATATGGAAGCAGATTTCTTTCACCTTGAATTGTAATTTCTTTATACGGAGCTGTAGTTTTACGTGCCTCTAGCAATCAGTTAAGACTAAGAGCTTGTTATTGTGGTCATGTTGTGTTTTCTCATCAGACTCACTATAGTCAATAATGAGAATATCTCCTGCCATTGACTCAATGCCAGTGAGTCCATCTAAAAGTTCATTTTTAGTAGGTTTGAAATAGGCTTCTAATACATCCAAGATAACTTTAGTTCTTTAAAAAAAAAAAAAAAGATAACTTTAGTTAAGTAAAAAAAAAAGAATTGTAACCCACCTGGGGGAAGAGTCTTAGTACTGGAGCTTGGTTCTTGCAGAGCTCCAATGCTGAGGAAGAGCAGACCAACAACCTAACTTTATTCTCACACCAATATAGTGAAAAACACCCAGTGATTTAAAGTGGAGGGTACTTGATATGATCACAGTAAGGTGGGAGGGTGGCAACATAGAGCGCATGTTAAATCTAAGAGAACTCAGATGGATGTTTCTAAACTAAACTAAACTAAACTAAACCTTGGGTTTATATACCGCACCATCTCCACGAATGCGGAGCTCGGCACGGTTTACAGGAAGAAAGATGAGAGAGGAACTACAGTGGAGAGATTAAAGAGTTAGGTGTAAAGGGGGAAGGCGAGAGGCCTAAGAGGGGGGAAGTGTTACAGTTTTGAGAATAGCCAGGTTTTTAGGTGTTTGCGGAAGAGTTGGAGGGAGCTTGAGGTTCGGAGAGGGGAGGTGAGGTTATTCCAGATCTCAGTGATTCTAAAAGGGAAACAATGGCCCCTAATGGTCTGAACGAAGTCTCGGACTGGATGGCCCAAGTGGATGCATGAGGGGATCAAGATTGATTAGGATTGGGATGAATGAGATAGAGGGATTGTGTGATAGGCTGTTAGCTGGTATGATGAGGACGTCAGGGGAGGGGCCTATTTAAGGCTTATTTAAGGCTCAGGTTTGCTGCTGCGGCCATCTTAGAACGTCAGCAGCAGTGAGAAATGGAACAAGCTTTTGCTTATCCTTAGGTAAGGGTTGTTGTTTTTGATAACTATATTGAAAATAGGGGAGTATTTGAAGATATAATGTGGTTTTTGTATTTATTGCAGTTCCCCCGACCTTTGATAAAGATACTCGAAACGTGTCGGGAAGGGGAACCGGAAGGACTAAAAAGATAAGTTAAATTTTAAACTACATAAGTTATAAAGAAAATTAAGTTATAAACTAGAAACAAAAATTATAAAAGGGAATTATGAAGAGCACCATTCCATTCCAGTTCATTTGAATTGGTGGAATCTGAACTCCCAATACTCATTAAGTATAAGAATTACCTGAGTGTGTATTATTAGAGGAAGAGCAGAGGCTTTGTAGTGGTTCTGCCGTGATCCTGGGGTGAGGGGTCTAGGTAGGCAGGTCCAGTCCCAGAGGCGCAGCAATCATCTATTTTGCTGGGCATGAGAAAGAAGAGAGCAGGGATGTAATCACAGCTTTAACTTGGCTGTGGCTGAAATTTATTAAGACCTCTGGGCTGTAAAATGGTTCAAGAGCAGTTCTTTGGCTGGGGAGAGCAGGTATAGCTGCTAACTATGTATGTGAAAGTTTGTGTGGTGCATGAATGAGTGTGGTGTGAATGTTCCAAGCCTGGAATTGTGTGTGTGGTGAATTCTGAAAGGAGAAAAAAAACCAACAGTTTTGGCAGTTGGGCACAGGACTGAGAATGAGTTGGATGTTGAATTGGTGAACTTAAGTACAGTTATTGAGGTCTGACATTTGATTAGAAAGATTCAAGATTCAAGATTCTTTATTTTTGATATACCGTCTATAAAGAATACATGTCTAGACGGTGTACATTATAAAAAATTATAAAACAATTAAAGGAAGCAAATAAAAAACGGTAGTATATCAAATATTAAAAATACTGGACAAATTTAAATTAACATACATGAGACGAAAGGATAGTAGGGGAGAGAGAGGTTGTTTAAAATACATCGAAGTAAAATTAATAAAAAAGGGTGGTAAATGGGGAGTGGTAAAAACAACAGGAGGGGATCACTTTAAGAAGAAGTGTTAGATATTTCAAAAATACATATGAATCAGGAAGTTAAAAAGTAGAGGCTGATGCTAGAGAGTAAAAGCATCTTTAAAGAGGAAAGTTTTAAGTTTAGTTTTAAATTTTTCGAGGGAATTCTCTAATCGAATGTTGAGTGGAAGAGCATTCCACACAGAGGGGGCAGTAACTGAGAAGATGGATTTGCGAGTGATGTCATGAAACAGTTCCCAGATTGACGGTATAGAAAGTAAATTTTGATTATTTGATCGGAGGACCCTTGATGATGAGTAGGGGATCAAAAGTTTGTCTATAGATGCCGGCTGATTAGAGTTTTTAGTTTTGAAGGTGAGGAGAAGTATTTTATAGGAAAGACGATGAGAAACAGGTAACCAATGTGCTTTACGAAAAAGAGGGGTGACACGATCAAATTTTTTAGCATGATAGATTAATTTAACAGCAGTATTTTGTAATAATTGTAAACGACGGATTTCTTTCTGGGTTATGCCTTGAAAGAGGGCATTACTGTAGTCAATAGTTGAGATTACTAGGGAGTGAATCAAGATATTAATAGAGGAATGGTCGAGAAAAGAGGAAATAGAACGGATGAGCCTGAGCTTATGAAAGCATTTCTGCATGACTGCACTAATTTGTTGATGGAAAGTAAGATCCCTGTCTAGAATGACTCCAAGGAGTTTAACTTTGTTATCTATTTGAATTGGGGAGGAGTCAATACTGATGGGTAGACATAGATGGTCATCTGGGGAAATCGAGAAAAGAACACTGGTAGTTTTAAGAATGCTCAATGATAGTTTATTATGCCAAAGCCAAAGGCTGATTTTGTTGAGTTTTTGATTAATTTCTGTTATGTCTTCAGGGGATTTAGGATTTATGGGATGAAGTAATTGAATATCATTGGCATAAGTGTATATAGTGAAACCTATAGATTGGGCCAAGGTGAGTAGTGGAGCTAGGAATATATTAAAGAAAAGGGGAGAAAGAACTGAACCTTGGGGCACTTCATAGTTTTGGTAAATAGTGGAAGAGATGGAGTCATTAAAACTGACTTTGTAGTTTCGGTCTGGAAAGTAGGAGAACCATTGCAAAACTGTACCTGAAATATTAATAGATTCTAGTCAAGCTAGAAGTAGGGAGTGATCAATTGTATCAAAAGCAGAAGTGAGATCTAAAAAGATTAGAATAGAGGAGTTACGGTGATCTCTAAAGTAATGAATTGAAGTAGTTAATCCGATGAGTGACAATTCAGTAGAGTAATTTTTTCGAAAGCCTGTTTGATAGGGATGTAAAGCATAAGTTTTTTCAGCGAAATTTGACAGTTGGTTGAAAACCAATTTTTCGATTATTTTTGCTAGGAAAGGTAAGTTTGCAATAGGACGGTAGTTGTTGATTTGATTTTCAGATTTATTTGTTTAAGCTTTGGAAATACAAGAGCAGATTTCCAAGAGGATGGTAAATAGCTGGTAGTGAGGCTTTTGATGATCATATCAAGTATGAATGGACCAAAGATGCTGAAGTGATTTTTAAGAATAGTGGGGGGCAAATTTTCTAGAGAGTTGTTCCTGGGGTATAGGCTCTGCATTATGACCTGCAGTTCCTCTAGTGCAGGTAAACAGAAAGTTGAGAATGAACTAAAGGGAAGTGAATATTTGGGTAGAGGGGAAGTGGGTCTGTTAGGTATTGAAGAGCTAATAAGTGTTGTTTGTACATCTTTGATTTTTTGATCAAAATGATCAGCCAGGGCTTGGGCTGTAGGTTGGTTTGAAGTAGGACCTGGTCTTTTAACGTAGGGGGAGAGCGAGCGAATGGAATATAGTGCTGAAGAGTTTTTGGTGGTAGATATATGGTTAGTATAGTATTTTTTCTTGGCTGCCTGTAGGGACTTCTTGTAGAAGGTGGCTTGTTCTTTGTATTTTTTAAAGTGTAGATGAGGAGCGTTTGCGTCTCCAGAGCCTTTCAACAAAGTGGAGCTGATGACGAATAAGAAAAAGTTCCTGGCTATACCATGTTTTTTTAGTTGAGGAGGTGGAATGAGTGTGGGAATGAATGGGGGCCAGATAATCTAGCAATTGTTGTTTTTCTGTACCAGGTTATGGATTGTTCATTGAAAGCAAGATCAGAAAATTCTTCTATGTGCAGTTCCAGGTGGGTATTAATAGAATTGGTAGTAATGTTGCTGTAATCACAAGTATGGTAAGTGTATGAATTGGATAGAGATGTGCATGAGTTTTGGGGAAGATTTGGACTAATTAAAGTGTGATCAGTTCAGGAAAGAGGAAAAGTTTGAGGATTTTTAAATCCTGAAGAAAGAGAATTAGGGACAAAGATCATATCAATGGTATGACCGGCTGAATGTGTAGGATTATGTATAAGGGGAGTTAGTGAGATATCAGAGATAAAAGATAGAATATCAGAAGTAATTGGATTATTAGGGACATCAAAATGAATATTAAAGTCTCCTAATATAATAGGGTACTCATGGGAAATACAGAAATCTAAAATAATAGATTGAAGAGATATTAAATTGTCTTTTATAATTGGGGGAGGTAGATAAAGGAGTTGGAAGTGAAGAGGGAGAGGGTTAGAGAAGGTGAATTGGAAAATCTCAGCAAATGCACAGGTTGTACTGGGTAGTTCAAAATTAAAAGGAAGAGAAGAGTGATAGATAACAGCAACACCTCCTCCAGTTTTGTGAGACCGGTAGGAAGGTTTGAAAAGAAAGTTATTAGGACAAGCTTGATGTATGTAGGCATCTTCCCCTTCTGATAGCCAGATTTGAGTAAGACAAAGGATATTTAGGTTGTGTTGTAGAATAAGATCATGCACCACATGATATTTGCTCTTGACAGAGCGAACATTTGAGAGTCCAAGTTTTATATCAGTGGAAAAGTTAGGGGTTTGGGAAGGGGTGGAAGAAGGAGGGATAAGAGAGATAGGAGATAGATATCTTGGATGTACTGTGTTTGTGAAAGCGGGCCGAGAAGGGGGCCGATGTCTCCAAAAGACTGGAATTTGGGAGCTCATTCTAGCAAAAGTTGAAAAAGAAAAGAAAAAGAAAATAGCGAAACAAGAGAAAGAAAAAAGTTTTATTAGATGGGTGAATAACATGATCTGGTGAGGGAAGTCCAAGAAGGCACAAAGGAGGCGCACAAAGGAGTGCAATAAGGAGCAGGACCTGCTCCTTGTGCGCGCTCCTTTGGCGCGTGCCTTCTCTGCGGTATGTGTCGCAGGTAGAACTAGATTTAAAGAGAGCTACCGATGATGTAAGCAGGGGGCGGAGTCGCCGCTTCGCAGTGGCAGTCTCCAATGGGAAACTCCGATGATGTGAGCAGGGGGTGGAGTGCGTAAATTTGAATACTTGAGTAATAACTTAGGCAGAGTGAGCAGTTAGAATAATTTCTAAGTGTCTTAAAGTATTTTAAGGTATCTGTGGAAATCTCCTTTCTGTTCCTTCTATTCGCCAGATAGTTTACGACACCACCCACAAAACCATTTTTTCTTTTGTAGCACCGACACTGTGGAACAATCTTCCTAGTAATCTCAGACAGGAAAACTGCACCTCCAGATTTAAATCAACACTTAAAACCTCTCTCTTTAAGGACGCATTTGATATGTAAATGGAGATAGTCCTTCAATAATAATATTTTAGTACTTCCAGAATAGGTTTTTAATCTGTCTACCCTTTCCCTTTATTGCTTACTCCATTCCCGATTTATTTTTTTATTATAACAATAATTGTAACAGTATTTTCCCTACATTCCTTATGTATCTATGTATAATCTCTGTTTTTAATTGAAATTGGTTTTATTATTCAATTTTTTTTAAACCGCTTAGATTGTGAAATAGGCGGCATATCAAATTCAAATAAACATGAAACTTGGATTAAAGAGGAAAGAAAAACTTCCTAGGAAATTCTTGTTACTAAAAAGAGGTTCAGGGATTTGATTTAGAGGGGAGCCTTTGTTAAACCTAAATTGAATATGATTTTAATAATAATAATAATAATAATAATTTTATTCTTATATACCGCCATACCCAGCGAGTTCTAAGCGGTTTACATCAGTTAGATTAGGATCCGCGTTGACAGCGGATTTACAACAATTTATCAGCTATATAACAAATTTAACCGAACTTGATAGAGGAGGGAGGGAGATTGGGGGGAGGTCGGGAAAAGAGAAGCTATCGTGTAGGAGGGTAAGAGCCGGGAGGGAATTAGGGGGGCGAAGAGTAATGACAATTGGGGGTTCCTTAGGGGACATGTTCAGTAAAAAGGTAAGTTTTAAGTGATTTTCTGAAGCCGAGGTAAGTGGGGGCCTCGAGAATCATTTGGGCAAGCCATGAGTTCAGCTTGGCTGCTTGGAAGGCGAAGGTTTTGTCTAGGAATCTTTTGAGGTGACAAAGTTTTAGCGAGGGGAAGGCAAACAGCTGAATTCTACGGGATTTCTTGTGTAGTACCGGTTAAAATGAGGATTGATGTAACTTGGAGAAGAACCATTTACCGATTTGTAGCAGAAGCAAGCGAATTTAAAAATGACTCTAGATTCGAATGGCAGCCAGTGAAGTTGGTGGTAAAAGGGGGTGACGTGTTCCCATTTCTTTAGGCATTTAAGGTTTTGGAGAGGCTCTGAGGTTCTTTTGTGTTTTAGAGAGAGCTTATGAATGGAGATCTATAAAAAGGGTTTGTGATTTAACAGGTAAACAGGAAGATGTTTTGACCCTGTATCTCTCATGAAATACAGCATATTAATTTATTTCAGAGAAATAGTAGAATGCTGCAGTGATGTTTATGACTCTGAAGGGATTTAACTGAAGTAGAGCTGCAAAGTTAATTTTATTTTTAGAACCAAATGTGAGAGTGCCGAACTGATTATTATTGATTAGTAACATTATTCTTTCTGAACCCAGTTGGTTTAAAGTGAGATTGGTTCATGAAGGAAAGTTAGGGCTCCTTTTACTAAGCTGTGATAGCGTTTTTAGCGCATGCAGAATTTTAGCATGCGCTAAGCCTGTGCTATGCGGCTAGAACTAACGCCAGCTCAATGCTAGCGTTAGCGTCTAGCGTGTGCAGCAATTTAGCACGCGCTAAAACCGCTAGCGCAGCTTTGTAAAAGGAGCCCTTAGACTTCCTCTTATCAAGCCGTGTTAGGGTTTTTATCACTGGCTGCTACGGTAAAAGCTCCAATGCTCATACAATTCCTATGAGCGTCGGAGCTTTCATCACAAAAGCCGGCGATTTATAAAAAAAAAACCCTAATGCGGCTAGATAAAAGGGGGCCTAAGAAAGTTAAAACTGTTAGGTATTTTGGCAGCTTGGAATACTGCTGCTGCTGAGAAGTGCAGCTGTACATTGAAGTTGATAAAAGGGTTGGGATGACTTCCCTATGAGGAAAGGCTAAAGCGGCTAGGGCACTTCAGTTTGGAGAAGAGACAGCTCAGGAGTGATATGATAGTGATCTATAAAATACTGAGGGGAGTGGAAAGGGTAGATGTGAATCCCTTGTTCACTCTTTCCAAAAATACTAGGACTAGGGGACATGCGATGAAACTACTAAGCAGTAGATTTTAAAACAAACTGGAAACTTGAAACTTCACACGTGTAATTAAACTCTAGAATTCATTGCCAGAGAATGTGGGGTTTAAAAAAGGTTTGTATAATTTCCCAAAAGAGAAGTCCGTAGGCCATTATTGAGATGGCTTGGGGAAATCCACTGTTTATTCCTAGGATGAGGAGCATAAAATCTGTTCTACTACTTGGGATCTAGCTAGGTACTTGGAACCCAGGTTGGCCACTGTTGGAAACAAGATACTGGATTTGATGGACCTTCAATCTGTCCCAGTATGGCAATTCTTATGTTCTTAATATGCCCATCATTGCTTATGTTAGAATAGCAATGTCTGTTGATATCTCCTGTACTTCACCTAATGGGGTGAATAGGCAGATAATAAACCCAAGTAAATAAATAAATATATAAGCTACGCTGTTGCCACATTCAAGAGACAGCTTAATCCATCAGCAGTTTAGATGATAAGAAATAAACCCATCATTTTACAAGGCTAAAGGAAAATTGATTTTGTGTATGATGTGTCCTTGGTTTCAGTACTTTTGGTACAGTAAAACACAAAAGATAGTTATACAATGATTCTAACAAAGAACAGTTTTATGGAATAACAGTTTTATTTTTATCTAAAGCTGCTCTTCTTGCATGTATACTGATTACATTACAAAGTCTAATTTTGTACATTACTGCAGAGTTGTTTAAAATAAATCACAGATCAAGAAAAAAATAGGGATGGCATTTATTCTTCTGCTAGAGTCTTCTTACTACAACTCATAACTAATGGCACCAAATGCTTGCTTGCATTCTGTAATTATGCTCTGATTACAAGATGATTTAGTGATGTTGAAAAAAACAGTCGTCAGACATTTACTGTTATATTTTTATTATCAAGTAGAAATAAATAAAAGATAATGTATAACAGTCTTGACTGTCAACTGTTGGAAAGGATAACAATACATTTACTACCCCCTCCCCCCTTTTACAAAACCATAGTGTGATTTTTAGCACCAGCCACGGGTAACAGCTCCAATGCTCATAGAATTCCTATGTGTGTTGGAGCGGTTACCGTGGTGGCCGGTGCTAAAAACCGCACTACGGTTTTGTAAAGGGGGGGATAGTATTGGTGCAGAAAAGTACCTTTTATTTATTTGTGTGCATATAAATATAAATAGATAGATACGGTACACTGTGAACCACAAAAAACCCACTCCAACAGAACTCGGCCAATCAAATGTAAATGAATTCTTCCTATGGGATACGTGCAGAAGCAGAAAATAGTTTGTAAACAGTCTCCATATCAAAATGGTTTTCACTGCAGAAGACTAAATTAAATTATGATAAAGAACATAAGAACATAAGAAGTTGCCTCCACTGGGTCAGACCAGAGGTCCATCGCGCCCAGCGGTCTGCTCCCGCGGCGGCCCATCAGGCCTATGACATGTGAAGTGGTCCCTGACTATTCCTATAACCTACCTCTACTTCTATCTGTACCCCTCAATCCCTTTATCTTTTAGGAACCTATCTAAACCTTCCTTGAACCCCTGTAGCGTGCTCTGGCCTAACTTGGTACTGCTAAAAGGTTGCAGCAGTCAACGATTGTTGAAAGAGTTCCCACAGAAGGGTTGGAATAAAAATGGCCTTGATGCACTACTATGCAAGATCTGAGGAATACACACTGTATAAGTAAATATGCCAGTCTATAACTTCTACATTGGCCAGTGTAGTATACCAAATATCAATCGGTCAATGTATCTTCTATATCAAAATAATTTCTCTCTCTATTGTTTCTCTCTATTTTTTGGGCATCAGACATGCCAGTTGTTCGCCTCAATTTTTGGCGATACAACAATCTTAGTGGCTATGGCTGTGGCTTCTTCATTCGCCCACTTGCTGAAAACTTTTAACGTTTTTATGTTTTTTATATAAAGTGCTTTATGCTTTCACAAATAATTATAAAAAAATAACTTATCTTAAAAGCGTTGTTTCCTTGGTAAGATCGGGTCAGGGACCTGTCATATCGACATGTTTCGCCGTGAGGCTTTTTCAAGATTAAGTCCCCCTTTTTTTTCAATTTTAACTGACCATCCCGATGCTCAACATTTCTGATCTAACAAAGATCTTTGTTAGTGACTGCAGACTACCTGGAGGACAACCACAAGGAAGGCATACGTGGAAAATCACCAACAACAGTGGAACTGTCAAGATACACCTACAGTGACTGCAGACTACCTGGAGGACAACCACAAGGAAGAAATAGGTGACACAGCAGCGAGACCTGGAAATAGGGGAGGGAACCCACAGGAAGATGAGTCTGGTGTAAGCCAACACCAGGATGAGGGAAGATGAATGTGCACAGAGGAAACTGACCTGCAGTTAGAGAGACAAGAGAAGATAAAGAGGACAACAATCGTCATGGGGGACTCCTTCATCAGACAAGTCAACAGCCACATAGCGAGAGGAAGACAGGATTGGCTGGTGACCTACTTACCAGGAGCCAAGGTAGAAGATATAATAATAATAATAACTTTATTCTTCTATACCGCCACAATCTTGCGACTTCTAGGTGGTTTACAATCATGAGTGCTGGACATTCAGCGAAATACAATAAGTAGATATTCAGAGGAAATACAGAGATCAGAGACCTCAGGAGGCAATAGTATAGAAATACAATTTGATGAGCAAAAATGTAATATGTACATTTTAGTAGGTAATATAGTGAGCTGCATTGACAGGATCATCGTCAGCATGGAAGAGGAAGATACGGTGGTGGTGATCTACGTGGGGACAAACAACGTGAGCAACAGGAACTATAGCAGGGTAGCACTGAAGGACCAGTTCCAGATGCAAGGACCAGAATGCCGAGGGTAGTATTCTCGGAGATCCTGCCAGTACTCAGGGCCGACTAGAAGAGGCAGATGGAGCTGCAAGCAGTCAATGCGTGGATGAGGCGCTGATGTGAGGAAGAATGATTCCACCTTATGCGCAACTGGATGACGTTCTGGGGGAAGAGCAAGCTATTCAGGAAGGATAGCCTCCACCTCAGCGGAGATGGAACGCGGCTACTTGCAAGCAACATCAAGCAAGAAATTGAGAAGTTTTTAAACTAGGAAGAAGGAAAAAGCCGACAGTCAACCAAGAGTCAATGGTTTGGAAACAGTATACCTGGAGGATACCAAGCAGGAAGATTGCGGGGAAGACTCGCCAGATCATAGGCAAAACAGAAATCCTGATGGATCGAAAAGGACACAAGAGGGAAGGAAATGCAATAAAGTAACAGGCCGCAAACTCAAGTGTATGTACATGAATGCAAGCAATAAGATGGGGGGAATTGGAAGCTATGACACAAAAAGATAACCTTGACAACATCAGCATCACGGAAACATGGTGCAACAAGGAAAACATCTGGGACACTGTGCTACTGGGATACAAGCTATACCGCAGAGACAGAGTAGGACAAAAAGGTGGGGGTATTGACCTATACATCAAAGAGGGAATTGAGTCTACTGGAGAAAATACGCTGGAAACGAAAAACAAGGTAGAGTCTCTATGTGCCAAAATTCTGGGAACAAATGGAACGGAAACAAAGATTGGCATCTGGGCCTCTTCTCCCTTAAAAAGAGACTGAGAGGGGACATCATCGAAACATTCAAGATAATGAAGGGAATAGACTTAGTAGATAAAGACAGGTTGTTCACCCTCTCCCAGGTAGAGAGAATGAGAGGGCACTCTCTAAAGTTAAAAGGGGATAGATTCCGTACAAACGTAAGGAAGTTCTACTTCACCCAGAAAGTGGTAGAAATCTGGAACGCTCTTCCGGAGGCTGTTATAGGGGAAAGCACTCTACATGGATTCAAGACAAAGTTAGACAAGTTCCTACTGAACCAGAATGTATGCAGGTAAGGCTAGACTCAGTTAGGGCACAGGTCTTTGACCTAAGGGCCACTGCGGGAGTGGACTGCTGGGCATGATGGACCACTGGTCTGACCCAGAAGCTGCAATTCTTATGTTCTTACCTATTTTGTTGATAATTAATAAGGCATTTACAGGGAAACTACAGCTGAAATGAGGCTTACAAAAAGATAACTTTAGTTCCATATTGTAGAAATTCCTTCCTTCAAATTTCAGAAGATTCCAGTACTGCTGAAATTCCTAACTGTTCTTGTTCTTCCTCTTTTTTTCTTTTCCAAAATAGTCCATTTTAGAAAATAAAGCTTTTGAATCAGGAGAATATTTGACTCTGAAATTTTCAAAGTGGAGATCAAAAAGTTGTTAAAGATTTCTCTCGGAGTCATAAGTTTAGGTTTAGGAAAGTTCAATAAACTTAAGTTCACAGTTCTAGTTTGATTTTCAGTTTTTCGTAGCTAAAGAGTTTTATCTGTAACTTGTTGTTTATTGAACGATTTGTCCTCCGAAATGGTTTGTTCAATCACCCTATTTTTTGGTTTGTTGTTGGACTTGAGTTTCAAATTGATTAATCGTTAAAGGAAGCCCAAGTGTTAGTGAAATAATGTTGGTACATACCAAATGTAGGTTTTCTATTACTAACCATAGAAAGTCCAGAGTTATCACCGGCGGTTTAAGGAGCGGCTTGAGTTGGGTCAACTGAGACTGATCTTGTTCAGGCCATGAAACTCTATCGCGGCTCGTGTCTCCTCCCGACTCACCACCGCTCTCCATCGGTGCTCCTCCCTCACTCAGTTTCAACAAGATCGAGAGTATTGAAGCTTCTGCCTCCAAAGAGGTTCTCCCTCTTCTCCAATCCTAGGGGGCCTTCTAGTCGGAGGTTCATTGTAGCCGCATTTCCAGGTGCAGGGGGAGGGTCAGGTCCTGAAGGGCTCAATGAAAATTTGCTAAGCTGGGCCTTTCCTGTGGCTCTGCAGCAGATACGCCCAACATCAAGGGGACTGTAAAGGAAGTCATTACAGTCTGGCGTGGTATGGATGTGGCAGACAGAGGTAGAGAGGTGATCCTCTGCCTTCCCCTTCTTTTCGGCATCAAAAACAGGTAACTGTAGCTGAATTAGAGATCGTGGTAGTCGCCGAAACAGGAACTCACAAATGTGTGTCCTGCTCTGTCGCCATCTTAACTTGTTCTCCAGAAAGGTTTGCCTTTTTGCGGATGATATCAAGATTTGTAACACAGTAGACACCGAGGAGGAAGTGGAAAACATAAAAAAGGATCTACAAAAGTTAGAGGAATGGTCTAATATCTGGCAACTAAAATTCAATGCAAAGAAATGCAGAATAATTCATTTGGGGATTAATAATCGGAAGGAACCGTATATGCTGGGAGGTGAGAAGCTGATATGCACAGACGGGAAGAGGGACCTTGGGGTGATAGTGTCCGAAGATCTAAAGGTGAAAAAAACAGTATGACAAGGCAGTGGCTGCTGCCAGAAGGATGCTGGGCTGTATAAAGAGAGGCATAACCAGTAGAAGAAAGGTGTTGATACCCCTGTACAGGTCGTTGGTGAGGCCCCACTTGAGTATTGTGTTCAGTTTTGTATTGTGTTCGGTCCTGGGCCCGATCCTATTCAACATCTTCGTAAGGGACTTGGCCAAGGGACTTCGAGGTAAAATTACGTTATTCGCCGATGATGCCAAACTGCAATATAGTAGACAAGAGCACAACAGAGAAAAGCACAGTGCCTAACAAAAGCGCAATGCCCGACAATATGACACATAACCTACTCCTACTGGAGCATTGGTCCAGGACATGGCAACTAAGTTTCAATGCCAAAAAATGCAAGGTCATGCACCTTGACAGCAGAAACCCATGCAGGACTTACACCCTTAATGGTGAAGCCCTAGCAAGGACTGTAGCAGAACGTGACTTGGGGGTGATCATTAGTGAAGGCATGAAGACAGCCAACCAAGTGGAGAAAGCTTCGTCCAAGGCTAGACAAATCATCGATTGTATCCGAAGAAGTTTCATCAGCCGTAAGCCGGAGGTCATAATGCCGTTGTACAGATCCATGGTGAGACCCCATCTGGAATACTGTATACAGTTCTGGAGGCCACATTACCACAAAGATTTGCTGAGAGTTGAGTCTGTTCAACCAATGGCCACTCAGATGGTCTCGGGTCTCAGGGATCTACCATATGAGGAACGGCTGGATAAATTGCAGCTATACCCACTCGAGGAACGCAGAGAGAGGGGTGACATGATCGAGACGTTCAAATATGTCACAGGCTGTATCGAGGTGGTCCCGCGGCAATGAGAGGGCATCCACTGAAACTCAGGGGTGGGAAATTTCATGGCGACACCAGAAAGTACTTTTTCACCGAAAGAGTAGTTGATCGCTGGAATAATCTTCCACTACAGGTAATTGGGGCCAGCAGCGTGCCAGACTTTAACACAAAATGGGATTGGCAAGCGGGATCTCTTCATAGAGGAAGGTAGGGGTGGGTCATTAGTGTGGGCAGACTGGATGGGCCATGGCCCTTTTCTGCTGTCAATTTCTATGTTTCTATGTTTCATATCTGGCGAAGGACATAAGAAGATTTGAAGCAGTCCAGAGGAGGGTGATGAAAATGATAGGTTTGCGCCAAAAGACATGTGAGGAGAGACTGGAAGCCCTGAATATCTAGAGGAAAGGAAGGACGAGGAGATATGATTCAGACATTCAAATACAGTGGAACCTTGGTTTACGAGCATAGTTCGTTCCAGAAGTATGCTCGTAAACCAAATTGCTCATATATCAAAGCGAAATTCCCCATAGGAGTGAATGGAAACTCGCTTGATTCATTCCCCTCCCCCTCAAGGCCACCGGCGCTGCTCCATACCCCCCAAGAACCGGCATCGCACACACCTTCGCCAGCGAATGCTCCCCCCCACGATCCGGCACCCCCCCTGCGATCCGGCATCCCCCCCCTCGTGTCCCTCCCCGGCGATTCGGCATACCCCGCCAAGCACCCAAACAGCATCCATTACCCCGATTTGGCACTGGCAGCAGCACCAACGCACAGGATATGCTGGTGCCCGAAGATCCTCCCTCTTGGCTGGGCTGGACTGGGCCTTGAGCATTGCACATGCTCAAGGCCTTCTGGTCTCGCTCAAGGCCCAGTCCAGCCAAGAGGGAGGATCTTCGGGCACCGGCATGTCCTGTGCGTTGGTGCTGGTGCCAAATTGGGGTAAGGGATGCTGTTTGGGTGCTCGGCGGTGAACGGACACGTATCAGAACTTTAGTAAGTGTCCTTAGGCATATGTTGTTTAAAGATGCAAAGGTAGGCCCTGTTTATCCCTCAATGTCTTCTTGAGATAGTCGATAAAAGCTTGTGATGTTGTTCCAACTCCTTGTAACAAGTAGAGAGTTGCGCGGGGACAGAAATCCCACCCGTCCCTACCCATCCCCGCCAAAGTCTCACCCGTCCCCGTGAGGAATCCCTCCGTCCCCACCCATCCCTGCGAGGAATCCCCTCCGTCCCCGCCCGTCCCTATAAACTTCAGAAATAGTTATTTCATTTAATTATGCTACTGAATTAAAAGGCTCTGGTAGAAACCCATTTACAAATAAGCAAAAAGACTTTATTAATTTGGAAATATTAATTGGGAAGAATACATACTTTAGTAAAAGCGGGTTTCTACCAGAGCCTCTTTTGTTTTATAAATTTTTATCAACACAACTAATATACTACTGTATCCTGAAGCCAAAAAAAAAGAAATAGAATTATTTTCCTACCTTTGTTGCCTGGTTTCTCCTTTCCCTCATGTATCTCATTCAGTTCCTTCCATCCACTGTCTCTCTTCCTTCTGCGTCTTCCATTTGCTCTGTTACTGTGCCTCTCCCTTTCTCCCCCCTTCCAAATTCGGTCTGGCACCCATCTTCTTTCCCTCCGCTCATCCCCCATAGTCTGTCATCTCTGTATTCTTCCCTGCCAGCGTCTTCATCCTCACTCTCTCTTCCCCATTTCCTTTCAGCATCCTTCTCCCCCCCATCTCTCCCCATGTCCCTGTCAGCGTCCCTTCTCCCCCTCTGACCTTCCACCATGCCTTTCAGCGTCCTTCTCCCCTCCCCCCCCCCCCGGTCTTCCCCATGGCCTTTCAGTGTCCTTCCCCCCCCCCCCCCCCCCCGGTCTTCCCCATGGCCTTTCAGCGTCCTGCGTCCTTCTCCACCACCACCCCGGTCTTCCCCATGGCCTTTCAGCGTCCTTCTCCACCCCCCCCATCTTCCCCATGTCCTTTCAGCGTCCTTTTCCACCCCTTTGTCTTCCCCATATGCTTTCAGCGTCCTTCTCTCCCCCCCATCTTCCCCATGTCCTGTCAGCGTTCCTTCTCCCCCTTCTGTCTTCCCACAAATGCTTTCAGTGTCCTTCCCCCCCCCCCCCCGTCTTCCCCATGGCTTTCAGCGTCCTTCTCCACCCCTTTGTCTTCCCCAGTGCTTTCAGCGTCCCTTCTCCCCCCATCCTTCTCTCCCGCCCCGGGTGCAGCACAGCCGGGCCAGGTCCCCCTTACTTTTGTGGCGCTTCCCCGACCGACAGACCGACAACAGCCCCGGTCTGACAAACCTCCCTGCCCTTAACCGCGAATCTAAATTTCCTTCTTACAGCTGCTGTAGAAGGTAATTTAGATTCACGGTTAAGGGCAGGGAGGTTTGTCGGACCAGGGCTGTTGTCGGTCGGTCGGGTTAGCGCCACAAAAGTAAGGGGACCTGGCCGGCTGTGCTGCACCCGGGGCAGGGCGGGGCGAACCGCCCCCCTCCCTTGGTAGCCACTCGAGCCGCGAGGCTACTCCTCCTTACCTACCCTGCCTTCAGTACAGAGCAGTACAGAGCTTGTTTAAGCCCTCCCTCCCCTCTGACGTCAGCGCTGACGTCGGGAAGACTTCCGTTCGGCTCTGTGCTGCAAGCAGAGCAGGTAGTGAGAAAAGCCGCGCGACTTAGTACATCCAGCCCCGCAGGAACCCCGCTACCCTCGGAGGCGTCCCCATGGGATTCCCGCGACCTTAGGGGGCGTCCCCACGGGATCCCCGTGACCCGAAGGAGGAACCCGCGGGATGCCCGTGGGTCCCGCGGGATCTCAGTCGTCCCCGTTCCCGTGCAGCTCTCTAGTAACAAGGCCTCAGACAGCACTGGTCTTGTAGTGATTCCAGAAGTAAAGTCCATTATCAGTTTAAAGCCTTACTCGGCCGTATTGTTAACCATCTTCACTGTACTAACAAGCTATTCAGCAATATGGAAGTTTGGATCTTCAGAAAATCTGTTCATTGGCTTTGCCATCAATTTATTGGTAATACCAAGAGTGCATTATTCTTTAACGTATGATTAATGTCAGATTTACTTATATTTCTATGTCCATAGCATAGTGATAATTTTGCACTGAACAGATGATAATGCTATCAGCCTATTTTAAGGGGAAAAAAACCTGATTTTGTTAGTGCTTAAAGTTATCGGCTTTGAGAGAGCCCAGGAAGGGCCTATATAGTACAAAAATATTTTGTGATCAAGCACATAGAAATTCTTGGGGGGAAAACTTCAATTAGTGAAGTTTCTCCAATCTTATGTTTTTCTGGACAGTTCTAATGTATATGTTTAGTTATTGGCAAAATATTAAATTTCTGTTATTTTCTACAATAAAGTGCAGATATTGAAGGTTCATTTAATAAAATACGGCTAGATTTTTTACATAAAATGTTTATCAATATATCATTGCTGAGTGTGAAATCATAAAATTGATAGCTATAATACCAAGAAATTTGCTCCATTAAGCAAAAATAATAGCAAATGCTAAGAAAAACAGCTTTATGCAATCAGTGGGTTTGAGCAACCCCAGGATTGGCTTTAAAAAATTTTTTTAATTATTTTCTGATCAAATGCAATCAAATTTATGGGAAAAACGTCAATTCACACAATTTTTCCAACTTCAGGTTTTTCTGGATAACCCTAAAAATTGTTCTGAGAGGAACAGGATATGGACAATTTCTGGTTTTGCCAATACATAACAATGGTGGATCATTTTATGGTTACAGCTGACTTAATTCATGCCTCCTCTAATGTGCGTTTCATGTTATTCTTCCCTACAAATCCCGTGTTTGAGCAGTGTCTTATTTGGGGCCCAAAAAAGGCACTAGGTCTTATTTCGGGGTATGCACATGATCATCTCTCCCTTCCTCTCCTTCACCCCAATTCTTCCTCTTTCCTTTCTCTCCCCCACATGTGCAGCATCTTTCCTTCCCTCGTGCAGCATAACCCTTGCCCAGCTTCTATCCTTCCCACCCTCCCATCCCTAGGGCAGCAGAACCCTTGAGCATTCTCCCATGCCCCCACCGCACAGCCGAACTCCTGCTGACCCTCCATCCTTCTCTCCCCACCGACCGCGAGCGAGCCCTACCTTCAACCAAAGCAGCGTCGGGCCGGCAGCACTCTAAACAGGCTGCTTGGCCTTGTCCGTTGGGGATTTCACTCTGCCGCTAAGCACTGTTCTAGTTGGCATCAATTTATTTATTTTTTTGGCCTAATATATATTTATTTTATTTTCCATACTATTCTCCCAAGGGAGCTCAGAATGGTTTACTTGAATTTATTCAGGTAGTCAAGCGTTTTTTCTCTGCTGGCCCGGTGGGCTCAAAATCTATCTAATGTAAAGAGTTCTAGGAGTCGGATGGCATTAGCGGCCATGGGGGACCCTTGATAAAGCGCACTTGTGAAACATGTTGGGTCATTCCCTCCCGGGTCACGCATAAGATAAGTAAAAAACCAACTATGATAAAGTTGAATTTAAAGTCTGTTTAAAGTTTCAGTGAAGGATATTTATTGAATGAATCTTAAATTAATTTATTGAAAATATATTTGAGTAAATAGAAAAAACGCTGGGGCCAATGATGAAGAGCCATGTAATTCTTCCCGCTTGAAGTTCTTGCTAGGCGATGGAGTGGTGGGTCTGAGGCCGGTATATTAAAATATACATCATCTAGCACGAGACTGAGGAGTGAATTTTAAGTGAAAGTGCTGGACTTATTTGGGCTTAACATCAAAATTTGGTGCCTAAAAATTCTACAGCAGTTCTCAGCCCCAACTCTCCTGCCCTTCCCCATAGTGTAAGCCTGTGGTTTTAACCTGTGGGTTTAAAGCGGATTAAAACCACGGGCTTGCGAAGAAAAAAATAAAGCAAAAATTTGTAAAAAAGTTTCCTGCTCTGCACGGAGGGCCAGCGTATGCGCAGACCATCTACAGATGGTCTACGCATGCGCTGGGATCGCTATAGAGCAATTTGGGCAGACGGTTGGGGGCGTGATTCCGATCGTCCTCATTTGCATGAGGGCGATTCGTGAATCAGCCCCCTGGACATGGATTGGATCGGATCCCTCACGGATCGGATCTGATCTGTGCCCTTAGTGAATCTAGCCCTAAATGCAGTTGTGTGTAATTGCAAATTAGAGCCACTTAGCACCAATTAACTCCAATGCCATTTTTATTAACTTTGAGAGTCTGAATGATACTATCTAGGGATCCCATGCTTTAATCATCCCTTGCGAGCTAGTGGTTAAATTCTGACGTCGGAGAGGACGTTCTGGGCCAGCCAATTGCTGCCTGGCTGGCCCGGAACATCCTCTCCGACATCAGAACTGACGTCGGGAAGAAGGCTTCTGGGCAGCGATTACCAGCAGCAGCAGCAGGGAGGTAAGAAGGAGAACAGCGGCGGCGGCCGACGGGGGGTGGGGGTGTTAAATCGGGCGCCCATCTTCCCAGCTGCATGTCCAAGCCCTGGCTCCTCCTCCCGCCCTAGCTATGAGTAGCAGAAGGAGCTGAGAGTGACGCCTTCTTTTCTCTTCTCCCCCAATCAGAGCTAGAGGGCGGACCCTTTTATGACTCTCCCCACCCCAGGAACCGTTCTGACCAATCAGCACTGTAAGGGATTGAAGACCGTTTGTCACTCAGCCCTCATCTCTGCCCTTCTCTCCCTCCCTCCAGCACTGCAAGAGGCCAGAAAAAGAGGCTTTCTTTTTGCGCGCAGGGAGGGACAGGAAGCGATCGCCTGTCCCGTTGTCCCCGTGCACACCTTCGGGTCGCTGTCCCTGAAAACGGGACATTTCGGCGTCCTGAAGCTGTGTGTGGGGACAACGGGGCAAGGGATCCAAAAACGGGACAGTCCCATTCAAAACGGGACGTATGGTCACCTTAGCTTTGGTGCATTTGCCATGGGAAAATTACCGATCCCAGTGCCGGCCTTGTGCCAGTGGAAAACCTCAGAAACCGCCCAGTGAAATTAATCAGGGCTGATCACTATGTGTCTGCAAGCCAGGAACAAGATCAGGAAGCACAAGCTGTGTCCAGCATTTCTCCCACTTTTCCCTCACTCCCATTGCCAGGCATCTCTCTATCGTTCTGTTCTGCTCCTACATCCAAAATCTTCCCCCTCCTATCCCTCCACTTCCTGTGTATCTCTTCCTCCCTCACATCCACCCCATGTCCAACACCTCTCTTTCCCTTCCTTGCATCCCTCCCCCATATAGCATTTTCTCCCTTCCTCCCACTGCCATATCCAACATTTCTGTTTCTTAACCACTGTCTACCATCTCTCGCTTCCCTTGCCTTGTGCCCTGGATCAACCCTCTTTAGCCCCCTCCATGCAACATCTTTCCCTTTACCCCCTCCATTATCATGTGCAGCATGTCTCTCTCCCTTCCTCCTGGGCCAGCATCTTTCCTTCCTCTCACCCCTCCCTTCATTCTGTGCCAGCATCTTTGCTTCCTCTCACCCTTCCCCTCCTCTTGTATCAGCATCTTTTCTTCCTCCCCTCCTCTGTGCTCTCCTTAGTTAGTAAGACTTATTTTATTGGCAACAATTCACACACACTGTCTGCCACTATCCCAGAAGCCTCCCCTCATGTGGGAATCACTGCTGGCACCGCGACCCGATAGCCAACACCATCTTGAGATTCTGTGCGGGAAAGGGGGAATTCTGTGTGAATGTGCAATTCTGCGCAAATTTTGCATTGTGCAGTCATACAGAATTCCACTAGGAGTAAATTTACCAGCACCACAGTGAGCCAAAGGATTTTAACGGTTATTTTAGAGCAGGTGTGTTCAACTCGCGGGCCGCATGCGGTAGCGTAAAGAATTTTGTGCGGCCCCACTCGCGCTTGAGGACAATGCGGCATTTTCCTTCTGTCGCCCCCAGCTGTTTAACGTCTTGCCAGCTCCTTCCTCCGTCTTTCAGCGTTCACTCAAAGCTGCGGGGCAGCGGCTCCTATGTGCCTCCTACGGCTGACCTGGAAGAGTTTCCTCGGATGTCGTGATGTCAGAGGGAATGCTTCCAGATCAGCCGTAGGAGGCATGTAGGAGCCGCTGTCCGCGGCTTTGAGTGAACGCTGCAAGACGGAGGAGGGAGCAGGAAAAAGGTAAACATTCGTGGCCCAGAAGGGAGAAAGGGAGATGAGCGTGTTGAGGGAACGCTTCAAGATCAGCCGTAGGAGGCACATAGGAGCTGCTGCCCGTGACTTTGAGTGAACGCTGCAAGACGGAGGAGGGAGCAGGAAAAAGGTAAACATCCATGGCCCAGAAGGGAGAAAGGGAGACGGGCGTGTTGAGGGAACGCTTCCAGATCTGCCGAGGGAGGTGCGTGGGAGCCGCTGCTTTGAGTGAACGCTGAAAGATGGAGGAGGGAGCAGGAAAATGGTAAACACCCATGGCGCAGAAGGGAGAAAGGGAGAAGGGTGTGAGACTTGAGAGGGAGGGAGCATAAACTTAGGAAAAATGATGGGAGGAAGGAGGGAGGGGCATGAACTTAGGACACAGAATGAAGGGAAAGATAGAGGGGAGCATGAGCCATAAGATGGAAGAATGGAGGGAGTGAGGGAAAGAGATGCAGAGGTGAGTGAGATAATAGAAAGGGAGAATTGGGTGTCAGAGAGGGAAAGAGATGGTGCAATTGGGTAGATAAAGAAAGGGGAGAACTGTTGGGCAGAGAGAGGAGGGACGGAGACAGAGAGAGAATTATTGGACATGGTGGTGGGAGAGGAGTGAGATAGAGATGCATGGGCACAAAGAGAAGGGGGAGAACATGCTGGGCCATACTTTACTTCTTGGACCATCATACATCTGTCCTTTTGATCTCTATTGATCTCTCATCGGCGTTTGACACAATATCACAACCTTCTTATAGACAGATTACAATCAATAGGTATTACAGATCAGGTTCTTCTTTGGTTTAAATCCTACTTTGAAAATCGTTCTTCAATTGTGTCTTTCAATAATACAACTTCCGAAAGTTTTTCAGTAACATACGGTATTCCACAAGGGTCCATTCTTTCACCACTTTTGTTCAATATTTTTCTTGCAGCGCTTATGACTCTCTGCCAAGCCATTGGCTTTACGGTATTTGCTTACGCAGATGACATTCAGCTCTTACATCCACTTGATCCTACTACACTTCCCCCTCCCAATTCGCGGTTTCGGCAATCGCGATTTCACATATTCGTGATTTTTGGGGGAGGGGGAAAAAAAAAGAAAAAAAACCCCATAGTTTAGCTTTCCCCCTGGCGTCCCAGCCTTACCTGGTGGTCTAGCGGACTTTCGGGGCAGGAGCGATCTTCCTACGCTCCTGCCCCGTGTAAATCACCAATAGGAAATGGCTGTGGGGAGTTCCCGTCGTAGTCTCGAGAGACTACGGGAACTCACGGCAGCCATTTCCTATTGGCGATCTGCACAGGGCAGGAGCGTAGGAAGCTCGCTCCTGCCCCGAAAGCCCACTAGATCACCAGGTAAGGCCGGGATGCCGGGAGGGAGGCGGGGGTGGGTCAGAGCCGGACCAGAAGATATTCGTGGTATTTCACCGTTCGCGGTCCAGCTCTGCCCCTATCCCCCGCGAATCCAGAGGAAGAAGTGTAACTCTCTTGAAACAATAGCAATCAATAGGAAACTTGAGAAGATTCACCAGTGGCTCCATGCTAACAGATTAGCTCTTAATGTTAACAAAACAAACGTTATGTTCTTTCCCTGGAAAGACAGTTCTAAACTTATTTTTCCAATCTCTATTAAGGGTACCACTTTACAGTTGATAAGCAACATCAAGATTTTAGGAGTTATCTTTGATGATAAACTAACCTATCATAATCATATTAGTAATATTGTTAAATCGGGAAAAATTCCCGGGGAGCGGACCGGGAAAAATTCCCGGGGGGCGGACCAAGATGGCGGCGATGTAGAGGAGCTGTGAGAGACGCTGTATAATTCTCTCCTAGCCTGCATTTCCTCATTAAAATAATACCTCGATTCCTTGATGCCCCATACTAAGAGGAAAGGAGTGGTCAGGGCTTCTTCCTCGCCGGCCCTGACGTCCATCCCGATACAGCAGACCATGGACCGTTTCTTTTCGGCTCTTCCGGCGCCTGTATATACCGGAGTGGAGAGCTCGGCGTTGGGCGGCGAGTTGAGAGAGTCGCTAGCCCTTTCGGGCACTGAAAACTTCTTTTATATCCTCCAGGTTCTTTCATGCCTCCGTGCCCGGCGACTGCCGAGACGCTGCGACGAGAGACACACACTCCCGGAAGTGGAGACGCGGGGTCTCCCGGCGAGAGCACAGCGTCGACGGCTTGACAGCTGATGGAAGTCAGCAAGAGGGGGGAATCTCTATCCTCTCCGAAAGAGGTCTCCATGAACAGCATCTGGCACTTGCTTCAGCGGATGGAGGGGAAAATGGAAAAATCAACTGAGGAGGTAACAAAAATAACAGAGAAATTGGATTTGTTAACTGGAACAGTTGAAGCTATGAGAGTAGATTATACTGGCCAAGCTAAACAGATGCAGGAGGAAATACAACACTTACAACAATTTAAGGTGGCCTCAATTAAAGATAGTTCCTCCATTCATAAGAAATTGGAACAATTTGAAAACTTCAATAGACGTTTGAACCTGTTTCTTAAATTTTCCTCAAATTCCAGGTGTCTTACCTTTAGATTTACTGAAAAGATATTTAATTGAAAATTTAGAAGTTTCTTCAAATTGTATTCCTCCAATAAATAAAATTTATTACCTACCGAATAAGAAGACGCCTGGAACAGAAGAAGGTGAAAATGAGATTAAAAGAGAGAAAAGAGAAAAGATTAGTATGATAGATTTTGCAAATGTGACTGCTCTACTTGAACAAACAATAACGTCCGATTTGGATAGAGCAACCCTCTTAGTATCATTTGTTTTTGAGCAAGATGTAAATATGATTTTGAAATTGTTCTTCAAAAACTCTCAAAAATTATTTGGGGGACAGAACATAAGAAGTTGCCTCCGCTGAGGCAGACCAGAGATCCATCTCACCCAGCGGTCCGCTCCCACGGCGGACCTTCAGGCCTATTGCCTGAGCAGTGATCCCTGACTATTTCTATAACTTACCTCTTACTCCTATCCCTACAACCTGCCTCTACTCCTATCTGTACCTCTCAATCCCTTTGTCCTCTAGGAACCTATCCAAACCTTCTTTGAAGCCCTGTAACGTGTTTCTGCCTATCACAGCCTCTGGAAGTGCGTTCCATGTATCCACCACCCTCTGGGTGAAAAAGAACTTCCTGGCGTTTGTCCTAAACCTATCCCCTTTCAATTTCTCCGAGTGCCCCCTTGTACTTGTGGTTCCCCAAAATTTGAAAAATCTGTCCCTGTCTACTTTTTCTATGCCCTTCAGGATCTTGAAGGTTTCTATCATGTCACCTCTAAGTCTCCGCTTCTCCAGGGAGAACAGCCCCAGCTCCTTCAGTCTTGTCAGTATACGAGAGGTTTTTCATTCCCTTAATTAGCTTAGTTGCTCTTCTCTGGACTCTCTCAAGCACTGCCATGTCCCTCCTGAGGTACGGCGACCAGTACTGGACGCAGTATTCCAGATGTGGGCGCACCATCGCACGATACAGTGGCAGGATGACTTCCTTCGTCCTGGTCATGATACCCTTTTTGATGATACCCAACATTTTGTTTGCTTTCCTTGAGGCTGTGGCGCACTGTGCCGACGATTTCAATGTTGTGTCTACCATCACTCCCAGGTCTCTTTCTAGGTTACTCACCCCTAGCGGTGATCCCCCCATTTTGTAAGTGAACATCGGGTTCTTTTTCCCCCACATGCATGACCTTGCATTTCCCTATGTTGAAGCTCATTTACCCTGATGTTGCTAAGACCACACAAGAACGGAGGAAATAATTTCTCTCTATGCGTCAACAGACTATAAATATGGGAGCAACGTTTCTTTTGGCATACCCCTGCAAATGCTTGATCAGATACTTAGGTGTTAAATATACTTTTTTCTCTCCTAATCATTTGAAGGAATTTCTAGATGTTAAGAAGATCATCAAGGATTGAAGAACAAAGGATGTAAAGGGCGCTTGATACATAAGCCTATAGGTTTAATTAATGCCTCTTAATTTTCTCTCATAATTTATTTTTGCTTGCTCACCCCCCATTATGGTGGTCTAAGAAGGGGATAATTTGTATGAGTGTATAATGACATTTTAATTTGTAGGTTTGTTTTCCTCCCTGTGTTTGATGGAACAAGATGTATTCTTGTGAAATTTAAATGTATAATTTAAAAATAAATTTAAAAAAAAAAAAAAGTAATATTGTTAAATCCACTTTTTACAGACTTCGTCAAATCTGTTCAGTATCTAAATTTCTATGTCCAAAATCTCTTAACATTCTAATTCACTCTTTGGTTATCTCAAAAATTGATTATTGCAATGCCCTATTCAAGGGAATAGCCCAAAATGAAATTAGACGTCTACAGATCATTCAAAATGCTTCAATAAAACTAATGATGAAAGCTAAGAAATTTGATCACGTCACTCCCCTTCTTAAGAAAGCACACTGGCTCCCAGTTGCGCATCGCATACAGTATAAACTAAGCCTACTTACCTTTAAGTGTCTATTATTTAAAACTCCGGCTTTCATCTACAAATCATTGATTCCCTATACCCCAACCAGATCACTGAGGTCTATTGATCAACATCTATTAGTTATCCCTTCACTTAAAATTATTAATACACGGCATTTTATTTTTTCTGTTACAGCTCCGCAAACATGGAACTCCCTCCCCATTTACTTAAGAGAAGAAAACAACTTAGATAAATTTAAGAGCAAACTGAAAAGCTTTCTTTTCAAGGATGCTTTTGATACCTAAAAAAGCTTGATTGAGAGTTTCATTTCAACTTCATAACCTCTTTAAGGTTCGCTGTTTATTCCCTCCCTATTGTTTTTTACCATAATTGTCTTCTTTTCTACCAGCGATATGTATTTCTTACCCATCCTCTCCTCTCGTTTTAACATATTTGTACTGTTAGTCCTTATCACGTTACGTATGTTTAGTCTGTTTGTTTTGCTACCCTCTTAATTGTATATAATTTTAATGATATGTGCATCGCTTAGAAATTTGAGTAAGCGATCAATCAAATATACAATAAACTTGATGTTGAAATTTTTTGGGGGGGAGGGGGGTATTAAAAGAAGTGCCAGATTGGGCCTGGGGGGAGAGCTTATGGGGCCAGAAACAGAGAGAGAGATGGTGGGCAATGGTCTGAAGGGAGAGAAGTTGGACCTGGGGTGGTGTGGAGGAAGAGGGAAAGAGATACTTGAAGGGAGAACTGTTGGCAAGAGAAAGGAAGAAATGGTGAACCTGGGGAAGGGAGGCAGGCAGAGATGGGGTGGGGGCAGTTGGGAAGAGAAAGGGGGAGAAGTTGGATCTAGGGATGGGAGGGAGGGAGAAATGTTAGGCCTGTGGATGGAAGGCAGAGAGAAGCAGCATCTCTTTTTTTCTCCATTTCATTGTTCAGCATCAAGGGGGGAGAGAAGAAGAAAAACAGAAGAGAGGGAGCAAAATGTTGGACCATGGAGATAGAGGAGGAGAGATGGAACTATGGAAGGGCAGGAAGGAAGAGAGCTGGAATAAGATGATGCTAGGGATGGAAAGAAAGGGACAGGGAATTATAGTCTGACCAGTGGAGAGAGGGACAGGGAGTTATAGCCTGACTAGTGGAGAGAGGGAGGGGGATTCTGAAAGTGGTGAGCCATGTGGATGAGGTCAAAAGGGAGATGACAAGTGAGAAAGCAGTGAGTACAGTGGTAGAAATGTGGTAATGGGGAGTAGATAGAAGGGGATAGAAGGCTGGGAAAGGAGTGAGATGGGAAATGGGAGAGCTAGGGACTGAGAGAAGATGGAGAATTGAGAGGTAGCTGAACATTTAAAAAGAAGGGTAAGAAAGAAGGCAAGATTTGAGTGGACAGAGGCAGAAAAGAAAAAGTTAAGAAAGCTGAAAGGGAAAAATCAATACGTTGGAGATAGACATAAGAAGGAAATGGAACGACAGAAGAGGAGAAAAAATGGACAGCAGACACTGGAAAGAGAATTAGTTGAGAAAGAGAAACATCCTGACAACAAGGTAGAAAAAAATTGTTTTATTTTGAATTTATTAACTGGAATATGTTAGCTTTGGGATATGTGCATCACAATTATTTTTGTATTTAGTGGCATAGTCATATACAGCTGATTTGGGGAGGGACTAGAGCCCAAAATTAGTGGATGGGCATCAAAGTTTCTACCCCGCATGAGTGCAATTTATAAATACTTGAGTTAGTGGGTATTCCCAAGCCTTGCCAACTGAAGACATCTTCCTCCAGTCTGGCAACTCAAAATCTCCAAGATTTGCAGCCAATGGCAATATCCTCAAGCTGCCACTGCTTTCATTCATTCATGAAGGGGGGGAAAGGAGGAGGGAAGGCAGCAGCTCTGCAATATTGCTGCCAGCTGCAGAACTTGGGAAGTTGGAGGGGGAGGAGGTGGCTGTCAGTTGGTGAGGCTTGGGGATCCCTACTAGCTACAGCAGGGGAGATATTCATTTTGACGGAGCCTAAACTCAAAGTGGGAGGCCCAAAAAAGCAGTAATATTTACCCTGATTAAACAATCCTCCATGTGTGCTGCTGACAGCTGATTCAGCATCCCCGCTCTGATGAGGCTCACCTCTGAAGAGGCTGACCGTAGTTATAATGGAAGTGAATGGGAGAACCAGGAGCACGCATCCCTGCTCATCAGAATGGGGATACGGAAGCCTGTGGCTGCTCCCACTGTCAGCGGTGCACATGGAGGGATCACTCAGTCAGGGTAAGTATTACTGCTTTTTTGGGTTCCTCTCCACAGTGTTCCTTTAATGAAGGTTTATTATTAGATATATACATCATCTATATTAGTGATTGCAGATTTGGGACCTGCTCAACCTTTTTTTTGTTCATCGGCTAGTGTTAGTGTTTGTGCAGCCCCAGAAAATTTTTTTTCGGCCAATGAGGCCCAGGGAAGTCAAAAGGTTGGACACTCCTGTTTTAGAGCATCCAGCCCTGTGTCATGGCACAAAAAATGTTCCTGCATATAGTCTGTTTAATAAGAGAAAACAAATGGGAACACATGCTAATTTGGATAATGACTTTACAGAGTCTCACATTACTAGATCAAATGTTAATCTTGTATCAATCAGGGCATGTTAAGAATAATAAGTTAAAAATAGAAGCAATGTCATAACTTTTGAAAGGTGAAAGCTGACTTTTAGAAGGGCTGTGAATACATATCCTTTAAATAAGCCGTGGAATTTTAATAAAACATGTGATAAAATAAAACATGCTGAAAAAGTGCAGAGATGTTTTGTGTGACAAATAGTGAGATATAAAAGGAATAATGAAAGAATTGTGTGTAGACAAATTTTTTAGCTTATCATATCTTCACATATCATATAAATAAAATGAAAATAGTAAATGATGAAGTGATTACAATTGCAACAATAAAAAAAAAACTGAACAAACTGTATTGATGTCTTACAGAAAGTTCTGGAATTTTGCAAATGTTAAAGTTGCATCTTTAATAAACACAAAAAACAATAAATCAAAATGGCATCATTTCATTATAGGGCAATTGGCAAAGCAGATGAACGATGCATCGATTCTTGTGAAAATCTATTGCATTTCAAAACTATGATATCTGGTAACAAATTTTACTGAAAATTATGATACGAGAAGCCATGTAAAAGCCAGCTAGATGGGCCATGGGGATAAATCACAAAAAGACAGCCAGATCTATTTCTGCATTAAGTCTTTCCAGGGAGACTATTAAGTTTAAAGATCAAACGCTGTTCTTTCAATAAAATACTGTCAATATTACCACCACTTTAAAAACAAAGAATCTTAAGTCTGAAAAAGTATGTGAATGCTCAAGGCAATGTTACACAAGTGTGGCAGCCATGATCCTTCACCTAATAAAGTATTACTCCTGTGTTCAATCATTCTGGGTTTTATTTCGCTCATGGTTTTACCAATGTACAGTAGTGAATAGGGACGTATACGCAGCTTGTTTAGTATTACAATCAGTTATATTTCAAATTGAATCTTTTACTTGTTTGTGGATGTACAAAACATGTTACAGATAATAATGAAGGGCAGACCGAGTATGAAGTGGCGTTGAGAGTGACCTAGAACAGTGGAGGGGATGGGCATATGTGTAGGTAGGGAGGATGGTGCGACAATTTATGTTCCTACCTCAAGTATATGCAACAACAATAAAAGTCCTTCTCATAATCTCTTGACTCTGAAGGCCCTTGGTATTTCAGAACATAATCATGTATATGCCGGCACATAAACATTTGTGTGTCCCTGTTGACCTGCTGATATATTTTAGATGTTTAAGATTCTAATATGGATTTTCCTGCCACACATAACTGGTGCATAAACTTAGATTCTTTGCTAAAATACACAAAGAAATAAATGTCAGCATATTCTGTTCTAAAATACTAGTGGAATTCGACACATGCTGGCCTGGGCATTTCAGTTATGATTTATATGTCCTTTCTAAAGTGTGCCTCCACATTTAAACCCTCTTCTGGGTTCCCTGGAGAAAGAGTTCACAGGGCTTCTGGGAAGGCCTGGTGTGAATTTTTTATTGGGGAGGAGAGAGGGGTAATTAATTCACTCCAAGAGCCCAAGGCATAACAATTCTTCTTTAAGGGAGATATTGTAAACATGGATCTACTCTTTCAGACATAGGAAAATGTAGAATAAGGATTAAGGGCCATAGTCTATATATGGTGCCCAAAAAATTGGAGCCAACTTAAATGGGGCTTAGTGCGAATCTATAAAAGATACATATACTTTTATAGAATCACACTAAGCGCCAATGTGCATTATAACATTTTGGCACTCCCATTTGGACCAAGGGAAAACAGGCCTAAATATCTGCGCCTAACTTGTGCACGTGTTGGGCGTATTCTAGAACAGTGCGCATAAATTTTAGGAATGCTCATGATCCAGCCATGCTCCTCCCCTGGCCATGCCCCCTTTTCAGGTCCATGAACTAGAACTGATGAACAACACTTTTTAAAATATGCCTACCAAGGGCTAGATTCACAAAGCAAACTGATTGTGTACCGATCGATTTGCGACTCCTTTACGACCAAATTTCCCTCCGGCCTGATTCACTTACCTCTCCTGCGATCTTCTTCCAATCCGTGCATGCAAAGTAGTCTGGGACACGATTCACCAAAGAAATTTTGTGCTGGCCGATCAATGCAAGAAGCGACTGCTGGGTACCAGTCAAACGTCTTTCCGACTCTCCTGCTCTTTCGGACAGCCCTGATCTCCTGCAACCCCGATCTGCCTGCCCCGAATGCCTCCTGCTACCCCACTCTCCTTCTGTTCCCCATTCAACTGCCCGTGGAGTTCTCTTGTGTGGAATGCCCCAGTGTTCTATATTGTTTTATAGATCCACCGCAACGCCGCCCCGTTTTTCTCCCGCCCTGTGAGCCCATGGTTTTAACCCGCGGGTTTAAAGTGGGTTAAAACCAAGAGCTTGCAAGGCTAAAAACTAATTTAAAAAAAAAGATTAAAGTAAAGTTTCTTTCCCCTCTTTTCAACAGTTGCGCTTTCCCTAAAGAAAAAGAAAAAAAAAAAGCTCTGCCAGCCCGAAGGTCCAGCGCATACGCAGACCATCTACAGATGGTCTGCACATGCACTGGGATCACTATAGATTGATCCAGGCAGGCAGATAGGGGGGCGTTCCTCCGATCGCCCCCATCTGCATATTAGAGTTTGTAGAATTTGTCGGACCTGCCCGGATCAGGCAGGTTCGTGAATCTAGCCCCAAGTTGTGTGTGTGTAACTTCTAATTAGTGCCATGTAGCGTCAATTATGAGGTATTAATTGCCAATTATTGGTGCCAATTAGGCTAGTTACTGATGGCATCATCAGTTATGCAGCAGAGGGAATTCCCTGGTGAAGAAAGCCACGAAGCAGCCTGTTTAGAGTGTTGCCGGCCCAATGCTGCTCTGGAGGGAGGTATGTAGGGCTCGCGGTCGGCGGGGTTCAGATGGGAGGGAAGGATGGAGGGTCATCAGGAGTTCGGCTGTGTGGTAGGGGGAAGCACTGCTGCCTGTGAATCCAGGGACTAGGGCTTATTTTTGGGGCAGGGCTTATTTTCGGGGAAACACGATACTACACAAGAAAGGTAGGAGCTCGCTTTGCTGCTCCTTCACTAGCTGCTACATAGGACAAAACTGAAACTTCATTTGAATCCTCTGGTTGTCAAAAGTAGAAGCACTTCTAGAGGACCATATCCAGCTAATGGAACAATTGAGAACATACCTACTAACATAATCCATGACCCCAGTTCTACCCTGTGGAGAAGCATAGGTCCTCCCTTTTTTGCTCATGATACTGTGTAATAGATGTTCAGCCAAGGTAAGCCTGCCTTGTTGCCTACCTTGCTTCCACCATTGTCCTGTTCTGTATTTAGTTCATAAGTCACTAGTATGGCATACATGGGTCCAGTGATTACAGTATTAAAAGAGTAATTAAATTTTCATACTTGATTTCATTATAGCTTGTTTAGACTCTTTTAATTGTAGCCGCATATAATGAGAGAGAGAAAAAAAAAAGCCTAGTACGTTTGGCCCTTAAGAATAAGGTCAGGCTTCTGTGAAACTCGGTACTTGCTCTCTTCTGTTATCAACATTTGATGTGATGAGATAGGGTAAATGGTCAGACATTTCTGCCTTGTTTCACTTCATAAATCATCACATCTTGATCACAAGGCTGCAGTCCTGGATTTTCAGGAATAGTTCTTGACTAGTTTAGATCATTCTTAAGTGATCGAAAAAAAGAAGTACACATTGGAGATAAGTTTTCTTCTCAGAAGGATTTGGTAGCTGGCGTACTGCAAAGTTGTTCAATATTTATTTAGGGCCTCTTCTATCAAACTTCACTAGCAGTTTGTAGCGCTGTGAGCCGCACTGCTCCCAATGCTCATAGAGTTCTATGAGCGTCAGGAGCAGTGCGGGCCTTTCAGCGTGGCTCTCTGCGCTAGAAACTATCGCAGTTTCATAAAAGGGGGGGAATAGTGTCATTATGTTGGAAACTGAAGACCTTGAATATGCACTATTTATGCAGAAAATATTTATTTCTCTTGATACTACTTTTTGTCAGGCAGAGTCAAGTGCAATTGATTATTTTTTTTTCCTGAAATTGTTGGTTGGAGGACATTGATTTTTAAATTTAAGATTGAAGTGATCATTTACCATTTATTGAAATTGGTGACGCAGGTTCATAATCTGGGGATATTATTGGACTCTAGTCTTACATTCAGACAACAAATTCAGAATATGGTAAAGAATTCTTTCTTTAAACTATGGGGCTCATAATCGAAAGAGAAAATGTCCAAAAACCGGCCTAAGTCAGCACTTGGACGAACATTTTTCAAAAACGTCCAAGCACCGGGAATAAAACCGGGTTTTGGACGTATTTAAAAACGACCTAGGCCTTTATAGTGCCGCTCAACATCCAAAGCTAAATGGGGCGTTTCGGGAGGCGTGTCAAGGGCGGGAGTTGGGCGGGATGTGGGCCGGCTTAGACTTAGTCGTACAGCATTTATAACCGAAAGTTTTACAACAGAGTCTTGATGGAACTTGGACATTGTGACTTAGACCACCTAAACTCACCAGATAAGCACTGCAAACACATAACACAGACTCCCACACACTACCCCAGTGATCACCAACCCCTACCCCATAAAAATGTTATTCACACCTTTAAAATTCAGCCTCCAGACCATCATCACCTGGCCGCCTGGCTTAGGAAAGCCTAGTCGTCTAGCCCAGAGGCAGCTTAAGTCATCTTGGGGGTGGGTTAAGGACCCATGCCCATAAGCCCCTGTAATCACTGCATTGATACTGAAACATGTGCACTGTTTTTTACTGGCATATAAGTGGCTCCTGCAGCCATAAGGGCTATTGGGGTGGTAGATAAGTGGGTCTAGGGGGATTCTGGAGGTGGTTTGGGGGGCTCACCATCACCTATAAGAGAGCTGTAGTGAGGAGAAGCCATGGCACTCTTTTTGTGAGCTATTTAACTCAGCTAGTTACTATACTATTTCATATACTAACTTTAATATGTCTCTAACTTTTTCAAACATCCCTGTCCACTGGGGTCACCGTCCCCAAACCAACAAAATAAATATAAAACATTCCCCCAAAATCCGTGAATACCATTATCATCACATTCCACCAATAATAAATTTTTAAACACCATTTCCCTTAAACAAGTAAATCTTAATTCCACCAGTTTAAAAATTGGCCTTATTAACGTTAGGGCAATCAAAAGTAAGTATCATCTTGTAAAAGAAGCCATTATTAACCTAGACTTACACATCCTATGTTTAGTTGAAACTTGGCTTTCCGAAGGGGAGGAAGCCTACCTTTCCTACTGTTGCCCACCCAACTTCGATTTCTGTTGGAATCATCGTCATGAGAGAAAAGGCGGTGGTTTAGCGATCATTTTTCAGGCTAAATTAATTAATATTGCAGATACCTCTTCAGGAACTGTTAATGTCTAATTTCTTCAAGTTAAAAATTAATTCAAATCCTATTACTGATCTTGTATTACTTTACACCCCACCTCCAATAGGTAACAATACCCTTTTCTCCCTTCAAACCCTAATCTTTGAATTTTGCTCCACTTCAGCTTTCCCCATTATTCTGGGGGACTTTAATATACACTTTGATGACAAATCTAATATTTTCACAACTGAATTATCCAATTTCCTTTGTTCATTAAACCTTCAGACCGCCATTCTGCACCAGTTGTAGTCTCTGCATGTTCTTCTGGGAGATTGCCAGATGGGCAATATTACAGTAATCGAGATGGCTTAGTATTAGGGATTGTACCAGAATTCTGAATGATGAAGCGTCAAAGTATGCTCTAATGGACCTAAGCTTCCAGAAAGTAAAAAAACCCTTTCTGACTAGGGAGTCCACTTGGTCTTTCATGGTTAGACCTTGGTCCAGTATTACTCTCAGAACCTTCATTGTAGATTGAATAGGGTAGCTGAGTTTGTTGATGCATAGTGATGTTGTAGTGACAAGTGGGTGTGGCGAGGCTACAAAGAATTTAGTTTTTTCCTGAGTTAAGCTTCAGTCTAAATTATGTCATCCATTGTTCCATCAAGTTATATCTTGGCCTGCCAATTTCTTGTTTGAAGCCTTTGCAAACATTACAGAATGCAGCAATGTGCTTTTTCCACCTGACACCCCTAGCCTTATTAAATTACATTGGCTGCCTGTACTTTTAAGGATTAAGCTTAAAGCCCTTCTTCATATTCACAAGGCCGTATAGCATGAATCTGTTCATTATCTGTGCTCAAGATGTATTAGCCTAGTAGACCACCATTTTCTCAAGGAGTTTGGGTTTTCTCTATTTCTCCTATACAAACAGTACATTTTAAGGATGCTAGATATCACAGGAACAAGTGAGTGGAATTGGCTACCATGATGTTTATAAGAGAGAATTAAAAAGCAATTTATTTGCTTTGGCCTCTGGAGTTTTCTGCTGAATGATACATTTGCACATATTTAAATCTGTGACACATTTAGACACAACCTGTCGCATTTGAATTATATTGTATTTGGTTTTTATGTTTAGATTTAAATTTCATTGTTTTTTTTACTGTAAATAAATAAAATTAACTATTAAATTGAAGGAGATTTGAGAACTGGAGGCTAAGAAGGAGCAGTTAAATTTGAAATGGATAGAAAAAAAGCAAATAAATGGAAGAAAACTTCGAAGGAAAAGATAAATGTTAAAGATGGATGCAGGGAAGGAAAGAAAAGAAATTGTGTAATGGGATCAGTATTTTTTTTATTTTAGAGTGAAACAGTGGGGGAATTAAAAATGCATAGGATAAAGGGATACCCAAATAGAAAGAGAATGGTAACAAAAGTTGACTAAGGTGCTATGTTGGACAACAGTAAAAGTTGGAGAACTAAGATCAGTGCCAGATGAACTTCTACAGGCTGTGGCCTTCAAATGGTGAAAGATGTAGGTTTGGCAACCCCAATAGTTAGTAACTAAAGCCAATGTTGGATGGACTTCTTAATATTAGCAAGTTAACCAAAATATTGCTACCAGTATTTATAACATAACTGTGCCACATTTAACTGCCTAAAAGGTGGTTGGCTCAGAACAGGTTACAAAATCATTCACAGTGGATTACAGGACGAGACATTCACGATAGCAAGAACAAGAAGGAGATCATAGAATTACAGAAGTCACAGCAATTAAGAAAAGTCTAGCTGCAGAAAAGTCATCCATAGGAGAAAGGGAGATTAGAGGAGTCCGATGGCTGGTACCGTTCAGTTGAAAGGATGGTCTTCACTGCTTTTTGGAAGGCTTTCAGCAAGTCCTGTGATCTTATTTGAGTTGGCAGTTGGTTCCATAATCGAGGGATGAAGTGGTTGTATGAGTGGTTCCGTGCAGTTTCCATTCAGATAGATCTTCCAGGAGTGATGCATAGTCATCTCTCTGCTTTAGAGCAGAGGGGGGCGGGCGGGGGTATATTGATGCAGCTTGGATGTGATGTAGGGCTGGAGTGATGAGGTGGAATCTTTTTTATGCCATTACAAAGGCCTTGAATATGCAGCTTTTGTTGAATGGTAGCCAGTGTTCAGTGTGGAAAGCTGGGGAGATTGGGTCGCAGTAGTTGAGGTTGTATAGGTGGTGGATTGCAGAGTTTTGGACTCGCTGGAGGTGTTTGAGTTTTCTGGTGGTAATTCCATTAAATATGGAGCTACTGTAGTCCATTCTAGAGAGTACATAGCATAAAGGAGTTGGGCCAGGTCAGGTCTAGAAATGTATGGCAGAAGAAAGTTGCATCATCGGAGCCAGGCCGGCCTAGCAAAGGCCCCAAGGCTGCCTGATGGAAGTGCGGCTAAACTAACACTAGTGGCAGCTGTGTGGAGAAGTTAAAAGCACGCAGTGAGCTGCTGCTAGGGAGAAGAGGTACTGCTGGACAAGGGAAAGGGCTGGGGAAGGGAGAAGGGGTACTGCTAGACATGGAAATAGGGACAGGTCTTGCTGGATAAGGGAAGGGAAAAGAGGTGCTAGCAGAAGGAGAGGGGAAGGGAAAGGTGCTGTTGGACTTGAAGGTGAGGGAGAGAGAAAGAAAAGGTGTTGCATGCTGGAAGGGAGGGTAAGATGGTGCATGAGAAGAGAGCATATTAGTTGTGAGGGGTTAGGGGAAGGAAGGAAGGAAAGTTGTTGCAGGATGAGTGAGCGTGATGAGAGAGGGAGAAATAGTCATGGTGTGGAAGTGAGAGAGAAATGGGGCATGGGGAGAAAACATGTGGTTGCAGATACAAGACTTTTTTTGGATAAGACTTGCATTTCAAGTGGGTAAGCAGCAGTCCTGGCTGGGCAAATGCATTGGTGGAGTTATGCCTTATGGTGCATTTCAAAGAGGAATTAAGTCAGCACTGTTTGACAAATTTATTTCCTAACTGTGGGTACTATTGTTAGCAAAATTTTACACTATGTATATGTAAGAAACTTGTTGTATTTTTAATCATTTATATTTCGCTGATTGTCCAACCCTCTTCTGTATAAACCGCCTAGAAATCGCTTGGTTATGGCGGTATAGAAGTATAAAGTTATGTTATGTTATACTGTCTCTGTAAGTAAGCCGGCTAAGAAGTCTTCCCTTACTCCAGAGGTGTCCAATGTCGGTCCTCGAGGGCCGCAATCCAGTCGGGTTTTCAGGATTTCCCCAATAAATATGCATGAGATCTCTATATATGTTAATAGATCTCATGCATATTCATTGGGGAAATCCTAAAAACCCAACTGGATTGCGGCCCTCAAGGACCGACATTGGACAACCCTGCCTTACTCCATCTGGGACTCAGGTCAAAATGGCACTGAGCCAAATCATGCCGACTTCGAAGAAGTCCCATAAGTGCCCAGTTCTGATCTTGGTGAGTGCCTCCACATCGGCCTCCTCATTGCCGGACCGGAGCGCTGCACATGTGGTACCAGCAAAAAAGCTAACGGTACTGGTGCTCTCCCTTAAGCAAAAAATTGACACTTTGCTTCAGGAGGAATTGGGTGAGCATTTTCAAATGTTGGTGCCAATGTAGCTTATGCCCATGTCAACACCGTCTCTCTCGGTGCTGCTCCACTCTGAGCAGCCCACAACATCGACCGCCCCTCACACTGATGCTCCACCGGTGCGGAGACACTCGACATGGGAGTTATCGGATCCATCTCCACGGCACCAGTCGTCCTTGACGCAAACAGCTGGAGAGGTGACTCTGGTGCGGTCCCAGAAGGCCTCTCAAAAGATCAAGCACCTCGAGTCTTCGACAACGTCTCTATTCCATTCAAGACTCTGACTTATTGGGAGACACTAAGCAGGAACCACTCTCCACCGATGATGAGGATTCTTCTGGCTCAGATTCACCTCAACGTTCTTCTCAGGGATCTGCTATCTTTTCTGAGCGGTCCACTTTTTCAAGATTTCTTCGTCAAATGTCTGAAGACCTTGCCATTTCGCTAGAAGCAAACTCCAAACATAGTAAACAGTTCTTGGAGGCTTTAGACTAGTGGTTCCCAACCCTGTCCTGGAGGACCACCAGGCCAATCTGGTTTTCAGGCTAGCCCTAATGAATATGCATGGAGCAGATTTGCATGCCTGTCACTTCAATTATATGCAAATCTCTCTTATGCATATTAATTAGGGTTAGCCTGAAAACCCGACTGGTCTGGTGGTCCTCAAGACGGGGTTGGGAACCTCTGCTTTAGACTGTGACCATCTACCAAAGGAACTGTTGAAGCTCCCACTTCATGACGTTTTGAGAGAGACTTTCTACAAAAATCTTGAAACTTCACTATCCATTTCTGTGGCTCCTAGGAAGCTTGAGTCCTTATACAGCGTGGTTCCTATCCCTGGTTTCAATAAATCTCAACTTCTTCATGAGTCTTTAGTGGTGGAATCAACCTTGAAGAAGTCTACAGGGTCTAGTGTCTATGCTTCTGTACATCCTGGCAGAGAGGGTAAAGCGATGGATAAATTCGATAAACGCCTTTATCAAAATGCAGTGTTGGCAAACCATCTGGTAAAACAATTTTCAGATTTTCAGAAATACATCCCTGTTCGCAAGACCCAGGCTTTTCAAAATCTTATTACTACGGTCTTGCAATTGAGGAAGTACCGTATTTTCATGTAGAAAACGTGCACCCATGTAAAACGTGCACACGGGTATAGCACGCGGAAAACACAAATTTATGTACAGAAATTTTTATATACCGCGCACACCCGTATACCGCGCATGCTGCCCGACTCTCCCGTCGCCGCCCGACTCTCCTTTCGGCCGCCCCGACTCTCCTCTGGCCACCCCGACTCTCCTTTCACCCGCCCCGACTCTCCTCTCCCCCTTGAAGTCCTGTCCCCACCCTGAAAGCCTAATGCCCCCCCCCCCGACGTCTGATTCACCCCCCACAGGACCGCTCGCACCCCCACCCCGAAGGACCGCTCACCCGCCCGGGAGCCTTAGGTCCCTCCTGGGGGCGGGGCCTGAGGCACATGGGCCCAACCCGACCATGTGCCCAAGGCCCCGCCCCCAGGAGGCGGAGGAAGATATCTTCTTTTTCAAGGGTCCCACGACAACAAGAGGGCATCCGTTGAAAATCAGGGGCGGGAAACTACGAGGTGACACCAGGAAATTCTTTTTCACTGAAAGAGTGGTTGATCGCTGGAATAGTCTTCCACTACAGGTGATTGAGGCCAGCAGCGTGCCTGATTTTAAGGCCAAATGGGATCGGCACATGGGATCTCTTCACAGGGCAAAGGTAGGGGAGGGACATTAAGGTGGGCAGACTAGATGGGCCGTGGGCCCTTATCTGCCGTCTATTTCTATGTTTCTATGTTTCTATGACCTAAGGCTCCCGGGCCTATTTTGATTGGCCCAGGCGCCTTAGGCCCGACCAGTAAGCGGAGCTTTGGGACGGATGGGCCAATCCGGCCTCATTCCGTCGTTGGCTGCCTGCTGGACAGGCGGGTTTGGCTCCCGTCTGTCCGGCCAACTAAACAAAGGTACGGGGAAGGGGGGTGGGGGTGTCATGGGGTCGGCCAGGGGGGGTCGAGGGTCGGCTGGGGGGGGCGGTCGGAGGTTCTTGGGGGGGAGCGGTCGTTGGGGGGAGGGGGGTTTGCGTCGAGGGCAGGAGGGCCTGGGATCCCTCCTGCCCGTAATGTAGTGCGGGGTGGGGGTAGGGGGTCGCCGTGGCCAGGAGGGTTTGGGCTCCCTCCTGGTCCGATATTGTCGGGGAGTTGGGGAGTCGGCGGGGCAAGAGGGCTTGGGCTCCCTCTTGCCCCGATCGTGTCGGGGGGGCAAGAGGGCTTGAGCTCCCTCTTGCCCCGATCGTGTCGGGGGTGCCGCGGTTGGCTGGGGCAAGAGGGCTTGAGCTCCCTCTTGCCCCGATCGTGTTGGGGGTGCCGCGGTTGGCTGGGGCAAGAGGGCTTGACTCCCTCTTGCCCCGATCGTGTCGGGGAGTCGGTGGGGCAAGAGGGCTTGACGTTAGAGAAAGGGCAAACCGCTGGAAGAGGAAGCAGCGCAGGCGCAGGGCTCACAGAAGGGCCGGGACCGCCAAGAGGAAGCAGCAGGACACCGGTAGGAGCTTCTACATGATGGGGGGGTCGGGAGGCTCTGGGGGTGCGAGCGGTCCTTCAGGGTGGGGGTGCGGGTGCGTGCGAGCGGTCCTGCGGGGGGGGGGGGTGAATCGGACGTCGGGGGGAACTATGTAAAAAAAATTTTGTACAACGCGCTCACGCGTATAACGCGCAAGGTTATGCGCGGTTTGTAAAAACCTTAAAAGGGGCGGGGCCAACCAGTGAAGTCAACTCGGAGCTTGGGCAGGCAAGGCAAGCAAGAGAAAGGAAGTAGCAGGAGAGAGAGAAAGAGTTAGAGGGAAGCAAAAGCAGAAAGAACAAAAGCGCACGAGGGGAATAAAAGGCAGGAGACTACAGGGGGGAATAGGTGAGAGTTAGCTCCGCCCACCCCTGACGTTGACCACCGAAGCTCCCTGAGAAGGGATGTTAAAGGAGAGCAGAAGGTTCCACAGCAGACGCAGAGGACACAGCCAGGTGGACACAGCGGGCACAGAGGACAGACACAGCAGGCACAGAAGACATCCACAGCAGACCGGCAAGCAGGCAGCAATGGAAGCAGCAGACAGAAGCAGGATGTTGAGCTACCCAGTTTTCTGCACCGTCTGCCATATATATGACTACCTCCCCTCTGGAAGGCGGTCATATGTATGCGCTCGATGCGGAGAACTGGAGAGCCTGAAGAAACAAGTCAGACTCCTGGAGGGCAGAATACAGGAACTGGAGGCACTTCAAGCAATGGAGGAGGAAGACAGAGATACAGAGAACATCGAGACAAAGGACGCAGCAAACACCAAGAAAGAGGACACCATCGAGGAATAATTCCAAGAGCTGGAGAAGTTCATAGAGGAGGCATACAGGGAGGCCGTGCAAAATCACCAGCAACAGTGGAACTGCCGAAAGACACCTACAGAGAGTGTGGACCACCCGACAGACAACCACCATGAAGAAATGGGTGACACAGCAGGATACTGACCTGCGGCAGGAGAGATGGACATACACCATCCTGTTGTAGCTCTGTCTCACAGTTCTCACTCTCAAAAGGGCAAAATCAGAGCTACCAGAAACTTACACAATCTTGTCTTAGATTTCCCTAGGGTACACAAGCCCTAGCTCACTATATCGAATATGCCTTGCTTCGGTCAGGCCTTCCCAGCCATCTTAACAAGATGGTTGGGGAGGGGAGTAGCTGAATACACCATATAAAGCTTGCCAAAACTGGCCCCATGATCCCAACCCGAGAAGATCTTCAGTGGATTCTCCCCCCACTACTACCCCATCTCACACATTCAGCAACAAAATCTCATGCAAGCAGAAAAAGGTAAAAGCAAAAATGCAAAAACAAACTTCATTCAGTGTCCCACAAAATAAGGCGCCGAATCCAGCAGTGAGCCTAGCAATGCTCACTCTGCCAGCACTAGTCCCGTGCTTCCAGACAGCAAAAAGTATTCAAGAAAAAAAAACAACAGTAAGGAAATCAAACTTAACTTTCATCCATGTAGACTTCTGATAAATCCATGGAAGTGTCCATCTCCTCTACTGCATCAGTGCTGGCTGGCTGGTTTGCCTCAGGGAAAGTTTCTGCATCCACCATTTCAACCTCATTACTCTGCTTGCATTCAGGAGCCCAGTCCTTCGAGACTCCTTCCTTTGCTGGCCCAGGACAGACTGACTTGCTCTTCCTAAGCTCTGCTTCTATAGCTCTTAATTGGCCACGCCCTAACCTGGGGGAGGGAAGGGCAAACTGCTGCTTTTGCTGAGCTTTCTCCTGTGCCTTAATTAATCTCAGCAGCTGAGCACTCCCTGAGTTAGGAGTCTAAGTCACAAAAACCCACCTAAAGTCACCAGATAAACACTACAAACACATAATACAGATCCCCACACACTACATTCAATGATCATCGACCCCTCCCCAACCCCATAAAAATATTAATCACACGTTTCAAATTCAGCCTCCAGACCATCATCACCTGGCAGCCTGGCATAGGAAAGCCTAGTCATCCTGCAAAGATGTATCTTACCCCGACTTGGGGGTGGGTTAGGGACCCATGGAGAGGAGGCCCCATGCCCATAAGCCCCTGTAATCCCTCCATTGATACTGAAATATGTGCACGTCCCTATACACCCCCAAAACCCTTTTGTACTGGCATATAGGTGGCTCCTGCAGCCATAATGGCTATTGGGGTGGTTGATAAGTAGGTCTGCTCTAGGGGATTCTGGTGGTAGTTTGGTGGACTCGCCATGCCCTATAAGGGAGCTGTAGTGAGATGAAGACATAGCACTCTTTTTGTGAAGTTCACAGCAGTGCCCTGTAAGGTACCCTATTATTTAGGTGCCATGTCTGGGTGTTCAGTCCATCACTTTGCAGACCCCTCCCACGTCCAACAGGGCTTGTTCTAGGCGTCTTTGACTTGGACGAAAAGTTGGACAAAAATGTGGTATAAAGATAGACGATTTAGAGGCTTGGACGATCAGATCAGCAGGACGTATAGTTAGATGATTTTTGAAACGGGAAAAAATTTGGATATATTTTTCGAAAATGTGTCCTAAGCTCTTTTTTACTTTGGACCACTTGTGACTTGGACGAAAACAGACTTGGATGTTCCTTTCGATTATGCCCCTCATAGTCTATTTGGGCAGGAAAACATAATTTTAAATGAACAAATCTTGGAAGATATTAATGTGTTCCATTTCACAGATATGTTGAGGTGAAATTCAGAAAGGTCTCTGATCAATTTAGTTACAGCCCCAGCCCTTTTGAAGTGTGTGTACAATTTACTGTAGTTTAACTGAGAAAGTGTTTGGGATTAAGAAATTCTGAAAAATAAAATTATATATTTGTGTTTGTGAATTAAACAACATGCTGAAACTGGACAGATCCTGTGGTTTTTGCTGACATGAATATTAGACTCAAAGGTGGAGGAACCATATAGGGGTGAATTACCTCATTGGCATTAAAAAAAACTCCTCTCTGAAGGGCAATTAAATTTAGAAATGCCTTGTGCAATGCAGAGTTTTGCGTTACCAAATAAATTCACAAGAAATCATTAAGTAAGGAAACATGAATATTTATGAGTTAATCCACCACACATCGACGATGGCCAGCGTTTCGCCAGTAAATAGCTGCCTCAGGATGTGGAGGTGTTAATCTTCTCTTGCTAAACCACTCCGTGTCTCATAATAGCCACTTCTCAGACCCTGAACACTTGAGGTTTGGGGTATACCGACTAAATCTTATACAGGGTATGGGATTTTGGCTTCTCTATCAACTCATTATGTTCTTTAGAACGCTGATATTGTCTTGAGGGAGTAGGATTATATACAGTAATCAATATGCCTTAGATCAGTTCAGCAGTGGACAAGATTTATTCTAAGTTTCTGAATTTCACTTCAAAATAGCATGGTTTGTGTCCTTGGGCTATAGAGCATAGAATCACTTCCTCATACTGAGGAACAGTAATAGAAATATGATGGCAGATAAAGGTCAAATGGCCCATTAGTCTGCCCATCAGCAGTAACCATTATCTCTTCCTATCTCTAAGAAATCCCACATGCCTATCCTATGCCTTTTTGAATTCAGACAGTCTCTGTCTCCACTACTTCCACCAGAAGACTGTTCCACACATCTACCACCCTCTCTGTAAAAACGTATTCCTTAGATTACTCCTGAGACTATCATCTTTTAACTTCATCCTATACCCTCTCATTCCAGAACTTCCTTTTAAATGAATGAGACTCGACTCATGCGCATTTCTGCCACATAGGTATTTAAACTTCTCTGTCATATCTCCCCTCTCCTGCCTTTCCTCCAAAGTTTACATATTGAGATCTTTAAGTCTGTCCCCATATGCCTTATGATGAAGACCACATACCATTTTAGTAGCCTTCCTCTGGACCGACTCCATCCTTTTTATATCTTTTTGAAGATGCAGCCTCCAGAATTGTACACAATATTCTAAATAAGGTCTCACCAGAGTCATACAGGGGAATCAATGCCTCCTTTTTCCTACTGGCCATACCTCTCCCTATGCATCCTAACATCCTTCTAGTTTTCAACCTCTTTGGCCACCTTAAGATCATCGCATACAGTCACACCCAAGTCCCGCTCTTCTGTCCCGCTCTTCACCCCCTAAACTGTACTGTTCATTTGGGTTTTTGCAGCCCAAATGCATGACCTTACATTTCTTAGCATTAAATGCTAATGGTTACCATAATTTCCTCTTCCTAACATATTGGCTGCCAGATGAAAGGTTGCCAGCAAGAATTTCAGCTGGGAAATGTTTGTTTCTATAGCCCTGAAGTACATTATAGTTCTTACCATTGATAATAGTGGGCAAGGCTATAAAGAAAGGAATTTAGATTTGGGTAGCACCTAATGTAATGTCTCTAAATCCCAAAGCACTTTGCAAGTACAGGTAAACAAAAACAGAATTGCAGCAGTCTCTCTTGGGTGAAATAAATGTCGTAATTTTCCAATGCATCAATACACTACAGAATAGTGATGCTGGCAAAGGAATAAGGAAAAGAGAGAGATTAAGGAGCTGGTGCACTAAAGGTTAGCATGCATTCAAAGGCCATTTAGCAGGCACAATCATGCCCCAAATGGTCCTCCCAACTTCCCATAGCCATGTTTGCAAAGTCAGAGGCAGTGTGCATTAATATTTCTCTTCTGAAAGAGAGAATGAGGCACTTCAAAAGAACAAAGGGGTACAACAGCCTAATACTTACTAGTCATGTGAAAAAATTAGGACACCCCATGAAATATTCAGTCCTTTCTTAAGAAATGTTCACATATTGATGTCAAATCATTTTTTTAAAATTTATCTCTGGAAAAGAAAGTGATATAATTGCAGGTAAACAAAAATTTTCCTTGATTTACTCATGAAACAAAAATATCCACCCTACACCCTAATAGCTAGTGTTACCCCCTTTGGCTGAAATAACTGCAGTGAGACCGCTGCAGTGAGACATGGACTACATGGAACTACAGTGAGACGCTGCAGTGAGACATGGAGACATGGAACTGCAGTGAGACATGGAAGGACAAGAAGCTATATTGCACTGATGGGCTACATATTACTACAGCAGGAAAAAGAAACCTTGTGGAGAAATTTAGACAATATGTTTATCCCAGGACAAGCAGGCATATTCTCTACATGTGGGTGACGTCACCGATGGAGCCCCCTAGCGGACATTTTCACAAGCAAAGTTGCTTGAAGACCTTCAAGCTTGCGATTGGCCCGCGCCTGCGCGCGTGCCCCTCCCACCCGACCTAGGGCATGCGTCTCCTCAGCGTGGCCTCAGTTTTATGTTTTCCGCGGAGCCAGAAACACTGCTCCCTTTGTCTCTATATGTTTCAGGCGTCCTATGACGCCTTCGAGTTGTCCTTGAGGGTCATGGCGTTTGCGATCGCCATGCGTCGCCTTGTTTGGCTCCGGATTGTGGACATGGATCCTAATCTCCAGGATCGTTTCCAATCTCCCTTGCCTGGACCATCTTTTTGACAATTCTGGTCTGAGCTTTCGGGCTCCCTTTCTTCTGGGACCTTCCCCCCCCCCCCATCGTGGGTCATCTCCATCATTTCTATATCCAGTAGGAAAGTCTTACCACCGACAGTTGAGTGCTTTCCATCATCCGGGAGGGGTACTCCCTTCACTTCAGTCATGTACCCCCGGACCTTCCTCCTTCCTCCAAGAGAGTTTCCTTCTGCCCAGTCTTAGCTGCCTCTCCTTCTGCGGGAAGCTCGGGCCCTTCTTCTCCTTCGGGCGGTCGAGGAGGTTCCTCTGTACCAGTGGAATACGAGATTTTATTCCCGATACTTTCTGGTGCCCAAGAAGACGGGGGATCTGCGTCCGATCCTGGACCTCCGTGCTCTGAACAAGTTTCGGGTAACGGTTCAGAATGCTCACCCTTCCTACCTTGTTACTCCTCTTGGACGAGGGGAACTGGCTGTGCTCACTGGACCTCAAGGAGGCGTACACGCACATTCCGATACATCCGGCCTCTCGACGGTATCTGAGATTCTGGGTGAGGGATCTCCACCTCCAATATCGTGCCACCTCCAATATCGTGCTCTTCCCTTTGGCCTGGCGGCCTCTCCGAGGGTTTTCACGAAATGTCTAGTAGTGGTAGCTGCGGCCCTGTGTCTCCACGGCCTGCAGTTGTTTCCCTACCTCGATGACTGGTTGATCAAAGCGTCCTCGCACCACAAAGTTCTGCGAGCGACAAATCAGACAATCTTGCTCCTTCAGAGTCTCGGCTTCGAGGTGAACTTCCCCAAGTCCCACCTCTGTCCGTCCCAGTTAGAGAATGACACGGTGACGGTTTACCCGCGGCCACCGCATTTAAGCCGCGGGTCACCGCCGAAAACGGGGAAGAAAACTAGCAGTCGCTGCGGTGACGGGGACAAGGCCATTCACCGACCGCGGAAACGGTGAACAGGTTTGTCCCCGCGGGCCAATGTACCCCCTTCTAGGAACCGCTATTTACCGTATTTTCACGCATGGTATACAAAAGTTTTAAAACATAGTTCCCACCCCGCCCGACGCCCGATTCACCCCCCCCAGCAGGACCGCTCGCACCCCCACCCCGAACGACCGCTCGCACGCGCTCCCACCCGCACCCGCGATCGGAGCAAGAGGGAGCCCAAGCCCTCTTGCCCGGCCGACTCCCCGACGTCCGATACATCCCCCCCCCGGCAGGACCACTCGCACCCCCACCCCGAAGGACCGCCGACTTCCCGACAATATCGGGCCAGAAGGGAGCCCAAACCCTCCTGGCCATGGCGACCCCCTAACCCCACCCCGCACTACATTACGGGCAGGAGGGATCCCAGGCCCTCCTGCCCTCGACGCAAACCCCCCTCCCCCCAACGACCGCCCCCCCCCAAGAACCTCCAACCGCCCCCCCAGCCGACCCGCGATCCCCCTGGCGACCCCCACGACCCCTCCACCCCCCTTCCCCGTACCTTTGGTAGTTGGCCGGACAGACGGGAGCCAAACCCGCCTGTCCGGCAGGCAGCCAACGAAGGAATGAGGCCGGATTGGCCCATCCATCCTAAAGCTCCGCCTACTGGTGGGGCCTAAGGCGCGTGGGCCAATCAGAATAGGCCCTGGAGCCTTAGGTCCCACCTGGGGGCGCGGCCTGAGGCACATGGTCGGGCCCATGTGCCTCAGGCCGCGCCCCCAGGTGGGACCTAAGGCTCCAGGGCCTATTCTGATTGGCCCACGCGCCTTAGGCCCCACCAGTAGGCGGAGCTTTAGGATGGATGGGCCAATCCGGCCTCATTCCTTCGTTGGCTGCCTGCCGGACAGGCGGGTTTGGCTCCCGTCTGTCCGGCCAACTACCAAAGGTACGGGGAAGGGGGGTGGAGGGGTCGTGGGGGTCGCCAGGGGGATCGCGGGTCGGCTGGGGGGGCGGTCGGAGGTTCTTGGGGGGGGCGGTCGTTGGGGGGAGGGGGGTTTGCGTCGAGGGCAGGAGGGCCTGGGATCCCTCCTGCCCGTAATGTAGTGCGGGGTGGGGTTAGGGGGTCGCCGTGGCCAGGAGGATTTGGGCTCCCTCCTGGCCCGATATTGTTGGGGAGTCGGCGGTCCTTCGGGGGGAGGGATGTATCGGACGTCGGGGGGGGGCATCAGGCTTTCAGGATGGGGACAGACCTTCAAGGGGGGACAGTGCAGGGAAGTCAGGGAATTTATATTAATTAATTTTTTCTCTGCGTGTTTTGTTTTTGTATAGTTATTAACTAAAGTTTAACTAAATTGTACCTAAAGGGAGGCCCTACATTCTTTGGGCTAAAGTACTTTCGGAAACCCTTTTGGCCCAAATGAGGTGTATGGGATGGGAGCTTGGGGGTTTGAAGGAGCTCAGTAAGATCTCTAGTAAAGAGGTGGGACTTTGTAAGCATTTAAAGTACATGTCGTGTTTGTTTTTGCATTGCTAGCCCCAGGGGTGGTGGAAGATTAGTGATTGAAAAACTGTATGAAAAATAACTATTTTAAATTTAGTGATCAAAATGTGTCAGTTTTGAGAATTTATATTAATTAATTTTTTCTCTGCGTGTTTTGTTTTTGTATAGTTATTAACTAATATTTAACTAAGTTTTAAAGTTTTAAAGAATGTTTCCTTTATACGTAAATAAAGAAAAGTGAATGGGATTGCAGTGGCGGTGACGGGGCGGTGAATGGGGTGGCAGTGGCGGTGACGGGGCGGTGAAGAGGATGGTGAGACGGGGACGGGGCGGTGACGGGGATGGTGAGACGGGGACGGGGCGGTGACGGGGATGGTGAGACGGGGACGGGGCGGTGACGGGGACCAATTTTTTCACCGTGTCATTCTCTAGTCCCAGTCTCTGGAATTCATCGGAGCAGTCCTGGACACGGTTTGTCTCCGCTCCTTTTTGTCTCGACCTCGTCAAGAGGCTCTTGTTCGTTTATGCCAGAGGGTGGCCCATCTGTCCTTGGCCCCGGCTCGGCTCCTGATGGTCCTCCTAGGTCACATGGCCTCTACGGTTCATGTGACTCCTTTTGCCAGACTTCACCTCCGTATTCCATAATGGACTCTTGCGTCCCAATGGAACCAGGATCGAGATCCTATCTCTTGACTCATTGTCGTGACTCCTTTGTTGAAGAAGTCTCTCCGTTGATGGATGCTCTCTTCCAATCTTTCCAGAGGTTTTCTGTTTCATTCCCCCCCCCCCTCTGCAGAAGGTCCTCACAACGGACTCGTCGAACTCTGCTTGGGGGGCTCATCTGGACGGTCTTTACACTCAGGGTCTTTGGTCCAGCGCCGACTGCCTTTGTCACATCAATCTGCTGGAGCTTCGAGCAATTTTCCTCACCCTGCAGGCTTTTTGGCACCTGCTTCACAACTGAGTGGTGCTGATCCGCACAGACAACCAGGTCGCCATGTATTATATCCAACAAACAAGGGGGCACGGGGTCCCTGTCCCTGTGCCAAGAGGCGATGTGGCTCTGGGATTAGGCCATCCGCCGCAACATATTCCTTCAAGCGGTCTACATTCAGGGCCAGCACAATTGTCTGGCGGACAGGTTGAGTCGTCTTCTGCAGCCTCACGAGTGGTCCATCCATTCCTTGACCCTGCGTCAAGTGTTTGCTCGTTGGGGGACTCCGAACATCGATCTGTTCACATCCCCCCTCAATCACAAGTTGCCCTGCTTCTGCTCCAGGGTTTACACCCCTCTCAGGCTCGAGGCGGATGCTTTTCTGCTGGACTGGATGAACCTGTTTCTGTATGCGTTCTCTCCATTCCCTCTGATTCTGAAGACTCTCATCAGGCTCAAGTCCAGTAGTGCCACAATGGTTCTGATAGCTCCTCAGTGGCTCCGACAGCCGTGGTTCTCCCTTGTGTTGCAACTCAGTTCCAGGGAGCCTCTTCTTCTGCCTGTTTTTCCTTCTCTGCTTACGCAGAGTTGAGGGTCTCTACTTCATCCCAACCTTCAGTCTCTGCACTTAACGGCTTGGTTCCTCGAGACTTGATGCTCTCGTTCCAGTTCTCACAGCCTGTGCTGGACGTCCTGGAGGCGTCTCGGAAGGAGTCCACTTGCCAATGTTACCATCAGAAGTGGACCTGCTTTTCTTCCTGGTGTGCTACTCGGCAGCAGGAGCCACTATAGAAACATAGAAACAGAAAATGAAGGCAGAAAAGGGCCATAGCCCATCAAGTCTGCCCACTCTACTGACCCACCCCCCTAATTCTACCCTCCTAGAGATCCCTCCCCTAATGACCCATCCCTTAACCCATCCCTCCCCTAATGACCCATCCCCTTAACCCTGCTCTCTTAGAGATCCCACATGGGCATCCCATCTACTCTTAAAATCAGGAACGCCGCTGGCCTCGATTACCTGCACCGGAAGTTCATTCCAATGAGCAACCACTCTTTCAGTGAAGAAATACTTCCTGGTGTCGCCATGAAATCTCCCGCCCCTAAGTTTTAGCGGATGCCCTCTTGTGGCTGAGGGTCCTTTGAGAAAGAAGATATCATCTTCCACCTCGATGCAACCGGTGATATATTTAAAAGTCTCAATCATGTCTCCTCTCTCCCTACATTCTTCGAGAGAGTATAGCCGCAATATATTCAGCCTCTCCTCATATGCGAGATCCCTGAGCCCCGAGACCATCCTGATGGCCATCCGTTGAACCAACTCGATTCTCAGCACATCTTTACGGTAGTGTGGCCTCCAGAATTGTACACAGTATTCCAGATGAGGTCTCACCATGGCGCTATACAATGGCATTATGACCTCGGGCTGCCTGCTGACGAAACTTCTGCGGATACAACCCAGCATTTGTCTTGCTTTGGATGAAGCCTTCTCAACTTGATTGGCAATTTTCATGTCTTCACTAATGATAACTCCTAAATCTCGTTCTGCTGTAGTCCTAGCTAAGGTCTCACCATTCAAGGTGTAAGTTCTGCACGGATTTTTGCTGCCAAGGTGCATGACCTTACATTTTTTGACATTGAGGACCAATGTTCCAACAAAAGCAGGTCCTGCGTCATACTGTTGGACAGATTGTATTTACTTACTATGTTACATAGTTTGGCGTCATCAGCAAATAATGTTATTTTACCTTGAAGCCCCTGAGTTAGGTCCCCTAAGAATATGTTGAAACGGATCGGGCCCAAGACCAAGCCCTGCGGTACTCCACTGGTCACCTCCGATGTTTTGGAGAGGGTATCGTTTACCATCACTCTTTGAAGTCTACCACTCAGCCAATCATTGACCCATGCAGTTAGGGTTTCTCCTAATCCCATCAATTTCATCTTGCTCAATAATCTACGGTGTGGGATGCTATCAAAAGCTTTACTGAAGTCTAAGTACACAATGTCCAGGGACTCTCCCAAATCCAGCTTTTTTGTTACCCAGTCAATAAAGCTGATGAGATTGGATTGGCAGGACCTACCCTTGGTGAATCCATGTTGGCAGGGATCCCGTAGATTCTCTTCATTCAGGATCGTGTCTAATTTGCGTTTGATAAGTGTTGCCATGAGTTTACTCACTATCGATGTGAGACTCACCGGTCTGTAATTCGCAGCCTCTGCCCTGCAACCCTTTTTGTGCAGTAGGACGATGTTAGCTGTTTTCCAATCCAAGAGGACTCTCCCCGTTCTTAGGGAGAGATTGAAGAGCACAGATAACGGTTCCGCCAGCACATCACATAATTCTCTGAGGGATTGTCCGGTCCCATGGCTTTGTTCACCTTGAGACTTATCAGTTCTCCATAGACGTCGTCGGGTGTGAACTCGAAATTCCGAAACGGGTCTTCTGAGCTTTGCTTTGCCTGCAACTTTGGACCGGACCCCGGTGCCTCGCAGGTGAAGACTGAACAGAAGTATTCATTCAGTAGTTCGGCTTTTTCGGGATCTGATTCTGCATAATTCCCGTCTGGTTTTTTAAGGCGTACTATCCCATCTGTGTTTCTGTTTCTGTCACTAATATACCTAAAGAAGGATTTGTCCCCTTTCTTAATGTTCTTTGCTAGGTTTTCTTCTACACGAAGCTTGGCCTCTCTAATTGCCGTCTTGACCGCTGTAGACCTGATCATATATTCTAGTTTAGCCTCCCTTTTCTCTGTTTGTTTGTATGAAATAAATGCTTTTTTCTTTTCTTTAACGAGGTCCGAGATCTCTGCGGTGATCTTGGGGTTTATTGTTTCTTTGCCTTTTATTTACTGATTTTATGTAGCGGTTTGTCGCTTCGTATAGGGTAGATTTCAGGGTTGACCACATAGTTTCCACATTATCAGTCTCAGCTTGCTTTTGCAGCGCCTGATGGACGAAGTCACCCATGCGGTTGAAGTCAGTGCCTCGAAAGTTGAGTACTTTTGTTTTCGTGTTCGATCTAGTGAAACCCTTCCTGAGGTGGAACCATACCATGTTGTGGTCGCTGGAGGCTAGCTTATCACCTACCGAGACTTCCCAGACGCTTTCTCCATTGGAGAGTACCAGGTCCAGTATTGCTTGGGCCCTAGTGGGCTCTAATACCAATTGTTTGAGTCGTGCTCCCTTTATGGAGGTTAATAGCCATCTTCTGCTGCTGCTGGTTGTTGCTGAAAGTATGTTCCAATCTGTGTCGGGCATGTTGAAGTCCCCTAGTAGTATAGTGTCCCCCCGTAAAGTGATATTCTCTATGTCTTCGATTAATTCTAGGTCCCTGTCTTCCAATTGTCTTGGAGGTCTGTATACTACTTTGAGATACAGGCATTTTTCATTGCCTCTGGCCAGGTTCACCCAGAGGGATTCCCCAGAGTACTTAACATCAGTGATTCTGGTGGTTTTGATGTCTGTTTTAGTGTATAGTGCTACCCCTCCACATAACTTGCCCTCTCTGTCTTGACGGAGTAGGTTGTAACCTGGTATAACCATACCCTACCCATGAGAGTCCGTGAACCAAGTTTCAGATATCGCCACCACGTCAAGGTCGGCATTCATTATTTCGGTCTCCAATTCCAGGATTTTGTTGTCTAAACTGTGTGCATTAACATACATAGCCCTCCATACCTTGTGTTTGCTGCTTCCCTTTGGGGAGTTTCCCACCTGAGTTAGTGTGACTCCTAAAGAATAGTTTGCAGTGTGGGTTCTTACCTCGGACATAGAAGTGGAGTTACGACTCACCTCATCAGCCTCCTTATCTGCTGTCCTGGATTATCTGTTACACTTGTCTGGCGCTGGACTCAAGTCCTCTTCGGTTCGAGTCCACCTTAGTGCCATTGCTGCTTTTCATCCGCCGATTGACGGGAAGCCTATCTCTGTTCATCCTGTGGTTTCCCGCTTCATGAAAGACCTTTTCCATGTTCATCCGCCCCTTAAACCTCCTCCTGTGGTTTGGGATCTTAATGTGGTCCTTGCTCGTTTGATGAAACCCCCGTTTGAGCCGCTAGCACGGGCTCACTTGAAGTATCTTACTTGGAAGGTTGTGTTTCTTATTGCTCTCACTTCTGCCCATCGGGTCAGTGAGCTTCAAGCCTTGGTTGCGGACCCACCCTTCACTGTCTTCCATCATGATAAGGTGGTTCTCCGTACCTATCCTAAGTTCTTGCCTAAGGTTCTTCCTGGGGTTTTTCCGAAGCCCCATTCTCACTCTGGAGAAGAGGCTCTGCATTCTCTTGATTGTAAGCGTGCGCTGGCCTTCTACTTGAAGCGCACCACTCCTCACCATTCTGCTCCCTAGCTGTTCCTCTCCTTCGATCCTAATCGCTTGGGTCGCTCTGTTTCTAAGCGGACCATTTTTAACTGGTATCTCTTTCTGTTACGCTCAGGCTGGTCTTTCCCTGCTAGGTCGAGTCACAGGCCACAAGGTCAGAGCAATGGCGGCATCTGTTGCTTTCCTCCGCTCGACTCCGATTGAGGAAATCTGTAAGGCTGCCACTTGGTCCTAGGTTCATACGTTTACCTTGCACTACTGTCTGGATGCTTTCTCCAAGCGTGACGACCATTTTGGCCAGTCCGTTTTGCAAAATCTGTTCTCCTAAATTGCCAACTCTCCCTCCATCCCATTCTGGTTAGCTTGGAGGTCTCCCACATGTAGAGAATATGCTGCCTGCTTGTCCTGGGATAAAGCACAGTTACATACCATAACAGGTGTTATCCAGGGACAGCACGCAGATATTCTCGCAACCCACCCACCTCCCATGGTTGGCTTCTTTGCTAGCTATCTGAACTGAGGCCACGCTGAGGAGATGCATGCCTTAGGTCATGCGGGAGGGGCACGCATGCATGCACGGGCCAATCGTAAGCTTGAAGGTCTTCAAGCAAGTTTGCTTGTGAAAACATCCGCTAGGGGGCTCCGTCGGTGACGTCACCCACATGTAGAGAATATCTGCCTGCTGTCCTTGGATAACACCTGTTAGGGTAAGTAACTGTGCTTTCTAGGCATTTAAAGTAGAAGGTGGGAGTGGTGTATGCATGAAGGACAATTATAGAGACCACCCCCGGCAAAAGAAAAGATGTGATGGTAGTAAAGATTGCAACATAAACAATATCAGCAACTCATCATTTCTTAGCATTGCAACAGAAAGTGAAACGAAACAAAAATATATACGAAAAAGGAGATTACCACTGAAAAATAGCTGGAAAGCGATGACCACAAATGCTCGCAGTCTAAGCAACAAAGTTCATGATCTGCAAGCCCTGATGTTAGAGGCAGATCTAGATATTGTCGCTATCACAGAGACATGGTTCAGTGAATCACATGGATGGGATGCAAACATACCCGGATATAATCTTTTTAGGAAGGACAGAGATGGTCAAAAAGGTGGAGGAGTAGCTCTCTATGTAAAGATCAATATCCAAGCGACCAAAATGCAAGGGACCTGGGGAGAGGAAGAAGCGATATGGATCGCTCTGAAAAGCGAAGATGGAACTTCTATCTACGTGGGTGTAGTCTACAGAGCTCTGTCTCAATCGCAGCAAATTGATAAGGATCTGATTGTGGATATCCAAAAGTTTGGAAGGAAAGAGGAGGTGCTGTTGTTGGGAGATTTCAACCTGCCGGATGCGGACTGGAATGTTCCGTCTGCGGAATCGGAAAGAAGTAGGAAGATTGTGGATGCTTTTCAAGAGGCTCTGCTCAGACAAATGGTGACGGAACCCACGAGGGAAAAAGCGATATTGGATCTGGTCCTCACAAATGGAGAGAGTATCTCTAATGTTCGAGTGGGTGCTCACCTGGGAAGTAGCGATCATCAAACAGTTTGGTTTGATATAACAGCTAAAGTGGAGAGCAGCCTCACAATACTTAAAGTCCTAGATTTCAAACGTAAGGACTTTAATGAAATGGGAGAGTACCTGAAGAAAGACCTGTTAGGATGGGAGGACATAAGAGAAGTGGAAAGACAGTGGTCTAAGCTGAAAGGAGCGATAAAAATGACTACGGACCTTTTATGTGAAGAAAATAAATAAAACCAAGAGAAAAAGGAAGCCGACATGGTTCTCCAAACTAGTGGCGGAGAAAATAAAGGCGAAAGAGTTGGCATTCGTAAAATATTTAAAAAACCAAGAAGAGGAGTGCAGAAAGGACTACAGGGTGAAACTGAAAGAAGCCAAGAGAGAGATACATCTGGTGAAAGCACAGGCGGAAGAACAAATGGCTAAAAATGTAAAAAAGGGAGACAAAATTTTTTTCAGATATATTAGTGAAAGGAGGAAGATGAAAAATGGAATTGCTAAACTATAAGATGCTAGGAACCGATATGTGGAGAGTGATGAGGAAAAAGCAAATGTGCTAAACAAATACTTCTGTTCTTTGTTCACAGAAGAAAATCCTGGAGAAGGAGCAAGATTATCTGGCAAAGTTACACGAGAAAATGGAGTAGATTCTGCGCCGTTCACGGAGGAGAGTGTTTATGAGCAACCTGAAAAACTAAAGGTAGACAAAGCGATGGGACAAGACGGGATCCATCCCAGGATACTGAGGGAGCTCAGAGAGATTCTGGCGGGCCCTATTAAAGACTTGTTCAACAAATCTCTGGAGACAGGAGTGGTTCCCGGGGATTCGAGGAGAGCGAATGTGGTCCCTATTCACAAAAGTGGTCACAGGGATGAAGCGGGAAACTACAGGCCGGCGAGCCTCACTTCGGTTGTTGGAAAAATAATGGAAGTGTTGCTGAAAGAAAGGATAGTGTACTTCCTTGAATCTAATGGGTTACAGAACATAAGAACATAAGCCATGCCTCTGCTGGGTCAGACCAGAGGTCCATCATGCCCAGCAGTCTGCTCATGTGGCGGCCCATCAGGTCCAGGACCTGTATAGTAACCCTCTATCTATACCCTTCTATCCCCTTTTCCTTCAGAAAATTGTCCAATCCTTTCTTGAACTCCAATACCGTACCCTGTCCTATCACACCCTCTGGAAGCGCATTCCAGGTGTCCACCAGGTGTCTTCTTCCAGGTGAAGAAGAACTTCCTAGCATTGGTTCTAAATCTGTCCCCTTTTAATTTTTATGAATGCCTTCTCGTTCTTGTAGTTGTCGAAAGTTTGAAGAATCTGTCCCTCTCCACTTTCTCTATGCCCTTCGTGATCTTGTCTCTATCATATCCCCTCTAAGTCTCCGCTTCTCCAGCGGAAATAGCCCCAGTCTCTCTAATCTTTCAGTGTATGAAAGTTTTCCATACCTTTTATCAAACGTGTCGCTCTCTTCTGAACCCTCTCGAGTATCGCCATATCCTTCTTTAGGCAACATAGCTTTACAAAAGCCAAACGAACCTGATTGAATTTTTTGATTGGGTGACCAGAGAGCTGGATCGAGGACATATGCTAGATGTAATTTACTTAGATTTCAGCAAAGCCTTTGATACGGTTCCTCATATTAGGCTCTTGAACAAACTTGAAGAGCTGAAGTTAGGACCCAATGTGGTGAACTGGGTTAGAAACTGGCTGTCAAACAGATGCCAGAGGTTGGTGGTTAATGGAAGTCGCTCGGAGGAAGGAAAGGTGAGTAGTGGAGTCCCTCAGGGTTCGGTGTTGGGACCGATCCTGTTCAATATGTTTGTGAGTTACATTGCTGAAGGGTTAGAAGGAAAAGTATGCCTTTTTGCAGATGATACCAAGATTTGTAACAGAGTAGACACTGAAGAGGGAGTAGAAAATACGAAAAAGGATCTGCAAAAGTTAGAGGAATGGTCTAATGCCTGGCAACTAAAATTCAATGCAAAGAAATGCAGAGTAATGCATTTGGGGATTAATTATCGGAAGGAACTGTATATGCTGAGAGGTGAGAAGCTGATATGCACGGATGGGGAGAGGGACCTTGGGGTGATAGTGTCCGAAGATCTAAAGGTGAAAAAACAGTATGACAAGGCAGTGGTTGCTGCCAGAAGGATGCTGGGCTGTATAAAGAGAGGTATAGCCAGTAGAAGGAAGAAGGTGTTGAGGCCCCACTTGGAGTATTGTGTTCAGTTATGGAGATCGTATCTGGCGAAGGACGTAAGAAGACTTGAAGCAGTCCAGAGGAGGGTGACGAAAATGATAGGAGGCTTGCACCAGAAGACGTATGAGGAGAGACTGGAAGCCCTGAATATGTATATCCTAGAGGAAAAGAGGGACAGGGGAGATATGATTCAGACGTTCAAATACTTGAAGGGTATTAACGAAGAACAAAATCTTTTCCAGAAAAAAGAAAATGGTAAAACCAGAAGACATAATTTGAGGTTGAGGGGTGGTAGATTCAAGAGCAATGTTAGGAAATTCTACTTTACGGAGAGGGTGGTGGATGCCTGGAATGCGCTCCCGAGAGAGGTGGTGGAGAGGAAAACGGTGACTGAGTTCAAAAAAGCGTGGGACGAACACACAGGATCTAGAATCAGAAAATAATATTAAATATTGAACTAATGCCAGTACTGGGCAGACTTGCATGGTCTGTGTGTGTATATGGCCGTTTGGGGAGGATGGGCTGGACAGGGCTTCAATGGCTGGAAGGGTGTAGATGGGCTGAAGTAGGTTTTGACTGAGATTTCGGCAGTTGGAACCCAAGCACAGTACTGGGTAGAGCTTTGGATTCTTGCCCAGAAATAGCTAAGAAGAAAAAAATTTAAAAATTTTAATTGAATCAGGTTGGGCAGATTGGATGGACCATTCGGGTCTTTATCTGCCGTCATCTACTATGTTACTATTTTGCTTCTTGTAGCCATCTACCAGTCTCTGATATCGGTCTGTGGAAAGTTTGGCCCACTCTCAATGCAGAATTCTTTCAGCTGTGAGATGTTTGAGGGATTTCTTGATAGCCTGTTTCAAATCACCCCACAACATCTAAATGGGATTAAGATCAGGGCTTTGACTCGGCCACTCCAGGACTCTCCATTTCTTAGTTTTCAGCTAGTCCTTGTTGGATTTACTGGTATGTTTTGGGTCATTGTCATGTTGTAGGGTCCAGTTCTGATTCAGCTTTAATTTTTTACAGATTGTCTTACATGTTCCTCAAGCACCCTCTGATACACGGTAGAATTCATGGTGGATTTTATGATGGTAAGCTGGCCAGGCCCTGCTTCAGCAAAGCATCCCCAACCATGACACGTCCACCTCTATGCTTCACAGTTGGTATGAGGTTCTTTTCCTGGAATGCTGTAATTAGTATACTCCATGTCAAGTATATAAATAACCAATCCCCTCCCTATATCCTTTTAAACTTAATACATTAGATGTGAACTAACTTCAGAAGTGCTGCAGGTAGGGAAGCCACAAAAGGGGACATGCCCCCAAATGCAAACCCCCTTGCACTTCCTCCTACACTGAAGTCTGTTTAAATAATCTTATTATATTATTTTAATATGTTTGTTGTTTACCAGCAATTACATCACTTTCTTTTCCAGAGATAAATTAAAAAAAAGATTTGACATTGATATTTGAACATTTCTTAAGAAACAACTGAATATTTCATGGGGTGTCCTAATTTTTTGACATGACTGTAGGCTCCCTGTTAAACTAACCCCTAAAATGTGTGTCAGATTGCTCCAATTCCTTTTCTTCTTTGAACAGATCTTTCAACAGAACTGCTAGAATCTCTTAGTATCATAGGATACTTCTCATCTAACCCATGGCTTTGTTCACCCAGTTTTACTAATCTCATGTAAGCACTCTCTTTGGTAAAAAAGTTTCTTATCCATTCTACTCCCATTTTATACTCTTGTCAACAAGCCTTCCAAAATTATCTATAATGAGTACTGACCAGACATTTTGTCTTGCTCTTCATTTCTTGCCACACTTGCTCCTTGTCATCGTTCAACCTTACAATTCTATTTCTGGCCTTTCTCCATTCCCTGACATGCCTGCAGCGCATCTTGTCATCTTGTAATACTACTTTAGCTATCCTTTCTTCCACATGCTTTTGCCTAATTTTTTTCCCTCCATTTCTCCACCATTTATTTACCTGTACCTTTGTAAAATCTTTTTGAGATCCTTTGTACTTTTTAAGTACTGGGATATGCCTATCTCTACTTGTGGTTCACTTAAGCAGAGCATGAGGGCTCAAAACTAGATGGTAAAGCCTGTTCTCGTTATTCGTGCATTCTCAATGTAGTTTTGCATATTCGCAGTTGCATCTATTGTGACCGCTATTCGCCATTCATGCCATGTATTTGTGGACCTGATCTTCCAAAAACAGCTTTCTTTGCTTTTATTTTCAATTTATGGTCTGGTGTTTGCTTCCAGATATGGTCTCCAAGCGTCCAGAGAGTGAATTACAAGCATCTACAGGTACTCTCAAGTGCTGTCCAATGCAGGACCTAATTCCGTTTTCCCAATAGGATCCTTTATTCATTTTCTGCAGTTTTGAGTCATGACACATACGGCTGAAACCTAAACTCTATCTTCTCATAGACGCAGCATTTTGTTATTCGCAAATATTTTTGTGAACCATACTACCATGAATAACGAGAATGAACTGTATGTCATTTGGGGAATTTAAGACCCACTGGATATGCTGAACACACTGATGTACTACTTTTGTAGATAAATCAGCCTTTGGCATATTTTATGTGCATTAAATAATTGTATAGTATATGGACTCGCAAGAATTGATGGCAGCCTATCGGGGAGTAGTGCCGGACCAGGCAGGAATACGAACAGCACGCGCCTTCTTTCTGTGCCGCTCTGCCCAAACAGAAGAACAGCCATCCAACGAGGGAGACAGGCAGGAGCGCGGAAAGCTCCAATGGATTTTAAAAAAAGGTACAATGGGAGCTGCCTATGGAGGGGTGCCTGTGCTGCCTATAGGGGGTATTCGCTCCCTAAGGCACACCCTTATTTCCATACACTTTCGGAGGGGGAAAAAGTGTGTCTTATGGAGCGAAAAATACGGTAAATTCATAAGCCATTAAGATGGATTTGGGAAAATCCACTGCATATTCCTAGGATAAGCAGCATAAAATCTGTTTACTACTTGGGATCTAGGTTGGGAACTTGGGTCCTAGGTTGGCCACTGTTGAAAACAGGATACCGGGCAGGATAGCCCTTTGGTCTGTCTTAGTATGGCAACTCTTATATTCTTAGGCTTCTGTGTAAGTGGAAGATAGAAAACAGATCAATTCTTCATTACTTTTACCCAAGCTGCCACCTTAGCTTCCAGAAGGACATGTGATTTTCAAGCAGCGCCTGAGTCAGAGGACCTATCTTTGTAGTTGGATTTTTTTTGGGGGGGGGGTTTATTGTCACTGTGATTACAGGGTTATGAAGATGCCGTGGCACTGTGAGTGGGAGGGGCAGAGGAAAGGATGTAGAGTAGGTAAATGATGTCTCCTGATTCTTGTGACCAAGTTTCCACCTGAAGCATCAGGCTGCCACTGCAAACTTTAATGATCAGACATGTTCTTTGTCTCGCTTGCTGGAGCCCAGAGGCAATCGGAGCTCCAGTCTCAGTGCTGTATTAGACAGTGGAGCAAGAAAGAGGGTTTTAGATTTGTTAGGAACTTGGAATCTGTTCCAATAAGATGGGCTCCATCTATACCAAGGTGAAACCAGGCTGCTGGTGCTAAATATAAATAAGGAGATAGGGCAGCTTTTAAACGAGAACTTGGGGGAAAGCCAACAGTCACTTAAGAGTGCATGGTTCAGAGTGGGCACTGTAAAATCAAGGAGGTTAAAGTATTCTGATAGGGAAGGCAAAATAAACGCTGAGATAGCTCAGGGGTGTTCTGCTGAAGAGCCAAAATGTAAATGATGCTAAATTCCAGGAATCAACTGCTAATAATAAGCAAGAGGTTAAAAGGAACAAAAAAAAATGATTTATTTTATGCAAATACAGTAAACCTAAAAAATAAGGTTGGAAAATGTATGACATTGACTAAAGATAAAGACATAATAAATATCTGAGACTTGATGGAAAGATGATGAAATTTTGTGATACTAAAGTTTTATAAAGAGGAATAAACTACAGGCAGTCCCCGGCTTAAGAACGAGTTCCATTTTTTTAAAATCGTTCTTAAGTTGAATATGTATGTAACTCGAATCCTGTACAGTACACAGTCTATAAAAACATTAAAGTCCTCAAAACAAAGTACTGTAGTTTAAATAGAAAGAAAAGATAGGTTTACACTTACTTATGTTCTTCATCTGTCCTACTGTTTCCTCTCCACCACCACATCCAACATTTCTCCCTCTCATCTCTCTTCCCAAATGCATTTGTACCTCATGCCTCTCCCACCATCATATCCAATATTTCTTTCTCCCTCCCTATGCCCAACAATTCACTGCTTTCTTCACTTCCCCATGCACACCCTCTCTCCTTCCCTCTCACTCAGACACCCATGCCCAACAATTCTCCCTTTCTATTCCCTCCCCACCGTAGCATCTCTTTCCCTCACCCCTCCATTGTTCCATCCTATGTTCCAAGTCCATGCTCCCTCCCTCCCTCCTTTCTTTCTTCCTTCCATCCTTTGTCTGAAGTTTGTGATCCCTCCCTTCCTGTGCCAATGTGCTCCTTCTTCCTCCCTTCCTGTCCCAATGCACCCAAAAGTGACCCTCCTCCTCCCTTCCGTGTTCCAATGCACCCCTCATCTTTCCCTCCATTCTGCATCCCAAATTTGTGCCTCCCGCAGATGTTTACCTCCTCTGGCCAGCTTCCTCCTCCCAGTCGCACTTCTCTTTGCAAACTGCAGCCGCAGTTCCTGCTCATGGCTGACCCAAAAGCCTGACCCTTCCTGCCTCCCATGGGTGTTTACCTCCTCTGGCTGGCTCTCTCCTACCAGTCTCACTTCTCTTCGCAAAGCCACTGCCGCTGGTTCCTGAACATGGCTTGCGGCTGACCCAGGCGCGTTGGAACACAGAAGGGAGGAGGAGGGGTGCATTTGGACAGAATGGGAAGAAGGGGCGCATTGGCACAGGAAGTGAGTGGCGGGACCCTGGTTTGTAAGTATGAGTTTGACGTAAGTCAGGCATTCTTAAACCAGGGACTGACTGCCTGTATATAATCTTACTAGGAAAGCCTTAAAATATAGAGAGAATAACCAGAAAATAGGCTAAGCACATTAGCAAGTATCAATAGAGACTGCACAAGTTTCAAATAGTAGAGATAAAAGACCTCAGATATCTTGCTCCAATAAGTCCCAACTTCATGAGACTGAATATATTTTATATATAGGAGCTTCTCGTGTCATTGGTTAAAAAAACTCCACTTTAAGTGCATCACTCTATTGCAGTCTTCAAAACAATTGTAAAAATGTGGTACCTCGCGCCGGCGGGATTATAATGGTTTGACTGAGCTGCTCCACACTAAGAGAATATGCTACCGCTGGAGTTTTCCCATCAGTTTAGTGCTCATGTTGTGCGTTCGTGGCAGAGGTGCGGAACCACATGGCTACTGCTGGGATATCCCTTAATTTGAGCACTGAAGACTCTGCTCAATCCTCATGGCCTGCCTGGTATTCTACTGCTGACCCTTTGCGTTAAAAGCATGTTACCAGTCGAGGCAAAGCAGTCTCTACTAAACTTGCTGGCCATATTGATTGCCCTGCTTTCTGGATTCCTTTGAGAACTTTTCTTTTGGACGTTTCTCACTAGGAACTTCACTATTGATTTTGGTGGTCTTTTCCTTTGGGTTTTGGGGGGAGCCACTGAGTTCTTGGTGGGTCTTTGGTTGATTGGGGTGGGATGCGGGATGGAGAGGGAGGGGGGAACGAGAAGGAAACCCAAATATTATGTAAAACCCAAATATTATGTAACCCACGTGTCACTAAGTCCCTTGCACTTAAAGATCTGCCCTGTAAGCAGCATAAGGAAATTAATTTCAGAGAGTGCTGGGCACCCAAGTGGGGTGTGACTAGTGGAGGAATTCAGTGAATTCCTACAATATTTAAGCCCCCAAATTCAGAAGAAAAATGTTAGTTCTTTCATCTCTTTTATGCTGTCCAGTAGTATGTTCCTCATTTTCATCCCATAATCCATATCCTTATTAAGGTTGGGGCCTGTGTAATCAAAGAAGAAGCAAAAATTATGCTTGACACAGTAATGATCACTCCACTGACCACTATGTAGTACAATATAGGGTGAGAGAGAAGCGCAGTATTTTACAGTAAGCTAAAACACAGCATATAAATATGTGGAGATAAAAGCCTCAGTTAATGCTTCATGGGCTCAAAAAAAACTCCACAGCAGTGAATACTGCAGTTCTGTCACAATGTCCATATAGTGTTTCATCCACAGGATCAATCAGCATCAATATCAAAAAGCAAACGCTACAGTGTACTAACACCAAGTACTGTTGAAACTAAGCAGAAAAAAAACATATCTGTATTTTCATTCAGGCATAACGCTGCTGCTTATTTCTTCCACACATCAATACCCCGACAGGGAGTCCCCGTTTCGCCGGTCAGGGGATAGCAACACTCCAGCTGCAACGCTCACACACGCTACAGCAAGCTGGGGCTAATCCACACCCGATTTCGGGAAAAAATGGCACCCCCCTGGGGTATTGGTGTGTGGAAGAAACAAGCAGCAGCGTTATGCCTGAATGCAAATACAGATAAGTTTTTTTTCTGCTTAGTTTCAACAGTGCTTGGTGTTAGTACACTGTAGCGTTTGCTTTTTGATATTGATGCTGATGTGAAACTGTTTGGCTTCTGGAAGCTATTTGGAGAATTTCTTAAGGAGAATCTGTATGGCTGTTGCCAAACAATGAGAGATTGGAGAAACTGGGCCTCTTCTCCCTTGAAAAGAGGAGACTGAGAGGGGACTTGATCGAAACGTTCAAAATACTGAAGGGAATAGACATAGTAGACAAAGACAGACTGTTCACCCTTTCCAAGGTAGGGAGAACGAGAGAGCACTCTCTAAAGTTGAAAGGGGATAGATTCCGTACAAATGTAAAGAAATTCTTCTTCACCCAGAGAGTGGTGGAAATCTGGAGCACTCTTCCGGAATCTTTTATAGGGGAAAACACCCTCCAGGGGTTCAAGACAAAGTTGGACAAGTTCCTGCTGAACTGGAATGTACGCAGGTGAGGCTGGACTCATTTAGAGCACTGGTCTTTGACCTGAGGGCCGCTGCGTGAGCGGACTGCTGGGAAGGATGGACCACTGGTCTGACCCAGCAGCGGCAATTCTTATGTTCTTTTCTGAGAATCCCTGAAGAAACTAAATGTGTTGGTGAAACGAGTGCTTGTTGAAGGTTGTGGCTCTGTCGTGGATTTGGCTGTGTACTGAGAGGCTTATGCTTGCCATTGGAAAAAAGAAGAAAAAGTTTGTACCGGTGGATCCTTTCCAGTTCTGTCCTCTGGCACCAGAGCTAAGTATTTTGCTTCCTTTTTCAGCGATTTTGTATTTGGAACTTTACATTTCATATATTTATAAAAACGTATTATAAGCATTTAAATATAAATATAAAAAAAGAATTAAAAATAATGTGCACAGTAGTGGGGTTTTCCCCTTTTAAGATCTTTTTACAATGTGCTGCGGGTGTGAGTTTTTTGCCCAAGAAAAGAATGCCAGCTGTGAATCATCACCGACAGTGATTGCTGCATGCTAAAAATGTTTTTGAGGCTTTTTCTCCACCTGTTTTTGAATTTCAATGTTAGATCTTAGAGAGGTGGTCCACTGCTGGTGAGTGACATTTTTGTAATTTTTTGGGATTTTACTGTCACTAATTTTTTGATCTTGAGACGTTTAAATACCTACGTGGCATAAATGAACATGAGTCAAGTCTTTATTTGAAAGGAAGCTCTGGAATGAGAGGGCATAGGATGAAGTTAAGTGGCGATAGGCTCAGGAGTAATCTAAGAAAATATTTTTTACAAAAAGGGTGGTAGATGCGTGGAACAGTCTCCCTGAAGAGGTGGTAGAGACAGAGGCTGTGTCTGAATTGAAGAAAGCGTGAGATCGGCACGTGGGATCTCTTAGAGAGAGGGAGACATAATGGTTACTGCAGATGGGCAGATTGGATGGGCCTTTTGGCCTTTATCTGCCATCATGTTTCTATGTATGTGTTGAGAGGAGGGAGTAATAAGGCTATGAAAAAACATACATTCCTCCTCTTTTGTATCCTTTGGCCTGGAGTGCATTGTTCTTTGATAAGCATCCAGTCTCAACTACAGACTGTAAAATATGCATAAAACAATCCAAAAGTGGGTGGGAGGGCAATATTACTAGAGCTGGAATATCAGAAATGAGGACAGTAAACGTATCATTAATTTATATATAAATTAAGTCATTGTTTACATGATTATCATTTTCAAAGATGTGTAGGTTGCTGTATCCACAAATTTGTTAAGAGACCATTCGGGTATGTAACTATTCTTCCTCTCTACACTATCTGATGAATTTCACCATAAGATGCTTGCTATTTCACATTTACACAACTCCATTAGTCACTCACGAAACACCCATTTATTCTATTTCAATCAATCTGTATTTTGAATTCTGTCCATTCATTCTTAACTGAGTAGCACAATACTTGTAACGTAGATCACAGTTTACACTCGTGGTTTGGTAACACTATACATTTTTTAATATATTTTTTGGGGAAAAAATTCACATCCATTTGTGCTCATTTCCAATATCACAATAGCACCATCTTTGCACGTTACCTAATATGTTCTTTATTCGTGGAATATTCACACACGCATTCTAATTTATAGGACCCCTGAGGGAAGACCATTTTGGTTGAAACATGGACCGTGTTGGGTCCTCTTCATCAATCATAGTGTTTTTTACAATTGAGAATTTTTTTATTTTTCATTTTAATAAAAGCCTGCATCAGCAACATTGGATTCCATAGTCTTTTTTTTGTTGTTGTTGTTTTTTACATGAGGTCTAGTAATGGTGTATTTTCAAAGGGATTTAGCCAGGCAGATAAAAGCTTTTGACATCACAGTTTTGACTACTCTAATATTAAGTAGGTCTAACTTAGGACGTCCTTCTTTTTAGACTTTAATGTGTTTCCCTTTTTGGTAATCATTATTGGACATCCAGAATTTGGGCCTCCCTAGTTCTGCCCAAAACACAGTCACAATATGTCCCTTGCTATTTGGACATAATGCAGTATTGGTCACCCCTTTTCTGCCTTTGAGAGGTAGCCACTAGAACATTCAGTTGGGCATTTTGAAACGTCCATGTGCTTTGAAAAGAAACAGCATAGTAGTATTTTTTTTATTGGCCTGCAGCTTGAGTTCCTCCCCCAACCTCCAATGTAGGCCCTCCTAGTAACTACCTCTCAGATCAGTGGTGATCCAGGGTGCATATGCTGGGGTCTGGGGGTGGGAATCCACTGGAGTCCACAGGTGTCAGCCAGGAGCAATGCCCACTCCTGGCCTCTCCAGCACCAACCCCAAAATGGCACCCCTAAGGGTAATCTTGCAAGACTGCCACTAGGGGTGCCATTTTGAGGTTGGCACCAAAGTGGCCAGGAATGATTGGGTATTGCTTCTGGCTGAAACCCCTGGACCCCAGCGGATGCCCCCATGGACCACTACTGATCTGAGAGGCAGCCCCTAGGAAGGGCCTATATCAGGGAGGCACTTTATAGTTGTTTTTGGGACATAATGTGACTTGTAGTGCATCACTGCAAATTCACATTAGGATATTTGCATAGTAATGAGATGCAGAACATGCATTTGCATATTTTGCATCTCATTACTTTGTAATGTATTTTGCATCTCATTACTTTGTAATGCTTGGTGACTTAAATATTGCCGTGCTATATTTGGAACTAGAGAGTGACAAGGGGTCAAATTTGTCCTTGTCCCTGCAGGAACTCAATTTCCCATCCTGTTCCTGTGAGTTTTGTCGCTGTCCTTGCCCCATTCCTGTAAGTTCTGCCTTAACCGTACAAGCCTTATGATTTTAAAGTGTTTGAGGCTTGTGCAGATGAGGATGGAGCTTGTAAGAATGGGGCAGGGACGGGAAAAGAACTCACAGGGACAGGATAGGAAAATGAGCTCCCGCGGGGACAGGGAAAAATTTGTCTTCATGTTGTTCTTTATTTGGAACAGCAACATTAGGGCTGTTTAAGTTGCGGAAAGGGTCAGTTTCTGTGATTTAAAAACCTAACACTGCTTGATGAATTCTCTACTAATTCATTAATGCACCTTACTAAAATAACTCCTAGCACCTCAATCCAGCTGGATGCTGTGGGTGTATTTACACTGATTTTTGTAGCTTATTAAGCTCCAATAACACCAGCAATAATATCCATTGGGCTTCATCTTATTATCCTAATCCAGAAAGAGGATCTAATGTGCTCAGAATTCAGTAAATGCTATTCACATCAAGATGTTATTTTATCCCCCCTCCTTTTTTTTTTTTTTTTTTTTTTACAAAACTGTAGTGTAGTTTTTAGTAGAGAATGACACGGTGACAAAATTCATCACCGTTCCCATCCCCGCGGATAACCACGGGAATTAATCCCATATCATTTTCTAGTGTCTATTTCAACCTCAGTCCTTCTACACCAGCATTCTTCAAAGCAAAGCTTGCGGGTCAGTGGTTGTACCCAATTATACTCTGATTTTTCCCTCTCTCCTTAAAGAATGACATGAAGATGGTTTCCCGCGGTTATCCATGGGGACGGTGATGAATTTTGTCACCGTGTCATTCTCTAGTTTTTAGCACCGACCGTGGCAGTAATAGCTCATAGGAGTTCTGTGAGCGTTGGAGCTGTTACTGCCGCAATCGGTGCTAAAAATCGCACTATGGGTTTGTAAAAAGGGAAGGGGGGTAATCTTTTAATCGTCAAGATTCTTTTCTGCTTGCCATGTGACCTCATTATTAGGCAGTGCAGTGCAGGCACATTTCAGGGGTTTTAGCTAGCAGTGTTGCTTCCAACAGAGTGTTTATTATTTCATTCAGTTTCTAAATAATGGAAGCTCTTGATTAATGTTAAAACAAGATTAAATTTGTTAGATTAAAAAAATATAAGCAAGGCTCCTAGAGTAACTCAACATCTACAATACTTCTGTAGATCAGTACTTTTTACCCATGACCTTTATGTCTTTCAAATGTTCAGAAGTGTTTCAAGAGGATTATTTCTTGAGTTGAATAGTTGATCCCATTTCTCGGTACTTGTTCTGCTGTATAAAGTAGAGCAGAATCTAAAACTTGTAGATAACTGCAGGACTGAGTTTTTGTTGATCAGAAAATCTATGTCGGAGCGCCATCTACTGCACACATTTTTCACTCTTGCAGTTGCCAGTCGAGACATGCACTAGTCTTTCAGCACCACATTCAGTGTGTGGTCCATGCACTTAGTTTTCAGTTCAAAAAGCAATAAACAGCACGCTTATATAGAATGTTATAATGAAATCAAGAAAAACTGTCAAAACATTTTAGTTCATGTAGGAAGGCTGTGCTCGGAGACATGGATGAAAAAGGGGAACATAGTCCCCAAAAACCTCACCGCCCAATCATTGCAGTACTTCCACTTCACAAGTTAATTACATCAAAAAATATATAACACTTATCTTATTGAATAAAGTTCTTTGGCCTCGACGTGCCATGGTTCGTTATCTCTTCAGGAAGCCAAATGAAACATTCAAAAGACAAAGGTTTTTGCTTGGTGTCAGTCTCTGAAACACAAACCAAAAAGCATATAATATTAACTTGAAACTTGAAAACTAACTATCCTAAATAGCACTCAAACATTGTAACTTATATTAAATCAGTTAAGGTAAAACAGGAAGGTAACTGATAGAGCTCAAAAGTTGTTTAGAAGAAAATTCCACTCTTCTGCTCACAGCGGCAGGAAAAAGCCGACTGAGACTTTAAAGAGAAAAGCTTTGCACCAAAAAGCGTCAGCAAAGTCATTGGATTTGATGTAAAAAAACGTGCATTACTACTACAGATAACAGCACAGGACAAAAAGCCTCAGAAAAAACAATCTTAAAAAAAAGAGAAAAAACCAGAGGCAATAAATGAATATAAAAAGACTAAAATGCAGCGTTTATGATGTTTCCTCCTTTTTTGTTTTTGACTTAGTTTTCAGTTGGCATAGTTGTGTTAAAACTATGAACTATAAAATGCTAATGTATCAAAGACCAAAACATACATTCCAAATGGTGTTGCTTTATCTTCTTTAATGGAAGCATTGCCATATGAAGCACGTATGGTATCCTACAAGATATTATAAAACAATTCACTGAATGGAGAAGCCATTACAGACTGATAAATGAATGCACATGCTGGCTGTATGTCTGAGAATGATAAGGTTTGGTTATAGATGACAAATATTATAGAATCCTTTTAGTTAGGATTTCATTTTTTTTTTTTTTGTACATACAGATTTAGGTTTCAGCTATAATGAATATGATTTGTGTCCAGAACATAAATATTGCCATCAAGTCCTGTACAGACAGTCCCCAAGTAACAAATGGAAAAAAAAAAAAAGCTTTTAAGAAGCAACATCCCTGTTTCCCTCTCGTTACTCCTCATCCCTCTACCTCTCCTTTTTATTTTTATTTATCATTGTAATTAAAACTTCCCTATCCCCTAATACCTTTCGTCTCTAATAAGTCTTAATTTGTCATAGTTTTAGATTTACCCTCTTCTTATTTTATCTCACCTAAATCAAAAATTTTATTAGATTTTTCTAATTTTTAATATTGTAAACCGTCCAGATACATGTGATGGTTGGTATATCAAGCAATAAATAAACTTGAACTTACAGCTGACTTGTAGTTATGAACAGGGGTCCATGTTCTCACTTCCAAGTCCCACCATGCCCCTCTTCCTTCCATGTCCCAACATGCCCCTCTCCCTCCCATAGGCATTTACCTTTTCTGGCCGGCTCCTTCCTCTTCCTTCCAGCCGCACACTTGTTTCTCTTGACAAAGCTACGAGTAATGGTTCTTACATGCTGCCCGCAGCTGACCTTGAAGCAGTGATGTAGTGAGAGTGAGAGGTACCCGGAGCAGTGGTGCCCCTCCTCCACTCTCTTTTCTGCCAACCCCCTCACAGCTCCTTCCGTGCACCCCTTTCTCCATACTTTTGAACTTTCCTGGCGCAATCAGCATCACCACTAACTTGCTGCCCACGTCGGCTCTTCCTCTGATATCACTTCCTAGTTGCGGGACCCAGAAGTGAGGTCAAAGGGAGAGCCAGCTCTGGCGCAAGAAGCAGGTTGGAGTTGCTGCTCATATCATCAAAGAGCTAGAGGTACAATAGGGGGGAAATGAAGGCATGCACGGTGGGGGGAGGAGTGGGAAGGAGCAAGGGGGCGGAGAGGAGGACTGGCACCAGCGCACTCACCAAGACAGCGCCCGGGGAGGATCGCCCTCCCCTTTACTGCGCCACTGTCTAGATTAGAAGCCTACTCTATCGCCAGACAAGCCTTTGTTACTAGTCATTACTATTGTACCATTTTCCTTGGACCTTTACAAGTCCAGCAGATTGCAAGTTTCTGCCCTAGGCACAGTATTCCTAGATCTGTGTGATTTGTCTGTAACCCTATTCTTATATACACACACAAATTCCTGCTATGAGAAGCATAACAGTCTGAATTTTAACAATATATATTAAACTCTGCTAATGATAGCACACGATTAAATTACACATACAGTATATATCTTTTCACAATATTAATCTTCAGACTTTCAGCAACTTAACTAAATCTTATTTTAAACAACTGTAAATCATTACAAAATTAGTTTTTTAGTGAATCAGCTATGGGATAAATTTTTAAATCATTAAATCACTTTTCAACAGCAGTGGTGACAGATTTTTAGAAACCGAGTCATTTTAAAAAATGTACACACTAAATTCAAGCATAATGCATTCTCTGCCACTAGCTAAGCATATAGCTGTGATATTTAGCTAGTGAACTATAGCTAAGAAACTTAATTTAGACTGCTTTTAAGCAGGACCCTGGTATATGCCTTGACTATAACCTCTACAGTGTTCTCCCCAGCGCCTTTCAGCCGGGCGTCGCGCCCGGCTAGATTAGGTGAGCGCCCGGCTGTCATCTTGTCTGCAAATTCGCCTCCGCCTGACTTTTTTTTATTTTTTTAAGCGCAAAAAAAGGGTTTTCAGCTTTACTTTTTTAAACAATTTTCCTACTGCTGGTCGATTTTTACAGTCGCAGTTGGAGGCAGGGGCTGCAGGCTCATTATGACCCAGTGCACAAACAGGAAGAACCCCGACGTCGTGTTTACTTTTGTTCTGCAGCTTATCGCACAAGACGCTCCTGCACAAAGCGAAACCAATCGGAAAGAGGAGAGGCGGAAGCTTGCAGCTGTGTGCTTCAGTAACTGCTGCTGGCTAACGGAGGGAGAAGGTACCGAAGAGAAATGAAGTAGGTCCGAGAAATAGATTCGCTACAGGCTAAAGCGGGAGATAGGGCAGGGAGGAAAGCCTACAATTTGGTGTTCTTGCTTGCTTCGGGTCTTCCTCACTGCCGGGTCCTGCCTACTTTCTGTTTCCATGAAGGCAGGACCCAGCAGCGAGGAAGGCCCGAAGCAAGGAAGAGCTCCAAGTTGTAAGCTTACCTCTGTCGCTGACCTATCTCCTGCCTTAGCCTGTAGCGAATCTGCCGACCGAGGCGGGGGGGGGGGGGGAGAAGAGATGGGGGAGAGAAATGCTGTTACTGCTGCACCCAATTAGGGGGGAGAGAAATGCTGCTGCTGCACCCAATGGGGGGGGGGAGAGGAAGACCAGGGAAAGGAGAGGAGAGGAAAGAGATGCCAAGACCATAGGAGGGAGGGAAAAGAAAGGAGATACCAGACTATTGGGGGGGGGGAGAAGCAGACAGATGCCAGACCAGGGGAAAGGAAGGAAGGAGGGAGAGAAAGGAAGGAGTGGAGATTACAAGGTAATGGAGGGGGTAGGGGAGAGGAGTGAAATGCCAGGGCATGGGGGAGGGGAGGGAAGGGAAACTAAGGAGACAAATGCCAGACCAGAGGGAAAGGAAAGAAAGGTGCCAGAGCAAGGAAGCAGAGGGAGACATAGGAGAGGAGAGAGATTCTAGGGCATGAGGGGAGGGATGGGAAGAGAAATGCTGCTGCAACATCCAATTGGGAAGGGGGGGAGAGGAAGAGAAGTGCTGCTGCTGCACACAATTGGGGAGAGAGAGGGGAGAAGGAAGACCAGGGAAGGGAGAGGAGAGGAAAGAGATGCCAAGACCATAGGAGGGAGGGAAAGGAAAGGAGCTACCAGACCATGGAGGGGGGAGAGATGTCAGGGCATATGGGGGAGGGGGAGGAGACAGATGCCAGACCAGGTGAAAGGAAGGAGAGAAAGGAAGGAGAAGAGATGCCAGATAATGGAGTGGAAGGGGGAGATGGAAGGAGAGGAGAGAGATGCCAGGGCATGGGGGGAGAGAAGGGGATAGAGGTGCCAGAGCATAGGGGAAGTGGTGGAGACAAAAAAAATGGAGAGGGGGGTGAAGCTGAAATGGAGAGAAAGGGCACAGGAGTACAAAGGCACAAAGTACAAAGGTCACAGAGTACAAAGGAGAGAAAGGGCAAAGGATATACAGTTTATTGGGACATAGAAAGAGGGAAGATGCCATATGGAACAGAGAGAGGGCGGACACTGGATGGAAAGGGCAAAGAGGGTGGACAGTGGATGCAAGGGGGAGAGAGAGAGAGGGCAGAGGTTGGGTGGAAGGGGCAAAGAGAGAGGACAGATGTTGCATGGAAGGGAGCGAGGACAACTGCTGAATAGAAAGAAGAGAGTGAAGAGAAGATGATTAAAGCAGAAACGACAAAAGGTGGAAAAAAAATTTGTTGTTGCTTTATGTAGAATCAAGTAGTATTGTAACTGTATTGATTAAAGTTTATCAATAGAAAATGGAAATAAGGCAGTTTTTTGGGGACTAAACCCCTTTCATCAGGTCAGGACAGGATACCATAACAGCAGTATACTGTACTGTCTTGAAGAAAGATTTGGCCTCTGAAAACTAATTACTACTAATTGAAAAATGGATTACTCCAATAAAATTGTATTTTCTTATTTCTCTCTTCCCTGTTTTATTTATATTTGTTAATTTGTAAAGTGGTGATTGTTATGTAGCAGTTTTTTTCAAATTTACATCTACTGTCTTTATATTTTGCACAGTATTAGGGTACGTGTCACTGTTTCTGTGGTGTTGCATTGTATGCAGAGTCTGGTTTATTGGCGTTTCAGTTTAACTTTTGTCTACATATTTCTATTTTTAGTTTGTGATTATTCCATATTAGGCGAGGGTGTATCTCTGTTCTGTGTGTATGAAAAGGACATGGCTTTCTGTTAGCAATGACTGTACAGGATCAATTGACTGTGCAGGATCTGGCTTGTTTAGTTTTACAATGCATGTGTTGGTGTTCTAGTGCTCACTGCAGTGTTTAAGATGCTGCCTTTTCCTAGGTGCACCCTTGTTGTGTAACTCATGGATTATTACTAAAAATAACTTTTTTTTATATAGAGGAGGGGGTTATTAAAAAATGATCAGCACTGGCTGTCATATATACTAGGTACACCACTGGATTTAATGATCCTATGCTAACTTTACTGTTGATGTAGGTGTTGTTCCCCCCACACACACTGTAATGAATTAAATTAAAGCTGTATTAACAAACAGCTTTCAAATGACATTATAAGCAAATAAAAATAAAATATTTTTAATACATTGCTAATTATTACCTGCATTTTTACCTAAACTGTTTTGCCTAGCTCTCACTTTGATTTTTATCTGCTACTTTTTTATTTTGCTGTAGTGCGATCACACAGGTCTCCTTCAAATTATGTGGAAGAGGTTTGGAAGTGGGGATCGCATCTATTTCATATCCTCAGTGAGACCTCAGGAAGGAATATAGTGATCAAAATATTATTAGAGGTGCTGTAGAGATGTTTCTTGTATGACTGGATGAGCTATATTTATCTTTTTTTTTAGTTGTTTAAATTCATGCATAAAATAAATGGCTAGATTGAACCTAATGATTTCATTAACACATTTCCCTTTTTTAAATCTGTATACCAGCGGTCTCAAACACGTGGCCGCGGGCCACATGCGGCCCCCCAGGGACTATTTTGCGGCCCGCAATCTGTCCTTGCCTAAAGCAGGGGTCCCCAATCTGCTTCCCTTCCCCACTGCCCTCCCCCAAGCCACTGCAATCGGGGAACAGGTCAGCGCCCGAGGTCTTAGCTCTCCCTACATATCTTCCCCAGCTCGGAGCCGACCAATTCTCGCCACCCAACGTTCAATTCTAATGTTGGGGAAGAAGTTCTGGGCCAGCCAATTGCTGCCTGGCTGGCTTGGAAGTTCCTCCCCGACATTAGAATTGACGTCGGGTGGCGTGAATTGGTTGGCCCGCGCTGTGGAAGATATGCAGGGAGAGTTAAGACCTCGGCACTGGCCTGTTCCCCAATTGTGGCAGCGGCGGCCTGTTCCCCGATTGTGGTGGCGGCGGCCTGTTCCCCGATTGTGGTGGCGGCAGCTTGTTCCCCGATTGCGGTGGTGGCGGCCTGTTACATGATTGCGGCGGTGGCGGCCTGTTCCCCAATGGTGGTGGCTTGGAGGGGGGACAGAGAGACAGAAAGAAAGAAGGGAAACGGGACACAAACAGAAAGGGGCATGGAGAGAGAAAGGGCGGGCATGGAGAAAGAAAAAAAGAAAGAAAGGGGGCACGGAGAGAGAGAGAGAGAAAGACAGACAGACATATAGAAAGAATGGGAGCATGGATAGAAAGAGAAAGAAAGAAGGGGGCAGGGTGAAAGAAATAAAAAGTTGGGGGAGAGAAGGAGACAGATGCCAGACCAGGGGAAAGGAAGGAAGGAGGGATGGAGAGAAAAGAAAGAAAGAGATGCAGACCATGGAAATAGGGACAGAAGAAGAGAGAGATAGAAGGGAAGACATGGAAACATAGATTTTGAAAAGAAAGCAGAAAAATTGAATATTAAGTTAATGCCAAAGATGGATGCAAGGCAGAAAGTGAAGACGGAGAGAAAAACAGTCAAAGGACAAGAAGACCCTGGAAACATAGTTAAATGGACAGAAAAATAAAGTCGATGCACAAAAGGGAGAAAGAAAGTCCAACGTAGTCTGTAGTAAACAACAGCAACCAGAAAACAACGAACAGACTGCAGATAATGTACAAGATGCAGGCGTTGTTTATTAGTAAATGCAGTAACATATACAACCTTATAGCCAACCAAGGGACCCGACACGGTCCGTGTTTCGGATAACACACCTTCCTCAGGGGTCCATGGTGGTTAAGGTATAAAGCAAACTGCATAAAAGATAACAAACACACGCCAATCACGATCAAATGGCATTGTGTAAGACTTGCTTGACCCCATTTGATCGTGATTGGCGTGTGTTTGTTATCTTTTATGCAGTTTGCTTTATACCTTAACCATCATGGACCCGTGAGGAAGGCGTGTTATCCGAAACACGGACCGTGTCGGGTCCCTTGGTTGGCTATAAGGTTGTATATGTTACTGCATTTACTAATAAACAACGCCTGCATCTTTGTACATTATCTGCAGTCTGTTCGTTGTTTTCAGAAAAATAAAGTCACCAGACAACAAAGTTAGGGAAAATGATTTTATTTTCAATATAGTGATTGAAATGTGTCAGTTTTGAGAAAGGAAAGATATTAAACTTTAAATGTGAGGGCTGCAGAAAAAATAAGGTACTTGGAGGACCACAGAAAAAATAGTTAATGACAATTTTGCATAAGGTAAAACTCTTTATAGTTTATAAATCTTTCCTTTAACTGTTAAAGGAAAGATTTATAAACTATAAAGAGTTTTACCTCATGCAAAGTTGTAATTTCTTTAATAAGACATTAACTATTTTTTCTGTGGCCCTCCAAGTACCTACAAATCCAAAATGTGGCCCCACTAAGGGTTTGAGTTTGAGACCACTGCTCTATACCATTTGAAAGAGGGCGAATATCTAATTATTCACTTCTAGAATTGGATACTTCTTAAATTTAGTAAAAATATTCTGGCACAAGTGTCAAACCTTAAAAAAAGGAAGCAATAGTGAACATTGGAAAATAATAATTAATAAAAATAGTACACATTTAGGGCTCCTTTTACAAAGGTGCGCTAGTGTTTTTAGCGCACACACTGGATTAGCGTATGCTATCTGAAAAACTACCGCCTGCTTAAGAGGTGGTAGCGGCTACATGCGCGGCAATTTAGCGCACGCTATTCCACGCATTAAGGTGCTAACGCATCTTTGTAAAAGGAGCCCTTAATTTTCCCCACCATCAAATTTCCCTGTCTCGCCCACCCCACCCAGCTACTTTTTCATGCCACCCGGCTGGAAAAAATTTCTGGGGAGAACACTGCTCTAGGTATTCTGCTTGGCTGAGGCAAGCCAAATTTCTTTTTGCTAAATAAGTGTGAGCCCTATTCTGAGGTTTGGCTAGGACCAGACCTTGAAAAAGACTTTTTGCAGACTGTGTTTGAGGCATGGCAGTCACAGGCCACAGACAGTATTTTGGTCCTGTCAACCACAGATCCATCTCAAGATTCTTCGCTTTTTGAAGTAAAAGACTGTTTCCTTTTGTGCTTTGTCTTGTGAAGGAACAGGACTCAGACCCTTGAGTTAATAAAGTTCTTTTTGTGCACCTTCCACAATTAGGGTTACCATACATCCGGGAAAACCCAGACATGTTCTCTTTTTAGAGGACTATCTGGGTTCATGGATTTTATTTTTTTTTTTTTAATGGAGAGACTCTCCCACCTACATCCTCCACAGCTGCTGTAATTCAGTCTTCAGGTAGCTAGCAGCAGCAACGAGGTAAAGTCCCTACAGAGAGGTGGCTTCTATGGCAGACTGGCGGCAGCAGGCTTATCTCATTGCTGCACCAGCTGCCCAAAGATTGAATTACAGCTGCCGGGGGAGGTGGTAGATGGGGAAGTTGGGTGCTAGAGATGTCGTAAGGGGAAGCAGCATCAGAGGTTGGAGGAGGGAGGGCTGGAGAAACAGCATGGAGGGAGGGAGGACTAGAGAAACAATATGAAGGGAGGGAGGAAGAGCTAGAGAAGTGTTATAGAAAGGAGGGAATGCTGGAGAATAGAGCATGGGGTTAGGTAGTGCTGGAGAAGAAGGGAGAGACAAACTGCAGGAGAGGAGGTTGGAAGGAGACATAGAGGGGCACCTGCGGGGTGGGGGGAGAGTTTGGGATTGGAAGGAGAGAGAAAGAAAGGAAAGTACCCACAGGAGAGAAAGGTTAGAAGGAGAGAGAGAAGCACCTGTGAGGAAGGAGGGTTGGAAGGAATGAGAGCGAGAAAGGGGGCCAAGGAAATTGGTGAAAGGTAGGTGGGGCTATGGGCAGAGTGTGGGCAGGGTCATTTGCCCTCTCTTTTTCTTTTTTTTTTTGTCTTCACAAACATGGTAACCCTAGCCACAATTGTGTTGCAAAGACTCACCCCAGCTTACGCTGTTGCAGAGGTGTGTACATGGGTAGAGTTTGGGAAGGATTCAGACTTGTATCTGTTTGCCATGTTTGTGTTCAGGTTTGCACTTAGCTGTCCATGGTCTGTTGCCATTCAGACCCTTGATAAATAGCATCTTCTCCTGAAAGGGAAGTCTGCTCAGTGTGGCAGATGAATTTCCTGCCCACTGTCTGATCCAGAGCATCTGCCAGGCAGAGATAGCATAGGCTGACACCTTGCTGATGATCTGATGATGTCATACTGAGCGTCCACTATTATATAATTCACCCCAAATAGGAGCATTTGTGGGTCTTCATCTTTTTCCGAGGCTGGAACTTGCAATAGTCGGGTGTGACAAGCACATGCCACAAAGGAGGCCACGGCTGTTGTCTTAATCCCTAGGGCCAAAGCTTCATATTGTCTCTTAAGGACCATATCCACTTTACAGTCCTGAGTATCCTTTATCATCATACCTCCTTTACCTAGGCAAAGAGGTTCGTTTGGAGACCTGCACCAACAGCGAATCCACCTTCGGCTGAATAAACAGCTGCTGGAAATCCGGAGCCGTAGGGTAAAGCTTGGACACAGTCTTAGCCACTCACATGGAACCCCTCTGGTGACTCCCAGTGGTCTGTGACCAACTTTGTGATATCCAGATGCAAGGGAAAGATACTTGGGCAGGTCCTGGCTGAATATTAAGATCTACATAAGTGTAGTCCATAGTTTTCCCCTGTCACCCCACCCCAAACATAGTCTGATCCCCCTCCTTCCTGCCCCTCTAGCATCACCTAGTGCCCCTTCCAGGTCTCTCCCACTCTAGTAAAGACTGATTCCCCACCCTCCCCCCATGTCATAGAAGGTCCCCCTCTCCCCAAGGCCTACATGAAAAGGCTTGGTGACTAGTGATGGTCAGGGCAGAAGCAACCCCCCCTTGCTCCTGCCCCTCACAATTCCTGTTAAAAATGGCTGCCTCTTCAGTTTAACCAAAATTTGGCCGGTCAGTAACATATATTTGGCCCAATACGCAGAGAACTCATTAAATTGAGTTTAGCAAGTATTGTTTTCATTTTCTAAGGCCCAAAAGACATCTGTGTTCACTGATGTCAAGAAAAGATTTTAGTTTAATAACAGAAATATGGTACTGCTCCTTGTGGATTTTCTTGCAAATCATTTATCTTGTTCATCACTTGTTTCTGATTAGAAAGCTGAAAGCCTAATTTTATCTCAGAGAAGTGTGTCTCTGCATCTGTCAACGTGACCTTGGGGAATTCCACAAATCACTGGCAAATCTATACTGTGAAAATTATACAGCATGATACCAATACAGTCTGGTCTCTTCTTAACACCCACTATTTTTATCATAATGGAACAAGATCCCCTAAGCTTCTACAGAATAATAATAATAAATTTTGGTTTTTACACATTTCATAATGAGTACATGAAAACAGTTATATGATATTGCTTAGGTTGAATAAAAGTCAGACATTCTTGGTCATTTTATTCAGCTTTGCTAATCTCTGTGTGTTTGGAGGACTGATCCTGCATTTTTTTAAACTTCCTCCTTCGAAAAATCTTGATCTCTAGCTGGACAAATTTTTCAAAAAAAGTCTATTGGATCAATATTCAGCTGGGTCTGGGGCTCAATCTGGCTAGAGTTCCCCAAAGGCAGTTTCTGTTGGTCCCTCACTCGGTTAGTGCTCAGTGCCTCCACCTGGGGAAAAGAAGTGTTAGCGGATGGGTTCACCCTCTTCTCCCCTCCCCCCCCCCCCGAAAAGTTTTAAAAAATCTTTTTGAACAAGATTAGCTAAAAAAAATAAACTAATTTATTTGAACTATTTACATAGGCCTAATCAATAAACAAATTGTCAGAAATAACTTAACAGTTCCAATACTTGCACACTTTAAACCAACACTAGTGCAGGTAATTCAACAACTTTTGTATACTATTCAGATAGTCAAACTCTCTGTTTATAGTTTCTTTTTCCTTTAACACTCAGGTCAAATCCAGCAACTTTTTAGCCTCTTTCATTTCTGACTGCCAACACTGTGATTGTACATAACATAACATCGACTTTCTAGACTGCATAATCATAAGTTCGATGCGGTTTACAAAAGGTTATAAAATGAAAAAGTACAGTCCATTGTAGGTGTTCCCAAGCTTCTTGGCTTAGGCCTAAACTCACCGATCATGTCCTGACCAGTTTGTGATCGTTCCCCTACCCGATCAATCTCCCATCCGATCCGATCCACCCGTGCAAATGAGGGGAAATGGCATACATAGGTAGGAAGCCATCGATTCACTAAGCAGAAGAAGAAACACCGATTGAGTTTGCTGATCCAAAATGAAGTGACTGCTGAAGACCAGTCGATTACTGTCCTTGCCGATTCTCCTGCTCTCTGCCACCCAGAAATCCCAGTATCGAGGTTACAACCCCAACCATCAAAATAAAAAATGTAAAACTGCAAAACTGTAAGAGATCTATACATATCCCGTATGTATTTCCCTTCTGTGTACCTTTTCTTTAAATATTGTAGTTCTCCCCCAATTCCCATTGTTTTCTGAGGCTTAAGTATGTCAGTCAGCCCAAGAATGGCCTATTATCAGTCATGTATGTCTAATTGGTCTAACGGTTTGTCTCCTTGTTATTTTTAAATTTTTTTTTGTACAACGTTTTGTACCTTTGGATAAGCGTTTCATCAAAAACTTGAATAAATGAATATAAATAAATGAATGAAAAATGCTCCACTTGCAAGTGGAGCATTTTTCATTCATTTATTTATAGAGATCTATACATATCCATACAAACTCCCTTTTTATATATTCTGCAAAAAGCGCAGTGCTAGTCCGTGGTTTAAAGCGGATTTAAAGCGTGTTCTGTTCCATAATCTGGCTGCACAAAAATCATTCCTTTTAAAATGTCGACTATTAGGGCCAGCAAGTAAACTGCAACCACCCCTCCTACTTTATTTTGAGCTCGCTTGTGCGAACATCAAACACATGCACAAATGGCATCTACAACTAACAAGGATAATCTGTGCATGCGTCTCGATCACTTGTGGGCGTGCGTCTGATCAGATGTCATTATAAAAGGTTCCTTGAGAGAACCTTTTCTTTTCAGGCGGCCAAACTGAATTTATGGCTGGCCAAAACTGTGTTAGAAGCTTCTTCTTATCTCGATTTCAGGAAACAGATAAAAACTCAATTATTTAACAAGCTTGGTTTTTAATGTATCTTATTCTTTTAACTTTTTACTTTATTTTAATATTGTTGTATCCTTCCTATATTGTATGTATTTCTTTTTATATTGTATGCACTTAATCTGTCGAATCTCAAACGATTTGCATTGTTTGTACTATGCTTAACTGTTGTGAACCGCCTAGAACTCACGGGTATAGCAGTATATAAAAATAAATTATTATTATTATTATTATTTGCATGCTGAATCTGTAATGAATCGGTCGCTCAGCAAAACTCGGCCATGAATCGCCCAACAACAATCCAGATCGGTGAGTTTAGTGAATCTAGGCCTTAGTCATAGGTAGCCATGGCTGTATATCTAAATTCTTCCTTTCCTTTCCAATCCACCCTCACCAAGTCCCAAAGTTCTCACCCAATCTGTGGAAGCTATCATCATACCTCCTTTACTAGGCAAAGAAGTTCATTTGGAGACCTGCACCAATAGCGAATCCAACTTCGGCTGAATAAACAGCTGCTGGAAATCTTGAGCCATAGGGTAAAGCTTGGACATAGTCTTAGCCCCTGTGACAGAATCCTGGTGGTTATCCCTTAGCTCTGAAGGCTTTGGTCCTCCCAAGAACACTCCACCTCCATCGCTAGTCTCCAGGGAGCCTTTGCCCATGTTGGACTGCTGGTGCTTACATTGGGCTACTAGTGCCAATCCACACTTTGGTAGAAATATTGGGCTACTAGTGCCAATCCACACTCTGGTAGCCTTCCTTTTCTTTAAGAGAAGCCTCTGGGGTAGCTCCCTGCTGGGGTCCCGGTTAGTAGCCCTCAACAGGGCTCAGCAGCCACCAGTAACAGGGCTCCTTCTAGAAGGCTACTTTTGTTCTTCTCAGTCCTCAGGCACCAATAGTGCCTCTGCAGACCCTTTTCTTCCTGTTGTTCTGCCCTGGGCTGTTCTCAAAAGCCACTTGCCTTGAGCCCAGCTTCCAAGGGCTGATGGTCTTCTGCCCTGAGCTCTCTGCTCCCAAGAGCTGCTGATCCATTTCTTCAAGAGCACCCCTAGTGGTACACCTCTGTTGGTACACAGCATACCAACTCTAAAAAGAGCTCTGTATCAGCCAGTGATATTTCCCATCTAGAGAGCATAATGCATAGATATGACTCTATGCAGTGCAAGCTCATAGATTTTTAGACTCAATTTCAGCATGCTGGATCTGTTATCCCTACCATTGCTACTCCCTTCTGAACTTATGGGGAATAGATATCCACTTCTGTTATTCTGATTTAGCTCTGCTCAGCTCACATCCCCATATTCATTTGAGCCCACAAGCTTTATTCCCATTCATTAGATAACTTCTTAAAATGCATAACATTTCATCCAATTGTTTGAGTGTTCATCTCTCAGTGCATGATTTGCATATGGAGTTCCTCACCCCCTCTGCACACTCAACCATGTAACTTTCATAGATTGGATACAATCCTCCTGCAGTCATATAAGTGGCAGACAGAAACCCCTTTTCAGTTTTAATAAAAACAGATAACTACTGGTTTCAAACCCATTGTTTACAAACACCTTTTTCTAAGCTCTATCAGAAACCCACTCAGGGAGTTTCATGTAGAAACATAGAATATGACGGCAGAAAAGGGCCACGACCCAACAAGTCTGCCCACTCTAATGACCCACCCCCCTAAGTTCTTCCTTGAAGTGATCCCACATGCTTATCCCATTTTTTCTTAAAATCTAGCACGCTGCTGGCCTCAATTCTTTTGGTGAAGAAATACTTCCTGGTGTCGCTATGAAATCTCCCACCCCTGATTTTCAACGGATGCCCTCTTGTTGCCTTAGGTCCTTTAAAGAAAAAGATATCTTCTTCTACCTCAATATGGCCCGTGACATATTTGAACGTCTCAATCATGTCTCCCCTCTCTCTGTGTTCCTCGAGTGAGTATAGCTGCAACTTACCCAGTCGTTCCTCATACGGGAGATCCTTGAGTCCTGAGACCATCCTGGTGGCCATTCGCTGAACCGACTCAACTCTTAGCACATCTTTTTGATAATGTGGTCTCCAGAATTGTACACAATATTCCAGATGAGGTCTCACCATGGATCTGTACAACGGCATTATAACTTCGGGCTTCCAGCTCACGAAACTTCTACAGATACAACCCATCATTTATCTAGCCTTGGATGAAGCTTTCTCCACTTGATTGGCAGTCTTCATATCTTCACTAATGATCACTCCCAAGTCCCGTTCTGCTGCAATTCTTGCTAAGGTCTCACCATTTAGGTGTATGTTCTGCATGGATTTCTGCTGCCAAGGTGCATGACCTTACACTTAGTTGCCAAGTTGTGGACCAATGTTCCAGTAAGGTAGGTCCTGCACCATACTGTTGGGCACTGTGCTTTAGCCTACTATGTTGCATAGTTTAGCGTCATCGGCAAATAGTGTAATTTTACCTCGAGCTCCTGAGCAAGGTCCCTTATGAAGATATTAAATAGGATCGGATCCAAGACCGAGCCCTGCGGCACAACATGATCACTTTCGATGTTTCAGAGAGAGTATCATTTACCACCACCCTCTGAAATCTACCTCTGAGCCAATCTTTAACCCATGCAGTCAATGTTTCTCCTAATCCCATCGAACTCATCTTGCTCAATAACCTGCGGTGTGGGATACTATCAAAAGCCTTACTGAAGTCCAAGTACACGACGTCCAGGGATTCCCCCATATCCAGCTTTTTCGTTACCCAGTCAAAGAAACTGATTGGATTGGCAGGACCTTCCCTTTGTAAATCCATGTTGATGGGGGTGTCGTAGATTCTCCTCGTTCAGGATCGTATCCACTGCTGAATTAAATCCAGATGTTCAGCACGGGATATCTGGACAGGGCAGTCTGAACTGCTGCTATCCAGACAGTAATGACAGTATCTTGACAACCTAAAAGTAACATCATTCAGCTACGCAGACGACATAACTATTCTCCTCCCCTTCGAAACCCAAGACCACACCTCAACAGGACACCTGGAAACAATACTGAACGAAGTAGAAAAATGGATGACAAACCACAAATTAAAACTAAACTCGGACAAAACCAAATTCTTAATGCTCGAAACAGACAAAAACCCATCCATAACAGACCTGGAAATTAAAGCAATCAAATACCCAATCCAAACCTCCCTCAAAATCCTGGGAGTGCTGATAGACAGATGCTGCACTATGCAGACTCAAATCAACAAAACTACCCAAAAAGCATTCTTCACAATGCGCAACCTAAGAAAAATAAGGAAATTCTTTGACAAAGAACACTACAGGATCATTGTACAATCCCTGGTACTAGGTCTTGTGGACTACTGCAATATCCTATATCTACCATGCCCTACAAACATGATCAAAAAACTACAGACCGTTCAGAACACAGCTCTCAGACTAATCTACTCCCTCGGAAAATATGACCACATCACCAACGCCTACCTAGACTCACATTGGCTACCGATTAAAGCCAGAATTCAATTCAAACTGTACTGTCTAATCTTCAAAGTTTTCAACGGTACTGCACCTGCCTATCTAAACGATCGCCTAAACCGTAACCTTCCACCCAGAATAAGAAGAACACTGACACCATTCTCATATCCACCACTCAATGGCACTCATCGTAAAAAGCTTTATGATAACCTCATAGCAACGCATGCAGCAAAACTCGAACCCTCCATCACTAGATTGTTAACCTCAACATCTGACTTCAAAGCATTCCGTAAAGAAATCAAAACGCTGCTCTTCAAAAAGTATTTACAACCTACCTAATCTCCCTCTCCTCTTCCACAAACCAGGTTTGCTCACTCCCTGGCACCATACCATCAATCGACAAAAAATACATATAAAAAAATAATAAATAAATAAAAAAATACCTGGAACCTAATTCACCCTACCGAAACCGATTACCTACCAAAGTATGGAAACAGAATATTTGATATGTATAGTAATGTAACCTGATTTATCTTCCATTGTTATTATGTCTACACCCTCACTCTGTCATTAAGTCTATACCCTCAATCTGTATTCTCCAATGTCATGTACCCTCCTGGAAATGTCCAGCTCTCTTCTTATGTAATCCGCTTTGAACCGCAAGGCACAAGCGGAATAAAAATCACTAATGTAATGTAATGTAATGTAATGATATTCAGCCTGCTAACCAAATAAAGGTTTGTGCTCCTAATTTTGTCCAGATAGTTATCCGGTTAGTGAACATAAGAATTGCCGCTGCTGGGTCAGACCAGTGGTCCATCGTGCCCAGCAGTCTGCTCCCATGACAGCCCTTAGGTCAAAGACCAGTGCCCTAATTGAGTCTAGCCTTACCTGCGTACATTCTGGTTCATCAGGAACTTGTCTAACTGTCTTGAATCCCTGGAGGGTGTTTTCCCCTCTAACAGCCTCCGGAAGAGCGTTCCAAATTTCTACCACTCTCTGGGTAAAGAAGAACTTCCTTACGTTTGTACGGAATCTATCCCCTTTCAATTTTAGAGAGTGCCCTCTCGTTCTCTCAACCTTGAAGAGGGTGAACAACCTGTGTCTATGTACTAAATCTAATCCCTTAAGTACCTTGAATGTTTCAATCATGTCCCCTCTCAAGTCTCCTCTTTTCAAGGGAGAAGAGGCCCAGTTTCTCTAGCCTCTCGCTGTACAGCAACTCCTCTAGCCCCTTAACCATTTTTGTCGCTCTTCTCTGGACTCTTTCGAGTAGTACCGTGTCCTTCATGTATGGTGACCAGTGCTGAACGCAGTATTTCAGGTCGCGGTGTACCAAAGCCTGGTACAGCGGCATGATAACCTTCTCCGATCTGCTTGCGATCCCCTTCTTAATCATTCCTAACATTCTGTTCACCCTTTTTGCACCTGCCGCGCATGCGCGGATGTCTTCATTAACTTGTCGACCAGTACCCCAGGTCTCTTTCCTGGGGGTATCTCCGAGTTTCGCCCCAGACATCCTATATTCGTATATAAGATTTTTGTTACCGACATGCATCATCTTACACTATCTACATTAAACCTCATTTACCATGTCGCGGCCCATTTCTCAAGCGTGTTTATGTCATGTTGCAGGTCTTCACAATCCTTCTGTGTCTTCACCACTGAATAACTTCGTGTCGTCCGCAAATTTAATCACTTCGCTCGTTGTACCAATTTCCAGATCATTTATAAATATGTTGAAGAGCACGGGTCCAAGCACCGAACCCTGCAGCACTCCAGTCGTGATGCTTTTCCAGTCCGAGTATTGTCCATTTACCCCCACTCTCTGTTTCCTATCCGCCAACCAGTTTTTAATCCACATGAGTATTTCACCCTCGATTCTATGGCTCCCAATTTTTCAAAGTAGTTGTTCATGCGGGACCTTGTCGAATGCCTTCTGACAATCCAGATGTACAATGTTGACCGACTCGCCCTTGTCTATCTGCCTGTTTACTGCCTCGAAGAAGTGCAGCAAGTTTGTCAAGCAAGATCTTCCTTTGCTGAAGCCGTGCTGGTTGGTCCTCATCAGATTGTGTCCAACAAGGTGATCAATGATACAGTCCTTTATCAGGATAAAGTAGTATATTAGTTGTGTTGATAAAAATTTATAAACATTAGAGGCTCTGGTAGAAACCCGTTTACAAAGTATGTATTCTTCCCAATTAATATTTCCAAATTAATAAAGTCTTTTTGCTTATTTGTAAATGGGTTTCTACCAGAGCCTTTAATTCAGTAGCATAATTAAATGAAATAACTATTTCTGAAGTTTATAGGGACAGGTGGGGACGGAGGGGATTCCTCGCGGGGACGGGTGGGATTCCTCACGGGGACAGGTGGGACTTTGACGGGGACGGGTGGGATTTCTGTCCCCGCGCAACTTTCTACTCCGTACCTCTATCTCTTCACTGGCAAGAGCAGCAGTTCCAACCCGTTGCTCACGCCAGCCTCGGCTCTCCCTCTGATCGCGGGACCAGGAAGTGACTTTAGAGGGGGTGCCGAAGCTGGCACTAGCAGTAAATTTGAGATGCTGTTCACGCTGGGGAAGTTAAAGAGGTGCGGGGAAGGGTGTGCGCGACAGGGAGAAGCAGAGAAGGAATGGGGACGGAGAAGAGGGCAGGGGTGCTGCTGCCCTGAGTGACTCCCACCCTCGCTATGCCATTGGCTCAACCTATTATAAAATTACCCCTTATACATATAAAGTTGAACGGCAGCCACACTGCTGAATGGTGACCTTGACAATTTTATGGCAGTTAACAATTTTTTTTTTCTCCTTTTGTCATTGCAGTCCTGAAGATGGTGAGATTCATCCTGAAATATGTAGACTTTACATCCAGTTACAATGCTGCCTAGAAATGTACACAACAGAAATGTTAAAATCCATATGTCTGCTAGGATCCCTTCAGCTTCAAAGGAAAGGTACTGTAGTATGTATCACACACACATCAGTACTTCATGAGGAATTCCAACACCAGCCATCTGTCTTTTAAAAACATGGAATTCAAGTGAATTCAGACAGAAGTGTAGAGAAATGCATAGGTGATTCTCTAACTGGTTATAAATAAAATATCAAAACAACAAAAAGATTGTGGAACAAAAGATCGGATGTACCAGTTTGTAGTTTAAGAAGCGTCCAAATAACTTAAAAACAATCTGCAAAGGGTGTACAGTACTCCCCTGAAATTCGCGGGTGTTCCATTTCAGGAACACCCGTGAATTTTGAAAAACCACAATGCGGTTTTGCAGAAGGCTGATTAGCTAACCGGGGGGAAGAGGAGGAGGAATTGGCTGTGCAGAAAACTGATTGACTGACCAGGGGGGAAAGGAGGAGGAATTGGCTGTGCAGAAGGCTGATTTTCGGACTCATTCCCTGTATTTTCTGACCAGAAGAGGCAGTCGGAAAATACCTCGAATAACTGAGTCCGCGAATCGCAAATTCGTGGGGGGGACTCTGTATACAGTCACAAGTGATGCACAAGATAAAAACCAAATAATGTATAAAATACAAATGATCCAACACGTGCCTTGTTTTAGCAAAATAAATATGCTGCCTTCAGGAGTCTTATGTGGTCCTTGGCTATCTATATATATAAAATCGGAGGTATGTATGTGTGTATGTATGTGTGTGTGTATGTGCCGCGATCACGCAAAAACGGCTTGACCGATTTGAACGAAACTTGGTATGCAGATCCCTCACTACCTGGGATGATATGTTCTGGGTGTCTCGCGGCCCACCTGCACACGTGGGCGGAGCTACAAACAGAAAATCTTATTTCACCTATTCATGTCAATGGAAAAAATGTAAAAAGCTGCCATTCTCACAGTAATTCAAAAACGGCTTGACCGATTTGAAAGAAACTTGGTATGCAGATCCCTCACTACCTGGGGTGATATGTTCTGGGGGTCTCGCGGCCCACCTGCACATGTGGGCGGAGCTACAAACAGAAAATCAGATTTCACCCGTTCATGTCAATGGAAAAAATGTAAAAAGCTGCCATTCTCACAGTAATTCAAAAACGGCTTGACCGATTTGAACGAAACTTGGTATGCAGATCCCTCACTACCTGGGGTGATATGTTCTGGGGGTCTCGCGGCCCACCTGCACACGTGGGCGGAGCTATAAACAGAAAATCAGATTTCACCCATTCATGTCAATGGAAAATATGTAAAAAGCTGCCATTCTCACAGTAATTCAAAAACGGCTTGACCGATTTGAACGAAACTTGGTATGCAGATCCCTCACTACCTGGGGTGATATGTTCTGGGGGTCTCGCGGCCCACAACTCTATGTTGCTTGCTCAAGGGTGGGTTCACCCAATAATTTATATGTTCTTGCTCCAGGAGGTGAAACTAAAATTGTTGTTTATAATCACGTTTTGCGTTAGTTGTATTGTATTCATTTTGTCAAATATTTCACATTATAATTTGAATATTGTACTTTTTATTAAGCTGTAAAAAAATAATTTCATTCACCACTATAAAGTATCTTTATTTGAATCCATTTACAGTGTTATTGCTATAATTAAATACCCGTGCAACGCCGGGGCATCAGCTAGTCTTAAATAAAAAACATAAAAATCACAAAAAATCCAAGTAGTTAATAGAGGGCTGCACAGGAACGGGGCCAGCGGGAATCCTGCTGAACACATAGGGATCCCGCAGGATTCCCCTCTGGGTTCATGGGGCTCCCGCAGGGCTCCACCCCTTCCCCCCCACCCCCCACAAGGTCATGGGGATTGAGGCACCTCAAGGAGCTCATGTGTTACCTCAACAGCATCTCGTTTTTCCTGTCCTCCATCTGCACTCTCCCCTCCCCAAAGCCATATGCAACACTCCTTGCATGCCGCCACTGACGTCAGCCACGGGCCTTCCGGGTCAGCCACGTGCATTGTGCAGGAACCAAGGTCCTGTGAAGAAGCCAGTGCAGCTGGAAGGCAGGAAGGAGGAGGCCCACCTGGATGGCTCTGCTACACACCCGCAGTAAGGAGAGATGAATTTGGGTCACAGAAGGGAGGGAGGGAGCAATCAAGCGTGTTGGGATAAGGAAGGGACAGAGGAAACATAAATATGGGACAAGGAAGGGAGGGAGGGGGAAGGAACGCATTGGAACATGGGAGGGGTTCAAACTTGAAACAAAGGCTGGAAGGAGGAAGGGGGCACAATCTTGAGACACAAGGGAGGGAGAGAGCACGTTTGGACACAGAAGGAAGGGAGGGGGTGTAGAAGAGAGAGAGGAAGGGGGCCATAGGATGGAGGGAAAGAGATGCTGAATTGGGAGAGTGAATAGAAAGGGAGAATTGAACATGAGTGTGTGAGTGAGGGAAAGATAGATGGGTACATATGGGGGAAGGAAGAAAGAGGAGAATTGTTAGGCATAGGGAGGGAGAAGAGTGAGGTAGATATACATGGGGAAGAGAAAGATGAGAGGGAGAAATGTTGGATATGGTGGTCCTGAGGGAACAGTGGGACAGATTGAATGAAAGGGATGCAAGAGGGAGGAATGTTGGACATGGTGGTAGAGGGAACGGACCGAGAGATGTGGCATGGTGCTGGAGAGAGGTTATAGAAGGAGAAATGTTCGGCATGGGATTGGTGGGTAAGGGCAAAAGATGCTGCACATTGTCTAGGGGATGAGAGGGAGAAATGTTGGATGTGGCAGTAGAAGGAGTAGGAGAGATGCACCCTGAATCCCTCCCTCCCTCCCTCTGTTTCTCTTTCTCCACCTCCCTTTGCAGCATGAGATGAGTGAAAGAGAGATGTTGGACAGTGAGAGAGAGAGGGACACATTGGACATGGAGATGGAGGAGAGAGGAAGAAATTCTGTGCAGGAGTGGGGAGGGGAAAAAGGAGGATGGGTCAGGATAGAAGGGCGTGAGGATGCTGTACTGTGGGAGGGAAGGAAGAGATAAATGCTGGACCATGGTAGGATGAACCAATGGACAGCAACTACATGAAGAAGAACTTGTAGCAGACAGGAAAGCAGAAAAAAGAGAAACTGGAACCAATTTGATGGAAAAATAAAATGGAATTCATTGACTGAAAGACGGCCAGAACTTCTCTCCTCCAAGTCGCTGGAAGCATTTCTGAGCCACTGAGGTGCCAGCATCTGTGACTCGAGGACACTGCTGCTGCCTGCCAAGCTTGGCAAAAGGGACCCCCAGCCACCTTCAGAGGAAGTCCTCAGCTGACATAGCTTGAGGGTCCTCATCATCTGGAGTATTTATATTTTATATTTACATTAGAGGCTCTGTCGAGAGACCCATTTACAGAGTATGTATAAATGGGTTTCTTCCAGAGCCTTTAATTCAGTAGCATAATTAAATGAAATAACTCTGAAGTTTATGGGGATGGGCAGGGATGGAAGAGGTTACAGGCAGGGACGAATTTGATTTCTGTCCCAGTGCAGCTATCTAGTAGTTAAGAGGCTACAAACAAACTGCACAGCACCCAAGCTGCCAATGTAGGCTGGTGACATCGTTGGAAGCTTTGTGTGCTGTGCAGTTTGTTTGTAGCCTCTTAACTACTTGGATTTTTTTGTGACTTTTATGTTTTTATATTTAAGATAGCCAAGGACCTCATAAGACCCCTGACGAAGACAGTTGTGTTTTTTTGTATTTTTTTTTGGGGGGGTTGTTTTTTTTTTTTCTGAAACATAGCCCATGTTGGGCCATTTTTATTTTCTATATTGTTTAGTTTTTATCTTGTGAGTCACTTATGACTACCCTGTTTCCCTGAAAATAAGCCCTAGCATGATTTTTAAAGATTGACCCCCCAACCCCTCCCACCCGGAATGTCCCTGACATTCCTCGACTCCATCCCTAACACTAGCGTTGCCCGATTTGCTGAAAAAAATCAGACTCATCGATTCAGCAACCCCCACCCCTGCTGCTTTAGGAAGCCTTTGAGCAAAAGTATGTCAGTCTCAAAGTGGGAAGTTCGGTGGGGTTCTGCTGCACAGGGGGATGGGAGGGAGGGATAGAAAGCTGCTGCACATGGGGCGGGGAGAAAGGAAAGAGAAAGAATTGGGGAGGGAGAGGAAGGCAGAGATGATTGTTGTACATGAAAAAATAAGACATCCCCAAAAATAAGCCCTAGTGTGTTTTTTGTACCCAAAATTAATATAAGACATTGTCTTATTTTCAGGGAAACACGGTATATATACCCTTTTTGGATTGTTTTTAAGATTATTGGTTTTAAGTTTTTTGGATGCTTATTAAACTACAAACAGGTACATCTGATCTTCTATTCTACAACCTTTATATTGTTTTGCTGCTTCATTTCCTTTGTGGAACCTTTTGTTACTATTTGGATTTTGTTTTATAAATAAAATATGAAAATTTTAAACTAACATAATAGTGCCTGAGTTATTTTTCAGGTACATTTTTATTATTTAAAACAAATATAAGAAGAAAATAAGCATTTTAGTAATGTATCTTATATAGAATGATGTCATGGGGACAAATTTGACCCTGTCCCACCGGATCCATCTTCATCCCCATCCCTGCAAGCTCTGTCCTCATCTGCACAAGCCATGAACACTTTAAAATCATAAGTGTTTGAGGCTTGTACGAATAAGGACAGAGCTTGCAGAAATGGGGTAGGGTCAGGGACAGGACAGGAATAGAGAGATCCCACAGGGATGGGGACAGATTTGTCAATGAAACTTGATAATACCTTTTTGAAGGTAAGAGTGAAGTCATAGGAATTTTTGAAGGCAAAATTAGATTGGGTTTATTGACTATAACTGAACTCTAATTACATTACTGAGAAGAAAATAGGGAATAAATATTCCACAACCTGCCAAAACTATTGAAGTTTACATAATTTTTCAACTGTGTTCAGTTATGACCTCAATAATTTTCATGCGGCTCTCTCACAAAAGTAATATAATTTCATGTACAAGAAGAATCTACAATTTAATATAACATTGTCCTTGTTTGCATTCTAGATGTTGCATCCATAACGCTCTTGAGTAACTTTTATAATGAGAGAATTTGTCAGTGATAATCTTCATAAATATGTAATATGGATTTTATTGTCACCAATTATATGACATATGTCCTAATTATAAGAAAAGCTCCCATTGGGAGATCTTTCAGTTCTCATAAATAGAAACAGAGAAAATGAAGTTAGTTAAAGACCATCCACTGGATTCTGTATATGTCGTCCAAAGTTAGGTGTGCAAATTTGGGCACAGATCTACATGTTAGACTAATGAGCTAATAAGATGCTAACGATCAATAACGGGTGTTAATTGGCAGTCATAGGAGTTAATGCATGGATATGCCCTATACCCTACTCTATAACATATGTGCCTAAATTATATGGTTTGGAACTCCAAAAGGGGTGTGGCCAAGGGAAGGTCATGGGCTTTGCCAAAATTTGGGCTCAATGTTATAGACCAGTGTATCGCAAACTGTGTGCCATGGCACACTAGTGTGCCTCCTGAGATTTCAGGTATGCCACAGCACAGTGAGGAGGAGAGGTGCTGGCTGACTGCCTACAGGACGTGCCTCTGGTGGAGAAAGGCACATCCTGTAGACAATCAGCCAGCGCCTCTCCGGCTCTCTTCCCTGCTGGCACTCTCTTCTGGCATCTCGGGGCCCGTGCATGCATAGACATCGATGTGATGATGTCACGCATGCGCGTGATATCATCACGGCAACATCTGCGCACTTCTGGATGCCTCAAGCTGCGGCCACTACGTTTAGTGTGCCACATCTCAAGAAAGTTTGCGGGACACTGTTATAGACTAATGCTATGTATGTGTCTAATTGCACCAGCATTTATACCAGCTTTTGGTAGGCATAAATGCTGGCACCAAAAGTTAGGAGCAAGATGTGCGCTAAACTAGTATTCCGTAAAGGTCATTCCACTTAGAGTGCTCTTTCACAGAATACTAACTCAACCCAGCATCTACCTTTGGGTACCATTTACTAAATTTTTCCTTATGGCCTACAAGGTCATTCACTCTTCAGCTCCTCAAAATCTCTCCTTATTTATCTCCCCTTTTGTCCCTTCCCACGAGCTCCGTTCATCAGGTAAGTCTCTCCTATCCGTACCCTTCTCCATCTCCAGTCTCCATCCCTTCTATCTTAATAATAATAATAACTTTATTTTTATATACCGCAGTACCACAAATAGTTCAGAGCGGTTTACAGTGTAAGAGACTGTACATTTACAACGAAGATACAATGCGAACTGTACATTTTCAGAAAAGGTATTTATACAGTAAAAAAAACAGTGTAGATTTACCATGCAGGAGACTGTACATATGCAGCAGAGATATGTATATAGTGGAGAGGCAGTGCGAGAGGTATTATAAAGAACAAAGCAGTATACAAAACCAATGCAGGGTGGTGAATGTCAGGAAGACAACTAGTTTCTGTTGTAGGATGGTAGTATTTGAGTATTTGGTGATGGGGGAGGTTCCAGAAATTTGTCATAGAGGAAAGATTTGAGAGATTTCCTGAAGTATGAGTAAGATGGGGCAGATGAGATGAGGATGGTCAGGCAGTTTGTCCATCTACCTGCTTGGTATGAGAGAGTTCTATTGAAAAATCTTTTGTAGGTGCATCCCTTTGGGGAAGGGTAGGTAAACAGGTTGGCGTTATGCGTGCGAGTGGTTCCAGGGAACACGAAGTGGTGAGCCAGATAAATCGGGGATAGGCCAGTTAAGGTTTTGAAGCTGAGACAGGCGAATTTGAAGATGACTCTCGCTTCTATTGGCAACCAGTGCAGTTTTCTATAATAAGGGGTGATGTGGTCTGACTTTTTGAGGCCAAAGATTAAGCGGACCGCGGTGTTTTGGATAAGTCTCAGTCGCTGGATGGTTTTCTTGTAGGAGCCTATGTAAATTATATTACAGTAATCCAGTGTGTTTAGGATTAGGGATTGGACCAGCAATCTGAAGGAGGGGAAGTCGAAGTAATGTTTGATGGTACGGAGTTTCCAGAGGGTATAAAAGCATTTTTTGACCTGGGCGTTGGTGTGGTCTTCGAAGGTCAGGCAGCGGTCTAGGATGACTCCAAGGATTTTGATGGTGGGGTTGATAGGATAAGTTAGGCCGTTGAGTTGTAAGGTGGTGTTCGTTAATTTGTGGTTGGGACTTGCTAGGAAGAGTTTGGTCTTTTCTGGATTTAGTTTCAGTTTGGACTGAGTGGTCCAGTGTTCAACCATAGTAAGTACTGATGAGATGTGTTGCTCTGTTTCTTGCGAGAATGAGTGGATGGGGATGACAATTGTGATGTCATCTGCGTAGATGTAGGATTTCAACTTTCGGTCAGATAGCATGTGTCCCAGTGAAGTCATGTAGATATTGAATAGGGAGGGTGATAGGGGGGAGCCTTGTGGCACACCACAGGGGTTGGACCAGGTGTGAGAGTAGGTTCCCTCGTTGTGTACTTGGTAGGTGCGGTTTTTTAAGAAGTCTGTGAGCCAGGTTAGTACCTGTCCCGAAATGCCTATGGAATCGAGGTAGTTGAGTAGAATGTCATGGTCTACCAGATCAAAGGCACTACTGAGGTCAAACTGGAGTATTAGGGCACTGTTTCCCTGTGACAAAAGTTGGAGGAGGTAGTCGGTTAGAGAAGCTAGGACGGTTTCCGTGCTGTAGTTTGTGCGGAATCCAGACTGGGAGTCATGAAGGATGTTGTATTTATCGAGGTAGGACATGAGGTCCTGGTTTACAAGGCCTTCCATAATCTTGAGGAAGAAGGGTATGTTGGCGATGGGTCTGTAGTTGGTGGTTGTGGAGAGTGATTCTTTGGGGTTTTTGATAGTTGGTGATATGAGGAAGTGGCCAAGTTCCAGTGGGAAGTAGCCAGTGGACAGGCAGAGGGTTATCCAGTTGAAGAGCTCCACTTTGAAAGGAGGGGGGGCCATTTTCATGAGGGAGGGAGGGCAATTGTCTAGAAGGCAGTTTGATTTGGCATATTTAGTATATAGCTGTAGGAATAGGTTCCAGTCTGGGTTCTCGAAGCGGTTCCAGGACATGTCGGCGGTAATACCTTCATTGTTTGGGGTGGGCAGAAGGGTCAATGGGCTGGTGCTTGTTGTTGCGAGAGAGGTTTTTAAGTTATGAATTTTGTTGGCGAAGTAGTCAGCTAGGTTAGTTGGAGAGGGTGGAAGGTCTGTGCCATATGCCTGGAACAGACTGCCTGAGTCATTATGAAGCTCCATCTCTAGCACAATTCAAATCCAAGCCCACTTTTTTGAGGCTGCTTTTAACTCCTAACCTCCCACTCACCATAAGATACCTATGTCCATCTTACCATTCTCTCTGAGAGAAACTCCCCAACCCCTATATGTCCTGTTTGTCTGCTAAATTAGATTTTAAGCTCTTCTGAGTTAAATCACATGTACAGCACTGCGTACACCTTTCAGTGCTTTAGAAATGATAAATAGTACTAGTAATGTTAAATCTGGTCTGCCCATCCATACCATCTAGTGTCCCTTCATTTCCCTTAGAAAGCCTATGTTCTTCTCCCAAGCTTTCGTGAATTCAGATATAGTCTTCGTTTGGAGTCTCCACTGGAGGCCGTTCCACAAATTTGCCACCCTTTTCATTAAGAAATATTTCCTTAGGTTATTCCTTTACCTGTCCTCTTTCACTTTCATCTTATGCCCTCTCATTCCAGTGTTTCAATTCAATTGACAGAAACTCGCTGCCTATGCATTTATGCCATAGAGGTATTTAACTGTCTCTATTATATCTGCCCTTTTCCAAAGTCTACATGGTGAAATCTTTAAATCTTTCCCCATATACAGGACACATATCATGCAAATCTGCCCGGTACTGGCTTTAGTTCTTCAGTTTACACCATTCATATTCTAATTAGAGATCCCAAGCTTTTTTTAATTCCATCACCATTTTTCTCTCCACTACCTCCCTCGGGAGGGCATTCCAGGCATCCACCACCCTCTCCGTGAAAAACAATTTTCTAACCTTACTCCTAAGTCTACCACCCTGCAACCTGACTAAATACAGTGGATTGCCAATTATCCGAACTCCAATTATCCGGATTGCTTTGAGGCATCTCAGTTTATATTTGAGTTCCCCCCAAAGTACTATTCTTTTGTTTTAATGAAAAAAATATCTTCAGCACATCCCCCCCCCAAACAAGAAAAGGCAGCATTCCCCCTCCCTTCCTGAAAAGGCACCACCAACCCCCCTCCCGGACCCACAGGAAAGACTCCAGGCCTACCTTTTTTTTCCCTGGTAGTCTAGCGGCAGTGCTGGGGCAGAAGCATGCTCTCTCAGTGACGAAAATAGCTGCTGAGACTTCCAGGGAAAGTCTGGCAAGGCTCCTGCCCCAGCGCTGTCACTAGACCATCAGGGAAACAAGGTAGGCCTGGGGTCGTTCCTGTGGGTCTGGGCCCTCCTTGGTTAGTGGTGCCTATTCAGGGAGAGAGGGGGAAAGTTGCCTTTTCTTGTCAGTTGGGGGGGGAGGGATGCGCTGAAGGCATTTTTTTATATTAAAAACAAAATACAAAAAATTAATGTTTGATTATTTGGACTAACCTCTGCAGAGGTTAGTCCAGATCAGCGTTTCACTGTACATAAAATAGTAGTTTAGCAGCCTAATGTTTAGAGCAGCAGTTTGAGAACCAAGGAAGCTAGGATGCAAATCCCAATGATATGCCTTATGACTTTGACTAGTGAAAAGGTGTGAGCTAAATCCAAAGTTTTTCCCTTCTCTCAGACAGATGGCAAACAAAACTATACAACCCATCTATTGTAAAGCCCACCAAAATATTTGCCATTGTGAATTTAGGCCTTAAAAATGTCAGGTTATATAGTGGTGAATATTTTTTTTTTTCCATTGCAACTATCCATAGGACTCAACACAGCACTCTTCACACTGCACATACACCCCTTCTTGCAAAATAAGGAATGGGCAGCATAAGATGCTACATACTCACCTCAGATAAAGAAAAAAAAAGTACACTTGACAAACTGAAACTAAGAGACAGGAATAGGACAGCTTGGAATTTCCAGTAGCAGCAAATCTCAGCTGCTTGCTCTACTGAAAACTTTCTAAAGAGATCCTTTATGAACCTTGCCTATGAATCTTTGCTGGTCCCTCCTGCTCTGCAGTCCAATAGAAAAGTGCTGTCAGCACTGTCTCACATCTAATGAGCAGGAAACTAACTGTACTTTGTTAGTTTTCTATAGACTAAGGCTTTGATGCTCTAAATTGGCCATTAAAATCATGCGGGTCGCTGTGGTGTCGGTAAATTGTCCAATTTGAAAATGATGATTGATGTTCAAACAACTTCACATGCAAATGAGGGGAAGCGGCTGACACATGCACAGAATAGTCCACGGAAAGAGGTATAAATGTGCACATGGGTCAGGAAAAGCTACATCGCAGGGACGCATGAGCATCGATCATAGGCATGCTTTTTGTAGCACATCATTGACACGTCATAAAAAGGGGAGGGGCAGAGAACTAACAACAAACCATGCAAATGTGAAAACCCAAGATATGTGCTATTTCTACACGGCTTCGGCGGTACATATGCAATTGGCAGCCCCAGACCAGCCAGTATATGCTTTTAATGGATGCAGATGAAATGAGCCTTTAACAAATGCACATGAGATGCACCTTTAATACATGGTTATGAGACGCGCTTTTTACACAAAATCCCATAAAAAGTTTGTTTTTTGTTTTTACTTCTACATGCAATCGGCATCCCAAACCTGCTGGTATAAACTTTCAGCACACACGTTTCAATGCTACCAGCACCTCATGACCTATCACTAATTTTGGATCATTAAAAGGTTGACGCTTCATTTTGTGCATCATCTGGGCATCAGTTGGAGTGCTGATTGTAATGCATTTACATACAATTATTGGAGGCTGATACAAACCACAGAAAAGACAACAGTTAGTCATTTTGGGTATTGGTAGCTGAAATACTTTGACACTAAACCAGATAGATCTGGTTTAGCATCGGTCATTAACCTTTTCCTATCGTGTGACCCGGATGACGGGACATTCCAAAAATGTCATTGCCATCGTATGTCCCATGGCATGGGACATACAGTACACGACAGGAACACAAAATATTTGAATTTACAGACTTATGACTTATTTACATTATGTTTACAATAGCCGTAAATGATAACGGTGAATAATAAAAAACTTTGCTAAAATAATTAAGATTGGAACCAGCGTAATATAAAATTTATTACGATAGGAAAAGGTTAAAGGCACGATAGACTTAGAGCCCTAAGGGGGTCATTATTCAGCATGTGCTAACCAGGTAGTAGCAGTTCCTTCTATTACTTCTACTACTTATCCTTTCTGTAGCATTATTAGATGCTCTAGCGTACCAAGAGCGGGGTGGTGGGGGTGGTCAACCCTGGGTGCAGGGAGTTGGGCACTAGAATGGTCACGTGTTGATCCATATGCTGACAGTTGATCCACATGCTGACAGCTATTGGCTCCACCGGCCCCTGCCCCCCTCTGACATACTGTATACTTTGGAGGAAAGATATGATAGAGACGTTTAAATACCTATGCAATGTAAATGCGCATGAGTTGAGTCTTTCATTTGAAAGGAAACTGCAATGAGAAGGCATAGGATGAAGTTAAGAGGTGATAGGCTATGGAGTAATCTAAGGAAATACTTTTTTATAGAAAGAGTGGTAGATGCTTGGAACAGTCTCCCAGAAGAGGTGGCAAAGGGTGGTAGATGCATGGAACAGTCTCCAAGAAGAGATGGTGGAGACAGAGACTGTGTCTGAATTCAAAATGGCCTGGGATAGGCATGTGGGATCTCTCGGAGAGAGAAAGAGATAATGGTTACTGCGGATGAGCAGACTAGATTGGCCATTTGGCCTTTATCTGCCATCATGTTTCTGTGATATCAGCTTCCTGTTCCAGGGTGAGGGTCTGGTAGAGCCAACAGCCACATGCATGCGGCCCTGTGACCATTCCACACATACCTTTATTGCCTGGAGGAAGGGGGTGTCCAACTAGAGGAGGAAGTACTCTGCCCCGGGTAGACAGTAAACTGGGTATACCATAATTGGATGTTTAAAGTTACTCGGTTAATTTATGCTGACTAGGTCCTGGGCTGATCTTCAGCAGTACTTAACTGGAAAATGCATCAGAATATTGGGTCTGATTGCCTCAGCACTGTCCAGGTAGTGTCAAGATAGTCTAGGGGCAAAGCCAAAAGTTATCCAGGCAATGCCAATATTCAAATTAAGTCAGTCAGTCAGTGAAGAATCCAAATAATGCACAACTATAAATGAGGGTGAACAAAAATAGTGTTGTATAACCTTAATATTCAATTAAGCCAGATAAAAGGCTGTCTTAAGTTGCCCATCCAGGTACCAACTGAAAGTGAAAAACATCTATCAGAAATCTCCAGTAACTTGGGTGATGGTAATGTGACAAGATGGTGGTTGTTGAAATTCTGCAGCTCAAGGCAGATTGCTCAGCAGTTACTGCAGAATAATCAAAAACTAGGAAGTTTGTAACTTTGTACCTTGTAGTGCTAGTCTAGATGGTCCAACTATATAACTACTATAAATTTGTTATGTAACAAAATGTCACCACTGCATTGGTTTAAAATAATTTTAGATATAACACAGATACATATTTATATTAGTTTAGTTTACATGGATGCTCATTTATCCTTTATGCATCTGTGTTTAATATGTATATCTGTACTGTAAAATTTCCTTTTTGTTATATTTATTTAATTAATAAATTAAATTTAGTTTACATGGATATTTAGTTTACATGGATGCTCATTTATCCTTTATGCATCTGTGTTTAATATGTATATCTGTACTGTAAAATTTCCTTTTTGTTATATTTATTTAATTAATGTTATGTTTCATATATCTTAAAATTCCAATAAAAGAATTAAAAAAATGAAAATGAACACAGATATTTTTGTTTTCTCTTAATATCTTAAAGGAAAGGAACCTCATGAGGTCCCAAAAATCATAGATTGTAAAATGGATGCAAGTTCAGAAGTTCCAATTTTAGAAGATACATCAACCTCACCAATAGATATTCAACATCAGTCTGGGCAGGTTTCCACAGATATCGAAAACACAGAAAGGTATGTGCTTCTTAGAGCTTCATAGGATTGTTTGCTTAGCACTTTTTTTCATACACCCATAAAGTGAGATGAAGCATTTTATAAATGATGAGATCCTTCAAACGCTGGAACTTTAGTGGTGAATATTTCATTTTCACGGTTTCATCTCACTTGGTGTCTCTTCTCTCTCAGTCAAAACCTTTTGCAGTCATCCATTATTCATTCTCTGCTGTGCTAAATGTAAACCAATGTATTCATTCTCTGCTGTGCTAAATGTAAACCAATAAATGTATGTAGTAGTACAACAAAGGGAGGAACATTTTTAGGAACCATTGGCCCAGTTAAATCAGCTGTCTGGAAATTGCCCACTCTTTCCCAGATGGAAATGTGTGTAGGGATCAACAGCACACATGTTTTTACTCCCTGCAAAAAGAAGGTGGCCTTGAAATAGGGTTTGATTGAGGGAGACAATAACAGGTACTTTTGCATCTTTTCAAGACTATACATGTTATTTTCAATGGAAAATATCCCTGGGTTGTTTATGCACGTGCTTTTAATAATTTCAAGTGTACGTGCATAAATCAACCTAGAAAATGTGTGCTCCCAAAAGAGCCAGTTTGTTTATTGGCATTTGATATACTGTCCTGTCTTGGAGAACTTCAGGGCAGTGTACAATTTTTTTCTGTTGGGTACTCGTAAGTATTTTCCCTATCTGTCCTGGTGGCCTTGCATCTTACTATGGTACCTGGGGCAACAGAGGGTTAAGTGATTTGTCCAGGGTCTCAAAGAGCAGCACTGGGATTGAACTTGCAACCTTAGGGTGATGAGGTAGCAGCTCTAGCCATTAGGACACCAGGATGTTAAGAGTGTTTGGATGGTTGTTATAGGCAAGAGGAGGAAACTGAGGAGATGAGTCTAGAAGAGGGAGAGCAGATGAGTGCTGAGGAAGGGAGGAGAAAGGAAATAAGTTCCAGGGGAGAGGAGGATATGCCAGAAATGATTGTGATGAGGGGGCAAAATTTACTTGCCAGTTTGGAATAAGAACATAAGAAGCGCCATCTCCGGATCAGACCTTCGGTCCATCAAGTCCAGCGATCCGCACACGTGGAGGCCCTGCCAGGTATACACCTGGCTTATTTTATAGCCAACCATATCTTTATATGCCTCTCTCAAGGAGATATGCATCTAGTTTGCTTTTGAAGCCTAGGACTGTCAATTCCGCAATAATCTCCCCTGGGAGAGTATTCCAGATGTCAACCACTCTCTGTGTGAAGCAGAACTTCCTGATATTAGTCCTGAACTTGTCCCCCCTTAGCTTCATTTCATGTCCTCTTGTCCGTGTCAAATTGGACAATGTAAATAATCTTCTCTGCTCTATTTTGTCGATTCCTTTCAGTATTTTGAAGGTCTCGATCATATCCCCACGCAGTCTCCTCTTCTCAAGGGAGAACAATCCCAGTGTTTTAAGTCGATCCTCATATTCCAGTTTCTCCATACCCTTCACCAGTTTAGTCGCTCGTCTCTGCACCCTCTCCAGCAGTTTTATATCCTTCTTTAGGTAGGGAGACCAATGTTGGACGCAGTATTCCAAGTGGGGTCTGACCATTGCCTTATAAAGCGGCATTATAACTTTCTCCGATCTACTCGAGATTCCTTTCTTTATCATGCCCAACATTCTATTTGCCTTCTTTGCCGCTGCCGCGCATTGTGCCGACGGAAGGTAGGTGCATATTTTCTCTTTGAGAATTTGTGCAAACCCTGTGGGTAAAAGTAACTACAGACTTTGCATGTGTCTGAGTGTTGAAACTTTAACTTTAAGGGGGTAATTTTATTACAGGCCCCTATATGAGAAGTCCAAGAATGTAAGAATAGTCGTACAGTGGTGCCTCGCCTAACGAACGCCTCGCACAGCGAACGCTGTGCACAACGAACTTCTTGTCTTGATTCGTACAACGGACTTCGTTTCACACAACGAAGTCGCCCGAGCTGCATCCTTCCGCGCAGGCACTGCGCTTAACTGCCCTCTCTCACTTGTTTCCCCCGATTATCCAGCATCTAGCCCTCCCCCCCAAACACTTCCTGTTTCCAGCGTCAGAGGGGACGGGGTATCGAAGCGCGAGCGAGCTGCGGAAGTGGTGTTGGTGGTGGACGGCCTCAGGTATGAGTTAGGATGGTGGGGTGGGGAGGGGAGGCCTGAGAGCGAGCATGCGCGCACAGGGAGGAGACGGGGAGAGACGCGCTGGATTGGCAACGGTTGCTCTCTGTCGCCTCCCGGGTCCAGCGGCGTGACAGTTTTCAAACAGGCGCGTGGTTCTTTCTAAGCAGAACCACCAGCTTTAACGGCGCTGACTCCCGACTACAGCCTCCAACAGATGACTGCTTCCCATTGCATCCGGCCGCTGGCAGGTCTCGCGCGCAGCAGCCAATGGGTGCCAGCCACGAGTCGGCCAGCACCAGAGGGGGGAATCAGGAGAGACGAGCATCAGAGGGTGGAGGAGAGGCAAGGTAGAAGAAGAAAATCAGAGAGGAGGAGAGAAGCAGAGAGAGAGAGATTGGACAAAGAGGAGGGGATGGTGAAGGAGGAAGAGAACAGAAAAGGAAAGCATAGGAGGAGCATTAGAGAGGGAGAGGAGAAGACAGTTTGCCAGCCTGAGAAACTCCCTAACCCCTTATGCTGCTGCACAGGGAAATGGGGAAAAATGACAGACAGACAGCGGGAGGGAGGGAGAAAGAATTATTTTTTTTTACATGTATTGTTATGGGAAAACGCATTTCACATAACGAACTTTTCGCATAACAAACTTGCTCCTGGAACCAATTAAGTTCGTTGTGTGAGGCACCACTGTACTGGGTTAGACCAATGGTCCATCTAGCCCAGCATCCTGTTTCCAACAGTAGTCAATCCAGATCACAAGTACCTGACAGAAACCCAAATAGTAGGAACATTCCATGTTACCAATCCTAGGGCAAGCAGTGGCTTAGCAGACTATAAACGTTTCCTCTAGTAACTTACATAGTAACACAATAAATGACGGCAGATAAAGACCTGAACGGTCCATCCAGTCTACCCATATGTTATTCTAATTAAAAATGCAGGATTAAATTAACTTGTCTCTTTTTTAATATTTCTGGGCCATAGACTAAAGTCCACCTGGTGTTGTCCTAGGTTCCAACTGCTGAAGCTGCCATCTAAGCTCACTCCAGCCTATCCAACCATCTTGTTGTTTGAAAGATATCTACTGTAAAGTCTAGCCAATAAAGTCCTCATGTTAAGTTAGTAGAGTTTCAAAGCAAAAACCAGGAGATAAACCTCCACACACACAATCAGAACCAACAGACAACAGTGGAGGTTCAAGAACAAAGGTGTGCAATTTTATTCAACAAATCATAGTCTTGTGCAGTAGCTCGACACACACGTGTGTCAGCCAATACGGCCTGCTTCAGGAGCTTTATGACAATTTTTAAGAAAATGGAGATTCAAAGTCACTCGGGAAACAAATCGTAGGAATACAGAAATTCACTGCACACCCTGAATACATTTCTGTACTTCTACGATTTATTTCCCGAGTGACTTTGAATCTCCATTTTCTTAAAAATTGTGATTGTGAGTCACAAAGGTTCCTGAAGCAGGTCGTATTGGCCGAAACACATGCGTATCGAGCTACCACACAAGACTATGATTTGTTGAATAAAATTGCACACCTTCGTTCTTGAACCTCCATTGTTGTCTGTTGGTTCAAGTTAGTAGAGTTCCTATTCATGCCCTCTCCAGTCCATCCTACACCGAATCACCATACTGTATATGGGACACAAGCTGTACAAGTCTATCCAAATACCATTTATTTTCTAATTAGAGATCCTCTGTGTTTTCCTCTCCACCACCTCCCTCAGGAGGCATTCCAGGCATCTACCAGCCTCTCCATGAAAAAGAATTTTCTAACATTACTCCTAAGTCTTCCTCCCTGCAACCTCAAGTTATGCCCTCTAGTTTTACTATTTTCCCTTCTATGGAAAAGATTTGGTTCTATATTAATACCTTTCAAGTATTTAAATGTCTGTATCATATCTCACCTGTCCCTCCTCTCCTCAAGAGTATACATGTTTAGGTCTTCCAGTCTCTTCTCTTACTTCTTTTGGTTCAAACCCCATACCGTTTTCATTGCCTTCCTCTGGATCACTTCAAGTCTTTTTATATCCTTCAAAAGATACGGCCTTCAAAACTGAACACAATACTCCAAGTATGGCCTCACCAATGACCTATCTAGGGGTATCAACACCTCCCTTCTTCTGCTGGTTATTCCTCTTTCTATACAGCCTAGCATCCTTCTGGCTACAGCCACCACCTTAGCACACTGTTTAGACGCCTTTAGTTCCTCAGACACAATCACCCCAAGGTCCCTCTTTCCATCTGTGCTTATCAACCTCTCACCTCCCAGCACATATGGTTTCCTCGGATTTCTACCCCCAAAATGCGTCACTCTGCACTTCTTCGCATTGAATTTTAGTTGCCCGACGTTAGACCATTCTTCTAACGTTTGCAGATCCTTCTTCATGTTTTCCACTCCCTTCGGGAAAATATCCACAAAAAAGCTAACCTTACCTTCTAACCCTTTAGCAATGTCATTCACAAACATATTGAACAGAATCGGTCCCAGCACCGATCCTTGAGACACTCCACTATTCACCTTTCCCTCCTCCGAGCATTTTCCACCACTCTCTGGCGTCTGTTCATCAACCAGTTTCTGATCCAGTTTACCACTTTGGGCCCTAACTTCAGCCCATGGAGATTAAAGAACCTCCTATGAGGAACCATGTCAAGGCTTTGCTGAAATCTAAGTAAATTACATGTAGACCTTTTTTTAAACCCACCTACGTTAACTTCGAAACTTCCCAGTCTCCTTTCAATCTTCTTTTTCGGAGGGGCCCTGGTGTGGCAGCCATTCTCGCAAGATGCCGGCACTACCCTGAAGCTTTCCCTCTTCCGTGATCCATTCCCCCCCCCTGCCCCCACCCAACGCAACTTCCTGTTTTCACCTGGACATATCACAGCATAGGGAAAGCTTCAGGGCAGCTCTGGCATCTTGTGAAGGAAAGAGATTGGGACCTGTATACCACCTTTTTTGTACTTATACAACCACATGTAAAGCAGTTTATATACAGGTACTTAAAGCATTTTCCTTATCTATCCCAAGGGGCTCACTATGTAATGTACCTGGGGCAGTGGAGGATTAAGTGACTTGCCCAGAGTCACAGGGAGCAGCATGGGGTTTGAACCCACAACCTCAGGGTGCTAAGGCTGTAGCTGTAACCACTCTGCCACACTCTCCTCCAAGAATGGCTGCTGCGCTGGGGCCCCTCCGAAAAAGAAAATTCGACTTTGAAAGGAGACTGGGAAGGTGAGGGGAAAGGAGGAAGAGGGATAGAATGGGATGAGAGGCCTGGATCGCAGGGCCCCCTATAGCTGTTTTAATTTAGCCCAGGGATGAGAGCAGGGGGAAATGCAGATGGGGGGGAGGAGAGAAAGAGACTAGCCCATGGGAGAGGAGAGAGATGCCAGGCTGTGGGAAGGAGAGGAGAAAGATGTCAGACCACACACCTACCTTGCTTTGGAAACTAGCCCCTGGGAAAGTAGACCCAAGAATATTCAATTTTGGTCCTTGAGGTCCACAACCTATTCAGGTTTTCAGGATTTTTGCAATGAATATATATGAGATCTATCATGGAGGCAGTGTGTGCACATAAATCTCATGTGTATTTATTGGGGAAATCCTGTAAACCCAACTGGGTTGTGGGCCTCTAGAGCATACTTCGAATATTTCTGAAGTAGATGCAGATATTTACAGGTGTTTTCAGGCAGGTGCAAATTGTCCTCATAAGTTCACATGGGTACGTGTATATTTTATAATATCGCATATTTTGCCATTGTGACCTAGCTCTATGTCCAGCCTCTCCCCTAGGCAAAAAAAAAACCAACCCTATGTTCATTCTGCATAGAAGTATAAGTGCATCTTCCTGTGGATAAAATGCTTTTTTACCCACAGAGAAGCTTGTTCATAACCCATAGGTGCTCTTGAGCAGAAAAATAATGTCCGCTTTAGCTGAGGCCATTCTACAGTAGGCCTTAGTCATATTTGCACCCTACTGTTCCATCAAACCAAGTAAACAGAACATGAGCTATTATTTTGGAAGTCTTGAAATGTTTTTCTCTATCCTACATTTTACTTTTCGTTTCTGCAGAGATATCAGAGATATGAAAAATCTTTTAAGCAAACTCAGGGAAACTATGCCTTTACCATTAAAAAATCAAGGTAAGTCTTGTTATCTCTGTATTATCCAAGATTGAGAAACACAGGCTGTCAGCCACTAAGAGGATAATTCTATAAAGTGGGAACGAACATTCAGTGTATGCCCTAAAGCGTGGTTAGTGCCCAAGTCCTTAGGGCTGACTTCTCAAAAAATAGCCAAATGTTAAGCACCTAGATCTCGCCTACCAGCACCTAACTTAAGTGTGTTAATTGGTTTTACAGTTACTTTAGTTGATATACCGCAATTGCTGACAAAAAAATTCAAAACAAAGCGGTTTACAAAATGTAAAGACAACGGGGAATATTTTTAAACCAATAAAAACAAACAGGGAAAGAACAAAGACTGGTTAACAAAAACATGCCACAAACAGGCAGATGAGGGCAGGGAAGTTTACAGTGTTAAAAAAGGGAAAAGCAAACAGTATCAGAACAAGTGGTACAATTGGTCGTGCCATTAAAAAAAACAACGAAAAACGAATTTTTTAAACAAAATCAGGCATCCTCCGGAACTGATATGTGGGTCCATGGCGCCTAGTGATGCTGAAACCCAGAAGTGGGTATGTTTAGAGGGCGGCACTAGACGTCGGCGTCACTAGACACTGCTGGTAGCAATTCTGCAAGAACCCTAGGCGCTGGAAATGTAGACCTTTAAAACCCTGGTCTTTGTTTCTGGCATCTAGGGTCCTTGCTAGCTGGATTCTGTAAACAGCGCCTGTCCATAATTGACAAGCAGCAGACACCACTTACAGAATCAGCCCCTTACTGCTTACAAAATAGGTGTTGTTAAGGGCTCATATGCATATGGCATGTGTGCATTAATGCTGGAAATTAGGAAAACTGGCCATTTACCCATGCAATAAAAATAGCCTTAGTGCACGGGAATGACCCTTGTAAGCATGCACTAGAGAATGACACAGGGACAAATTTTTCCCCATCCCCGCAGGAACTCAATTTCACCGTCCCCTTGAGTTTTGCCGCTGTCCCCGGCCCTGCCCATTCCTGCAAGCTTTGCCTTAACCACACAAGCCTCGAACACTTATGATTTTAAAGTGTTTGAGACTTGTGCAGATGAGGACAGAGCTTGCAGGAATGGGGCAGGGATGGGATGGGAAAATGAGTTCCCGCAGGGATGGGGAAAAATTTGTCCCCATGTCATTCTCTAGATTGGACTAAAGCCACTTTTACCACATATTTATAAAAGGGCCCCTTAGAGAGCTGTTAACTGTTCCTCCACTTGATGAATGTCCTTGTAAAGCAGACATTTTTAGGTAGCAGTCACATAGTACATTATTTTTCAATATCAGAAACAATAACTAACTTCAGATATCATGCATAGCAATATTAAATAACTAGAAAAGGTCATTTTCTCTTATCTGCAAGCATTTTTTTTTCTTGAGAGGGGATTGGGCTGGTCCTTAGCTAGACACAAGTACTATTTTCATGAATAATGATTTTGAATAGACGCCTCCCTTGCCTTTTATTGGATTGTTTGGACTTTAAGGCGAGGTGTTCTTCTTCTCTTTGCTTCCTTATCACTAATGGCCACAGTGATTAAGTATCAGGGACTTCACACTGCATCAAGCAGCATGCCATATGATCTTTCTCGTTCAGGGTTTGTAAGCTCTTTTTCTGCTGTACCCTCTAGAATTAGCAAGTGGTTAGTAGTATAAGAAGTTCCAAACCCCTATCCCTCTATGGCATTTAGAAGTTTCATTATCAAAAATATCAGCCCTGTTCTTTAATCTGAGTCATGAGATCCTCAAAGCTGCTCCTAATTCCAGATTTTTTTTTTTTTTTTTTTAAATACCACAATGAGAGGCTGCTCTGATACCCGATATCTGATTTTAGATTTTAGTTAGTTATTTTAAAAATTAATATTATAAATTGTATGAATAATAGTATCCTCTGTACTGTTTTTCCAAAATCATCAAGAATTCCTGGAAATGTATGAATATATTATTCCTATCATGGGCTAGACTGGAATTCTCAGTATAAGGCATCGGTTTAAAGGTGTGGGATATTTGTATCTTTCTTTCAGCGTGTGGGGTTCTCGTATGCTGAGGTCACTTTTAGAGTGGCTATTAAATTGCCACATTTTCTATTTTTTGAATTAATGGTGAGGTGCTAATTTCTTAATTAGCATGTGGCCATTAAAACATGAGCCCCTACCACCACCTATTTACTGGGTAGTAAGGGCTCCTGCACTAACCATGCGCTAATGCATTAACTGATTAGTGTAGGATACACCTACTTTCTGCCCCCAAACATGTCCCCATGCTAAAAAATTAAATCTAGCACACCTGTCCCAAAACTACTGCAGGATGCTTGAGCAGGCCCTGCGGCAGTGCCTTTTTAACCTGTGTAAGCATGTGTTAGAGATTACCACAACTTAGTAAAAGGACTTCATAGTGAAGTGTGCAAAGAAGACTATAGAACTACCTATGAGGGCTGTTCAAAAAGTATCAGACCTTAATTTTTCTTGCGTAAACAAATAAAGCTAGGGAGGCATGGTTTGGTGCACATATGTAGGCAACCCTAATGCACATGCTTGAATTTTTTTCCCGCCTACAGAAGCTGTCAGTCGCTGGCAGACCGCCGATGAGTGAGGAAGTGTAAGTGAGCGCCGTCCGATTTTCTTTTTTTGACAAAATGACAGAAAACGTTGAACAACGCTACTGCATTAAATTTTGTGTAAAGCTAGGCGATTCCCAAGTGGAAACAATCCACAAGATTCAACATGCCTTTGGGGACGAAGCAATGGGTACCACACAGATAAAGAAGTGGTACAACCGCTTCAGAGATGGCCGCTTATCAGTGGAGAGTGAAGCATGTTCTGGTAGGTCCTCAACATCCAGAAATGAGATTGTCATTGACCAAGTGACCAGGACCCTGGTGATGCAGGATTGTCAAATCATGCTCAGAGAAGTTGCAGATGAGGCGAGCATCAGCGTTGGATCTGTTCATTCCATTTTGACTGAGGATTTGGGCTTCAGGAGAATTTCAGCAAAGTTCGTGCCAAAGCTGCTAATGATCGAGCAGAAGCTACTCCGTTTGGAGATCACACAGGACATGCTGGAGACTGTGAACAGTGATCCCAGCTTCCTCAGCATAGTGATCCCTGATGATGAGTCCTGGGTTTATGGGTACGACCCTGAAAGGGACCAGATATCAGTCAAGAGAAGACATCATGCAGAATGCAAAGGATGGACCAGTTGTGAGCAATCTCAAAAGAGGCGTTCTAGCACTGCTTCCAACAGTGGCAGAACCGTTGGAAGAAGTGTGTGGCAGCCCAAGGAAGATTAGTATAAGATTGTTGTATCTGAATACAAATATTTTTTATGAATAAAAGTCTGATACTTTTTGAACAGCCTTCGTATAATCTCTGCTTTTCAGCTCATTTGTCTAGGCTTCTATGGCAACCTGGAAAAAGCCAGAGCAACAGTTTTGTCTAACTCTGTATGTAATTTCCATAAGGTAAAATTTTAATCCGAGGACAATATTCAGCAGGCCAATATCTGGTTAAATATAACTGGATAACTTACCTGGGTAATTTTTAACTGGATATTTAAGGGCATGCCTGAAATTTTATGTGACCCCCCAAACCATAGGAAGTATACATAGAAAACATTATTGACCAGAGTTTAGGCAATTTAAAATGTTGTATTTCACAAATAGTTTCAAAACAGACACTGTTTGTTTTATCATTTTTAGTTAAATCTTTACTTATTTGTTTAATTTACCACAGAAGTTCTATGGAACTCTGTGCATTTCTGGTTCCAGTATTATGTAATGTTGAAGCCCTGAGTATAAAGGTTGCCCTGCCCTGAGGTATCTCTTTAAGACAGTGTCACTGAATACTGCAGGTTACAGTTACACAAGTATTTTTATCCAATTCATTTAAAGTTGCTGGTGCTGTTACTGGTGCAGTGTGCTTAACTTTTAGGAATGCCCCTCATAAGAACAACCATAACTGGGTCAGACCAATGGTCCATCTAGCCCAGTCTCCTGTTTCCAACAGTGGTCAATCCAGGTCACAGTACCTGGCAGAAACCCATCGCTCTTAAATTTAACTGGTTAAATTTTAACTGAACAGTGAGTAGCTCGATTAAGGTTTATGTGGTAATAGGTCCAAGAAGTTTAAAATGCATGAATTTCAACTAAGTTTACCAAATCAATAGGTTAAATTTTGACTGGCCAAGTGGGCTAATACATCTTCCACTCAGTTTAATCACCCCCTAAGCCCCTCCCGAATGTCCCCGACATTCCCCGACTCCATCCCTGGATTACCCAGCAATAGCACCCCCATGCAGCCGAACCCTTCTGACCCTTCTACCCGACCCCTTGCACAGCATCTATCCATCTCTCCTTCCCATCCAAACCCCGCCGACCCTCCCACCTCGAGACCGACATAACTCCCTCCAAACAGCAGCGTTGGTAGCATTTTAAACAGGCTGCTTCATGATCTTCTCCTGCTGGGTCCTACCCTCTGCTGCATCACTGATGATGTCATCAGCGACACAGCACAGGGAAGACCCTGGCAGGAGAAGGCCCTGAAACAGCCTGTTTAGAGTGCTGCTGACGCTGGTGTTTGAAGTGAGGTATGTCGGTCTCGCGGTGGGAGGGTCAGTTGGTTCTGCTGCACAGGGGGATGGGATAGAAAGATGCTGTGCAAGGGTTCTGCTGCATGGGGGGGATGGGAGGTTTTTTGCTGCACGGAGGGATGGGAGGGAGGGATAGAAAGATGCTGCAGAGGAAAGGCACAAGGGGATGGGTGAGAGGGGAGGAAAGATGCTGCACATGGGGAGAGAAAGGAAAGAGGAAGAATTGGGGTGGAGAAGGAAAGGGGAGAGATGATCATTGTACATGAAAAAAATAAGACATCCCCTGAAAATAAGCCCTAGTGCGTTCTTTTGGACCCAAAATTAATAGAAGACACTGTCTTATTTTCGGAGAAACACGGTAGCTAGGAATCTTTTCATAAAAAGTCTGTTGTGCCAATATAAGAATTTTAAATATAATTCTATAATAAACAGGTAACCAGTGAAATTTCAAAAATAAAGGAGTAATGTGAACATATTTCTTAATACCACCCAACAATCTTAGAGCTGTATTTTGGATGGTTTGGAGGCATTTAATATTTGCTTGTGCTATGCCAACAGAAACCGTATTCCCATAATCTAAATGAGAGATTACTAAAGAGTGAATCAATGAAGGTAAAGACTAAAGATTTATTTCCTCCTTTTTCTCTAAAGGATCTAGAAATTTGTAAAATGTTACTAGTGCAAGCATGCATGGCTGTTACTTTCACTCTTTCTAGGTCATTGCAGCATGGTCTTGCGTACTTCAGTATAAGTGTTTAATTCCTAAAGATTTGAGTCACACAGTTTTATTCATTTTTGTACTTGTTTTCTGTTGTAGATGATAGCAGCCTCCTAAACCTGGCTCCTTATCCGCTAGTGAGAAGAAGAAAGAGACGATTCTTTGGACTGTGTTGCCTCATATCCAGCTAAACAATTCCTCTCCGAGATCCCAAGAAAACCAGAATTCAGTGGAATCATATGCCATGCAGTGGCTGATGATAAATTATCTACTTGGTGTATTCAAGTTGCCCTGTTCATTTAATTTCCTTATGTTCAATAGATATTCATATGAAGTCAGGCAGGGACCAAATTCTAAATTAAGACTTTTTAAAAATGTATTCTCTTTTTTAAAACAATACAGCTCTGCACTCAAACAGATTGCACTGTCACCACCAGGTGCCTACTAGGACAAAAGAAAGCCTCGATGTCACAGATGAGCCAATATGCATTCGGCTCTACCTATTCAGACATCACTGACATAAAAAACTTTTGCCTGTAAGCTAAACAAAAAAAGTGGGTGAAGAAAACCACAAAACCAAACTGTATACGCAACACGGGTCCATCCCGTTCCCATCAGTATTTCATCGTACTGAACCACTTCTTCAGGGCTACTGAACAAAAAAGTCCTGTGGCTACTGAACAGTCCTGTGGTTCCACCTTCTCTGGAACCACGGGACTGTTTCTTCAGTGGCCACGGAGGTATAGTAGCCCTGAAGAAGTGGTCCAGTACCATGAAACATTGATGGGAACAGGATTCTCCTGTGGCTACTGAACAAAGAGTCCTGTGGTTCCACCTTCTCTGGAACCACAGGACTATTTGTCCAGCACCATAAAACACTGGCGAGAATGGGAAATTGGAGAAATGGGAGAATGTTAAGCATACAGTTTTGTTTTGTGGGTTTTTTTCACCCCCCTTTGTTCATCTAACGAATGAAAGTTTTTTATGCCAATGATTTATTTATTTAAAAAATTTCTGTACCGTTTTTGACCAAAGCGGTTTATAAAACCGTTACATACATAAAATCTTAAAACATAAGCACATAAGCATTGCCTCTGCTGAGTCAGACCACAGGTCCATCACGCCCAGCAGTCCGCTCCCGCGGTGGCCCCCCAGGTCAATGACCTGTAGTGATCTATTACTCTACTACTCTATTACTTTACAGCCTTCTGTACTGTATAGTAACCCTTTAATTGTACCCCTGGATCCCCTTTTCCTTCATGAACTCGTCCAATTAAAACAACTCCAAATTAAAACAACTTTTCAATACAGATCAAGAATAGGTAGCGCCGAATGCATATTGGCTTATCTGTGACCCGAGGCCTTTTCTTTCATCCCAGTAGGCACCCGGCTGTGATAGTACAATTTGTTTGAGTGGAGAACTGTGTTGGGTTATTAGTATTTTACCTCCACCACGCCTTGTTTTTTGGGGATTTTTTTCTCTTTTTTTACATACCTGCACGTTTGTTTTTAAGCCATGCAACAATCAGAAGCAAACATCATGGCTGATATTTTTTTATGTGCACACTTTATTGGTTACATATATATAACATTATGATGATATAATCATAGCACCACAGTAAATTATTTTATATTATTGTAGGAAAGCAATCTTATACTGAATAGAGAAAGCAGCAAAAACTGTGTATACATTCCAACACAGTATAATAAGTTATTATTATTGTAAGTATTGAACATGTATAAAACTTTCTTACAGCTTTTTTTTCACCTTATCCATATTTAGTCTTCCATCCTATAGATGACTTTATCCAATCCTTCTCAAAATGAATACCTTAATTTATAACCATATATGAAGAGTATTTATGGCTTGTAAATACACTGTACTTCTAATTATACATACATATAGGTATTTTATTTCCTTTCAATCCAATAGTGTCTTTTGCAGATTCTTGAAGAATGAAGTCATTTAGTGGGAAAATGGTGTACTAAGGTCAACAATTAACCTCAAACACAAAGCAAAATATTCTCATATTTTGTTTTCATGAAAAGATAAAGCATGGTGTCTGCATATTACCATAGTGTTACCTCTTCTAGGGCATGCTGGAATTAGCTCAGACTGTAATATACTATACATTTTACATTGTTAATAAATTTTTTTAGTTAAAGTGTTTTGAGTTGTCAGTTATTACATGGCTCGTTCTCAATGTGTTTTCAAGATTGTAACTGTGAGAACAACAAACATTTTGGGGGAAGAGGGTTTCAAACACAGATAGGTAAGTTTTCACTTGGCGCATAGCAAGATATCCACTTATAGTTATATTTTTTGCTATTTAATACACATATATAAGTGCCACAACTGAATATCAATAATAATAAAACCCTTAGTTGTGCATGCGCACTACAATAAACTCCGTGCCTCCGCTTATGCAGTACATCACTGAGCAGGGAAACATCTCAGTGCAGTGGCAGCAGTCCTGACCTGCCAACCCCCCATTCAAGTTTCAAGTTTTATTAATTCTTGATAAATCGCCTATTTAATTTCCTAAGTGATGTACAATCCAAATTTAAAATACAACAAGTAATACAGTAATAAATTAAAAGACAAACTAATAAAAAAAAAAAAGACAATACACGAATAGGGAGGAAAAAAGGGAGAAGTTACAATTTCTTTTCAAGAGTTAAGGAACATGTAAAGGAAAATAACATAAGGGAAATAGGACTTTAAAATAGCAAGTTTAAGGAAATTTTGATTAAGAAAATCATAGATTAAAAGCATCTTTAAAAAGATAGGTTTTCAGGGATTTTTTAAAAGAGACAAAGTCTTTATCATTTCTAATAAATTGAGGAATGGAGTTCCATAGAAGAGGTGCTGTGACCGAAAACATATCCTGTCTTCTGGTTCCGATTATTTTTAAAGATGGAACTGTTAATAAATTATTGGAGGATGATCGAAGAGTTCTTGCTGCGTTGTATGGAATAAGCATCCGTGTAATAAATTGCGGTTCCTTATAAGTTAGGGCTTTGAAAACTAGGAGAAGTATTTTGAATGTGATTCGATGGCTAATTGGTAGCCAATGTGAATCAATCAGTAGAGGTGTAACGTGGTCAATATTTTTTGCCTTATGTATTAATTTAATTGCCGTATTCTGAATAATTTGTAACCATTCCTTACCCAAAGCAGCAGTGGCAGCACTGTAAATAGGCTGCTCGCAGCAAATCCTGGCAGGGCCTCTCCTCTGCCACATCACTTCGGATGCGGTAGAGGAAAGGCCTTGTCGGGGCTGGCCGCGAACAGCCTGTTTACAGCGCTGCCACTGCTGCTTTGGGTAAGGAATGGGAGGTTGGCAGGTCAGGACTGCTGCTGTTGCTACTACTTTAGAGCTGTAGTGAGGGAAGAAGGTTGGCGGATCAGAATCGCTGCAGCTTTGGGGCACAGAGGAAGGAAGGAGGGGTTGGTAGGTCAGGACCGCTGCTGCTACCTCAAGTAAGTAATGGGGTCCAGGAGGCCAGACCCACGCGGAGGGATGGAGGGCAGACCTGTGTGGACGGTGGACCAGGTGTGTGTGTGTGGAGGGTCCATCAAGGTGAAAGGCTGGGGAGGGGAGATGGATGGATGTTAGACCCATAAGTGTGGAGGGGAGGGTTGAGAAGTGGGGGAGATAAAGTGACCTAGACCATAAATGAGGGTGGGAAGGGAGGAACAGATACTGGACCTACAAATGGGGGTGGGGGGTGATAGGAAGAGGAAGAGATTGAGTTGGGAAGGGAGCCAAAACTATTTTTATATTAACTCTCAAGCAACCAAAAATCAACCAATCCCCATGGATGGATGCCGGATAACTGAGTCTACTGTATTTAGGAATATTCAAGGGGTTTTATTGCAGCTTTTGGGGTAAGCCACTGCAAGCCTGCCCAAAGATTCAATCAGTGGCCGAGGAGGAGGTTGGTGGGGGAGTCAGGAGCTGGAGAGAGTGGTCTGAGGATACAATTGAGGGGTGGGGTTTGAATTGTTACAGGCTCTGGTGTTGGGATGCGGTTGGGTGAAGAAGATTAAAGTGGCAGATGTTGGAATGGGGAGGGGGACAATTGCAGTACCGTGGGAAGGGGCAGGGGAGAGACGACAGAGAAATTGGTCCTGGGGAGGGGTACAAGAGAAAGGGTAAAAAAGGAAGAGAAGCTGGATGAGAGTGGAATATAGGGACAGGAAGAATGGCCTTGGAGGCAATGGAAGGAAGGATAGATAGGAACTGGGACTGAAAGGATGATAAATGCAGTGGAGGATCGATGAGGGCCAAAAGGGTACAGAGGACTAAGGAAATGGTGAAAGGTGAGGTGGTGGGACTGAAATCAGTGAGAGGCAGGGTCCGGGCATGGTAGAGGTGGGGCATGGGTGGGGTCAGGGGTCAGTGTTTTAGCCCGTTACTGTAACGGGCTAAAACACTAGTATATCTATAATTTTATGCAGTTTGTTTGTATGGTACCACTTACGACTTATATTGGGGATCCTTAAATTTAGTCCTCAAGGTCTAAAACCCAGGCTGGCTTTCAGGATTTCCACAATGAATAAGTATGAGATCTGTTTGTATGTAGTGGAAGCAGTGAACGCAAATAGGTCTCATCATATTCATTAGGAAATTCTGAAAAATAGGGTTGTGGACCTCAAGAACTGGATTTGAGAGCCCCTGATTTTATATGGATAGTTGCTGAATGTCACTGCTGGCTATATAGATTTCACTGCACCCTCAGCCTGCCCCAGGTATCGCCTAATTTAAACCACATAACTTTTAGCCATGTTGATATCTTTTAGCTGAGGCCACCTAGGTTGAAAGGCCAAATAGGCATCTACTTTTAGGTTATGCTTTAAAGACCTGTTAGGCACCTGTGTGGCTTTATAAAATAGCCTCACAAAAGCACGGCTAAAATGTATCCATATACATTAATTTTTTATTTATTCAATTTTCTGTACTGTTCTCCCAAGGGAGCTCAGAACAGTTTACATGAATTTATTCAGGTACTCAAGCATTTTTCCCAGTCTGTCCTGGTGGGTTCACAATCTATCTAATGTACCTGGGGCAATGGGGGGATTAAGTGACTTGCCCAGGGTCACAAGGAGCAGTGTGGGTTTGAGCCCACAATCTCAGGGTGGTGAGGTTCTAGTCTTAACCACTGCACCATTTAGGAGTGGTAGTTATCGTGGGCTACTGTTAAGATGTGTTTTATTACCTCTAACTTGTGGTCTTTTAGTACCCATGTTAATAACTCCCTCCTCCACCCCCCCCCCAAGCTGGTATAAATGTATAGAATTTAATTACATATGTATGTTCCTATTTTAGAAATTATCACTGAATTCTAAATATGGCGTCCAGATTTGTGTGCCCAAATTTAGATGAACATAAGATTTGCCACTGCTGGGTCAGACCAGTGGTCCATCGTGCCCAACATGTCGACTCAAGCAGCGGCCCTTAGGTCAAAGACCAGTGCCCTATTTGAGTCTAGCCTTACTTGCGTATGTTCTGTTCCAGTAGGAATTTATCCAACCTTGTCTTAAATCCCTGAAGGATTATTTCCCCTATAACAGTCTCTGGAAGAGCGTTCCAGATTTCTATCACTCTGGGTGAAGAAAAACTTCCTTACGTTTGTATGGAATCTTTTCCCTTCTAACTTTAGCGAGTGCCCTCTGGTTCTCTTCACCTTGGAGAGGGTAAACAATCTCTCATTCTCTACTAAGTCAACCTAACTCCCATGACGTGTAACTCAAAAAGGGGCAAGGGCATGTGAGGGGCATTCAGAAAAGTTGCATGTGTAGTTATATGGCTTCATTGCACCTAACTCGGGTGCCAGCATAAGTCTGGTGCATAAAGGCAGGCACGGGAATAGAAACAGAAAAATAAGGCAGTTTGCCCATCCATGTCATCTGCTATCCATTCCTCTCCCTTTTGAGATCTTATATACTTGCCTTAAGCTCGCTTGAATTCAGATACAGTCTTCATCTCCACAACCTCTACCAGGAGGCCATTCTGTGATTTCACCCTTTCCATGAAGATGTTTTTCCTTGGGTTACTCCTGAGTCTCTTCCCTTCCACCTTCATCCTATGCTCCTTCATTTTAGAGCTTCCTTTCAATTAAAAGATGCTTTCCTCCTGTGCTTCCTCTTCCACCTTTGTTCCAAACTACATATAGAAAGATATTTACATCTGTCACAGAAACAGCTGAGCTTCTTATTATGTATAGCAGGGGTAGGGAACTCCGATCCTCGAGAGTCGTATTCCAGTCGGGTTTTCAGGATTTCCTCAATGAATATGCATGAGATCTATTTGCATGCTGCTTTCAATGCATATTCATTGGGGAAATCCTGAAAACCCGACTGGAATACGGCTCTCGAGGACCGGAGTTCCCTACCCCTGATGTATAGTAAGTAACAATGTTAGAAGAGAGGAAAAGGGATCTCAGAAACCTGCTCAGAATATGTATAGAAACAAATTGGTCCGAGACGTACAAGTTCCAAAGTTCAATTATTGATCCTGAAAAAAACCCTCTCTCTTATGTCTCACAACGTGCAATATAAACCAACCAACCAACCATTGTGAATAGAAATCCGCCACTAGTATAACATAAATATAACTAGTATAACATAAATAATGGAAACTTGCAGCTTGATTCATATACAACTTATTCACAGCTGGCTGTTAAATACTCAATTTAAACACAGCAACAATGTGAAGAAAACCTGTTATTTTGTGTCAAATACTAGGCAAATCCCTCACCATATTGAAATACATTATGTGACCATTTTAAAACCTCTATTATAGGAAATTGCTTAATTTATGCTCTTATACCTAATGCTACTCAGGTCAAGCTCATTTTTATAAATCCATCTCAAATGTGTGCAGGATAACGTTATTTAGAAATTGCTTTAACTTATGCTACCATATCACACATATCAAAGCACTCTGATTAAATTCTTGCTTTAACTTATCTTATGCTGCCGTATCACATCAGTCAGCTTTCTTTCAAATGATAGCTGAATCTGATACAGTTAAATCCCAACGGGACCCGTTTCGCTGAAATCAACAGCTGGGGTCTCAATAATGTTGCTGTATCACTTTCTAAAACATAAAGCCATGAGCTCAAAAGGGTAACATAAAAACTTAACACGGCACTTTTAAGCATTATCACCTTTTTTCTGTTGGTCATTCCTCTCCATGTGCAACCAAGCATCCTTCTAGGGGTTGCCTTTGGCTTTTCTACCTGTTTGGCTGCCTTAAGATCATTACATATGGTCACACACATAAATTCTACTTCTGTTTCATGCACAAAAGTACGTCCCCCCTAAATTGCATTAATCCTTCAGATTTTTTCAGCCCAAATGCATGGCCCTGCATTTTTTAGCATTAAATCTTAGCTGCTAAATTTTGGACCATTCTTTAAGCTTTGATAGGTCCCACCTCATATTATCCCATTAGGTGTGTCTACCCGATTGCAGATTTTGGAATTCTCACAAAGAATCAAACCTTACCAAACATCCTGTAGGGATAAAAGTCCCTGCAGGATCTTGACAAGTGTATTACAGAGCTTGATTGTACAAACCTGTGGTACAGTCTGTACAGATCACAGAATATACATTATCCAGTGCTACAGCAAAGAAAAAAAACTTTTGCTTAGACTTTTGCCTAGGCATGCTATTCTGAAAGAACCTGTACTCTGCTAAAATTGTTGAGATGGTAATTTGACTGATGCACAACAAAGGAATATGGGCAATGTCAGAAGGACCCTTGGTCATTTCTACCTGGTCAGCCTGAAGACCAGAATTTGGGAAAAGCCTCCAGTGGGATGTTAAGACATTCTTGTGGTTTCTTTAGTCACAACATAAGGCCAATCACATTCTGTGATGTTATCAAATCATCAGACATTGTTGATATCAAAATAGTATAAAAGGGCATCTGCTGTGGCAAGAGATATGCTATTCACTATTGACATCTACACCTTCACTTCAGACTTCATCTGATGCTCCAAAATTTCTGATGATGATCAGACTAACAGCAATAGCTGAAGGTCACGGCACTGCCTTCTGACAAACAATTGCCTTTCCTGTCCTTATATCACCTACTCAGGTTGTATACTGTAAGTCAAGGTCTGTACTTACTTTCCGATAATGAAACAGGAAGCATTTTATCAGGAAGTTTGGGTTTATTTTAGTCGATATCTGAGTAGGTTCATCCTTGCATTTAAAGGACTTTTATTCTGTAGCATCCTAAACACCATGTACGAGGGTGGTTTGAAAAGTTCAGTTATAACTTTAATATTTAACTCTTTTTTTAAAAAATTTCTCAACAAAGTCTCCATCGAGGACTGTACACTTTTAGTCTAGGAGGTGTCCAGTTTTTCCATCCCATTGGAAAAATAGGTTTTGTCAATTTTTTAAAAATGTTTAACTTGTTTTGTTTTTTTACCAAACCTTTCAAATCTCCTGCCTACATAACTTTTATATCCTAGTTATTTATTTTTCTGTTTAGTTTATATTGCAGCCTTGATAATAAACCTTTCTGGCATTAGTCATTAGTAGGTTATCAGTATAAATCTAGAGGGAGTTTGAGCTCTGAATAGAGCGTGCGAAATAATTATTTTATACATGCCTTTATCCTACCACTAATGCCCAATGGTGATTACTGATTACTCCAAAAAGCCCTTCTGCAATATCTTTCACAAAATGATAAAAATAATCATACCAAGAACTAAACCTTGCAGCACAGCTCTTTCCGCAGAATGAGCTCCACTTGCTACTCGGCTTTGCTAAAATCTAAGTACACCACATATAGTACTGCCCCTTCCCCACCCCCAGTTTACAAAACTGTGCTAATAGTTGCCACTGTGATAACTGCCCCAAAGCCCATAGAGATTTAAAGGGCTTAGGGGCTTTTGCCCCACATGGCAGCAGTTAGCACGGCTTTATAAAAGAGGGGGATGTTTTATTGACTGTAAGCTTAATAATTAAGCCAAAATAACCCCCCTAATTGCAAAATCCTGGAATGCAATTTCAAAAAAGCCTGATGCTGGGTGCGTTTAGCAATATCAGGAAAAACTCCAGTTTTGTGATTCAAGAATAGTTCTTGCCAATGGCAAAAGAACATTTTTAATATTCAGTCTCTGTCAGGTTGTAAAACAAAGACTATGTATTTATTTAAGACACTTGTAGCCCGCATATCAACCATCTATGCGGATAACAACGATACATGTATAATTAAAATAAAACATTACATACATAAACAAAACATAAATTATTAAAATAACAGTATACAATAAACAATTTACATATGTGCCTTAGAATAAAAAGCGAAGCAATTACAAGATTACAAAGTAGCCAAATTTGAAAAGGCAAGTAAAAAAAAAAAAAGGGCTTTCAAACTTTTCCGAAATGCCAAAAAAATCAAAAGTGGATAGAATGTGGAACCGAGTTCCATGGTAAAGATCCAACTACTTGGAACATATACATGATCAAATTGCAACTTTGGAGACAGAATGAAGAGTGGGAACAGCCAAAAAATCTCTGTCTTATGATCTCAAAGAACGAGAAGGCACAGAAGTCTGCAGCAGAGAAGCAATCACCTTGGGCAAAAGATTCCAGACAGATTTGAATACCAAGGTTAAAAGCTTAAATTGTATTCTCCAAACAACCAGCAACCAGTGAAGTTTGGTCAGCACAGGTGTAACATGGGAATAACGAGGCAATCTAGCTATTACCCTGGCAGCAGTATAGTTTACTATCAATGTTGCAATTTGCACCCCTAAGTTTTCGTCTTCAATTGTTTGGATCAAATTATCAAAAGTTCTTGATGATTCGTCTGCAATCAATTTTTCAGTAGGTTGGTTAACATAATATATATCTTATATAAAAATAATATATATCTTATATATAACATAATATATATCTTTGAAACAGGATAATAGATGATGTCCTATTTAGATGCCCTAATCACACCTATTTTCAGGATCCGCGCTAAACTTAATTTTTTAAGTGGCTTAACCAGCGTGGTAATACCAATTTTCAATCAATCCCCCCTCCCCCCCCAAAAAAAAAAGTCATTTAAGAGTTTGGAATCAAATTCTTAGGATGCCTAGTGAAGCCTAAGTGGAGGTGCCTAGGGACACCTATGTTAAAAAGTAGGCATCGTTATGGGTAGAGAGTAGGTGTGGTTGAGTAAGGCATAGTTAGGCATTTGACAAAGGCGCTGCCAAATTAGGCGAGTGAAAAGCTGACTTAATAGAGCAGCTTCTGTCGAGGCTGCCTAACGATGCCTAAGTCCACTTAGGCACCGCTAGGCATGATTCTATAAACGGCATTTTTTTTTTTTATTGGCAGCCACTCTGCACCATTTCTAGAATCTGGCCCGTGTTGCTTAAATACTATAAGTGGGACAACAGATGGGAATTTAGGAAAATTAATAAAATGTTGATTTTCCAGATTTTCAAATTTTCTTTGCAACATAACATTCTCTTTAACCAAGGCCAATTGCCCCTCCTCAGGTTTCAGAATTTCAGATTTATTCATTGACTTAGTTACTTCCATAGTTTGTAGTTTATTCTCAATATCATTTAGTTTTCCTGAAGAAAACTGGACTTGGGTTATCAAAGTTGTTGCTGAGAAAAAGAAGACTACAAATCCAGCAAAGCGTCCCTTATAGAATCCAGTTCAGCAAGCAGTAGGGACTTGTTCAGCTGAGTCAAAAGATCTCCTTGGTTAATCTTTACGTGCTCTTCCTGCTTCCTACCCACCTAGCTGAACAATCTGATGTTAACATTGACTGCAGTTCTCAGTGATTGTTTGCTTTGGTCTGCCCTCAGAGTCTGATGGTCCCTCAACAGGAAATGAGAAACTGCACAAATCCAAAAGCATAGTAACTGGCATTGTTGGGGGTTCTCTGAATTTTGGTGCTAAAGTCGGGAGGGAGGTTCACCTTCCGCCGCCCACTCCCACTGTGAGGACACTGCTCCAGACAACGAACCCGGAACTGCAAATCGATCCATAGGTCCTACCAATACAGGAACAGGTGCTGCAGGTTAAGCTCTTTGTTTCCGCCTTCATTTAGGTGGTGTGTCAAATGTGTTCTTTTTGCCAAAGGGATGGCCGGTAGAAGTAATCTCTCGTAGTTCAATCTTTACCCTTTTGAAAAATGCATTCTGCATTCTCTATTTCAGCCCTAATTCCCTCTCTAAGCATTGATAGCAATATTTTCTTGTTCCTGCTGCACACTGGTTTCAGAACATTCACTGCTGCTAAAATGGTATAATCCAAAAGTGAATCAGTTATGTGCAGTAGGTCATTCAACAAACTGACGAAATTCAAAGATGCATTATAGTACTACTGAAAATGGTAGTCATGAGAACAGAAAGCCTGGCAGTAATAAGATAGCAACAGTTTGGGAGATTGTTAATGTTTCTTTTTCTTGACTTATTTGTAAGAATATTCTGCTTGTAAGAACACTTTTAACTGGAGTTCTCAGAAATGGATTCTATTCTACTATCTTCTCACCAGGCTCTTAAGATGTTCCAGAGCTAATTTCTCTAATAAAGTATAAAATGAATGACGTGGTCAGAAGTTATCAGAATGTACTGTTTTTGTACCTCTGTGGCATGCCAATGTGCATGCGGTTCTTTAGACAACTACTCAAAAGCTTTGAAAATTAGTGAATGACATCACAGTTTTATACATAATAGAACGAGTATTTGGAATGTTAGAAAGTTGTTTCAGGTGTTTGGTTTGTAGCAATAGTTCCTCAACATTAGCATTCCATCACCTGCATGTATGTATGTATGTATATATATATATATAAACATCAAATACCCCAAAGCTTTGCACTCCCAGAGAGCTATTCGGTGATGAAACTAGCTCCCTTTAATTTTATACTTTTAAAACATCATACAAATATGACCCACGGTAATGTCAGGCCAGGCATAACCTCTTAGCGGTGTTGCCTAAGAGTGCTACATTTTTAATTATTTATGGACTTCTCATCTCCCAGTTCCATCTAAGACAAATGTTCCCATTTTTCACCCTTCACTCCGCAGTTGCTACCTCTCTACCCTACCCCACACCCCTGCTAAACCTCCATCCCAAAGCCCAAGAACTACCCAATCCACCAAAACAAAAATGGAACACACGGGAATGAGGGTGGGAAAATTTCAAGTGCCACTTAACACTCTCCTGTTCCTCACTGGTTAATCCCTCAAACCCACCAAAAGTTTACACCAATCCCTAACATAGCTCCTCCCACCATTTTTGTAGCTCCACCAATCCAGAATTTTGTTACTTCTCTACTTCCACTCTTGCTATCTCTTCCATATACACTGTTCTACGTAGCTTTCACTGCCCATATCACCTCCCTTTATCCCTCTCCCACTCCAGCCCATTTGCATAAATATCACCTACAGGTGCTCAGCTAATGGTATTAACACACCAGATTAGCCTGGTGTGTCTCCTAAAGCAGTGTTCTTCATCTGGTGGTCCACTGACCGGTGTCAGTCCCCAAATACTTCCTGCCAGTCCATGAAGAATTTGAAACATGGAGTTTTGCAACTTTTGCTTTTTTCTTTTTATTTTACATTTCATATTTTTGTTTATCATTCTTTCTTTAATCCTTTTTATTTTTTGAAGGTTTGAGACTATCATCATCACGTTCTGATGACACTGTATTTTTGGCACGAGGAGCTTTAAATCAGTTTCATTTTCACTCACAGTTTCATTTAGCAGCGACATCTTTCAGCTCAGGCCGAAGCCCGCAGCGTTCTACAAATTTGATAAGCCCTTTTGTGTTTGTTTTCTAATTTTGACCACCTCTTTAAGCATGCGGAACTTCTTAAAATGTTTTTTACAAGCGTTTTTCACAAGCTTTGTTTAAATATCCTGTTCTTTTGATTTAGCGTTTTAAGGTATCACATCAGGCAGCAGGCCCCTAACAGGATATCAAGAGGTAATTCTTGCCTTTTTGTGACTTTCAAGTCAGTTTCTTCTGCCTGGGCTTTCACATTTTTTCCTTCTTTTTCTTTCTTTCTCATTGGTTCTTTGTATGCTATATTCTAATTTTTGTTTAAGAAATTTTTGTTTAAAAGTTATGCATTAATTGGATGTTTAATTTTTACACAGTTACACCTTATATATTTTTGCCGGTCCACAAAATAATTATTTTATTTCTGCCGGTCCATAGGTGTAAAAGGATTGAAGAACACTGGTTTAGAAATTGGTAGGGTTAGGACTTAAACACAGCTTTGAAAAGCTTTGAAAAGACAAAGAAACTACATCAAGGTACAACTAAGAAGCAGCAAACAAAAGAAAGATCAAAATTAGACCATCCCACAAAAGAAAGGTATAATAAAGCAATTCAAACCCCATTCAGTCTCATCCAAATTGGTTGCCTAATGCTTGTAAACTTAGCACATGACCCCTTACCATCTAGTAAATAGGGGTTAGTAAGAACTCATGGACTAAAGGTCATGTGCTAATTTGGAAATTACTGCATTGTCATTAATTCAGAAAATGGTAAATGTAGCCATTTTCCAGCCATGCTAAAAATGGCCTCAGTGCACAGGAAACCCATATGTTAATGGTTGTGCCACTTTTTTGCACAACCTACCATTCTTGGCAACATAAACATCATGTCAAAACATTAAGGGCTGGATTCTGTATAGGACGCCCGGTCTCAGCAGCCGCCTAAGCAGCTTTTGAGAATCACACATGGACGTCCTATATAGAATCGCACCTGTTCTGAAGGGCAGACACCTAACCTCACCTAACCACCCTGATTATCTAACTAGCATCCATGTCACAGGTGCCGGTTAGAGAATCGTGTTGTCGCTGAGCTAATTGCCGCAAGGGAATCTCCCCGTGGTGATCAGTTTAGCGGCTGCGGCAGGGAACCTGTCCCCCCTGCAAAGTTGGCTGGCAAAAGGGATGTCCTTTTCCTCCTGTTGGAACCCCCAAAGCTTCCCCCCCTGAATGTCCATGGTAGTAGGAGTGCCTAATTCCTCCTGCCGCCACCCCTCCTTGAGACATCTCCTGGCAGGAGGGATGCCCACTCTCTCCTGCCACCACCCCCTCAAGACATCCCCAGCAGGAAGGATGCCTTCTTCCTCCTGCCACTGGCCCCCTCATCTCCCGAAGCCCCCCAAAACTCCCTGACTCTACCCCAACACTCCATGACTCCACCCCTGACACTTCCTGACACCCCCAAGATCCCCCTGTGCCCTAGAATGATTGACAGACAATCCGAATTGTTGCCAGTTACAGAATCGCGGCTTTGGGGAGTCCCTGCTGTTCAGCTGATGGTTGAGGGGGGTATTCCCCTGCCGCAATCAGTAGCTATGGTCTAGCAGCATAGATAAGTGGCTGAAATTTAGGTCAGGGTTTTCCGGGTCTTCATTTCAGCTGCGTATCTTGACTGAATAGGCGTGATTCTGTAACTGGCGCCCTTGAATGATTGACAGGCGATCAGCGGCCGCTTTTAAGGCAGCCACTGACTTGGGCACCGGTTACAGAATCCGGCCCAGAATGCTAAAAATTGGAGAACCAATCGATATTAATTATGTTTTACCAAATTAAACGATGGCATGCACATCTATTAAATGTTTATCGGCTGACCTTAAACTCCTTTGGTTGATATACATGCAAGCTGGTGGAAATAATAATAGGAGCCTTACTATTCAAAATCTGAAATATAAGAAAAAGTTTTTATATTGGACTAGCTGATGCCCCGGCGTTGCACGGGTATTTAATTATAGCAATAACACTGTAAATGGATTCAAATAAAGATACTTTATAGTGGTGAATGAAATTATTTTTTTACAGCTTTATAAAAAGTACAATATTCAAATTATAATGTGAAATATTTGACAAAATGAATACAATACAACTAACACAAAACTTGATTATAAACAACATTTTTAGTTTCACCTCCAGGAGCAAGAACATATAAATTCTTGGGTGAACCCACCCTTGAGCAAGCAACATAGAGTTGTCCATGGGAAAAACAGGGGGATCTTAAATCCACTCCACAGTATGTAATAGTCTGTCCCTGTGATTTGTTGATTGTGATAGAGAATGCAAGTCTCACTGGAATTTGCAATCTCTTAAACTGAAAAGGAAGATGTGTTGCAAGTTTCGTTCAAATCGGGCAAGCCGTTTTTGCGTTGGCAGCTTTTTACATTTTTTCCATTGACATGAATGGGTGAAATCTGATTTTCTGTTTGTAGCTCCGTCCACGTGTGCAGGTGGGCCACGAGACCCCCAGAACATATCACCCCAGGTAGTGAGGGATCTGCATACCAAGTTTCGTTCAAATTGGGCAAGCCGTTTTTGCGTTGGCAGCTTTTTACATTTTTTCCATTGACATGAATGGGTGAAATCTGATTTTCTGTTTGTAGCTCCGTCCACGTGTGCAGGTGGGCCGCAAGACCCCCAGAACATATCACCCCAGGTAGTGAGGAATCTGCATACCAAGTTTCATTCAAATCGGTCAAGCCGTTTTTGCGTGATCGCGGCACATACACACACACATACATACACACATACATACCTCCGATTTTTATATATAGATTATCCAGTCTACAGGAAGCCAGTTCACATTAAATTAAGCAGGAGTAATATGACCAAATTTGGAACAGCCCATTATTAAATGGACAGAGGTGATTCATCTGTCTTCAAGGTCTGTAAGATCCATTTGCCTTTCTCCCTGGCCTCAGCACTGGGAAGAGAATTTTGCAATACCCTGTGCATCAGACAAACAACAGCAAATTAGTTGTCATTATCCCTTCTTTTATCAATTTTTCTAAGTCCCAACCTCTTTTAAACAGCTTTTTCACTCCTCTGTTAAAGTATGAGCTCAGCTCCCTGTACGTCAACATCTTTTATTTTTTCAAAAATCTTTTTAATACTGTATTAACAAACTGTGTATATAAAGTTCATGTGGTTCTTCATTGGAATAACCCCCACAGAATACAGATAATCTTAGTCATATACCAAAGATAATTGGATAGCAACAGAAATGAAGGCTAACCTTGTAGTAAAATTTAAAATGTCAAGTAGCACACCCTCTAACTATGCACTATGCTTATTTAGATTCAAGCTTAAATTGCACAATAGGCCAAGGCATATTTTTTCTTAAGCACTATGGCCCGGATTCTCTAAATGGCGCCATTATTTTATGCACCAGTAGGCACCAAAACTCAGTAAAAAAAATCTGCTGTTGAGACAATATTTTTAACTGAGTTTCAATGCGCCTACCGGCACCAGAATCATTCCTATGTAGGCGCTTTAAGCTGCCTAATGCCACTATGGGCGAGACTGACAGATGTGGCGTTAGGCACCTAAAGCGCCTATGGAGATGAAATTCACATCATAGGTAGTCACTGGAAATGTATTTGAGGAAAACCCTGGCCCACATTTACAGTACCTACCTTTGCCAGGGGCATGATTCAGTACTCGGTGCTGTCACGTGATTGACATTCAATCGGCAGCTGCTTTTAAGGCTGATAATGGTGCCAGTTACAGAATCCGGGCCTATATTTATTTATTTAAGCATTTATATACCACTTATGGCCTAAGTAGTTTACATTCAGGTACTCAATCATTTTTCCCTATCTGACCTGGTGGGCTCACACTTTCAAAATTTACCTGGGGCAATGGGGGATTAAGTGACTTGTATTCCACAACAAAAAGGAAAATGCAACCCCACGTATAACAAGGCAAAAAACAAGAAAAAGTGGGGAAGGGACACAGTGCATCAGCCTCAAGGACAATCAATTTATTTAAAAAACTTATCAGCCTATCAGAGAGTCTTTAATCCTTTATATGCTAGACCCCAACATGGTCTGTGTTTCGGCTTCTAAGAAAAAGCCTTCCTCAGGGGTGTGCTTGTAAAATCCAGTAGATGGCGCCAATACACTTGTAAAAACTAAAAAGGAATTATCTCAGTTTATATATGAAAGCTTGCAGAACAACGTTGTGCTCAGGCCCAAAGCGCTGCAAGCAATTGCATCTGCAAATGGCATCGCTGCTAAAATCTTTTTAGTGGCGATACCGTTTGCAGATGCAATTACTTAGATGGTCGCAGATGCAATTACTTAGATGCAACCGTTACAGTTTCCATTACTTAGACTGCCATCTATGGGCTCCTTTTATCAAGCCGCGCTAGCGGTTTAACTTGCGTAATAGCGCACGTTAAACCACCGGCCGTGCTAGCCGCTACCGCCTCCTCTTGAGCAGGCAGTAGTTTTTTGGCCAGCGTGGGGGTTAGTGTGTGATGAAACGTCGCGCGCGTTAACCTCGCTAGCGCGGCTTGATAAAAGGAGCCCTAAGTAATTCTCTGATAACTGATTTTTGCCATTGTGTCACTTTGGGAGGTTGATCTTCCATCCATTTATCCGCTGTAAATTGGGCTGCTGATGTAATTGCTAGTCTGGCTATCTCATCAGCAAACTTTACTTTTTCATCGCAATAAGTTTAGCAAACAAATGAAGAGGTCTTAAACAAATTATTGCAGAATTTTGTATGACTAGCTTACAGAAACAGGTGTTTAGCTAAGGAGCAAGCCCCTTTGAAAATTTTCTTCTCGTCTGAAGTCTAAGAAAAGTATATATGCTGTCCACGGTGCACCTACTTTTCTCTGAAAAGGGGTAACACCAAAGGGGAAGCCTAGAGTGGCACTGGAGCCATCCCATCAAGTACAAACTCAAGCAAGGAGTTTGAATCCGCAAAATCTGTTTATCTATGGCCCCTGCTGGACAAATCATGGGTTTCTCTTTGAAAACTGATTTGCAGACCTACAGGTACAGGATACCTTTTCAGGTCTTTGTCCAAAATCTGATGTCCTAAACATTCCCCCCCCACACACACACACTTCTGGTTCTGTAAAATTAAACATCTGTTTACTAAGTTATGTTAACAGTAATGTATTAAAGACCAAATTCTATATATGGCACCTAAAATATCATCGCTGATCAGAATGGCGCTTAGTGTGATTCTATAAACGCTAAGTGGCCATACATGTCACTACTATTTAGGTACACCCATTTAGACCAAGAACCAAGTTTAAATACCAGCACCTAAGTTGTGCATGGATTGGGCATGTTCCATAACAGTGCAAATCTTTAGGAATGGCCATGATCCCCCTTTGACGTACACCACTTTATAGAATGCACTTACCAAGTTGTGCATATAACTTCTAATTAGTGCCAATTAGAGTCAATTATTTGGTGTCAATTGCAATTATGATACAATCGTATCATTACTGATTGGAGCTATATACAGAATTTGAGAGTAAGGGGGTAATTCTATAAAGAGGATGCCAACATTTAGGTGCCAGACATGTGTAAAGACCAGAATACCAGCATATATGTTATAGCTATGGCATATATGTTAGGCTATGGCAGGGACCAGTACATGCCACTGATATAGGCCCGGTGGGCTTACCCAAATAGGAAGTCCCTCTATCAGTGGGCTTACCCAGCTTACAACAGTCAGAATGGCACGAAACAGGTAAGCTTTCAAAAACAAAACAGAATTTATTATGCATTCAGGATTGACTGAGCATTCATAATAAACTGTGTCCTGGAGTACAACCAACAATACAAAAAACCTCAACGTTTCTCCTGCCAGCCTGGTCTGGCAACAACCTCGAGTGTTCAGTCCATGGCCCAGATAAGTTCTGCTTATTCTCAACTAAAATATGAATCAAAACATCACTATCATTCAGTTAGTTCTTCAGCAGAAAAAAAAAAACACGTTCCCACTCAGGCATTGAGAATTCTCCCTCCTCTCAATGCTAACAAGGAGAGTGAGGTTGGTGGATCTGCCAATTTGGCACTTTGTCAGAACAAAATGCAACCCTCAAAATCCCTCCACAAAGATGACAGGCAAATCCAGCCCCCCAACCTCTATGTCTTCTTAGTTCGTAAATTTGTGGCGTAAATTACTACGCCACGGACATTATAAACATTTACACCAAGCATATCTAAGGCAGATGGCAAACCTGGCAAACAACAAGAAAGAAAATTGATCCTTAACATAAGAATAGCCAGATTGGATCAGAAAAATGGTCCATCTAGCCCAGTATCCTGTTTCCAACAGTGGCCAACCCAGGTCCCAAGTACCTAGCTAAATCCCAAGTAGTAAAACAGATTTTATGCTGCTTATCCTAAGAATAAGCAGTGGATTTCCCCAAACTATCTCAATAATGGCCATTGGACTTCTCTTTTAGGAAATTATCCAAACCTTTTTTTAAACCCCACCGAGACTCTCCTGAGATACTGCAATAGTACTTAAGATAGGCTATGCATAGACCAGATATAGAGATGCTCATTTTGAATTAAATGTGCATTGAATTTTAGTCTTACCATTCTGGCCAGAAATATAAAATGCAAAAGGGAATTAGATTTGGGAGTGTGTAGCACAGTGGTTAGAGCTACAGCCTCAGCACTCTTGAGGTTCTAGGTTCAAATCCAATGCTGCTTCTTGTGACCCTGGGCAAGACACTTAATCCCGCCCCATTGCCCCAGATACATTAGATAGAGTGTGAGCCCTTCAGGACAGATAAGGAAAAATGATTGAGTACCTGAATGTAAACCACGTAGGCCATAGGTGGTATAAAAATACTAAAATAAGTAAGAGATGAGAGATAAAGTACAAGGACAGTGAAGGAAGCAAAAAGAAGGTATACATATTCATGCAAACTTGGGAATTAAAAATAAAGGCAAAATATGTGCATATCATCAATTAACCTATGAAGTAATATCGACCCTCTTTTATAAAGGCTTATGTCCAATTTTGTCCACATTGAAACCAAAGCTCTTAAAATAAAAGATTTCTTTAAAAAGGCAAAGTACAGTAGAGGGCGCTAATAGATCATTTTTTTAAATATATCTGTCCTCTGCCTTTAGAAAAATGTTTAAAAGTATATATGTAAAGGGTGAATAAGAGAAAATGAGAGACCTTGAGTTAAGAGAGGACAGAAAAGCAGCCAGCTCCTCCTGAAGGTTAGTCACTCAGCCTGGTGCCAAAACAGTGTCTGTGTCTCTCCTCCATCATTCTAGGATGTCAGGGGATGCTGGTGTAACCTGTGCCAGTTACTACAATGCCAATAACAAGTTTGTGGATACTTTCAGCTGTCCAAGACAAGGGGATGAAGCAGATCTGCTTTACTGCTGTGGCTTTGTTGATCTGAAATATTGCTGCAATGAGCCAGGCAACTACTTCCCTTATAAGCATGGCTACATGTGGAGCCTTAGGTAAGGAAAAAGCGATCTCCAGAATGTGTTATACAGTACTAGTAAATGCAATATTGCTCTAGAGCAGTGTCTTGCAAACTTTCCGGCCGGCGGCATACTAAATCCAGTGCCCCAGCCAGAAAGCACCTGGAAGTATGTAGATGGCCATCTGGCCATGACCCGCTTCGGTAGAGGGATCTGGGAGGTGCAGGGAGAGGAGGAGAGATGCCGGCCAGGAGAACAGTCATCTGCGCCAGCTGACTTCTTACAGGAATTGCTTCTCGCCACAAGAGACACATCCTGTAGGCAGTCAGCCGACTTGGATGACTCTCCTCCTCGCCAGTGTCGTGGCACACCTGAAATCTCAAGAGGCACACTGGGTGTGCTGTGGCACGCAGTTTGCGATATACTGCTCTAGAGCATGGCTGTGAATCTGGCAAAGCTCAATCACTTGTAAACTAGGAGGGGGAATTTGTGTTGTTAATTAAACTTTTTTTTCTTTATGTGACAAACAACAAATCTTTTTTTGTTTATCCATTCTGTCCTATCAGTAGTCTAGCTTCTTTCAGTTTTTACTAAACTAAACAAAGCCTTAAGTTTATATACCGCATCATCTCCACGGAAGTGGAGCTCAGCACAGTTTACAAGCTTAAAAAAATAAAAAGAGAGAGGGAAAGGTTTACATGAGCATATATATAAAGGGAAGAGAAAGGGGGGGAAATGGTATTATATATTAGAGAAAAGCCAGGTTTTCAGTTGTTTGCGGAATAATTGAAGGGAGCCCAGGTTCCACAGCGGGATAGTGAGCTTGTTCCAAAGACCCGTGATTTTGAAGAGAAGGGATTTTCCCAGTTTACCAGCATAGAGAATACCGTGTAGAGAGGGAAAGGATAGTTTATGTCTGTGGGCGGATCTGGTGGAAGCAGGCCTCAAGGTGTTAAAGGATAGTGGGATTAGGGGAGGGAGGATGCCGTGAATGATCTTGAAAGCCAGGCAGGAGCATTTGAAGTGAATTCTGGGAAGCACTGGGAGCCAGTGAAGATTGGCCAGGAGTGGGGAGACATAGTCATATTTGCATTTTGCAAAGATCAGCTTGGCTGCAGTATTCTGGATAAGCTGGAGTCTATGAAGACTTTTTTTTGTAAGGCATAAGTAAATGACATTACAGTAGTCGAGTTTGGAGAGAATGATGGACTGGACAAGGACGAAATGTCTTTGGCGAAAGTAGGATCGTACTTTCCTCAGCATGTGGAGGCTGAAAAAGCATGATTTTGTCAAGGAGTTGAGGTGATCGTTGAAGGAGAGAGAAAATCAATGATGATGCCGAGGACCTTGCTTGAGAACTCAAGGTGCAGAGCAGAGACTGTGGGTAGTGTGAGGAGGGTGGGCAGGTGTTCTAACTTTGGGCCGAGCCAGAGTAATTTTGTTTTTGATTCATTTAGTTTCATCTGTACTGAGAGAGACCAGGCGTGGAGTCTCATTATGCATGATGTAATATTCTCCTGGAAGTTGGTTAGGTTGTGGTCTGTTTCAAGGAGGATAAGAATGTCGTCAGCGTATGTGTACATTGTCTCAAGGGGGGAAAGTTTGAGGAACTTCAGGGAGGTCAAATAAATGTTAAAGAGAATAGGGGATAGGTGAGATCCCTGAGGGACACCGCAAGATGGTGTCCATGGATTATTGTAAACTGCTTTGCCATTTCTTTAATGGAGGTAGTATATCAATGAGATGGTTTGGATAGGCTGGTGTGAGCTTCACCGCCAACGCCAGTAGTTAGAAATTATGATCAGGGTAGACTTCTAATGTCTATGGCCCAGAAATAAAGAAAAAATATATTTTAATTTAATCATGAAATTTTGAATTCAGGGCAGACTGGATAGACCATTCAGGTCTTTATTTGCCGTCATTTACTGTGTAAGACTAATGAACCCTAAACCCTCGAGGGGACCACATATTAACAATTAAGCAGACTTGAAAGTAATGGATCCATAGAAAAGAAATAATTTGCATGCATAAAACCCAAGAGCTCCCACTGCAAAAGTATGGAACTCTCTTCCAATAGAGATTCAAACATATACCATGCATATACCATATACAGAAAATATCTGAAAACATGACTATTCAAAAACCTCAATGAAGAATGCAACTTAAATTAATCTCCACTGGAAACCTACTGTATAAAACTGATTATGCCTTCTGCAACCATTGTTTCAGAATGTAATACTGTAACTAAATATACCAAAGTGTCTGCTAAAATAAGGACCTGAGCTCTATCATGTATTGTAGATAAAGTCCTATGAAATACTAATACCTGTAACCCACCTAAAACTCCATTCCAGTTATCATGTATTGTTTATAAAGCCCTATGTAATAATATATGTAACCCGCCTAGATCTCTACCTTAGGAGGATTTGGTGAGATATAAGACAAAAATACAACATAACATTTCAGGCCATTCAATCTGAAGGTGCAACAGATTTCTTTGAAGCTGCGAACAATTAATTTTATAGAGTTATAGTATTTTGTTCCAGTTGAGAGAAGCTTCAGAGAAACTTCAGAGAAACTTCAGGGTTCGGTGCTGGGGCCAATCCTGATCAATATGTATGTAAGTGACATTGCTGAAGGGTTAGAAGGAAAAGTGTGCCTTTTTGCAGATGATACCAAGATTTGTAACAGAGTAGACACCGAAGAGGGAGTGGAAAATATGAAAAAGGATCTGCAAAAGTTAGAGGAATGGTCTAATGCCTGGCAACTAAAATTCAATGCAAAGAAATGCAGAGTAATGCATTTGGGGATTAATAATAGGAAGGAACCGTATATGCTGGGAGGAGAGAAGCTGATATGCACGGACGGGGAGAGGGACCTTGGGGTGATAGTGTCCGAAGATCTAAAGGCGAAAAAACAGTGTGACAAGGCAGTGGCTGCTGCCAGAAGGATTCTGGGCTGTATAAAGAGAGGCGTAGTCAGTAGAAGAAAGAAGGTGTTGATGCCCCTGTACAGGTCATTGGTGAGGCCCCACTTGGAGTATTGTGTTCAGTTTTGGAGACCGTATCTGGCGAAAGACGTAAGAAGACTTGAGGCGGTCCAGAGGAGGGCGACGAAAATGATAGGAGGCTTGCACCAGAAGACATATGAGGAGAGACTGGAAGCCCTGAATATGTATACCCTAGAGGAAAGGAGAGACAGGGGAGATATGATTCAGACGTTCAAATACTTAAAGGGTATTAACGTAGAACAAAATCTTTTCCAGAGAAAGGAAAATGGTAAAACCAGAGGACATAATTTGAGGTTGAGGGGTGGTAGATTCAGGGGCAATGTTAGGAAATTCTACTTTACGGAGAGGGTGGTGGATGCCTGGAATGCGCTCCCGAGAGAGGTGGTGGAGAGTAAAACTGTGACTGAGTTCAAAGAAGCGTGGGATGAACACAGAAGATTTAGAATCAGAAAATAATATTAAAGATTGAACTAGGCCAGTTACTGGGCAGACTTGTACGGTCTGTGTCTGTGTATGGCCGTTTGGAGGAGGATGGGCAGGGGAGGGCTTCAATGGCTGGGAGGGTGTAGATGGGCTGGAGTAAGTCTTAACAGAGATTTCGGCAGTTGGAACCCAAGCACAGTACCGGGTAAAGCTTTGGATTCTCGCCCAGAAATAGCTAAGAAGAAAAAAAAAAAAAAAAAAAAATTTTTAATTGAATCAGGTTGGGCAGACTGGATGGACCATTCGGGTCTTTATCTGCCGTCATCTACTATGTTACTATGTTACTATGTAAGTAGAGTCTTGCTACCTGTGTTCTATGAATTCCAGATCTTCAAAAGGCTTGTGGATACGAGGGCGATCTACCCGAGTATGAAAGAAAGTAGCAAGCATGTTGAAACAAGTCTGTGTATGTTGTGACATGTCTCACGGTTACTCATGCACAGTTGCAGCTCAGTGTGGATCTAACATTCCAAGAGGCAAGATGTCAGGAGAGTCCTTGTGCGAATCAAGTAAGAATGCTAGATTTGGAGCACCTTCCAGTGAGAAAATTTCTCACAAAAGAGGGGAAAAAGCCAAAGGAGATCCATGAATACATGACTGCAGTTTATGGTGAGTCTGCCCCTATATAGTAAAATTTTGGAGCAAACAGTTTAAGTAGGGTAGAGAGTTCATTGAAGATGACCCTCACACTGAAGGGCTTGTGGAAACAACTTCCACAGAAATGTGCAAGAAAACTGAGGATTTAATTTTTTTCAGACAGATGAATTAAGGTTTCCTGAATAGCTGAAGAAATGGGCATCTTGACAGGTACAGTTTGGAAAATAATTCATGAAAAGTTGGGCATGTCCAAGGTTAATGCAAGATGCGTTCCAAGAATGCTGATGCCATGTCAGAAGGCCACAAGGCTCCAGTGCTCTCAGGGGAACTTTTTTTCATTGATTGGTGACTGGCAATGAGACCTGGTTCTATCACAAAGATCCTGAGTCCAAAATGGAGTCAATGAAGTAGAAGCACAAATCATCCCCCACCCCAAAATAGTTCAAGATAGAAAAATCTGCAGGCAAAGTCATAGTAACTCTCTTCTGGTCAGGTTGTATGATTATGCCACGCGCTTATATCAGATACAAAATCACCAGCACTAACTTGCTGCACTTCCTTTCACTCCAAATGAATATATAAATTCAAATAAACGTACTTTTCACTGTGTCTTTTATGAAAAAAATATATGCTCAGAGACCTGGAGACCAACTGGGAACTAAGCCCAAATTAAGCCTCGCCACACAATCATCGCATATAAATAATATATATTGCTGCAAGTGGTGCTTTTCAACAATCTTCAATATTCAAGATATTATAGAAAAAACTTATCTTGAGAATGCTTCAAGGTCCCGACGTGGACCACATTTTGTTACTGCTTCAGGGAACCTGAATTAAACTTGAACATTTACATCTAATAGGTAACTATTGATTGAAAACCTCTTCAATGTTGGAAATCTCCGAAAATGCAATTTAACTCAAAATGTGACTCAATAGTCGACAAGCAAACATACATTTCATCATTCACCATTTGCAGTCGTTTTCCCTTTTTTTCGGTTTAATTTCTGTCAGCTGAAAATCCAAGTTCGCAAAGATAAGAAGGTCCAAATGGTAACAAAGCCTTGATTGCTTTGTTGTTCAAGTTAGAATAACTATTGCATAAAGAATAAAAATAAAATTACTTGCTGTTAATTTTCAAGGACCAATCATGTCAAAGAATGGTACTTGTTTGGGCGGTTGTATCTTAAAGTATACAGACAGTCATAACACTGACAGACTCTTGCATATGTGACGTACATGTCATCTATTCTAGTATATACTTATGAAGGGAATTTTTAATAAGAAAGTAAAATTCTGGAATCTTTCATAGCACCCTCAGAATCTCTTCGGGACACACTACTATGTTGTAGCACACAGTTTGAGAGACACTGTGCTAATCTATAAAGAGCAGTCAGTCTGAAGCGCTGAGCATGAATTTTTCCCAGTGCTTACTTTTCAGCTTCATTTACTGAATCTGACCATTAATGCCTAGCTATAAGGGGATCATGCACATGGGTGGAGCATGGGTGGCCCATGTATGTGTCACTAAGTGATGCTCACATCATATTGCAAAACTATCAGCTTTGTACAAGTTCCGCTGAAAGAACCCCTCCCCCAAGACCAACTTGGATTGGAGGCTGTTGGGGTGGAAAAGAGTACAGCTGCTGTCTCTGCATCCATGTCTGGAGAGAAGAGTCTGGTTTCACTCATAAAATCCGGTTATATTTCCTGATATGGACTCACCTATTAAATATTTGGGTCTTGATATTGCTTTGAAAGATGTTTACCAAAACTCAATTGATGATTAGGGGTGTAGTCAACCAGTGGTGCAGTGTTTCTTAGTTAATCACTGCTAAATTGGAGGAATTGGACAAACACTATTAGACAAGTGGTTCTAAGTAATAGAGCCTCAAGTTTCTGTTTGCGGGATAATTTATTTATTTATATACCACTTATATATGGTTTTACATTTAGGTATTTTATCATATTTGTCTATCTGTCCCAACAGGCTCAAACTCTATCTAGTGTGCCTGGGGCACTGCTACAATTAAGGATACGCTCTCTATTTGCTTTTGGATTGAGAAGCTTGAAAATTTGCAGGGCACCAGGAATATGCATTTGTTGAATTTTCCATAGAATAGATTGATTTACTTAGAAATTTTGTTCAAAGAGGCATTATCCATCCTGATAAAGATGCTATATTACTATGCAAGTGTCCAATGGCATAGTAAGGGGGGGCTGGACTGCCCCTGGCACCAGCACCTCTTGGCCCCCCCATGCCATGCTCATGACCTCCCTTTCCAGTCCCCACCATAACACTTTAACATCTTCGCCAGCATGAGCAACTACTCTAGCCTGCTTCTCACGCCAGTCTGTCTCCCTCTGAAATCACTTCCGGGTCACGAGGCCAGGAAGTGATGTCAGAGGAAAAGTCAGCACAAACAGCAGGCCAAAGAATCTGCTCACGCTGGTGAAGATTTAAAGAGGCACAGGGAAGGGAGGATACAAGTGTGGCGTGGGGATGTGGAAGGAGTGGGGAGAGTGGAGAGGAGGGGGCGTGGAGGGTTGGCACAGAAGGAGTGGGAAGGACAGAGAGGAGGGTACAGAGGGGAACCATCGGCCTGGGCGCCTCCTACTCTTGCTACGCCACTTTAAGTGTCTAATAACATGGCAGAAGAAACTCTTATTTTCTTTGATCCTTCACAGTTGGAAAAACTTTTGGCTGATACAAAAGCTCTTTTATTAAAGCTTAGCATGCACTAAATGCTATGTGTCCTATTTTATACCTATAGACCATATGGAACTTAAGGTATACTAATGTCTGTTAGTGCATGATAAGCTTTAGTAAAAGGGCCTCAGAGCTCCTAAATAATTTTCTAGGGGATAAAGGTTGGGGGATTGTTAAAGAGTTCATATAATTGTAATACTGGTTTAACTTTTTTTCTTTGGGCCTCTTTTACAAATTTGTGGTAATGATTGACCTATGGCATATGGCAAATGCACTGAAACCTGTTCAATTAAAACTAAACTAAACTAAAGCTTAACTTGTGGGATACAATGGTCCCAATAGGCCAGGGGAGGAGGGGGGGGGGGGGGTTAGAGTGGAGGTCTGTTCAATTCCTATGGACTTTGGTGCATTTGCTGTGGGAGAATCACTGCCATGGCTATGAATGGGCCGAGTGGTCAATACCCATCATCATTCCCATGCCCATCATCATTTCATCATTTCCATGCTCTTCTGGTCTTCTTTTCTTGTATCGTTAGGTGCTTCCAGACACAACTTCAATAACACACGACCAGGCTCCGCTAACACTTCCCTGGTCGCTCGGGGTCGCAAAAGATTGTTCCAGTCTCTGCCAATTGATCTGGTCATCATCTCTGGACGTTCTAGTAGCCAGTTCCTCTGGTCACTACCGGAAACTCACTCTGGGCCATAGCAGTCAATCTGGTTTCTGGCTTCTGAGTCCCTACCAGTCCTGGACATCACTGGTCCCTCTGGTTGCCGACCTCTTGGCTCCAGCCAGTCATTCTGATTCCTCCACTGGTCACCACCAGTCTTCAACCACCACCACCATCTCCACCACCACCAGTCTTCCCCACGGATCTCTCTACCAGCCACTGTCAGCCAGGACTCCATCGGTATGCTGTTCCCTCCACAGACCCTCTGGTCACTGGTCACCCCTTGAGGACTCTCCAGGTCCTCCAGGCACTCTCATTGGGGACTCTTCTGGTTCCTCAGATGTTCTCTCACTCTGGGGCCATTACCAGTCACTCTGGTTGCTGGCCTTGGGTCCCCCAAGCACTCTCCCTGAGGTTTCTACCGTGGCCTGGAGTGCTAAAAGCTCTGATGCTGCTCTGACGCTCATAGAATTCCTGCATATTTCACTTTGCTGTAATATGATCTAATTAATAATAAGATGCTGTGTTATTCATTGAAAAATTATTCCAGCTTTTTGCTAGTGTTATTTTAACTCTCCAGGAGCATGGGGCCAATAAAATATGGCCCCATGCTCCTGGGGGAGGCCATCTTAAAAGGGCCAATAGTTTTATACTAGTCATGCCCACTCCTCATCTCCCCCCATCAGACCCCTCCAAAGGACACCCAACCACCCTTTCCCTCTGAAAGACCCCCTATTCCCTCAAGCAATTCCCCCATACTCCTGAAGAGACCTCCACCCTAACCCCCCCCCCCCCCGGGCCTATTGGGACCATTGTATCCCACACAAAAAAGGAAAAAAAAACACGTGTAAAATGTAGACAAAAGTGGAAGTGGGGAAGGGACACAATTGACCAACAGTGAGAACAATCAGTTTATTAAAACTACAGCATATGTAACATATATATAGCAAGCCTAATAGTCCATTAATCCTTATAGTCCTGGACCCCAACACGGTCTGTGTTTCGGCTGGAACAGCCTTCCTCAGGGGTATATGACTGAAGCCTCTCAACAAAATATGCAAAAGCCTGCTGTTCAAATGTTCCAGCTGCCCTGTCACCTCTTGTCTTTTCCTTTGATCTCAGAAAGCAAAAGAAATTACACTGAGGGTTTGTTGTGCCCTGCCTCACTTTCTTTTAGGGGTCCATTTACTAAGCTGTGGCAAAACGTGGCCTTAGTGCACCCTTATACAGGTCTTTCCCATGCACTGATGCCACTTTTTGCTGTGGCTGGAAAATGGCCAATTTTCCATTTAAATGACCATGCACTAATGTTGCCATTAGTATGCAAAAAAATAAGGGTGGCAAACCAATTTTTCACCTCACTTTGTTAAATATATGTTCCTATATTTTATTATGCAATACAACATATGTGATCTTTTTCTTTTAAGGTCTCCTGAGGAAGGCGATAGTTGCCGAAACACAGATTGTGTTGGTCTTTTATATATTCACTAGTCATTAAGCCCGTTACATAAACGGGTGCTAGAATATATGTATGTCTGTCTTTCTGTCTCTCTCCCTCCCACTGTCTCTCTCTCTCCCTGGCCCCCTTTCTCTGTCTTTCTGTCCCTCTCCCTGTGTCTTTCCTCCAGGTATTTCCCTTCCCCTCCAAGTTCCTGTGCAGCAGTATCAGCATTTTCCCCCACCCCCCTTCCCTACTCTTAGCACGATGTGGCCTGCTCCTTTTGGCCCCTCTCCCTTCCCTCCCGCGGTGTAGCCTGCTCCAAGGGCCCCCCCTTCCCTTATCGTGTTTCCCGCAGGCAGACCCAGCTTCTCCCTGCATGTACCGTTTTCTTTTTCTTTTTCCCTCCGTCGCGTGGCTGCCTGCCTGGTCCCACTGAGCAGCTCGCAGCTGGAGTCTCTTTCGGCGCTTCCCTGCCCGGTCCGCGGTCTGGCCTGCTCTGGGCGAGTGTCGCAGGGCTCCTCTCGATCCCCGCCAGCGTCGGAAGCCTTCTCCGACGCTGGTGCGGCTCATGAGAGGAGCCGACACTGCGATCTGGAGAGCAGGGAGTCCAACGCTGGCGGCTGGGAAGCAGTAAGGCTGGGGACTCGCACATGCGCACTCCTGCGGCCACGGACCTACATCTCACAGATCAGAGATCACGGAAGCACACAGTTGAGTGCGCATGCGCGGCTAGGGTTTTATATATATAGATTATTATCTGGACTGTGCTGCCTCACTTTTTTTTTTTTTTTGCATTTAATAATAATCCTTTTGTACTCCTGGTTCCATCCTATTTTGTGGTTTTTCCCACTTTTTGTGCTTTTTTCCATTAGCATGCAGGCATTAACAAAAACTCTCATGTGAGCCCTTACTGCCACAGGCTAATCCTGTGCTAACCAGTTAGCACATGGTAATGTAGCTGCACTGACTGATTAGCACAGATATGCCCATTTTCTACCCACAGACATGCCCTTTTGATGTACAAATAATTTTTTTTTTTGGGCATGCTCATAATTTGCGCACTTCAGAAGTGCCACATGACTCCACTTTAAGCTAAAGTTAACAAGACTAATTCCCTGTTTTACTAAGGTGCACTATGCGTCTTAGTGTTTGTTTAGCGCACGCTAAATATATGCACACACTAACTGCTAACATGTCCATAGACTAACATGCAGGCATTAGCGTTTAGCACGTGGTTAGTGCACACTAATATTTAGCTAAAACGCTTAGCGCACCTTTGTAAAAGGAGCCCTAAGAATGTTATAATGCCATTGTATCGCTCCATGGTGCTACCTCTTCTGGAGTATTGCGTTCAATTCTGGTCACCTTATCTCAAGAAAGATATAGTGGTGCTAGAAAAGGTTCAAAGAAGAGTGACCAAGATGGTAAAGGGGATGGAACTCCTCTCGTATGAGGAAAGACTAAAACGGTTAGGGATCTTCAGCTTGGAAAAGAGATGGCTGAGGGGAGATAGTTAAGCTCTGGAGGATGTGGTAAGAGCGGATAGCTTAGCTGGTTTTAAGAAAGATTTTGAAAAGTTCCTGGAGGAAAAGTCCATAGTCTGTTATTGAGAAAGACAGGAGGGAAGCCACTGCTTGCCCTATATTGGTAGCCTGGAATATTGCTACACCTTGGGTTTTGGCCAGGTACTAGTGACCTGGATTGGCCACCGTGTGAACAGGCTACTGGGCTTGATGGACCATTGGTCTGACCCAGTAAGGCTATTCTTATGTTCTTAAGTGGTTAGTGCAGCTTGGTATAAGGACCCCTTAATATTTTATTTATGAAATTTTCCAAAATACAATTCAAGACTAACTTTTAAACTGAAAACAGGTCTGGATACATCAATATTTCATAGAACAGAAAATAATCCAAGTCTATCATCAAGTCCAATATACCGTCCTCCAAAAGAAGAGTGGATACAATTGAAAATCAAGCAGCTTCAAGAATTATTATGGAAAGCAATTTTAAAAAGAAGAAAAGGGGAACATCAAATACAGAAATACATTACACCTTACTGACAGCTTCTTCTTTCCATTCCTGAAAAATGACTACACATAAGTAGGTGGCAATTTATCACTTAGGAGAAAGTGATAAATTGCCACTCTGCCCCACTTTTGTTACCTTCACTTTTTTTGTGCTACTGCAGATGCTGCTGTCCAGTGTGATTGGCTGCCTTGTCAATCTTTTGTTTCTACGTGGATGCTTTGTTTATTATAGGAGAATGCTGCCATGTAATTACTATAATTGCTCTGTTAAATAAGCAAATACTTGGTTGGGGTGGCTAGGGGCCTAGAAGTTAATTGAAGGGGCAACAAAGCTGAAGATTGACCTAAGGTGACTAACACAAGCCAGTGGACCTGCTCAAAGAGTTAGGGGCTGATTCTTCAAAAGGTGTCTCTATTGTAGGTGGCGGTAGACTTCCTACCACCATCTCACCAGCCAATTGGGATGCACGTGAAGGATGCCTATAATAACAATATAGGCATATGACTCACACCTACGCAAGCGTCTAGGCATGCCTACTGATGCCCAATGCAAGCGCTGGTGTGGTTTCCACCAGAAGTAGCCTAAGGTGTCCGTAAGCGTCCTTACGCATCTCTGTAGGCACGAGACAGAGATGCATATGTAGGCCTGTAAAATACTGAACTACATTTAAGGCATCTGTGAGATTTAAAAAAGACGCGATTCCCTAAAGGACACAAATGCATGATCGGCAGCCACCGAAATCGGCATTCTGTAAAGAATCAGGCCTTTAATGCTCACATAAATACAATAGACTGTCTTGTATTCTCAAGACAGACACTGTTTGTGTACCAAGACGGACACTGTTTGTGTACATATTCCACAATTTTATTTTTTATAATTGTTTCCACTGAGGTCAGGCTTACTGGTCTGTAATTTCCTGGATCTCCCCTTGAACCCTTTTAAAAGATCGGCATAACATTGGCCACCGTCCAATCTTCAGGTACTACAGATGATTTTAGCAACAGGTTACAAGCCACTAAACAACAGATCAGCAATTTAATGTTTGAGTTCTTTCAGTACCCAGGGATGTATACCATCCAATCCAGATGATTTATCACTTTATAACTTGTCGATTTGGCTTAGTACATCTTCCAGATTCACTGAGATTTCTTTCAATTCCTCTGCCTCTGCCTTGAAAACCATTTCCGGATCAGGTAGATTTCTTACATCCTCTTCCTTAAAGACTGAAGCAAAGAATTCATTCAGTCTCTCCACTATGGCCTTATCCTCTCTGAGTGCACCTTTTACTCCTTGATCATCCAACAGTCCCACGGATTCCCTCACAGGTATTCTGCTTCTGATGTACCTACAAAAAATTGTTACTATGAGTTTTTGCCTCTTTGGCAAGTTGTTCTTCATATTCTTGTTTAGCTTTCTTTATCAATGCTTTGCATCTAACTTGCCAGTGTTTATGTCTCTTCTTATTTTCTTCATTGGTATCCTTTTTCCATTCTTTAAAGGATGTTTTCTTGGCTATAATAGCCTCTTTCACTTCACCTTTTAACCATGTCAGCTCTCGTTTCCTCTTCCTTCCTCCTTTTTTAACACATTGAATATAGTACATCTGGTCTGGGCTTCCATGATGGTATTTTTAAACAACATTCTCACCTGGTTTATACTTCTGACCCTTGCTGCAAATCCTTTTAGCTTCTTTTTAATCATTTTCCTCATTTTATCATAGTCGCCCTTGCAAAAATTAAGTGATGTTACAGTAGATTTCTTTAGTAATGTCACTCCAGTTATTAGCTTAAATTTGTTCATGTTATGATCACTGTTTCACAGCAAACCCAACACAATTACCTCCCGTACTATGTCCTGCATTCCACCAAGGACCAAATCTAAAATATCTCCCCCTAATATCAGTTCCTGAACCAGTTGCTCCAAGAAGCAGTCATTTATGACATCTAGGAATTTTACCTCCCTAGCAGTCCCTGATGTAACATTTAGCCAGTCAATGTTGGGGTAGTTGAAATTTAGGTGGTGATTTCTCATACTCTCATCTTATTTCTGTGGTAGTTGAAATCACCCATTATTATATTGTTGCCCAATTTGCCAGCTTTCCTAATCTCTGAAAACATTTTATCTGTCTGCTCACTGTGTCCTGGGGAACAGTAGTATAACCCTACCCGTATATTCCTTCCCTTTACACATGGAATTTCTATCCATATGAATTCCATACTGCTATCTGTGTCATACAGAATGTTTATTTTGTTTGATTCAATTCCCTCTTTAACATATAGCGCAAGCCCCCTTCAATTTGATCCACTCTATCCTTGCGGTATAATTTGTACCCAGATAACACAATGTCCCTTTGATTGTCCTCCTTCTACCAGGTCTCTGAGATGCCTATTATATCTACCTCATCATTCAGTGCTATATACTCTAAACTCTCCTACTTCATTTTTTAGATTTCTAGCATTTGTACACAGACATTTCAAATTGTGTTTTTTCCTTGTATCTGCAGGCTACTGATAAGATGACAGGGATAACTTGATATCTTTACTCTGCTTCTCTCTTAAGAACTCTTGGCTTTCATTCACCATTATTAAAACCTCTCTGTTGGGATTCCCTAAATGTTCTGATTCAACAGTATCCTTCAAGGATACTCCACACTGAACCATCTGCTCCTGGGTGACTTTTGGCTCCCCCCTTCCCTCCAAAAAATCTTAGTTTAAAAGCTTTTTAAATTTTAGCACCAGCAGCCTGTTTCTAAGAACCCATTCCTTTCAGATCTCTGGCTGTCATCACCAAAACATACTAGGGACTTCCCCAAGGCACACTGGTTGAAAACTATCTATCTAAGGCAGGGATCTCAAAGTCCCTCCTTGAGGGCCACAATCCAGTCAGGTTTTCAGGATTTCCCCAATGAATATGCATGAGATCTATGTGCATGCACTGCTTTCAATGCATATTCATTGAAGAAATCCTAAAACCCGACTGGATTGCAGCTCTCAAAGAGGGACTTTGAGATCCCTGATCTAAGGCAATTGAATCACAAAGCTTTGGAGGGGTAGACATGAAATTGATGGTAGAAGCAGAGGAAGAAGGTAGCAAATATTCATTAGAGTTCTTGAATCAGCTGCAACACTAGTGGGAATCAGGAGGATGATCTATGATCTCCTGTAATCCAACAGCCAAGCTAAACAGAGATTTCATTAAGAGGAAAGTACCAACTGCAGTAGCTTTCAGTGAAAATATGAGAACAATTGTTTGCTCCCATCTTTACACAGGGGCAAAATACGTCAGAGGCAAGTATAGGGTAAGGAGAAGCAGGAGACCAGCATCAGGTAAAGCCAACAGAGATCAGTGGCAGTCATAGAATCAGATAAATCATCTTGTGAAGGATTTCCAGAATCACCAGATATTGAAAGTTTTGAGGTTGAGGTTGATCTGGAAAAGCTACTTGTTATTGTGATAAAGAGGTCTTTATTGTCAAGACCAAGAGAATCCCACAAATAGAGCATGTAGTAGAGAACATGAGAGATTCCCCTGGCTTTTCATATTCTGTTTGTCTTCAACCATGGTTGCAGCAGAAGTAGCCCCCAAAGATGCAGAGAGAAAATCAAATACAAAATTACAGGTAAGGACACATACCAAGTTTCCAAGTTTTATTAAAAATTTGATAAAACGGTTATATAATTTCTAAGTGATTTACATTAAAATAAATGATACATACAAAGAAGACATATAAACAATACTTATATTAATACTGACTTACAAGAGACACCAGGGAAAAAAGGGGGAGAACTACAATTTTTAAAAGCAAAGAGACATTCAAGGTAAGCACATTAAGGGAGATTAGAGTTTTTCAAAAGGAAGCATTGTCAGAAGGCTGTCAGTAGAGAGAAGATAATGGACCATCATTCAGTTAGTGGAATACTGCCTCATTTGCACAGATAACCCCCATTCAACTGGGTTCATAGAAGGATACTGATATTAGAATGAGAACTTCATCCAGCACTGCAAGCAGCAGTGAAAGAATAGATAAAGAAAAAGTCAGTGTGCCAAGCTCAGCCCCCAGCTTCTTCCCTCAGTGAAGTGGCAAATGAGCAGAATCAAGGTGCATATAAGCAAGTCTCCATGGAAAAGATAAGATGGGGATCAGCATCACTAACCAGAGACCTGAAGCAGGCAGCATTAAAGGTGGTGAATCAGTCTCCATCATGCCCTGCAGGTCATTGAGAGAGCATACTGTTTTACATGGAAAAAATGTAACTCTATTTAATAGGATGGGCATGAGAAAATGTTTTGATTTGGTTACCCTATGGTTTGTTTACAGGTAACCATTGGTCTCACCCAGTATAGCTATTCTTAAGTTCTTGTCGTTAATAGTGACATGAAGTCTGAAAAAGAGGCAAAGCAACATCAAAATTGACAAAAGAGGGATCATTTTTTTCTTCTCTTGTCTTCTCTCTCTCTTTCTCTTTACTTTACTTTCTTAAGAATTGTAGTTTCTTTCCGATATTAAATTGTAAACTGCTTTGAGTGTCTCCTTTTTAGGTGATATTCCAATAATTTTCTAAACAAGAAACAAACAGTATATTGGCACCAACATTGGTATAAAATTACCAAAAGGATGAGAGAAGGGTAAAGTGGCACCAACGTTCACTAGAAAAACCAAAGGCCCTGTGAGAGGGGCACTGATATTAGTCAGAAGACCTACAGGCAATCAGGATGATAAGTTTAGTTACTGCTGCTCTGTAGGTATGGGGGTTACCTCACAAAAATTTGACCATCAGAAATCAGTGGACAGGTCAGCATTAAAGTGGCATCAGTACTATTTCTAATTTATTTTAAGGCAATTTAAACATGTCTTTTGCAAGGCCATATTATCAACAATAATCTGAAATTTAATTAATCATACAAAATGAAGCACAAAAAAAATCAGCTACAATAACTGTATTAAGCACTTATATAGTGTGACAAATCAAATATTGGGTGTGATATAATTATGATTATTTTTTCAGCATAGGTGCTTTGATTGGATTGGGGGTTGCTGCTTTGGTGTTACTCGCATTCATCATCACCGTCTGTGTGCTTTGCTATTTATTTCTGTATACAAAACCACAGAGACTAGACTCTGGCCTGAAACTACAGCATCTGGATTCCTCATCTATCAAAGAAGGTAAGTGAACAGACATTTCTTTGCCAAGTATCTGAACTATGGTTAAGAGAATAAATCACATTCAGCCTCTGGCAGTATTCAAATCCAGGCTGAACACCCTTTTTTGAAGCAGCTTTTAAGTCTTAACCCTACCAACTAGTAAAACACTATACAGTGATATCTTGGAATCCAAACTTAATCTGTTCCAGAACCCCGTTTGAGTTCCAAATCATTCGAGTTCCAAGACAATTTTTCCCATTTAAAATAATAGAAACTGGATTAATCCATTCCTGGGTCCCACAAACTCAATTTCTATCAGTAAATACACTGGATTTTAAGATACAATATTAAAAATAATAATACAGTACAGTATTTTCCTCACTATACTACACAAAGGCGAAATCACATGAGGTGCTTTCACTAGAGCTTCCGACAATGAACTGAACAACGTATGGGTGGCCCGAGCACTGGGGAAACATATGCACAAACGCACACGAACAACGTGCAGGGTGTTCAGATTCCAAAGCAGCATTCGGATTCGGGAGCAAAATTTGCTTGATTTTGTTGTTTGGATTCCAAGTTGTTTGAGTACTGGGGCGTTTGGATTCCAAAGTATCACTGTATTTGTTTATCATTCCCTCTGTAGTCCTCCCTACCCCTTCATCCCTTTGTATTTCCCTACATTAGCAGCTTATACTGATTCACCCTTTTGTCCACAGCTCTTTTGAGCAGGGATCGTCTCTTGAGTGTTTAATTTACAGCGCTGCGTACTTCAGGTAACGCTATAGAAATAATAAATAGTAGTAATAATAGTAGTGATAGATATAGCAGCTTCCATTGAGATTTCTATTGTTCAACTGGGTGTAACCTGATTTGTTTTAAACTCACAATTTGGGTCTGGCTTAGATTTACCTGGTTTTCTTTGTCTCTGCATTTTTTTTCTATGAGGTAACTAAATTTTAGGGCCAGAGAAGTAGTCTAGTGGTTCAACTATGAAAGTCTTTACACATAAACACAATAAGTACATAAGAATTGCCATACTGGGACAGACAAAAGGTCTATCAAGCCTGTATCCTATTTCCAACAGTGGCCAACCCAGGTCCCAAATACCTAGCTAGATCCCTAGTAGTAAAACAGATTTCATGCTGCTTATCCTAGGAATAAGCAGTGGATATCCCCCAAGCCATCTTAATAATGGCCTATGGACTTCTTATAGGAAAGTATCCAAGCCCTTTTTAAAAACCCACTAAGCAAACTGATTTCACCACATTCTCTGGCAATGAATTCTGGAGTTTAATTACATGTTGCGTAAAGAAATATTTATCTAGTTTATTTTAAATCTATTACTTAGTAGCTTCATTGCATGCCCCCTAGTCCTAGTACTTTTGGAAAGATTGAACAAGCAATTCACATCTACCCTTTCCACTCCACTCAGTATTTTATAGACCTCTATCATATCCCCCCTGAGTCATCTCTTCTCTAAGCTGAAGAGCCCTACCCACTTTAGCCTTTTCTCATACTTAAGTCATCCCAACCCTTTTATCATTTTCATCGCCCTTATCTGTACCTTTACTAATTCCGCTATATCTTTTTTCAGATATGGCAACCAGAACTGCACACAGTATTCAAGTTGTGACCATACCATAGAAAGATACAAGGGCATTATAACATTTTCCTCTTTGTTTTCACATTCCTTTCCTAACTCTTCCTAACATTCTGTTTGCCACCGCACATTGAGCTGAGGATTTCAACATATTCTCAACAATGGAATCTAGATCCTTTTCCTGGGTAGTGATGTAGGGGTGGTTCCTTCCTCACACACCTGGGGTTAGGTCTCTATGATGTCACAAAGCCTGAACCATCTTTTGCAAGAAGAGAAAAAAGAAATTATCTTTGTTGCCTGCTGCCTGGCAGGTGCATTCTGGACTTGTTTATAAGAACTCTGTGTTTCTTCAGTCAAGGACATCTGCCCAGCTCAGCTCCTGAGAAAGTTGTAGGAGGAATTAGCTTCCATGTTCGGTATGTGTCTCTCTCTTATCTACTGAGGCACCTCTCTGGAAGGCTGGTACATGAAGATATCGAATGGCTACTAATTGGTGAAAGACTACTAATTGGGACTGATGCTGGATTGGTCAGAGGGAGGTCATCTGATGAAAACTAAGGAGAAGAAGGCTAATTAATATTTAGTCTGTGCTGAGGTGTAAGGGAACTTGGATCTTAGCATATGTCTCTCTGCACACCTTCTATAATAATAAAAAATCTGATGTTACCTCTTGTAATTAGCTCTACAAAAGAGCGAAGAAATAAAGAACTGCTTTTGAAACGGACCTGGTTTTCACTTCACATAAGGAAACTGTTACTGAGAGGCAAACCTAATTTACAGCTTTTCCAGTGACTAACAGACTGTTCCTGATCAAAAGAATTCTATCTGCTGCTGCACTGAGGAGAAGAAGGATTCCGTTTCCCCGATTCTGCTAAGCCTAATCTGAGGGTGAGAGAAAGGAATTATATTTTCTTCCAGTGGGGCTAGAGAGAATTTTATTGTCTTTGGGATAAGGAAAGGTAAGCTCCGTGGTGATAAACTATTTTAGATTGCTGCTATTCAGGAATTATTATTATAAGGAATTACCTAGTGTGTAAGAAATAGTTATATTTGCTCATTTACTTAGGGATTATTGTGTAATAATTATGAAATGAGATATATGTATGTATAGAGACATTGTGAACAATAATTAGTTATTATTTACTGCTGGCTTGTGAATTATATTTTTCTATTTCTATAATAAAATATTTCATATAGCCCTGGTCTCTATTCTTAGAATAAACTGGCAAAAATACAGAATCCAAGGAGGTGTTTATGGGTTGCCTAGCAACGAGATATGCACTAATTTGTTATACCCATAAATCTACCTACAGTGACTCCTAACATAGAAATCAGCATCATGTAGCTATAGTTCATTTTCCTCTTTCCCACATGCATTACTTTGCACTTGCTCACATTAAAAATAATTTGTCATTTTGATACCAAGTCTTCCAGTTTCATAATGTTCTCTTGCAATTTTTCACAATCCCCTTGTGATTTAACAACTTTGTGTCAACATCAAATTTAATTATCTCACTAGTTATTCCCATCTCTAGATAATTGATAAAATATGTAAAAAAAACAACAGCGGACCCAACACAGACCCACTATTTACTCTTCTCCATTAAGAATATTGACCATTTAAACCTATTCTCTGTTTTCTGTCTTTCAACCAGTTCTTAATCTATAATAGGACATTACCTCCTATCCCTTGACTTTCTAAATTCTTCAGAAGTCTTTCAAGAGGTACTTTGTCAAATGCCTTTTGAAAATCCAAATACACAATATCAACTGGTTCACCCTTATCCACATGTTCATTCACCCCCATTTTTCCCAGCACCGACATCATACTCACTGGTCTATAATTTCTCGGATCACCTCTGAAACCCTTTTTTTAAAAAATCAGCATCACATTGGTCACCCTCTAGTCTTCTAGTACTATGCTGGATTTTCAATTCTATCAACACTCTGGGATGTATACCATCTGGTCTAGGCGATTTGCTACTGTTCAGTTTGTCAAATTGACCCATTACATCATTCAGTGTTACAGAGATTTGTTTGAGTTTCTCTGATTCATCAGAATTGAATACCATTTCCGGCACCAGTAACTCTCCCACGTCTTCCTCAGTGAAGACCAAAGCAAAGGATTCATGTAATCTCTCCGCTATGGCTTTGTCTTCCCTGAGAGCCCCTTTTATTCCTTGGTCGTCTAGTGGTCCAGCTATGTGTTTGAAATTGCATTTTAACTATGTTGTATTAATCTGATCATTAGATGTAATGTATATGAGATTGTATTTATTAATTGAAATTTTTCCTTTTTCTGTGTTGTGAACTGCCTAGAACTGCTGGTAGAGCGGTATACAAGAAAATAAATTGTTATTATTATTATTATTTTCTTTCCAACTTCTTGCTTTTAATATACCTGAAAAAGATTTTACTAGGTGTTTTTGCTTCCAGCACAATCTTCTTTTCAGGGTCTCTCTTTGCCTTCTTTATTAGTGCCTTGCATTTGACTTCACCATAGCAAATGGGAGTTATCTCTGGTACATAAGCTGATTTCATATGCGTAGCGCAACGGGATATCAGATATGACCTACGAGTATTAGCACTCTTCGGTTTGTATTTATGTCATTTCCTCATTCATCCCTGCGTAATGCATTTTTGTTTATGTTTTATATATAATGCTTTTTTTTGTGATTTTCTTATTCTTTTATACTTAATTAAATAATTTAAATAGTTTAAATGAACTTAGCTTCATAGCGAACATGCTTCAACTTTAGAATGAAGCTCCCCAGTGCCATTCATTCTAAAGTTGAAGCATGTTCGCTATGAAGCTAAGTTCATTTAAACTATTTAAATTATTTAATTAAGTATAAAAGAATAAGAAGTTCACAAAAAAAAGCATTATATATAAAACATATACAAAAATGCATTACGCAGGGATGAATGAGGAAATGACATAAATACAAACCGAAGAGTGCTAATACTCGTAGGTCATATCTGATATTCCGTTGCGCTACGCATATGAAATCAGCTTATGTACCAGAGATAACTCCCATTTGCTATGGTGTTGTCGTATTTATATATTTATCATAAATATTAAAGAGTGACGAGGATTGCATTTGACTTGACATTCCCTGTGCTGTTTACACTTATTTTCAGTCAGATCCTTCTTCCATTTTCTATAGGATTCTCTTTTAGCTTCCTTCACCTAACTCGTTAACCACATTGGCTACCATTTGGTCTTATTTCCTCCTTTAATACATGGAATATATCTAGTCTGAGCTTCCATGTTGGGGGTCACGTCACACTATGAGTGGGTGAAGAGGTGTTCTATGCCTGCTCTGGGGCTTGACCCTCCACTCTAGATAAACTATTTCTTGAAACTGATCTTGGGACCACTGTTCACAAACAAATTTCTTAACCTATGGACAGATATCTCATGAGATCTCAGGACCCTCACGTCTGTGAAATCCACAAAAAAAGACTGAGATCATGCATGGCCTGGAGCCAACAAGATGGTGGGGCTTGTGGCAGTTTCGCAGTTTACCGAGACAGCCCTGAGTGATCTTAAGGTGGCAGTTGCCCAAGCTCCACAGATGGATCAATTATCCTCTCAAAAAACTCAGCTGGTACAATTGTTATCTGATGCAGCGACCCGCATCACTGAATTAGAATGAGTGTTGACCATAGAGGATGCAACCTCCATCCATGCTGCCAACCTGGCAACTCTTCAGGAACTGGTTAAATTACACGCTGACAAGCTAGAAGACTTTAAAAATCGGTCACACCATGTTAACTTACGATTTCTAGGTCTGTCAGAATCCATACCAGAAAGGCGGCTGTTGGAAAAGCTGGAATGTTCTATGGAAGCAGAGTTTCCCTCACCCTTGGGCCCAACACACATAGAACACACATATCGGATAGGGCCAAGGCTTGGCTGTGTTCAGCGGCCCAAGGTGGTGATTGAGAGGTTTCATAATTATCAACATAAAGTGGAATTACTGCGCCAGGATCATGCCAAAAAAGACACTCTGCAGTATGAAGGAACATCTATATGCATCAGTCAGGATTTCTCGGCGGTCCTTACAGACAAGTGCAAACCATTCTATCCATTATGTACAAAATTGGTAGAATTGAAACAGTGCTTTATGTTTATATATCCAGTTATACTTAAAATTCATCACGATGGCACATGGAAATTTTTTGATACTGTGCAAACAGCTGGTGATTATGTCAACACTCTTTCCATCCTGGACTCAGGCATTGTTTGGTGCAGTTTTGAGTTGTGTACATTTGTCAATGATGCTGAACTGTTTTGTAGATCTGAGAGGTATATTTGATTTTTTGGTGAAGCATTTTCCTGTCCTTATGTGCTGAATCCCAGGATAACATAGGTAGTAGCATAGTGGCATGCTTCTGAGGTGGGGGGAGGGAGGGGGGGGGAGGTCCCCCTGGCATTTTTTCCATAACTTGAAACCTATCTTCTCCAAACGGGGGAGATGTACTGTGGGGATATAACTGGGATGGGTATGGTGCGACTACATGCACCAATATAGAGCAGATAACACATTTTCAAGAATTTATTATTATATTGGTGTCAGAGTCGATCTTTCCTCGGATTGAAGATGCAAAGATTGGCCCTATGGAGGTATCAGATCACATTTTAATATGGGTAGATATTTCTCTCGGGGGACAGAAGTGACCAGGTGACAGTTGGAGATTCCCTGCTTATTTAAGTGGAGATTCAAAATTTGTTGCTTACTTGCAAAAAAAATGGGAAGAGTATTTGCAGTTTAATTCTCAAAATCTTTATTACCCAATATTGGTTTGGGGGACCGCAAAAGTGGTCCTCCGGGGTGACATTATTGTTTATATTTATTAGTATTTATATACCATTTTTCATTACAACATCAGTGCAGTTTACAACAATTTAAAAGGAAAAGAACGCCAATATTTATAGGATAGATAATAGCATAGTAAATGACGGAAGATAAAGATCTGAATGGTCCATCCATCTGCCCATTAGTTATACCCATTAAAAATACATGATTAAATTAACTTGTCTCTTCTTTGATATTTCTGGGTCATAGACTGTAAAGTCCACTTGGTATTGTCCTAGGTTCCAAATGCTTTAGTTGCCATCCAAGCTCACTCCAGCCTATCCAACCATTCTGTTTGCAGGATATCTACCATAAAGTTTGGCCAGTAACATTCTAATGTTCCAAGTTAGTAAAGTTCCCATTAATGCCCTTCCCAGCCCATCCTACACCAAATCACCACATATGGGACACAGACCGTGCAAGTCTGTCCAGTACCAGCATTAGTTCTTTAATTTACATTCTTCATTTTCTAATTAGAAATCCTCTATGTTTATCCCACGCTTTTTCTAATTCTGTTACAGTTTTCCTTTCCACCATTTCCCTCGGGAGGGCATTCCAGGCATCTACCACCCTCGCCATGAAAAAAAATTTCCTAATATTGCTCCTGAGCCTTCTTCCCTGCAACCTCAAGTTACGCCCTCTAGTTTTACCATTTTCTCTTCTCTGGAAAAGATTTGGTTCTATATTAATATCTTTCAAGTATTTAAACATCTGTATCATAGCATCCTTCTGGCTACAGCCACCGCCTTATCACACTGTTTAGCTGCCTTTAGATCCTCAGACACAATCACCCCAAGGTCCCTCTCTCTGTCAGTGTTTATCAGCCTCTCACCTTCCAGCACATACAGTTCCCTCGGATTTCTAACCCCCAAATGCATCACTCTGCACTTCTTCGCATTGAATTTTAATTGCCAGACGTTAGACCATTCTTCTAACGTTTTCAGATCCTTTTTCATATTTTCCATTCCCTCCAAGGTGTTACAAATCTTGGTATCATCTGCAAAAAGGCTAACCTTACTTTCTAAACCTTCAGCAATACCGTTCACAAACATATTGAACAGAATCAGTCCCAGCACCAATCCTTGAGGCACTCCACTACTCACCTTTTCCTCCTCCGAGCAAATTCCATTAACCACCACCCTCTGGCGTCTGTCCATCAACCAGCTTCTAATCCAGTTCACCACTTTGGGCCCTAACTTCAGCTCAAAAACTTTGTTTAAGAGCCTCATATGAGAAACCATGTCAAAGGTTGTGCTGAAATCTAAGTAAATTACTCTAGCACACATCCTTGATCCATTTCCCTGGTCACCCAGTCAAACAATTCAATCAGATTCATTTGGCACGATTAACCTTTAGTAAACTCATGTTGCCTCGGATCTTGTAATCCATTAAATTCTAAAAATTTCACTATCCTTTCCTTCACCAACGTTTCCATTATTTTTCTAATAACTGAAGAGAGACTTACTGGCCTGTAGTTTCCCACTTCATCTCTGCAAACACTTTTATGAAGAGGGACCATATCCGCTCTTCTCCAGTCCAGCAGAACCTCTCCTGTCTCTAAAGATTTATTGAACAAATCTTTAAGAGGATCTGCCAGAACCTCTCAGAGCTCCCTCAATAAGCTGGGATGGATCCTGTCTGGTCCCATAGTTTTGTCCATCTTCAATTTTTCAAGTTGTTCATAAACACTTTTGGAATGATGCGGCATCCATTCCATTCTCAGGTATAACTTTGCTAACCAAATCACAGTCCTTCTCCATGTTTTTCTTCTGTGAATACCAAACAGAAGTATTTGTTTAGTACGTTTCTTTGTCCTCATCACTCTCCACATAGTGGTTCATTCCTTCTTTCAGTCTCATAATTACATGTTTTGTCTTTCTCTTTTCACTAATATACCTGAAAAATATTTGTCTCCCTCTTTTATATTTATAGCCATTTGCTGTTCCGCTTGCTCTTTCGCCAGATGTATCTCTCTCTTGACTTCTTTCAGTTTCATCTGATGTTCCTTTCTGTACTCCTCTTCTTGAGTTTTTTTTATATTTTACAAACGCCAATTCTTTTGCCTTTATTTTTTCCACTGCTACTTTGAAGAACCATATCTGTTTCTTTTTTCTCTTATTTTTATTTATTTGCTTCACATAAAGGTCAGTATCTCTTTTTATTGCACCTTTCAACTGTTTTTCCACTTCTCTTATATCTTCCCATCCAATCAGCTCTTTCTTCAGGCACTATCCCATGCTACTAAAGTCCTTTCATTTGAAATCCAGGATATGAGTTTATTTATTTATTTCATTTTCTATACCGTTCTCCTAGGAGAGCTCAGAATGGTTTACATGAGTTTATTCAGGTACTCAAGCATTTTTCCCTGTCTGTTCCGGTGGGCTCACAATCTATCTAGTGCAGTGATTCCCAACCCTGTCCTGGAGGAACACCAGGCCAATCGGGTTTTCAGGCTAGCCCTAATGAATATGCATGAGAGAGATTTGCATATGATGGAAGTGATAGGCATGCAAATTTGCTTCATGCATATTCATTAGGGCTAGCCTGAAAACCCGATTGGCCTGGTGTTCCTCCAGGACAGGGTTGGGAACCACTGATCTAGTGTACCTGGGGCATTGGGGGGATTAAGTAACTTGCCCAGGGTCACAAGATTGAACGCACAACCCTTGGGTGCTGAGGCTGTAGCTTTAACCACTGCACCACACTCTCCCCTCCTGTAGAAGTAATAGAAAGAGAAAAAATAAAATTAATAATCCATTGGTCGCAGCATAGTATGTTGCCTGAAATTAAGAAATGTAAGATTTTTAAACATATAAAAAATCTGCAGTCACTAAAATTAAGAAGAAAATGCCAAACTGAATAGGTAAGTCTTTAAGGAGGCTCTGAATTTTGAGTATGTAGGCTCGCAGCATAATTATTGCTTATATGTCAGCACATAGGAAAAGAATACCCTCCTAAAAAGTCGCTACTTGAAATGCTCTATTCTGAAATACCATGAGGAGTATCTTGCAGCACAAATGGCCTTGAATTCGCTCATTCATGACCACACCAAAAAGTCACTATTTTTTTTGTAAATATAAGTATTACCGATATGAAAATAAAACAGAGAAGCCATTTGACAGACTCTTCCGGAGTCTGTCATATGGGAAAACACCCTCCAGGGATTCAAGACAAAGTTGCTGGTAGGACGTTTGCTGGTAGGACTAGTCTCAGTTAGGGTGCTGGTCTTTGACCAGAGGGCTGCCGCATGAGCGGACTGCTGGGCATGATGGACCACTGGTCTGACCCAGCAGTGGCAATTCTTATGTTTTTATTGGCCACCATAACTAAGAACTGGCAGGAATTGAAATATACAACCCATCTCATTTACAAGATTATCCACGATAACCTCCTGACACAACCTGCAGATATCACAGATCACTTTTATCATTACTTTGCAGCCTTTTATTCCATTCCAGACCCTTATAGGGGGACCTGATATAACCAATTATTTGAAAGTTGCAGGCATGCCCAAACTCACTGATGCCTAGCAAACGCTGTTAAATAGGCTGCACCAGGGTAAAGAAATACTGAAAGTGATATAAGCTCTGAAACATTGTATAGCTTCCGGACCTGATAAGTTTTCACCCGAATTTTACAAAGCCCTCTCACTATTGTAGTAAGATTTATAGTTGTATTAATCAGTTACATAAACAAGTTAAGTGCCTGTCTTAGTTTTCTAGGGAAGACCATAATATCTCATCCAGGTCCAGCAAGCTTTGCTTACTTACACGACACAGAGACCCAGGCTATGAGAAATACTTTATTAGAAATATAAAAATATAATTCATAAGCCAGTAGCAAATAATAACTAAGTATTGTTCACAAAATATCCGAATACATATATGAAACTCAGTACATAATTATCAAACCATACTCAGTGGCGTACCTAGGGTAGGGCGGGGGGGGGGCGGGCCGCCCCAGGTACCAGCCCTAAGGGGGTGTTCCCGGCCTTGCCGTTCAGTCCCCCGCCACCCCCGAAGGACCGCTCGCCCCACTGACCTTCCTGCACCACCTGTGAAGCAGCCCGCAGCAGGATCGCGAAGTCAGCGTCAGCATCCCTGCGCTGCTTCCTGCGCCGCGATCCCGCCCCTCCTCTGACGTCAGAGGAGGGGCGGGACCGTGGCGCAGGAAGCAGCGCAGGGATCGCTGACGCTGACTTCGCGATCCTGCTGCGGCTGTTCATAGGTGGTGCGGGGAGGCCAGGGGGGCGAGCGGTCCTTCGGGGTGGGTCGGGGCATCAGGCCTTCAGGGTGGGGCGGGCGGGCAGGCAAGCAGGCTTTCAAGGGGGAGGGGGTGACAGGCAGGCAGGCAGGCCTTCAAGGGGGGACAGGCCTTCGGGGGGGGGGTGCAGACCTTCAAGGGGTGCAGGCCTTCAAGGGGGGCAGGCAGGCCTTCAGGGGGGTGCAGGCCTTCGGGGGGGGTGTAGGCCTTTGGGGGGGTGCAGACCTTCAAGGGGGTGCAGGCCTTCAAGGGGGGGAACAGGCCTTCAAGGGGGGAAAGGCAGGCAGGCCTTCAAGGGGGGGACAGGCCTACAAGGGGGGGGGGACAGGCCTACAAGGGGGGGACAGGCCTACAAGGGGGGGGGACAGGCCTTCAAGGGGGGGTGCAGGCCGTCAAGGGGGGTGCAGGCCTTCAAGGGGGAGACAGGCCTTCAAGGGGGGGAAAGGCAGGCAGGCAGGCCTTAAAGGGGGGACAGGCCTACAAGGGGGGGGACAGGCCTACAAGGGGGTGGGACAGGCCTTCAAGGGGGGGACAGGCCTTCGGGGGGGTGCAGACCTTCAAGGGAGTGCAGGCCTTCGGGGGGGGGTGCAGTCCTTCAAGGGGGTGCAGGCCTTCAAGGGGGGGAAAGGCAGGCAGGCAGGCCTTCAAGGGGGGGACAGGCCTACAAGGGGGGGAGAAGCTACAAGGGGGTGGTACAAGCCTTCAAGTGGGGGACAGGCCTTCGGGGGGGGTGCAGACCTTCAAGGGAGTGCAGGCCTTCGAGGGGGGGTGGTGCAGGCCTTCAAGGGGGGACAGGCCTTCAAGGGGGGAAAGGCAGGCAGGCAGGCCTTCAAGGGGGGACAAGCCTACAAGGGGGGGGGGAGAAGCTACAAGGGGGTGGGACAGGCCTTCAAGTGGGGGACAGGCCTTCGGGGGGGTGCAGGCCTTCGGGGGGTGCAGACCTTCAAGGGGGGGACAGGCAGGCAGGCCTTCAAGGGGGGGACAGGCCTACAAGGGGAAGGGACAGGCCTTCAAGGGGGGTGCAGGCCTTCAAGGTGGGACAGGCAGACCTTTAAGGGGGGACAGGCCTTTGGGGGGGGGACCATGATTTAGAAGTACACGGAGGGAAGGGGGTGTTCAAAGAGACATGCATATGCCAAACTTTGGGGGGGGGGAAGAAATAATGGGTCTGAAAATAGAGGAGAGGGAGAGAGATGATGGACCATGGGATTTAGGGAGGGAAGGAACAGAAAGGGAGAGAAATTGGACACAAGGGATGGTGTGGAGGAGGGATAGAGATACTGGATAGGAGGGTAATTAGGAAAAGAAACGGAGAGATGGTGGACTCTGGGATGGTGGGGAAGGAGGGAGAGATGCCGGATGAAAGGGTATTTAAGAAAAGGTGGATCTGTGGAGGGAGATGAAAAAAAGGAAAGATACCAGACTTCCTGGGAAGGGAAGGGAAATGGAAAGGGAGGACAGAGTTGGCAGATGGATGGTTAGCATGCAGAAAGAAGGAGACCCTGGCAAGCAAGTTATCAGAAGAAAACCAGAGCCTTGGACCAACAAGATTTGAAATATAACCAGACAACAAAAGGTAGAAAAATTAATTTTATTTTCTGTTTTGTGATTATAACATGTCAGATTTGAAATGTGTATCCTGCCAGAGCTGGTGTTGGACTGCAAACGTGAGCTAGGATTTAACAGAAAGAGGAAAAGTCCTTTTTGTTTCTTTATTTTATTTACACCACAGCGCCAGTGTGGTTAGGAGAAGCCAAAGGGGGTGAAAAAGCTATAAAACCCACCAGGAGTTTTGAAAAAAATCACCCAACTGGGCAGGAAAATCGAATTGAAAAACCAATTCAATAGGGCTGAATCGAATCAAAATTTTTTTTTTCCTGTATCTGGCAGCATTAGTTTGCGCTACTGTCTTAGACTTTAGGACCTGGGATTGGGGAGAGATGGCATCCTCAGTACTTTATAATGCAAGTGAAACGAGGATTTGGTCAGACTTTTGAAGGGTCTGCAGAAAAAAAATATTGTATAGGCCGGGGACATGAGACAGCAGGAAATGGGAACTTTTCTTCCTTCTATTTTTGTGAATGGAAAGGCTGAGGATGTCAGAGAGGTCAGTTAAAATATGTGCTTTATAAGAAAATATAATAATGTGTTTTATAAAGTTTATAGCATAGCTGGCCTACCCAGTGAGGTGTTCCTAGTGGTGATGGTGGCAGCGTGTCAATGTGTTGAGAGGAAGAGGTGGTCTGGGAAATTCTGCTGAGCAAACTCCGGGCCCATTTCCACCCCCCAGTTAGTCCACTCCACTCAACTGATTCACACACTGAGTGGGTCTTTGGGTGTTGTTTTGGGATCTCTTCCAGTGGTTTATCTCCTTCTGGTCCAAGGAAGGAAACTTTGTTATCCTTAGCATTGACCTACAGAATATGTTTGTAACAGCGCTGCTTGTGTGACATTAGACTATGTAGTGATCGAAAGAAAAAAACAGACCTTTGCACATTTTTGCACTATATGGTGGGTGTATGAGGAGATTCACATTTCCTGCACAGCTAAGTCCATGTGAAGTTACCTTGTGCTGTATTTGACATCTAGCAAGGTCTCTGTTTGAAAGGAAAGATCTAAACTTAAAAATGAAGTGGCCAGAAGTTATGGTAAAAGCAGATAGTGTAGCTGGTTTTAAGAAAGATTTGGACAAATTCCTGGAGGAAAAGTCCATAATCTGTTATTAAGACATGGGGGAAGTGTCTGCTTGCCCTGGATCGGTAGCATGGAATGTTGCTACTCTTTGGGTTTTGACCAGGTATTAGTGTCCTGGATTGGCTACCATGAGAATGGGCTACTGGGCATGATAGACCATTGGTCTGACCCAGTTAGGCTATTCTTATGTTATGTTCTCATCTGTAGGGGCCTTTGTTTTCACTTCTTATTTTAATGTATTTTTTTTCTGGGAACTTATCAGTGTTTTTTATAATGGGAACAAAAATGGAAGAGAATTAATGTGTGTGGAATGGGGGGTAACTAATTTCTTCAGCTAAATAATTCAATCCACTTCAAACAGACATAGGAGAACTTGTGCACCATTCACACACCCTCCAACCAAAAACGTCAAAAGAAAAAAACTGTTCGACAACCTCCTAGCCATTCGAGCTGCAACACTCGACCCCCAACTCTACAACCAATTGATATCAACCACAGACTGCAAAACCTTCAAAAAGAAATAAAAACCCTTCTATTCAAAAAACACATAAAACCGAACTAACACAATCGGAACTGTCCCAAGCATCACCTGCAACTACTCCATATGTACTTCTAATGTCATGACAATTTAGACATAATTTATGTTATGTTATGTTTGGAATAATGGTTACATATATGAGGTTCAATAAAAGAAAATTTTCACTGCCTGTTTCTATTCTGACCATTTATTCCATTTCATGGTTATTGCAAAAAAAAAAAAAAAAAAATTTTTTACATGGGGGGGGGGTGTCAAAAAATGATGGGCCCCGGGTGCCACATACCCTAGGTACGCCACTGACCATACTTGTTAGATAAATGAGTAAAACTAATTCTTACACACACTAAATAATTCCTTATAATAATGATTCCTGATTAGCAGCAACTAAAAATATAGCTTATCACCACAGGTGCTTAAGTAATCTTGTCCCAAAGACAATCGAATTCTCTCTCTAACCCAGCTGAAAAGACATATAATTCCTTATTCTCACCATCCAATTAGGCTGTAGCACAGAATCAGGTGAAATGGAAGACGTCTTTCCTCCGCTTAGCAGATATAGAAATTCTTCTGTGTAGGAACAGTCCGTCCTCAACTGGAGAAGCTGTAAATTAGGTTGACAGCAAAGGTTTCCTTTATGTGATGGAATCCAGATGTATAAAAAGTCCGGTTTCTCTCTCTCAGGCAGAGAGTCACAAGAGGTAACTTTTCAGGTCTTAATTATTATAGAAGAAGTGCAAAGAACATCTATGATAAGATGCAAGTTCCCACACATCCTAACACAGACTAAATTAATAATTAGGCACATTCCACTTGGTTCATCAGATGACCTCTCCGGACCAATCCAGAAACATAACTTAGATGAATAGCCTTTTTGTATAGAGTCTCGCTCAGGCCATGAAACAGAGGCGCCTTCGTTAGATAAGACCAGCACATGAGCCATGACTCCCCCAAGATTCACACAGGCTGAGCATGTAGGCATAACTGGATGTTCTTGACTAGAATACAGTTCTAGTACATACCCAGAATGCATCAGGCAGAAACAGCAAAGATGTTTTCTCTTCTTGCATGGTTCAGGCTGGAATGATTGCTTGCAAACAATGGTTCAGGCTTGATGATATCAGAGAGGCCTAACCTTCAGCTGCAAATAAGGAAACACCCCTACACTATCACTCATTGGCCCCTTGCTAGCGTTCTTTGAATGGGTGCATATACAAGGCAAATTTCCTCCATAGTCCAATGAAGCCACCATAACCTTAATACCAAAGCCAGCTAAACTCAGAGACGAGATTGAATCTCATCATCCTATCTCTCTACTAAATGTAGATCTTAAAATTTTTGCTCATGTCCTGGCTGACCACCTAGCCCCCATATTGCCCACAATTATTACTACAGAACAGGTTGGATTTGTGAAAAACAGACATTCAGTTTTGACTATTAGACGGGTTCTATTAGCCATGTCTCAAGCTCAAAAGCAGTACCTCCTCAGACTACTGGTAGGTCTTGAAGCTACTAAAGCTTTTGATAAAGTAAATTGGCACTATTTATTTAAATTACTAGAATATATGGGTATGGATGGCTGGCATTACAGATCCATCATAACCTTGTACACTGAACCTAAGACCTCAGTGCTGGTTAATGGTGTCTGTACAGCATATTTTCGCATAGAACAGGGCACTCGACAGGTGTCCTATGTTCCCACTTTTATTTATACTATACCTAGATCCCTTAATTCATACCCTCCTAAGAGATGACAAACTGGTGGGATTACCAGAGTGATCTTCCCAGTTGTGAGTCTTGGCTTTTGTTGATGATTTCTTCTTACTTTTGCGAACCCCCCCAGCGTTCCCTGATGAGAGCCTTAGAGATTTTAGATGAATTTCATTAATACTCGGGTTTAACTTTAAACAAGCAGAAATCTTTGGTTCTCCTGCTACAGAATGAAATCCTTCTCTTTAGTATGGGCAACACATCACTTAGGGCTCCTTTTACAAAGGTGCTCTAGCATTTTTAGTGCACACACCAGATTAGCGCACATTATAGTATGCGCTAGCCGAAAAACTACCACCTGCTCAAGAGGAGGCAGTAGCAGCTAGCGCACGAGGCAGTTTAGCGCGTGCTATTCTACGCGTTAAGGCCCTAACATGCCTTCGTAAAAGGAGCCCTTAATCTATCTGGGAGTAAAGATCCCACATGATCTCATTTAACTTTATAAATTGAATACAGAGGCTCTTTTGATTATACCTGCTCAAAAACTGACTATATGGTGCTCTTACCCTTTATCCTTGCTAGGCAGAATAGCTTTATATAACATGTTGGTAGTGCCACAATTGCTCAACTTACTCCAGATGCTTCCATTGCTGCTGTTGTGTAAGTACGACAATCAACATCATAAATCTCTATTATGGAGGGGTGAGCGGCCTAGAATTCCCCTGTCCATTTAATGTTGCCTACAGACCAGGGAGGCTTGGGATTACTGAGCATTCGGGGGTTTAATTTAGCCTGTCAAATATGACATCTAAATGACTGGTTTTGTACTACCACCCACTTCTCAGGGACGGTTGCAGAATGTACTTCTTATCATCCCTATCATTTCAGTTATCTGCTATACACTAGGAAATTACATGAGTTTAAGCAGTTACATAAAGATATCTTTTTACCTGTAATAAGAAAGTCTTGGAAATGTTTGTGTAAAATGCTTGCTATCTCTCCTCATGTAACTCCTTGTTTGCTTTTAGTGGGGAATGTTGATTTTTGTCCTAGTTTGTGTCAAGTAACAGTTCAGGATTGGCTTAGAAAGGCTTAACATAAGTCTCCCAAGTGGTACCTCCAGAAGGGACTCCACTCACCTTTGTGGAGTTGTGGAAATCCTTCGAGCTCTTTTCACAAGATTGGTACCTGTACCTCCAGTTACGACATTATGTTGCCACATTACTATCATCGGCTTTAACTGAAGACATTCAAGAAAAACTCTCAAAAGCTTTGGGGCTCATAATCAAAAAATAAAAACATCTAAAAACCCACCTAAATTGGTACTTGGATGATCAAAAAGACAGGTCGTCTATGCGCCGATAATCAAAATGGGTTTTAGATATACAGTCAAACTTCGGTTTGCGAGTAATGCGGTTTGTGAGTGTTTTGCAAGACAAGAAAAACATTTTCGCAAATCGTGACTCACAAACCGAGCATTGACTCGATTTGCGAGTCTCCCCACCCACTAACCAGCATCGCCACCACTCGCGAACGCCCGCCCACCCAAACTGAAGCCTTACCCCCACCTGGCACAGGCACGCAGCACCAATCCACAAAAGGTGCCGGTGTCTGAAAATCGTGCTGCTTGCCCGACTGGACCTTGAGCATCTGCGCATGCTCAAGGCCTTCTGGCTCTCATTCTCTCTGAGAATCTCGGAGAGAGGCGGGAGCCAGAAGGCCTTGAGCATTTGCAGATGCTCAAGGCCCAGTCCAGCAAGCAGCATGATCTTCGGGCACCGGCACCTCCTGTGGGTTGGTGCTGTGTGCTGGTGCCAGATAGGGGTAAGGCTTCAGTTTGGGCGGGCGGATGTTCGCGAGGGGGGGCGATGCTGGTTCATGGGGGGCAGTGTTTGCGAGTGGGGGGGTGATGCTGGTTCATGTGGAAGCGCATCAGTGGCCTTGGGGGCAGGGGGGTTTTATGGGGATGGGGTGGGGTGGAGCAGTGCCAGTATCAACATTTCCCCTGGCAGTTCCTCATCATATTTAGTACCTCATCATATTTAGTACCTTCATAAACAGTTTTGAGGTTTTCTACCTGCTTGCTTTGGGAAGTACTGGTCTCTGCCTTCTGAATCCAGGCTTGCATAGGTCTGCTTTTCTCCAAGGATTCAGGAATGCTGTAAGTTTGTGGCTGCCCCCTTTGCCTAGAGACCACACCCTTTTCTCTAGCTTGTAGCTGATTGCCTCTCAAAACACTTGTGGTTTTCTAGTGCTTTGCTAATGAGCCTGGATAGCTTCTCTGCTCACTAACCCTGCCCCCAGCAAAGCTGATTGCAGGAGCTAATCCCTTTGTGGGTTTTGCTATCACCTGCCTGGTACCTATAGTTCTTTGCCTTTAGCATTCCCTATACTAGAACTAGGCAAGTATAATCGGGTCACTTTTGGGTTGCCTTTCACTGTGGATAAATTCTGCAGAGAAGTTTCCCTAACCTGCCTGCTTCTAGGAGCAGGTTTAGGGATACTTTTAGAGCACTGCAGAGTTTCTTCCAGTGTGACAGGACTCTCCCTGTCACAATGCCCAGAGTAAAAAAGGGGCATTTTTGAAGGAGTGGTGAGGGTGGGAGGTAGGTGGGATGTAGGCTGCAAGTATAACCGAAAGTTTAATGAGACTGCCTAGATGGAACTTATACTTAGTGACTTAGGCGATCTAAAAAATAGGTCTAAATGCCCTGAAAGTATGCAAAGTGAACAGATAACCAGTGCAGACACAAAATACAGACCCTAACATACTCCCTCAGTGATCAATAACCCCCTCCTCCCCACATACACACACACTGCCAGAAAAATCAGAATAAAAACGTACATACCTGCCTGCAGAACATCAGCTACTGGCATAGGAAAGCCTAGTAGAGCTGCACAGAGGTGGCATAAGTAGTCTGAGGGGTGGGCTAGTGAACCATAGAGAGGAGGACCCAGGCCCATAAGCCTTTCTAACCACTGCATTCATGGTGAAACATGTGCACCCATCAAAAAAAACCCAAACCCTATTATGCTGCCATATAGGTGCCACCTGCAGCCATAAGGGCTATTGGGGTGGTAGACAAGTGGGTATAATAGGTTTTAGGGGTGTTTGGGGGGTCTCGCCATGACCTATAAGGGAGCTGTGGTGAGATGTTTATGTGGCACCCTTTTTGTGAAGTTCGCAGCAGTGCCCTGTAAGGTGCCCCACTACTATGTTGCCTTGTTTAGGTGGCCAGTCCATCACTTTGCTGGCCCCTCCAATGTCCAAAAGGTCTTGTTCTAGGTGTTTTTGACTTGGACAAATTTTTGGATGAGAATGGGGTATAAAAATAGATGATTTAGCAGTCTGAACAATCAAACGGCTGGACGTATAAGTAGATGATTCTCCCCCCCAAAATATTTTGGACGTATTTTTCGAGAATAGACTTTGGACATTTCTGACTTTGAGCAACTATCGACTTAGGCCCAAAATGAACTTAGGTGTATTTTTTTATTATGCCCCGCCACGTGTTTAACAGCTCAAATACTAATTCCATTGAAATTCCACCATAAATTTCTCCAAGAGGTAGCAGGAGACATGGACTGTGGTGCTGTTGCTCATAAATGGTCACAGGATCTACAGGTTTCCATAAAAGCCAAAATGATAAAACAAAGCGTCCAACATGGTGACAAACTTTTGCTTCAGGCTACTGAGAAAGAAAGGAATTAACAAATTTCTGCTGCGTGCATATTATGCTCTGAATAAGGCATTCCAAGCAAAACTTTATGCAGTAGATCATTGCGTTAAATGTTTGACTGAATATGCCACCTTAGGCCACATGTTCTGGAGATGCTCCCTTATCTCACTCTTCTGGACACAACTTGTTGCCTTATATGGCAGAGATTTGGAATTATACATGGCAGTTATACCCAGTTCCTTTTTTCTTTGAAAATACATATGCACCTGCTTTGCCCTGGATGTAAAGACTTCACTCAAAGAGCCATAGTGATGGGCCAGAAAAATATATTACAATGTTGGCCAACATCTATTATATCTCACTGGAGATCATTGATGATACAATTGGCAATTTTTGAAAGACAAGACATATCTAGTTTGAACTCAAGAGCAGGCATTATGTTATGCCAGTGTTGGACAGGCTTTTAGTACCACTCTAACCTCGGTCATTAGAAGTAAGATTTTAAGTTAAGAGGACTGGTCAAGGCACTTCTGCCATTTTATTTTTGTTAATGTTACTGTTGTTCCTTGGGAGGGAGGGATAGTTTGGAGAGTAGGGAAGGGTTGATGCACTAAGGGCTCCTTTTACTAAGGTGCGCTAGTGGTTTTAGCGTGCGCTTAGTGCACGCTACAATGCTGCATGCACTAAATACTAATGCCTCCATAGAGTTTGCGTTAGTATTTTTCGTTTAGCGCGTGGTTTGCGCATGCTAAAAACTCTAGCGTAACTTCATACAAGGAGCCCTATGTTACAGATTGTAATATGCAATTTTTGATTTGTTTTTGTATGTTTTTAAATGCTAATAAAAAGATTTAAATATAAATAACATCCACGCCTGATGTATATTTTTGACCTTTGCGACTGCACCTCTAAGTTTCTTTTTTAACATTCTCCTCATGTTATCATAGTCTCCTTTTTTAAAGTTATTGAAAATATTGAAAATGAATAAAGAATTTAAAAAAAAAAGTTAAGTGCTGTTGGCAAACTTTAACCTCTGAACTCTATTTTATGTTTATTGGTATTAGACCCCTGATATGTATAGACTTACGATACTTTGTATCGTAAAATTGTTCTGTAACTGTCATATTGTAACCTGTAAACTGTATTTTATATATGTTTATTTACCCTGTAGCCCATTCTGAGCTCCCTGGGGAAAACAGGATAGAAAACGAAACAAATAAATTGTATTAGATTTTCTGTGTAAACTTATTCCAGGGATTATATCAAATCTGATCATGCTATGATCACTGTTATCAAGCGACCTCAGCACCAATATTCTGCCTCTGCTAGTGACTCTGTAAAACTCAGGTAGGTCATGTTATCTTCTTGTGCCTCAGCCTCTGGACTTACCCGAGAGCAAGAAATTTCTCTCAATCTGACTCTTCTGGTTAACAAATTAAACATAAAATATTTGCCAGGCATCAAGTACATGTCAAATATCAAGATTTCTCTGACAATTCCCCCTACTACAAGACATCTTGCAGGATTCTTTCTGCATTTTAGACATAAAGGCCTAAATTCTCTATTAGTACGTTTAACTTAGGCGTGCTTTGGACGTCCGGTAAACGTAAATACCAATTAACTATATTTAGGCGTGAGATAGACGTCCCGCGAAATAGACGTGCGCAAAATAGACGTCCCTCGTCGCGCAAAATAGACGTCCCTCAAAATAGACGTGCGCAAAATAGACGCAGGTTTCTGAACCGTCTCTAATGGACCCGTGATAGACCTGAGTACGGGTTTGTTTTTTGTTATTTGTTTTTTTTAAAAATTATACTTTATATATACTCTTTATTATCACACATTCAGCATTGATAAGTATAGGATGATGAAAAACATAACTAAAACACTGTATCAGAATTGTACAATTTACCATTAATACAAGGAAAAGAAATATGTTATGTTTCAAAGGAAAACTAGAAAATGAAACGTACCGAGTGGGTGTTGAACTTACATTATCAGTAATGGAAGGTGGGAACCAGTAGATGTGTGCTACACAGAAAGCTATACAAGAATGTCATACTCACCTCATATTAGAAGTGGAAAGGATAGGACTTTGAACACCATATAGACTTTTTATAAACTTCGTTTAACTTCCACAAAGACTGGCAGGAAAGGCACCCTAAGTCATCCAATAAGCTTTCTCTCGATTTGCCAGAGACATTATTTCAGAGAGGATAGTTTAGAAGTGATATCTTGCTCCAAAGAACACTCTCCTGGTCTTAAAACATTCCTACTATCAGCTCATTCTTCACAACAAGAAACAGAATCAAAACACAGATTAAACCTGAATGTGGCTTCCAGTTCACAGGAAGAGGAAATAGCAAGCAGCACAATGCTGATCTCATTGTGACATCATCAAGGTGCACCTGGAAGGTAGATATACCACAAGTAAAAGACAAGCCGGGACTTGAACTCACAACCTACAGATGATCAATATAGTGCTTTTACTCACTAACCTACACTTGTGTCTCTGGTTCCCCTGTCAAAGCATACCTTAGTGATGCAATGATTACCCCTTGTCAAATCTTGTACCTAAAGCCATTTCTGGAGACTCCCATTCCCAAGTCCCCACCATAGCTCAGTGCTTAAAAGCACTGCCTGTATCTTCCAAAGGTCAGGAGTTCAAGTCCTGACTAAGGTTACCAAAGACATAATATTTTTTTTTTCCACCCACCCAAACATGCATGTGAACCTCACTTCCCAATCTTCACTTATTTAATTTGTCATTGTGTTTGGTGGAGGTGGTTCATTCTGCTGTACTTTTTTGTATAACAGCGATATCGGCGTGGTTTAGGATGTAATTAACAGTGTTGATGTAGTGCGGAATTGCCACCGTAAGCACGCCCAAGCGGCACAAACACGTCATCGCGTTTTTTTTGCGTTGTGACATCATAGAATCGGCTGTTCTTCATACGCAGTTATTTCCTCTAAAATGGCAGCTAGGAGACAGCCAAATTTCTCCACAGAGGACTCCAGGCTGCTGGCCAGGCTCTTTTTAGGACATGAGCACCACTATTTTAGAGTGGCAGGCCATCGCAGGTCATACCTGCAGTTCAGGGACTCCTGGACCCGCCTGACCCGGCGGTTCAATCGTAGAGCCTCCTGTCCCAGGGAAGTAAGTATTCCAAGTCAGGCCCTCACAAATAATCATGTAAAATGTAATGATGGAAACCTGTCTCAATCAAATTGTTCATGTTTTTGTGGGCAAATTTTGATTCCTTTTAAAAACTACAATTGTGCATAATAAATCTTTTACATTGAATACTGAAATTAAAGCACATCCCAAAGGAGCAGTAGTAGGATTTCAAATGTCAAATTCAGCTCCTAGAAGGCATCTATTCCATTCACAACATGCACACAACTAATTTTTGGGTCACAAGCTTCGCATTTGTAATAGAAACATCTTGAAATCAACTTTGCCAAATTGCTGCTATGTCATTTCAAATACCTTCACCTTTCCTGGATCAATCTGCTGGTCTAGGGAGATAGTGGCATGACGTTTAAAGTGACAGCGTCAGTACCCTGACGTCAGGGGTTTCAAGCCACGCTGCTCCTTCTGACCAAACTATGTTATTGCCCCTGCTGTATGATTGTAAGCTCACCAGGACATGCTGTAATGTGGGGCAGTGCTGATAGGCTACAGCCTCAGCACCCTGGGGTTGTGAGTTCAATCCCACACTCCTCCTTGTGATGCTGGCCATGTCACCTCAAACCCCCCCCCCCCCCCACTGTCCCAGGTACAGTAGAGAGATAGCGATGCCTCCAGCACAGAAAGGGGAAAGAGCTGGAGTACGTGAATACATTCATGTAAAACATGTGGCAGAAGGGGGTAGAGGCAGGCAGCAAAGCGGATAGCGGCTCTTGGAGGGCAGCGTGCTCCATTTTTATGTGCTTATAGAGGTCAATACTTAAGTAAACATGTTATGCCACAGTGCTAGATGGCACTCATCATATCCCTCCCTCTCTGTTCTTTCTCTCTCTCTCTATTATCTAGGTTGAGGATCTCAGGAAAAGGGGGCGGCTGCTGAGGCGCCAGGAGCGGGCCTTCCTTGAGGGGGTGAGGGAGGAATTGCGTGCTGAAGCCGGTGAGTAATGAGTCCAGCGTGTGTTTCTTTGTGATCAGCCTACCAGAATAAATAGATGAAAATGCTTGAGTAGCTGTCAACCATTCTTAATCATAAAATCTGCAGTAAAGCTGCTATTGTGATATCATGTCACAATGGCTTTATGGTGTTCTACTTGCCTCACTTACTTACGCTACATTTTGATGTTTACAGTGGAGTAGGTGCTTTGCATCCTGTTATTAGCATTTGAAGAAAATAACGTAGTAAATAATGTCATGTTCAAAAGTGTTGTTGACATATCTGACTGTATCCTATTTCTCTCTTGTCAAGCAGCACCGCAGGCACCCCCTCAGGAGGCCCCGCAGGTGATGGAGGGAGCCCCACCCTGGTCCTCAGCAGAGGAAGAGGAGATGGAGGAGGAGGAAGAGGAGGAGGAGGCCTGGCAGCCCTCAGGACCGCCCACACCACCACTGCCCCCTGGACCTCCACCACTGCCACCTGGACCTCCACCACTGCCCCCACCACTGCCCCCTGGACTGCCTGCCCCACCACTGCCCCCTGGACCCCCACCGCCTGCCCCACCACTACCTCCTGGACCACCACCACCATCCCCTGTTGGACCTTCCCCTTCCCCCACCCACAGCCCTTCCCCTCACTCTCCTGCCCTTCCTGTTCCCATCCCACCCCCTTTCCTTGCTGTTCCCCCCCAGGAGCAGCCCGACCAGCCTCAGGAGGGGGCAGCCAGGGAGATGGCGGCCTACTCTGCCATCTTGGAGGAGGTGCAGGTAATGAGAGGGTGTGTGGAGAGGATGGAACATGCCCTCTTGCGGCTGGTAGCCGAAAGAGGGCATGGTGCCAGCAGCCATACACCCTCTCATTGACTGCACCTCCTTCCGCCCCCCTCGCCTGAGGTAGCTCAAGCTGCTCTTGGGGGGCACCTACCCTCTTTCCCTGTGTTATGTGTATGTAAATAGTTATTTAAAAAAAAGTTTTAAGTTTTTAAAAGTTTTAAAAAGTTTATATTTTAATAAAAAAGTTGGTTATAGTTTAAACTTTCCTGTGTGGTTTTAACCATGTAGCATCAGCAGTTTAGTGGACAGAGTCCAAGGTAGATAGGGGTTCAGGAGGGACTGCTGAATGGGCCCTTTTCAATATACAAGAAGGTGACATATAGAAAGTTTGACAATCTTTATTGGGGTCTGTCATTCATTCTATTACCTGCTAGCCACTCTGATGTCAAATCATTGCAGAATCTAGGAAAAAAGTAAGTGAATGCAAGGGTATATGCAACTATAGGTAGATAACGACATCTCAGCTATGATGTGCAAAATAAGGCAGTCCCTGTTCCAAAGTAAATGGCTACATAAGGAAGAAAATATAAGTCACTGTGGTAGATTTGTTGTTAAGGAATAGGGTTACTGCTACTAAGAGTTGGCTCCACACCAGGAGAATCCAAATGAGACATGTGGGTTTTTCTTCCTTTCACGGAAGGTGATGGAAGTAAAGGCCACATACCTCAATCTATCCTCCTGGTTCTTGAGCTGCACTATTTTGGTTAAGCAGGTGTGGAAACCACAAAGATGCTCACAGCTGCACTGCTCTCAGTAATACAAAACTCCATCTGACAATACTGCAGTTGCCTGTTTAAGACACCTGAAAACAGAAAAGAGGAGAAGCTGCTTTACACAAGGTTCACAAACAGGGGGTTCAACCCCCAAGGTCCATATCTATCCTCCCTTCCCTGAAGCAATGTGTTAACCTCATTTATGTTGAGCTGCTGTTTGTGTGCATATAACAGCAGGAATGCGTGCCATGGTGTTCTATGAGGCCAACATTATCAATTTACTATTGTTCCTGAAAGTCATCAAGGATACCTGTGTGAAGAGAACAATAGAAGTGTGAAACATTTATTTCACTCATCAGAAGAGTGACTCAAGTGAAGAATAGTAGAGTATCATTCTCACCTACAACTGTTTGGCTAGGTGCAAGCTGGTGTGCTGAGCTGATGAGCAGAGTTAACCTGAAATGAAGAATAGAGAAACTGTTAACAAAGATCTATGTCTCCAAAATGAAACACTGAAGTTGTGGCAGAACACACACCTAGAAGTAACAGAAGTGCTAACATACCTTTAGACTCCTTATTAAAAATGGCAGCCATTAGCCACTCATTAGGAGTTTTCCACCTGAACCATGTACACTGATTGGATGTCCACTGAATGGCAGTGTTCCCCCCCCCCAACACACCCAACCTGTTCTTATCAATGAGTTAGTACACAGAACCATTCCTCACCTGATTTTAACTTGCCTGTAATTTGATTCTACAAAGAATTAACTTTAGCTCTATGAGTAAACCCTCTCAGATGTATGAACACATCCATTTTACTTATATATCCATATTTCTACCAGCAAAATTTCTACCAGCATGGTCTTTATCAGTCTTCTCAGTCATTTTTGTCAGCCCTGTGGAATGAAGAGTAAGAGATATCAGAAATAAAATAACTATTATAAACAATAGCACACAATGAAAGCCCATAAAGAGAAGTCAGTTTTTGCTGGTTGGTTTCTTTAGTTCTATCATAAGGACACCTAAGTAGCTTACAAAATATCATTCTCACCTGGACTTACTATCTGAGCTACTTCTAGAAAAGATAAAACAACATATTAGAATGACATGTAGCTTGTTAATGGCTCTGTGGAATAGAGAGAAATGGGAGGCAGAGATAGGAAAAAAAAAAGTAAAAGACTAAGACAGAGTAAAGTCTCAAACATCTGCATAAGGAATAGAACAGAATAGAAAAGAAACACTGCTCACCTGGACCTTCTTATACCCATGCACGCCTAATTAACGTCTGACGTCAGTAGGACGGGAAAGGTTTCTCAATGCCTATTGGGCACCGTTCGGGTGCGGTTCCTTGGCCCGCTTCCTAACCACGCCTATCACACCTCATTGGCTATTCTAATGGGGGTGTGTTTGAACGTGTTCTACAAGTAGCCTGAAAAGATATCTTCACCTTACAACATGGCTCCAAAACGGAAATCGAATTTCTTGCATGGAGAGTTGCAGATATGGAAAATGGAAGTGGGGCAGACCATGACATTTTGAAAGCAGGGAGAGTGGTGGGTGTAGGCATCTGTGTGTAACCTGGCCTGGCCCCTTCTTTTCCCTAACAATTGATTCCCCTCCACACTTAACACAAAATTTAAGTCCTCAACAATCCCTCACACCAACACCCAGAAAAATCCATAAACGAAAGAAATACAGATAATGGGGGTGGGGAGGAGTGTCAAAGGCAGAAGGGAGTATAAAGGAGAACAGGCAAGTTTCATAGCACAAAGTTTCATCATTGAGGAAACGGAACACCACAAACACCAACTCACATGAGGGGGTCTTACATAGGGAAAATGGCTGTGCCAAAGCTTTCTATATACTAAGCACGCCTAATTAGCGGCGGACGTCATAGAAACCGTTAGGATTCAAATCTAATTGGATGTGCATTGGATGTGGTTTTGCAATATACAGCTGTAGTGACGTTGTAGTCATTTCCTTCACATCTCTAAGCTCTATGTTCTAAACAAAGTTACCTGTATAGCTCTATGCCTTAAGGCATTGCTTTTTTTCATCGTCCATACATCAGGGGGTTCAAGTCTTGAGTAAGGTTAGCAAATAGGTTATATTCATTTCTCAGCCAGGACACCTGGTAACTCTTTAGCCTTGCCTTTACATATCAATATTTTGCTTCAGCTTTTATTATGTGCAGCCCATTGTCTAATAGTTAATGCAACCTGTTCTCTCTCATGCTGAACACCCTCCCCCCACCAAAAACATCCCCCCCTAACTGGATCATTCTTCAACACCTGTCCAAGCCCTCTGAAGTTTGATTTAACTCATAGAAAACAAATATGAAATATGTATTAAAGAATTGCAGCACAAAGAACGCCTAAACGGAACCGATTATTTACAGTCCTATATGCATTAGTACAGTGCTTAGAATGAAGATTAGCGTGTGAGAAAAACGGAGCTCCACCTCACATGCATTCAAGCACACTTGGGAATATGGGTTTGGGGCTCAGTGAAAGCAGCCTACTATGACATTATAGCTAAACTCCTTTTCCCTTAGCACTTCACTAAGATATGATATGACAAGGGAACCAGAGGAATTGGAGCTGTGGGTCAGTGAGGAAAGGCACTCTCTACCAATTGTCCGGCCTTTGAGGGTTCAAATCCCAGCCTGTATTTTACTTGTGGCGTATCTGCCTTCCAGGTGCACTTTGATGATGCTTTCCACTTCTTATAGGAGTTGAATATAACATTTCTCCATTTAAACATGGCATACGTTGTTAGTTTTTATCGTGGTAAAGTATACATTTCTGAAATGGTGAAGAAATGGCAGAAAGCGGTATAAGCAAATCCAAACTGCTATAAGCACAAGAAAGCATTTGTAGCTCAACACGCTAATGCTCCTTTTCTGAGCTTTGCCATCTAAAACTCCCCAGTTCGACTCCCACCTTTGCTAATTTTAATAAGGTCCTAGTTTTTTGCTATTAGCTCTTATAACATTTCCCTTTGCAGGCAAACCTATTTTCAACTTACCATGGCTCGGACATCCTAAGCAGTGATGAGAGACACCTTTCCTCTGACAGCAAGATGACATTTGTGGATCGCCTGGTTAATGTGCTCTCATCACTGCTTAGGATGTCCGAGCCATGGTAAGTTGAAAATAGGTTTGCCTGCAAAGGGAAATGTTATAAGAGCTAATAGCAAAAAACTAGGACCTTATTAAAATTAGCAAAGGTGGGAGTCGAACTGGGGAGTTTTAGATGGCAAAGCTCAGAAAAGGAGCATTAGCGTGTTGAGCTACAAATGCTTTCTTGTGCTTATAGCAGTTTGGATTTGCTTATACCGCTTTCTGCCATTTCTTCACCATTTCAGAAATGTATACTTTACCACGATAAAAACTAACAACGTATGCCATGTTTAAATGGAGAAATGTTATATTCAACTCCTATAAGAAGTGGAAAGCATCATCAAAGTGCACCTGGAAGGCAGATACGCCACAAGTAAAATACAGGCTGGGATTTGAACCCTCAAAGGCCGGACAATTGGTAGAGAGTGCCTTTCCTCACTGACCCACAGCTCCAATTCCTCTGGTTCCCTTGTCATATCATATCTTAGTGAAGTGCTAAGGGAAAAGGAGTTTAGCTATAATGTCATAGTAGGCTGCTTTCACTGAGCCCCAAACCCATATTCCCAAGTGTGCTTGAATGCATGTGAGGTGGAGCTCCGTTTTTCTCACATGCTAATCTTCATTCTAAGCACTGTACTAATGCATATAGGACTGTAAATAATCGGTTCCGTTTAGGCGTTCTTTGTGCTGCAATTCTTTAATACATATTTCATATTTGTTTTCTACTTGAAAACGTTCCAAATCTTTAGCCATTCCTTTGCTTAAACTTATTTGAGTTCATCCTGACATGATACCTAATGAAGCACGGACAGTTCAGTCAAGCAGCTGTAGCTCTATCGGTTAGGAGCCCAGCCTGTGCTGCTAACATCCAGAAGTTGTGGGTTCAACACCCACCACGTCTTTTAATTGTGGCATATTACTGGAAGATGCAGATTGATGAGGTCACAATGAGGTCAGTTTTGTGCAACTGAACACCTCCATTTTGCAATGAGGGAAGCTGGATTGTTAAGGTGTGTATCTGTTTATTCTCTTTTTAAGTGCTGATAATGTGTGCTGGTTTTTCTTTGCTTTCAAAAGAGAGCCGATTGCAGTGCTGTTTGTTGAGACAAAAAAGGGGGTTGTAAAAGCCATGTGAAAATTATATTATGGTTTGGGATGAAATGTGGTTTGTTATCCATGCAATATAATGTGTTCCATTGTTATGGTGTCATTATATTTATTCGGACAGAGAAAAGATGAAATATACCTATTGAAATTCACTATTGGAATTATTGATGAAAAACACAGCGGACGTCTGCCTCGCGTCTAACAAAGAGCCGCAATTACGATAGTTGAAACGGCATTGAAATCCAAGCTAGACCAGGGTTTCTTACGTCTACATAATTCACGAGATTTAGACGCACGCGTTCGCCCAAGTAGCGCCTATCTAGCGTCCCCACTTGGCACGCCCAACGGAACGCCCATGGAACGCCCACGTCCAGAGCTGCAGACGGGACTATGCGTTCAATAGACGTTAGTTCGTTATGTACTACCTAGGGACGTCTATGTGTCGTTAATTACCCAATTAACATCAATTAAGACCCTTAACTCCGTAATTATTCACTTGCAGCGGACGTCCAAAGCACGCCTAAGTTAAACGCAGTAATAGAGAATTTAGGCCAAAGTGAATATCTGAGCCAGATCAAACACAGAAATCCTTGTCAGACTGGGAATAATTTGGATTTGGATGAGCAGAAGCAAGCCGTCTTGGACTTAATCCATGGCACATGAAGACAGACATCTGCTATACAATGGTTTTCACCTCCTAGCTTGGCTGCAATGCCATTTAATTTTGAACTGACTCATCCATCTGAGGCTTAAACTATTTTGCTGTTTCTCAAAAGACAAATATATATTAGGTTAATTTGTAGGCAAATAAAATCATTATATGAAGTATCATTCTCCAAACAACAGCTGAAGCATCTCTCTCATTTCTACTTTTGATGATTGAGTGATATTTCGTAGAGGTGTTTCTCTGTTTTTTGTTTGTTTGCTTTCTTTTCTACATACCTGAGCTGTATCTTAAGGTATTATAACATTGTTAAACAAAACTTGTGGGCTTTCCAATATTTCATTTATTTATTTATTAATAAACCAGCAAATTCACAAAATCATGGCAGTCTTATTTTGAAAACCAGCACAAAAAATACAACCCTTTGGACAATGTTGTTGCCAATAATGTCCAATCTAGAATCCAATCTATAATTGGCTAACACTCTTAATCCCTCGGGGAGAATGTTTTGAACTTAGAAAGATATAAAATAAAATAATGGACATCAGTATGAGCCCTTGGCATGCAAACAAGGGATTGTGGGCTCGGGCAGTAACTCATAGGTGACCAGCACCAGACATAAGTCTAAATAAGAACTGCCCCATACATAATTTAGTCCTATTTGATATTATCAATCTATCTATCAATCTATCTATCAGTCTTATTTTGAAATCAGGAGTTTTGCATTGCACAAGGCTTTTTTTTGTCAAAATATTAATCGAGGAGGTTTTTTCTGCCAGTGACTTAGGGCTCCTTTTACTAAGCTGCGGTAGCGGTTTTAGCACATGCTTAGTGCGTGCTGAATTGCCGCACATGCTAGACCTTAACGCCAGCATTGAGCTGGCGTTAGTTCTTTCTGTGTAGCGTGGGTTTAGCGTGCACTAAAATCCTGCATGCGCTAAAAACGCTATCGTGGCTTAGTAAAAGGAGCCCTTAATTTACCCCGCTGTAGCCTCTATTTAAATAGCCACCATGTCAGTTGGTGGAGGAGGGGCTCTGAGGCTTTTTCCTACCTCAATAAATATATACTGGAATAAAGGCTGTTTGTGTGCTGGCTCCTGGTTTGGAAATAACTCCATGCTTTTTGCTTTCTCCGGAAGGTTGGACTGCTCATCAGGAATATATGTCTACTGTGCATTGATATTTTGAGAGTGTTGTTCATTGTTCTAGGAAGGTGCAACCATCTGATTAAAAATGTAAAAACATGAACCATAATCCCACATTACAAAGTAAATGAAAATAGTGCAACAGTAAATCCAGCCTACCCTTCTACTGAACCATATAAGCCTTCTTGAAAACCATGCTCCGAGCTTCCACTGAAAAACTAACAAATTTGGATCCATAGAGCAGACGCAACATTAATAAAAAGGTCCCCTTACACATATGGGATAATCAATAATCTTTAACAGCAAGTAACTTCAATTACTTATCCTGTGATCTCTAAAATAGGCACCAACAATCAAAATGGTCTGTTTAATAATCTGGACCTATTGTATATTGTTCATGACTTTAAATGCCAGATATTTGATCTAAACTAAACTAAATTAAACCTTAAGTTTATGTACCGCATCCTCTCGGGCTCTTTTTACTAAGCTGCGATAGCGTTTTTAGCGCACGCTAAACCCGCGCTACACGGTTAGAATGCCAGCTCAATGCTGGCGTTAAGGTCTAGCATGTGCGGCAATTCAGCACGCACTAAGCAGGCGCTAAAACTGCTACCGCAGCTTAGTAAAAAGAGCCCTAAGTCACTGGCAGAAAAAACCTCCTCAATTAATATTTTGACAAAAAAAAGCCTTAGAAACATAGAAACATAGAAAGATGACGGCAGAAGGGGGCCACAGCCCATCAAGTCTGCCCACTCTATTATCCCTCCCCAAACTACCCTCCAAGGGGTCACGCACAGGTGGCATCACCTCTACAGGTACATCACCTCTACGCTTCCCTCGTAGAGATCCAACATGGGCATCCCATTTTTTCTTAAAATCTTGTATGCTGCTGGGCACGATCACCTGCTCCGGGAGATCGTTCCAATGGTCTACCACTCTTTCTGTGAAGAAGTACTTCCTGGTAACCCCATGAAATTTCCCACCCCTGATTTTCAGCGGATGTCCTCTTGTGGCCAAGGGACCTTTGAGAAAGAAAATGTTGTCTTCTACCTCTATGCGACCAGTGATGTACTTAAATGTCTCAATCATGTCTCCCCTCTTCCTGCGCTCCTCGAGAGAGTATAGCCACAATTTATGCAGCCTGTCCTCGTATGAGAAATCTTTGTGCAATGCAAACCTCCTGATTTCAAAATAAGACTGATAGATAGATAGATTGATCTAAAACTGAATTCTATATTCCACTGGTAACCAGCAGAGAGCTTTCTTAGTCTGTTTATTATGAGTGCAGTTAGGAATTTTGGTTAATAAGTGAGTTGTAGTATTGGACTACTCACAGTTGCTGTAATAATTTAACTGGTTATCCTATTTAAAACACATCGCAGTAATCCAAGTATGTAAGGTCAACTGTTCCATATCTAAAATGTTTGTGACCACCCAATCAATCATAACTAAAAATAGGCATTCTTTACAACATTTGTCATTTGATTTTTAGAAGTGAGGTCTACATCTATAATTACTCCCAAATTCCAAGCAGACTGAGTCATAGCCAAAGGAGCACCATCAATCCCAGACTGGACATGCAAAGATAACACATTGGCAGTAGAAAGGTCTGAGGAGAGAAACACCACCTCTGTCAATATAATATTTTTATGTTATTTTTTATACAAAAGTATTGTGAAACATTATAAAACTGCAGCTAAAAGGAAAGAATATCAAATACAATAATGTATTGGGCAATCAGATGCAGAAAAAAGCAAATCCAAGTCTACAATATAAAAAAAGAGGGTTCTTATTTAACAATACCCGACTGGTCCACATTTTGCCCATTCATGGACTGTCTCAGAGGTTAGAATATTATAAATCAGTTTCTATCACACTGTGTGCCATGGCACTGATGTGCGCTGAAGAGATTCTGGGTATACCACAAGAGATTCCAGAATTTTACAATATTTTTAATAATTCCATTCATAAATATACACTAGAATAGATTACATGTACAACGTGTTCACAAGAGTGTCAATGTTATGAGTGTCTGTATGCGTAAGGATGCAACTGCCCATACAAGCATCTTGATATGATTGGTACTTAAAAACTAACGAGAAGTAATTTTAGTTTTATTTTTTATACAGTAGCTATCCTCACTTGAGCAACAAAGCAATCAAGGCTTTATAACCACTTGGATCTTTTTATCTTTGCAAACTTGGATTTTCAGCTCTGACAGAAATTAATTGAAAAAAAGAGAATGACTGCAGATGATGGATGAGGACATGCTTGTCAACTATCAAGCCACATTTTGAGTTAATTTGCACTCAAAAGCAGGCACATCCATCGCATTGATTAGCAATTCTATCTACTTTAGTTCCACTATTGTTACAATTACCCATATATAGCTTAAAAAACTTTAAATAAATAACTCTCAAATTTCATTTTTTTGTTGGTTTTGCATTTTTATAATTTCAATTATGTTGTGCCATGAAAAACATTTGCTTTGTTTAGTGTGCCAGAGCTAAAAAAAAGTTTGAGAGACACTGCTGTAAATAAACCAATACTTAAAAACATACAGAAATTAAAATTATAATACAAACATACAACATAAATTGTATCAGGTCTCAGTAATGACTTATGTGCAAAGTGTGCATAAAAAGAGGAAAAATTATACCATAATGTGCCATTTGTATACTTGCAAATAATTTAAAAATAAGAAGCTTAAAACGTTGCATAAAGAGAGGATAGGTATTGTGTCAGAGTGGATAAAATATCAGTAATCAAAAAATGTAGCAATCTGAGTGGTGTGCTCTTTAAAACCAAACAGGAATATTATTGAAAGCATGCTGCATACAGTATGCCAATTTAGTATACAAGTTTGTACATACTGTCAAAAGGGGGTACTAAAACTGAATTCCCAATTGAAAGATTAGTATATAGCTCAATTCTAGAACACCAAAAATAAAAGACATATGGTAGATTTGAAGAGAAGACTGTTGATGAAGTGAAGACACTCACAGATCACTCTAGATACAGTAGATGGTACTGCAACAGAGGAAGGACCTAACAAGTGTGTGGTGCAGTGGTTGGAGCTACAGCCCCAGCATCCTGGAGTTGTGGGCTCAAATCCCGCAATGCCCCTTGTGACCCTGGGCAAGTCACTTAATCCACAAAAATACCTCCCTTATATTCAATTTTCAAATTCTTATTTAGTGCAACAGTAAATCCAGCCTACCCTTCTGGTTAACAAATTAAACATAAAATATTTGCCAGGCATCAAGTACGTGTCAAATATCAAGATTTCTCTGACAATTCCCCCTACTACAAGACATCTTGCAGGATTCTTTCTGCATACAAATATATGTGTGATTAGTGGAGATAAGTCTGATATGAGAAAACTTCATCACTTTTCTAATTAAGAATTTGAAAATTGAATATAAGGGAGGTGTTTTTGTGGATTTATGATTGATCTCTCTTTATCCTATATACATTGTTTTTGTTTTTGATCTACAAGTCACTTAATCCCCCAGTGCTCCAGGTACATTAGATAGAGTGTGAGCCCACCGGGACAGATAGGGAAAAATGCTTGAGTACCTGAACAATTCATAATCCGCATAGAATTGTAGGATATGCAGAATATAAAAAAAATATATATATATATAGCCATAACTATGTTTTGGAATGCAGACAAGACATACAGTAGCACAAAGGATGAAACAAAGATGACAAATACGAGAATGAGGTTGAATAAGTAAATAAGAGAGTCTGTGAGAGATCATGGAGGGTAGCCAACAGTCATTTAGAAATGCAGAACCAAGAAAATGTGGTAGAAAGATACAGAAACATTTCCCATTGTTTTGGGTGCCATAAGCTTGATCAAATAAAACTTCTAGGCGAACCTGGATAAGTTGCCTATACAAACCCGTTCTGAGCTCTTCTGGGAGAACAGGCTATAAAAACAAATAAATAAATGTTATATCTTATGAACTCCAGAAAGAAGCACTTTTTGGCTCAAAAGCAAGTGGAGGGGCATAATAAAAAAAAACATCTAAGTCCCCTTTTGGCCTAAGGCCTTAAACGTTGAAAGTAGAAGCAGGGAAAATGTCCATTATCAAAAAAACGTCCAAAAGGAGGTTTTTTAAAAATAATGGCCTGCCTCTACGTTCAGCTGTTTAAATGCCCAGACCACCACTACGTCTAAACTTATACCATATAATCAACCTAAAAAAAAGCCTAAGCTCCAAACATCCAAAACAAGGGCTTTTAGGCGAAGGAGGAGCCAGTCCTTCGCCTAAAAGCTGGATTCTATAACCGGTGTCTGTCAAAAACAACACCGGTTACAGAATCCACCCCCCCTCCCCCCTGATGACATCGGGGCAAGAGGGAGCCCTAGCAGTGTCTCACTTCCGGCTCACCACACAATTGTTTCCCATGTACTCACCTTTATAGGACCCCCAGGGACCTCTGAAGAAGACTTTTTGTCAAAACGCGGACTGTGTTGGGTCCTGTATCCCTAGCAGACTAGGTCCTTTAAGGCTCTTATGTGGATGATTTATTTTTATGTGGATGGAATTATTTTATGTGGATGATTTCAGTGTACCTTTGGAACTTTGACACTTTCAAGTAAAGTCTATTTAGGAACATCGTCACTCCATAGAGTTTTTTGGGTTTTCTCTGGATTTTCTTCTTTGTGGATATCTCGGGGTCAATTCCTTTTGCTTTTTGCTGATGTTCTGGAGACAGGTATGTACGTTTTTATTCCAATCTTTGTGGGGAGGGGGGTGAGAGGTGTTCAGTGAACATTGGGGGAGTGTGGGGGGAGGGGGTTACTTTGTCTCTGCAGTGGTTATCTGGTCACTTTCAAAATGTTTTGGGCTCTTATACCTGTCTTTACATCGTCTAATTCACAATGTATAAGTTTTGCCTAGGCAGTCTCGTCAAACATTCAATTATCCCCGCAAGATGACTAAGTCTAGGTTGAGCTAGTTGTGTCTCAAGGACTGGTACATAGGAGACTAGAAGTTGAGTTCAGTGGGGCCAGCAGAGCTTAAGTATATGATAGTAGTAAAGTTATTGAATTTCATGTGCACAAGAAAATAACTACTGTTACTATAGTATTACCTCCCAGTCAAGATGCAGAAGGTTAGTCTTAAGGGAATATTTTTTCAAGTCCTCAAGGTGAATTAAGAATGTCAATAGGTGAGAAGTTATAAAGTTGGCAAAATGGAAAGGAAAGAATAAATCTATCTGAAAAATAAATAATTTATGTATAAAAAGTTAGAAAAATACATGAAAAACAATGAAATACTAGTAGTATTATACTAAAAAAGACTAGTAGTATTATAGTAAAAAACAAACAAACCCCAGAACTGTTATAAGATCAATGGGTACAACTGAATTATTTTCTCTCGCATAATCTAGAACACAGTTCCTAAAATAATAAAAGCATATCCTTAGAAATCCTTTTTCAAATGACATACATTTTATGTATCAAGGTTAGATACCTAACAGGTCAACACTGCATTTACAATAAATGTGAAAGGCATTAGTGAATGAAAGAAGAAATTGCATAAGTGAAATGCCAAGTGTTTGTTACCATAGATATAGGGAATTCAATGCCTATTGAAGATCTGCGATCTGACTGTTCAAGGACATTTTGTGATAAATACCTCTTAATATGCAATTATTTCTGGCATGAGCCATGACATCAAGAGAAACCAATATATACATTATATGAAATTTCTCAAGTAATGTTTATTCAGTATGAGGGGGCCACTGAAAAGTTCTCAGCCCAACTAACAAAGTTGGGGCAGTCTTCATCGAGGGCTATACACTTAGGGCACCTTTTACAAAGATGCGCTAGTAGAGGAGGCGGTAGCGGCTAGCGCGCGTGGCATTTTACCGTGCGCTATTCCGCGCGTTAAAGCCCTAACGCACCTTTGTAAAAGGAGCCCTTAGTCCAGCGATTTTCCACTTTTTTCATTCCATATTATTCCAACGGAATGAAAAAAGAGGAAAATCACTGGACTAAGGGGGAAATTCTATATGGGACGCCAGTTTCTGCTGCCTCCCTGCACCTGTGACAGACACCTATAGTGAAGGCAGCCTGCCTCTGGGTTGTTTTTTTGTTTTGTTTTTTAAACATGCATCCCGATTGGCTGGTTAGACAGTGGTAGGACGCCTACTGCTGCCTAAAATCAGGATGCCATTTATAGAATTTGCCCCCAAGAGTATATCCTTCAATGGAGACAGCTCCAACTTTGTTGGTTAGGCAGAGAACTTTTCAGCAGCCCTTTGTATGTGCAGTTATAACATTTTGTGACAAGAAGATGAGCTGTTAACCAATGTAAATGTAAAGCTATTAATTAATTCTGTGCACCCATACTGACAAAAACATATGTAGAGTTTTTGATTTCGGTATAAAAGTTGCATCATTTTTGATAATAAGATTATATTTTGGATTTATTTCTCTGTTCTTTACATGACATAAAGATATTATGATGGAACTATCAGATTGGTGAAATGTGTATCCACATTGGAAATTGTAGAACTGTTAATTGGAACTGGGACTAGTTTTGAGTTTTTGAAGCTCCATGAAGAGTTGGGTGAATGATTTACATTATACAAGTCATGTGCCTTGAATTATTTGATGTGCATCAGCCTCCAATGTCAGCACTCCTGCACGTACTCAGTTCAGACTGAGCAGGCTGTGGGAGAGTTGAGAAGGAGGTGAGAGCGGTCCATAGAGGGAGCCAGGCCGGTGCGAGCAGCAGGCCCGAGTAGCTGCTTGCGCTGGCAAAGATTTAAAGAGGTACCTGGGGGTATGGAAGGGAGGGCACGAGCATGACTGTGGGAGGGCAGACAGGAGCCGATGCCCCTACCAAGTTGGCGCCTGGGGCGGACCGCCCTCCCGCATCCCCTTGCTATACCACTGCTAGCAGCGCCTATGTCTCAAACACACCCACTTAGATGTTAGTAGGCACCTATCAGCCAATTACACTTAACTTTCCACTGTCCCAGGTACAACCCCCTGACCCCCCAAATAAAACTTAAGACTGTGAGCTCACTAAGGACAGAAAAAACTTGTATATGTGCACATGGCTGCCTAATTCTAGTAGTGCTATAGAAATTATTAAAAGTACTAATCTAGTTACTAAGCAGTGCAAACTGTTTAACTTGGGAATTACCATATGCTTATAATTAACATGACAAAAAAAGAACAAAGTACTCCACCAAACTGAGACATGCTGACAGTTACTGCAGAACACTAGTTTAGTTTAATTTTCTGTTTGAAATTCCATAATAAATAATAATAATAATAACTTTATTTTTGTATACCGCAATACCACAAGCAGTTCAGAGCGGTTTACAGAGGAAGAGACTGTACACAGACAGTGATGTTACAGAAAAAAACTTTTCAAATTACATTAGTAAGCCGAGAGTAGTTAGGTATGTCCGGAAGAGGTAGGAAGGAGTCAAAGAAATTTATCAAAGAGATAGGTTTTATTTGATTTCCTGAAGGATTGGTAGGAGGGAGAATTGGAAATGAGGGTGGTTAGACATGTATTCCATTTGACTGCTTGGAATTATAATGATCTATCAAGGAATCTCTTGTAGATACAGTCCTTCAGGGAGGGGAAGGCAAACAGAAAGGCATTACGTGTGTGAGTGGTGCCTGGAAATTCAAAACAGGTAGATTGGGGATGAACCTGTTATGGTTTAGAAGCAGAGCCAGGCAAACTTGAAGATGACCCTTGCCTCAATCGGCAACCAGTGGATAAAATAAATGTGGATAAAATAAAGACAAAAGTAAGAAACATCAGAAACAAGTAATCCATTAATATTCTAATAAACAAGAATTTCTAAATAAAACTCTTCCTTTCCCGTTAGTATCTTTATGACTGATAATTTTATAAAAGGTCACCTAGGATGAGAGGGCAAGAAAGCACCTATATGTAGCCTATTTAATAATATACCTAGAATACCAGGTAAAATTCAAAGAAGTGAAGAGAGAAATACGATTGGCGAAAGCACAGGCGGCAGAAAAAATGGCTAGAGATGTCAAAAGAGGAGACAAGACTTTTTCAGGTACATTGGAGAAAGAGGGAAGACTAGAAATGGAATTGTGAGACCAAAAGATGCTGAAAACTGCTATGTGGAAAGTGATAAGGAAAAAGTGGACGTGTTAAACAAATACTTCTGTTGTATTCACGGAAGAAAAGTCTGGAGAAGGACCTCGGCTGACTGACAAAGGTAAATATGGGAATAAAGGCCCAGATTCTGTATAGGGCGACCAGTATCAGAAGCAGCTTGAGTGGCTTTTGAGAATCGCACATGGGCAGCCTATACAGAATCGCCCTAAACTACCTAACCACCACGACTTTCTAACTGGCGCCCATGTTACAGACGCCAGTTAGAGAATCGCGTTGCCGCTGAGTTGATTGTGGCAAGGGAATCTCCCTGCCGCAATCAGTTTAGCGACCACAGCATCATGTCTCCTCCCCCTGCAAAGGCTACCGGCAGAAAGGATGTAAACTTACCACATGGGAGTGGCCTAAGGGAGCTGGCCAATCAGAATTTTGGGTCGGCTTGGAGGGAGGAGTCCGGGTGGGTGTGGGGAGGTCTGGATGGGCTTGGGGGAGTCCGGGTGGGCTATTTTTAAGGGTGGGGAGGTTCCAGCATGAGGGACTGAGCATCCCCCCTGCCGATGATCTTATTTTTGGGGGGTGGGGAGGAGTGTCTGATAGGAGGGACTTGGCATCCCTCCTGCCGGTGATCTTTGCAGGGTAGGGGGTGGGGGATCCGGCAGGAGAGACTGGGCATCCTTCCTGCTGGTAGTCTTTATGAGGGGGGGATGTATAGGCAGCCCTACGCGCCTACCTAGGCTCCCGGAGGTGCCTACAATGTAGGTGGCCTGCTCAGGATGATTTTATTTTTTAAAGATGCGTTCCGATTGGTGGTTAGACAAAAGTAGGCTGCCTAATATCGGGATGCCATTTATAGAATTTGCCCCTTAATCCTCCACTGCACCAGGTACTCCTACTATTTATTATTTCTAATGCGCTGAAAGGCATAAGAACATAAGTAATGCCTCCGCTAGGTCAGACCTGAGGTCCATCGTGCCCAACAGTCTGCTCACACGGCGGCCCAACAGGTCCAGGACCTGTGCAATAATCCTCTATCTATACCCCTCTATCCCTTTTTCCAGCAGGAAATTGTCCAATCCTTTCTTAAATCCCAGTACCGTTCTCTGCCCTATTACGTCCGCTGTACATTTTAACATACAATAGACAGTCCCTGCTCAGAAGAGCTTACAATCTAATTTGGGTACATTAGATAGATTGTAAGCCCAGCAGGACAGATAGGGAAAATGCTTGAAGTACTGGTATGTAAACCATTTTGAGTGTAGTTATAACTACAAAAAGATGATATACAAGTTCCATTCCCTCCCCCCTTGACTCAGTAGCCTCCTCAGTAAAAATGAACACATATTAAACAATACCTAAAATATGACAATATAAGAAAATAACTAGAACTCATATTCAGTACATTTATCCAAAATGTAAGCTAAAATTCTAACTGCTCCTCCAGATACTCCATTCAACAAGCTGCATGAGACTGCTGCTAGATTTTTAGTTCAATAATTGTTATTGACTTTTAAATAGATCATACATAAGTGAATCACAACAGTATAACATAACATGTGTCATATGTATGAGAAAAGAAAAGGTAGAACCCCCCTGAAAAACAATATAGCAATATAATAACAATTAACAATTAATCAATAATTCTATCATAGATACAACAAAAAGGACAGTATAGATGCACTTCTTATTCAGCTGAATCATCGTGGTTTTAACAGGCGTGTGACTATAAGATTTTAACGGCTCCCATATTTTGTTAAATTTATTTAACCAATTTAATATTTCTGCAGCAACTCGTTCATATTTGGCAGTTAGACATATAGTATTCTACCAGGTTATATATTCCACCCTTCCTTGAAGCATTTTTCCAGTGTTGTAAAATGAATTTGATGGCCAAATTAAGTAAAATTCTTAGCAATTTAGAATGGTTTTCAGATAATAGCTGCTCAAGATTTTTAATAACTTTTGAGGCTAAGTGCACCTTTTAACAAAGCCAAGGCAGTGATTCCCATATGGCAAATGCGGCACAGCCTATTAAGTTCCTAATGGATGTATCACATTTGCCAAGTTGAGACTTACTATCGCTGCTTTATAAAAGGGGCTCTTAGATTGCTGAGGTCTTGTAGTCGAATATCTCCAAGATTAACAGATTTTCCACCCAAAAAATGCAAGTTCACCTTGAAATAAGTCAATTCCTCATTCAAAATAATATTTTAAAGAAATAATAATAATAAAAAAATGATGTGCTCAGATCCATAACCAAAATGCCACAGGATAGGCAAGGGTTATTACGGAACCATCATGGCCCCATCAATGTCCCAATCGCCCATGCCTTGTCACACTTTTACAATATTTTTATCACAGGTGATATCAGAACAACATCTCTATAACACTTTAGAGCAGGAATATTAAGAGGAGAAATGACTCAGTATAGAACTATAGATGATAAAGCGAGGTAATATTGCTGACCAGCACAGCCTTAAAAGAGTTCAACACAAGATGTAGGCAATGAAATTCACTATTCGCCTGGTTGCTACTGGTTTTAATCTGGTAGCATGCAGTAATTCTCACACTGAATAGCTAATGCAAAAAATTAGTATTTGGGGACATGGAATAGATGGGGACAACACCTTAAAATTAAGATGGAGATAGTTATTGCAGGTGAACTACTCTGTACTATCTGGTCCCTCAATATCACCTCAAGAGGTGCAGATAAGTACATTTTGTGTTTGGCTTCTGTGGAATTCATGCGCCTTAGCTATTTTTGTTCTGCATTAACTACACAGCAGCTCTTCCAAAAACACTGTTATTGCTCTCAATAGTTAACACAGATGTTTGGAGATACTGGGCGGGATTCTGAATGGGTCACCTAGTTAGGCACTCAATTGTGGGCATAGATCAAAGATCCCTACACATAATAATTGGCTAAATTGATGGTAATAATCAAGAACTAGCATGAACAAGAACTTAATTGGCAGTCATTAGGAGTTATGTGCGGATCTGCCTTATGTCCTGTTCTATAACATGCACACCTAATTTTCATATCACACAACTCCAGTGGGGGAGTGGCCATGGCAAGGTAGATGGACAGGTCAGGGACATTCCTAGAATTTCAGCACCGTATTATAGCATACTTGCATTTAAATTGGGCATGAGCATTTATGCCAGCCTTTAGAAATCCAAAGTTAGGTATGATGGCCCTGAATCTATGTGGCACCTAAAACATAGCTGCTGATGAACACGGTGCTTAGCGCAGATCAGTCATAAGTTAGGCGGTGTTTGCAGAACGGCGCCTAAAATGGTCATAGACATCCTAAACTTAAGCACACCCTATTTTTCTTGGCCTAAATACTGACACCTAAGTCCAAAACAGACACCTATATGCCAAACATGCCCACAATCTACCTCCTAACCACGCCTTTTTTCTGATAGGCACCTTAGGCCAGGTGCCTAACTGAAAGTGATAGTCACCTACTGATTTAAGCGCCTACTATCCAATTAATTTTAATTTAAGGCAATTATGAGAAGCTAATTGCCTGTTACCGGCACCAATTAAGCTTTTTAATAATTAAGATAGCCTAACTTTAAAATCTAGGCCACAATGTCCATTAGACTAATTTTCTATAAAGAATGGAATTTGTAGAATTCACGCTTAGCGTGGATCATCCTAGCACCTAATTATGGGTGACCTATAGAGAATTCCCTAGACTGTGTGAAAGTTTTGGCAAGCACCATTCCAAACCATGCCTCAAGTGAATAGATATGGGCCATAGTGTATTTCTACTTATGCCAAATCAGTGAATTAAGGATAAGCATGATACTTTCTTATGATACAGTTTTATTTGGAACAGCTATGAGAAAAAAGAGTCAGATATCATCATTTAACAATAAATTTTTATTAATCATGACTGGAGTTGCTATTCAACATATCAACCAACAATTGGAAGGATTGCAGTTAAACTTAATTTCACCTTTTGGTGGAACTCATTATGTCATATGTTCAAAATGGAAAGATCAATAGCTGTACAAAATGGAAATTATAAGACCTTTTCTAAAATATGGGGGCCATTGACATCTTTTTGTGATGATTAAACATCAGTTATTCTATTGAAATATAAACCATGAATAATAGAGAGGGGGAAGGGTTCTTACTTTATTGTGTATAATATTAATAATAATGGGAAGGGGTGGTGGTTTATGGGTTTATATATATACAATTGTTTTTCTTGATAGATTTACAAGTGATGTTTTCAAGAATATGTATGATATTAATTTGTACACTTGTTGAAAGATTAAAAATGAATAAAGATTAAAAAAAAAGGATAAGCATTAATAAAGTTGTGGCTTCGCTTCAATATCTTGCTATCTTTCAGTTTTGTATAAAGATGGGACTAAGAACCAGGGTACATAAGCCCTATCTTGTGTACTTACTTCATATTTTCCCTGAAAATAGGCTGCACTAATAAAAAAAACTACTGATGTTACAAATTAGTGTTTATGGGATAAACAAGACGAGTGATCTGTTTTGATACCATTCTCATACATTACTTGAAAATAATAATTGATCATCTTTATCTGCAGGTAAAAGAAAAGCTAAAACCGAATATTTGAGTTTAGCCACAAACTTAATGAATGAATCATCGTCTGGATTTGATGGGACACTTCAACAAAACCCGATGGAAGTCATGTAGTGTAACATTTCTAAGGTTTAGAAGGATTTAGTATAGTGTACAAACTGTTGGAAACCAAATGGGGGTGGATACAGTAAGATGTGCTATTTAGATATTTATTATATGTTGAAAGTTTGTAATGACTACGGTACTATAGCCTTTCTATATTAATTCTAGCAAAAGTAAAATAGAGATTGATCACCTGGCCCAATCCAATTATGCTTTTCAACAATATCACAAATGAATTTATATTTTAAAATAACTGAAATACACGAAAACACTATTTATTTGAAGGCCTGTTAGCCCAAATCCCTATAATTAGAATTGTAGCCACTGTGTCACGTTCCACTATCCAGAAACATTTATATTTTCTAGAATTTGATGCTACTCAGATTTCATAACCCTAAGGGCTCCTTTTACTACGCTGCGATAGTGGTTTTAGCGTGCGCTAAATTGCCGCATGCGCTAGACGCTAACGCCAGCATTGAGCTGGCGTTGGTTCTAGCCGCGTAGCGCGGGTTTAGTGCATGCTAAAATTCTGCACGCGCTAAAAACGCTGTCACAGCTTAGTAAAAGGAGCCCTAAGTGTCAGCTATGTTCGTACTCTCTACCCTTGAACACTCCTAACGTGAGATGGCTTCCTCTTCAGTCTTTCCTCTAAAACCAAATACATAGCAATCTAAGAGGTAAATCTGACATTAGTGTGCTCAAACATCCAGGATACCCAGTCAGTTGGCTCTTATGATAATAATTTAGCACCTTCCACCCCTTAGAGCTCGACTTACCCCTACCCATTGCCTGATCCAAACTCTTAAGCCCCTTGTGTAATTTGTTCATGTGGCAGCCCTGTACCTCTCTCTAATACTACTACTACTATTTATTATTTACTAGCTGATGCCCCGGCGTTGCACGGGTATTTAATTATAGCAATAACACTGTAAATGGATTCAAAAAAAGATACTTTATAGTGGTGAAATAAATTATTTTTTTACAGCTTTATAAAAAGTACAATATTCAAATAATAATGTGAAATATTACTAACACAAAACTTGATTATAAACAACATTTTTAGTTTCACCTCCAGGAGCAAGAACATATACATTCTTGGGTGAACCCACCCTTGAGCAAGCAACATAGAGTTGTCCATGGGAAAAACAGGGGGATCTTAAATCCACTCCACAGTATGTAATAGTCTGTCCTTGTGATTTGTTGATTGTGATAGAGAATGCAAGTCTCACTGGAATTTGCAATCTCTTAAACTGAAAAGGAAGATCTGTTGGAATAAGTGGTATCCGCGGGATAAATACGGTTTCACCTTGTCCCTTTCCGGTTAAGATAGTCGCTTCAATTACATTGGACAGTAACCTCTTTACACAAAGCCTTGTGCCATTGCAAAGTTTTGGTGGGTCAAGGTTGCTAAGTAAAATAACTGGAGATCCCAAAGCTTTTTACATTTTTTCCATTGACATGAATGGGTGAAATATGATTTTATGTTTGTACCTCCGCCCACGTGTGCAGGTGGGCCGCGAAACCCCCAGAACATATCACCCCAGGTAGTGAGGGATCTGCATATCAAGTTTCGTTCAAATCGGTCCCACAGCTTTTTACATTGTTCCCATTGACTTGAATGGGTGAAATCTGATTTTCTGTTTGTAGCTCCGCCCATGTGTGCAGATGGGCCGCGAGACCCCCAGAACATATCACCCCAGGTAGTGAGGGATCTGCATACCAAGTTTCGTTCAAATCGGTCCCACAGCTTTTTACATTTTTTCCATTGACTTGAATGGGTGAAATCAGATTTTCTGTTTGTAGCTCCGCCCACGTGTGCAGGTGGGCCGCGAGACCCCCAGAACATATCACCCCAGGTAGTGAGGGATCTGCATACCAAGTTTCGTTCAAATCGGTCCCACAGCTTTTTACATTTTTTCCATTGACTTGAATGGGTGAAATCTGATTTTCTGTTTGTAGCTCCGTCCACGTGTGCAGGTGGGCAGCTGAGACCCCCAGAACATATCACCCCAGGTAGTGAGGGATCTGCATAAAAAGTTTCGTTCAAATCTGTCCCACAGCTTTTTACATTTTTTCCATTGACGTGAATGGGTGAAATCTGATTTTCTGTTTGTAGCTCCGCCCACATGTGCAGGTGGGCCGCGAGACCCCCAGAACATATCACCCCAGGTAGTGAGGGATCTGCATACCAATTTGCGTTCAAATCGGTCCCACAGCTTTTTACATTGACTTGAATGGGTGAAATATGATTTTCTGTTTGTAGCTCCGCCCATGTGTGCAGGTGGGCCGCGAGACCCCCAGAACATATCACCCCAGGTAGTGAGGGATCTGCATACCAAGTTTCGTTCAAATCGGTCCCACAGCTTTTTACATTTTTTCCATTGAATTGAATGGGTGAAATCAGATTTTCTGTTTGTAGCTCCGCCCACGTGTGCAGGTGGGCCGCGAGACCCACAGAACATATCACCCCAGGTAGTGAGGGATCAGCATACCAAGTTTCGTTCAAATCGGGCAAGCCGTTTTTGCGTTGGCAGCTTTTTACATTTTTTCCATTGACATGAATGGGTGAAATCTGATTTTCTGTTTGTAGCTCCGCCCACGTGTGCAGGTGGGCTGCGAGACCCCCAGAACATATCACCCCAGGTAGTGAGGGATCTGCATACCAAGTTTCGTTCAAATCGGGCAAGCCGTTTTTGCGTTGGCAGCTTTTTACATTTTTTCCATTGACATGAATGGGTGAAATCTGATTTTCTGTTTGTAGCTCCGCCCACGTGTGCAGGTGGGCCGCGAGACCCCCAGAACATATCATCCCAGGTAGTGAGGGATCTGCATACCAAGTTTCGTTCAAATCGGTCAAGCCGTTTTTGCGTGATCGCAGCACATACACACACACATACATACCTCCGATTTTATATATATAGATATAGCGCTACCAGACACAGTGCTGTACATTAAACACGCAAGAGACAGTCCCTGCTTGAAAGAGCTTACAATCTAATTATGACAGACAAACAGGACAAAAATTGTGAATCTATACTTGCTGCTCAGGTAAGGAATTACAAAGGGAATGATGAGGCAGATAGGGTAGGGGTTAATAGACTAATGAATTGTTTGAATTGAGTAATATTCCATAGATTTGCATGGAGTTCCAAAAGGTACAAAAACTGATCTGAGACTGTGAACCATGTGGGAGAGAAAAGCCTTTAGCCAATGGAGAAATGGGTTATTGAAGTGGCTGGAGTAAATTGATTTACAGGAGTTGGAGATAGAAAGATACAAAGAAATATTGAAAAGGGGGAATTCCCATTATCTAATACTCAACTGAACTTTCAAACATATGGTCTTTTTTTTTTTCTATGATAAATAATTATGGCAATAAAGTGCTTTTGTAAAGAAAATTAGATATAGGTACAACATTAGATTGTAAGTCCTCAGGGGGTCAGGGAAATAGTTAGTGTTTAAATATAACTCATCTTGAATATCTAATTAAAAGGTGTGAACTAAATCCAAATAAATAAAAATGTAAGTATTCAGCACAAAACCGTGAAGTTAGAAAGATCTGGATAACTGTATTTACATAAAGAACACTGTCCTATTTCTTAATAGACAAAATGCATAACAATGCTTTGACTTTAATCATTTATCAAAACAGTACTAAATAAAATAGATTTCGCATAAGTGCAATTATACTTGTATAATTAATGTTTTGTTGTCTCTGCCATCACTGTTGTGCATTCTGTTTTGTTTTGCTAAAAATGTCACCTTAGGAAAAAAGTAAAAAAAGAAATATTTCTTTTCTGTTGCATTCTTTCTTGAAAGTTGTAAAGTAGGGGGCATTCCAGTGGCTCAGGGCAGGGCTGTACACATCCCTATGAAGGATCTGGGTTTGATTCCCTGCTCTTCAGGCCATTGGGGGAGCAGAGATACACTGGAGACAGCACCCACAACCCTAAATGAATTTCCTTTAAATTATTTTTATAATTCTAGTAATTTCCTTTAAATTATTTTTATAATTGTAAACTGCTTAGAACTGTTGAAAGGGGATTGGGGCTTGTATATTGCCTTTTTGTAGTTTTACAACCACACTCAAAACGGTTTACATACAGGTACTTCAAGCATTTTCCCTATCTGTCCTGGTGGGTTCACAATCTATATAATGTACCTGGGGCAATGGGGGGGGGGGGGGGATTAGGTGACTTGCCCAGAGTCACATGGAGCAGTGCAGTGTTTGAACCCACAACCTCAGGGTGCTAAGCCTGTAGCTCTAACCACTACGCTGATAGAAATATTTCAAATTTTAATAAACATAGCTAGTGATGACACCTGGCAAACAGCCTAAGGCGTTTAAGAGAACCACAACCCTTGTGGCCTATGACCTGTGGTCATTTACTAAAACAACAGGGTTAAAGCTGTGAGGGATATCAAATAAGGGGAAAAGAGAGAAATGTGAATGAAGTGTCATGGTACCATAGCCCTAATATGGAAGCAGAGCTGGTGTTAGACATGCAGGAGCCCAGGACAGAAATTAAGGGAGCCCCCCTCTCCATTCCTCTTCTCTATCACTCTTCCGGTTTCTTCTTAGACAATATAGTCACCTGTTATCCTCTGAAATTTCCACCTGCAGTGGGATTAAACTGCTAAAGACATGCATTTCCCTGTCACAAAACCACCCCAATTTTAGATATGATAAAATGATAAAACAATTTTAGATATGATACCAGAAATGATAAAACAATCCTGTAAAACTATAATATACCTCCCCAATTTCACCTAGTGCCCTATGAGGCTCCTTAGTTGATCTTCTTTGTTGACGGTTAGGTGGCACTTGCTTCTCCATTGCTCCTCAGTACTATAATGGGTACACTACATGTCAAACTAATTGAAGAGTGAGATAAGGATTGGCTAATCAGCATTCACTTCTGGGTTAGACCATGCCAGCACACCCACCCATACCCACGCACCGCTTATTCCCTACCCATAAGAATGAATGGTAGCAGCTCAACCCACTGCCCACCCCCATAGTGATGCCCCCATGTCTAGTCACTAGAAATGTTCCTTGATGCTTTCTGATGATGTCAACGGAAGTAGGGTGACTGACTCTGGAAATGCACTTTCTGATGATGTCAGCAGAAACAGATTTTGTCTGACCCTGGAAATGCAAGTAACTGTGACCAGAGTCTAGTCATTACAAGAAGTAATCTAATAAAACAGAATAGAATGTTACCCCTCTTAAAAGACAGAAGTTAGCCGTGTTGTGATAACAATCATGAAGGAAACTTTATTGAAGAGCATTTACTATGACCCAAAAGCACCAGGGAGCTTTGGGGGCATAAACCCTCTATTTCAAGCTGCTAAAGAGCACAATAAAACAATCAGCAGAAAAGATTTAGCGGGATGGGTTGCAGGCCAAGAAGCTTATAATTTACTTAGACCTGCTAGGGCATGTTTTAAAAGAAAAAAGATGATCATGTCAGATGTAGATGCACAATGGCAAACTGATTTAGTTATGTCTGCCATGCCCATTATAACAACGGTTAAAAAATATATCTTAACAGTTGTAGATATCCTGTCATAAGTTTAGAAACAAAAATTGGTCAAGAAGTTGGCAAAACCTTTGAAACAATATTTCATCTAGGTCATACACCTGTAAAGATACACACAGACAAGGGTAAAGAATTTTTAAATAGCTCTCTGAAGAATTTATTAAAGGAAAGAGGGATTCATAATTTTGTGACCAATAACGATGTTAAAGCAGCTATAGTGGAAAGGTTTAAAATAAAAAAGTGGCGTTATTTTACAGCACACAACACCTTTAGTTATCAAGACATACTGCATGCTGTTGTACACAGCTATAATTATAGTTTTCACAGAACGATACAGGCTAGGCCTGTAGATGTAACACTCACAAACTCTCTACAGATCTGGTCTATTGCATTAGCATCAAACGTGACCTTGTCAAGGGACTCTTAAAGAAAGGAAATCATATAAAACTATCAAAAGCTAAAGGTAAAATTGAAAAAGGTTATGAACATATTTGGACTAGTGAGATATTTATAATAAAGGATATTTTTTAAAAAAGGGTCAGAAAACAACATACAAGATACATGATTATGAAGATGAAGCCATACAAGGTTTTTTTTATCTTGAAGAATTACTAAACGTCATACCACAACAGGACAAAATATACTGTATCGATAAGTTCTAAAGGTAAAAGGAAAGGGTAGAAACAAAATGTGTCTCATGAAATGGAAGAGATGGGCTGAAATTTAACCATTAGATGAAGGTGTCAGATTCAAGACATCTGCCCCTCCACGGCATATCCCAGGATGCACAGAGAAGGGGAAGGTCCACCATTTTGAAGAGATGGGCCTGCCAGCTGGAGGGAGTATGCATCCCTCCAGTCAGCCTTCATGTTAAAGGTACGGGGGGGGGGGGGGCAGGGGTTGTTAGGGTATGGGGAGTGTTGGGGGCAGGTACCCCAGTGGCAGGAACGAGTAGGCATCCCTCCTGCCGGGGGTGTTGGCAGGTTGTCAAGGGGGTGGATTATGGCAGCAGGTGGGAATGGGCATCCCTCCTGCCAGGGACATTGGGAGGTTGTCGGTGGACCTCAGTGGTGGAAGGGGGAGGGAGTGGGCATTGTTCCTGCTGATCTTTAAGTTAGAGGTCTTTTTTTTATTTTTTATTTGTGGGGAGTTGGAGCTGTCAAACCTTACTTTCCTGTCAGTGCCTGAGCCAATCAGCGCTCAGACACTGACCAGAAAGTAAGGCTATGACAGCTCAGACCCTGCTGGAAACTTTTGCCTGCAAATGTGATAACATGAGGTTAGGGAATCACCCTGTGTTAGAGAATTGCCTGGAATGCTCCTTTTAATATTAATGACCCCATTTTAGTACCATTTTAATAATAATGACCCCATTGTACTACATTTGCATGGCAGAGTCAGAGACAGCTAGGAAGCTCGGAAAAGGCCACAGTGAGCCGTTCTGATAATCGTCCAGTAAAATACTTCCCTGCTAAACCAGCTGGAACCAGTTTAGTGACCACAATTAAATGCATGGTAAATTTTGATAATCTTCTCCCAAAGGTATGTTGTCACCATTGGTATAGGAAGTGTACACCACCACATTACAATTCAGAAATGGTACTGTGCAACTGTGCAGATTTTATTGGAAAACATAAATAAAGACATTAGAAGCATCTATAAATCTGCACCATCAAGAATCACATATGACCCCAATACATGAAGAATCCGTATAAAATCAGAGGATATGGCTGTTATTTCTGCAGAGAGTGATTTGGGGACCATTTTCGAGGTAAAGGCTAACGTTAATACATAATGTTCTCCTTACAATTTCATGGTCATTTTGCTTCAGTGGTGAGGATGATGTTCTTTAAGATCCTTTTTGGTATTGAAATTGTGAGATTTGCTTTCTCCACCTAACTTTCATTAAGTTATGCAATGTTTTGTTTTACATCTAGATTACTGTAATGTCCTTTTGTGTAGACTTCCAAAGAGGTCACTGAGGGCACTGCAAATGGCTCAGAATGTGGTAGCAAGGGTGACTGGCAGCATTTTTCGTAATGAGCATGTTTCCCCATTGCTTGCTGAGCTTCATTGGCTTCCAGTGGTTTGGAGAATTCAATTTATGATCTTGGTATTAGTATATAAAGCATTGCATCAAACTCTACCTAAAGTAGTGGATAGTTTGCTGGTGTTATATGTGCCTTCCCACTCTTGAGGTCTTAATCTAAGCAATTATTGGTTGTTCCTTCTATACACTCTATAGCTAAGGCAACTATTTGCTCTCATGCTTTAGGTGTGGTGCGATACTGTTCGCTAGGAATTCCTCCTTTTTACTTTTTTGTAAGTGAAGGCTTATTTTTTTCAGAAGGCTTTGCAAAATTTGTGATGGGGAGCTGCATTTATTGTCATATTATTTATTTGTTTATAAAAAGAATGAATTTGGTTTTGTTTTGGGGCTTTTTTTGTTGCTTTTTTTCTTTGTAAGAATTATGTAAGACTGACTGTATTGAGAAAGTTAAAGTGTACTGTGTTAGTATTGGAATGTTAGGGTTTGTTTGTGTAATCTTGTTGAGAGTTATCTTTTGTAACCTGCATAGATTTTTGGATATGAAAGATATAAATGTTTTAAATAAGTAAATAAATTTCCCCGTGGATATTACAGATGGTTTTAATGCCCTCTACTTGTACACAGATATTGTAGAGCACTAGTTAGTAGGTGATCGTTTTGTCCAGCTGCTGTTTTGTGTTCCAACTAAGGCAGGGGTGTCAAAGTCGATCCTCGAGGGCCGCAATCCAGTCGGGTTTTCAAGATTTCCCCAATGAATATGCATGAGATCTATGTGCATGCAGTGCTTTCAATGCATATTCATTGGGGAAATTCTGAAAACCCGACTGGATTGCGGCCCTCGAGGACCGACTTCGACACCTGTGAACTAAGGAGTCAAGGGATAAATTTATCACCCTCTCGATAAACCACACTATCCCCCTCTTTTACTAAAGGTGTGCTATGCTTTTTATTGCGCAGTAAATATTAGCACGCGCTAATCACGCACTAAACATTAACACGTGCATGTTATCATATGGGAGCATTAGCGTATGCGTTGATATAGCGCGCGCTAAAACACTTAGCGCATCTTTGTAAAAGAGGGCCTATGTCTCTGTGAACAATCATCACATTGACACCGACATCTCACTTAGTTAAAGGAAGATAATCCTTAAGCTTCATCTGCACCCCCAGAAGACTGTTTATCAAAATGTTGGCGACTAAACTAGGGAGACCCCAAAACATACAAAAATTATACAATACAAGCCAGCTATGGGCTTTCAGAATATCATGGGACCCCAGTCATGTACAGAGCAGGGGTGGGTAGCATATTTTGTAATCTCTTCAGAAAAGCAATACTGCTTTTGAGAAGGGGTTTTGAGATGATTAAACTACGTGAAAGGCGCCGCAAAAGACATTGCCAAAGATCCCATGGGTCATAATAGCAACAGCCGTTCTAAATAAAATTAACCATTCCGCAAAGCAGACTGGGTAAGGATTGGCTGTGATTAGAAGAGCTGTTAAAAGAAAGAGGAACAAGCCTCAGGGGTTACTGCAAAGACCTCCCAAGCCTTTTAAAGGAAAGAAACCCAAAGATGACAAGTCGCAGAAGCTAACTCCTTTTGACTTCTACATAGCTGGATACAGGGAAGACTACATTGATTTAAGTAGCACTCTCTTGTACCTGACCTGTACAATTGTGGAAGATGGTTCAGTATTGATGCAAGAGCCAAAGTAGCCCTGGTAAACTACCTGATTGCATCTATTTTTAGCCAACTGCATGTCACCCTTGGGGACCAGCTGATTAGCCAGAACTGCTACCCCTATAGAGCCTTCATAGAGCTACTCCTCAATTATGGCAAAGGAGCCCCCAAATCACTGTTTAAAAGTGGTCTGTTTTATAAAGATACTGCCAGACATCTTGAGGTTAGAGATATAGGAGCTCGCGATGTCCCACTTTACAACATCTAGTTACAAGGTGGAGCTGTTGGAACATTTACAGTGATCTATTTTTTTTTTAAGAAAACCTGCTGATCAATGGTGTGGATCTCAAAATTCACTCCCCATTCAGAGCATGCGTGATCTGTATATCTTGTGTGGCCTCTTGATACAACTACTATCTGTGATAGTTATCTGATGGGATGAGTGTCACTGTCTTGGTGTGAGGGAGTAATGGGTTCTCCCTCACTGAAGCTGCAGTTAGGCCACTGGAAAGCAGGGGGTGATACCCCATAGTAAGCCAACGTAGTGGAAGGGCAAGCCTGCCGAGTCACAGGGGCAGTCTCAGGCAGGGAGGAGTGTAACTGCCCTAGAGTGTGGTGAGTCAGAGAGGTCCCTGGAAGATAAAGGAGAGACTGTCAGCTGGCACTAGCCACAAGGGTTGAAACTGAGCCTGGGAAGAAGAGAGAAGCAGAGCACTGAGAAGTCAAACCACCCTAACTACTTTCCTAGCTGTGGGCTGAGGCAAAACCCTGGGAGGACATGGAGTTGTGTGACTTCCCTAGCTCTAGGCTGAAGCAGAGCCCTAGGAAGCCAGACTTCACTCGCCATGGGCTGAAGCAGAGTCCTGGGAAGCCAGCTTCCACCAGCCAGGAGAATGAGGTGTGTGATTGTCCAAGTTAAACAACTGAGTGTTTCAAGTGCACTAAACAAAAAGTGCTAATTGTGCAAAAAGTAATCAATCAATAAATATCAGTGACAAATCAATCAGGCACTCATCCCATCAGGTACTTTCACAAATTTATTTGTAGATATCAGTGCCAGCTGGCCCTGCCCCCACTACCCTTTGGGGGATGAGTGGAGACTTTTTTTGTTCTGCCCTGTATCGGTAGCATGGAATGTTGCTACTTCATGGGTTTTGGACAAGGTACTAGGGACCTGGAAAGGCCACTGTGAGAACAGGCTACAGGGCTTGATGGACCATTGGTCTGACCCAATAAGGCTATTCTTATGTTCATATGCAAAGTGCGTCCTGGCTGTGTGTGTGTGTGTGCTGAACTCTTCTGGAAATCCTACCCAGCCTGTTACACTTGGGCTCTGAAAACATAAATCTGAACATAGCCATACAAATAGATGCGAGGTTTATATACTGGAAAGGGTCTGACCAACTCAATAGAATTTCTGATCCACCATTTCGCCCTACAATTACATCTTTCCCCATTATTTTCATGATTTCAGCTGGGTAGGGAACTTGTCGCAAAATAGACACATCCTGTTAACGGTAATAAGACAGCTCTTTTTCCAAATTAAATGTTTTATGCTGGTTATTCTTGTACCATTTAAAAAATTCCTCTTTTACATCAGGCATCAAGTTTCCAGCGCCATAATGTTCCATATCTGGCGTACACCACACATAGTTTTGATTTTCCCAAGTATTAAAAAATGTGGAATATATCCCTTACAGCTTGGAAAACCCAATCCTGAGTGGTGTAGACGGGTACAAGTGGATCGATTCTTTACTGCATTAAGATTTACAAAGACTAGGAGACACTCGATGAAGTTACAGAGTAATATTTTTAAAACCAATAAGAGGAAATATTTTTTCAGAGAATAGCTAAGCTCTGGAATGCATTGCCAGAGTATGTGGTAAGAGTGGTTAATGTAGCTGTTTAAAAAAAAAGTTTACTGGAGGAAAAGTCCATAGTCTGCTGTTGAGACAGAGAGGGGGGAAGCTAATATTTAGGTTTTTGCCAGGTACTTGTGACTTGGATTGGCCTCCATGAAAACGGGATACTGGGCTAGATGGACCATTGGTCTGACCCAGTAAGGCTATAAAATATAGTCTATCTCTCACAAAACTGATCAAACCATTGAGCAGCTGCACCCTTTTTCTCTCAGTAGTCAAAACTGCTACCTCAGCATCTTCAGTTTGCAGGATTAATCTCAGTGCTGCTCCTTGTGATCTTGGGCAAGTCACTTAACCTTCCATTGCACCAGGTATCATAGTTAGATTTTGAGCCCGCTGGGAGAGAGAGGGAAAATACTTAAAAGTACCTGACTAGATTGTGAACCCTTTTGAATCACTCAGATGGCTGAATCAATGGACTGTATATCAAGAAAGAAATAACCTTGAAAGAATATCCACAGGGTGAAGAGGTGCCAGATTACCAGGTGTACCCTCTGCAGCTCATAGCTTTAGACACTCTCAGCTCAAGTAGAAACCAGTTAGGCAATGGATAAGGAGCTAATCAATGAACCTTCAATCCATGAACTACGCTCCAGACCACTTTCCACCTGCTGGAGATAGAAAAAGACTTGTGGGCATCTCCTTATGAGACAGTAAATACTTCTCTACCTGCTGACTGATGGACATAACACCTGCAGCTTCTGAACTGACCTGGTGCGATTGCTAAAGAACTACTCCTTATCTATGTAATGAAAAAAATGTCTGAACAACTGAATGTCCTGCTAGATTTATTAAAACATGACAACAAAAGGATTTCAGAGACAATGTTTTTCATAATTCCCTTTCAACCAGAACATTATAACTGAAAACAATGAAGTTCCCCACATTTTCTAACACAATAGACAGATTACATATGATGAAATCAGTGTTTTATATTAATGGAATGTATTGACAAGAGTGAGGTTTACACAGATAACCCCTCCCCCCTAAAAAAAATCCCATACACAATAATTTACAAAGGGAGTATTACATAACCTGAGTAAAACATGAAAACACTCAAAATTTGGTGTTTATGTAAATTGATAAGATCTCTTTCCTTATAAAGTCAGTAGCAATTATACTATAAGAAACTGCCTAGACGTAATGATAGGTGGGATATCAAATATATAATAAACTCGAAATGTAATTAGAAAATATTTCATAGTTTAATGATTGTAATTGGCAGACGGTAGGAAAGTGAAGTACTCAAAATACTCAGTCACTATCAGAAGATTCAGAACCACTAGATGATGATGAAGAATATTTTTCTTGCTTTTTACTCTGTCTTTTTTTGTGGTGCTTTCCTTTCTTAGATTTCACCTTTTTTTTTCCTTTTCTTCTCTCTCCTTTGGTATTTCTTCTTTTTGGATTTTTGTTCTTCCTCCTCAGTGTCACTTGAATGAGACCTACAATAAGAAGCACAGTTATATTCATTGCAAGTATGTAGTACCAATAATATATGTCTACCCATAAGTGGGAAGCAGGAGCTACGTTTGAAGCAACCTGGTGTGAAGAGAGTGTTCAGAGGTCAGACTCAATTTTAAATGGATTTTAAGGAGGGAAAACTGACAGGAACTGTGAGAACTCCTCCCCCCACCCACAAAACAGAGAGAGAACACACTCTCTTTAGAAGCATTTTCTTTAATACAACAAAGACAGCTAATTAGAGCAAGACATGGGGAAAAAGTTTGTCTAACCGCTGTTCCTTGGAAGTTTTGCAAGCAGTCCGGTGAGAGTCTTTTAATGGGATGTGTTTGTGGATTTTTGAGTCCTGACACAGTAAGCATGCGAAACAGAGTTGTTGGATGAAGCAGTTTGAGACCTGAATGTGTACTGAAATCGGGAGCAGAGCATCGGCAGAGATTGCTGGGGAACTCACCATTCATTTCAGTACTAGTGCTGCAATCAAGCCAGGATCAGCTACAGCTAAGTCCTGACTTAATAACTCTCTCTATTTGAAATGTTGTTGTATGGACTTTGAGTGACTTTTATCAGTTTGGGTCTGGCTGAAAACTGGAGTCATGAATTTATAGAACTGTTTAAAAAAAACTCCACATACAACGAAAAATGTTATTGATAAAATCCATGAAGCCAAACTGAGATCTTTTTTTCTTCACATAATTTTTTCTTTGCAAATTTTTTTTGTTGTTGGTCTTTTTGCTGTTGTTGGATTTATATTAAATCAAGGCAGTCCACAGCGTTGTTGAATCTGAGCCTCCACAAACTAGCGTCAGCACATCTCTATGATAGTGTATATAATTGAATAAGTGTGCTTCCTACATAGTGAGAGTGGTAAAAAAAGTTTGTCCCCATCCTCGCCAGCTAAGTACTTCTGCTTATTTTCTGATGTTACATATATACCACAACATTTTTCTGTTAGATTAGCCTCATACGAGGTTCCTGTGAACTCATGATGATATTCATACCCCATTAGGCACCCGCAGATTAGTGGGTGTTGGGTGTTTGAAGTTCAGTTTCACTCACGTAGCGATATCAGCATTCCTGGTTTTGCATTACCTGCTTCTGAGTGTGTGGCCATTAATATGCAGCCATTTAAAAAAGTTACATAAGAGCATTTACCACCACTCTTTTTGTAGGCAGTAAGGCCCGGATTCTGTATAGGATGCCCATCCCAGGCATCCTATACAGAATCGGGCCTACACCCGCCCAAAATTAACCCAATTCTGTAACCAATGTCCATATTGCAGACGCCGGTTACAGAATCGGGTTTAAAATACCCTAACCCCCTCCTCGAACCCCCCCCTCAATGGCCCCCCGAAGATCGCCGGAAGGAGGGTGCCCAACTCTTCGTGCCGGACCCCCCAATGGCCCCCCACAAAGATCGCCGGCAGGAGGGTGCCCAACTCCTCCTGCCGGACCCCCCAACGGCCCCCCTCCGAAGATCGCTGGCAGGAGGGTGCCCAACTCCTCCTGCCGGACCCCCCAACAACCCCCCTAAGATCGCCGGCAGGAGGGTACCCAACCTCTCCTGCCGGACCCCCCCCCAACAAACCCCCCGGAACCCCTCCTTGAGCTTACCTCCAATTTGGCCGGACGGCAACTCGCACTATCCAGCCAGCAGGCCCACCTCCGTCCAAATAAGGTGGGTCCGCCCTCCTCTGCCCAACCCACAGGATCCTAGGGCCTGATTGTCCAGGTGCTTAAGGCCCCTCCCGCTATAGGCGGGCCTGCTGGCTGGACGGTGCGAGTTACCGTCCGGCCAAATTGGAGGTAAGCCCAAGGAGAGGTTCCGGGGTGAGGGCTTTCGTGGGGGAGGGGTCTGGTAGGAGGAGTTGGGCACCCTCCTGCCGGTGATCTTTGGAGGGGGGGGCCATTGGGGGGTCCGGCAGGAGAGGTTGGGTACTCTCCTGCTGGTGATCTCAGGGGGGGGCCATTGGGGGATTCGGCAGGATGAGTTAGGCACCCTCTTGCCGGCGATCTTCTGGGGGGAGTCTATCGGCAGGAAGGGTTGAGCACCTTCCTGCCGGGTTTTGTCGGCAGGAGGGGTTGGCCACCCTCCTGCCGCGATCTTCCGGGGGGGGGGGGGAGTTGGGGAGGGGAGACTGGCAGTCATAGCCGTGTCTGCTATACTAATCGCGGCAGGGAGATCCTTGCCCCGATTAGGTATAGCGGCCGTGTCTACTTACCATGTAGGCCAGCATTTTGCTAGCCTACATTGTAAGCATCTCCTGCTCTGCTAGGGAGACCCGTAGGGTCGCCTAGGTTCGCTTAAGGCTACCACCTAGCCTTAGGCGAGCTTAGGCGGGCCTCTCTAGGCTCCCTGGAAGCGCCTTCAATATAGGTGGCCTGCCTGGGGAGCATTTTTTTTTAAAATTTTAGAAAAAGTGCCTCCTGATTGGTTGATTAGACAGCTGTAGGACGCCTACAGCTGCCTACAATCAGGAGCACTTTGCAGAATCAGGGTCTAAAGGTTCACACGGTATTTCTGTGCTAATCAATTAGTGCACACTAATGTAAATCTGCTGTTTAGTGCAGGAATACCCACTCTCTGCCCCTGATACGCCCCCCTCCAAAAATTATACTTTAGCATATGGTTAGTGCATCCCATGGTATGCCATTTAAGCTACATCAAGTATGCCTTAGCCTAATGCAGGTTGGTAAAAGGGCTCCTATTTTACCATCATAATTGTGAAACTAAGCCCCTTTAAGATAATAATTGTAATTTTCTTTTGAAAAGCAGCAGGGGACAGTCTAGGAGAGATCATCATCAGATGCTTACAAAAAAGATACCTTTTTCTTTCTTTCTTCAATTTTTTTTCTTTGACTTTTCTTTTTGGTTTCTTCTTTGCCTCTTCATTGTTTGTACCTGCTGAAATTTAAAAACAAAGTTTACAAACATCCTTATCTATTTTCAAAGAAATATCTATTAATACTCTGCACTGTAAAAAAAAAAATAGGTTTTAGTTCTTTTAATATGCCAAATCATAACAAAAAAAAACATTTTTATAAAGAGCAGGGGTCTTACTTGCATGAACCAATCAGAGAGTCTTAGGCCCCTTCGAGTGCATCCCAAGATGCATCAGGAAGGGGCCTAAGGCTCTGATTGACCCAGGTACCTAAGCCCTTCCTATGCACTGGGAGGGGCCTTAGGCACCTGGACCCATCAGAGTTTTACCCCACGGGCTCAACTTAGAATTTGAATGGCAGTCTCTCTGGTGAGGTCTCACTGTATCTCCCTGTCTTTTTGCATAAGTTATAAACATATTAAGATTATAGGAGTGGGTTTAGTAATGTGAACCTTTTCCAGCAGGGTGCTTCTCCGGGAACGCGGTTAGTTCCGCGCTTCCGGGTTGACCCGATGACGTCACGTCTCAGCTGTGATATTTAAGTAGCTACAGTACACACCGCGGCCATCTTAGATCACATTTCGGGTGGCCACGTCGTGATGAGTATATAGTTTTGAGGTAAGAGATTGTTATCAGCCAATTTTCTGATAGTCTTGGTGTCATGCGATTTCATTGATTATTAATGTCAGTTCCTTGTTATAGGGATTGTGCCCTGAGGAAACCTTAACAGGGTGAAACATGTTGGCGACTCTGTCCCTCTTGGCTAACCACCCAAATTAAGTAAACTCTACTATTTATTTAACTTATTTACTAAAAATATACAAAAAAAAGCATTGCACTTTTCATCTTACCAGGGACCCAATGACGATTGGGGGCATAAATCCAACAGTTATGAAAGTTTATTGAACTGTTGGTGGCACCTCTGAGGGCCTGGAAAATACATTTGCTAAATCACATTGGAATAGGAGGTATTCAAGGGAGGTTAACATATACCGTCCCTGTCGCTGCACTATAAATTTTTATCAACACAACTAATATACTACTTTATCCTAAAGCAAAAAAAAAAAAAAAAAAAAAGAAATAGAATTTTTTTCCTACCTTTGTTGCCTGGTTTCTGCTTTCCTCATGTTCTCATTCAATTCCTTCTATCCACTGTCTCTCTTCTCTCTGCGTCTTCCATTTGCTCTGTTACTGTGCCTCCCCCTTCCAAATTGGTCTGGCACCCATCTTCTTCCCTTCGCTTCCCCCATAGTCTGGCATCTCTGTCTTCTTCCCTGCCAGCATCTTCTCCCCACTCTCTCTTCCCCATTTCCTTTCAGCATCCTTCTCCCCCCCATCTTCCCCATATCCTGTCAGCGTCCTTCTCCCCCCTCTGTCTTCCCCATGTGCTTTCAGTGTCCTTCTCCCCCTCTGTCTACCCCATGTCCTTTCAGCGTCCTTCTCCCCCCCGTCTTCCCCATGTCCTTTCAGCATCTTTCTCCACCCATTTGTCTTCCCCATGTGCTTTACAGCGTCCTTCTCCCCCCCCATCTTCCCCATGTCCTTTCAGTGTTCTTCTCCACCCCTTTGTCTTCCCCAGTGCTTTCAGCGTCCTTCTCCCCCCTCAGTTTTACCTTAAGTGCCTTTTCCTCTACACTCCACCTTTCCTCCCTTTCTCCCTCCCTGCCCCTTACCTTTGTGGCGCTTACCCACCCGACAGACAACAGAACAGGCCCGGTCTGACAAACCTCCCTGCCCTGTAGCCGCAAATCTAAATTACCTTCTTACAGCAGCTGGAGTATTGAAGCTGCTGTAAGAAAGTAATTTAAATTTGCGGCTACATGGCAGGGAGGTTTGACGGACCGGGCCTGTTGTCGGTCGGTCGGGGGACCTGGCTGGCTGTGCTGCACCCGAGGCGGACCGCCCCCCGCCTTGTACCACTGCCTTTTCCCTGCCTGCCCTGCCGCATTACACAGCCAAACTGAAGTCTTCACGATGTCAGCGCTGACGTCGGAGGGAGGGCTTTGCTTAAGCCCTCCCTCCGACGTCAGCGCTGACATCAGGAAGACTTCCGTTCGGCTGTGTGTGGCAGGGCAGGTAGGGAGACGAGCCTCGTGGCTGAATACATCCAGCCCCGCAGGAACCTCGCGACCCTCGGAGGTGTCCCCAAGGGATCCCCGCGACCCTAGGGGGCGTCCCCACGGGATCCCCGCGACCCTAGGGGGCGTCCCCACGGGATCCCCGTGACCCGAAGGGGGAATCCGCGGGATTCCCGTCGTCCCCGTTCCCGTGCAGCTCTCTAGGAGGAAGGTGGGGGGAGTGACCCAGAACGAGACCTGCCGGGTTTAACATCCCTGAGGTTGGACGGATCCCCAAACAGGACCCGTCCAAGCTCTATCCGGCACAAAAAGGGGAACCAGGAACTATCCAACAGTGCTAAGAGGGGAGCTGAAATTAGCCTACCATTTTGCTAATGGAGACTGAGGAAGACTGGATCAGTAGAGGTGAAGTTGTACTGATATACAAGTTTGATCTCAGTCTCCACCTGCTGGTAGCAATGAGGTATAATACCCATCTGTAAGGAACTATACCGGTCTATCAAGCGATACAGAAGTAAGCAGTATTCTATGAGGTAGTAACCAGAGCTAGGATATTTAGTAATCATTCAATAGAAGGGAATATTGAGATGTCATTAGAATTACAGTTCAGCAGTTTGAAGTACAATACAGTTGAGTTAGATACAAGTAGATTGGTGTGATTATGTTGAGTTTGGGAAGGGAGCACTTGTGATTTCTGGAAGGGTGAAATGCTGTGTAGGTTGGTATGGAAGAGCATACTTGTTAAGAATCGATAAGAGTACCATATATACTCAAATATAAACTGACCAGAATATAAACCAAGGTAGCCTTTTCCCCCAAAACACGGAGGAAAAAAGGTTGTCTCGAATATAAACCGGGGGAAGGGGTGTGTTAATATTCAACTGCAGTACCTTGCCTTGCCCTGCTAGTCTTCACATCCAGCCCCCCCCTCCCTGCCCATCTCTGCACTCTGTTGCCCCTTCCTCCCTGCCCATCTCTGTACCCATCCATGCCACCTGTCCCAGCTGATTGTAAGAATTTTTACCTGCCTCCCATGCGTATCTTTAGAATCCTTAGTGGTCCAGCAGTGAACAGACGCAGGAGCAATCTTCCTTTGCTCCTGCCCATGCAGAGCCGCTAGTTGATTGGCTGCCGTGAGAACTACTACATATATGGTGGAAAGTGTGAGCCCAACAAAACCCTATTATTCTGCTATATAGATGCCACCTTAGGTTATTGGGGGTGGTAGACAGGTTGGTATACTAAGTTTTGGGGGGCTCACCATAAATTATAAGAGGGTTATGGTGAGATGTACATCTGGCACCTTTTATGTGAAGTTCACAGCAGTGCCCTCTAAGGTGCCCCACTGCTGTTGGCATGTCTGTGTGGCCAGTCCATTACAATGCAGGCCCCATCCATGCCCAAATGGTCTGGATTTGGATGCTTTGAACTTGGGACGTTTTTGTGGTCAAAAAATGGCCAAAAAAGTTAGATGTCCTGATGGCCAAGACATCTAGCGGTTTTGAAAATAGACTTTTTGGCATCAGAATTTTGGACATCCTTCTCAGGACATCCAAATCGGACTTAGAGGGGTATTTTCAGTAGTGCATCTAAGTCAATATACATAACAAAGGGTACGCTCCCTTTTTTACATTAAAATACTTATAACAAAGAAAATTAGTCCAGAGTATTATGTGTTAGTGTGACTGCTGTAACTTACTCTTGTTATCAGTTATGGCCTGCGATCTTGCCAATTCTTCATTCTCTTCTTCACTGTCTTCACTGCTTGTACTGCTGATATCTAAAACGATATCTCTCTTGGGGTCTACCCGTAAAAAGTTTCGGCATTCAAAGGTTAGATGGCCAGCTGAAAAACAACAAAATATCTAAATGATTAATAATGAAGAAAAGATATCTTTTTAATAACAAAGATTACTATGAAATCTCCAAGCATTTAATTGCACATATAACTTTGATATAAACACTGAAGCATTGCTTTGGAAAAGATGAGGGTAGCAGCCAAGAAGGTAATGCGTTTATTGTTGATACACTTTGCATGTAGCACTGGTGAGTTGTCATTTTCTACAGCCCCCCCCACCCTTCTGATCTCACCCCTCCCCACATGTAATACCTAAAAGCCTCTTACTCATCCTGATCCCTCCTAAGCACCCTTTGGGCTTACCTGGGGGACCATCTATTGTAGTCTAGAGGGAGGGTGCAGCAGTAGTAATCCTCTTCTGCTACTGTCCCAACTGGCTCTGGGTACAAAATAGTGCCTGTTGATTCCTGGTAGTAATCTTGCAGTAGTCAGCCTTGCTATGAAACAATTTACCCTTTTTGGAAGGCTGAAACCGAGTGGTTGTACCATGAGACTACCACTAGGTGTCAATGAATGCCATTTTTTATCTTTTATTTTGTATTTAGTCAGTCTATCACAGTCCCTTTTCCAGAAACCCCTTCACTGACTGAAGACCGATATCAGCCTAGCATTGCTAGCAATCATCATTTTTGGTTGCCCTAACCAATGTCAGCAAAGGCCTATGGGAGATCATATCATTCATGTCTGACCTTAGGGAATGTCATTGCAGACAGCCTAAATTAAATCAATGATTAGAGGACCTGGCAGTAAATAGGTGCGAAGAGGGGTTGAGAGGTGTTAAGAAGATGTGTTAATGTCTGATGCTTAGGATGGGTCCAGGTGCACAGATAACTAAGATTAATCAGAAACTATTGTCAGAGGCATACTGGAAAGTACATTTGACTCGTCTATTCTTCTCCAGTCTAGCACACCTCACTCACCTTCCTGATTGGTGAAACTAACCATTGTTTCAGTTTACAAAGAATAGGGATATTTAATTTCAATAGATTCTATTGAAGTTCAATAGATTCTATATTTAGAACTAGTCTTTAAGCCCGTTACATTAACGGGTGCTAGAACATATGTGTGTGTGTCTGTCTTTATTTCTTTCTCTCTCTCTCCTTAGCCGCTTTCTTTCTTTCTGCCTCTATTTTTCCTTGGCTGTCCTCTGTTCCTTTTTCTTCACCCCCCCTGTCCATCAGCATCTCTTTCCTTCTCCCCCTGTCCAGCAGTAGGCATCCCTTCCTTTTTTATCCCCCCTCCTCCTTCTTATCCCTATGATACGCTTACCTTGCTCTGTCCCTGATCAGAGGTTCCCGACAGCCGCCCAGTTGCACCCATTGGAAAAATTCCCACTGCCGCATCCCGTACCCCTCCTGACGCAGCTCCCGCTGTCCTTTCTGTCTGTCTGTGTCCCTGGCCCCCTTTGCCTGTCTGTCTTTCTGTGTATCTCCCTGCCCCTGTGTCTTTCTTCTTTATCCCTCTGTCTGTCTGTCCAAAGCAGCATTCCATCCCCCTCCATTTCCCAACCCCCACACCAGTTCCCTGTGCACCTGCCCCTGTGTCTTTCTTATTTTCTTTGTGTTTCCCTTCCTCTCTCTGTCTGTCTGTCCAAAGCAGCATTCCCTCCCCCTCCATTTCCCTCCCCCCCCACCAGTTCCCTGTGCAGCAGCATTAGCGTTTCCTCTACCCCCCCTTTCCCTTCCCGCGGTCCGGACTACAAACGTGGTGATTATAGCAGCGCTTGCATCAGTCTCCACACGCTGCTTCGGGTCCTTCTACTGCCCTGATGACATCATCAGAGACGCGGCAGAGCAAATCAGGGCAGTAGAAGGGCCCGAAGCAGCGTGTGAAGACTGATGCACACGCTGCTGGAATCGCCATTCGGGCCCGCAGGAAGAGAAGGGGGTGGGTGTCAAAGGTGGAACGGAAATCGGTGGCGGCAGGAGGAATGGAGATCGTCGTCTGGCTGCAGTCCGGCTTGTGGAGAGCAGGGAGGCTGTGGGGAAGAGAAGGGGGTGGGTGGCAAAGGAGGAACGGAGATTGGCGGCGGCAGGAGGAACGGAGATCGTCATCTGGCTGCGGTCGGGCTTGTGTAGAGCAGGGAGGCTGTGACGTATTAAGCGAGCAGGTGGTGACGTAAAACCCGCGAATGCGCACTCGTGTTTTCGCGGCCAATCATTTTATTATATTAGATAAGATTCCAAGCTATAAAAGCCTCCTCTCTGCAACACCCCCCTCTCTCTCTGGAACTTGAAGCTTGGGACATAACTCCCCACCCCCCTTTCTCTCTCTACTTCTCTCTCTACCTCTCTGTTCTCACAGCACCAATTCTCTCTCATTCACAAGAGCACAGAAGCAGTCTCTGTAATTGTAAAACTTATATCTCTCATTAATTGTAATGCTTAATTGTAACTTTTATGAATCTTGCTTTCTCTGCACAATATATCTATTCTTTATGCAAACACTCTTAGTGGTCTTTGTGGGTGATTTTACTTCCTAATGAATCTTCTGTAAGTGTATTGAACCTGGGACCAGGCGTTTGTAAGGGCACCTCACATATCACCTCCATCCTTACAACTGGGAGTTAGGGTTTTGCTTTATTGATTTATTCTCATGGAGATGATGCGGTATATAAACTTAAGGTTTAGATTAGATTAGATTAGATTTAAGGTCAATAGGTACTCTGGAGTACCTGAGTCAACAAGCTGATCTCAACTGCCTGTGGAAATGTGGACCCTAAATGATCATGGTAACGAATGTACGACAGCTGCAACATTTGAGACTTTACTAGACCGGTAACACTGTGTGCATACAGATTTAGGATACTAGGCCAGATTCATTCCAACACAACATACTCAGTTCCAGCAGAGTGAGGAGGAAGAACATCAGTCCCTCCTTACCCCCACCGGAGTTCCAGCAGTGCCGAATCATGAGACTCCAACATTGGGTTGGAGCTTCCCCTTCCTTATAGGGCAGAAGCAGCCATTTTCTAGACCCACAAAGTTCTAGCAGGGTGAGGAGGAAGAATATTATTCCCTCCCTAAACCACCGGAGTTCCACATAGAAAGCAAAGTTGCTTACCTGTAACAGGTGTTTTCCGTAGACAGCAGGGGAATGCAGCCACACTTGAAGGTGAAGTCTTCTGACTGAGCCTGATAGCCAGTGCTCTCCCCTAGCTTATGGTAAGCTTTGAAGCTTACTGGGCATGTGAAGAGACTCTACTCCTAGAGCTCCTCTCTTCGCCCTGTCAGTTTTGTCCTTAGTAATGAAGAGAGTATGCAGTTGAGGGGACGGTGGGCAGACAAGTGTGACAGCATTCCCCTGCTGTTTACGGAGAACACCTGTTACAGGTAAGCAACTTTGCATTCTCCAGAGACAAGCCGAGGATATGCAGGCAGACTTGAAGGCGAGTCCCAAGCTGAAGGAATTACTGGGTGGAAGATAAGACTTTATAGTGCAAATAAATTTCTTAGAACTGACTGTCCAAAACGAACATATTGAGACAAAGCAGTGGTCTAAACAATAGTGCTTAGTAAAAGTATGTACTGAAGATCAGGTGGCAGTTTTATATATCCTGAATTGGTATTGATTTTAAATTTGCTATGGAGGATGCTGTAGCTCATAGTTTATGTGCTCCAACAGTACCAGGCGACTGAATATGAGCTTGAGAGTAACAGAAACTGATGCAATGTGCAATCCAGGAAGATATAGTTATTTTTGTTACTAGCTGATCTTGGGTGGATGAATTGAAGGAAATGAAAAGCTGGTTGGTTTTCCGTAACTCAGACGCTGCTTTAAGGTAGAAAAGTAATGCTCTTCTCCAATCTAATGAATGGAGATGTGCTTCTGCTGGAGAGAGTGTGGGGGGAGGAAAGGATGGTAAAGTTATAGTTTGATTCAGTGAAAGTCCGTAACCAATTTGGGAAGAAACTTAGGATAAGTTCTGAGCTACACTCTGTTAGGAAAAAAAAATGGAGATAAAGGTAGTATATGACAAGAGCTTGAAGTTCAACTCTTCAAGCTGATGTAAGTGCTGTGAGAAAAACCGTTTTTCGTGTAAGGAACGTGATAGAAGCAGATCCCAATGGTTCAAAAGGAGTCATCATTAACTGATCCAAGGCAATTGAGATCCCATGCTGGGGAAGGATCCTGTAGTGGAGACTTAAGATTAGTAAGGTCTCTCATGAAATGAGAAACCACAGACTGTTGAGAAAATGGCTTATTGTTCACAAGAGTACGATAAGCTGAGATTGCTGCTAAATGAAATCTAACGGAGTTTGATTTGAGACCTGAATCTGACAAGTGGAGGAGATATGTTAAGATATAGTCCAGAAGGCCACTAAGAGGATCTTGCTGTTGAGTACGTGTCCATATGGACTGGTAAGGTTTCCTGGCGTGCTGCAAGGAGAACTGTTTTCACTAATTGTGAGAGTGGAAGTTGAATTGGGAGTGAGATTTCAATTTCCAAGCTGTCAGACTGAGACTGCGCAGATTGGATAGTAGCAGCTGGCCATTCTGGTAGAACAGAAGAGACGGATGGACACCCAGCGGAATTGGATACCAGATCTGTCTGGGCCAGGAGTGGATACCAGGAGTGGATACCAGATCTGTCTGGGCCAGCGAGGTGCTATGAGTGAGTATGACATGCACTTTGTCCCCGAGAACCTTCTGCAGCACTCTGTAAATTAGAGGGAATGATGGGAAAGCATAAATCAGATTGTAGTTCCATTGAATGGAGAAAGCATCTCTTGCTATGGATCATGAAGCTGCACGGAAAGAACAAAAGTGACTGCATTGGGCATTGTCCTGAGAAGCAAAGAGATCCACCTAGGGGGGATCCTTCATTGTTGGAATATCTGTTGCAGGATAACAGGATTGAGAGCCAACTAGTGAAGATCAAGTTTCCTGCTGAGAGAGTCTGCTAGATTTTGTTCCCCTGGAATATATATAGATTGCAGTGAATATATATAGATTGTAAGTGAAGAGACAGAGCATAGTTGCATAGTCGAAGGGAATCCCACCCCCGTTTGTTTGTATAAAACATTGTTACTTGATTGTCTCTCTGTATCAGGATTCACTTGATGTAAAGCCAAGGACGGAAAGCTTGAAGAGCATAGTAAAATGCTTGGCATTCCAAGAGATTTATATGGAGAGCCTTTTCTTCTTCTGACTACTGACTTTGAGTCTGAAGGAAGTCGAGATGTGCACTCCAGCCCAGTTTTGAAGCATCAGTTTTTATAGAAAGTATAGGAGGTGGAAGCTAGAATGAGCACCCTTCCTAGGGCAGTTGAATGAATCCACCACTCCTGATCTTTCACAGAAAGGGGAAAGATCTCTCCTTGTGTAATCCGCCTTGAACCTCAAGGTAACGGCAGAATAGAAATCACTAATGTAATGTGATGTAATGTAATCACTTGCTGGGTTCTATGGCACTTAGAAAACAAGAAAAACTTACTGAAGTCAAAAAATATTCAGAACTAGTAGTACTTATCTGAAGTATTGCATTCAACAGTAATGTATTCAGAACCCAGCAAGCTCATATTTAACATACTTATCACCTACATCAGCACAAAGACTTGATCGGTCTCCTGATAACCATCAAAGTGGAACCCTATTACTGTAGATTTTGGAAGAAACTAAAAACTCTCCTATTTGAGACAATAAACTCCATTGACAGTAGTATGCTCATCAACAATGAACATCATAACTTCAAACAGTGTAAACTGTACCTCCACTGGCTTCTCTCTATTAACCCTTGCAATATACTCAATTCCTTGGTATTTTCCATCATCTCCACCAAGTGTGCTGTCTTCTTATAACTCTTATAACTTATATTACTCTATGCATATTGTATATCTTTTGAATTGTACATCGTCTTGAACTTAATTAGGTACAAAGCAACTCATAAATCTTAGATTAGATTAGGATTTGAGGCCTTGACAGATCCCCTTATGTGGTTTCTGCTGATATTCAGTCAGGACATGCATAACTCCCTGCAGCCAGCCTGTGTCAGGTGAAAGCAAGATATTCAATGTCAGTGCCCGAGGACATGGCATGACGTAAAATATCTGGAACTAGCCAGGCCAGTCAATGATTGGTGAAAAATAAAAAATGTTCATCACTGCTAGCTGAATATTTACTGGGTTGATTTTTATACACATAAAAATGTATCTGCATATCAAAATGAAAGATATGAAAATAAAGAAAAAATAGTAACATATGAATGAAACTCCTCCCCCCAATGGCTATGATTATGTAAAATCAGTCTATACAGTTAAACAAGGAGACTGCATGCAAACTATTTAAAAAAAGTTATGTAAGACACAATAAAAATCCTATAGTATGTACTTACGGTAGCCACACTTTTTACATCCTGCTCTGATATTGTCCTTATTTCCACCTAACAAGCAAAATTTAAGATTAGATTTTGGAACCTTCATACGTAAATGCCTAAATTCAATTTAAGAAGAACCATAATACAATAAATAAGCCTTTAGAATGTATTTCCTTATTGCAATGCTCAGGTAAAAATAATTAAATAGCATTTTGTAATTTACACCAAATCTAAAAAAAAAAAAAGATTTTCTTCCATTTATCCCTTTCAATACAAACTAATGGATCATGACAGTAGATAGCACATACTAATGCAATTATGTATCAAGCTTTAGCAAAAAGGACCCTCAGTGAAAACATTCCTACAGTAATAGTACAATTTTTTTAAACCTATAGGCTGCATTTGCCCCCCCTTTTACAAAACCATCAAAGAATTTTTAGCACCAGCTGGCGCGCTGAATGCTCTGCCCTGATCCTGACACTCAGAGTTCCTGTGCTAAAACCTGCTTTTGTAAAGGTGGAGCGACTTAGAGAGCACCATGGAATACTCATGATTATCTTTTTTAAAAAATTCACTTTGCAAAAAATGAATGTCCAATCAATGTCCCTACTGAAAAATACTATCACAGAAGCACAAGATCTCTACATTCCGAGGATTTCCAAAGATCGGAGAACAAAGAGCAAAAGAGAACCGGCATGGCTTACCATAAAGGTGAAGGAAGCCATAAAAGAAAAGAAGGACTCTTTCAAAAAATGGAAATGCATAAAGACAACCGAAGCCTGGAACAAACATAAAGATGATCAGAAGAAATGTCACAAGGCGGTGAGGGATGCAAAACAGGAATATGAGGAAAAAATAGCCCAGGAGGCCAAAAACTTCAAGCCCTTCTTTAGATACGTGAAAGGGAAAAAACCTGCAAAAGAGGCAGTGGGACCCCTGGACGACCAGGGAAGAAAAGGGTACATCAAGGAAGATAAACAAATCGCAGACAAACTAAATTCCTTCTTTGCGTCCGTCTTTACGAAGGAGGACACCTCAACAATACCTGAAGCGGAGAAAGTGTTTGCAGGAGAAATAGAAGACAGCCTCACCACAGTTGAAGTGGACTTAGACCAGATATACTATCAGATCGACAAACTTAAAAGTGACAAATCCCCTGGACCGGATGGAATTCACCCGAGAGTCTTAAAGGAATTGAAGGTTGAAATCGGAGAGTTATTGCAAAAACTTGCAAACCTGACAATCAGAACTGGACAGATACCGGACGACTGGAGGATAGCGAACGTCACCCCAATTTTCAAAAAAGGATCGAGAGGGGAACCGGGCAACTATAGACCTGTGAGTCTTACGTCTGTCCCCGGCAAGATGGTTGAAGCACTGATCAAGGATAGCATAGTCCGGCACTTGGACGCACACGACTTGATGAAACCCAGTCAACATGGATTCAGGAAAGGGAAATCATGTTTGACGAATTTACTCCAATTTTTTGAGACCGTGAACGAGCAAATTGATAGTGGGAAGCCGGTGGACATAATATACTTGGACTTCCAGAAAGCGTTCGACAAAGTTCCACACGAAAGACTTCTCAGGAAACTACAAAGCCATGGCATAGAGGGGGATATACAAAGATGGATAGGCAAATGGCTGGAAAACCGAAAGCAGAGAGTGGGCATAAATGGGAAGTTCTCCAACTGGGAGAAAGTGACTAGTGGTGTACCCCAGGGCTCGGTACTTGGGCCGATCCTTTTTAATATTTATATCAATGACCTGGAGGAAGGAACATCCAGTGAGATCATCAAGTTTGCAGACGATACAAAACTATGCCGGGCGATCAGATCGCAGGAGGATAGAGAGAAACTCCAGAGTGACTTGTGTCGGTTAGAAACATGGGCGGAGAAATGGCAGATGAAGTTCAATGTGGAGAAATGCAAGGTAATGCATTTAGGCAATAAGAATAAGGAATACGAGTATACAATGTCAGGTGCAACTCTGGGGAAGAGTGAACAAGAAAAGGACCTGGGTGTACTGATAGATAGGACCCTGAAGCCGTCGGCACAATGCGCGGCAGCGGCAAAGAAGGCAAATAGAATGTTGGGCATGATAAAGAAAGGAATCTCGAGTAGATCGGAGAAAGTTATAATGCCGCTTTATAGGGCAATGGTCAGACCACACTTGGAATACTGCGTCCAACATTGGTCTCCTTACCTAAAGAAGGATATAAAACTGCTGGAGAGGGTGCAGAGACGAGCAACAAAACTGGTGAAGGGTATGGAGAAACTGGAATACGAGGACAGACTTATAACACTAGGATTGTTCTCCCTTGAGAAAAGGAGACTGCGTGGGGATATGATCGAGACCTTCAAAATACTGAAAGGAATCGACAAAATAGAGCAGAGAAGATTATTTACATTGTCCAATTTGACACGGACTAGAGGACATGTAATGAAGCTATGGGGGGACAGGTTCAGGACTAATGTCAGGAAGTTCTGCTTCACTCAGAGAGTGGTTGACACCTGGAATGCCCTCCCAGAGGAGATTATTGCGGAATCAACCGTCCTAGGCTTCAAGAGCAAACTAGATGCATATCTCCTTAAGAGAGGCATATAAGGATATGGTGGACTATAAATTACGCCAGGTGTACACCTGGCAGGGCCTCCGCGTGTGCGGATCGCCGGACTTGATGGACCGAAGGTCTGATCCGGAGATGGCAGTTCTTATGTTCTTATGTATCTGTTTGTAAGTGCAATAACTCTTCAAAACAGGATGGATAAAAATTTAAATTGGATTAAAAAAAAAATAAAATGCTTTTTTGAGAAAAAAAACATTCTAAAGATAGTTTTCCATTTAAGATAAATTTAGGGGCATAAATAATAATTTTTAAAAAAAGACATCCAAAAAGCATCATAAATTGGCACTTGGATGTTCTAAATTGCTGGGACATTCAAGTGCTGATTTTCAAACTGTCTTTCTGGATGTCTTGCGAGGTGTCTCAGCCGCCAAGAATCCAAAATTCAAGGGGGCATATTGGGAGGTATGTTATGGGCGGGCTTAGGGTATGCTTAAACTTTGACTTCTTGTGGCGATAACGGAATCTTCTCCAAGATGTCCTGTATGGAACTTAGATGACTGTAGCTAGATCTGTTTTAGAAGCATCTAAGTGCCACAAAAGTGCCCAAACTGACCAGATGATCACTGGATGCCTGAAGGTATGACCCCCCCATACTCCCTCAATGGTCACTAACCCCCTCCCACCCCTCAAATATCTAAATAAAACAGTTCATACCTGTCTCTAGAATAGTAGCATCTGGTATAGAGAAGCTTAGTAGAGCAGCAAGCAGGTGTGTGGAGATACCTGATGGGTTGTGTACTGAACCATATGGGGGGAGGAGGGCAATATTCAACTCTATCTACTACATTTATGGTGGCAAGTGTGAACCCACCAAAACCCTACTAAATAGCCATATAAGTGCCACCTGGAGGAATAAAGGAAGATTAGGTCCTTGCCTTGATAATCTTTCTGTTAATGGCATACAAATTCTGACAGTGGGTTTAAGTCCCCCAAAACACGAGTTGTTACAGAAGGAATCAAATATTTTTTTCTTCAGCTCCACCTCCTTCCTCAGTGGGCTGTACTGCCTCTCCTCAGTTTGTACCAAAACATTTGATAACCATTACAACAAGAAACATAAGAAGGAGGGGGTACAAGGAACTTCCCCAAGACACTTAATCAAAACATATCATATATAAAACAAGTGGAACAACCAAGCAACTTATCTAAGTGCAACCAGCACTAACATTTACGGAGTTTGTATACTCTTAATTGCATTTGTAATGATACCAAGCAATGTATTAATAATACCTGACTGGCATTAGAAAATCTCCAGTTCTGGACAGACAAACTTGTCAGAGACATTAAGCAGACAAATAAGTACACCGATAGAGTGGGGTGTCAGAAAACACATTGGGGTGATAGTGTCTGAGGATCTGACTTAAAGAATGACACAGGGGCGGATCGTTCCAGTGGGAGCTCATTTCCCGTCCTGTCTCAAGTTCTTTTCCTGTCCCTGTCCCATTCCTGTAGGCTCTGTTCTCATCTGCACAAATCTTGAACACTTTAAAATCATGTTTGTGGCTTGTGCAGGGCCAGATTAATGAATAGGCTCAGTAGGCATATGCCTAGGGCCCGAAGTTGTCAGGAAGGCCCGATGAAACAGAGGACTCAGGTATTTTTTTTTTTCCCTTGGTAACGTGGGCCCCCCGGGAAAGACCGGCAGCACTTCTTCCCCCCGGAAAGATTGGCAGTGCTGGACACCCCCCCCCGGGAGATCGACAACACTGCCCTCCCCCTGGCATCGACATCAACCAACCAGAATAAGTGACTTCAGAGGGGGTGGACCGGCAGTTGCAAGGAGTTGCTGCAAGGTCCTGCGATGACTGCGTCTGCCGGTCCAACCCCTCCGAAGTCACTTACTTCTTTCCTAAGCAGAGCCGGCAGACGCAGTCATCGTGGGACCTTGCAGCAACTCCTTGCATCTACCGGTCCACCTCCTCCGACATCACTTATTCTGGTTGGTTGAAGTCAATGCCAGGGGGAGGGTGTAATTGTCAATCTCCTGGGGGGGGGGCAGCGCTGCCGATCTTTCCTGGGGGGCCTGCGTTGCCAAAGGAAAAAATAAACAGCGGGCCCCCTCTGACCTAGAAGGGTGGTGGAGGAAGAGAAAGGGGGCAGGGTGGTATGGAAGGGTGGTGGAAGGAGAGAAAGGGGCAGAGGCTGATGGAATTAGTGTGCAGGGGAAGAGGAAAGATATAAGGGGAAGGATACTGGATGGAATTGGGGTGCAGGGAAAGGGGAGAGAGACATAAGGTGGAAGGATCCTGGATGGAATTGGGTTGGAGGGAGAGAAAGGGGCAGATTCTGATGGAAGTGGGAGGAAGGGAGAGGAGAGAGTGAAATGTCCGACCATGGGGGTGTGGGAGAGGGAAAGGAAGGAGAGGAGAGAGATGCCAGACCATTTGTATTTATTATTTTTATTTTTTACTTTCTTTTCAATCCTTATTAATTTCATTATAGAATTACTTGTTGGAATTTTCATATCTCATCTCTATTTCTATCTCTGTCTTATTCATTATAATTTTTTTTTTATTTCATTAATTGTTCCTCAGGTACTTTAGTTAGATTGTGAGCCTTCGGGACAGTAAAGGAATTTCTAAGTACCTATCTTAATTATTTTATTTTTATTGTATCCTTAATGTATTTTTTCTGTAAACCGCTTCGAACCTAACGGATAAGCGGTATATAAGAAATAAAATTACATTACATTACATTGGAGGAGGGAATGGAAGATGATGGATGCCACACCGATAGGGGGGGGAAAGAAGAGATGGAAGGGAGAGGCAAACAATTTCTGGAAGAGGCATAGAAAGAGAGCAAATGCATTTTTAGAGCACGCTAAACCCGCGCTACGCGGCTAGAACTAACGCCAGCTCAATGTTGACGTTAAAGTCTAGCACGCGGGGCAATTCAGTGTGTGCTAATTGTGCGCTAAAACCGCTATCGCAGCTTAGTAAAAAGAGCCCATAGTGACCTTCAAAAACCTTCAGGAGGGAAATAAAAACCAGGCTGTTCAAGAAATATGTACATAAGAACATAAGAATTGGTGCTGCTGGGTCAGACCAGAGGTCAGGGCCGGATTTAGATGAAAAGAGGCCCTAGGCTATTCCACTTAAGAGGCCCTTTCACCTCCCATTTTTAAGTTTGTAAATTACATGAGAGATAATAAAATACATCATTACTGTGATATATATCAATATGTTAAATGAAATATGTTGTTATTGGTACTAACCTTTATAAAAAATGTGACACGGATAATAAATTAAAAAAAGTCGAGAACACTTATTTGGACATTTATTCTCAGCACCATATAACAATAACTAATCAAACTTAACACACAACATTTACAAAGAAACAAAATTCAAATAATGAAAATCTTTGACTATGAAAATAAAATATGCAATAAAAATTATCATATTTTCTATCAAATTAAATTAAATATATTCAATACATTGAAGATTAAACCAAATTCAATTCAGTTAAATTTATTTCATAATAATTCGCATTTAAAGTTTAAGTATGAATTATTATGAATTTTAAGTCTTAAACTAAACCAAAAATGGAATTTTATTCAAACAAAATCCAGATCACAAAAAAGAAAATATCAAATTGTATATCATATTAAATTTTATGTTAATAGTTATTTTATTTAAGAACTGATTCAATCCAAGTATACATTTAAAACGAAATAGTAGATTAGAAGAATTTCTTTCTAAACTTTTTCACATAGAATTCTTCTATAAGTTCATCAAAATCTATTTTTCTGAAGGTCTCATTTTCGATGCACAAAATACTCAATGAAGACAACCTCGTCTGGGTCATTGTGCTTCTTAATTGATTTTTGATATTTTTAAGTCTTGAAAATGACCTTTCTCCAGTACAATTAGTGACTATTAAACTGAGAAACAGCCGTAAGATTGATTCCACATTGGGGAAGGCCACTTGAATATTTTCTTTGAATATTATTTGATACAAGTCTGTATGCGACAATGTGGAATTTTTTGAAGGTTTATGTATTTGTCTCACATATGTGTGGAAATGAAATAGTTCTTCAGTAAGGTTTTGGTTGACATCTTCTGGGTATTCTTGCATTAACAGCTCAACACCTGTTTGAAGTTCAACCTTTGATAATGTAAGATCGGCAAGAAAGGAAAATATTTTCACTACATCATCATAAACAGAAGCTCTTCTTCCTAAATTTGATTCTAGTGCATCTAATATAGGAATAAATGATTTAATCCTAAATTTATCTCTTGAAGAAAGTTCGTCTAAGGCAGTGGTCTCAAACTCAAACCCTTTGCAGGGCCACATTTTGGATTTGTAGGTACTTGGAGGGCCGCAGAAAAAATAGTTAATGTCTTATTAAATAAATGACAATTTTGCATGAGGTAAAACTCTTCATAGTTTATAAATCTTTCCTTTTGGCCAAGTCTTAATAATAATATTGTCATTTATAGCTAAAGAGACATATGATCAAGAAACTGTTTTATTTTACTTTTGTGATTATGATAAACATACCGAGGGCCTCAAAATAGTACCTGGCGGGCCGCATGTGGTCCCCGGGCCGCGAGTTTGAGACCACTGGTCTAAGGCATCAGGGTCAGATGAATTTTCGTAATTCCCTTGCCTTTTACTTCTTATTATCCTTGTTTATTTATTATCCATGTTTGTTTATTAGTCATATGCGTAGAATTTCTCCTTATTTTCGGTTCAGTGTTTTAGTGTTCACTGTTTTTAGAATAGTGTAATTTTAATTTTGCTAACAGTTTGAATGTAGGCCCCTCTTGATCTTGAGGCCCTAGGCTGAAGTCTAGTTAGCCTATAAGAAAATCCGGCCCTGCCAGTGGTCCATCATGCCCAGCAGTCCGCTCACACGGCGGCCCTCTGGTTAAAGACCCGCACCCTAACTGAGACTAGTCATACCAGCGAACGTCCTTGTTCATTATGAACTTGTCTAACTTGTCTTGAATCCCTGGAAGGTGTTTTCCCTTATGACAGACTCCGGAAGAGCGTTCCAGTTTTCTACCACTCTCTGGGTGAAGATGAACTTCCTTCCTTTCAATTTTAAAGAGCGTCCTCTCGTTCTCCCTACCTTAGAGAGGTGAACAACCTGTCCTTATCTACTAAGTCTATTCCCTTCAGTATCTTGAATGTTTCGATCATGGCCCCTCTCAATCTCCTCTGTTTGAGGGAGAAAAAGCCCAGTTTCTCTAATCTTTCACTGTACGGCAACTTCTCCAGGCCCTTAACCATCTTAGTTGCTCTTCTCTGGACCCTTTCGAGTAGTACCGTGTCCTTCTTCATGTTCGGTGACAAGTGCTTGACGCAGTACTCCAGGTGAGGGCGCACCATGGCCTGGTACAGCAGCATGATAACCTTCTCTGATCTGTTCGTGTTCCCCTTCTTTATCATTCCTAGCATCTTCTTTATCATTCCTATCATCTGCTCGTGATTCCCCTTCTTTATCAAAACAGCTGCAATAATACTTTATCCTAAAGCAAAAAGAAATAAATAAAACAAATAGAAATATTTTTCTATCTTTATTGTCTGATTTTTGCTTTCCTCATCTTCTCATCATTCTCTTCCTTCCAGCCTCTGCCATCTTTCTGCCTCTTCCATCTGCCTTAGGCTTAGCGGGGATGGGCCGGGCCCGCCTCATTTTGACGAGGCAGGCCAGACGGCAGCAAGACCCGTCTGGCCGGCCAACAATTAGAGGTTAGTTGGGGAGGGGGGGAGGATAGTTGGGGGGGAGGTTAGGGGGGTCATCAGGGGTGTTAACGTGGGGGGGGGGTCCGGAGGAGGGCACCCTCCTGCTGGCGATCAGGGATGTTGGGTGGGCAGGCTTCCGGCAGGAGGGGTTGGGCACTCTCTTGCTGGCGATCGGGGATGTCGGTTTGGCGCCATTCTGGCAGGAGAGGTTTGGCACCTTCCTGCTGGCGATCGGGGCCTGGGACGGGAGGAAGGCGGCTGCAGCCGCTATACTTATCACGGCAGGGAGATCCCTTGCCGCGATAAGTATAGCGGCTGCGTCTACATTTTTCTGGCCTACATTGTAAGGTCTCTCCCTCTACTAGGGAGACGCGTAGGGCTGCCTAGGTTCGCCTAAGGCCCTTAGGTGGTCTTGTGGGCCTCCCTAGGCTCCTGGAGGCGCCTTTAATATAGGTGGCCTGCCTCGGGAGCTTTAAAAAAAAAAAAAAAAAGTGCGTCCCAATTGGCTGATTAGACAGCTGTAGGACACTTACAGCTGCCTAAAATCGGGACACATTTTGCAGAATCAGGGCCTGAATGTACCAGACAAAAAGACCCACACCGGGAGCCAGAAAAAGTTTCTTACCAAGCAGTAACCAGTAGAGAATGACACTGGAATAAATTTTACCCTGTCCTGTAAAGTTCTTTTCCTGTTCCTGCCCCATTTCTGAAACCTCTGTCCTCATCTGCAGAAACCTCAAACACTTTAAAATGTTCGAGGCTTGTGCAGTTAAGGCAGAGCTTACAGGAATGGGGAAGGGAGGGACAGGGACAAAAGTCATGGTAACGGGGCAGGGAAGTTGAGTTCCTGCAGGGACAGGGAAAAATTTATCATTCTCTAGTACCACAAAACAGTCCGGTTCAAGGTCTTTAGATTTTGTTAATGCTGGGAGACAGCGATAACCAGAAACCAGATTCTCTGTCTCAAATACAAAACTTCACAGCATATCTTATATAATGTTACAAATTTGAAATTTCTATAAGCACAACCAGGAAAATACATGGCTAGTTAATACAGACAAGTGATACCGATTAGTAACATAACACTTGCTAATGTTGTTAGCTACCCATCACTAAAGAGTGATATCCTCTGGCACCACCACCTTATTCTGGGAAAGAGTAAACGTTCCAAGCAGCTCCTAGTACGGGCTCTCTCTGGCGTGCAAATAGTAAATCACTGGACCCAGCAAATGTATTCAGTAACATCTGTTCCTGCACAGATCCCTTTTTGTAGATTAGCATTGGATTTCAGTGAGAAACACAGAATCACAATAAGAACAGTGGGAGAGTGGAAAAAAAAACTTCCTGAAAGGACCAATCACCTGAGAGGGCCATGGGAAAACCAACGACAGCTGTAAGGCACGCTAAAACACTCGAACGTCTCTACGAGAAAGATTCTACAACCCAGAATCGGTGCATTCCTCACATCCCTCCACGCGGAGGCCGAAGCACTCTCAGCGCGACAAAGGGACGCTACCAATGCCCAATGACAAGCGGGGGTGGAGGGGGGAATAAACTACAAATCCTTTGCTAGGAACCGGCGATAATCACCTAACTACGCAGGGAAATGGTCTACACTGGTTGTACGAAAGCTCAGCAACGGAAATCGGCCTTGTGACGCCCGTGTGGGCTCCCTTCTTCGCCCCCTCACACTCGCACCCACACCTCGTCGGCAGTTTCTTTCAATGACGTAATAGGACGCGCGACGGGGGCTGGTGGAGAGCTTTGGTGCTTCTGATATTAATGAACGTCCAGCACAAGCTACAAAATGAGCAACATTTATATTCAGGAGCCGCCGACTAACGGCAAGGTGAGAAGGTGACCGAGAACTCCCTGCGTCCCCGATATGTTCTGCAACCTCCCATGGATAGAGTCTGAAAGAAGCAGGACTACAAATACTGTAATGTGCTCTGATGAAATGTCCTAAAAATGGGACTTGAAAACGTCCCGACAGAAACTCGTTAATGATGTCTAAAAGTGAAGCTGTTCAGAATCAGAAGCATACCCATTCTTTGAAACGATCTGTAGTGGTTTAAAGGCAACCTTTTTCTATTTCTTTGCCCAATTTCTGTAAAGATGTACTTTTTTTTCTTTAAAATTTAAATCGGACAAAAAAGTAATTTCGGTTCAGTGACAAAAATGTCTACTTGTTTTTATTTAGCAATATTTAGTATTGTAGGGCTAGTATTTCCTGACGCTCCAGACTCCCTATGAGTCTAGAAGGATAGATAGACTTATGTAGAGGGAAGTTTTAATGTGAAAGTGTTTCTGCCTTTCTCAAAAAAATGTTGAAGCCTTGATTATTATCATACTGCTCTCGGTTACTTTATATCCTCAAACATGGTTAAATTTAATTTTTTCTCTCCTGGCATTTAAATACCAGTCATTCAAAATAAAATATAGTCCTCCCCCAAATAACTAATAATGGAGAAAGTTTTAGGGTTCCTTTTTACTAAGCCACGTTAAGACTTTAACGCACGCTAAATTGCTACGCGTGCTAGACCTTAACGCCAGAATTGAGCTGGTGTTAGTTATAGCTGCATAGCGTGGGTTTAATCTGCGCTAAAATGTGTGCGCTAAAAATGCCAACACAGCTTAGTAAAAAGAACCCTTAATCTTTACTTTTAAAGTTTTGTATTACACAATCCTAGTTGAAGGAAAGCAGTGAGGATGCTAGGGCTCAGGTGTGTTCTACCCTTCCTGTGGTATTAGATGTTTCATTATGCTAAGGCAGATTAAAAGGGAGGGGGGTAGGTATTACTAGGCATAATGAGAATTCATGATATGGGAAAGCACATAACTATGACCTAGATTTAGTTTCAAAAGGATTATTGTATGCCTGCCTTATTTTATATATACAATATATGTAATATGTTGATATGATGTTTTAAATAAATTTATCCCACAGTAGTTTGACATTGTGTCCCTTCCCCACTCCTTTTTGGTTTTATATCCCGCTCGTGGGGTTGTGCTTTTTTCATTTGTATTGTGTGATACATGGTTCCAGATTCACTAAAATCAGCGATTGTCGCTAAACCTGTTTTCATATACAAAATATCTGTGCCATAAAAAAAAAATCCTGGCAGAAGCCCTGACAGCAGTGACAGGAGGCTGCTTCTCCTGTCACTACTGTCAGGGCTCTGTGCATGTCTCAATCGCTCACTAGCGATTGAGTCGGTGGGTTTGCATGCAAATGATTTGCACCTCCATCCAAATCATTTGCGTGCAAACTTAATAGTGAATCAATCGCTGTTGGAAAATCGGCCAGAGAATCAATCGGCCAACAGTGATTGAGTCACTATTGTTAGTGAATCTAGCCCTATGTGTTTAACCTGATTTTTGGATGGATTAATAATAATAATAATAATAATAACAGTTTATATACCGCAGGACCATGAAGTTCTATGCGTTTTACAATGATTAAAAGGTATTACAGATTGAATGGAATAAACATAGTTCAGAGTTAGTGAATAAGAGTTCTAAAGATCATTTGTTGAGGACTAAGATTGTATAGGTCAGTTACCTACGTACTTCAGGAACAGATGTGTTTTTAGGCGTTTCCTGAATTCTCTATAAGTAATAGGCACGAGCAGTTGTTCCAGATCTTTAGCCCATATTGCTGCTTGATGTGAGAAAAGATGTTGGTGATGACTTTTAAATTTTCAACCTTTAACCGGCGGAGAAACAAAGTTAGGGTGTGAGCTTCTCCTATGTCGGTTGGTTGCAAAAGAGAAAAGGTCTGTTATATATTTAGGGGCTAAGCCATAAAGTACCTTGAAGCAAAAATAACCAAACTTGAATTTCACACGTGCCTCCATCGGCAGCCAGTGTAGAAGTCGATAGGAAGGTGTTACATGATCAAACTTCCGCACTCCACAAAGTAGCCTAACCACTGCATTTTGTACCAGTTGCAATCGCCGCATATTCTTCTGGGAGAGTGCCAAGTAGGCGATGTTACAATAATCAAGTTGACTCAGTATAAGTGATTGTACCAGGATTCTAAATGATGGGACATCAAAATAATCTTTAATGGACCGAAGCTTCCAGAGGGTAAGAAAGATCTTTCTAATCAAAGAGTCTACCTGGTCTTTCATGGTCAGACTCTGGTCCAGTGTTACTCCCAATCCTTCATAGTGGGTTGAATGGGATAACTAAAGTTATTGAGGCACACTGATGCTTTAGTATTAAGTGGGTGTGGCGATGCTATAAAAAATTTTGTTTTCTCTGAGTTTAGCTTCAGTTTGAATTCATTCATCCATTGCTCCATCCGATTTAGAACTTCTGTTGCTTTGGGGGTGACTTCTGAGATAGAGGTAGTAAATGGGATAATTATTGTGAAGTCATCAGCGTAACTGAATGGTTTTATCCCCAGCTGGGACAATTGCGCACCCAATGAGGACATGTAAACATTGAAGAGCAGAGGGAATAATGGTGACCCCTGTGGCACGCCAGATGAATTGCTCCATATAGCAGAGAGATCGTAATTAAAACGGACTTGGTATGTGCGGGATAAAAGGAAACCTCGAAACCAGTTTAATACCTCTCCTCTGATTCCAATTGCATCTAGGCATTGTAAAAGTTTCCCATGGTCCACCAAGTCAAAGGCAGAGCTCATGTCGAATTGCATGATCAGGGCATTGAGGCCTTTGCTAAACAAGTAACGCAGGTTATCCAGGATAGCAGCAATTACTGTCTCTGTGCTAAACAGAGGTCTAAAATCAGATTGAGTTTCATGCAAAAGAGAGAACTGGTTGAGATATTCCATCAGTTGGGTGTGTACCAATCCTTCCATGATTTTTACAATGAATGGGATGAATGCTACTGGTCTATAGTTAGTTACTGATGTTGGTGATTCTTTGCGGTTTTTTGGAATTGGGGTTATTATGATGTGACCATTATTGGTGAGAAATTTTCCATTGGTTAGGTTATTGGTTAAATAATTCAACAAAGATAGTTTAAAGTCTAGTGGAGCTGCTTTCATAATTTCTGGGGGGCATGAGTCCAGGACACAGTATGATTTAGAGTATTTGTTATATAATTTGATGTAGTTATTCCATTCTAAGTTGTGGAAGGAACTCCAAATCATGTTCGCTGGTATTTCATTTCATTTTAAGACAAAGTGTGGATTTTGATAGGCCCTTAGCAGGCCATATATTGGATTTATAGTTTTGCTTCTCCTAGTTAGAAGGTGTGTTGTGGTTGAAGAGGTTGTCTTTGGTGAAGGTCCCTTAGTCAGATCATTGGCTTCTATTGTTTGTAGTTGACTTATGGAGAGTGTGGATGATGTAGGGAAGAGGTTTATTGAAAAAAGAATAGGGGTGGGTGGTTGACTGATTTTGCAATGTTTTGTGAAAGGCAAGGACTAGCTGTATAGAGTGGCTGCACATAATTTGGAATGCCATCATGCTTTTAGATATGGTAGCCTCAGTAGGCCAAGGGAGGAATAATAAAGAATGCTTTCCCTAGTGCTCCTAGTGCTCATGAGAGCTGGAATCTGTGAAAAGGCTAATGGTGGAACAAGCCTGGTGAAAAACGAGTGCTGTTAATGATGCACTATACTGGCATATATAAAAACAGTATAAATGGGTGGTAGTATGGGTTAAGAAGGCCCACTTTACCTGACATATCAAGAGGATGGATAAAAATGTCCATAAATTGTTTCAGTGATATGGGAATTATCAGGCTTTTAACAAGAACATGGCTGCTATTAGGTATGACCTGAAAGGTAAAGGCATTTCGGTGAAGTAACACCAATTTCTTAGGGAAGATATTGTGGTTTGTTTGTTGTTTTTTTTTTAGATGGTGGGGGTCAGAGTTTGATTCTGAGATGGGAAGTGTGTCTTTCATAATTAGATTGTAAGCTGTTTCGAGCAGGGACTGTCTCTGGTGTGTTTAATGTACAGTGCTGCGTGCATCTTGCAGCAATATAGTAAATAGTAGTAGTAGGTAAACTTAATTTGTAGTTTGACAGACATACAGGTTTCTGACCCTGTGAGTAGTCAACCCCTTCTTGTGAGAATTCTTGTAGGGAGTTTCATTAGTATTCTTTTGCTCTGCCTCCCATCCTTCTGGGCTGTCCTTCAATTACTCGGTTGTCTTCCTAATGGCGAGATGATAGGAGCTTGTCTTTTTTGCTCATGTTTTTATTTAAATTCGGTTTATCCTAACTGTTTGCAAAACTTTTTTGGTGCTGCAGAGGATCCCTCTTGTGGGACATCTCTGGCTGTGGGAGAGCACAGACTCTGAGGCCAAAAGTCTGTTTCCAAGAGGCAGACTACTTTGAAGCGCACCCACTTTCACAGCTTGTACTTAAAGTTCAAGGGCTCAAAGACCAATCTCTTGAGAGCAAAGCTCGCTCCAGGTTTGTCCGCAGTGGGTTTGAATGCAGGCTGCATGGTTCCGGGGTGTTTTTTCAGGATCTGGGCTGACTGCGTTCCTCCCCTCCATTTGTGTGTGCATGATCTGGTGGGGGTTGAGGTCTCTGGCTGGTTCGTTGGGCCTGAGAGGCAGTCAGAAGACATAAGCAATCCAGATTCCAGGCTTATTGAGGCAGAGGTTCTGCTTATAAACTGTTTGCTGCTTCCACACTTGCGGCATCTAGCACACAGATGTCCCAGTGAGTAACAGGCTGACAGTCTGACAAACAAAAATTGGGGGGGGGGGGGTGTCTTTAAAATTTATTATTTTTGGTTCTAAGGTTAGAGCTATGTTCTTCCATCTCTAAAATTACTGTCTTTTAATTCCCAGTCTAGCTTTCCTGGGATCTTTTTGGCACTAAAATTACTGCCATGATGGCCATCTTGGATTTGATTTGGGATCCCTTTCAGTGGCTAAAGCTTTGGCCAAGCTGTATTTGATGGTGCCATATTTTCCTGCAGCTGTTTGTTCTGCTGAAAGTTGCAGATCACTAAATAAACTTCCCTTCCTAGCAAAGGAGGTGGTGATGTTAAAGGATCCTCAGACTTGCTCCTCTAGTGTTGATTTGAAGCTTTGGTCCTAGGGATTAAGGCGGCAAGTGCTTGTCACATTCACCTGTCTCGGGCCTCTCTGTATGATCTTATCAGAGTTATGACCAAGGTCTCGGCCTATGCTGTCTCTGCCCGATGAATACTCTGGATCAGACAGTGGACAGGAGGTGCTGCCTCTAAAGCTACACTATGCAGGCATCCATTTCAGGGGCAGATGCTCTTTAACAAGGGCCTAAACGACCTGATGGCTAGCGTGACGGATCATTGCCCCAGGTCCTTATCAGACAGCAGACCTTGGACGGCACAGAGTTTGGGTTGGGGCAATTTTCGGTAGGCCAACAGACACAAAGACCTTTTCGGGAATTGCATCAGAGATTCAGTGGGGGCAGGAGACAGCAAGCTTTGGGCTCTTGCCCCTCACCAGCTGTGAAGAAAGCGTAATGATGCCAGACAAGAGGCCAAGCTCCCCCAGTTAGGTGACAGGCAGTTGGCCTTTTAGTTGGTCTGGTCTCAGATTGGCGCAGAGTTTGGTGTTCTAGACATCATCCGAAAGGGATACAAAATTGAGTTCTGTGCCTTCCTGCCCGAGCACTTTGTAATGCTTCCAGCCAGATGGCCGGAGAGAGCCCTTAAAGTTCAGGCTACTGTGAAAAAGCTACTGGCTCTTTGGGCCATACAGCTGGTCCTGGCCACAGACTTTAGCTCGGGCAGACAACTCTATATACCTCATCGTGCCAAAGTAAGGCTCGGACAACTGCAAACCAATTCTAGACCTCAAACATAGTAACATAATAGATGACGCAGGCAGATAAAGACCAGAATGGTCCATCCAGTCTGCCCAACCTGATGCAATCTAAAAAATTGCTGGTTTTTTTTTCTGCTTCTTTTTAGCTATTTCTGGGCAAGAATCCAAAGTTCTTAGGTTCCAACTACTGAATTCTCCGTCAAAGCTCACTCCAGTCCATCTATACCCTCCCAGCCATTGAAGCCCTCCCCAGCCCATCCTCCACCAAACGGCCATATACAGACACAGACCATGCAAGTCTGCCCAGTACTGGCCTTAGTTCTTCAATATTTGCTATTATTTTCTGATTCTAGATCCTCTGTGTTCATCCCACGCTTTTTTGATCTCAGTCACCATTTTCATCTCCACCACCTCTCTTGGGAGTGCATTCCAGGCATCCACCACTCTCTCCGTAAAGAAAAATTTCCTTACATTCTACCACCCCTCAACCTCAAACTATGTCCATTTTCCTTTCTCTGGAAAAGATTTTGTTCTACATTAATACCTTTCAAGTATTTGAACATCTGAATCATATCTTCCACGTCCCTCCTTTCCTCTAAGGTATACATATTCAGGGCATTCAGTCTCTCCTCGTACCTCTTTTGGTGCAAACCTCCTATCATTTTCGTTGCCTTCCTCTGGACCGCTTCAAGCCTTTTTGTGTCCTTCACTAGATAAGGTCTCCAAAACTGAACACAATACTCCAAATGGGGTCTCACCAACGACCTGTACAGGAGCATCAACACCTTCATTCTTCTACTGGATACGCCTCTCTTTATACAGCCCAGTATCCTTCTGGCAGCAGCCACCACCTTGTTGTGCTGTTTTTTCCCCTTTTAGATCTTCGGACACTATCATCCCAAGGTCCCTCTCCCCATCCGTGAATATCAGCCTCTCCCCTCCCAGCATATACGGCTCCTTCCGATTATTAATTCACAGATTCATTACTCTGCATTTCTTTGCATTGAATTTTAGTTGACAGATATTAGACCATTCCTCTAACTTTTGTAGATCCTTTATTATGTTTTCAATGCCCTTCTCGGTGTCTACTCTGTTACAAATCTTGGTATCGTCCGCAAAAAGGCAAACTTTTCCTTCTAACCCTTCAGCAATGTCACTCACAAACATATTGTCTTTTGTGTGAACAGGATCGACCCCAGCACCAAACCCTGAGGGACTTCACTACTCACCTTTCCTTCCTCCGAGTGACTTCCATTAACCACCATCCTCTGGCGTCTGTCCGTCAACCAGTTTCTAATCCAGTTCTCCACTTTGGGTCCTAACTTCATCCCTTCAAGTTTGAGGTACATTAGATAGATTGTGAGCCCACCGGGACAGAGAGGGAAAATGCCTGAGTACCTGATTGTAAAAACCGCTTAGATAACTTTGATAGGCGGTATATAAAATCCTAATAAACTTGAAACTTGAAACTTTCAAGAGCTTCCTATGAGGAACTGGGGAGTTTGTGACACAGTGGTAAGAGCTACAGCCTTAGCTCCCTAAAGTTGTGGGTTCAAATCCCATGCTGCTCCTTGTGACCCTGGGCAAGTCACTTAATCCCCCCATTGCCCCAGGTAAATTAAATAGAGTGTGAGCCTGCCAGGACAGATAGGGAAAAATGCTTGCGTACCTGAATGTACACCACTGATTTATAAGTGGTATATAAATACTAAAAATAAAATTAATAATAACAATAACTGTGTCAAAGGCTTTGCTGAAATCTAAGTAAATTACATCTAGCATATGTCCTCGATCCAGCTGTCTGGTCACTCAATCAAAAAATTCAATCAGGTTCGTTTGACAAGATTTACTTTTAGTAAAGCCATGTTGCCTCGGAACCTATAACCCATTACACTTTCCCCTCAATATTTGCGGGGGTTAGGGACAGAGCCGGCCTTCGAATATCTAAAAATGCAAATAATGTTTAGGGCCAGCTCTGACCCACCCCTGTCTCCCTCCTGCCTCCTGGACCTCTATAAAGCTTACCTGGTGGTCTAGCGGGTGAAGTGGGGCAGCAGCGTTCTTCCTACGCTCATGCCCCGTGCGAGGAGGCGAAAAGACAGCGGGCTTCCCCTTCCCCTTCCCTTACAAAGATGATGCCTATTGGCTGGCTCGACGGTGGGTTGGCGTGACCGCAGCGGAGCCCCTCCTTGCGGAGTGGCTGAGACCAAGGTAGCCACTGATTGGCTTGGACACCGGCGCTCAGAAGCCCGGCTGGGAGCACGAGACTGGCAGGTTGGTGGGTTCTGTGGCTGTCTGGGGGCTTTGTGGGAGGTGAGGCGTGAAGCTGTTAGAGTGACGAAGGCCTGGGGATGCTGTGGCCGGATGTTGTGATGGGTCCTGGAAGAGGTGAGGCTGTTAGAGCGGGGTTTCGTGATCGTGTGCATTTTATGAGGCATTCGGGAGGCAGAGTGGGTCTGGTTTTAGAAACTTGCGAATGACCAAATTCGCGAATACTAAACCTGCGAATCAGGAGGGAGAAGTGTAGATTCTAGAAATCAGTCAATGTGGCTCTGAAGATACTGCACTTCCTCATGGAGACTGTTTATTCGGTCGTAGCAGCAGTGGCTCTGAGGGAATTTCTTGCCTTACTTTATCTGACTGAGGCCTGTCTTCACATTCCCATTTTCCTGATCCACAATAAGTACTTGTGATTTCGTGTGCTGGAGCAGAATTTCAGTTCTCCAGGCTCCCCTTCATCCTGGCCATGTTACCTTGCACTTTTATCAAGGTGATAGTAGTGGTAGCAGCGCACCTCCACAAAGCTGGGATTCAGGTGCACCTGTCCAAGGAGGAAGGCGAACTGAGAGTTTAGAGAGTAATGCAACTCCTCCAAAGCTTGAGCTTGATAGTCAACTTCAAGAAGAGTCAGCTGGAACTGATTCAGGGTCTGGAGTACCTAGGAGTCTTGTTCGACACTGCTTTCTTCCAGAGCCATGCAGACTGAAGCTCAATTTCCAGATGGATTAAGATGGCCATTTCCTCCACGTATGTGGGCTGTGGTAAACAACCATAAATCACATTGAAAGCACACTCCACTAGAAGAGCTGCCTTGTAGGCAGGGCTATCTCATCTGAGAAGATTCGTAGAGCGGCTACATGGTCTACCTTACATACCTTCACCATGTTCAGTAGGGTGAATTTAGCAACTGGGGAAGTCGCCACTTCCGGGGCCTCTGTCTTAAAGGCAAGCACAGAGGGCCTCATTAAACTCTAGGGACTGCTTTGGTACATCCCTAATGTTCAGGACCACTAGACAAATTGCACTAGAAAAAAAAGATTACTGAATATACTCTAAACCAGTGTTCTTCAACCTTTTTACAGCTATGGATCGGCAGAAATAAAAGAATTATTTTGTGGACCGGCACCGGTGGTTGAAGAACACTGGGCTAAGCCACAGGCCAGACCCCACCCCATAATAGTACTAATTGTAACACTATTTTTTCCATTCATTTTTCATATATACACACAATAAAATCTTATTAACAACACATAATGGTTAACCACAACATTAAACTACACAAAACACATTGTACGTAAGCTTTCAACATTAATTTCTACCAGAACTCAGATAACCCTTGTGCAAATATGGGACCAAAAACTAAAAGTACTAATATATACAAACAAATCCTAATATGCAAGACTCTGCATGCAGTACAACCCCAGAGAAAAAGAAACAAATGCATTTCTTCCTGAACAGTGCAAAATACAGACAGCAGATGTAAATTCTCAAAATTGACACAATTCAATCACTAAATTCAAAAATAAAATCATTCCCTCTACTTTTGTCTCCCTCCCTCCATGCTGTGCCTTACCTTCTGGCCTGCTCCTGCCTGGCCGTTTTATGCTGCCCCTGGTGTTATCTTCGGGCTGACTCCCTGTTCCTTTCTGACGCAGTGCACAAAGCCACGGGCAGCAGCTCCTCGCACGTCCCGCGCCTCATCTGAAAGCCTTCCCTCTGATGTTGCAACGTCAGAGAGAAGGCTTCTGGTTCAGGTGAAGGACGCACATAGGAGCCGCTGCCCGCGGCTTTGTGCACTGCGGCACTGAGAAAGAGGGATATGGCCCGAAAATAACGCTGCATTGATCTTACCGTGGACCAGTGATTGAAGAACACTTTCTCGGGCCCGATACATGTACCGGTCCTGTGGACTGACAAGAAATTTCTGCAGACTGGCACTGGTCCACGGACTGGTGGTTGAAGAATGGTGCTCTAAACCATTCAGAATATAAACCAAGGTAACCTTCCCCCCCCCCCCCCAAAAAAAAAAGGAGAAAAAAAGGTTGACTCGAATATAAGCCAAGGTTAGAAAATTGGGTATGCGAGTTTCATTTGTCAGGGATCATGCCATAAGTAATCACTAATTTTTCAGTTGGGGCTGTTTAGAGTCCAAAAAAGCTGAAGGAGAGCCTCCTCTGCACCGTTCCTTTACTGCAGTCTGCCCTAGCAGAAATAGGAAGTTGCTTCAGAGGCGGGTGAACAGCAGCAAAAGAAAAGTACAGAGGAGGCCACTGGCAGCGCTGAAGAATCAAAGAACAGTGGCTTAGGCACGCCTATTCTCCACTACCTGCTCCCCCCTTCCCAGACAGACATCACACTTACTGTCCCGATGCTCTGGAAGCTGACGTTGGCGCTCTGGGTTGGGCTAGTGAAGGGCCTTAAGTGTCTGTGCACGCTCAAGGCTTGCTGGACTCCCTTCGAGAATCCTGGAGAAGGCGAGAGCCAGCAAGTCTTGAGCATGCGCAGACACTCAAGGCCCTTTAGCCCAGCACAGAGCACTGGTGTCGGCTTCGAGAGCATCGAGACTGTAAGTGCGATGACAGTCGGGAGTAGTGGAGGATAGGAGTGCCACTCATCGGCGGGTGGGGGGAAGAGACATAATGTCGGTCATCGTACGGGGGGTGGGGGAGATAGCAGCGTTGGTCATCAGGGAGGAGGAGAGGAAAACAGCACCATCATTGAAAGGAGGCTCGAATATAAACAGAGACCTCTATTTATTTTTGAGCCCCCAAATCTCAGTTTATATTTGAGTATATACAGTAGGTTCTTTGCTCGATAATCATCTTTCTTGAAGATGTATCTAGTGCTCCTGAAGCCCCGCCCTGTGTATGGGTTTTGCCTACCTTCTGCCTTAGGATTTGATTAATTTTTGTCTCTCTGAGGAACTGAGAGGGAAAAAAAGAAAGATGATTTATCTTGACCTTACTCTAATTTCATTCTCTGCTTGTCAGCAGGTCAGGTGAGTGTAGCTACGAGCTGTACATGACTGGTGGAAGTTGCACAAGCCTGGATGTTATAATGTTATTTCTTATATTTGTTACCGAGCAGGCCAAAATTGTAGTGTCAGATTTTTCCCCATTTTTCTCTTTCCTATTATGTAATTTATTACACTGCTACTTGATTGCTTTTGTACAAACTGAGGGGGCAGAAGCAGCTCTCTGGAAATGAGGTGGAGTTGGAAAACAAGATTGACAGTGTTCTGTAAGCAATTTGCTGGTTCAGATACAGGACCCTAAAGTTAAGGATCACTAGACACATCTGCAAGAAAGAAGATTACCAAGGTAAGAACCTTATCTTTCTATTGTTAGGTGTATGTAACCTCTTAATCGCAAGTTGTAATATTTATTTATTGACATTTATTAATAGAAGTATAAAAATAATCAAAATGCAGTTCTGTTTTCCATTTTTGCTATTTAAAAAACCTATATAACATAATATTTCAAGTAACTGAATATGGTTATTCACTAAGGGCTCCTTTTTATGAAGCCGCGTTAACAGTTTAACGCACGTAATAGCGCGTGCTAATTTGCTGGCCGCGTTAGCCGCTACCGCCTCCTCTTGAGCAGGCGGTAGTTTTTCGGCTAGAGCGGGGGTTAATGCGTGCTAAAAAGTTGCGTTCGATAAAGCCGTTAACGCGGCTTCGTAAAAGGAGCTCTAAGATTGTGAACTTGATGCGAAGAATAATATTTATACTGGTTTGTGCAGCAAGTATGCGCATAAGTTACACCAGTTTTCAGAGGGACAGTATGCATATACCTTCCCTTTGCAAGTTCCCCCCCCCCCATAGAATGTGTACAAACACACTTATACTTGCTAGTTAGTACACACAAATTTGTCAGCTCATTTTGTATCCGTAGTTTATAAAGAATGCACATAAGCACTGACATCACCCTGACTCTGGACCTGGTAAACGTTGTTACTGGTGGTTGAGTAAATTTATTTATAACCACAAAAAACAGGGAGGAATGGAGGGAAGTATAGTACAAAGATTCAAAAGCACCACACAAGCCAAGAAAGCTAGCTTATTACTTAAGCGAAAGAAAAGCCTCAGACAAACAAGTTTAAAGTTAGCAGGTGGGAGCAAAAAATAGCTGAGAATGATTAATGGTAAAAACCACTGAACACTAACGGGCCAAGCCAATGATCGTTTCGTGACCGGTAACCACTGCTTCAGGGCCTTAATGCCAAATCCAGGCTATCAGTACACAGATCCTAACTGGTTGAAAGCAGTTTGAGGCTTTTCTTTCGCTTAAGTAATAAGCTAGCTTTCTTGGCTTGTGTGGTGCTTTTGTTTTGGGGTGATATTTTGAATCTTTGAGTAAATTTATTTGCTTACAAGCTGTATATGCATACTTTTACCTGCACATAGTTGATGATATTTTAAAAGAAGCAATTTCTGTACATAGCCTTTGTTTTATGTTATGATTGGTTTTAAAATTACTCCCATAACGCATGCCATTCTTGTGAGGCTTGTGGAGCTGCCTTTCTGTTTGGGAACACTGACTATGAAAAATGGTTTTGCAGGTTCTCCTGAAGACAACAGCTGGTGATATTGATATCGAACTTTGGTCTAAGGAAGCACCAAAAGCTTGCAGAAACTTTATTCAGCTGTGTTTGGAAGGTAATGATTTTCTGGGTGTTCATATATTTGAAGCATTTTTATTATCTGTTTCAAGAAAATTAGAGCATTAGCCTGACAAATAATTGTAGTAGTTGATGTGTGTTTACTGTATTAACACATGCTAATGCATGTGTTAAAGCCAGAGAGCACTTAATACACAGTTAATGACACCATAGCTGCTAGAGCACAACTGCGTTTAAAGGCTTTGTGATAATTTATATAGAAACATGATGGCAGATAAAGGCCAAATGTCTCATCCAGTCTGCCCATCCAAAGCATCCACTACCACCTCCACTCCCTAAGAGATTCCATGTTAGGAACTGGATGGCAGTCCGAAAAAGTAAGCCATCTGCTTGATTCCAGGTCCTCTGGGATCCCACAGGGATGGGTCTTGTTTTGTTCAGGGCTCCCACAGGTGTGGTACCTTCCTCCGGCTTCGGGTCAGATCCAACCACACTCGCTCGCTCTATTCAGGCCACTAGCAGGGTTCCTTCCTACACGCTGCTGGTGGCTGACCCGGAAACCTTCTCTCTCTCTTCCCTTTTGCAGCAAGGGAGGGAATGAAAGGGAGACTTGTTGTGCATTGGGGTGATTGAGAGAGCATGAAATGCTGTGCAGGAGTGGGGAGGGGGAAAAAAGGGAGATGGATCCAGGGGCAGAAAAGAGTGAAGATGCTGTATAGAGGGAGGGAGGGAAGAGATGGAGAAATGGTAGGAGAAACCAAGGAGAAACCAATGAACAGCAACCGTTTGAAGAATTTGCAGAAGACAGGAAAGCAGAAAAAAGAGAAACTGAAACTAAAGATGGAAAAATAATTCTTCAGACAACAAAAGTAAAAAAAGGAATTTACTGACTGAAATACATTAGCTTTAGGCAATGTATATAGCAGATGTATTTGTACTGTGTTTAATAAAAAAGGAAATGCATTTCTGATTTTATTTCTCCAGTGTTGAAGTATCTGCTGTAGCTGGTGGGGACCCTCAAGCACCATCAGCTGAGGACTTCCTCCAAAGGTGGCAGGAATTCCCTTTAATCAAGCATAGCATTCACTGGCAGCATCCTTGAGCTACTGAGATGCCAGCATCTGTGACTCGGGGACGCTACTGCTGCCTGCCAAGCTTGGTAAAAAGATTTGTTGGGCACCTTCTGAAGAAGTCCTCAGCTGACATAGCTTGAGGGTCCTCATCAGCTGGAGTATTTATATTTTATTCTTAAATTAGAGGCTCTGGAAGAGACCCATTTCCAAATTAATAAATTGTCTTTGCTTATTTGTAAAGGGTTCTCTACCAGCCTGTCTGCCTGCCTCCCTCCCTCCCATTCCCCTGTGTAGTAGACCCAATGAGCAGCATCTTTAAATTTCGACCCCCCCCCCATTCCCCCTGTACAGTAGAACCTGGCATTTTTATTTCCCTCCCTCCCATCTCCCCTGTGCAGTAGAACCGGTGATCAGCCTGTTTCCATCTCCCCCCCCCCCCCGCCACCATGCAGCCGACCCCATTGACCCTCCCATCCGCCCCTTGCACTGCGAGACGACCCACAAACCTTCCGGAACATCAGCGTCCCCAGCACTTTAAAGATGCTGCTTCGCGACCTTCTAATGCTGATTTCCTCTGCCGCGTCCTGAAGACATCATCAGAGACAGAGACGCAGCAGAGGAAATCGGCATTAGAAGGTCGCGAAGCAGGGTCTTTAAAGTGCTGGGAACGCTGCTGGTTCCGGAAGGTTTTTTGTTGTTTCGGGGTGGATGGGAGGCTCAACAGGGGCTTGGGTGCGGCGGGGAGGGGAGCCGAAGATGACTAACTGCTTCCTTATAGTGAGTCAAGGAAGGCCTCTAATTCAGTAGCATAATTAAATGAAATATCTTCTTCTGAAGTATATGGGGACAGGTGGGGGTGGAAGAGATTACTTGTGGGGACGGATGGGGGAGGTCTGGATTCCAGCGGGGATGGGCTTGATTTTTGTCCCCGTGCAACTCTACTTTGTACTTGTTCATATTAACGCCATCTGCCATTTTGACGCCCAGACTCCCAGTCTCACAAGGTCCTCTTGCAATTTTTCACAGTCCTCTTGCGATTTAACAACTTTGCGTCATCAGCAAATTTAGGGAGTCTTTTACTAAGGCGCGCTAGCTGATTTAGCACATGCTAAATAGTGGATGCTAAATGCTAACGCATCTATAGAATATAATGGGCACGTTAGCATTTAGCGCGCCTTAATAAAAGACCCCCTTAATTATCTCACTAGTTATTCCCAGCTCTAGATTCTGTTATGTCCCTTTCTGGATTCCATACACTAGCTATTCAATCCCAACCTGCAGTCCGGGTATTGCAGGAATTCACATCTTTTCAGAACACATGGTGCGCTCCCCCTAGTGGTAAAATCAGTTTTCAACTTCTGAAAGCAGTCTGGGCAGAAGTCTTTTGCTTTTGCTCTGCTTCTGTTTCTTATTTTTTCAATTAAAGTTTGGATGAACCCATGGCGTCTTGGTCTTATGGCATGGCTCTTGAGTGCTTAGCTTTGTTGGTGAGTGGTTATTTTGAGGTAGTTATCTCGACTCTTTGTGCTTGAAGTACCCTCTACTTTGGCTGTTTCTGCCAAAGCCTGGTTGGCTTTTCTCAAAGGAGGGTGCTAGGAATAAGGGGGAGCCTGAGCAGGCTCCTAGTTAGGTAGTCTGGTGGATTATAAATTTCTGGGGCGGATTATAAATTTCAGAAAGAACTACCTGTAAAACATTGAGTGCCTGTATACATTCAGTAGTTTGGAATAGCCTGCTTCTTTCTGCCTCGGTTATTCTCCTTACAGGCTTGAAGATTGTCCAGCCAGTTGCCAGATCCTGTGGGGTTTTCTGTGAGTATGCACATTGCCCAAGGCTCTTTCTTGGGGTGCTTGTTGCACTCAGTAGGTTAGTTCTACATTGTTCAATGTTTTTCTGAGTTGCCTTTATGCCTGTTTATTACTTGTTGATATTTTGCAGAGCATACCAGTTTGTGACTTACTTATATTGATGGGTATTCTCCCCTGTACCTCCTTTGTCCTGGATTTATAGGTGTGTGCTTGGCTTTGGGACTAAACTGATTTTACCTCTAGGGGGAGTGCACCATGTGTTCTGAAAAGATGTGAATTCCTGCGGGTTGGGATTGAACACCTAACATATGGAATTCTCCAGGGATTAACAGAAAGATTATCGTGGATAGAAACCTAATCTTCCATTATAGATAAATATATTAAAAAGCAACAGTCCCAGCACAGACCCCTGACGATTTTAACCTACTGTCTGTTTTCTGTCTTTTAATCGGTTCTTTATCCATAATAGGACCTTACCTCCTATCCCATGATTTTCTAATTTCCTGGATGGTCAGATGAGGAGCGTCTTTGTGCCACAGGAACCAAGGGCTTACATCCCTCTAGTCATTTCATGAGTCAGGATATGCAGAAAGCTTGAGATCTGGGTCATAAAGTTTTGTTAGAGCCTGTGACTCGGCATCGCCAGTGAAGCGCTTTTAAACAGATGCCCCTGACCCTGAGAGGGCACGTATAGTAGATCGGCAGAAATCCTTGGAGGTTCCAAGTCAGGTCTTTGACCCTGATTTTATGACTTTGATGTATAGTAACATAGTAAATGATGGCAGATAAAGACCTGAATGGCCCATCCATTCTGCCCAACCATACACGCTCTATAAATTAATGATTAATTTAAATTGTTCTTTTTCTTAGATATTTTTGGGCCAGAAACCCAGAGCTCTGCCCAGTACTGTGCTTAGGTCTTCTAGAAGTAGGGAGATCCTGAATTCTCTACAAGGAGAAACATAGAAACATAGAAATAGACGGCAGATAAGGGCCCATGGCCCATCTAGTCTGCCCACCTTAATGTCCCTCCCCTACCTTTGCCCTGTGAATAGATCCCATGTGCCGATCCCATTTGGCCTTAAAATCAGGCACGCTGCTGGCCTCAATCACTTGTAGTGGAAGACTATTCCAGCGATCAACCACTCTTTCAGTGAAAAAGAATTTCCTGGTGTCACCTCGTAATTTCCCGCCCCTGATTTTCAACGGATGCCCTCTTGTTGTCGTGGGACCCTTGAAAAAGAAGATATCTTCCTCCGCCTCGATGCGGCCCGTAACTGTTCTATCAGTTGATAATGGAACCCATGCGGGATGGGGTCATTCTGGACTTAGTGCTTATAAATGGGAAAAATGTTTCTGATGTTACAGTGAGTATAGAGAGGGGTCATTCAAAAGCAAAAGTTCTAGACTTTAAAAAGCTAACTGTTCGGATGGGGGATTACGTCAAGAAAATATTGTCTGGATTGGGAACATCTGGAAGGAGTGGAAATGCGGTGGGTAAAACTGAAAGGACCAATTGTAATGGCAACAAACCTTTTTGTGAGGCAAATATGTAAAAGGAAAATAAGGCCACTTTGGTTCTCAAAAGTAGTAGCTGAGAAGGTAAGAAATAAGAGGTTAGCTTTCAAAAATTACAAAAGATCGCAGAAAGAGGAAGACAGGCAAAAAAATATCTGGAAAAGTTAAGAGAAGCTGGTTGTGTAGTCAGGAAAGCAAAGATGCAAATGGAAGAAAAAATAGCTGTTTGGTAAAACTGGGAGACAAGACATTTTTTTGATATATTAGTGATGATAAGAAGTGCAAAAGTGGCATTTTGAGACTCAAAGGAGAAGGGGAGAAACATGTAGAAGCTGATTAAGAAAAGGCTGAATTGTGTAACATATATTTCTGTTCTGTGTTCACGGCTGAAGCACCGGGAGCGGGACCACAGAAAACAAACATAAATAAGGATGGAGGAGTAATAAACCCTGATCAATTTTCAGAGAATTGTGTTTGTGAGGAGAACGCTAAAATAAAGATAGACAAAGCGATGGGGCCAGATGGTATACATCCAAGGGTGCTGAAGGAACTTAGAGAAGATCTGGTGGCTCCGCTGACTGACCTTTTCAATGAGTCTTTAGAGTCGGGAGTAGTACCAGATGACAGGAGAAGGGCTGACGAGGTCCCTTTCCACAAAAGTGGAAGTAAGGAAGAAGTAGGGCATTACATGCTGGTAAGTCTTGACTTCTGTGGTAAGCAAATTAATGGAAATGCTTTTAAAACAGAGAATGGTGAGGATTTTGGAATCCTGTGGATTACAGGACCGGAGGCAACATGGATTCACTAGAGGTAGATCATGTCAGACAAATCTGATCAATTTCTTTGACTGGGTGACCAGAGAATTGGATAGAGGGTGTTCACTAGATGTGGTGTACACTTCCCCCTCCGCATTCACGGTGATAGGGAAACGACAAGGCAGCGAATAACTTTTCGTATGTTATTCGGGGGTTTTCTGTAAAAAAACAAAAAAAGACATAAAACTGCAAAGAACCTGACCTGTTCCAGTGAAGAAAAAGTGCAGCTGGTAGGATCGATTTTTCTCTGTGCAACGCCGGGAACAGTGATTTCCTGTGATGTAAATTTGGGGGTGGGGCCTTTGATCGAAAAACCATGAATACGGAGGAGGGAGTGTATTTAGATTTTAGCAAAGCCTTTGACAGTGTACCACACAGACGTCTAATAAATAAACTGAGTGCCCTCGAGATGGGTTCCAAAGTGATGGGCTGGGTGAAGAACTGGTTGAGTGGAAGGTGACAGAGGGTAGTGGTCAATGGAGATCGCTCTGAGGAAAGGGATGTTACCAATGATGTGCCTCAAGGTTCTGTTCTTGGGCCTGTTCTTTTTAACATTTTTATTAACGATATTGCTGAAGGATTGTCGGGTAAGATTTGCCTCTATGCGGGATGATAGCAAAATCTGCAATAGAGTAGACACACTGAATGGTGTGAATAAAGACCTGGCGAAGCTTGAAGAATGGTCTGAAATTTGGCAGCTAAAATTTAAAGCTAAGAACCTGAGGGAAGGGTACAGTTTAGGGGGTGAAGAATGTATGTGTATGACAGAAGAGCGTGACTTGGGTGTGCTTGTATGTGATGATCTTAAGGTGGCCAAGCAGATTGAAAAGGTGACGGCGAAAGCTAGAAGGATGCTAGGTTGCATAGGGAGAGGTAAGGCAGTAGGAAAAAGGAGGTATTGATGCCCCTGTTTAAGACTTTATTGAGACCTCATTTAGAATATTGTGTACAATTCTCGAGGCCACACCTTCAAAAAGATATAAAAAGGATGGAGTCTGTCCAGAGGAAGGCTACTAAAATGGTGCACGGTCTTTGTCATAAGGAGTATGGGGACAAACTTAAAGATCTCAATTTATATACTTTGGAGGAGAGGCGAGAGAGGGGAGATATGAGAGACGTTTAAATACTTACATAATGTATATGTGCATGAGTCAAGTCTCTTTCATTTGAAAGGAAGCTCTGGAATGAGAGGGCATACGATGAAGTTAAGAGGTGATAAGGTCTGGAGTGATATAAGGAAATACTTTTTTATAGAAAGGGTGGTAAATGCGTGGAAGAGGACCTGGGATTGGCACGTGGGATCTCTCAGAGAGAAAGGGATAATGGTTACTGTGGATGGGCAGACTAGATGGGCCATATGGCCTTTATCTGCCATCATGTTTCTACTGGAGTCTCCGTCAAAGCTCACTCCATCCCATCTAAAGCATCTCAGCTGTCAAAGCCCTCCCCAGCCCATCCTCAACTGAATGGCCATATATGGGACACAGACTGTGCAAGTCTGCTCAGTATTGGCCTTAGTTCTATATGCCTCTCCAATCTGTTGACCACGATGCCCTACAAAACATTCAGAAAAAAATCTTAAAACTATACTATTCAAGAAATATGTCAAATGATTTAACTAAACCTGATCAACCCTCTCCAGATCCCGACGCATACTATATCTGTTAACCTTGTAATCTCCCTGTGAATGCCCAGGCCAATTCTTGTTGTAAACCGCCTAGAACTGAATGGTGTTGGCAGAATAGAAGACACCAATGTAATGTAATGTAATTTTCTGATTAGAGATCCTCTGTGTTCATCCCATGCTTTTTTGAACTCTGTCACCATTTTCCTCTCTACCACATCACTCGGGAGAGCATTCCAGGCATCCACCACCCTCTCTGTAAAGAAGAATTTCCTAGCATTACTCTTCAGTCTACCACTCCTCAACCTCTCTGATTTTACCATTTTCCTTTTTATGGAAAATATTTTGTTTTATGTTAATACCTTTCAAGTATTTGAATGTCTGAATCATATCTCCTCTGTCCCCTCCCTTTCCTCTAGGGCAGTGGTCTCAAAGTTGCGGCCCGGGAGCCACATGCCCGCCAGTATGTTTATCATAATCACAAAAGTAAAATAAAACAGTTTCTTGATCATGTCTCTTTAGCTATAAATTACAATATAGTTTATAAATCTTTCCTTTTGGCTAAGTCTTAATAATAATAGAGTTTTACCTCATGCAAAATTGTCATTTCTTTTGGTGCTTCTTTTTGGATGTAGAGACGCCAACGCATTTTCACGCATAATTCACAGCACATTTGCAAGTTTATAATTGTCCCCTGAAGAAGGTAACAGAGTCGCTGAAACTCAGATCCTAGTTGGTACTTTCTTTGGAACGTTGACTGGTTTTATTATTTCTTAAAATATTTGTGATTAGATTTTGATTAAAACTGTAAATAAAGGAATTGTTACCAGAGATTAGATCTGACCTCTCCAGTGCCTCTTTTTGTTTGTTTTGCTTTGCCTCGAGGCTTGGTACCTTCTTTCCTTTTCCCCATTTCTTTAATAAGACATTAACTATTTTTTCTGAGGCCCTCCAAGTACCTACAAATCCAAAATGTGGCCCTGTAAAGGGTTTGAGTTTGAGACCACTGCTCTAGGGTATATATATTCAGGGATTCCAGTCTCTCATACATCTTTTGTTGCAAACCTCTTTGGAGGATTCTAGTTCTCAGTTTGAGGCAGGCGACCAGGGGTTGGTGACAGCCCTAGATCAGGAAGAGGATCCTACGCTGCGCAGGCTATTTAAGCCAGCAGATTTAACTGAGGTTAATTCAGTTTCTCAGTGGGAGTTGGATTTAGAGACCCTGAAAGTTTCTACTTCCCAGCTGTTGCTGATGAGCAGTACCAAGTCACAGACCATGTGTTTCCCTTCATACCCGGAGATTAACAGGATGATAACGGAGCATTGTGAGACACTTGAGGGTCTTTTAATGGTGGCCAGGGCAGTGATAAAATTGTATCCCATGGGTTCTGATATCTAGCAGTTATTTACTCCACCTAAGGTGGATTCTCTGGTGGCTCAAGTTACTAAAAGAACTTCTCTGCCTAGTGAAGAGTAGTCCTGAAGGATTCTCAGGATCACAGGGTGAACTTACTCTTCAAATGGCAGTTTGAAGCATTGGCAATAGGCCTTAAAGCTAAAGCCGCAACTTCCTTTGTGGTGCGGGCAGTCATAAGTTGCTAGAATAAGACCTCACAGGGGGCCTGGGTACCCTCCTATTGTACTGGCCAGGATGGACTATGTGGTGGATGCTATTTGACATGCTTAGGGTCATGCCTAAAGAATCAGCATATTCAATCTCCATCCACAGAATGCTCTGGATCAGGTAGTGGGAGGGAGATTCAGCATCTAATGCCACCTTGAGCAAGCTTCCTTTTAAGGAACAGATGCTTTTTTGAAAGAACTAGACATCTTGATGATCAGTGTGATGAATCGTTGTCCCAAGTTCTTGCTGGACAGTAAGAAACGAAATACTGGGTGTTCCAGTCGTAGTTCCTTTCACAGTTACAGAAAACCGTGTTATGGGACTGTGGGCTCCTTATTCCAAAGGTCCTTCCATAGTGCTAGACTAGTGGTTCTCAATCCCTAATGGATATGCATGAGAGAGATTTGCAAATAATGGAGGAGACACGCCTGCAAATATGTCTTATGCATATTCATTAGGGATATCTTGAAAACCCAACTGGCTGGGGGGTCCCCTAGGACAGGGTTGAGAGCCACTGCTCTAGACAGAGGTTTTGTGGTACTCCACATGATGGAGACTAGTAATCAGAGAAAGCTCCATCTTTTTAATGCTCTGTAGTGTCTTTTCGTCAGGAAGCCTTGAAACCATTGTAATACCATTCCTGAAATTCCTATTTCAGGTTGTCTTATTTTATCAGCAACGTGTGGTTGACCATGTCAAATGCTATTGAGACATTGAACTGTAGTAGTAACATTTGTTTACCTGTACTTAATACTGATCTTACTCTTGATGTCTGATCAATCAAGCATGTTTCTCTGTTTGTTTCTGAACCATGTTGGGAAGACAATAGTAGATTTGTTTTGAAATATAATCTTTTAACTGGGCAGCAACTACAAATTCTATCAACTTTGTTATGAATGGTATGCTTGTTACTGGTCTGTAGCTTGAAGCTTGAGATAGATCTAGATAGGTGTAAGTAGAATGTCCCTAAATTCCTCTGAGAACCATCCTTGCCATAGTGTAGAGTTAAATCATCTTGACTAACCAATTTAACACTTCTTTTGGCACATCTCAATAGAGGTAGGATGGGCATTGATCCAGTTGGCATTTTTTTTTCAGTCTATTCACCAGAGGACTTAGTTCTGTTGTGACCGTATTGAATGCTGTCCATGTTCTGTCCACTGGTATATTGAGTAAATTACTTGTAGGAATAGTATTTTCTAGTTGATTGACTGCTATATTATCAAATAGTTTAAATGTATTCTCTATCTTATTCGCAAAGCATGATGCTAGTGAGTTGGGTGTGGAGAAGCTACATTTGAGGCAGTCATTGCTGTGCAGTCTGCCAGTTTTGTTAGAATTTTGAACAATTTAAGTCTAGTTTTGTCTACCCTGATCATATCATCAGAGTATACCACTTATCTACAAAAGTGACTGCAGAAGTTTACATAGGTAAAATTAAATGTAAACAAAGAAAAAAAACTCCATTAATTAGATAGGATAGTAAAATCACACCAGACCATTCAATCCCATTATAAAACTAATACTAAAAAATTTAAAATGAAAAAACCTAAAAATTACTAATAAAAATAATTAACCCAACTTCCCTGGGAGAGCAATACGAAAAGCTTGAAAAAAAAGATTTGAAGGAAACGTTTAAAACATGCTACCAATTCAGTTTCTTAGAAAGCTTGTAGAAGAGCATTCCACAAAGTTAAAGTTAAAAAGAACGCTCCGTTCTGAGCAGATTCTATCCTAATGTTCTTCAACTCCGGTTCCTTTTCATAATGATTGTTTACACTTTGATAATCATGTCAAAAACATGAGGAAAAAACAAATAGAGGTATTTATTTAGATTTGTTTGCCTTATCCAATGTGAGGTATTCATAGCAAAATTACAATTCATAAAATTCAATAACTATTTAAAGTTATATTCGTGTATGATATGTAGAGAATACCTGATAGTTTTCTGATAGTCATGGTGCGGTTTGTGATCTTGGACAAGTCATGTTACCCTCCAGTGTATCCAGGGGCTGCTATTTACTTGGATATAGGTTCAGGAGAAGTTCCACAGGATGGAAATTCCTCTCTTAGGCAGTAAGGGAAGAGCTTCCCATCCTGAGACTTGTTAAATTGGACACAAAACACTGAAGGCTTCAAGAGCAGAATATTTGAGGTTTATTTAATAAATGCAAAGTAAATATCAAATTAAAAGTAATTTTGTGTTCAAGGAAGGAATAAGAAAACGCATTACATTCTCCTGTTCTAATTCCTTCAAAGGCGAAGAGCTATACATTTTATCCTTTCCCTGACATCTCTTTCCACCATTAGCATACAATAGCATGACATCCAGACTTTCCAAACACGTACATCCTGTGGAGCCTGGTACATTTACAAAAACATATATTTCCAATATAATTATTCAGTTAACTCTGTATATCCTGGACCGAAAATAAAATCACAATGTAAAAGACAGACCATTCAGAGACAAAATTTAGGCCTAGAGTAAGGGAATGGGATTTGATATACCACCTTTTGTTTATGTTTATTAAAAAATCTTTATATACCACTTAAATAACCAAAAAAGGATCAATGCGGTTAGCAATACAATTCAATCAAAGTTATGAAAAGAACTCCATTTAAATAGTAAAGCTAAAAAAGAATAGAAAAAAAGACATTTCTGTGCTTAACAGTTTACATATTATATATATACATATACACATAGGGGACTTTTTATCAAGCTGTGGTAGGGGTTTAATGCATTTAATACAGCGCGTTAAACCGCCTGCCGCGCTAGCCGCTAACGCCTGCATTGAGCAGATGTTAGTTTTTTAGCCGGCCGCGGGGGTTAGTGCGTGATGAAAAGTCCGACGCGCTAACCCCGCTAGCGCGGCTTGATAAAAGGACCCCATAGTTATTTTGTATATGTGGCAGTGAAAGTTAAGTTACTTTTCCAGGGTTGAGCTGCAGTGGGAATCTCAGGCCACTGCACTAACCATTAGGGTACTCCTCTAGTAGACATTCATAGAGGTCCTTAAGGGCATTGTGCTACTGCTTTTGCTTTTGCAATGTTAGTACTCACTGTACCTGAAATGTAACTTCTTTTGAGTTCAGATTTACAAAGGTAAGTAATCAAATCTAAAATCCAAATCCACTCTTTGAGAATAAGTAAGAGGGTGATAGTTTTATAAATATCAGTTACTGATTTCATTCCTCCAACTTCTCTATAGGCATTTCTGTATTACAGTTCTGAATTTCATTGCATAATTTTCCAGTTGGAATTTGATAGCTGCCTTACTTTGCAAAATTTATGTAAAAGTTTCAACAAGTTAGAATTCAAGATATCATTCAAACGTAGGCTATCAATGTTGTTGTTCAGTTACTTATACCTAGGATTACCATATGACTCCAGAAAAAGGAGGGCAAATTGAGACATCTGGGTTTTACTTCCATTGCTTTCATTGGAAATAAAATCCAGATGTCTCAATCAGTCTTCCCTTTTCTGGAGCCATATGGTAACCCTACTTATACATGCACTTCAAACCAGAGAACTTCATAAAAAACAAATTTTTTTTTCCAGGATACTACGATGACACAATATTTCATAGAGTTGTGCCAGGATTTATAATACAGGGAGGTGATCCCAGTGGTACTGGGTCAGGTGGTGATTCTATTTATGGACATCCCTTTAAGGTTAGAATATGTTTTTAACTATATTTTGCTATGTTTTCAATGAATAAATAATACTTGGGTGTTTTCCATCTTTAAAATAGTCCTCTTCATTCCCAGTGCTGGGAGATTTTAGGCAAGCAGACTGTTTTTAGAGTGAATGATTACTTTTCATGCAGGACCCACAGTTTTGAAAGTTCTGAGCACAAATGAATGTTTTCTTATTTTGCAGTGTAGTAATATTTGTATTCAAAAGAATTTGTTGGCATTTACAGTACACCTGCTTTGAGTAGCCTGTAAGTGCCAGCTAACTGCTCATTTGAACCTATACGTTGGAGGAGTTATTGAGAGAACAAGTATGCTTATCTTTGTGATGTTTAAAATCCTTTCAAAATATCCAAAAATTAGCGTTTTGGTACAGGGCTCTCTAATTGGCTTCCTTTAAATGTCTAGTTTTGTGAAATCTGGCACCGATATGAGTAGACTTAGAGTATTTGCTGCTTATATATATATATATATATATATATATATATATAAGTGCCTCTACATATATATTTAAAGTCCCAAGTGATGCGTCGCTTTTTTATTTTTTTGAGCATGTATTTTTATAGCCACTTCACAGTATATGTGTTGCTAAATACTCACATATTTTATGTTGGGTTATATGTGTTTTTCTATGCGGTTTGTATTCAGTAAGCCTTTTGTAAAATACCTTGTACATTTTCAACTTCTGAACTTGTATATCCCTTTTCCTGCCTAGACAAGCTTATGTTTAGGGCTGTACCTGATACTCTGCACTCTTCTATGCCTTTTTTGAAGTATGAAAATCATTTAAGTTTTGCATTGATTCCATCCTCTTGCTATCTAGTCATCCCCTGTGTTTATTCCATTCCTTATTGAGTTCTATAGATGGTTCTATAGATAGTAAGGAAGATAACCAAATAAGAGGATCCAATGAAAAATTCTTTATTCATTATGTTATTTCCAAATTTTGCAGTTTTGTAAAACACTTATTACATTGGTACAAGCAGTATATCAAGTGAAATCAATCCAATCCTATTCTATGGCACAGAATTAAAGAGACTCGATATAGCCATATTTCGGCAGCAATGCTTGCGTCAGGAGTCAAAAGTTCTGTCACTGAGGTTTTTTCCCCCCATTACTTACATTTTCTGTGTAAAAATATTTCCTGATTTTGCTCTTAAGTTTACCTGCTTGTAGTTTTATTTCATGATGTTTAGTTCTTCAGCTTTCCTGTCTTTGAAAAACATTTGTTTGTTCATTAATACCTTTTCAAGTATTTAAATGTCTGTATCGTATTTCCTGTGTTCCTTCTTTCCTTGTATGTCTTAAAATTTATTCTCGTGCATCCTTTGGTGCTAACTCCTTACCATTTTTATTATTTTCTTATGAATTGTTTTAACTCTTTTTATATCTTTGGTGATATACAGCCTCCAAAACTGAACACAGTACTCCAAATGGGGCTTCCCCAGTAACTTGTATAGTGACAGTATTACCTTCTCCCTTCTGCTGCTTAGACGTCTCTATGTGTCCCGATTGTCACTAGATAGATCTGTTTGGGCTGAAGTGGGCTTCAATGGCAACTCCATTTACTGAAAATTAAGCCAGTGCCAGGCAGACTTCCGCAGTCTGTGCCCTGAAAATAAGAACATAAGACATGCCATACTGGGACAGACTGAAGGTCCATCAAGCCTAGCATCCTGTTTCCAACAGTGGCCAACCCAGATCCCAAGTACCTAGCTAGATCCCAAGTAGTAAAACAGATTTTATGCTACTTATCCTATGAAGAAGCAGTGGATTGCCCCAAGCCATCTCAATAATGTCAAGAACAGCTCAAGATCAAAAAATGCATATGGTTTATGGTTTAAGTTTATTTAATGTGCCGCCTTTCCTCAACAGCAACAAAGCGGTTTACAATATGTTGTCCTGTCATATACTAGGAGTTTTTCTTGTTGGACAGAATGGATGGACCATGCTGATCTTTTCTTCCCTCTGTTATGTTACTATGCTATGCTCCTCTCTGTGCTGCTTAGTAACCTTCTGGCATTGGCCACTGCCTTATCACATTGTTTAACCACCTTGAGATCTTATCTTTTTTCTCAGTCTGTGCATATCACTGCTTTGCCCCATCAAACTGTATTTATTCACATTAAACCTTAATTGCCAAGCATTAGCTTAAACCAGTGTTTCCCAACCCTGTCCTGGAGGACCACCAGCCAGTCAGGTTTTCAGTATAGTCTTAATGAATATGCATGAGAGAGATTTGCATGTAATAGAGTGACAGGTATGCAAATCTGTTCCATGAATATTCATTAAGGTTATCCTGAAAACCTGACTGGCTGGTGGTCTTACAGAACAGACTTTGACATGCAGCTCCTGATTGGTAAGGCCCGACTTTAGTACAGGAAGAGGCGGTTGGAGCATACAGCGAGTGATTTCCTTCACTTGCCGGCTCTCCGGCTGCTCTCTCCTGCCTCTCCCGCTGCCCTCTCCAATCTCCCCCACGAAAAACCGTATTCGCAGTTTTTCCAGATTCGTGGGGGTTCCCCAAATGGAACCCCCGTGAAAATTGGGGGAGTACTGTATACTAAGAATGACAGGATATTGAATACTTAAAAAATGAGATGAGAAAAAATTTTTTATATACCAAAAATAGTAATCTCACTCATACAGTAAATGCAATTATTGTATCTCACTAATTTTTCCCTTATGCTCAAGAGATATAAAGCTCTTTAGAGAGTAAACCCCATTATCCCAGGACAAGCAGGCAGCATATTCTTGACTGATGGGTGACGGCACCGACGGAGCCCCGGTACGGACAATTTTAGAGTGATTGCACTCTAAGAACTTTAGAAAGTTCTAGCTCGGCCGCACCGCGCACGCGCGAGTGCCTTCCCGCCCGACAGAGGCGCGCGGTCCCTCAGTTTCTTAGTTTCCGCGGAGCTAAGAAGACGCGTTTTCAACGGCTGTTGAAACTTTTTTCTCTTTGCCTTCCCGCTCGCGTAAACTTTTGATTATTTAATCTTATTTCTTTTCTTTTTTCTATTTTGTAAAAAAAAAAAAAAAAAAAAATCCTTCATTTTTTCTTTAATTTAATCTTTCCCCGGCGGGGCCTTCTGCCACCATCGAAGCCTCGGCCTTCGATTTGGCTGAAGCCGTTTTTCCTTTCATGCCCCCTCAACCGGGTTTTAAAAAGTGCCAGCGGTGTGCTCGGCCTATATCTCTCACGGACCCACACAACTGGTGTTTACAGTGTTTGGGTCCTGAGCATCAGGCCTCTACTTGCACCCGCTGTGCCACTCTAAAAAAACGGACATTAAAAAATCGCCAAATCCAGCAGCGATTATTGTTCGGTGCCGAGATGTCCGACCCCGTTCCATCGACTCCAGCTTCGGCACCGATTCAGTCGGCACCCTCTTCTTCGACGCCGCGTGATTCCGCACCGGCGTCTCACCAGTCAGGTAAGCCGGCTAAGAAGCCTTCCCCGCTGGAGCGTCCTCCGGTCTCGAGTGCAGTGAGTCCAATCCTGCCGACTGTGAGACGCCAGCGGAAGCGTTCCGCCCCTATAGAGGTGAGTCCCTCGACATCGGGCTCCTCATCTCCGGGGCGTCGAACGGCACCGCAGGTACCGCAGAAGAAAAAGGCGGTACCGGTGCCATCCCTTGATGACCGCATCACGGCCATCCTTCAGGTGCAGCTTAAGGACCAATTGAAACAGCTCCTTCCTGCTATCCTGGCTCCGAACCTTCCGGTGCCGGTCCGCACCGAGCTACCGGTACTGATTGTGGAACAGCCTGTGTTACCTGCTTCCACTATTTCGGTACCGCTTCAACTAACCTCATCGGTATCGATGCCAGTTCTTGCACCGGAGCCGAGAGCTCACCATCAATCGGTGCAGACTTCGGCACCGGTGCGACCGATAACATCTCCTGACTCGATATCGATGAGGTCGGGTAAGTCGTTACACAAAACCCGACACTTACAATCATCGACACCTGAGTCTCGGGACCATACTCCCCATGTCAGGGATCCTGATCTGTGGGGAGACTCAGAGGAACCCTTTCTTTCTGAAGGCGAATGTTCCTCAGAGGAGGAGGATTCAACTGTCCCTGACCCATCCTCCAAACAAGTCACTTCCTCTTTCTCCTGCTTTTTGAAAGAGATGTGTGACTCCTTATCCATTCCTTTGGAGGCTGAATCCAAAAAGTCCAAAGCTTTTTTGGATGCCCTTGATTTTGACCAGCCTCCAAAGGAATTTTTGAAACTCCCTCTTCATGACATCTTGAGGGAGACTTTCTATAAGAATTTAGAGACTCCTTTAACTGTCCCAGGGGCCCCACGTAAACTGGATTCTCTATATAAGGTAATTCCCATTCCTGGGTTCGACAAACCTCAACTTCCACACGAATCCTTAACTGTCGAATCCACCCTTAAAAAATCTTCAGGAGCCAGTGTATATGCATCGGTACCTCCTGGCAGAGAAGGTAGAGCCATGGATAAATTTGGTAAGAGGCTCTACCAAAATGCTATGTTAGCAAATAGAGCTAGCAATTATGCTTTTCATTTTTCTTTTTATTTAAAGCATCTCCTTACCACCATGGCTTCCTTCGAAAAGTACCTTCCTTCACGAAAACATCACTCCTTTCATACCTGCTTGTCGTCTCTTTTTCAATTATGTAAGTGGACACTCGATCCTGTAACTCTGCAGTCTATCTTCACTCAATGGGGCACTCCTCAGATAGACCTCTTTGCAGCTCCTCACAATCACCAGCTGCCCCTATTCTGCTCCAGACTTTACTCTCCTCACCGTCTGGCAGCGGATGCTTTTCTCCTAGACTGGTCGAATCTGTTCCTGTACGCCTTCCCTCCTCTGCCTCTAATGTTGAGAACCTTATTCAAGCTCAAGAGGGAACGAGCCACAATGATTCTGATTGCTCCGAGGTGGCCCAGGCAACATTGGTTCTCCCTTCTACTTCAACTCAGTTCCAGGGAACCTTTTCTTCTTCCTCTGTTTCCTTCTCTGCTTACGCAACAGCAGGAAACCCTTCTACATCCCAACCTCCAGTCTCTGCACCTGACAGCTTGGTATCTCTCGGGCTGACATCTCATGATACTCTTTTATCTCAGCCTGTTCGTTCCATTCTGAATGCCTCCAGGAAACCAACCACTCTGCAATGTTACCATCAGAAGTGGACGAGATTTTCCTCCTGGTGTCTTCTTCATCATCTTGATCCAACTTCTCTGGCAGTGGAGACATTGTTGGATTATTTGCTTTCTTTGTCTGACTCTGGCCTTAAGTCCTCTTCCATCAGAGTCCACCTCAGTGCCATTGCAGCTTTTCATGAGCCAGTCCATGGAAAACTTCTCTCAGCTCATCCCCTGGTATCCAGGTTCATGCGAGGGCTTTTCAATGTGAAACCACCTCTTAAAGCCCCTCCTGTTATCTGGGATCTCAATGTGGTTCTTTCCGCCTTAATGAAGCCTCCATTTGAACCTTTGGCTACCTCTCCTTTCAAGTTTCTCACTTGGAAAGTGCTTTTCCTTATTGCTCTTACCTCTGCCAGGAGGGTCAGTGAGCTTCATGCACTGGTCGCAGATCCACCTTTTACGGTTTTTCACCATGACAAGGTGGTTTTGCGTACACATCCAAAGTTTCTCCCTAAGGTTGTCTCTGAATTCCATCTCAACCAATCCATTGTTCTACCTGTTTTCTTTCCAAAACCTCATTCTCATTCTGGAGAACAAGCTTTACATACTTTGGATTGTAAAAGGGCTCTGGCTTACTATCTAGAGCGTACGAAACCCCACAGATCAGTTCCCCAACTTTTTCTGTCCTTTGATCCAAATAAATTGGGACGTCCCGTTTCTAAACGTACGTTGTCTAATTGGCTGGCAGCGTGCATTTCATTCTGTTATGCTCAGACCGGACTGACACTGGAAGGTTCTGTCACGGCCCATAGAGTCAGAGCAATGGCAGCTTCTGTAGCTTTCCTCCGTTCTACTCCTATTGAGGAAATCTGCAAGGCTGCTACTTGGTCCTCAGTTCACACTTTTACATCTCATTATTGTCTGGATGCTTTCTCCAGACGGGATGGACACTTCGGCCAATCTGTTTTGCAAAATTTGTTTTCCTAATGGCCAACCTTCCCTCCATCCCTCTTTTTGTTAGCTTGGAGGTCACCCATCAGTCAAGAATATGCTGCCTGCTTGTCCTGGGATAAAGCACAGTTACTTACCGTAACAGGTGTTATCCAGGGACAGCAGGCAGATATTCTTGCGTCCCACCCACCTCCCCGGGTTGGCTTCTTAGCTGGCTTATACTAACTGAGGGACCGCGCGCCTCTGTCGGGCGGGAAGGCACTCGCGCGTGCGCGGTGCGGCCGAGCTAGAACTTTCTAAAGTTCTTAGAGTGCAATCACTCTAAAATTGTCCGTACCGGGGCTCCGTCGGTGCCGTCACCCATCAGTCAAGAATATCTGCCTGCTGTCCCTGGATAACACCTGTTACAGTAAGTAACTGTGCTTTGCGGAGCTTACCATCCAGTCATTCTATATGGTAACATTTATTTTTTGCTTATTTTTTTGTTATTGTATTTGCTTTTAAACTTTCATTTTAAACTTTGCAACTTATGTAACTATGAAATCGCCTTGCTTGGTGGAATAAATAAGCCATTTATCTTAAATGTGACTTGGGTGGGGGGGGGGGGGGTCCCAACGCGGCCCCGTTTTGATAACTTTCTCAGGGGACCCAAAATGAAAAGCTCTCAGATACTACAAACGTTCAGGTACTCTAAAAGTTGATCTCAATGGTGCTTGGCATAAGAACTGTGAACTGCCCTGTAAGGGCTTTCAATTCACTTGCTTGGTGGCGTGGCTGTTTACAGTGTTACATCTCTGCAAACGACAAATGTGAAATAAACTTATAATTTCAAAATGTAATCTTTCATAAATGCTTTCACTGAGAAAATTTCCACAAAAAATTTTGGCACAAGGGGAAGTGTCTGTCATACATACCAAAGTTTAAAGGTGATCAGTTCTTTCCCTAGCAACAGCAGCAGATGAATCCAGAGACCAATGGGATAGCTCACATCTACCAGCAGGCGGAGATAGAGAAACTGATTAACAGGTGGTCCTATTGGCTGGCACTCCTCCTGTTTATTCAGTATTCTCTATCTCCCAGCAGGTGAAAGTCGCTATTCAACTAGCTCCTGGATTCTGGCTGTGACTGGAAAATTATTTTCTCCTGTTGAGGTTTCTCTTCAGTGAGACTGCCATTCTGTTTCTCCTATTGAGGTTTCTCTTCAGTGAGCTGGCAATGCTATTTCTCCTGTGGAGAGTTTCTCTTCAGTGAGTTGTCAGTACTATTTCTCCTGTTGAGATCTTCTCTTCAGTGAGACAGGGGTGTCCGGCTGAACAGTGCCGGCTTTAGAGGTTACACTTGGGCCCCCCCTTGTCCCTGCCTCACCCTCCCTCCAATGATAGAGGGTCTGCCCTGGTCCCTATTTTTTCTTCTTTCCCATTAAAAAAAAAAAAGGGACTACACAGCTGAATTTTTGCCCTGCTCGTGCTGAGCAGCCGATGTTTCCCGGCGTCTACCGGCACTATTCAGTAGGTTGTGAGTATGTGTTTTATTCTACTTGTCTTTGAACTTTGTGGTTGTGTGAGAGCTGTGGGTTCTTGCCTATGGCAGTTTTGTTTTGTGGTGGAATGTGTTTTTATATGAGGTTGCTTCGGTGAGGTGGCCTCTGTCACGGCTCCGGGTGTGTTATACAATATCTGAACTGGAGCTGGGTCTTTCTGGAGCGCGGGTGGTACGAGCTTGTGCTCCCCTGCTGTTGGGAGCCGTGCGCCTTTTCCCCTTTCCTCCCCGAGGTGTGTTTTGCAATGTTTATTGCAATTTGTGTAGGATGCGGCTGCACTATTATATTTATGCCTGTATATATATATATATATATATATATATGTATATATATATATATATACTTCGGCTATGGACTCCGAGTCTGTTGTGGGTGGCAATGTTCTCGGAGCTGGCCTGTTTTGGCGCGAAACAGTCCGCGCTTGGGTCGCCAGCACCGCGTCACTCGGGGAGTTATTCTAGGCGGCTGACTTTCTCAGCGCGGGCCTCGACTTCTGCTGTGCGGGGCGGTGTGCTTCTGTTTTGGCGATGAGCTCCCGGTCTGTTTTGTACAGCGCTTTTAGGGGAGCCAGCCGGTTTTGATTCTGGCGGGAAAGTGCCCGCGCTTGGGCCCCCAGCGCCGCGGGGTTCAGTGACTCGTGTCCTGCAGCTGACTTATAAGCGGGTACCGCGGCTTCTTTTTGTTTCGGGGTTGGATCGTCAGCCCTGTTGGAAACAGCTTTGCCCCGTATTGCAGTGCTCAAGTTTGCTGTGGTGTATATTCCACAGGCTTCTCTTGCCGAAGCAAAAGGAAAAAAAAAATAAATAAATAAATGCAGCTAGTTGTTCTTGGGGGCTGTCAATTTATATCCCTAGGCACTTACACATAAGGTTCTGCCCTGGGTTTGGCTGCCTACGCTTGGTTGTGCTACCTTATGGGTTGGCAGACAGCACGGTGGAGTAGGTGACAAGGGCATGCCCGTGTTTCATTCAGGTGCTTCATTGCCTCACTCGGGGTTCTGATAACGTGCGGCGGTGTTGGAGGTTTCCTTAGGCCTTCTGCCTATGGGCTGCGTGCCTATGTGCTGCGTGCGTCTGGTTGTGCTCTAGCATGTTTCTTCATGGTAGTATGCAGGAATTCCGAGTTAGGGGTCTCTCTTGAGGCCTGATGGTTCTTTTCTTCTTCCTGTGGGCCAGCTTGTCTCCAGGGTTGGCTGATTTGTCACGCTTATCGCGTGGTGGTCGCCTTCATGGCGCGAGCTAGACGGCCTTCCGCTCTAGTAGAATGGTCTAAGTGGCTGCTGATCCCTAGGGGCGAGAACCTCTGCTTGCGAGTTCGTAGGGTAGCTTGCGCTGTATGCCCATTGAATTCACCCCTTAAGCTCTCTTTTGGAGTGGAAATCTGGTCTGTTCCGGCCAGGTACAGCTCGTTTCTCTGGAGAGGCATAGGCTGCTTCTGGATTACGCTTGGTGCGCCTTGTCTTTCCTTTGCATGCTTAAAGTTCAGGCAGGTTGCTGAGTGTCCTCATGCTCCCTTTCACATCGCAAGACGATGTTCTTTTTCCAGGTTTGCATTTTTCTCGTGAGGGAGTAGTCGCTTTACTGTCAGGTCAGGGAGCTGTGGACATTTTTCAGGATGCTTGCACCTTTGCATCCTCCTCAGGTTTCCAGTTCGTTCATGGAGTCTCTCTGGTTTGTGTTTCTCTTTGAAGTGTTGCTGATCCTCGGGACAGTTCTTTCTTAGGGTACCACTTAATATTGGGTGGCCAAGACGGGGGACATTGAGCAGGCTGGATTCCATTCTGCTGCATTAGTTTCTCAGGATTACCCATTTCTGCAGTCAACCTGGGAGTATATTTACATTTTCACTATGGGCTCCGAATCGGCACTAGGTTTGCCTGCCTCTCTTGGAGCAGCACTTTCGGTTTTGGCACATTCCATTTCGCCTACCCAAGGGTTCATTTGCGCTACCAGGCAATTCATCTGATTTCTTCTTGACTGCCTGCTTGATTCGGACGACTTCCAGTCGGGTCTTTTTGAAAGGTCACTTGGATACACAAAGTCAGAGGCGTGAAGAAAGTACAAGCGTTTTTTATTCACAGCATGCCGGGACTCTAGTGCAGTTAATAGCCTGCCTACTAGAGTGTCAGAAACAGGAAATACACGGACTTTTATGCCCTTTTCGCAAACTAATATATGCAAAAACTACAATTTTCATTTGTTACTTCTATAACTTTCTACAATTATTATTGGTCCTAAGCCAGCACTTATGATAGGCTCAGGGATACAACTTATAGTCCTATAGGAAACTAGCTCATTTCTCTGCTTATCTAAATCTTACAGGTCTAAAGGCTACATGTACAGAAGGGCAGGGCACATCATGGCTCAAACTCTTATCTATTCAGCTTACAATGTGGTAGGGCAAGGACATACATTTCAGGCAGATGCAGTCAATAGATTATACACTGTTTTCAGCTATGTAGGCCAGAGCAATATTTTAAACAACAGTTAACTATTTCATGACCCTACATTCCCCCCTTTCAGGCTGGCGTACCTAAGGAGCCAAGCCTGACAAAATAAAGTTAGGGGTCAGGAAAGTCGGGGTCCCCAGTGGGTAAGGGATGATACTGGGAGAGGGCAAGGGCCAATTCAGCAGTGGTTGACAGCAGAGTCCACAGTGTGGTGAAGAAATTTCATAGCCAGTGGAACTAAACAAGGTAGACAACATAGTACCAGGGAGGACAAAGCAGTTATCAGCAGAATTGTTTTCAGGGTCATACCAGACGGTAACCAAGAGCCCAGGGAACCAGAGAACCAGTCTGTATTGAGGCCATGCCAGGTTTGAACAGGAACATGAGCCAGTTTGGTGATACGATCCACAACTTCCTCAATCACTTTACCATCATCATCAAGTTCAAGGCAACAGTTGGAAAGGTTGAATTTACCACAGACACCCCCTTCAGCAGCTAGTAAATAGTCCAAAGCTAGACGATTCTGATAAATAGCAGTGCGCATTTTAGCATTCGTTCTGCCAATGGTACTCAAAGCTCTGGAAGTCTCATTGGTTATCAGTTCAAGTACAGCTTGTAGACGAATAATGCGGTTCAGCATGTAGATTGGGGTCCGATAGCCCCAGGTGCCATCTTCGGCCCATGTGGCAGGTCCGTAAACAGCAATGATCCGTTCTGCAGGCCAGTCATTACCCCATTCACCTATTTTAAGGGAATTGGTGGAAGTAGACCGCTTTTGGCGACCCCTGGTGTTGAATACAGGGGCTCCCAGGTGTTCACCATCAGCCAGCGGTAACAGGAAGAAGCTGGGGCGGATCATGCCGAGTACACAAGTTCCAGTCCAATTTGCTGGCAACCAGGAGTATGCAAATAAGCCGCAGAGCCAGTATCGACCATCAGGGGCTGGCCAGTGATCATAGGAGATACCCTTGAGTAGATTCTGGAGGGGACTACCTGGCAGAGTGGAGGTGAGGTTAGCAGGCCAGGGAGTCCAGGTAGCTGTTGTGGCATTGAAGGACCAGAGCGAGGTACATTTGAGGTGTCCAACTTGAACATTGAAGGGACCATCAATCCGCTGCAGGCAGTGAGAGGCAATAATGGAGGTCCGCAAAGTCCATCGAGGAGGCCGAGGAGTGGAAGCAAAAGTAAGGTTCTGTGTAGATAAGCTTAACATGTCTAACTGCTTTGCCTCCCATGGCCATTGCTCACCCATATTAGTGCCACCACAAACAAAACAATTGCTAATATTAAGGGTTTGTCCAATAGCCTCAGCAAACTGTATAAACAAGTTTCGAGTAACTGCTGGAATTTCAATGTCTACTTTCATGTTTTCATAAAACTGTGGAAATACAATGGAGTGATGTACTGATGCTCGGGGTCGGGTCACTACATGGATGTATAGGTCTGCACCTGGGTCAGACCCTTTGCCTGAAATTCTAAACCCAATACGCCATTTCACATACTCTAATTTCTGATTCCAATTTTGGGGTTTCATGATAGTGAAGGAAACTGGGTTGCAGGCCCCTATCGGGCAGGTTGGGCTAGGCATAGGGCCTAAACGTAGAGTAGCAGAAGCTGGGGGCGGCTGGCCTTTTCCGTGGGTTAGGGGGTAAGTAGCCCACTTAATCTGATGGTCATATTGACAGGCAAAGGCACCATACTTTCTCTGCCTGTACAGTGGAGAGATTATAAAAGGGCACATGTATTTATCACATGTGGAGTAATATCTCTGCCAACTGAGGGACCCACAAGTAACAGAATACTTAGAGTTCTCCAGACCTGCAGCCCTATCAGCAACCCCACATGCATCAAAATACACAGTTACTGGCTTCCTGGGATCCACTATGGGAGTTTGGTTAACAAGCGGACCATCAGCCCCATTAATGCGGACTTCTACCCATTTTTCATCTTTAATACTAGTGGGTTGGTAACATATGACTCCATCAGTGGTTCGGCACTTACGATAATTGACTCCCTCATAGGAACAGACATCAGATAAGGGAGCAATATGACAACGGAATTGGGTTCTATACAGGAGGGCCATTTCTACCTGATTTCCATTACGGACCTCAGAAAGACATGGTTTACAGGACTTAAGGGGTTGTGCCTGAGCTTCTGGCACAACAGGAAACAAATACAAAAGGAAGAAGCATAAGACAGTAAGAAGAAAACAGCAGTCGGATATAACACATAGGAGCATTCGGCAATGTATACACAGAAAACCCATTTGTCACAGAGTGACTCTCAATGCACATAGAAGAAGGTTCAATTGGGGCAGTGGTTAACCACAAACAGTCAGTAAAACTCAAACACTTATGAAAAGGTTATATTCAGAACATCTGTAATGAAACCAGGTTTCGTGTCCGGACACCTTGACAGCTGTAGGGGAAGAAATGAGGATAGTGAAAGGGCCTGTCCACCTAGGTTTTAGGGGGTCTGACTTCCAAGTTTTTAGCCATACCGTATCCCCAGGGATGTATCCATGGACTTGTGTAGCTATCGGTAGTGGGGCCCTTTCCAGGACCCATTTGTGGAGCTCTTGAAGGGCCTTAGCTAAAGATTGGACCTGACTCTGGAGGATATCTGATCCCAGAGTAGCAAAGGAACCAGGATCTGGGTTCACAATGGGTGGTGGCCGGCCGAACATGAGCTCAAATGGGGACAATTTAGTGGGTTTAGATGGGGTACATCTAATCTGAAATAGGACAGAGGGCAGCAGGACAGGCCAGGACAGATTGGTTTCTTCAATTCGTTTCGTGAGAAGGGTCTTAAGAGTTCTGTTCATTCTTTCGACCTGACCAGAGCTCTCAGGATGGTAAGCAGCATGTAACTTCCATTCAATTTGGAGAGCCTGAGCAGTTTGTTGGACAACATCAGCAATGAAAGCAGGGCCGTTGTCACTGCCTATAGAAACAGGAAGACCAAAGCGCGGAATTATGTCGTTTAGGAGGTGCTGGGTTACTTCTCTGGCGCGTTCAGTGCGAGTAGGGAAGGCTTCAACCCATCTAGTCAGAGTGTCTGTGAAGACTAGAAGGTGACTGAAGGAACGGGAAGTGGGCATGTGGGTGAAGTCTACAGACAGAACCTGCATCGGATATGTTCCAATGGGTTGGTGTCCAGGAGGTGGCAGTCGTCTGATTGGGGAATTTATTCTAGAACAGACAACACACTGTCGGACCGTATTCCGGACTAGCTGATCAAGGTGATTGATAAAGAAATGTCTCTTGAGAGTCATTTTCATAGCGGGTTCTCCAGAGTGTGCCAAATCATGGCATCTTTTGACAATCGTGAGGGCCAGATGTTGAGGAATGAATATGAGGGTACCCACTGTGCTCGTGTTTGAAGTATCAGTGTGTGGGTCTGGATTGGCACTTGAATTGGCACATATTTGTATCCACCCCCCTTTCAGGACAGACTGGCCCGAAAGAGTGCGGGCCCAAGTCTGTTCCTGAGAAGTGTATTGGGGTGTAAGGGAGTCCAGAAAAGGAATGATGGTGTACAGAGGAGCCGAAGGAGGGGGGCAGAGGCTGGCAGCTCGGGCTGTGCGGTCGGCAAGGGCATTGCCACGTGAGATGAGATCAGTGACACGACGGTGGGCACGACAGTGCATAACCGCGACACGGGAGGGCAATTTAACAGCCTCAAGGAGGTCAAGAATGAGGGAAGCATGATGGATCAGGCGGCCGGAGGCTGTAATGAAACCTCGATGTTTCCAGATGGCCCCATGGGCATGCAAGGTAAGGAAAGCATATTTGGAGTCAGTGTAGATGTTGCAAGACTGAGAGGCAGAGTGGCGAAGGGCAGAAGTGAGGGCATACAGCTCAGCTTCTTGGGCGGAAGTGCCAGAGGGCAGAGGGCCCATGAGTAAAGGGGAAGTGGCAGAGACTACTGCATAACCAGCAATACGAGTACCAGAAGGGGTGACAGACGAACTGCCATCTGTGAAAAGAGTGAGATCAGGATCCCGGAGGGGGATATCAGTGAGATCAGGACGGGAAGAATAAACTAAGTCAACGGTGTCAAGGCAGTTGTGCACGACCGGCTGGGAGGAGATAGGGAGGAGAGTGGAGGGGTCAAGGAGTGAAGAAACAACAAGAGAGACCTGTGGGTTTTCACAAAGAAGGGCTTGGTATTTAAGGAGGCGCTCATTCGTGAGCCACAGGGAGCCTTTATGTTCTAGAAGAGAGGTCACACAATGTGGGACAAAGAGGTCAATATGTTGGCCAAAAGTGAGTTTATTAGCGTGCTGTAAGAGATCTGATACGGCGGCAATTGCCCGAAGGCAGGGAGGCCACCCAGCAGCAACAGGATCCAATTGTCGAGAGAGATAGGCAATGGGCCTACGCCAAGAACCAAGGAATTGAGTAAGGACTCCGGCTGCGATACCAGATTTTTCATGAACATAGAGCTGGAAAGGTTTGGAGGGGTCAGGAAGGCCAAGGGCAGGAGCCTGAGTCAGAAGTTTTTGGAGGCAGCGAAAAGACCGCTCCTGAAGTTGGGTCCAGACAAAAGGGGCTGAGTCAGCGCCCTTGGTGGAATCATACAGAGGACGAGCAATAGTACTGAAATCAGGGATCCAGATGCGACAGTATCCGGCAATACCGAGGAAGGCGCGCAGGGCTTTGCGAGTATCAGGAACAGGGAGACTACAGACAGCCTGGACACGGGTGTGGGGAAGGGACCTGGTACCCTGGGAAATATGAAACCCAAGGTAGGTGACACGAGGAAGGCACAACTGAGCCTTCCGGAGAGACACACGGTATCCGCAATGGAGGAGAAACTGAAGGAGAGAGCGAGTGTCCTCCTGACAAGCAGAGATAGATAGAGAGCAGAGAAGAAGATCATCTACGTACTGCAGGACTTGGGAATCAGATGAAGGGGAGAAATTAGCAAGGTCTGAAGCAAGGGTGGTGCTGAATAGAGTGGGGCTATTTTTAAAGCCCTGGGGTAGACGGGTCCAGGTTACTTGGGAGGTTTGTCCAGTGGAAGGGTTTTCCCATTGGAATGCAAAAATTGGCTGACTGGTAGGGGCTAACCGACAACAAAAGAATGCATCCTTGAGATCCAAAACAGTGAAGTAGGTAGCTCCAGGGGGAACCAATCCCAACAGGGTATAAGGATTAGGGACAGTAGGATGGATATCCTCTACAAGACGGTTGACAGCACGGAGGTCCTGGACGGGGCGGTAATCAGGGGGATCACCGGGTTTCAAAACTGGAAGGAGTGGGGTATTCCAAGGTGATTTGCAAGGAACCAAAAACCCACAATCTAGCAAACGAGACAAATGGACGTGTATTCCCTGGAGAGCAGACTGGGATATGCGGTACTGCTTGATAGAGACCGGACTGGCAGAAGCCTTGAGGGTAACAACAAAGGGTGGGATGTTACGTGCTAGTCCGGGGGACCCAGACTCAGCCCAAACAGTTGAATCAAGGCCCTCAAGAAAATCAGGTACAGAGAGTGGGGGTTTGCTTGCCATGGGTTCTGACAATAGGGAACAGAGGAAGCTTGGTGAGGGGGCAGTGGAGCGGTCAGGAATGGGTGTGAGGTTTGCAGAAGGAAGGTCCATAGTCAGACCATGAGAGGACAGACGAATAGTGGCTCCCAAGCGCTGGAGAAGGTCCCGACCAAGCAAGGGGACAGGACAAGAAGGCATGTACACAAAAGAATGTGGTATGGAATGACCACCAATGCGAACCGAAACTGGTTCAAGGATAGGGACAGAATCAGAAGAGCCAGTTGCACCCATAATGGAGATAGATTTGGAAGAACGCTTACTGAGAGGGCGGGTCAGAACTGAGTGTTTGGCGCCGGTGTCGACCAGCATAGAGATAGAATGGTCCCCTATACGGACATTGACCAAGGGCTCGTGGGAACCGAGCGAGTAAGTTGGGAACAATCCGGAAAGTCCCTGGTACTCACTGCGAGCCGGTCTGTCTCAGTAATCAGTTTCAGAGTCAGACTGAAAGGATGCCAAACCAATAGTAGGTTGGTCCTTAGTTTTAGCCTGACAGGTACGGGGCTTGCTTGGACACTCGTTCTTCCAGTGACCCCTCTCCTTGCAATAGGCACACTGATCCCGTTCCAAATTCCTAGGGGGTCCTGTCCTATCAAGCTGGGACCCCGTAGGTTTTGAAGGGCCAGAAAAATAGGGGGGGCGCTTGGAAGAGCGGGACTCAGAGTTTCGGGTAGGGGGCCGGTTACTTGGGAAAGTATTTTGAAGGGCTACAGCAAGGAGGTCCGCTTTGCGCCGGAGAAGCTTATCAGCTTCTTGCCGGTTAGCGCTGTCCCGGTTCATGAAAACACGCTGGGCAATCTCAAGGAGCTGGACAGTGTTCATGCCTGCGAACCCATCCTGCTTCTGGAGTTTCCTACGGATATCAGGTTGTGTCTGGCTCACAAACGAGGTATTAACCATACGGAGGTTTTCAGGTTTTTCTGGGTCAAAGGGAGTAAAGGTACGGTAAGCGTCACAGAGACGTTCATAGAATGCGGCTGGGGATTCATTAGACTTTTGGAGGACCTCAGATACTTTAGAAATGTTGGTGGGTTTCCGAGAAGCCAACCGGAGACCCTCAAGGATATACTGGCGGTACCGCATAAGGAAAGTATTATGAGTGGCATCATTGGGGTCCCAATTAGGGTCCTGAGAAGGGAAATGGTTATTGATCCAGTTGGGGTCGGCTGCATCTGCATCCGCCTGGGCCTTTGTAAGGGATTCTTGCAGAACCCGTTTACGTTCTTCGGTATTTAGGAGACAGAGAAGTAGTTCCTGGCAATCTGACCACGTGGGGCGGTGTGTGCGAATGATGGATGTAATTAGATCAATAGTTGCCTGTGGCCGCTCTGAGTAAGGAGGACAATGGGATTTCCAATTGTATAAATCAGTGGTGGTGAAGGGCTGATATACAAGGCTAATAGTGGGTGGTCTAGGATGCCCGGCGGCATCCGGTGGATTGGCAACAGGAACCTGACGAAGGGGCATGGCCAAATTTGTAGCCTCCAGAGTCCCCTGTTTCATTTGTCTTCTCATGGGAACTATTTGAGGAGGATCAGGTCTCAAGCGATGGCTGATAGGAGAATCATCGGAAAGAGAAAGAGAGTCCAGAGGTGGATAAAGGACTGGGGAGGACAGAATGTCATGAGCTGGGCTATCAGCCAGGGCTCGGGAAGGGGAAGCTGGAAATTGAGCAGGGAGTTGTACAGGCTGGGAAACAGAAGGCTGAGCAAGAGAGACAGAACTGGGATTGGGTATGGGCTGTGGTGTTACCGAGTAAGAAGGAGGAGCAGTAGGTATTTCAAGTATGTCAGTTGAAAGGTCAGACTCAAAAACATGAGTAGGACGATAATTCTCATTGACAGTCTTCCTGAGGGTGAGAACTTGGGACTGGAGTTTCTTGGGTACAGAAGGGAAAAGCCAAGAAGGCTTGCTACGGACTAAGTCTAACCAACTATCTATATAGGGGAATTGATCAGGATGGCCAGTCTTAGGGTGAGTTACTATAATAAAAACCTGACGGGTTATGTCCTCTTCCAGGGAGCCAGAGGGGGGCCAGCCCACACCAAAAGTCGGCCATTCTAACTGGCACAGACGAATAAGGGTTGATTTTTTAAGTCTAGTCCCATAATCAGAGCCAAATCCCTTTTTAAAATTAACTAACATTGTATCAAGGGGGTCCCCATAGGTAGACTGACATCCCCCCATTGTGCAATGGAGGACAAAAACACTTCCCTGTATTCCTGGCCCCGCCCGTCTCCGGGCTAGGGAAACGCAGTACTAACAGGTCCGCACTCGCTTCGTCCTCAAGGACGTCTCAGACACTCTCAAACACACAAAACACAACAGACTTCAGTTTAGTTACCCAATCAGAAAATAACAGTTCCTATAATCCCTCCCAACGACTTCAGCGACTGATCAAGTGGCTTACTAGGCAGGAGAATAGAGACAGGATAGGAAAGATCAATTCCTACTTACCAGATAGTGGCCACTCCAAGACAGAATTAAACTGATACAGATTCTTGTACTTTAAGCTGAGACTGGATAAGTCAGTTGAAGTGGTCAAACTTCCTGAGGTCTGCCAAACCCAAAAGAAGGGATGCCGGCTAAGCAGACTAGTCAGCTGTAGGACCAGAAACAAGTGACCAATCGAGTAACCAGTGGTCAAGAGACCTTCAAGTCCCTGTTCGGAAGCCAAATGAAAGGTCACTTGGATACACAAAGTCAGAGGCGTGAAGAAAGTACAAGAGTTTTTTATTCACAGCATGCCGGGACTCTAGTGCAGTTAATAGCCTGCCTACTAGAGTGTCAGAAACAGGAAATACACGGACTTTTATGCCCTTTTCGCAAACTAATATATGCAAAAACTACAATTTTCATTTGTTACTTCTATAACTTTCTACAATTATTATTGGTCCTAAGCCAGCACTTATGATAGGCTCAGGGATACAACTTATAGTCCTATAGGAAACTAGCTCATTTCTCTGCTTATCTAAATCTTACAGGTCTAAAGGCTACATGTACAGAAGGGCAGGGCACATCATGGCTCAAACTCTTATCTATTCAGCTTACAATGTGGTAGGGCAAGGACATACATTTCAGGCAGATGCAGTCAATAGATTATACACTGTTTTCAGCTATGTAGGCCAGAGCAATATTTTAAACAACAGTTAACTATTTCATGACCCTACATTTTGACTGACACGAAGTGGGTGGTATCTTTTCCTCAGTTCTTTACATGCGCATCTTCAAATTTGCAGTGCTCTTTTCTCCTGTACTATTTATAGGTATATCAGGTTGATGCTGTTATTCTTATAGGAGAGACATGTGTTTCTTTCCAGAGACTTGACCGTGGGATCTCGATCTCAGATTGGTGTTCTTCGCTTACCATGGCTAAGAGTATGGGATTCTGTACAGGTTCTAGAATCCATATTGCTGACTCCTCTGGGAACCTCGGCTTGCTTTCCCCTTCTAACGCTACAGCAGCTGCTTTTGTTCCGGTGGTTCCCGGTATCTCTGGGCTCCTATTAGTTGCTATGCTTCTCCTGCATAGCTCTGTATGATTTGGTTGCTCAGCGAGATTCTCTTACCAAGGCATGCCTCGGTCTTTGCTGGACTAGCTCATGACCACCGACCATTCCGGACTGTCGGGTTGGGGTGCTCGGTGGCTTCCATCCTCAGCTCCAGGAGTCTGGTCTTCAGAGGCGACTAAGTACTGGTTCATTCTTCTACTCTTGAGCATGGTCAGGCTACCTTTCTGGAGCGTCAGACCATTCTTCCGGAATGCCGCTGAGGGCCCTTTCAGTCAGTATTATGATGGGGGTATTTCTCTACAGCTTGGGCAGTAGGTGAGGTACTCAGTTGCCAGGTACAGTGGTTGTTCTACTTCAATGGGTGGACCCTCATCTTTCTATTCTGTTGGCTGATCATTTTACGGGTCAGGAAAAGAGTTTGGATAGTCTTTCTCTCTGCGAAATCTGAGCATGGCCCATTTATTGGATGTTACAGTGTACAGCACGGTGTACGCTCTAGAAGTGTAGATGTTAGTAATAGTGAAATCTTCTACATTCTGGATATTGGGAATTTTGGCTCAGGCATTCCAGATTTTTTTGTGGACGTGAGATCTCCTGGAACTTGACCTCATGGCCTCGTCTCACAATTCCATGCTTCCCAGCTTCTTCAGCGGGCACAGGAAGTGGGAGTTAGAGGGGGTAACAGTGCGACTTCTTTCTCACCTCTGGTTTCTCTTTTTCAGTGTTTTCCCCTGGCTGATGATGGCTTGGATTTGCCATCTCAAGCTCGCTTTCCGGGCACAGTATTTGTAGAATCTCTGGCTTGGCTGTGCCATCCTTGCTATGTGGATCTGATGAGCCTTTCGACAGCCGGACTAGGAAGTTTCCTGGTATCTCCGGATTTGCTCACCTTGGGTACGATCAACATGGATATTCATACTACTTTGGTATTACGACCTAGCTTTTGAGCAGTCTTGACTGACGTGTAAGGGTTATGTGAAGCAAGTTGTTTCTTCTCTTATCCAGGCGCTACAGACGTCTTCTCCTGTGGCTTCTGCTTCCTTTTGGAGGTTTTTTCCTTTCATGGATACTTCTCAACATTTGCACCCTTCCTGAGTTCCTTTTTGGCACAGGTGTATTGCCGATGGCTTAGCGTTCAATTCCCTTCAGCTTCAAGTGCCTTTCATAGCTTGTTACAAGGGCTAGGTATATTGCTCTTCGATTACTTCTCAGCTTAATGTAGTTCAGTTCCTAAACGGAGTACGGTATATTTGAACACCTCTTAGAAGCCCTGTCCGGAGTACAATCTTCAGGTACTTCTTCGCAGTTTACCGAAGACTTCATTTCCTCCTTGTGCTGTTGAACACGGGGTTTCTTATGGCCAGGGCTTCGGCTCTGCAGTTTTCCGAGTTGCAGGCCTTGTTCAGCGGGGATTCCTATTTCTGATTTCCAAAATCTGGGGTATCAGTTCGGACGGTACCACGATTCTTTCTAATGATGTGTCCTCCTTTCTTTTATGACACGCTCCCTTTTCCTTCCTTCTTCCTGGGGGGAGAAATGGGGAGACATGCTTTTATTCACTGCATTTTTTGAAAGTGCGTAGCGTTCTCCGCGAGCAAGGTTTCTAATGACTTTTCGTTGTTTAGATCACCTTTTTGTAGTCTTCAAGGGACGCCTCAGACATATGGCGGCGTCCAAAGCCTCCATGGCTCGATGGGTCCAGGAGGAAATTCTTTACGCTTGCTTGATGGCACGGAAGCGGTTGGCGAAAGTACTTCTTGACCATTCCATCAGAGTGATGGCTAATTCTTGGACTCGGTCCAGAGGTTTTTTCCTTGGAGGAGTTTGTCTCGTGGCTACTTTGTCTTCCGAGAGTGATTTCTCTCAGCATTACTGGTTGGATGTGGGGGCGCATGCGGTCGATGCGTTTAGTGCGTCGGTTGTTGCGGAGGCGGCATTTGCTTCCCACCCAGATTGAGGATTGCTTTGCTACATCCCATTGGTCTCTGGATTCTTCTGCTGCTGTTGCTAGGGAAGGAAAAATTATGTTCTTACCTGTTAATTTTCTTTCCCTTAGACGCAGCAGATGAATCCAGAGCCCCACCCCTTTTTTGGTTGTTGTCTCTCGGTTTTCTCTTTTGCAACTTTCGCAGTTTGTTATTCTGGCGGGTTGTTTTCCGTATTTTTGCATTTTGAGATTTATTATGGGAAAGAAGTTTTTTGCATGCTATGCCTCTTGATGGTTACGGATGCTTGGGCAAGGAGCTATACTGAATAAACAGGAGGAGTGCCAGCCAATAGGACCACCTGTTAATCAGTTTCAATATCTCCGCCTGCTGGTAGATGTGAGCTATCCCATTGGTCTCTGGATTCATCTGCTGCGTCTAAGGGAAAGAAAATTAACAGGTAAGAACATAATTTTTCCTTCAATGGCGTTGCCTAAATTCCAACTGATAAAAAACGCCGCCAGGACTCCCACAATAAATTGTAATCACGTGGATGGACATAATAAAGTGATGACTCATGAATTTAAATGTCCAGGAAATGATGTCAAGCTTACACTCTCCACTCCGGAATGCTTGAAAGGCAATATGTTTGTTTGTAATCAGCTGAAGAAAAGCGTACATGCGTAGATGCTGCTGGGCCCACGAGGAGACAAGGTACTATTATGCCGGCAGACTTCTACATCTGTGGCCAGGATATGCCTGGGCCAGTCAAAGTAAAGGGGAAGGGCCGCAATTTTGAAGAGGTGGGCCTGCTGGCAGGAGAAAGTGGGCATCCCTCTTGCCAGATTTTCATCAAAAGTTACGGGGTTGAGAGGAGTGTTGGGGTTCGGGGTGTATTCTTCCCTTTCTTGCTACCTACTAGTTCCATCATTCACTGCCTCCCTGACTCCATGGCAGCATGCTGCAAGCAAACCAAAACGGGGCACAGGACTATAGCCTAATGTGTACCACTGGCATCTGTTATCGATTCTGCCCTCCAAAATGGAAATTTTTATCTAGGTGGCAGCGGGTGAGGGAAAGGGTAGGCAGCAGAGAAGGGGAGGATGCAGTTTCTATATCGCTGTGCCACTGCAGACACAGAAAGGCAGTGGCTCTGCAGGTGAGCAAGTGGCAGTTGGGAGGGGAAGGCAGCAGTGAGTGGGTGAGCAGAGAGGTGGATAAAGGTGCTTGTGAAGGAATGAGTGACTAAGGGTGGGGTAAGAGAGAGAGAGATGGGGTGACATTGGTAGTAGAGCAGTGGTCTCAAACTTAAACCTTTTGCAGGGCCACATTTTGGATTTGTAAGTACTTGGAGGGCTGCAGAAAAAATAGGAGTCCTTTTACTAAGGTGTGCTAGCCAATTTAGCGCAAGCTAAATTCTAACGCGGCCATTAGATTCTATGGACGTGTTAGCGTTTAGTGCACGCTAAATCTGTAGCACACCTTAGTAAACGGACCCCTAGCGATTTTTTTTCTGTGGCCTTCCAAGTACCTACAAATCCAAAATGTGGATTATCTGAAGCAATTAAGAAAGATTATCAGAAGCAATTAAGGAAAGATTTAGAAACTATATTATAGTTTATAAACATTTCCTTAATTGCTTCTGATAATTTCAGCTATAGACAGCTGAAAGCAGTGCAACATACAGAAAATGAAAAAATATCAACAGCTCTCACCTCCAGCATCGGATACACACACAAGCTGCACTGCCTCCAACCATTGCTCCAAGCTGCACGTTCTGGAACGTTGCCCTCCTCAATGCTGTAACCTCACGCAAGCGCTTTCCTGCGTCTGCATGCGATTGGACGGCACCTCAAAATTGCGTACAGACACAAGAAAGTGCTTGCGTGAGGTTACAGCGACTGCCGGACGCGACAGCCAGACGCTTATGGAGTGGATGAGGGCCTCAAAATAGTACTTGGTGGGCCGCATGTGGCCTGCAGGCCGTGAGTTTGAGACCGCTGTAGTAGAGGGTGAAGGAGAGAGAGATGGATGGTGAGGTGGGTGGGGGTAGGGGCCGGAGAGAAATGGGACATTGCTTGATAGTGGCATGAGGGGAAGAGATGGGGCTATTCTGAATAGTGAAAGGATGAGAGGAAAGAGAGGGCAGTGGTGGGGGGAGGAAGAGATGGGTAATGATGAATATGGGGGAAGGAGAGATACAGGGCAATGGGGAAGGTTAGAGAGAGATGGGGCAAGGCAGGATTAGTGGTGGAAGAAATATAGAGAGGCAATGTTGGATGGGGGAGAGAGACAGACAGAGATGAGATTCTGGATAGCAAGAGTGGGGAGAGGGGGTTGCAAGACAAAAATAAGATGTTGCAAGGCAGGTGGAGATAGAAAGTGTTGCATGGCAGGTGAGGATGGGGAGACAGGGGAGATGCTGCATGGTGGTGATGGGGAGATGGAGAGGAGAATCTGCACAGCCAATTGCAATGAAATGGATCCTCTCTATGTATGCTACTTCTGTATGCAAACTCTATTATGTAAACCGAGATAACAATCTAAGGTGACCAAATTGTATATTTAAGATGTTCAATTGATACTGTATATACTGTTTTTCTATGCATTATGTATGTTTACCTGTGATGGACATGAAGAGAGAGCTGTCAAATGGATGAGAGACCCTAGTAAGAAATTTAAGAGAAGACAAACAAAAGCAGAAACCAGATCCTTGGTCAGCATGATTAGAAAAATAAAGTGACCAAATAACAAAAGTAGAAAAAGTAATTTTCTTTTCTTTTTTGAGATTAGAATGTGTCACTTTTTTGGAATGTACATCTGCTAAAGCTGGTCAGAGCCTGGGGTACTAGGAAATATTATGACTTGGTTTGAAGTTGGGAAACACAACTAGATAGGGTTAGCTTCTAGCAAAACCCTTTTTTAGCATCATACACCTAGAAAACTGTGCATAGACATGATACTAACTGCACATTGCTATCTGTGCTAGCTTTCTGCATTGAAGCTATCAGTACATCAAGTGCTATATATCAGAAGAGCAACTTGCAGCTGTTGTTGAAGTCTAGCATTTCATGGTTTTTATTAAATATTTATCAGGTGAGTCATATACAGTACTTGTGCGGTTTGAAAAATCAAAAGATAATAGCTCTTAATATTAGAATTTAGAGTTAGATGCTAAATTTTAAATTCCTGCTTTTTAGTTTTTCTTTTCTATTTCCCTGTGTTTCCATGACTATGTAGCTTTCATTATAAACCACTTTGATATATATGAAGAAAGGCTATATATAAAATCTTAAAATTAAATTAGAGACTTGAATCTTTTGTGTTTTGCAGGATGAATTTCACTCACGTTTGCAGTTTAAAAGGAGAGGGCTGGTTGCCATGGCGAATGCTGGCCCTCATGACAATGGCAGCCAATTTTTCTTTACTTTGGGTCCTGCTGATGAGCTCAATAATAAGCATACCATCTTTGGAAAGGTTAGATGATCATTCCGAAATAAATACAGTAATGAACTGGAAAGATGCAAGTTATATGCATGCTGATTGCAGTTTTTCATGTTATCTGCTTCCATTTACGTGTTTTATTGTTTCTCTTATGCCTAGCAGTTTTCTTTAGCTGCTTCCAAAAATTGTTAAAATCAAAATATTTGGTTTTTCATTTCTTGCTTCACCTAGCACTAAGGTTTTACTTAAGACTTTGATTCAAGATACAGTGGTACCTTGGTTTGTGAGCATAATTCATTCCAGAAGCATGCTCGCAATCTAAAGCACTCGTATATCAAAGCTTATTTTCCCATAGGAAATAATGGAAGCCCAGATGATTCGTCCCATAACCCAAAAACTAATGTACAGAATAAAATAACCCAAAAACTAATGTACCTGAATAAAATAAAAAGGAGAAAAACGCCGAGCCACCAGAGGAAGAGGAAGAGGAAAAGAATCGCAGCCTGGGTGGCTCCCCGGTACTGCTGCTCCTGTCTTAGGAGCCACCGTTGCTTCCGGAGCTGGGCTCAGTACTGCTGCAGAAGCAAGCGTGGTACTATGTAGAGCAGAAGCGGTGAATCCACAGGCGGTATTCGCCATGCTTTCCCAGGCTCCTCAGCATCCCAGTGCATACCCTGCAGGAACGTAAACACCACCAGACCTGTACGCATGCGCCATCCATGTAAATACCACCAACACTGGCTGAACCTGTACGCATGCACTGACCCCGCCTCCTGGAGCTCCAAACGCGCAAATTACAGGAGTTCTAACCAGGCGCGTGAGCTGCACAGAAATAGCCCCACCTTGAGCGAACGCATGCACCATCCCATCTCCGGAGGAAGGCGCCTCCTCGGATCCGGTCACCTCGCAACAAGGACGCACTCCCAGTGGGAAGAAGGTATTTGACTGCTCGTTTTGCTAATCAGTGCTCATTTTGCGAGTCACAGATTTTGCAAATGTTTTGCTCGTCTTACAAAACACTCGCAAACCATATTACTTGACTGTATTTTTTATTTTGGCTTCCAGAAGTGCTGGGCTTTATATGAACATAACTTTTTTTCCTGTTGATTTCTAGTATTCAGAATGGTGTATTCTGTATAGGCAGTCCCCGGGTTAAGAACGGGTTCTGTTTTTTAAACCGTCCTTAAGTTGAATTTCTATGTAACTCGGATCCTAGTATTCTTCTCACCTTCTCCACCTCCTTGAGGCCCCTCTTACATTCCTTTCCATCCGTCCTACTGTTCTCTCTCCACCACCACTCCTTCTCATCTCTACCTCACTACTCTCCCACCACCATGTCCAATAATTCTCTCTCTCTCTCCCTATGCCCAACAATTCTCCTCTTTCTTAATCTCCCCATGTGCATCTCTTTCTCTCTCACTCAAACACCCAATTCTCCCTTTCTATTCCCTCCCCCATCTCAGCATCTCTTTATCTCATACCCTCCCTCCATTCTTCCATCCTATGGCTCAATCTCCCCTCCCTCCCTTCTGTGTCCCAAGTTCATGCCCTCCCTCCTTTCTTCCATCCTTTGTCCGAAGTTTGTGCTCCCTCCCTCCCTCCATTCTGTGCCCCAAGTATGTTCCTCCATCTTGCGAGTGTTTACTTTCTTTTGACCGGCTCCCTCCTCCTTCCAGCTGCAGTCGTTTCTCTGCACAAAGCCATGGGCAGCGGCTCCTATGTGTGTCCTGCAGCTGAGCCAGAAGGCTTCCAGCTCAGCCGCAGGACGCGCGTAGGAGTTGCTGCCCGCAGCTTTGTGCAGAGAAATGACTGGCTAGAAGAAGGAGGGAGCCAGCTAGAAGGTAAACACCCGCTGGAGGGAGGCACGTACTTGTGGCATAGAATGGAGAGAGGGAGAGGGTCACATTGGCACACCGAAGGTAGAACAGGACCCCCGTTCGTAAGTACGAGTTCAGCGTAAGTCGAATGTTCGTAAAATGGGGATTGCCTGTATAAGTTATTATAATAAATTAAAATTACTGTTAAATTATCAATTTAAATCTTTTAGATTGAAACTGAAGAAGTCATTTGAGAAAAGAATCATTTAAGTAGACCTCATTCAGTTGTCAAAACTGAACTAATATATGCATTCATGCCATTTATAAATAATTTTTAAATGTATAACTCACTCCAAGGTGATATTTTAGGAGGGGAGGACTATGTGGTTTGTAATATATGTAACATCTTTTACAGCCTACAGACCTTACCATAATCAGTGGAATTCCTCATAACCTAACAAAATAATTCAGTTACACCCATTCTAAAGTTTTAGCAAAGGCAGATCGGGTTTGACGAACTTGCTGCACTTCTTTGAGGGAGTAAACAGACAGATAGACAAGGGCGATCCAGTCGACATTGTACATCTGGATTTTCAGAAGGCGCTCGACAATGTTCCGCATGAACGACTACTTCGGAAAATTGCAAGCCATGGAATTGAGGGTGAAATACTCACGTGGATTAAAAACTGGCTGGAGCATAGGAAACAGAGAGTGGGGGTAAATGGACAATACTCGGACTGGAAGAGTGTCACCAGTGGGGTGCTGCAGGGCTCGGTGCTTGGACCTGTGCTCTTTAACATCTTTATAAATGATCTGGACTTAGGTACGACGAGCGAGGTGATTAAATTTGTGGATGATACGAAGTTATTCAAAGTAGTAAAGACGCAGGGGGATTGCGAAGATCTGCAACGTGACATAATGAAGCTCGAGGAATGGGCATCGACATGGCAGATGAGGTTCAACGTGGATAAGTGTAAAGTGATGCATGTCGGTAACAAAAATCTCATGCACGAATACAAGATGTCTGGGGCGGTACTTGGAGAGACCTCCCAGGAAAGGGACTTGGGAGTTCTGATCGACAAGTCGATGAAGCTGTCCACACAATGTGCGGCGGCAGCAAAAAGGGCAAACAGAATGCTAGGAATAATAAAGAAGGGGATCATGAACAGATCAGAGAAGGTTATCATGCCGCTGTACCGGGCCATGGTACGCCCTCACCTGGAGTACTGCACCCAGCACTGGTCGCCGTACCTGAAGAAGGACACGGTACTACTCGAAAGGGTCCATAGAAGAGCGACTAAGATGGTTAAGGGGCTGGAGGAGCTGCCGTACAGCGAAAGATTAGAGAAACTGGTCCTCTTCTCTCTCGAACAGAGGAGATTGAGAGGGGACATGATCGAAACATTCAAGGTACTGAAGGGGATAGACTTAGTAGATAAGGACAGGTTGTTCACCCTCTCCAAGGTAGGGAGAACAAGAGGGCACTCTCGAAAGTTGAAAGGGGATAGATTCCGTATGGAATCTAAGGAACGTAAGCAATGTAAGGAAGTTCTTCTTCACCCAGAGAGTGGTGGAAAACTGGAACGCTCTTCCAGAGGCTGTTATAGGGGGAAACACCCTCCAAGAATTCAAGACAAAGTTAGACAAGTTTCTGTTGAACAAGAACGTGCGCTGGTAGGGCTAGTCTCAGTTAGGGTGCTGGTCTTAGACCAGAGGGCCGCCGCGTGAGCGGACTGCTGGGCATGATGGACCACTGGTCTGACTCAGCAGTGGCAATTCTTATGTTCTTATGAGGTACAGTATCTAGGCCAGGGGTGACCACACTTTTTTGGCTTGCGAGCTACTTTTAAAACGACCAAGTCAAGTGGGTTGTGTCCCTGTATTATACCAGAGAAATACTGACATTTCAGTGATTCTATCATCCGTATAAGAAGTGGTGCTTCCAGCGGATGCTGCAGATGGTCTGGTGCACAGGATGATTGAAGAAGATTGGATTCCCTGGGGTTCATGGGCTGGTCTACTAGGCTGCTTGCTGCTTTTTCTTTATGGATGTAAATCCCAATTTGAATATTTTTTTCAATAAACACGGAATGGAAAAAAAACTTTCAGTAAATATCCCACTGTATAAGGTATTTCAGCAATACCTTTTATCTAAATTAAAACTACCTTTATATTATAAACTAATGTCTGATATTATCGTTTAAATATATTCTCTTATCTATTTCAGATATACTTAGCAAAGTTTGATTTGTACTAGAATTCATTTACAAAAGTAAATTTTAAGTTTTCTACTAATACTGCTAATATTTTATTTCACTAATATCATAGGTCACCGGGGATACAATATATAATATGTTACGACTATCAGAAGTTGAAACAGATGCAGAGGAGAGAGCAGTTAATCCACACAAAATAAAGATTTGTGAGGTAAAGTTTTTTTTGTTAAAAAATGCTTTATTTTTCTGAAATACTAACAATTAAAAAAACTAAATAAATATCCTCCCCTTTTACAAAACCATAGCGTTATTTTTAGCACTGGCTGCGGTGGTAACAGCTCCGACACTCATAGAATTCTTATGAGGTTCAGAGCTGTTACTGCCATGGCTGGTGCTAAAAACTGAGTTACAGTTTTATAAAAGGGGGGTTATATTCCTTGAAATGAATCATTTTTATTCATCTGTAAATTTAGATAATGTCCCATTTGAATGATAAGTACAATTTTCAGTTGATAATATGCTTGGTACACAAACATAAATAAAGCAATTTGGTTGGTTTTGTCTGTCTATGTAATCACTTTAAATTTAAGATGATAGATTTTATTTTAGGAACCAGCTTTACTGAACAGTCTCATGTGATTTGTTATAATTTGGTATTTATTTGTTTGTATTATATTTTTTATAATATTCCAGAACCACCTTGTATAGTTTTTCTCAGGAAAAGCACTGTTAAGCACACTAAATAAAAACATTTCTTTTTTATAGGTTTTGTTTAATCCCTTTGATGACATAATCCCAAGAGTAATTAAAAAGATTAAAGAAAAGAAAGAGGAGGATGTAAAAAAGCCGAAGTCCAAAGGCACAAAGTAATAAGCAGTAATTTTTATTTTGTGATAATGGTTGGTAACAATAATAATAGAAGAATGCATAGAACTATATTATTATGTATATAAAAAAAATAAATCTACTATAATAAAACGCTAAGCACGCATGCGCACTCTTACCGCGTGTTCCGTGATCCGTATGTCCGTGGCCGGCAAGAGTGTGCATGCGCGCTTACAACGACCCCACACTTGCTGCAGCAGAACCCAAACTGAATCACAACGACCCCACGCTCGCGGCAGCAGAACCCAAACTGAATTGCGGATCCAAACAGCTCTGGCAGCTGAACTAAATAGCAGCCCCACCCACTACTCCCGCCCTTAAAAAGGTTCCCTCCCAAAGCGAAATGTGATGGCAGCTGACCGCAAAGTGAATTGCGCTCCCACACACTACTCCCCAGGACTGTTGAATCGTGGCTCGTCGTGGCTAGCGTGCTGTTTATGGGACGATATTGAGGTCAGAAGCATGATAGTGCAGTATTTTTGTAGCGCCAGTTTTTCGTATGATTCTGGGTAATTCTAGTTAGACAAACATCTGTGTTAGTTAAGGACTGCGCCCAAATAGAAGCGTACGGAAAAACAGGTGAATAAAACATTTAAATATAATGTAGCTAAGGCCAGAAGAAAAAACACACTAAAGATTAATATAAGGAAAAGAATGGTGTTTTCTTGTGTACTTTGCTGTTGAGCTAAATCATGGTGGAAATCATGATTACTGATTACATGGAGCCCAGTTTAGGTTCTTTTGTATGTACTATGACTGTCCTGTCTTAGGCCAGCATCTTGTGCCAGTGAATAGTTTCTGTTCTTTGTTCAGCTTCCCGCCTTTAGCCTCGTGGTTCTAATTGTTAACAGATGTGCTCAGGCTAGTTAGGAAAAGCATATTAGATTCCATATTCCAAACTGAGATATAAAATGTATGAAGTATGAATGGCCAAGATATGAATGAAATTATGAATGTTTGGGGCCCCTGAATGTAATATGTGGTGATATGATTGTGGAAATATAAATGGTTTATAAGCAGAAACACTAAGAAAAAATCTTGAGCACAACATCTGGAAGTGATTAGAGTCAGTCTCAAGAATAGGGAGAAGGGGGGGCATTGGAAGCCCACGCTTCAGGGAGAGGAGAGGGGGATTTAACCCCCCCTTTTTCTCCTGAGTAAGATTTCTGTGTAAGGCCATGCAATTTGAATCTGTCAGCTTAGGAGTTTGTTTTTTCTTTAAGGCTCAGAGCTTGTCAGCATGGAAGGGCTGAGAATTTATCAGCACCATGTTAATAATTATAGATTCTCTTGAATGTTATAATGTTAATTCAGAAATCAAAAGTAATTTTCTGAAAACTTTGTATAACTTTTAAACATGGAGGAATGTTTCTTTGTCTAAACTTTAAGACCACCCAGAGAAATGTTATTGGTCGTCAAACTTGATGATGTCACTAAACCAAAAGTTATATAATAGACTGTAATGAGATAGAAAGACGAGACCATTGTGAGAAGGCCAGTCTTTGGCCACGATGATGATCTCCCATGAGCGCAACGTAAGCAATTATGCTGTTCTTTTGATCTAATAATGGGAAAATAGAACCAATAATTCAATAAATCCTGGTTATAATTTTAAAACCTTGCGCTGGTGTCATTTTGCATGTAGAATTATTTTCAAACCTGAAGCTTTCACAAATGGCGTCAATGCCCCATGCTCAATTGGTGCCGAAACCCGGGAACTAACTAATTTGACGCCTTGAAAAAGCTTATAGGTTATTCATAGAAACTCTAGGAACTCTAGAGATTTCGCATGGTTGTGTAACAAAAGGTAGTCACAGGTTGACTGGCTGCGCAGGAATATGGCGGAAATTAGAGATAAAACGGGACCGGAAAACTGGAAAATTGTGAGTATTACGCCTGTTTAAAGAAAAAAAAATTAAAAATAATAAAAAAAAAAAAAATTAATTAAAAATAATAATAATAAAAAAAAAAAAATTTATTTAACAATAAGGAGCATGCTGCTTGTATATATCTGTACATAATAAATTTGTGGGTAGAGGGATATGAAGTTAGTGGAAATTAAATATTAATGGACAAAGAAAAAGAAAAAAATTAGAAATAAAAGTAACACAGAAAGAATGTTGTGAAAAGAAAGAAAAAAAAAAAATCCCAAAAAGTAAGGTAGAAGTGCCCAGTAGAGAGCAGGTCTCCTCTGTGAACATAAGTTTTTGCTTGTTTGAATTATACTAAAAATGCTGAGAAAATAGAAGCTTTGTCTCTGAACTAACTCTTTCTCTCTGTGAAAAAGAAAACTGTCTGTTTTAATCTGACTTTGAAAAGTTTCCCTCACCCGTCTCTTTGTTTGAAAAAACGGGCTGAGGGCACCCCCCCTCCTTCTTTGTCTCCCTCTGCATTTTCAGTGCCTATCTGAAGTAACTACTTTGAAAAGAAAAAAGAAATTGTGTTTCTCAGCTCTGTCTTTCTAAACTCCAGTTCTGTCTCTCTCTGTCTTTTTTGCTCTGCCCTAACTGTTTCTCTTGTCTCTGGAAAAAAGAAAAGAAAAGTTAATGGTATCTTACAAGAAGCCCTCTCGTTCTATGCTGTTCCTTTGTTTGAAAGAGCGGGCTGCAAATGGGGGATTTTCACCCCACCTTTTTCCTCCATGCCTTCCACAGAGCTATCACGTGAGGAAAAAGGTGGGGGGGAATAGCAGCAATGGAGTCCTTTGTCTCAGGGCTACAGATTTTCCAACAGGTATTTGCTTATATACTAGTCAGTTAACGAATTTGATTCTTTTTTTTTTGAGAAGTCTCGGAGCAAGTCTGTTTGCATATTAAAAGGGTTTATTGAGAACTGGTAGTTTAGCAAGACATGAGAATCCTATGTATCCGTGGCTTAAATTTGTTTCTGATGTAGTAGAAAAAAAGAAAAGCTTATGTAGTGTGAATATCAGGATTCAATGTGGTCTCTCTCTGATAAAACTTTACTAGCATGCTGTTTAGAGTTCCGGAAAGTTTGTGTATGTTGTTTTTGTAGTGTAGATCTGTGCTGTTAAGAACAATTGAGGTACTTTAGTAGCTTCAGAGCTGTTTGTAGCCTAGGGCTATGTCAAAGAATGCATTAAAAAGATGTTATGTAGCCTGTATGTTGTTTCTTTATATTTTAAAAAAAAGGTTATCAGAATATTGGAAGAACAGAACTGTAGGATCTGAAGGAATTGGAAAGTGATTTTTAAACGAGATGGTTAAGTGAAAAGGAAAAGAAAATTAAATGTCTGGCGATTTCAAAGCAGGGAGATAGTCTGTAGAACGAACGTACAAGAATGTGGAAGAAAGTTTTGTGAGACGTGTTAAGGAAGGATGTGCTATGAATTATGACCTGATTATAAGGGATATTTTAAGTGGGAATCGGGCAGAAGATGAGGAGAAGGTTCGATAGAGAAGATGGGAGAAAAGGAAGAATTCTGCTGGACTTGGGAATGTATTCAACAGTGAAAGGATAATTTTGTGGAAAAGAAAAAGATTTATTCCAAAAAACAGATACCATGCTTACAAGAAAGATTGTTTTTGTGAGCAAGCAAAGCAGTGCATGAGAAAAAAAAATTCCTGCCTTTGTGTTTAATCTCAGTGTTTCAAATTAATTTTCAATATGAATTTTTGTGCCCCTGCATGGTTTATAAAGTATTTTTAAACTTGTGCATTGCCCGGAATGTATGATTAGGGAGTAATTAAATTTAAATGCATTTTAAAATTAAATTGGGAAGTTTAAAATAAAAAGATTAAGAAAAATAGAGGTTAAGTACCTATATTTTTTTGAAAATCGAAATAAATGTGAAACAAAGGGCTTACTAACCTTGTTACCAGAAAAGAACAATTATAATAAACTTTTATGTAAGTGGATGAATTCGGAATTGAAATTTTGCTTACTTTTTACAAGTAAGCTCTTCAGGATAGGAACCTAATAAAGAATATGGAATTGAGAATAATTCCCTGATGTTAGGAAAAAAGAAAGTCTAATTTTACCATGTAGAGAATGTGTCTGCATGTTTAAATCTTCCTGTGGCCATATTTTGGTACTACAGGACCCTGAAAAAAGTCTATTTAATCTGTATGTTTTGTGTTTCAGTTAAGAACCTTCTTTGAATCTTTTCAACAATTCTACACAGAAGACTCTGCAATACAAGAATTAGTACTGTTTGCAGAGGGGATAACGTGCCATGTGTTTCTTTTTTCTTTGTTCTTTTGTTAATGAACATGTGCTTTCCTTCCAGGATTTACACTGATCAGCAGTACCACATTCCACCACTAGAGCTGTGGAGAACACAGAAAAAAAAATTCCGATGCTGAATTTTCGGCGGGAATTTCAGTGTTCCTTTGTCTTCAACTAATGAGCTGTGCTTACCTTTCAGTTGTACCAGTACGGGTGTAAAGAAAAGCAGTTCCATAGTTACAGAAAAGCCAAGCTTTGAATTATGAAAACGTATGCAGCATGAACTTTTTTAAAGCCATGATTTAAATTTCACTGAAATTAATTTAGAGACTCCGACCTTACAAGTTGCTAAAACTATTTTGCAAAAGACATTTCTGGACTCATAAAAAAATTTTGAACGAAAAAACAGACTTTTATCTTAAACCATGTTACTTTAAATCACTTCATTTGAATTAGGCTTCTGAACTTTAATTATGCTTTTGCATAATTTCATAGACTTATTCTGATATTGTATTAATAACTATTTTCTTTATCATTGTTTTCATGCATTGTTCTCAGAAAATATTTTGTGTATCCTGTATTTTAAATTTTATTTTATATGACTGTATTTCCATACACAGTGGCAGCTTTTAAGCTGTTACACAGTGCCGCAATATTGTTTAATTGGGTTTAAACAGCTGATATCATCAGTCCATTTAATGATTTTAATTTAAAATTTGAGAAATGAGTTCCTGCAACACACACAGAAAAAGAAACTTATATCTGATGTGCATGCATTATCTGCACATGAGTACATTTCCATATTAAGCATATATTTGGGTTTTCTTAACACTGTGCATTATTTTACACTTTATTGATTTAATTCCAAAATTTTATAACATAACACTTTTGAGCATAGGGACTAATTAAATTAGGTAATACTGAGGTTCACTTTATCTTAGAGAAATCTAGGGTTCTATTTTTCTTTAACTATATTTTCTCTAAATTTTTCTGACTTTTAAACTTTAAAAGTACTGGAGTTTCATGAATACCTCTATAAATAAAACAACAGACGTCTCTGCTCTAGGACTGTACTTGCACCTAGAACAGACACTGACTGTCTAACTACCACTGGAATGGTAAGTTTCCTATATGATATGGGTTTTAGACAGCAACTAACATAAATGTACACTTAGATGGGTTTTATCTAGAATAGTGGATGGGATTTGCTTGCATTCTCACTAGAGAATTCAAGTAAGCTTTGGGTAAGATCTTCTAGGCACCATGCCGTTGCAGGCCTAGGTAGTACATTTTCTGGCTTTTGCTATCTAATTGGCATTTAAAAGAATATACTTGCACAGACACACACTGATCCATAAGAAGAACCGTACCCAGAGTAAACCTCAGCGCCACAGATAAGACCACGAGCTCAATTATGAATATTACTTCATAAATTCAGTAATATCCAAGAGGGGACTGAATCGTGGCTCGTCGTGGCTAGCGTGCTGTTTATGGGACGATATTGAGGTCAGAAGCATGATAGTGCAGTATTTTTGTAGCGCCAGTTTTTTCGTATGATTCTGGGTAATTCTAGTTAGACAAACATCTGTGTTAGTTAAGGACCGCGCCCAAATAGAAGCGTACGGAAAAACAGGTGAATAAAACATTTAAATATAATGTAGCTAAGGCCAGAAGAAAAAACACACTAAAGATTAATATAAGGAAAAGAAATGGTGTTTTCTTGTGTACTTTGCTGTTGAGCTAAATCATGGTGGAAATCATGATTACATGATTACATGGAGCCCAGTTTAGGTTCTTTTGTATGTACTATGACTGTCCTGTCTTAGGCCAGCATCTTGTGCCAGTGAATAGTTTCTGTTCTTTGTTCAGCTTCCCGCCTTTAGCCTCGTGGTTCTAATTGTTAACAGATGTGCTCAGGCTAGTTAGGAAAAGCATATTAGATTCCATATTCCAAACTGAGATATAAAATGTATGAAGTATGAATGGCCAAGATATGAATGAAATTATGAATGTTTTGGGGCCCCTGAATGTAATATGTGGTGATATGATTGTGGAAATATAAATGGTTTATAAGCAGAAACACTAAGAAAAAAATCTTGAGCACAACATCTGGAAGTGATTAGAGTCAGTCTCAAGAATAGGGAGAAGGGGGGGCATTGGAAGCCCACGCTTCAGGGAGAGGAGAGGGGGATTTAACCCCCCCTTTTTCCTCCTGAGTAAGATTTCTGTGTAAGGCCATGCAATTTTGAATCTGTCAGCTTAGGAGTTTGTTTTTTCTTTAAGGCTCAGAGCTTGTCAGCATGGAAGGGCTGAGAATTTATCAGCACCATGTTAATAATTATAGATTCTCTTGAATGTTATAATGTTAATTCAGAAATCAAAAGTAATTTTCTGAAAACTTTGTATAACTTTTAAACATGGAGGAATGTTTCTTTGTCTAAACTTTAAGACCACCCAGAGAAATGTTATTGGTCGTCAAACTTGATGATGTCACTAAACCAAAAGTTATATAATAGACTGTAATGAGATAGAAAGACGAGACCATGTGAGAAGGCCAGTCTTTGGCCACGATGATGATCTCCATGAGCGCAACTGTAAGCAATTAATGCTGTTCTTTTGATCTATAATGGGAAAAATAGAACCAATAATTCAATAAATCCTGGTTATAATTTTAAAACCTTGCGCTGGTGTCATTTTGCATGTAGAATTATTTTCAAACCTGAAGCTTTCACAAATGGCGTCAATGCCCCATGCTCACTGTCTAATGCAGCAGTGCTGTGGCAATTGCGGGGTTAAGTGCCCACGTTTCAGCGCTGATTTTAAGGGAGGTGTGGGAAGCGTTTGCATTTTCTGCCGGCAGTGCCAGAGCTCGGGCCTGTCACCCTCACCTAAACGCTTCCCAGCACCTGACTGCACTCGCACACAGCAGCAGGGCCGTCGTCGAAGGGAGCACAAAACATGGCAGAAATTAAGAGTAATCAACGATTCCTCTTGCTTCTCACCTCAGAGTCCAGGCTCCCGGTTGATAACGAAAAGGCAGAGCAAGGAGACCACAATCACTGTAAGCATGAATTCGAGGCATTATAATAATAATAATAATAATAACAGTTTATATACTGCAGTACCATTAAGTTCTATGCGGTTTACAAAAGATTAATGAAGTACAAGTTGAGAGAAGTTAGGGATTGGTCAACAAGAGGGAGATGGGACAAGAGAAACCGTTTGAATAGGGGAAAGAGAGGAGCGGGTCAACTGTCCTAGGTATTTCAAGAACAGGTGAGTTTTGAGGTGCTTCCTGAATACCATTAGCGAGTAGGGTTGCCATGGAAACCCAGCCAGCATAACAAAAATGATGCAGTTGTAAGGGTCAGTGAAAGGGGGATCAGGAGCGACATGCACAGCAGGGGCTTAGAGGGCAAGAGAGCTGCAGTTGGAGAGACTGAGGAAGGGAGGAATGTTCAGATAAAGAAGAACTGAGACTGAAGAAGGAATTAAAAAAAGGAAGAGACACCTATAGGGAAACACAGGATCAGGAGCATACAGAGAAAACAGAGAGCATAGAGGTTTGCAGGAATCGGGAGCATATAGAGAAAGGAGAGCAGAGACTCTTGCAAGAAGAGAAAAAGAGCAAAGAGACTGGGGATGAGAAAGAGCAGAGATGCTTGCAGGGGGAAAAAGCGAGGCAGTAATGTTACAGCTGGAGAGTGCAGAGTGAGGAAGAAAGCAGAGACAGCGCTACACAGAAAGAAAAAGACAGGCAGACATATATTCTAGCACCCATTAATGTAACGGGCTTAACGACTAGTTTTATAATAAATTACTAAACTACCTTACTGGCTTATTTGAGGTAATGTTTGAGGAAAGGACTTTTTACTTTCTTTAAGACACCTATCTTGTCATTGATTTTAGTGCTTTTTAAAAGCTCCACTTTTATAGTGTTTTAAGATGTGAAGTTGAATAAATTGGCAAAATGTACTCCCCCTTGCCCTATATGTTATATATGGTTTGTCACAGTTCAAACAGTTTGGTAAGGAAATGAGTAGTATAACCTTTTAGAAAATCCTTCTAAATCAGAGGTTTTCAACCCAGTTCTTCCCTCCCCCATGAACTTACCCAGCTTTAAATGGAATATTGGTAGGAGGGATACCCACTCCCTTCTGCCGCTGGGGCCATCTGAAACCCCCAACACCCCCACACAAACTTGTACATTATTGATGAATAATCCAGTAGGAGGGATGCCTACTCTCTCCTGCTCGGCAGGCCCACCTCTTCAAAACGGTAGGCCCTCCCCTTCTTGGTGCATCCTGGGATGCACTAAGAGGGACCTAAGAACCCAGTAGTGGCGGCAGCAGGAGGGATTAGGCATTCTTTCTGCTGATCTTGTACAGGATGTTGGGGGGGGAGGGTCCGGGCCTGCAGCGGGCGAAGGGGGGGGATGTTGATGGAAGGGGGGACTCTTCTTTCTGCTGTTCTCCCCTGCCGGTTAATCAGCTGAACCAGCAGGACTTGGGGAGACCTGTGGCTCAGCTGATAGGGCAGGGTGAGCAGCTTTGACAGGAAGTGAAGAGCTGTGTTTAATGATTGCTCTTCTGAGCAGTTCCTCCTGCTCTTTACTGGCGATTCTCCACACAAATAGCGTGCATATCATTTGCATGTTATTATGCTGAAAATCGCCCCATAAAATAATCGTTACTCCCACCGTGGTCTGAGTTACACCTCCCTGAAAGCTCCTTTCGAATTTACTTGTCTGCAAGATCTTAACCTGCTTAGAACATGCTGAAGAGGAGAGGACGAAGCACTGGTGGAGCCTCACAGCGCTCCAGGACAGCCGTCTTCGGCAATATTGAGGAGCTTGTGAGGAGAATGCAGGAAACGCCGATATCATCGGGGAGTTCCCTGCAGGAGTCGCGCAGTGGTGGCAAATCTGTGCCGTTCCTCCATTAGGGCTGGAGACATCGCTAAGCCCCGATGTGAGAGCACTCCCCAACGCCCTCATGTCCACCAGTTCCCCGCGAGTGGAGGTACTTCCGGATATTGGAGTTCACCTCCTCCCCGAAGGCTAAAGAGATCGAGGGGGAACTGTGCTGCCGGGGTCCTTGCTGTTGCAGGGAAATCCGAACGTGGAGACAGGAGGAAGCGGAGGGGGAAGCAAGAGCCCAACAGGACGTTCGAAGAGATAGGTTGCCAGTGGGTGAACTAAGTAACTTAATTTACACTCTTTTCAAATAGAGAAGCCCCGGGAGGTAACATTGGACTCCCTGTGGGATCTTGTGGCTAATCTGGCAAAAATCTATAAATCCCAATTACAACAATTGGAAAATAAATTTAATGATTATGAGACTGAGATTAAAACCTGAAGATTGGAATTGAGGACTCTTAAGACCTCAATACAGAATGTTTACCAAGTATTAAAGGTTTCTAAACAAATTACCATGACATTAATTAAAGATAATACTTAACCTTAAGAAGGAAGATGGAGGCAATGGAAAATTTTTCCCGGAAATAATAATCATTAGACTGATTATACTTTCCCAGGGTGCCTAAGATAGCCCCTAGAGAAGATGATGAAACGCTATATGTTGGAAATATTGGAGCTTTCTGAAGAAACACTGCCTCCATTTACACAGGTTTATTACCTTCCAAATAAGACACAGGATTCAACAACCAACAACAGAATTTGGGACATGACTTTAATGAACATGTCTAATATTTTGGAAACATCTGATAAAGAATTAGTGGCTCCAGCAACTTTACTTTAACAGTAGCTCTCGCACCAGATAAAAACTGGTTGCTGAGACTTTTCTTTAAAAATAAACAAAAATAATTTTTAGGATTGTAAGATACAGATGTTTCCAGACTTGGCCAAGGGAGACCCAGCGAAAGAGACGTGAATTTTTGTTAAGGAAACCTGGTGTTATAGCTCCTAGGGGCTACATTTTACTTGCGACATCCATGTAAATGTGTAATTAATTATCGTTCACATAAAATTTGTTTTTCTTTGAGCCATCTCAACTGACAACCTTTCTCTCAACTTCATGTTTGGAGAAAGATTGAACATAAGCGTTAATTTAAGAAAGGGTGTATCAACCTCAGTCAACTAGTTATTATCTTTGTAATTTAATTTTCCTTTATTATTATTCGCCTATCATCCACCTTGGATCCCTTTTGAGGACTTGAGTTGAGATTTAAGCTTATCTAATCTAATCTAATCCTTAGTTTATATTTGATGTTCGATGTTTATTATAATGTCTATTCATTTATTTTCTTTTTCTGTACAAGTTATGCTTGATTATATTGAAAAATTCAATAAATATATATATACAATAGTTATGTCCCACTATGGGGCACTACGTGAACTCGCTGGATTTTACCAGTGAGTTTTGAGAAATCTGTCTAAGTGACTTGTCCAGGGTCGTCAGGAGCAGGCTGGGATCAAACTTACAATCTCATGGTGCTGAGGCAACAGTTCCCATTGCTAGGTCACACCTATACCTAATTCATTGTATTTATTTTTATATTTGATCTTTTTATTACTGTTATGCTGTTAACAGAATTGTAAGTTTTATTTTGAATTATACCTGCTGTACACTGCCTTGGGGTGAATCTCTTCATAAAGGAGATTAATAAATAAATAAATGTATGGCTGAGTAAAGCAGGAAGCCTATCTGACCTACGCTGAAGCTCTTTTCTGCTCCCTACTATTTAGTCCATTGGTCAAATATTCCTTAGCTAATAGCTGCAGAGGAGATAGGACTAGTAGTTTAGGAGCTTAGGAGACACCAACCTTTCCCCTGAAGTCTATTAACTGGCTAAGGAAATCTAACCAATAGGCTACAGAGGGAGGGGAGAGCAGTAGCTGAGGAGACACAGACTTTTCCCCTAGAGCTCTATATCCCTAAGATTTCAGATCTGATGGCTGGGTAGTGCTTGAAAGAATATTGGGGGTGCCCTAGCATCCACAGAGCTGGTGCCTGTGCCTACAGGCTTCAGTCTTGGAAGATGAAGACCATGGTCAGAGGACACTCCTTCAGTTATGAGTAGTAAGTGGCCCCTTAAGGAACTCCTCCCCCTGATAAAAGAAAACATCGATAAGCATTTGGAAAGAAACAAACTTCTGATACCAAGCCAACATGGTTTCTGCAGGGGGAGATCGTGCTTAACTAACTTATTGCACTTCTTCGAAGGAATCAACTAACGGATGGACAAAGGAGACCCCATAGACATCATATATCTTGATTTTCAAAAAGCCTTTGACAAGGTGCCTCACGAGCGTCTACTCCGGAAACTGAAGAACCATGGGGTGGACGGAGACGTACATAGATGGATCAGAAACTGGTTGGCGGGTAGAAAACAGAGGGTAGGGGTGAAGGGCCTGTTGGGCCGCCGCGTGAGCGGACTGCTGGGCACGATGGACCTCGGGTCTGACCCAGCGGAGGCATTGCTTATGTTCTTATGTTCCCTCCATTTCCTCTTCTGTTTACCTTATCTCCCCCAACACACACACAATTTTCTCCTCTGCATACATTTTAGCTGTGATTTTTTTCAGGCTTTTGAGTGTTGCTGTTCTGTTGTCATCCTGCTAGACCATTCCAGATGAGTGACATCACCTTCAGTATAAGGAGTGGTGCAGCCCTGGAGCTTGTTGGTATTTCTCTGCCTCTGGTAGACTATGCAGGATGGTTTGGTGCAGCAGGATGTTGAGAAGAAGGCTATGGCATATCACCTCATGGTTTGAGTTTCCTAAAAAAATGGAACCTACTCTCAAGCTTGGTCCAATCCCTGAGGAGTGCCACAGGGCTCCCCACTCCCCCCTCACTTTTCAATATCTACATGGCTTCACTGGAAAATATGCTATCTGATATAAAACTGAAATCGTACATATATGCGGATGATATAACAATTATTATTCCCATAACTTCATTGACCCAAGGGACAGAACAATTCATCTCATCCATTCTTACCAAGGTAGAACATTAGACTATGCACTCCAAACTAAAACTGAATCCCGAAAAAACCAAGATCTTTTTGGCAAGTCCCAATAACAAGATCGTGAACACCTCCTTGAGACTAAATGGATCAGATTACCCAATTAATCCCACAACCAAAATCTTTAGCGTCACCCTGGACTGAAGCCTGACGTTTGACGATCACACTAATGCTCAAGTCAGAAAATGCTTTCTCACTCTATGGAAACTTCGTACCATTAAATAATACTTTGATTTATTTTCCTTTCGACTGCTGGTTCAATCCCTGATCTTAAGTACCTTAGACTCTCTCAAGAAAACCATCAAATGACTGAGAGTCATCCAAAATGTTGCAGTCCGTCTCATTTATGGCCTCAAGAAATCAGACCATGTAAGCCCATATTACAAAAAACTACACTGGCTGCCTGTGGAAGCAAGGGTCATTTTTAAGTTTTCTTGCCTTTGCTTCAAAACCATGACAGGTTTATCCCCATCCTATCTGTCTCACCAATTTGAATTCCCAGGCACAACTAATACACGCAGTACCTACTTATTCACTTTTCCATCCCTAAAGGGTTGCACCTACAAGAGATACCTCGATAGAACACTATCATTCCAAGCAGGCAAATGGAGCAAATGTTTAACCAACTTCATCTCAAATGCACTTTTGTACCAAAAGTTTAGGAAGTCAATAAAAACTTATCTCTTTGACAAATTTCTCTGACCCCCACTTCAACCTGATGTACCTCAACCTGATATACTTCTAAAACACTTCCAGATAAACCTAACTAAACTTAACATGCCAATGTAATTTCGAAAGTTCTCTGTAATGTCACTATCTGTATACAGTCTCTTCCCTTGTAAACCGCTTAGAACTGTTTGTGGCATGGCGGTATATAAAAATAAAGTTATTATTATTATTATTGGCTGGAGACAGCTCTTGGGAGTTGGTTCACGGGCCTGATTGAACGGAGACTAGGGAAGCTAAACTAGAACATAGGGCGAGGTCTGCAGCAGTCAAAACGGCAGTCAGGGAGGCCAAACTTCGAGTGGAAGAGACTGGAAAAGAACATGAAGAAAGGGGACAAATCCTTCTTCAGGTATATTAGTGATAGGAAAAAGAACACAGACGGGATAGTACGCCTTAGAAAACCAGATGGGAACTGCGCAGAATCAGATTCCGATAAAGCAGAACTACTGAATGAATACTTCTGCTCGGTCTTCACCTGCGAGGCACCGGGGCATGGTCCGCATTTGCAGGCAAGGCCCAGCGTGGAAGACCCGTTTCAGAATTTCGAGTTCACACCTGGCGACGTCTACTACGAACTGGCAAGACTCAAGGTGAACAAAGCCATGGGACCGGACAATCTACACCCCAGGGTGCTCAGTAAGCTGCGTGATGTCCTGACAGAACCGCTATCAGGACTCTTCAATCTCTCCCTAAGTTCGGGGAGAGTCCCCATAGACTGGAAAACAGCTAATGTCGTTCCACTGCACAAAAAGGGTTGCAGGGCAGAGGCTGCAAACTACAGACTGGTGAGTCTCACATCAATAGTATGCAAACTCATGGAAACACTAATCAAACGTAAATTAGATGCAATCTTGGATGAGGAGAATCTACGGGATCCCTGTCAACACGGGTTCACCAAGGGTAGGTCCTGCCAATCCAATCTCATCAGCTTCTTTGACTGGGTAACAAAACAGTTAGACTTGGGAGAATCCGTAGACGTCGTATACCTAGACTTCAGCAAAGCTTTCGATAGTGTCCGGCATCGCAGGCTGTTGAGCAAGATGAAATCAATGGGGCTGGGAGAAACACTAACTACATGGGTCAATGACTGGCTGAGTGGTAGACTTCAGAGGGTGGTAGTTAACGATACTGTCTCTAAAACATCGGAGGTGACCAGTGGAGTACCGCAGGGCTCAGTCTTGGGCCCGCTCCTTTTCAACATATTCATAGGGGACCTAACTCAGGGGCTTCAAGGTAAGATAACGTTATTCGCTGACGACGCCAAACTATGCAATATAGTGAGAGACGGCAATTCACCCGATAGTATGACACAGGACCTACATTTGTTGGAGCTTTGGTCCTCGACCTGGCAGCTGGGCTTCAACGCTAAAAAATGCAAGATCATGCACCTCGGCAGCAGAAATCCGTGCAGAACTTACACCTTGAATGGTGAAACCTTAGCTAGAACTTCAACAGAACGAGACTTGGGAGTGATCATCAGCGCAGACATGAAAACTGCTGATCATGTGGAGAAGGCTTCATCTAAGGCAAGACAGTTGTTAGGTTGCATCCGCAGGAGTTTCGTCAGCCGGAAGCCTGAAGTCATATTGCCATTATGCAGAACCATGGTGAGACCTCATTTGGAATACTGTGTTCAATTCTGGAGGCCACACTACCGAAAAGATGTGCTGAGAGTAGAGCCGGTGCTATGGATGGTCACCAGGATGGTCTTGGGGCTCAAGGATCTATCGTACGAGGAAAAGCTGAAAAATTAGCGGCTGTACTCACTCGAGGAACGTAGGGAGAGAGGAGACATGATCGAGACGTTTAAGTATATTACCGGCCGTATCGAGATGAAAGAAGAGATTCTTTTTCTCAAAGGACCCTCAGCCACAAGAGGGCATCCGCTCAACTCAGGGGCGAGAAATTTCATGGCGACACCAGGAAATATTTCTTCACCGAGAGAGTGGTTGATTCTTGGAACAAGCTCCCGGTGCAGGTGATCGAGGCAAACAGCGTGCAAGAATTTAAGAGCAAATGGGATGCCCATGTGGGATCCCTTAGAGGGTTAAGCTAAGGAAACCTGTCACCAGGAGTGGGATCCCTAGGATAGTAGACTTGGGGGTGGGTCAGTAGAGTGGGCAGACCTGATGGGCTATGGTCCTTATCTGCCATCATCTTCTATGTTTCTATGGCTTAAGCTCACTTTGAAAGTAGTCTTTAATAGTCATACCCTTGGTAAATAGGATTTATCTTATAAATGAGTTAGTGATCATGAAAAGATGATTTTAACTGTATCGGGTTTGACTTTGTTAAATTGTAAACCCAATGGTTGCCTTAAGTCAGGGGTGTCCAATGTCGGTCCTCGAGGGCCGCAGTCCAATCGGGTTTTCAGGATTTCCCCAATGAATATACATGAGGTCTATTTGCATGCACTGCTTTCATTGTATGCTAATAGATCTCATGCATATTCATTGGGGAAATCCTGAAAACCCGACTGGATTGCGGCCCTCGAGGACCGACATCGGACACCCCTGCCTTAAGTTGTCATAGCTTTGAATTAAGATACTGAGGAGCTAAAGGGAGTGTGTATTAGTGGAGTGAATTGAACTGTGAGCTGGTTTTCTCTGGCTTTATCTGTTGGGAAGGAAGCATAATACACTTGTCTGGTAGGATCCAAGGAAAGGAAATTAACAGGTAAATCCAAATTTCATCTTACTAAGGAGAGCTTTGCCTTATGAATACATTACATTACATTACATTAGGGATTTCTATTCCACCATTACCTTGTGGTTCAAGGCGGATTACAAATGGATTGTCCAGAGATTAGAAGTATTTAGAGAGTAGTTTGTACATTTCTTTGAGTTGTTAAGGATTACATCTGAGTTGTCATGATATTTGAAGTTTATATGTAGTAGTTGCAGGTGATGCAGGCGATGCTTGGGACATTTCTGATTGAATAGTCCTTCAAATATCTTGCACTTGAAAGGTAACTATCCCAGAAATCATATCTCATGCTTTTCTGGGTTCATTTTTTTCTTGTCTATTGTTTCTAAAATTCCATTTCCTGTAACCTACTTATCATGGTCCATTCACAAAGAAATTTCATCACATAACAACCCTTTTATTGAAATTTGTAATACTTATGTAGTAAAACAAATGAGGTAAAAAATAATCATTTGTCTTTAAATGCAAAATTTCCAGAATTTTCAGTTAGTGTACTGTATATACTAGTGCTGCCCGATTCAGGAAAAAATATTTTGATTCGATTCAGCCTATTGAATCGATTTTTCGATTCAATTCGATTTTCCTGCACAATTGGGTATTTTTTTTCCAAATATCCTGATGAGTTTATTTTATAGCGTCTTCACCCTCTTTGCCCTCTCCTACCTACACTGGTGCTGTGGTGTAAACAAAATAAACAAAAAAGACTTTTCCTCTCTCTGTTAAATCCTAGCTCAGCTTTGGCAGGATACAAATTTCAAATCTGACACATTATAATCGCAAAACAGAAAATAAAATTATTTTTTTTTTTACCTTTTGTTGTCTGGTCATTTTTCAAATCATGTTGGTCCCAGGCTCTGCAACAAACATTTTCTGATAATTTGCTTGCCAGGGTCTCTTGCCCATATCCACCATCTCTCCTTTTCTCAACTACTCTGTCATCCAGCATCTCTCCCTTCTTCCCCACCTGCTCTCCCTTTCTCTTTCTAACTACCCTCCTACCCAGTATCTCTATCCCCCCTACCATCTCTTGTGTCCGACTTCTCTTCCTTTCTGTTCCTTCCCTCCCTAAATCTCATTGTCCACCATCTCTCTCCCTCTCCTGTTTATAGATCCTTATTTCTTCTATCCTTCCCCATCACCCCTCTCCATGATCTCCCCCAAGTCCATCTCCACCATCCATCTTCCCCCTCTACCAAGTTCATTTCTCCCATCTATCTTTTCCCCATCTCTCCTCCAGTCCACCATCTCCCCTCTACCTCCATCTACCTTTTTTATTTTTTATTTTTTTTATGGTACACACAATATTTATTGTGGTGTAGCACAATTATTAAAGATTTTAGCCAGAAAAGAAAAAGGCTTTACACTATCTCTCTAAGGCATGTAAATGTGAGACCCATCGGAGTGCCTGGGACAAGGACATTTCCTCGTTAGGGATAGCCAGTGTGCCACTCTCCTGCCGCCACCTCACTGGAACTTCCCAATCCTCCCAACCTGTGACACCCCCTCTCCAGATCCCCCTATATCAGTAGACTTCCCCAAACCTGTAGACCCCCTGGCGCTCCTAAGCCTCCTCCACCATCACTACACCCCCGCACCTTTCCCAAAGAGAGTCTGGCAGGAGGGATGCATCTGGGAAGAGGTTTGCCGGTGGCGGTAGTGATCCACTCTTGCTACCACTCTTTGCGTCTTCTCTCCACTGCGGCCCGCCCTCAGTGAAAACTCCGTGTTTCTGATTGGGCAGCCGAATGGAGAGAAGACGCCTGGAGTAGTGGCAGGGTAGTGAATTGCATTCGCTACCGCCACTTTTGCATGGCCATGGAGGAGAGGAGAAATACTCGCGGCTGGGAAGGAGAGAGCCTTGCTGCTGCCGATCTGCACCAGAGTCCCGTTCGGGATTTCCCTCTGCCACAGGAATCCTTGCTTCGATGTAACTTCCGCTTCCGGTTTTGCAAAACCGGAAGTTACACCAGAAGCAAGGACTCTGGTGGCAGAGGGAAAGCCCGAACGGGTCTCTTGAAAGGGGGGCTGACGAATCGGTAAATCTGATTTTCTTAAAAAACAAACCGATTCGAATCGATTTGAATCGCGAATCGGGCAGCACTAGTATATACTGCTGTATGTGATGATAGTACAAGTCACCTCTTCGGGGAAAAATACTAAGCATACTGTAGATATTTTTTCTTTTACTAAGATAAATAAGTACCTTAGAATTTACTGATTAAAGTGAATTTATGTAGAAAAAGCAATGTGATCCTATAGCAATAGTGAACATGGTAACTTTGAAGTATCTAATTTCACCATATGAATTTAGAAAAGAGACAAAAAATAACCCCCCTGTAAGAATGATCTTACTGCTCTACATGTGGTCTTTAAGTCTTCTGTATCTTTACATTCAGTTAATCTGTCCATTTCTTTGGAATAGAAATTTTAGCTTGCTGTCATTTGGAGAGGAAGCAGAAGAGGAAGAAGTGGAAGTCATTAAAGCTAGTCAGGTACATTTTTCAATGCCTTTCCTATTAATGTATTCATTTTCAAAATATTTCTGGTTTGTCATTGTTTTTTAATAGGTTACTATGAAAAATTAATATATTAATGCTGTATACTCTTAGCAAAATTAAATGACCTTCCTTTATCCATGAATGTATAGTGTAGTGTTTTTTTTTTACTGTATATAGTGTAGCAGCAGATCTACCAAGGGGGTGGTGGTGCACTCGCTTTATTTGTGATACCAGTAGTAGATCATAATGGAGTGCAATCTCCATGGAGTGGCAGGTGTGGCTCTAGCCACCTTGTTAGGCATACTATTACTACTACTATTATTTCTTGTGCAAAAGGACTAGTTGTCTTGACCATCGGGTTTTAACCCACACTAGTTGTGAAGTTTGTAGAGCCCACTGATTGCTTCATGCTCTACCTCCCAAAACTCAGGCATGAGCTCCTCCCCTTCAGTCTTATTATCAACATAAGAACATAACAATAGCCTTACTGGGTCAGACCAAAGGTCCATCAAGCCCAGTAAGCCATTCTCACGATGGCCAGTCACTAGTACTTGGCCAAAACCCAAAGAGTAGCAACATTGCATGCTACCGATCTAGGGCAAGCAATGGCTTACTCCATGTCTTTTTCAATAACAGACTATGGACATTTCCTCCAGGAAATTGTCCAAACCCTTCTTAAAACCAGCTACACTATCCACTCTTATCACAACCTCCAGAGCTTAACTATTCTGAGTGAAAAAGTATTTCCTCCTATTGGTTTAAAAAAATATTTCCTTGTAACTTCATCAAGTGTCTTCTAGTCTTTGTAATTTTTGACAGAGTGAAAAATCAATCCACTTGTACCCATTCCACTCCATTCAGGATGTTATAGACTTAAATCATATCTCCCCTCAGCTGTCTCTTTTCAAAGCTGAAGAGCCCTAACCTTTTTAGTCTTTCTTCTAACGAGAGGAGTTCTATCCCCTTTATCATTTTGGTCGCTCTTCATTGAACCTTTTCTAGTGCTGCTATATCTTTCTTGAGATAAGGAGACCAGAACTGAACGCAGTTTCAGCAGAAATGGTTGCTCTCTAATCACAAAGATTATAATTCTGGGAGAATCAGAACTTTTTCTACAATTCTGTAGCATACAGAAATCATCACTATACTGTGGAGGCAGGAGCTGTCCCTTACTCCCAGACATCAGGCACATAATTTCCACATCCCAGCTTTCTCTCTTCATATTTGGGGTAGATTCAAGAAAGAACATCAAAATTTAGATGCCAGAATGATGTGTGCTAATCACAAATTCTATAATGGTAGTTCCACGTGGAACTGATGTTATAGAACAGTGTTTCTCAACTCAGACCTGGAATACCCCCTTGCCAGTCAGGTTTTCAGGATAGCTACAATGAATATGCATAAACTTGATTTGCATATGCTGCCTCCATTATATGCAAATTTCTTTCATGCATATTCATTGTGGCTATTCTGAAAACCTGACTGGCAAGGGGGTACTCCAGGACTGAGTTGAGAAACACTGTTATAGAATATTAGTTTGTCTGCAGTTTTTTGCCTATTTCTAGGTTTTAGCACCTGTGCCATATTGAAGGCTGGTATATTGCTGGTATAAGTGTTCACGCCTAATTGTTGGCAGTTAGATATGTATCTCCTTATATTTTATAACCTTTGCACCTAAATCCTAGTCACACCCTGCCTGTCCATGTCCCCTTAGAAGTTTTACATGATGGAATCAGTGTGTGCAAATTCTAGCATTCAAATACTAATTGGTGCCAATTAATACCAATTTAAGCCAATAATTGGCTAACTATAATTATCTGCCCTTACTCTATAATTTGTGCATGCAAATTTGTGTGTTAGGTTTAAATTTGGGCATATAAGTTTATAGAATCTGAGGGATTACCTTTGTTCACAGCAATGACACAAAACTGGATATTGCTTACAATTATACAGAATCCCATTCCATTCTTTTTATTTGGTAGTTTTATACAGAGCCGAGGGTCATCTTTCTGCTTGGGAAGGCAAAATATAACAAGATCTCTAACTGACCTCATTCCACTATCTAGAATCTATTCACAATAGTGATCACTAAACCATACTACAAAATGATTGTACAAGCAAAATTGTTTTAAGCTCCTTCTTGAACTGGGGAAAAAGAATAATTTTCTGACAAAATGCTAGTAACTCTAGTTTAATTGAATGGAAATAAGGAACCTCAAGTAAGTCCTGACTACAAGAGCACAATGCTCTGACAGATCGATAAAGGTGTAAACTTGAAACAATAATGGGTGAGATCATTTTATGAAGTGCTTTAAACAACACAGATAAATCTTAAATTTTATTTTCTGTTAGAACGGTAGCCAATGAAAGTTTTTCAAACTAGGTGTAATACGAGTGTATGTAGGCATTCCAACTAATATTTTGGTTATCATTGTTTTTACAGAGCATGAAGGGGAAAAGTAAAAGCAGTCATGATTTGTTGAAGGATGATCCACATCTGAGCTCAGTTCCAGCTATTGATAGGTTAGCATGGTATATGCATGCATACTTGGCAGAATATTTAAAATGTAGGCTAACTTGTTAGTTGATTTATAGTTCCCTGAGTTTTTCACTAAAGATTCTACTGAACTCAGGCCAGAATTCTCAAAAAAACACATTAAAAAGTGACAGTCTGCTAGCGAATTTAAAAAAGCAAATCATTCTTCAAAAAATGCTCATGTAAATGATGTTGGCGGAAAGTAGCGAAGACATTCTAAATTTGCATTTGCTGGTGATAGCGAAGGGCACATGCGTGAAAAAAACACAACAGCGAGAGAGATGTTCAATCTCTCCCGCTGCCAACCAACAAACCCCCCTCCCCCTTGCAGCGGGAAAGATGCCCACTCTCTCCTGCCACAAACAAACCCCCTTTCAGCGGCGGCAACCCCAATGCTCACCTTGATGTTCTTCATCTCCAAGACCTGATATCGAGGATTATGATTCTGATTTGTCTCATCGCTCTTCTTCTTATTATTCAGAATTATCTGCAGAATCTTATAACATACCTTCAGATCCATCTCTTCCACCTCCTCGTAAAAGGTCCCTACCAGAAAGTCTATCCTTCACTAAATTTATCAGACAGATGGGGCAAGCACTTCCCATAAATATGGAATCAGAAACAGAACCTTGAGCAGAGCTAATGGTTGCTATAGACCAGTGGTTCCCAACCCTATCCTGGAGGACCACCAGCCAGTCGGGTTTTTGGGATAGTCCTAATGAATATGCATGGGAAAGTTTTTGCATATAATGTAGAATGAAAGTCATGCAAATCTACCTCATGCATATTCACTAGGGTTATCTTGAAAATCTGACTGGCTGGTAGTCCTCCAGGAAAGAGTTGAGAACAACTGCTCTAGACTACAAAGAGTGGCCTAAGGACTATATAAAGGTACTGCTCCACAATCTGAGAGGCTTTATTTAAGAACTGAGAAGCACCACTTGTCCCAGTAGTTCCACACAAGTTAGATACCTTGTATAGGATCTAATTTTGCCCAGGCTTTGACAGGTTGCAATTGCAACACCAGTCCTTAGTCATGGAGTCTGCATTAAAAAAAAAAAAACAACAGTTCTAGAATGTATGCAAGCACTCCACCAGGAAGAGAAGGCAGATGTCTCGATAAGTTTGGGTGCAGAGTATTCCAGGGTTCTATGCTAGCCAACAGAATACTGAACTACAATTTTTATATGACATTTTACATGAAATCTCTCATCTAGAAAATGTTTCTTTATGAGCAATACATAATATCAGAGTATCTGAACTCCTACTACCATCTCTCAAATGACCTACTAGAGACAAGATAATACATGGTGTATTCCACTTTTGATGTAGTCTCTCACACATCAGCAGTGTCCATTGTCATGCATAGGCAAGCATGGCTTAGAATCTCTGACCTTAATGCCAACGTACAAGATCGCTTCTCCAATATTACCTGCATAAGAGACGATTTATTTGGAGACCGTATAGAGGAGGGAACACAAAAGATTAAAAAACATGAGGCTTGCATAAGCATCTTATCCTTTTCCAAGTCAACCTGGGCTCAAGCGCCCAGGAAATTTTCCAACACATCCAGACGTTCTACTTTATTATACAAAGTGTAGATATAGCCAACCTTACACATCCTCTTGAGCTCCCACTCAGATGTCCCAGGCAACAAAGAACACAAAAGACTCGGTCACAACTGCAGTTCAAATAAGTCTTTTTTACGTTGTACTAGAGAGCCTAGCTAATGTTTCCCAACTTTTTTCTCAGACTTTCCCCATGGGTAGTTGACTCATTTTTATCATTGACTGTTTCTGAAAACTTCAGATCACTGGATCTTTCAAGTGGTGAGACAGGGTTATGTTTACAGAAAAGAGCTCCACACCATCCTCCAAGAGAGTTGTGTTTTAGTTCATTTTTATTACACAGGAAGTTAGAAAACTTTAGATTAGGTAACAACTTAAGGATCCTTTTACTAAGCTGCACTAGTAATGGGCTTAGTGTGTCCTAACATGGGACTTTCTTGTGTGCTATGTCCATTTTTAGTACAGTCATAAATTTGATCTTTTTCAATTATTTCTCTTTCTGTCTGTTAGTATTAAATTAACATGTTTAGTCAGCATTATTGTTAGTATGCTCCAGCCTAAAATTCCACACTCTCCTCATGCAATGGATATAAACCATGCTCACAGATGACCTTTTCCCACAAGACCTCTCCAAAATCATCGTCATCCGATCTTAAAAGACCCAAAAGGAGCAACAGATCAACCATCCAACTACAGACCTATAGCCTCAATTCCACTATATGTCAAGCTAATGGAAGGCATTGTAGCTAAACTCCTCACAACTACCTAGAAAACCACAACTTGCTCCACCCTACACAGTCTGGATTCAGAACTAACTTCAGCACTGAGACACTACTAGGCTCCCTTCTGGACACAGCTAGACAACACCTCAGCACAGGCAAAAGAAATGCTGATTATATAACTAGATCTCATCGCAGCATTTGACCTGGTAGACCACGACATCCTGCTACAAATACTAGATACAATAGGAATCGCAGGCAAAGTACACACATGGTTTCAAGGATTCCTACAATCCAGGACCTACAGAGTAAAGACAAACAATGAAAAATCAGAACCATGGTCCAACCACTGTGGCGTACCCCAAGAATCGCCATTATCCCCAACACTTTTCAATCTCTGTATTGCATCCCTTGGCACCTGCCTAGACAAAATAGGCTTAACCTCCTATAGCTATGCAGACGACATCACCATTCTCCTTCCTTTTGATCAGCCAACACCCACCATGACAGACACACTACACAGAACTCTAGAAACAGTGGCAACATGGATGAAAGACCACAAACTAAAACTGAACCCAGACAAAACAAAATTCATACTTCTCGAAAAAAAATAAAACCCCAACCATAACAAACCTAGTAATAAACTCAATCACATACCCCATTCAACCCACTCTAAAACTTCTGGGAATGATGATAGACAGAAGCTGCACCATGCAACCATAAATCAACAAAACAATACAGAAATCATTCGCAGTCGTGAGAAACCTAAGGTAAATTCGAAAATTCTTCGACAGAAAACAATTCCAGCTCATGGTCCAGTCCCTAGTCCTAGGTCTCCTTGACTACTGCAATATCCTCTATCTCCCCTGCCCCGCAACAATGATAAAACAACTACAAAGAGTACAAAACACAGCTCTGAGACTAATTTATTCAATAAGAAGACACAACCACATCACCAAAGCATACCTTGACTCACACTGGCTCCCAATTCAAGCAAGAATACTATTTAAATTCTACTGTCTACTATTTAAATCCATAAATGGTGGCAGCCCAGCCTACTTGAACAACAGCCTAATCCAAACTACCACAACCAGACACAGGAGAACCCAGACACCATTCACATACCCTCCAATCAGAGACATCAAACGGAAAAAACTGTACGATGGCCTTCTAGCCACACAGGCAGAAAAACTAGACCACCAACTCTCTAATCTACTAATCACGACCCCAGACTTCAAAACTTTCAGAAAATAAAAACCTTGCTATTCAAGAAATCCATGAAGACTAACTAACACCGAATGAAACATTTCAATCCTCTGAAGCAACCCGCTCTACTCTGTAACACCTCTGGACATGTCCAGAAATCCTCTTCTGTAATCCGCCTTGAACGCAAGGTAATGGCAGAATAAAAATCACTAATGTAATGTAATTCTCATTCTCCACCAATGATATGAAAACATGGTAATCTAAATGAACATTATAAATTAGATGTAAAAGTTGATCAAAATTAGATTCATTAGCACCCTGAGGTCTTGACAGACTAGTATAATCTCTAGATTAGAGTTCAGACCAATATGGGTTATTGGAATCCGTTGCCGGAGAATATGGTGAAAGCAGTAAGTTTAAAAAAGGTTTGGATAATTGGTACTTAGGCGTCCAAAGGATATAGACGCAGCCACAATTTCATGGACGCCCATGTTTAAAACTTGCGCCTAACTCAGTAAGTGTGGGTGTGGAATGTGCATGGTTAGGGCAATGACTCAATTTGGGCGTCCTTTGATTCATTTACATAACACTAAGCGACCTAGGGCATCCATATGATGCCTATATTGTAGACGAATGAAAACCAGGTCTACTTTTGAGCTTAGTTTGGGCTTCAAATAGATCTGAGTTCTATGGACGGAACTTAGGCACTCTTTGGACGTTCTTCTGGAATTTAGGCACAGTTTAGATGTCCTTAATGCGATCTGCTAAATTGCTCTCTGGGTTTTTATTTTAGCTTTATTAAGCTCAAAATACATTTAATAAGGCACCATATAAACGGGGCACATCAAAACAGATATATTGCATGCAAAACCTATTTTTGCGGACAAACAGCAATGTTATTTGCTAATTAGAGGAAAAGATCCATTAATTGAAGCACAGCACATGAAAAACATAGCTTTAGTTTTCTTACTAAAAAGCTATCCTTTTTTTCTGACTAAACAGTGCTCCAATCAGCTCATTCTTGAAAGCAAAGAAAGCACATGACAAAACATATATAGATTGCATACATAACTTCATTTGCAAAAGTTTAAAAACATTGCAAATGGAGGTTTGCAGCTGCACAATAGTGACCTCATAATGAGATCATCAAGGTGCACCTGCAAGGTAGAATGCCACAATTAAAATATGTGCTGGGATTTGAACCCATGACATATGGCTTTTACTTATTGAGCTATAGCAGTTTCTAGTCAGGTGTCTCTGACTGCCCTGTGATATGATAACTTAGAAGGTCAGGTCTAGCTGAAGCCTAAACTGTGCTCAAAAGTAGACTTCCTTACAATGCCTATAAGACCCAGTTTTACAATTGCTATGCAGCTTACTAGCTTACTCTGTAGCACACTGGTTAAACCTATATCCTTCTTTCCTAATGTTTCTGATTCGAATCCCAGTCAATCTGTCTGACGGAAGAGAAATAAATAAAAGCATTAAACAGATCCAACTCCTAGTATTACAATTATAATGAAAAACAGCATAAAATCACCATTCTAAAAACATTATAATAATAAAATATTATAACATTAAGGACATTGTTTGGACGTCTAAATCTCACCTAAAACCTGATTCTCTAAAGGACACCTAAAAAGTTAGACGCCTAATCAGTGCTGAGCGCGATTCTACAAGGATGCCTATCTTAGGCACGTAAACGGAGTCTAACTTTAGACACATTTTGCAGAATCAGGGCCTCAGAGCTTTTCACTTTGATGCATGATTACATGTATTTTTCTCTTGATTATCAGTGTATTATTTAAAAGCTCCTGTTTTATACTGGATTCTTTTTTCTTATAGCAGCAATGTTAAAGAGGAATCAGATGAGGTGAGTAAGTTTTTAACTGTTGATGCTTTCCAATTTTATTGTAATATTTAAATACTTTTTTCTTTTAAATAGTATTATCCGTGCACAAATCTCAACATTATCTTTTGTATAGTATCTTGATGAATTCTAGTCTATTTTTGTACAATCCCACTCTATTCCTAGACTATTGGGTTATTTTCACATACTAGCCGGAGCTTGTAGGAAACCTCGTAATACAGAGTCATGAGCTCCTCTCCTCTTACCTCAGGACAGGCCCCCCAGGAAATCAGTTTCTTTCCTACAAGCCAGATGGTAGGAGATCGTCTTTACTTCTCATGTTTATTTTCTTTGAATTCAGTCCTTACCATTGCGTTTTCAGCCCATGTGCTGCAGAGGTTCCCCGCGGGGACAGCTCTGACTGTAGGAGATCACAGACTTGACGCTAAGTTTGCTTCCAGGGGGTTGGTTGCAGGGCAGTGCTCCCTCTGGACAGCCTGCACTTCAGGTCGGGGCCTGGGGCCTGTGGACTGTTGGGAGCTTGCTCACCCCAGATTCATCTGCTAGTGGGTTGAGCGTAGGCTGCGTGGTGGTTTTCTGAGGATCAGGGCCAACTGCATTTACTCTGCCAGGCATGAACACAAGGTGTCCCAGAGTAGCAGAGGTCCCTGGCCGGGGGTAGGGGCAGTCAAAAGATCAGCAGTCCAGTTTGCTTGCTTGTTGAGGCAGAGGATCTCCTTGTAAGCAGTTCAGCTTCTCTATGCAGTTCCAGGCAGCACATTTCACAGTGAGTACAAGGTTGACAGCCTGAATCAGCAATTTATTTTTTTTTTTTTGGGGGGGGTGTCTTCAAAAGGGTGTTTAAGTTGGTTTGGGAGTGTGCCCTAGCTGCTCCCCCACCCCTAAAATTGCCATTTTTTTAAGGGTTTGTATGCTTTTCCTGGGCTAATTTCATCTATAAATAGCACCCACGGCAGCCATCTTGGATTTTCACAATATTTTTTAAAAGTTATTTTTAGCCTCTGCAAGCTTCATTTTTGCAAGAAACTGCCAAGATAAGACTCTGCATGGCTGGATTTGGTTGGCACTTGTCCCATTTCATTTTGTATTAATAAAAAAGTCGAACAAAAATTTTAAATCCAATATAATTTTTCTTCAATAAAATCTTTGGAAGACTGCTACATGCATTGATCACCCTTTGATTTGATTTGATGATTTTTGAATTCTTTTTATTGAGATTATTGTCTCTTCTTTGACATTTCTTTGATGTTTTGCCTTTATATGTAATACAAACAAGTTAATTTAATCATGTGTTTTTAATGAGAATAACTAATGGGCAGACTGGATGGACTGATCAGGTCTTTATCTGCCATCATTTACTATGTTACTATTCCCCCCTTATACAAAACCGTAGTACAGTTTTTAGCGCCAGCCGCAGCGGTAACAACTTTGACACTCATAAGAATTCTATGAGCGTCAGAGCTGTTACTGCTTTGTTCGGCACTAAAAACTGCACTACTATTTTGTAAAAGGGAGGGTATGTTACTATTGCATCTCTGAAACGTATGCAGTTTATATGAAAGGGTGGTAACAAAAACATTCAATACAGTTGTAACGAGAACATTGAAAGACTAATTCATCGTTTATTTTATTTTTATTTTTTTATTCCTTTTTTCATACTACAGCAAGTGTATCATAAAAAATTATACGATCTCATAAAATATACACTTGATTTTCTTACATGTATCATTGTAAATACAATATATCATTCTAAATTCATATACAATGATATCTGAAAATGTATGTATTATATAGTATGTATAACAATTGTTAGTAAAATTTAAAGCCCTCCCCTCCCCTCCCACTACAAATTATAATTATAATAAAGATATTGACAAATACATATATATTATGAGATAAAAAACATAAAATTATACCCACCCACCTCCCCTCCTAACAGATATTTTATTATGGGAAAATGGTATCATTCATTACAGAATTCTGCTAATGGTCCCCAGATCTTCTGAAATTTACCAAAATAACCTCTCTGTGTTGCTAATGCACGCTCCATTTTATATATATGGCATACGGAATTCCACCAGAAGTTATAATCTAGCCTATCATAATTTTTCCAATTGTATGTTATTTGTTGTACTGCTACCCCAGTCAATATAAATAAAAGTTTGTTATTATTTGAAGAAATTTGACTCTGCTCTCATTGCTGTGCCGAATAAAATAGTATCATAAGTCAAAGCTACTGGATTATCCAACATCCTATTTATTTGCGGCCAAATTGACTTCCAAAATAATAATATGAATGGACAATAGAATAAAAGATGATCTAATGTCCCAGCCTCAAGATGACAATTCATCGTTTATTAAATGAGAGAGGAGAGAAAGAAGGTGAAAATATAGCAACATCCTACATTGAGGTTAAATATATATTCTGTAGTAGAATAGAGTCATTGTTTACAGCAGAAATCATAAAGGAGAGATTGTTGTATTTCTTCATATTTACATATTGTACAAAGCAGAGTCCAGAAATCGTAAAAATTTAGTGTTCTCTCTCCAGTTTTATACAATCAGGTGGTGGGCTTCCGGTGATGTTGTCAGGCTGCATAGAGTTAGAGCTCAGGCCTGAGAAAGTTTAAAAGCCTATCATCCAAGGCAAATCCTGCTTTCTATAATAAGATTTTCATATTAGGAGTTTGAAGAATTTCAACCAGATCCTGAACTATGCCAGCAAAAAATAAAGCAATTAATGAAGCAATTAAAAGCTTGTACCGGAGGTCAGATAAAAGCATCCTATGCCATGTGCGTGGGGAATCCCACATGGCTGCTCGAGAGGTCTCAGTGCGGAGTGCATCGCCTAGCACTCGGAATCAGGAGGCATCGGCTCTGGTAATGAAACCTGATTTACAGCGGTGGGCAGTTGATATTAAGAGCAAGTTTGCCATGGTAAAATGTGAAATTAAAGATGCAGTGCAAGAAATTAAGCAAGATTTTGCTGACCTATTGGGCAGGATGGAGGAGACTGAACAGCAGAGTGGAAACCAAGAGGACACAATGAAGGAGTTGCAGAATATTACTACCAACATGCATCAGGAAATGTTCTGTCATTTTCTTCTATACACTTCCCCTCAGCCACTCTACTTTTCATCAATTTTTTGCTTCTTGTTGTTTCTGCTTTCCCCCTTGTAGTGCCCGTTTAGCTTTGTCCTTTTTTTTTTTTTTTTTTTTTTGCCACAGCTGTTTAGTCAAGTTGACGTCAGCCTATTACATCATGTGATCTTTTCTGTGGCGTTCTTTCGGATTGCCACTATTGCTAGACTTCCTGTGTTGACTGCATTCTATTTTTATGCAAGTTCAACCCATTTTTTACCCGCCTCTTTTTAGCTTTATATTTATTTAATTCATCTTGTAGCTTAACCAGTACTGTAGTCTTTTATACTGTGTTCCAGTGTTTCTTTCTTCTGCATTCTTTTCTCTTCTCTTTGTTTTCCTTTTTGCCCCCACTGGCGTCTTTCTTTTTTTCCCCCTCTTTCTCTGTTTTTTCACTTCCTTTTTTTCCCATTGCCCCCTCTGGAGCTTCTCCTTTTCTCTCTCTCTGTTTCTTTTATTTCCTTTTCCCCTCTTGCTTTCTCCCATCTTTTTGCTTTCTTTCCCAGATTGGACTTGTTGGTCTCTTAGTTCCACCTTCCCCCTTTTTTGCTTCACTTTTGTCCTGGGTTTAACCCCCTTGCTTTCATTGCTCAAGCACACTATGTATGTAGTGCCATCACACTATTTGTTGCACCCCTTGCCATCAGACTTTGTAATGATATTTATGGCCTATTTTTATGTCTATTATTTTTTATTCCTATTTCACTTTTTTCATTTTTATCCTTTAGCACACAGTTTGTGGATGAATTTCAGCAATTCTATTTCAAGTGGCTCAACCAGAACGGTATGTCCTAATTTGCCCTCTCTTATCTCATTCTTGGCACCCATATTCTATTTAACCACTATTTGTTTAATACCCACATGTCACCATTGGCATGCCCTCTCAATCCCTTTTTGGGCTTTACATTCACCCATTTGCATCTATACATCAGATCTTACTTCACATTTAGCAGTTCGTGCCTCAAACAAGCACAATTTATATTTTCATTCTTCACCATTCACCTTTTTTCACTACTCTTCCATTTATCTTATGCATCTCATGAGCACCACAAAATTCTTGCACATATTACATGTTCACCAGCATACTTACACACTTACATATCTTTATAGGACCCTGGAAGAAGGTTGTTTTATACCGAAACACGGACCATGTCAGGTCCATGCCACAGACTTTATAGTGTGTATTACTTGGATTTGTAAAGTATTTGCTTCGCTTTTACTTTTGAAGACTTTAACTGTTTACAATAAACTGGTTTTTGAGATCGCTTCCACAATTCTGTTTTGCTTTTGGTTGTCTCCTTACTGTGGAACCATTTGGTGAACTCTCCTTATTTTATTATTGATACCATTTCTACTTATTTAGTTTATTATTCATTGTATTCACTGGCAGTTGGTACTTGTTACAACTCTTTATTTCTTCATAATAACTGTATCACACAGTCATGAAGTAAAAATAACAAATATATTCTGTATTGCTTGGTCGACTGGTATAGTCCTTACGAATGGTTATATGCCTCATTGCTACCAGCAGGTGGAGACTGAGCACAAACTTGTATATCAGGCTAGAATCTGCCCAGCAACTGTCTCAGTCTCCATAGCAGGTGGGTAAGACTAGATCGGCTCCCCCTTTAGTACTGTTGGAATTTTGTTTTGGACTCCTGGGTTCCCCTTTTGTGCCGAATAGAGCTTGGACTGGTCCTGTTTGGGGATCCGTCTGACCTCGGGGGTGTTAAACTCGACAGGTTGCGTGCTGGATTCCTCCCCCCCCCCCACCTTCCTCTACATCCCCATATTTTTGTAGAGGTGCCTCAGCCGGCGTCCAGATCCCCTGGTTGGTCAGCCCTCCAGCTTTGAGAGCCATGGAGTCTATTCAGTAAAAAAAAAAAAGACAAAATCCTGAGGTGTGCTGGTCTAAAGGGCTCATTTCTCTTTAAATCTGCTTTTTTACTGTATTTTCTCATCTAACCAGCACTTTTCTTTCAGCTAGGGTGCTTTTCAGCACAATGAGCACTTTTAAAGGGAAAAAATGCTTGTTGTGCTCAAGACACGAGGTACTCGCGGCTGGCCTGTGCAAGCGTTGTGAAGGCTCGAGCGGTGAGATAGCTGTCCGTCAAGGCACCCCGCCGCATGTACCTCGCGAGTTGGCTTCGGATTGCAGGGAAGCCCAGGCTTCCTCGATGCCTATGCGGAGGGTTCCCCAGCCGCTGATGGTGAGGGAGAAAAGGATTCCCTTGCCATCGGAATGGCTGGGGATTTCCTTTTCGCATCAGTCGGTTCCTCAGCCTTAGCGTCAGGAAAGTCCCAGGCTTTTCAGATGCGGCAGGCCGCAGGAGCTCTAATTTTGGCGGTTTCAGGTCCCAATTTCGGTAGGAACCTCCTTCATCTCAGTTAACCTCAGATGACCTTCCCCCTGTTCTACAAATACAGGGGCAAGGTATGGCAGGGTCCCCTGCTGGGGCAGGGAGTCCCTTGGGGCCGCTGGGGGTTTTTTCCCCTGAATTTGTTAGCACTTTGTAAAGCCTATGTGCTGGCGGCTGGAGGTTCCGTGTCCACTCCGGGGATCTGGGGGGTGAGGGAGGGGAGATGACTTCTTCCCCGGTGCGGCCCTACACAGCGGCCTCTACTCGTCTCTCATCCAAACGCCCAAGGGTCTCTTGGGATGAGGATTTTTGCCCAGAGTAGCAAGATGTTATTGATGAGGACCTGGACACTTGGGGAGATTTCCAGGATCCTCTTGCGGGGTCGGATTCCGCCAGTGAGGGGTTTGAGCACCCCCTTCAGCTGGCGAAGATGCGTCGGTGCGCATTTTTCAGCAGGAAGAGCTTCATGAATTAATTCTTAAGGTTTCCTCGGTTTTGTACTTTGAGGACACCATGTCAGAGTCCCTGCCTACGGTGGACCCCCTTGCTTAAGGGGATCCGTTCTGCTTCCCGCTCTTTTCCTATGCATCAGGATGTTCAGGATATTATGCTTGCACAGTGGCAGGTGCCGGAAGCTCCCTTTCATTTTGTGCACTCCATGGCCTGCCTGTATCCCATTCCTGAAGGGGATAGGGACACTCTGAAGTTGCCTGTAGTGGATGCGGTGGTCTCGGCCATCTCTAAAAGGCATGCCATGCCTGTTGAGGGTGGTGCAGCCTTGAAGTACCCGGAGGAGTGGAAGTTGGAATCCCTCCTTAAACAGAATTTTGATGTGACAGCTCTGGTGGTGCATAATTTTTCGACTGATAACAGAAACTCTGTAATCATTTAACAAGACCAGCATAATATTTGGCACATTTCACAAAAATAATGCTGTTCATAAGCTACCCAAACTAATAATGATAATTTATTCAATTATCTGATGACTTTATCAGTCTCATTGGATGCGCTTTTTGATATCCCTTAGCCTTGATTACTGCCTCACATTTGCTTGGCATGCTGTCCACAATTCTATGGAGATCAATAGATGTTGTTATGTGGAACTAGGAGTTGATTATTGCTGCTATCAGCTAATGTTTTTTGGTTGGTCGCTTTGCCGCTGTTGCTCTCTTTAATCTGACCCAGAGGTTCTCAAGGGGGGTGAGATCTGGACTGTTTCTGGCCAGTCCAGTAATTCAAACTTGTTCTCTTTGAACCAGATGAAGCATTTCTTGGTTGTGTGGCATGGGATGTAATACTGTTGAAAAATTAATGGTCAACTGGCACCAAAGATGTCTCTGTCTGAGGGGTTGAACTTTGGGCTGAAGGATCTCCTTTATGTATTTGTCAGCATTTATCACTCCATCAAGCACCTGCAATCGACCCACAAAATCTCTGGACATGCAGCCCCACACCATCACACTCAGAGGATGCTTCATGGTGGCAGTAGTACACTCTGGCATGCAGCCGCCGGTGAAAATAGCAGACACTGTCACTGACAGATATGGAGATTCAGATCTTATCGCTCCACAACACTTTCTGCCATTGCTCTGTGGTCCTTCTGGCATGCTCTTTAGCCCAGGTCAAACGTTTACGATGCTGAACTGCATTGAGGAAGGGATTTTTCCTGGGATTTCTTATTGTAGGCCTACTTTCACCAGTCTCTGGCGAGCTGTCTGGCATGACACCTGCACCCCTGTTTCTGTTAGTGACTTAGGGCTCCTTTTACAAAGGTGCGCTAGCGTTTTTAATGCACGCACCTAGTGCGCGCTAGCCGAAAATCTACCACCTGCTCAAGAGGAGGCGGTAGCAGCTAGTGCATGTAGCAATTTAGCGCGCACTATTCCACGCGTTAAGGCTCTAGCGCGGCTTTGTAAAGGGAGCCCTTAATTGATGTCAGCAGCATTTCCGATTCTATAGAACTGTTCTCACTATCCTTCTATCAGTCGGGGGTGTTGTAACCTTTAATCCAGCCCCTTCCATCTTTTTTTTTTTAATGTTTATAGTCTCTTCAAAGTGCAATTAATGAAAAAGAGCAGTTCAAATTTTGTCATATTGCATAATGGGCCTTTAGACAACACTCACAAGCTGTGACAAGAGCATCAAAATGATGCACATAAACAACTTACTGTACTGTATGTGCTCAAAATCTACGCAACATAAGAAACATAACTGATTGCTTACCTTTTTGATGTCAAATCACTAAGTCATTCATAACCACAAAATTCCTACAGAAATATTACCAGTTATGTTTATAAACAATCAAAGAATGTTTACAAATATATGTTGCAAGATTAAATAAGTAACTGGAGCAACAGTTGAATAATGTTCTGTGATATTGAAAAACTCTGTTTCCACAATTTTGGCCACTAGTGTAGATATAATAGGATGTCGGCATAATACCAACGGTAACAAAAGACAGTGGAAACATCAGGTAGATGGTGCAAAACCAATGAAACCTCTAATACGGTAAGCACGCATTAGAACATTTGAATACCATAGGTATGATGCTAATGCTGTTCTTTCAATAAAATGAAATATCTTACTATGTATCTGAGGGACCCAGTTCACATATATGGACAGAGACATGATGAGACAAGCAAATAAAAGATTAAACTGAAGGCAAATTATATGTATAGTTAAATAAGATATGAGGAACTGATCAGTTTCCCACTTCTACTGGATATATTCTTCTCATAAGTTTTATAATATAAAAGAAGTAGAAAAAATTTAATATTGTAAATGCATATTTTTTTAAATTGTATAAATAAGAGGAGGAGGTTTTTTGACCAATGATTGGAACTTTGTGAGGTGGGTTCTAGCTCACTAATTGAGCTATTGAACTGCTGCTGAGGTCTTTTTACATTACATTACATTAGGGACTTCTATTCCGCCTATACCTTGCAGTTCAAGGCGGATTACAAAAGAGCTAAAGGGTGTTTACTGTGTACTTTTTGTAAAGAGCTGTTTATTGGGTGATTGTATTAGTCTGGTTACTGTACCTTTTTGGTAAACATCAGGCAAAATTATTTTTTAATAAGTATTGGAGTTTAAAAATTGTCCACTTCTGACTTAGATAAAGGAAATGTAAGTTAGGAAGAGGGGTCAATAAAACTATGAATGGTTTTTAGCAGTGGCGTACCTAGGGTATGTGGCACCCAGGGACCATCATTTTTTGACACCCTCCCCCATCTATATGAAAAATATGATTTTTAGTAACAATCCACATATTGCACAACAAGAGTGTACCTAGGAAAAGGAAGCATCTTAAACACTGTAATGAGCACTAGAACACCAACACATACATTGTAAAACTAAACAAGCCAGATCCCGCACAGTCAATTGATCCTGTAGTCAATGCCAACTGAAAACTATGTTCTTTTCATACACACAGAATAGAGATACACCCTCACCCAATATAGAATAATCACAAACTAAAAATAGAAATATGTAGACCACCAAACTCCATTGGCTTCCAGTAGAGGCAAGGATCATCTTTAAGTTCGTCTGCCACTGTTTCAAAACTCTAACAGGATCTTCCCCAATCTACTTGTCTGAGCACCTTGAAATAGCAGGCCCCTCTCGCACACGAAACGCCCACCTATTCACCTTTCCCTCCCTAAAAGGCTGCCTCTACAAGAGATTCATTGATAGAACCCTAGCATTCCAAGCCGGCAAATGGAACAATTGCCTTACTGCCCTCATTTCCAACTCCCCGCCCTACCACCTGTTCAGGAAGTCACTAAAAACCTACCTCTTCGACAAATTCCGCTAACGCTGCCTTCCCCCCTTCCCTGCACCCTCCTGACCTCGATATGCCTCCATGCCCTCCGACTACGCCCCCCTCCCAAGCCACTATGGCCTCTCTTACTCATTCTCTGTTTTATCTAATTGCCCTGCCTTATCATTGCCTCTCATTTAACATCACCGTAAATGTATCACCGCTATAACATGTAACATCGCTGTATACGCACAGCCTCCTCTTTAGTATATGCCTTTTTACTACTGCTATTCATGTAACATCTCTGTAAATGTAACAACACTATAATATGTATCATCGCTGTAAATGTACAGTCTCTTCTATTGTTAACCGCATTGAACTTCCATGGTATTGCGGTATACAAGAATAAAGTTATTATTATTATTAGACAAAAGTTAAATTGAACCGCCAAGAAACCAGACCCTGGATACAATGCAACATCACAAAAACAGTAACGCATGTCCTCTAATACAGTGCAAAATATAAAGACAGTAGATGTAAATTTGAAAAAACTGATACATAACAATCACCACTTTACAAATTAACAAATAAAAATAAAACAAATAATGAGAAATAAAAAATACCATTTTATTGGACTAATCCCCGTAAGCTCGGTACCCATCCCCGCAAACCACCTGATTCCATCCACACAAGCCTTGAATTGTTTATATTAAAGTATAAAAAGAAATAATATTCTGTACAATTGTCAATTTATAAATCAGCGTCTTCTCCCCACTCTCTCTTCCCCATTTCCCTTCAGCGTCCTCAGCCCACTCTTTTTCCACTTTCCTTCAGCGCACGCACCTAAAAACAAGCAAGTAATTTTATATCATTTTCATTCTATTCATTCATAGAAATTAAAGTCTAAATAATGCCAGTCACATAACAAAACATGATTTTACAAAAATAATTTCCTGCAGTCAAGCCTGCAAGGATTACTAGATGTCTTTCAGCAGCTCCCCTCCCTCCCTCCCCCTTACCTTTGTGGCCAGGTCAAAATGATCTACCAACAATAAAATTTTAAAAACACAAAGCACGCTGTACGCAGAGAAAATGTTAGTTATCATTTATATTCCGCGGGTTTTCAAAGAGGTCAAGGCAGATGACTTTATGCAATGTCACCTCAGTAACAACTATACAAAAATAGACAAATATTCCCCCTCCCTTTTTACTAAACCACGATAGCGGTTTTTAGCGCAGGGAGCTGCGCTGAATGCCCACGCTGCTCTCGACGCTCATAGGCTCCCTGCGTTAAAAAACGCTATTGCGGTTTAGTAAAAGGGGGCCATAGTGCAAAATGTAGACAGCATATATAAATTCTCAAAACGGACACATTTAGATCACTAAATTGAAAATAAAATAATTTTTCCTACTTTTGGTAATTTCATCAGTCTCTGGTTGTACTTTATTCTTCTGACTGTGCATCCAATATTTCCTCCCTTCATTCAGCCTCCTGTATGCTTCCTCTCCTCCAGACCTCATTCCCTCCCCAAACTTTTTCTTTGTTCACCCTGCCCCCTTCTTTCTTTTTCTCTCTCTCTCTCCATACCCCCTTTCTTTCTGTATGTCTGTTTTTCTCTCTCTCTCTCCATACCCCATTTCTTTCTTTGTTTCACCCTGTCCTCCCCTTTCTTTCTTTCTCCCTGCCCTCCCCTATGCCACCACCATTGGGAAAATGCTGCCACCGCCACTGGGGAATAGGCTGCCACTGCCGCCATCGGGAACAGGCCGGCACCAAATTCGCCCTGCTTCTCTTCCCCGCAGGGCCAACCAACTCTCGCCACCCGACGTCAATTCTAACGTCGGAGAGGCCGTTCTGGGCCAGCCAGGCAGCGATTGGCTGGCCCAGAACGTTCTCTCCGAATAAATTGACGCGTGTGGCGAGAGTTGGTCGGCCCCACAGGGAAAAGCAGGGAGAAGTCGGCGCCGGCCTGTTTCCGATGGCGGCGGTGGCACTCAAGTGGCTAAAGAGACGCAGTTTGCCGGCCTAGGGAGAACACTGGAGGGTGGCCAGCTGTGCATCCCCTTGGGGCGTAAACCCGAGGCGGATCACCCCACTCCACCCTGGTATGCCACTGTCTGTACCTCACTCCCTCCCTATGACCAAAAATTCTCCTTTCTTTTATTCCCCGTGTACACAACCATCTCTTTCCCTCCCTTCCTCTCTCCCAAGTCCATGCCTTCTGTGTCCAAAAACACATTCCCTCCCCCACCTCAGCATCTCTTTCCCTCCCTTCCTTTCTCCCAAGTCCATGCCTTCTGTGTCCAAAAACACATTCCCTCCCCCACCTCAGCATCTCTTTCCCTCCCTTCCTCTCTCCCAAGTCCATCCTTCTGTGTCCAAAAATGCATTCCCTCCCCCACCTCAGCATCTCTTTCCCTCCCTTCCTCTCTCCCAAGTTCATGCCTTCTGTGTCCAAAAACCCATTCCATCCCCCACCTCAGCATCTCTTTCCCTCCCTTCGCTCCCAAGTCCATGCCTTCTGTGTCCAAAAATACATTCCCTCCCCCACTTCAGCATCTCTTTCCCTCCCTTCCTTTCTCCCAAGTCCATGCCTTCTGTGTCCAAAAACACATTCCCTCCCCCACCTCAGCATCTCTTTCCCTCCCTTCCTCTCTCCCAAGTCCATGCCTTCTGTGTCCAAAAACTCATTCCCTCCCCCACTTCAGCATCTCTTTCCCTCCCTTCCTCTCTCCCAAGTCCATGCCTTCTGTGTCCAAAAATGCATTCCCACCCCCACCTCAGCATCTCTTTCCCTCCCTTCCTCTTTCCCAAGTTCATGCCTTGTGTCCAAAACGCACTCCCTCCGCCCTTTTGTGTTCTGCGTGTGCCTCCCAGCCCATCTTAGCAACAGCAAAATAGAGCTCGAACCGCGAGGCTTGTCTTCTATTTCCTGCCTGTCCTGCCGCGCACACAAAGCCGACCGGAAGTCTTTCCCGACGTCAGCGCTGACGTCGGAGGGCAGGCTTTGCTTAAGCCCTCCCTCCGACATCGGCGCTGACATCGGCAAAGACTTCCGATCAGCTATATGTGAGCGGCAGGGCAATAGGAGCAGAAGACGAGCCTTGCGGCTCGAGTTATATTTAACCCCGCGGGTCCCCCATCCAGCTCTCTCCTGTGCACCCCCTTGGGGCGTGCACCCGGGGCGGATTTCCCCCCCCTAGGTACGCTACTGGTTTTTAGAGCAGGCTAGTCCAAGTGTAATAAAGGCTTGGGAGAAGAGCCAGACCTTTACCTGCTTTCTGAAATAGAGGTCATCTCAAATTATATGTAGTCCCTGTGTGTATAAATTCCAGAGTTCAGGGACTTCTCCTGAGAAGGCTCACTTGTTGATGTCAATTTATTTGTAATGGTGAAAGTGGCTTCATTGGAAGAGATTTTGAAAATGTACAAATGTTTTTACCTGTAGTTGTATACATCTTGGACAAAAGGGAAATTATTTTTTTTATAATGAAATTTTAAAAACACTTAACTCATAAATTTTAAAGATAGGTGGTACACACTTATCATTGGGGAAAAATAGAAATTCACCCTAATAATATGTTGAAAAAGAGAGGGTGGGAGTTCTTTGTAGTAATATGTTCAACCCCCCTTGTAAGCCATATTAGACTAGAGCAGGGTTTTCATTTGTTAAGAATATTATTTTTAGAATATCTTTAAACACTAACTGTGGATGATGGATTGAGTCATTCCCTTGGATTATTGACAGGCTATTGTAAAGCCCATGACTAATGCAGAATGGAGAATTCATGATACGGAGAAGCATGCAAAAGGGTTACTGCTTTATTGGCTCTCCTTCAGTAAATTTTCCTTAAACCCCCAAACCTTCTGAAAGTTGCTTTGGCCAACCAAAATAATATTATATTAAAACATAAATCTTAGCACTTCCTGGATGTCTATGCGCTTTAAATTTAAAAATAAAGTTGTTTTTTATATGAAGCTCCATCTATTTTAATTTCTTCACAGGAAGATGAGGATGATGATGATAATGATGGAAAACATGAGGAGAATGAGAGTGATAGGGAAGAGAGAAATCGAATCAAAGAACAAATTGCTAAAAAGTTGAAAAAAATTGAGGGTGAGACCGTCAAACCTCCAAGCAAACAAGAAAAAAAGGAATCTACTAAACAAATGACCCGTAGGTAAGAAAATCATTAGAAAAAATTTAGAAAGAGATTTGTTTGTAATGCATTTGTTTACAGTTTTGGTTTTGGTTTTTTGTTTTTTGTAAGCAGAAAATCACAACTGAATTATTATGAGATTTTTGTTTTCAGATGAAATTTGTTGGTATGTTGTATTCTGTTTGTAACAAAGAAAGCAGAAAAAATTCACCAAATAGTTCCACAGTTGAAGGGGAACAACCAAAAGACAAAGGAGCACTGTGGAGACGATGATCTTGATTAACAGGTTATTGTGAAACAGTCTTCACAGGAAAAAATGATACATACACTTGAAAAATCCAAATTGTACACACTATCTATTCTGTGGTATGGACCTGACAGTCTGTGTTTCGGTATAAGACAACCTTCTTCTGGGGTCTGTACAGGTTTAAACCACAAGATGTAAAATTGCTAAAAGCATCCAGAATACTGTGTGATGAGAGACGGAACACAATGGTGCGGTCTGACTCAATCAAAGATGTCTTCGAAATCAAAGGTTTTCGAAATCTCGTCAGCACTGTCCTTCAGTTACAAAAGTACTTGGTTCGCTTGGCTCACGTCCAGGGCTTCTTCCATGTCTGTGGCCATGAGGAGGCTGGCATGGCTCAGAGTTTCTGATATGGATGTCAATTTGGAGGACAGGCTGGCCAATGCCCTATGCTTAGGAGATGAACTTTTTGGGGCCTCTATAGATGTTGCAACCCAAAAACTCACTGTTCATGAGACTAAAACCTAAATCTAAGCTCTCTTCATCGAAGCCTTTCAGACCTTGTTAATCTTATCAGTGGTGTTTTTCAGCCAAAGCCTTGATTAGCGATTAACGCATGTGAACTGCACTCTGTGCCAAGAGGTGCTTAGGAGTAATGTCAATCACACATATATTACCAGTTCAATATTATAATTTATTTATTAATTTTAATCTTACATGTCTCAGAAATCATGTGTATGATGGAGTCCCATCAGGCATGAAATTTGCACCTTTCCTGATGGTCTCTCCGAGTCTATACTGGTCCGTTCCTTTTATATTTTTTATAAGCCAGTATGACATCACACTTGTCAACCAATCCATTAATAGAGGCTGTCCTTAGCTTTGGACAAAGGAAATTCCTTTGCAAGTTTTTCCCAACTCAAACAAAGTTTTTAAATCATATTTTTGTTTACATTAATGTCCAAATATGCACAAACATATTATAACATACCCAATGTTCTTTTTGTCATTCTCAAAAACTTAAATCAAACCGTTTATCTATGCATTTGTTGAAAAGTTAATGTCCCTGTCAGCACCAGAGAGAAGGGGCTATTCCCCCGTGCTCTGAGCTTTGCCAAAACTGAGTTTCAAGTTTCACTGACACACACACAGAAGACCCAGATCCCTTCCTATACTAGAGGTCAGAGGGTTTCCATGGTAACAGCGTTCCTGGCTTTAACCTAACCATTTCTAGATGTTGCCTAAGGATTTCTCCTTAGTTTCTTCAGGTTTAAACTATATAAAATATTGGAAATTAAATACATACCATTCTTTCACATATCTTTCATACATCATTCATTCAGGGCCCCATTCACACACAACACGGTATATTGCATTCATACTTAATACATGTTATATCCCAATTTGGAATATAGAGTCTAATATGCTCTTCCTAATCGGCTTAAGCACATCTGTTATCAATTAGAACCACGAGGCTCAAAGCGGGAAACAAAGACAGACAAAGAGAGAGAAAGAAACATGGAGGCAGTTTAATACCTCCATGTATTATATATATCCTGATTTCCTCTGTTGTCTGGCTTAATAGCAAAACACATAAAAAGAATATTATTATGCTTTTCCTTAATATTAATCTGTAGTGTGTTTTTCTGGCCTTGGCTACATCCATATTCAGATATTTTATTAACCAACTTTTCGTACGCTTCTATTGGGTGTGGCCTTAACTAACACATATGCTTGTATCTAACTAGAGTTACCCAGAACCATACAAAAAGCAGGTGTTTTGTAGATAAACTCCACAAAATACTCCACAAACACATCTTATTCATTATCCATTCCATTAACGTACCATAGCGCCCCCTACAGCCCACGAGCGAGTGCCACTGATCAGCTTCTGCTCCAGTGAGACCTCAACAGAAAAAATAAAAACAACAGCGTCCGCCTAAAGCTCAGCCAGCTTCTTCCAACAATTCAACTCAGTCTTTTTGACCTGCTGCTTGAGAGCATAGTTCCAACCCCTCAGCCGATCGGAGGTCATCTTCAGATTTATTGCCATCATTGGGAACTCATCACCTCTGATCTCTGGGTTCTAAAAATCATTCAGGAGGGTTACTCTCTTCATTTCATCTCCATCCCTCTGGATCATCTTCCAAGAGAGTCTGTTTTCAACCCTCTCCATCCTCTGTTCTTCTTCAGGAGATTCAGTCCCTTCTTCTCCTCAATGCCATCAAGGATGTTCCTCTCGACCAGTGAAATCAAGGGTTTTGCTCCCGCTATTTTTTAATAGGGAAGAAATCGTGAGGTCTCCGACTGATTTTAGATCTCAGAGCCCTCAACAAATTTTTGATCTGAGAGAAATTTTGAATGCTGTCTCTGGCCACTCTATATCCACTCCTGGATCACAACAATTGGCTATGCTCTCTAGATCTCAAGGAAGCCTACACTCATAAAAGGCCCTTCCTCTCTGGATGTCTTCATTGCCACAAACCAAACATCTTGTTTCTTCAGAACTTGGGTTTCAATATCAACTTTCCCAAGTCACAACTTCTGCCATTTCAAGGACTCCAGTTAATTGGAGCCCTTCTCAACACCTTCCAAATGAGAGCATTTCTTCCACAGGATCGTCAGAACGCTTTACTTCAACTTTGCCATCAAGTGGACCAGCTCAAGACCATTTCAGCCAGGCAAATGATGGTTCTTTTGAGCCATATGGCTTCTACGGTCCAGGTGACCCCTCAGGCGAGACTCCATCTCAGAACGCCCCAATGAACTCTAGCTTCACAGTGATCTCAGGCAACCATCTTCTCTCGCAACATATTTCTATGACATCATCTCTTTGACAGTCACTTCAGTGGAGGATGATCTCATTCAATCTCTACAAAGGTCTGTTTTTTCATCTATCTTCTCATCAAAAACTATTGACCATGGATGCATCAACTTATGCATGGGGAGCACATCTGGATGGTCTTCAGACTCGAGGTCATTGGTCCACCAAAGAGCTGAAGTTCCATAACAGTCTTCTGGAACTCAAAGCGATTTATTATGCTCTCAAATCTTTCCAGCATCTCATACACAATCAAGTCCTTTTGCTTTACATGGTCAATCAAGTTGCAATGTATTATATAAATAAGCAAGAAGGCAAAGGATCTCTCCTTCTTTGCCAGGAAGCTCAAAAGACATATACCTCAGAGCCTAAAGTTAGGTTTAATCAGTGGCTATATTTGTACGCAGCATCTCACATTCAGCTTTAATTGGACAATTGAAAGTTAAGTGCCTAACTTAAAAACCACAATTCTATAAAAAGTAGGCACTTAGCCCAAAGTGCCTACACTAAAAGTGGGCATGGTTAGTGGCAGATCTTGGACATGTTTTCAAGTTAGGCGCCTCTTTGTGATTCAAGTGCCATTAGGTTCTGATATTGGCACCTAACTTTAGGCATAGAAAATCCTGGCATAAATGTTAGTATGCTGAGTGCCGTCCTAGCATGCTTAGGCGATGCTACAATAAAGAGCATCTAAGTTTTATAGAATGGTGCTTATATCAGTGCCTTACTGGACTTTGTAGAATCAGGGCCAGAATGTCCAGAGTAGCAAAAGCAGGTTTTTACCAACTCTTGACTATTTACCTTCTGATCTGTTTGGGCCGCCTCCCCGTAATAGCCACAAACCTCCTATCCTGGGAGAAATTTATTTATATTGCTCCACCTCACCTCTCAGCACATCCAGATCTGTAGCAGCAACAGACCCTGTTTATCTCAAGAGAGGCTCCATAGATGTCACAACTGATCCCTTCAGCATGCATGGAACCATTCATTCTAACATCCACCTGCATCAGCCACTTGCTCTCACTCATTAACTTATAGAGTTGTAAGTTCATCTTTCAACACAAATGATAGAGGTTTTCACTCATGATTGAAGTTTCAAGCAAGCAGTAAACATATTCATTTTTCTTGGTCTTCAGTTGCTTGGTTAGCTGCCATCGACTAGTGTTCAAGTCCTTGCTTACCTTGTGATAAAATACAGTTCCCAACATGAGCACTGGGTCAGATGAACAGATGTAGGGGATCTTTCAGTTCTTTAGCTGCTCAGTCTGAAAATTGGATTTTGGATTTTAGGGAATCTAGAGTAAAACAAAACTCTGTGGGGGGGGGGGGCGTTTAAAAAAATAAATCTGGTTTTGAGAGTTGCTCATGACTTGAGCAAAGGTCTAAAGACAGAAATCAGGATCTGGCAGCAAAACAAGTGACTCTGGCTTCAATATTTGGTGCATGTTTAGTATCAAAAGAATACACATTTGGAAGTTTGATACTAGACTTGCCATTGCATCTGGGCTTTAATGCCAGTTACTTATTCTCAACAATGGCTTCACCTCAAAATTTTCTGTATATCTTGATCTTGTACCTCAATTTGTAAACAAGAATATCTGTGAAACATTTCTTTCTATCCATCCCCAATACAGCTGGTTACTAACCCAGTGAAGGAGTGAAAGTATTAAGCTTATTTCACTTTTTGTTAAAATTACCATATTTTTCGCTCCATAAGACTTTCCCCCCCAAAAAATGGATCTTATGAAGCGAATACCCAACACCTAACCCCCCCCCCCCCGTTACCTTATTTAGATCCTTCGGAGGTTGTGCCCTTCCCTCCGGCTGACTGCAGCCATTCATGGAACAGTGCCTTTTGGGCCGATTTGATGCTGCTTAGCTCAGCCGGAAGGAAGAGCAGGACCACCGGACTGCCTAAAATAAGGTATGGAGGGAGTTCGGGGGGGGGGGGGCTGCCTCGGGGTGGGGAGCCCTGCTGGGGGGGTGGAGGGCCCTGTCTGCCTGATTGCCTCGGGGTGGGGGGCCCTGCCTGCCTGTCACTAGGCCTCTAGGCCTGCCTGCTTGTCACTAGGCCTGCCTGCCCTGTGCCCTGTCCCTGCCTTGTGCCCTGTCCCGGCCTACCACTAGACCACCAGAGGGGAAACAGGGTACAGAGCCTGGCAGGGGGGGACAGGGTGCAGAGCCTGGCAAGGAGTGTGGGATTGGGTGCAGATCCTGGCAGTGAGAATTTGGCTCAGAATGCATTTTTTTCTTGTTTTCCTCCTCTAAATCTAGGATGCGTCTTATGGAGTGAAAAATATAGTATATTCTCAACTGCTTGACTTCCCCCACAACTGCCTCAGGAGTATTGCAAAGAATTCAAGAAATAATGTAGTTTTCAAAGGGAAGCAACCAAAGGATTGACCCTTTGAATCCACAACCTTCACTGTTTCAAAGATTGTGGATTATTTTCTTGTTTTAATAAAGCCTGCATCAATAACATCAGATGCTACAGTTTTTGTTTTGGGCTCAAAAGGCACAGTCCATGTTTGACTTGTTTTATTTTGCAAAGGCTGCAGTGTCACTAGAGGGCAGCAAATACTGTACTCTGTCATTGTTTCATTTTGTTGATCAAATGTAACTATCAGAGTTTGAACCTTTAGGGAAAATGTACTAACGATTGACAGATTTTTTTTTTCGGGGGGGAGGGGGGAATGTGTCAGTACTGGCACCTTTATTCATTGCCTGCTAAAATTGACCGATTAAGATTTTATACTGGGAGTGTGATTGTTTGATAACTTTGAAAAGGACTAAATGATGTATGGGACAGTTCTCATTTAGACTTTTGTCTGGAGCTGGTCACCTATGAGGTACTGCCTGAACCTTAACTCTCCGTTTGTACACCAAAGACTCGTACTGATATCCATTATTTAAATAATTTTTTCTATTAAGGTTGTATTCTTCCCAGCTCAGATTCTCTTCCCGAGGGATTAAGTGTGTTAGCCAATTGTAGATTCGCAGTCGGAAGCAGCCATGCATCTTTAGTACTGCCTGCAACTCGCTGGTTTTTGTGTGTGTGTGACAGCTGCTGAACCAGCAGTGGGGAGAAGAGGGAGAGCTGCTAGACCCACAGGACATGGGAAAGGAAGAGATGCTAGACTCGTTGGGGAGGGAGGGAGAGCTGTTGGATCCACAGAGGGTGCTGGAGGCAGGAGTGCATGGGCATCACACCTTCATTTAAGATGTGGGGTCTGGGGTAGAGAGCTGCACGGGAACGGGGATGACGGGAATCCCGTGGGACCTGCGGGGATCCCGCAGGTTCCCCCTTCGGGTCATGGGGATCCCGTGGGGACGCCCCCTAAGGTCACGGGGATCCCGTGGGGATGTTATCGCTGACATCGGGAAGACTTCCGGTCGGCTTTGTGCAGAGCAAGAAGGGGATTGCCAAATGTAATTCGTTTCGCCTGCTCTCTTCATGCTTCCTGCAGTTAGCATTGAAAGCCAATGGGCGGCAGTAGTGAGCAGAACCAAACAGAGAGCTGCCAGTCAGTGATGATAATTTATTATTCATTTCAGTTATAGGTGGGGTGTGCAGACATAGTTACAATAATAATTACCGAGACTTGAGTGTTTCCAAGGCAACCAATTTTTGTGCTTCATTCATGCTGTTGCAGAGTGTGTGCCTGTAAAGCATGACATTGCTGTATTCGGAGCTTTGTTGGCCTCCTGCTGTTTTGGGTTCCAGGTTAGTTACAGTATTATAAGGTGCAGTCGAGCATATAAGGCTGAGGCTGGAATTAAAGTGTACAGTGTAAGCCCTCCATATCCTAGCCCTGGGGCCTGCCGTCTGCCACTTCATTCTTAAGTAACAAGGTTGTAAAAATGCAAATAGCATTTCTTGGGTGTCATAACCAATAAGGGGCCAGAATTCCTTGAGGTCGTAAAGTGCAGCCTGTATATTTATTTGTGATTCTGTGTGCAGAACTTCTCTGTCATGAAGATTTTAGGGCCACACTTTCTTTCATGCCATGCCCATCCAGAAAACCTAAAGGGACAAGAACCTTTTGGTTTTTGTAATGGTTCAGATTTTTAATACAAGTCATCAATTCTGTACACTTATTTATTGGAACTGCTGGCTGTTTATCTCATTTTATGACAGACAAGGTGGATTAATCTTCTTTCTTGAGCAGGATTAGTTCATTATGTGCAGATATAAACCATATCTGTTGGATGAGATCTATAGATTAATCAGATTATCTTTGCTTCTTGTGGAGCCCCTGACAGGTAGGAAAAAGAAGACGAGCCTCGTGGCTCGAGCTCCATTTTGCTTGCAGATGAGGGCTGAGAGGCGGAACACAAAAGGGGGGGAGGGAGTGCGTTTTTGGCACAAGGCATGAACTTGGGAGAGAGGATGGAGGAAGGGAGGGAAAGAGGTGGGGGAGGGAGAGCATTTTGGATACAAGGCATGAACTTGGGAAAGAGGATGGAAGAAGGGAGGGAAAGAGATGTTGAGGTGGGGGAGGGAATGTGTTTTTGGATACAGAAGGCATGAACTTGGGAGAGAGGAAGGGAGGGAAAGAGATGGTTGTGTACACGGGAATGGAAGAAAGGAAAATTTTTGGTCATAGGGAGGGAGTGAGGTACAGATGAGAGGGAGAAATATTGTGGTGGAAAAGTACTTGCTGACCCTTGCTGTGACTGGTGGGGATCCCCAAGCATCGCCAGCAGAAGACCTCCTCTAGAGACGGCCAGAACTCCCCTCCACCAAGCACAGCAGTCGCTGGCAACATCCCATGAGCCACTGAGGTGCCAGCATCTGTGACTCAAGGACGCTACTGCTGCCTGCCAAGCTTGGCAAAAGGGACCCCTGGCCAACTGCAAAGGAAGACCTCAGCTGACAGCTTGGGGGTTCTCATCAGCTGAGTGTTTTGCAAGATGAGCAAAACACTCAGCAAACTTTTGACTCGCAAACCGAGTGTTGACTCGATTTGCGAGCACCCCCCCCCCCCCCGATAACCGGCATTGCTCCCCCTCGCTCGCAAAGGCCCCCTCGCTCCAACTGGCACCCCCCCGTGTGAACCGGCCCCCCCCCCCGCCTGAACAACTTAAATTTACCCCTCCCCCGGGTCTGGCACCGGCACGCAGGTACAGATCATGCTGGTGCCTTGAAGATCTTCCGGCTTCTGCCTGCCTTGAGCATGCATCTGCGCATGCTCAAGGACTTCTAATTCTCCCTCTCGCTGAGATTCTCGACAAGAGGGAGAATTAGAAGTCCTTGAGCATGCGCAGATGCATGCTCAAGGCAGGCAGAAACCGGAAGATCTTCTAGGCACCGGCACGATCTGTGCCTGCGTGCCGGTGCCAGACGGTGAGGAGGGTAAGTTTAAGTTGTTTGGGTGAGGGTGCTGGTTGGAGCGAGGGGGCCTTTGCGAGTGGGGGGAGCGATGCCGGTTATCAGGGGAGGGGGGGGGTTGGGAACATATCAAAGCGAGTTTCCATTATTTTCTATTGGGAAACTCGCTTTGATAAATGAGCATTTTGGATTACGAGCATGCTCCTGGAACGGATTATGCTCGTAATCCAAGGTACCACTGTATTTATATTTTATATTTACATTAGAGGCTCTGGTAGAAACCCGTTTACAAAGTATGAATTCTTCCCAATTAATATTTCCAAATTAATAAAGTCTCTTTGCTTATTTGTAAATAGGTCTCTACCAGAGCCTTTAATTCAGTAGCATAATTAAATGAAATAACTGTTTCTGAAGTTTATAGGGACAGGCAGGGATGGAGGGGATTCCTCACGGGGACGGGTGGGATTTTGCGGGGATGGGTGGGATTTCTATCCCCGCACAACTCTCTAGTCTGGGGAGCTTAGACAAAAGGGTTCCTGGAAGGGCGTTCCCACTAGATACCAGGGTCTTTTTTTTTTTTTTTTTTACTTCAGTCAGATCAGGGCAGGTGGAAGAAAGGGGTGCCATTAGATACCAAGGACATTTTTTCAGTGGTCAGGCAGAAGGGAGACTGGCATGTGTTGGGGCTACATACAAAGACATTTGTGAGAGAGGGGGACAAGAATAGCTGTCAAATTGGAGGGATGTTACATGGGGCACTAATGTAAAATGAGACGACTCGGATAAAACTAAATTCTTTATAGCCTCGCCACACCCACATATCACGACAAAATCAATATACATTAACAATCTTAACTACCCCATTCAACCAACAATGAAGGTTCTGGGGGTATTACTGGACCAAGGTCTAACTATGAAAGACCTTGTGGACTCCCTAGTCAGAAAAGGGTTTTTTACTCTCTGGAAACTTAGGTCCATTAGAGCATACTTCGACGCCTCAGCATTCAGAATTCTAGTACAATCCCTAATACTAAGCCACCTTGACTATTGCAACATTACCCATCTGGCCATCCCCCGGAAGCAAATGCAGAGACTTCAACTGATACAAAATGCAGCAGTCAGGTTGATTTTCGGGCTGCAGAAGTCCGATCACATAACCCCTTCCTACCGACTCCTGCACTGGCTGCCAATGGAGGCACGTACGAAGTTCAAGCTGGGATGTCTCTGCTTCAAGGTATTATCTGGCCTAGCCCCTAAATACATAACAGACCTCTTCTCATTCTCAACCAACAGACATGAGAGAAGAACACACCTGAAATTCGTTTCCCCACTGGCTAGAGGATGCAAATATAAGAGATACCATCAACAACTTCTATCGTATCAAGCAGCCTTATGGGGCAAAATTAGAAAAACTAATTACACACACAAACATCTATGGTGAATTTAGAAAACACCTAAAAACATTCCTGTTCTCGAAATACCTAGGAAACGATTCAGGACAATAGCCCCCTTCGTAATCCCACCCAGATCTGATCTTGTAAACTGTTAACCTCCGATCTCTAACTATGATTGCTCCATTCAATTTATGGAATTTCTCTAATTCATTGTAAATCGCACGGAACTTCACGGTCCTGCAGTATATAAACTGTTGCTATTATTATCACTGTTGTTACTAACAGATGTTCTCAGCTATACTCTGTAAGTCGCTGTCTGTACAGTTTCTCTTCGTTGTGAACCGCCTAGAAGTCGCAAGATTGTTGGCGGTATACAAGAATAAAGTTATTATTATTATTATTGCTTGTGTGAGTTTCTCACTCATGAGAGTCTCTACCATTAAATCGCAGAAGTCTTCAACATCTCTGGCTTATTTGCAAGTCTGGTAGGTTTTGAGGGTGGGGGGGCATCATACCCCTGGAAGGCACAGGTCCCAATATATTCTGGGTCTTTTGCACCGGATCTGGATCACACTTTGGGATTGAGCTCTTACAGGTCCAGATGGTTACCCTTTCATGTTTTCGGGACAAGGATGAAGGGGCCTCTCCCTGGCAGCAAACAAGGAGATGGTCTCATTTTGGAAAGGAGTGACACATTTGTGCCATCCTTCTTTCCTTTCCATTCTGGGACCTGAGATTGGTTCTCTGTATGTTCTCCAGAGCTCTGTTTGAGCCTTTGTGATTTGCCTCAGTTAAGGACCTCTCGAGGCAGTTTCCTTGTTGCAATTAACTTGGCTTGGAGAATCTCAGAGTTTCAGGCATTATCTTGTCTTAACACTTTTTTTGGAGGACTCGGGGCTCCTTTTACGAAGCCATGTTAGCAGTTTAACGCGCGTAATAGCGTGTGCTAAACTGCCGGCCGTGCTAGAAGCTAATGCCAGCATTGAGCTGGCGTTAGTCTTAGCCACGTAGCGCGGGTTTAGCGCATACTATAAAGCTGGATGAGTTAAAATCGCTAATGCGACTTCATAAAAGGAGCCCCCAGTTTCCATTTGCATGGTTCCTTCCTTTTTGCCCAAGATAATTTCTCCATTCCATATGAATCAGGAGGTCTGTTTGCTCTCTTTTGAGGAGAATGGTTCTGATCCATCGGCTCAGATGCTGCATAGGCTGATATCTAGAAGCTGCACAAGCTGGAGTAGACAAATGATTTTCAACTCTCTGATCTTCTCGTTGTCCATTTTCATGGCCCTTGGGCTAACGCTATGTACGTGCTAAGGTCCTTTCTAAAGCCTAATTGATGGGGATGAAGCCATGAATGTGAATGATAAAGTTCAGCCAATTGCTGGGCTATAACTTTTTTCTACCACCTTGGAACTACATATTCAAGATAAGTATAACTAGTACACAGCAAGGGATCTCAGGAGGAGTAAAAGCTCTTAAAATTATCAGGAGGAGTTATGTTTAGAGGTGAGGATAAAAAAGGGATCCTGTTGACCAAGGTGGACCATCAATCATACCGACGTTGACCTGAGGAAAACCACTTATGAAAGAGATAAATTATTTCATGTGTGCTGCTCTAGTGATACTGTTTTGAAGGGTAGTATGTCAAGTATTTAAACTAAACAATCCTATCCACTTTCCTGACAGATGGATTCTTATTTCAGCTGTGTTTCAAGTTTTCTTAATGCTTCATAATATCGTTTTACATTCCTAAGCGGTTTATATCATATATTGTTAAAAATTAAAAGTAGGGAGTATTACATACATGATTAAAGTGTTAAACAAATCATACACAAAACCAAACTAGATACAAAAGGGAAATAGGTGGGAATACATTGCTTAAAATAAAAATGATGGTGAAGGAAAAAACTACTACTACTATTAATTATTTCTATAGCACTACCAGACGCACGCAGCACTGCACAGAGTCACAAAGAGTAACAGTCCCTGCTCGTAAGAGCTTACAATCTAAACAGGCAAGACAGACAAACAGGATGTCATGGATACAGTTAAGGGGAACGGTCAATCAGTGGGCTGGGTTGGAGGGCAGAGGAGTAGGAAACAAAAGGATATTTGGAGAAATTTGCATCATGGTCCAGGTCTAGCTCTCGTATGCATCTTTAAAGAGAGAAGTTTTAGCATAGATTTGAATTTAAAGCAATTAGATTCTTGCCGCAGTGTTGATGGTAGTGAGTTCCATAACGTTGGAGCTACCACTGAAAAAATTGTTTTACGGATCATGTCATAGAACAGTTGCCGAACGGATTGCAAGAAGGCCTTGTTGGGATGAACAAAGTTACATATGGAATCAACAACCTATAGATGAAAGTGGGCAGGTGGTTCATTAGTACCTTTAAGGTGAGAAAAAGTATTTTCAGAAGTGGGGTGACGTGATCAAATTTCTTGGTGTTAAAGATTTTTATTGTAGTGCTTTGAATAATCTGTACTCTTCTGATTTCTTTTTGTGTAATACCTGGTAAAGAGAATTACAGTAATCCAGATTGAAAATGACCAGTGAATGAATAAGAATGTTAAGAGATTTGGCGTCCAGAAGCAATGAGTGAACGAATCATTTTAATCTTGAAGAAACATTTCCATACTACTGAGCTAATTTGTGTGTGGAAGGAAAGGTTATCGTCCAGAATCACCCCTAAGAGTTTGTAGATACAATTTGAATTGGTGTTGACTTGATGCAGATCGGAGATACAAATGATTCATAATCTCCAGCAGAAAAGCGTATGGCCTTAGATTTATTGATGTTGAGAGATAGTAAGTTCTTGGAAACCAATTACTGATAAGGTTCAATTTTTGGTTGATTTCCTGTATTTCCGACACATTATGCATATGAACAGGATGAAGAAGCTGGATATTGTTAGCATAAGCAAAAATAGTAAATCGAACAGACTGAGCAATTGGCAGAAGAGGGGCAAGGAAAAGGTTGAACAACATTGGGGACAGAATGGAGTTTTGCGGAACCCCAACATTCTGTGTATAGGGCTCTGATGCCGATTTTGGAAGATAAATCTGGTATTGCCTGTTAGAGAAATATGACTTAAACCAGTCAAGGGCAGTACCTGTGATGCCTAAAGCTTTGCAAAATTAATTGAATGATCAATTATATCGAATGAGGCCTCTTAAGTCCAGTGATATTAGAAGGACTGATTTCCTTTGATCCAAGAAATTCCTAATAGTGGTTACAAGACCTAAAAGTGAGAACTCAGTGGAATGATATGGTCCTTAAACTGGTTTTGGTTGGGATTCATGGCATTAGTACTGCTCAAAGAAAGGAGTCAGTTGATTGAACACTATCTTGTCGTTAATTTTGCCAGAAATGGAAGTTAGCTATTGTGTGATAATTAGAGCAGCCATCTGGGCTTGCCAAAGGCTCCTTCATGATGGGTCTAATGAGAGTTGATTTCCATGCTCTTGGCAATGTCCCTGTGGAAAAGCTATTTGATATCAAACTCTGGATGTAGGGATAGAGAAGTACCTTTTTATTAGAAAGGTGCTAGGAAATCTAAAACGGTTACCCTGACATATTTAGAGTTTGAATGGTTGTTTGGATTTCAGTCGGGGATGGAATGGCTAAAGTTAGAGAAGGAGCTGAAAGGGACATAATTTGACCTCTGGTGAGCTATCAGTGCGAGGCATATTTTTAGGGATCAGAGTTCTATGTACAGAGGCAATTTTCTGGATCAAGTGATCTGCCAAGTCTTGGGGTATTGGCAGATGATGATGTTTTCTCGTTGTTGCTTTTGGATGTAAGGGATTTAACAATGGCTTAAAGTGCGGAAGAGTTGTTAGTAGCAGCGATCTTCTTGCTTTAATATGATTTCTTATTTTTCTGAATAGCTTATTTTTCTGAATAGTATAAAAATTTTGTGTTGAAAGTGAGTGATGGCGGAGCCGGTGCCTTTCAAGGGAACGGACTTGATGATGGAGCAGAATTAGCTCTGGTGTGAGTCACAGAGTTTTTTTTTTCTTCTTGTCTATAGAGATCGTCTGACAACGTAATGGGGCTACCTTGTCCATGAGTTTCTGCAACCCAGCTGAGGAGCTGAAGAGAACATTACCTGCAAGAAGGGCCTTGCAAGCTAAGAACTTGGCACTAAATTCACAGCTCTGGGAGAATTGTTCTGTCCTAGAGAAATGCAGTAACTTGTGTGCCTGATCAATCATCTGCTAATTCAAATCTGCCAAGAGCTTTTCCAAGCTGCTGAGACTCTTCAATATCTTTATAAACGATCTGGACATAGGTACAATGAGTGAGGTGATCAAATTTGCGGACGACACAAAGTTATTTAGAGTAGTGAAGATGCAGGGGGATTGCGAAGATTTACAACGTGACATAATCAGGCTCGAGGAATGGACTGCAACATGGCAGATGAGGTGCAACGTGGATAAGTGTAAAGTGATGCATGTCGGTAACAAAAATCTCATGCACGAATACAGGATGTCCGGGGCGGTACTTGGAGAGACCTCCCAGGAAAGGGACTTGGGAGTTCTGATCGACAAGTCAATGAAGCTGTCTATGCAGTGTGCGGCGGTGGCAAAAAGGGCGAATGGAATGCTAGGTATGATAAAGAAGGGGATCACAAACAGATCGGAGAGGGTTATCATGCTGTTGTACTAGGCCATGGTGTACCCTCACCTGGAGTACTACATACAGCACTGGTTGCCGTACATGAAGAAGGACACAGTACTACTCGAAAGGGTCCAGAGAAGAGCGACTAAGATGGTTAAGGGGCTGGAGGAGTTGCTGTACAGTAAAAGATTAGAGAAACTGGGTCTCTTCTCCCTTGAAAAGAGGAGACTGAGAGGGGACATGATTGAAACATTCAAGATACTGAAGGGAATAGACTTAGTAGATAAGGACAGGTTGTTCACCTCTCCAAGGCAGGGAGAACGAGAGGGCACTCTTTAAAGTTGAAAGGGGATAGATTCCGTACAAACGTAAGGAAGTTCTTCTTCACCCAGAAAGTGGTGGAAAACTGGAGGCTGTCATAGGGGAAAACACCCTTCAGGGATTCAAGACAAAATTAGACAAGTTCCTACTGAACAAGGACATACGCAGGTAGGGCTAGTCTCAGTTAGGGCGCTGGTCTTTGACCAAAAGGGCCGCCACGTGAGCGGACTGTTGGGCATGATGGACCACTGGTCTGAACCAGCAGCGGTACTTCTTAAATTCTTATATGTGGCCCCCTGAGTGAGTTATTTGTGCATGTGCACTTCATTCACTTAATAGAAAGAGAACAGTTACACTCTTTTTGAGCAAAATGTAACCTTAGAATGTCCGAAGGAAGAAGCTAGGTCTAAAACCAAGAAATCCAAAAAGTCTGAAGATAATTAAAAAGACTTCTGTTTATTGTATAAGAAATAGCAACAGGGTGTGATATACATATGTATATCATCTAATATATACATACATGCATAGATAATACATACACATTAACACCTTCAGAGCAAGCGTAAATTTGTGCATCAGTATTTATGGGCTATTGGGGCTGGATCAAGGGGCCTATTTTATAAAGATGTATAGATGCCTATGTTACTTTAAAACATAGGATTAAACTAGGTACCCATTTGGACTTCTGATTTAGGTGTTCTTGTATAGAATCAAACCTTAAATTTGTATATCAAATGCTATTTCATGTTGTTTGGCTGAAAGCAATATTGATAGCCTCTTTTGGAAGATTTAGAATACTACAACATGCAGTTTAGTCTATGTATTCATCAAACATTATTGTCTTGATTCTTTTGTCATGACTTAAGAATTGGCCTCTCAGCATTACACGGTTTATTCTTGAAGTAAATCTCAACTCATCTTCCTAAGGTTGCTTTCCAGAGTTGTTTTTCTCCTCTCTTTTTTTTCCTTGGTTTTTGAGTCCAAGGAATAACTGGACATATGTGAAAAAGCCTAGAGACTTTCCCAAATAATAGATTTTTCCATGTGGCAGAGAGTTTCCTAGAGTGAGTTCATCCAAGATTCTTGATTGAGCAAACACAGCTAGTATCTGTCAGTTATTGCCCTTAAATTACTTAAGGCTTTGAGCAGGAAAGAGACAGCACCTGGACGAAGCATGATCTGGAAAACAATCAGAAGTAAGAACCCTAGATAGGTGCACAAATCTGTAACTATCAAATAAAAATAACTGTTATTGGAGCAGGGCTGAAGGCCTAGAACTCATTAGGCCAGTAGCAAGACTGGAGCAGAAACTGGAAATACAATAAAACCTTGGATTGCAAGTAACTTGGTTTGCAAATGTTTTGCAAGACAAGCAAAACATTTTATTAAATTTTAACTTGATATACAAGCAATGTCTTGCAATACAAGTACATATAGTATATACACATCACATCATCACAACTGAGCCGATGGTTCCTCTCTCTCTGACACTGCAAGAGTGTAGTGACTGTTCTAAATGAGCGAGGTCTTGCAATACGAGTACACATAGTATTTTGTATTAAAGTTTTTGGGTTGTGGAATGAATTGTCTGAGTTTCCATTATTTCCTAGGGGGAAATTCACTTTGATATACAAGTGCTTTGGATTACAAGCATGCTTCTGGAACGAATTATGCTCGCAAACCAAGGTTTGACTGTATATCAGAAGTTAAAGGCCTAGCGCTCAAATCAGAAAGTAGGTGACAAGAGTAGCAACTAGAATGTATTCCTGAAGTAGAAAATAAATGGCAGTGAAGCATCTATGTGCAGGCAGCTTGATAGTAATTTGGATAATTAACCTTTAGACTGCAGCAAACAGAGCTGTAACCCCTAGCTAATATCTGAGGTCACTACTAAAAAGCTGTTACATAATCAGTAGTACAATGACTACATAAGTACTTAAAATAAACCAGACTACTTATATAGTATAGGTAACTTTGGCCATTTAAATTGCTAAACTGCCATAGTTTTCTGTTTAAAAAGGGGTGAGTCAGACATGCTTCAGAGATGGTCAAATAATTTGTCTAAGTGACAATATTCTGCTGCTAAAAGGATGTTAGCTACTTAAAATGGTGTTGTACATATGATATTAAATAGATACTTTATCCATTTAATTTTTATCTGGTGATTTTCAGTGACTCTAATTGAAAAATTGGTAAAAAAAACAAACCTATTTTACCCAACATCAGGATAGGACCCACACTATAAATTTAATCTTACAATGTGCAATTTTCAACAATTGAATAAGGGAATTTCGGTATGGGCTCAAATTTCCATACGAGTGACCAAGGCCCCAGGCAGGTATTCATAGATGACTAGCACCAGATCAAAAGGTCTAAATAAATGCCCTGTACATCATAATTAATCTTTTACTTTAAATAATGTCATTCAATAAATAAATACAAAGTGCAAACGTGCATCCGATATAAGAAAAAAAAAGGGGGGGGGGCGGGAGAAAATTTTATAAAGTGTATTTGAAATCCCCTCCAAAAATCAATCGCAAAAACATATAAAAATAAAAAAAACAATCAATTAAGTTGAGTTTTCTTTGAATGTTCATAACACCATTGACACCATTTACAAAGATAGCACCCCTGAAAATTACATAAAAGTGACATGGATAACATTTGACTAACTTTGGGCTCCTTTTACAAATGTGCGGTAGAGGTTGCTACCACAGTACGTTGAGGTAAATGCTCTGACACTCGTAGGAATTCTCTGAGCATCGGAGCATTTATCTTACCGGCCCACAGTAAAAACCCCTACCACAGCTTTGTAAAAGCTAGTGTTTCTAATTGGCTTACTGCTGAAAATTGGCTTTCTTTTATCTAGGGGTGTTGCCTCAAGGTTGTGTGAAGTAGACTTTTTATTCTCTGTATTTTCTGCTTGCTTCTTATTCCTCGCCAGTCTGAAGATAGATTGCTATCCTAATGCCTGAATCAGTCCCGGTTCAAGCACTCATTGGGGTTATGAACTGATAGTAATATATCTCATGTAGAAGTATAGTAGCATCCTGGTTTGGCTGTTAACAAGTGCTTGGAACAATTGTGAAATTCCTTTGTGTACACCACCATTAGTATTGAGATCCATACCTGATATGTATCTGAAATTACGGCATTTCTATCTTGGTAAGAAATATATTTTAGTATCTCTGGCATACTCTTATTAAATGCTATAATTGGATGGAAGATGAACCAGCTTCATTAATAGAACTTTTATCATAAGTGCAGTTAAGGTACAGTAGTCTTAACAGAAGTTGAGTACTGTGGAGTTCATTTTGTAAAGAGTATCATGTGTGAATCTGTGAAGGGTAAATAAATTGGATCAATTTGGAACCAGTTTAACTTGGAAATTCTGCTCATTTGGGTACTTTGTAGAGCAGTTGTCTTCATTAATTTTTAAGCATGGGCCACTTTGAAATCGAGGTGAAAGAGAGTACTAAATATTTTCCCATGCAGGCCCATGACACCATTTGTGTATCAATGACATTCACCCCTAACAGCCCACCTTCAAACCTCATTGAGGGGTATCCTCAGGTTGTGAACATTTCTAAGTGTCATTTCCTTTTGTGTATTGAGAAGTTCCTTGTCCTTCAAGCATGTAGCTCTCTTCTCCCCCCTTTCTGCTTTTTTTTGTTCTGAGCCTTGGTAAAGTGGCAGAGTAGCAGAAATTTCCCCCCCCCCCCCCCCGAAAGACAATGGAGGCCACCAATGGCCTTGCATTGAACACTACTGCACAGGAACTATTAAATTACCATATTTTTTGCTCTGTAAGACGCACCTCACCATAAGACACACCCCAGATTTAGAGAAGGAAAACAAGAAAAAAAAAAAAAACCAATCTGAATCAAATTATATACTAATATATACCCGACACCTTTAAATTCTGTCCCAGCTCCACGACACCTTTAAATTCCATCCCAGCCCCCCCAACATCAACCATCACTTTTACATACCCCCAGCACCTTTAAATTCCTTCCCAGCTCCCCCAATCAATCAATCAATCATCACTTTTACATACCCCAGCACCTTTAAATTCCGTCCCAGCCCCCCAGCACCTTTAAATTCCATCCCAGCTCCCAATCAATCAATCATCACTTTTACATACCCCAGCACCTTTAAATTCCGTCTCAGCCCCCCAGCACCTTTAAATTCCATCCCAGCCCCCTAATCAATCATCACTTTTACATACCCCCAGCACCTTTAAATTCCGTCCCCGCCCCCCCAATCAATCAATCATCACTTTACATACTCCCGCACCTGTAAATTCCATCCCAGCCCCCCCCCAGCAACCTTTAAATTCCATCCCAGCCTCATGGCAGTACCTTTAAAATTGTGGAGGTCAGACGACTGCCTGCTGCTTGTCGGGGCCCGTGGTGCACAAGCGCGCTAATGCCTGGGCTCGTGACACTTCTGAATTGTGCCTGTCGCTGCCTGCTGTGTACCGGCTGCCTGCTGTTTACCGGGGCCAGCGGCACACAAGCGCACTGCTGTGTGGGCGCGTACCACTTCTGAATGGCTGTCTCAGTTCACGTGAGGAGCTAGCGAGAACTGAGGCAACCATTCAGAAGTGGTGCGCGCCCCTTTCCCCGATGACCGGCACACCTATCCTCCTCTGCCTATAATCCTCTGCCCCAGACCAAACATGTCACTTACAGTGCTACTGCTCAGGAAACCAATTCATTGGGGGAAATCTGAAAACCTGACTGGGTTGCGGCCCTCGAGGAGGGACTTTGACACCCCTGCCCTAAGGGTACACGTACCATGTGTTGAGGTAAACTGTTGTAGTCAATAGACCCAAAAGAAAAGGGCTATGAAGAAACATTGGGGAGTGTTGGGGAGGAGTTTGCATTTATACACATTTATTTAAAATACAGGTATCTGCATGTAAAATAACTCCTCAGAGAATTTATGCATGTAAAGAAAAGGCATAAATATAAGTGCATATTCACTAGGGTAATTCTAAAAATAAAATGAATGTATTTACTGAGTATGCTCAGGTCTGCAACCTGTTACCCTATAGCAGTGGTATTCAACCCAGTTCTCAGGGACCACCTGGCTAGTCGGGTTTTCAAAATCTCTGTCATCTATATTCATTGTAGATATCCTGAAAACCCAACTGGCCAGGTGGTCCCTGAGGACTGGGTTGAATACCACTGCTCTAAAGAATGTACTCTGCATGCTGAGTTTTTTGCATAGTCTTCATGCTATTTCATAACATTTATGGCAGAATGCTGCAAAATATAATACCCATTGAGTAAAATGAGTTGAAATGCAAATTTAGGACATGCTGAAATGTAAAAATCTGCACCTGATGGCCTAATAAGTAGTATTCTGTAGATTGTGTATTTATACTTAGAAGGCATAGATCAAGAGTTGAAGAATACAGAACATAATGGAATCTGAATCTTCATGTTTTCTCACCTCTAGGTGGAGCTCAGTTCCTGCAGTATTAAATTAAGAAAGGGTATAATATCAATCTTAATCTTTGATACATTAATGAAATGAAATTGACAGATGTTACTCAAATGCTTTGGGTAGTGACAACCCCAGTTTTAGGATTAAATTACTGTACTTTGTTTCAACTAATCTAAACTTATATAACATAATCATAATTAAAAAGCTACAAATTTTGTGGATGTACTGTTTACTATCCAATAGTTCTTTTACTATAAGCATTATAAAGGAGAAAACCTCTTACAGTTAGGTCTTACTGTGATGTGCTGACTTCTCCCATTTTTCTAAGTGAAGTGTTTTGAATAGGATAGTTTTTACAGAAAATTATTGCAGACTTCAGTGCATTTTGTCATATGATCTGATTAGATTGTTAATGCCAAAGCAAAAACCAGGAGCGAAACCTCCACACACACAATCAAAACCAACAGACAACAGTGGAGGTTCGAAAACAGTAGTGTGCAATTTTATTCAAGAAATCATAGTCTTGTGCGCAAAACTATAATTTGTTGAATAAAATTGCACACCATTGTTTTCGAACTTCCACTGTTGTCTGTTGGTTTAGATTGTTAATGAATAATATTCTTTACAAGCTGAAAATATGTAGTCTGAACTACTCTGCTCTACTTTATAATATGCCCAAACTTCAGAAAAATTCAGTGGCCACTAAGAGTTAAAAGAGAAAGACTTAACTTTCCTGAGTCATGGAGAAAATGAAGGATTATTTGTAGTCAGTGAGATGAGCCAGTTCCTTATCAGGAGTTAGATTCATGGCTTATCCCTTCAGAGTTGGAATGAAGCATAGATTACACCATATACTTTATTCAGCTAGTCTGCTGTCTCTAGATAGCAAACATTAAAACTACAGCTTCTTAAGAAACATAAGAGCTGTATTTTTTAAAGAGAAATGCAAAAGGTGCGAATGATTATCTAATACAGGGGCGAGCAAACATTATACACAGAAGGCTGCATGAATGTCAGTAATATCCCTAACGGGCCACACAAGATTACATGATGTCAGAACCAGAAATTGCACAGAGTTTATAAACCAACTGTGATTAAATAAATAAAATTGTAACTAAAAATTAAGATAAGGAAAAAAGCATAAGAATAACCATACTGGGTCATACCAATGATCCATGTAGCCCAATATCGTGCTTCCAACAGTAGTTGATCCAGGTCACAATTACAGTATATGGCAGAAATCCAAAGAAGGTTCACAAACTTGGAAGGCAAGTGGCACAACAGCAACATTGTCCCCTGAAGAAGGCTATTTACTAGCTGAAACGCTCTAAATCTAGTGAGAGCGTCGGGCAGTTCATGGTCCCCCAACGTTGGCTCTGGATGGAAAGCCATAAAGATAAGTGTTGCTGCTCTTGTGTAAAGTACATATTTAGATAAATATATAATTGATGAAGTTAAATAATAAAAAAATTGCACTCCCCAGTCAGTCAGTTTTTTAACTAATTTATCATTAAATATTTAATAAATTAATAATCAAATTTGAGGTTAGGGAGGAGGTTTTGAAGTAAATGATTACATCACATGCATTCAGAATGAGGACTTGAAATAACATCCAAGTTATAAGAGGTCGCTTTACTGAGAATTATGCATATTTTATGATACTTCAACCTCATTATAGATTTTGGGGGAGGAGTCCTATTTTTAAATTAGGGTACTGCTTATATGTTATAGAATAAGTGGCTTAATAAAATTTATGTGTGAAAGAAAAAATTGTTGAATGAAGGTATTACAAGTTATCCTTTTAGACCCCCTATTTGGTTGGTTTGTAGAAATCCAAATAGACAACATTCCATTCTAGCAATCTTAAGGCAAGAAGTAGCTTTCCTTAAAATTTTCTGTTCGTACTGAAAAGTGTATAATTTGATTCAGTTCAACACAGCTTTACTATTATTAGACAAATTAACGCTAAAAACAAGTGACCTGGCGTAAGTAAGGGTTGAGGCTATATAACATGGACCTGCAGTCTTGGGAATAAAGTAAAACAAAACACAAGAACATAGAATCAAATAGATAACTAATCTAAAACCTTAGGCTTTTATACCGCATCTTCTCTATAAAAATAGAGCTAGGCACGGTATACAGAAATTAAAAAAAACAAAACACAATAGGAATTAGGGAAAATATAGAGAGAAGCAAAATTTACAATTTTGAAAAAAGCCAAGTTTTCAAATGTTTTCGGAATAATTGGAGAGAGTCCCAGATTCACGCAACTGGATAGGAAAATTATTCCAGAGCTCAGATAATTTTGAAAAGAGACTTCCCTAGTTTGCCACTATAGATAACATCTTCTCAGCGTAGGGACAAGATAATTTGAGTTTTTGAGTGGGTCTGGTAATCTCAGATCTTGTACAATTTCAAATAGAGGAATGGAAGGAAAGAAAGATGCCATGCTAGCCTCTTAAATTTAAAGCAGGCACATTTAAAATAGACTCTAGAAATTATTTGGAGCCAATGAAGTTTTAGCAAAAGCAGAGAAACGTGATTGAATTTACTTTTTGCAGTTTTCTGGATCAGCAGATGGAAAAGCTTCAGAGTGGTCATATAAATGTTGAAGGGAATAGGAAACAAAGGTGATCCTTGCGGAACTCCACATAATGGCTTCCAAAAAGATGACATGGTGCCATTCATATTAACAATATATGAGCGAGAGCATAAGAATTTCGAGAACCAGTCTAGAGCAATAGACTCAAATACCTATCTTCTACTGTTGTGTATAATATAAGTTGAATATAAAACATCAGGCATTCTAATAATTCAATTTCAACTTTAATCCACCAGCTATGAAAAAATATATGGAGGAAAAAAACCTCAGAGTCCTGCCTCTACCTGACAGAAATCGGATGGCAGACTCCAGATGCAAACGACACCTCATCGGCAATAAAAACACCTCCAATATTTTGAAGTTTAACCCCCTCTTCTACAAAGCCGCGCAGCAACAGCCCCAAAGTCCTTTAAATCTCTATGGGCTTCAGGGTTGTTACTGCGCGGCTGCCCCTAGCGCAGCTTTGTAGAAGAGGGGGATAGTGGTTCTGTGCAATGAAGATTTCACAAAAGCAACTGAAGTGAATCGATGAATTGGGCAGCACCAGGGATTACTGGAAAAATCCAAAAAAGTGTTCCTGTCAGTTGGTTTGCAAAAGACTAGTGTGCAATGTTTTCATTTCTTTTACAATCAGTACATCTAAAAAATAAATCTGTTGTGGATGATAAATACTGAATTGTATTCTAGGGTGGCATGAATTAAGCCACTTATGAAACTGCATCAGAAACTCCTCAGGACCTGTCCAAGCCAAGAAGACATCAATGAATCATAACCAGGTACCCATGTAGGATGAAAATTGATTATTTCTAATCCAAGTGTCCTCAAATTCCTGCATGAAAAAATTGGCCACTGAAAGAGCCATGGTGGCTCCCTTAGCCACTCCTGACAATTGTTGGAAAAATTTGTTCTGATAATAGAAAAAATTCCTTAGCATTGCCAGAGCTAATATCGTATTCAATAATCTGTGGGTATTCTCCTGGTTTGCTGAAGTGTTCTCAAAAATTTTTCTGATAGCCAGAGCTAACATCTTAATATAATAATAATAATAATCTTATTTTTATATACCGCCTAACCAGCAGTTCATGGCAGTTTACATAATAGGTACTCAGCATACAATATAATAATATCATACATAGTAAAATTCTAAGTAATCCATGGGTATTCTCCTGGTTGTAGAAGTGTTCTCCAAAATTTCTGATAATCTCAGTGGCTTCATTATGAGGTATTACAGTATATAAGGATTCTACATCTAATGTGACCAAAAAAGTAATTTTAGAAACATTATTGATCTCTGTTTACTCAAGAAATGAGATGAGTCTCGAAAGTAAGAAAAACCCTTTGTCGCAATTGGATGCAAAAAAAATATCCACAAAACTAGATAGAGGTTCCAAAAAGGACCCTCTACTTTAAACAATTGGACAGCTCGGGGTCTCTATTAAAGACTTATGAATTTTCGGTAGGATATAAAACACTGGAACACGTGGGTACTCTACATTTAAATATTCATGTTTATTTTTATTGTTTTTTGTTAACTCAGCAGTTTTGGAAGCCGAATGAGCAGTTATATGTCCAACCGGATATGATGTCATCAAACAGGGGTTTAAAAGACAGGTTCGATTCCAGACTGCCATCTTTGAGCGATGAAACACACTTTTTTGTAGTTCATCTGTAAGTAAAGAGATTTATTTCAGAATCAAGCAGGCTTTTTTGAGATTTATCAAAGTGGATTTTACAGAAAAACACTCGCTATCCACACCGAGGTAGTCACGGAGGTGAAACACTGGCCATCGTCAGTGTATAAAAGGATCTCACACAGATAAGAGAAGTGTTTTTTCTCGTTTTTGTGAATCTGCATTGCACAGAGCCACTTAAGCTTTTAAAATATAGGACATTTTTTATGCCGATGTGTCTTTTACCCCTGGAATCTGCCACCTGATCTCTGTTAGATGGAGGTAGGGCTCTGAGGCTTTTTCCTCCATATGTTTTTCATAAGCTGTTGGATTATAGTTGAAATTGAATTATTTAAAATGCTTTATATTTTGTTATTCATCTTATATTTATAGACATGCATAGAAGTATTAGGGACTAAAGTCTTGGGATACCTGCATGAGAAATATTTGAAATAATATCTGGCAACCATTTGTATTTAAATGGAAGAGGAATGAGGGGAAAAGTGTTCACATTCCTGCTAGATCTGGCATGAAAACAATAGGAATAATGGCAGCACAAATGAGTTTTTGAAATCAAACCAATTTAAAGCCTGAAACAGATATTCCCATTTCATTCTATCAAAAGTATTTTCAGCATCTAGTAAGATTGCTAAAACTTCCATTTCTTCAGCATTATGCAGGATGCTATAAAATATTGCATTATCTGAGGTATAATAACTTTTAATGTGGATTGGATTAATAGTATAAATTTGTAATCCTTGTTAATCAGTGAGACAGGTCTGTAATTTTGAATAAGTAGTAGGTGTTTGCTTTTATTTTTTTCAGTGTTATTACTATGACCCTGCTTCAGTCAGGTTTTGCCTGCTGCATTCCATGGAAACTGCCCTTATTAAAGTTTCCAATGACCTGTTCTTGGCCAGATCCAAGAGTCTCTACTCTATCCTCATCCTTCTCAATCTGTCTGCCGTCTTTGATACTGTTGATCACTGCCTACTCCTTGATACACACAAAAGGAGAGGCAGATGTTATAACACCAGTAGCAAAATCAAAAGAGAACAGCACCAAGGAAAGGTGAGTAGTAGAGTTCCTCAGGGTTCGGTGCTGGGGCCGATCCTCTTCAATATGTTTGTGAGTGACATTGCTGAAGGGTTAGAATGAAAAGTTTGCCTTTTTGCAGATTATACCAAGATTTGTAACAGAGTGGACACCGAAGAGGGAGTGGAAAATATGAAAAAGGATCTGCAAAAGTTAGAGGAATGGTCTAATGCCTGGCAACTAAAATTCAATGCAAAGAAATGCAGAGTAATGCATTTGGGGATTAATAATCGGAAGAAACCGTATATGCTGGGAGGTGAGAAGCTGATATGCACGGACGGGGAGAGGGACCTTGGGGTGATAGTGTCCGAAGATCTAAAGGCGAAAAAACAGTGTGACAAGGCGGTGGCTGCTGCCAGAAGGATGCTGGGCTATATAAAAAGAGGTGTAGCCAGTTAAAGGAAGAAGGTGTTGATGTCCCTGTACAGGTCGTTGGTGAAGCCCCACCTGGAGTATTGTGTTCAGTTTTGGAGACCGTATCAGGCGAAGGAAGTAAGAAGACTTTAAGCGTTCCAGAGGAGGGCGACAAAAATGATAGGAGGCTTGCGCCAGAAACGTATGAGGAGAGACTGAAAGCTCTGAATATGTATACCCTAGAGGAAAGGAGGGACAGGGGAGATATGATTCAGACGTTCAAATACTTGAAGGGTATTAACGTAGAACAAAATATTTTCCAGAGAAAGGAAAATGGTAAAACCAGAGGATATAATTTGAGGTTGAGGGGTGGTAGATTCAAGAGCAATGTTAGGAAATTCTACTTTACGTAGAGGGTGGTGGATGCCTAGAATGCGCTCCCAAGAAAAGTGGTGGAGAGGAAAATGGTGACTGAGTTCAAAGAAGCGAGGGATGAACACAGAGGATCTAGAATCAGAAAATAATATTAAATATTGAACTAAGGCAGACTTGCATGGTCTGTCTGCAAATGGCTGTTTGGGGGGAGGATGGTCTGTAGAGGACTTCAATAGCTGGGAGGGTGTAGATGGGCTGGAGTAGGTTTTGACGGAGATTTCGGCAGTTGGAACCCAAGCACAGTACCGGGTAGAGCTTTGGATTCTTGCCCAGAAATAGCTAAGAAGAAAAAATTTAAATTGAATCAGGTTAGACAGACTGGATGGACCATTTGGGTCTATATCTGCCGTCATCTATGTTACTATGTTACCAAGAATTCAAAGAACCAGAGGTAACTTGAGCAAAGCTTATTCAACTTAGAAAAATGAGCCCAATGAGGCCATGTCCCACCCAAATGAGCTGCATCATGGGTCATATAACATCAGAATGGATAATGTTCACTCAAATAACAAAAATGCTTTATGAAAACAGTGTTATCAAGTTCTTTTTCATCAATGCTTATGTGACATCCACATCAGGTAGAATTTCTAAGTTAAATAAACTTTCTTCATTACCTCTGGTTCTTTGGATACTTGGTGCTGCTCTTTTTAGTTTTTGCTGCTGGAGTTAGAGATGTATTACATTAGTCTAATAAAAAGATATCACAGCTTCCTGTGCAAGCAGCATACAATTCCTTATGGATGGGGTATGAACCCCAACTCGCGAGTTGGATTGGATTGTAGAAGGCATCAATCATTTTTCTCAGCTCCATATCATTATTTCCTCGGGCAGTGTCCTCTCTTTTCAGTCTTAACTTCTACAAGTGAGCTGAGAAGGTGTCTCTTCCTCTGCTCTAGATTTGTTATTTCTAGGTATTAATCCAATATTTTTCAAGGCTTCCCTGTGCTAAGAGGTTTGCAGTAGTGCTGCCCGATTCAGGAAAAAATATTTCGATTCAATTCAGCCTATTGAATTGATTTTTTGATTCAATTCGATTTTCCTGCACAATTAGGTGTTTGTTTTTTTTCAAACATCCTGGTGAGTTTATTTTATAGCCTCTTCACCCCCTTTGCCCCTTCCTACTTACACTGGTGCTGTGGTGTAAACAAAATAAACAACAAAAAAGGCTTTTCCTCTCTCTTAAATCCTAGCTCACGTTCACGGTCTAATATCAGCTCTGGCAGGATACAAATTTCAAATCTGACACATTGTAATCAGAAAACAGAAAATAAAATTATTTTTTTTACCTTTTGTTGTCTGGCCATTTTTCAAATCATGTTGGTCCCAGGCTCTGCAACAAATGTCTTCTGATAACTTGCTTGCCAGGGTCTCTTGCCCATTTGTCATTTTCTTCTTTCTCCATGGTAACCATCCATCTTCCATTTCTGGTCCCCCCCCCCCTTCCATTTCCTTTCCCTCCTCTGGAGGTCTGGCATCTTTCCTTTTTTCCGCTTCTATTTCCATAGCTGCAGCGATGGACTCCACCATACCCAGATCCACCATCTCTCATTTTCTCAACTGCCCTTTCATGCAGCATCTCTTCCTCCTTCCCCAACAGCTATCCCTTTCTCTTTCTAACTACCCTCCTATCCAGTATCTCTATCCCCCCCACACATACACCATCCCTTGTGTCCAACTTCTCTCCCTTTCTGTTCCTTCCTTCCCTAAATCCCATTGTCCACCATCTTTTTCCCTCTCCTATTTTTAGATCCATTATTTCTTCTATCCCTCCCCTCATCTCCCCTCTCCCCTATTCATGATCTCCCCCCAAGTCCATTTCCCCCTCCACCATCTATCTTCCCTCCCTCCATCAAGTTTATTTCTCCCATCCATCTTCTTCCCATCTCTCCTCCAGTCTACCAACTCCCCCCAAGTCCATATCCCCTCTCCCTTTATTTTGATGTTGCCGGTGGCAGTAGTTATTTAGCGATCCACTCCTGCCATCACTCCTTGCGTCTTTTCTCCACTGCGGCCCGCCCTCAGTGAAAACTTCCTGTTTCCGCTTGGGCGGCCAAATGGAGAGAAAATGCCCGTAGTAGCAGCAGGATAGTGAATTGCATTCGCTATTGCCGCTTTTGTCTGGCCAGGGAGGAGAGGAGAAATACTAACGCCCGGGAAGGAGAGAGCCTTGCTGCCGCCGATCTGCACGCAGAGACCCGTTCGGGATTTCCCTCTGCCACCGGAGTCCTTGCCTTGATGTAACTTCCAGTTTTGCAAAACCAGAAGTTAAATCAGAAGCAAGGACTCCGGTGGCAGAGGGAAAGCCCGAACAGGTTTCTAACAAGGGGGGCCAACGAATCGGAAAGTCTGGCTTTCTTCAAAAACAAATCGATTCTAATCGATTCACCCGAAGTGAATAGGTGAATTGATTCTAATCGCGAATCGGGTAGCACTGGTTTGCAGTAGTCCTGGGACAGCTCTGCCCGGAGAAGGGTCAGACATTGGGGTCTGAAACCAGGAGGACCACACTTTTAAAAGAACACTTGCCTAGCCAGTCTTCTGTAATATTTGGAGCTCAAGGATAGGTTACCTAGGAGTAGTGCTCACCCATGTGGAGCACAGGCTGATTAGACCCTGTGACTGGCTGGGAGGCTTGGAGATTGGCTGCATCCACCTGTAAAATCCTATTTTTAGCATTTTTAAACTTTGGTTTGCTCCCATGGGCCATTTTTTTAGTGCCAAAGCGCTGCTGCGGTGGCCATCTTGGATTCTCCAATTTTATTTTAAAAGCCTCTATCTGCTTCCAAAGCACCTCAATTTTGATTTAAATTGATTTGTAATGGACTCCTCAGGTGGCTTTACCCCTATATCATGCCAAGTTTGCACTGGATGAGCACCTGAGGAGCGTCCATGTACCATATGCTGCTGGGTGTACGAGGGGAACGGGAGCCATGGGCTTAGTTTCCTCTGGTCCCTCTATGGGTCATGAGTCACAGCAAGCATGAGAGCTGGGTCTCAAAATTATGCGTCGCTGGCAAAGCACTGTTGTGTGGAAATGCCTGACTTAAAACTGGTATAGGGAGAAATATCTGCTGTTCACAGTTTTGAATGAATTCAATTTTTTGAGACATTTTCACCTTTGAAATAATGTTTTGAATTAAGATTTTGGTTCCCTGACGCAGGATTGAAACGGGCCACGTCAGAACCTGTGATTTCAGATAAGTCTGCCTTTTGAATCATTTTTTAACCATTTCTGTATGAAAAAGTGATCAGTCACCTGTGTACCTACAGGTTAAGATTTTTGAATATCAATTGAAATATATTGAAAATGCGATGATTGGGTGGTGAGGTGATAGTCTTGGGGTTCGCATCTTGTTTTTGCCTCCATATCTCTGAGCACTGGTTTCATTATAAGTTGATATGATATCTAATAAATATTATTAAATACACTAGAGTGATTTTGCATCAGATTTGCCATAGCTCCTTTGATCACACATATAATATCAAGCACCAAACTTATGGTCCCCCTTATTGATTCATCTGACTCTGAGAGGAGGCAAATTTCAGACCAGGAGAAGTCCCTGGAGAATCCAGATCAGGTCTTTGACCCTGATGTATGCAGCCTATCAAAAATATAAGTGAACACCTACAGAGTGTCAGAGAGGTAAACAAAGAGAGTTACCTCCTCAGGGCAAAACCCCTTCACAGTCTGTGGAGCTGCAGGAACCAGAGGTCCAGTAATAAAACGATTGGGATGATTTGGGGCCGTTCACTATGGTATTGCTCTCCAAGAAAAACATACCTTTTTGGAGGATTCTGTTTTCTGTTTCACAGTTTGGGGCAGACAGCCAGGAATCAGTGACAGCCCTAGACCATGGAAAGGATCCAACAGTGTGAAGACTTTTCAAACCGTTGGATTTAACTGAAGTTATTACAGCTTCTTTGTGGGAGTTGGATCTAGAGTCCCCATAGGTCTCGGCTGCTCAGCTTTCATTGTTATGTGGTTCCAAGTCACAGTCCATGTGCTTTCCTTCTTACCCAGAGATTACCTGGATAACGGAGCATAGGGACACGCCAGAAGGTCCCTTAACGGCGTCAAGGGTAATGACAAAATTGTATTCCTTGGCTTCAGAATTTCAGCAATTGTTTACACCACCTAAAGTGGAATTGCTGGTTCTGTAGGTTACTAAATGGACTTCACCATGCCTGGTGAAGGGGCATGATCCTGAAGGATACGCAGTATTGCTGAGTGGATTTGGTCCTCAAAAGACAATTTGAGGTGCTGGCTTTAGTTCTTAAGGCTGCGGCCATAGCATTCTTTGTGGTGAGAGCTTTCCACAGAATGCTATCCAGAATCTGGGTGCAGATTCTGACAGGGGTGGATTATGTGGGTGACACTATCTGCGATATGCTCAGAGTTACGAGTAAAGTCTCAGCTTACATAATCACCATCTGCAGAATGCTCTGGATCAGGCAGTGGACGGGAGATTGGGGCATCTAAAGCTACTCTGAGCAGATTCCCCTTTAATGGAGAAATGCTCTTTGGAAAAGGACTGGATGACTTGATGATCATCCTAAATCCTTGCCTGACAAACCACAAGGATCAGACAGTTCTAAACATGGTTCCTTTCATGGCTACAGAAGACCACATTATGGGTCTATTGGGGATCCCTCATCACAAAGATCCTATCAAGAATCTAGACAAAGATTTGGTAGCACCAAGAGAACTTGGACATCTAGCTCACACTCAGCAAACCAATTCTAAGAAGTTCCAATGATGCCAGGTTGCCATCCGAGCTCCCCCCACATAGGACAGAGACTTTCAGAGTTCTGGGAGACTTGGGAGCAGATTTCTTCAGACCAGCGGGTGCTGTACATAATTTGAGAGGGCTACAAGCTTGAATTTTATCACCCATTTCTGGACCTCTTGGATTCAATGGTGGGAAGAATGACAATACAAAGGCTGTTACAAATTGGATGCCATAGAGACGGTTCCAGATGTAGACTCAAGCTCAGGGAGATACTCTATATATTTCATTGTGTCTAAGAAAGACTCAGTACGATTGGAGACCAATCCTAGATCTTAAGACAGTCAATGTGGTATTGAAAGTTCCCAGATTCTGGATGGAAACTGTGAGATCAGTCATTGCTTTGTGGCTCCAGGCAAATTTTTGGCCTCGCTGACAGAGGCTTACTTAGATATTTCCAGATCACAGAAAATTTCTCAAGGTTTCATGTTCTAGAGAAGCACTTTCAGTTTCTACGGCGCTGTCGTTTGGGTTGCCCACTGTGCTGCTAACCTTCACTAAAGTAATTGTGATGTCAGCAGCTCACCTGCCAGGTTCATCCTTACTTAGATGATTGGCTGATCAGAGCACCTTCCTTGCTGGACTAGCCACCAGGTGGTTACTCAGGTAGACCAGCTCTTACAAGATCTCGGGTAGATTATCAATTTCATTAAGAGCACCTGGAACCAACTCAATGTCTGGAGTATCTGTGAATCCTGTTTGACATGGCAGAGGGCCGAGTATTTCTTCCAGAGCCATGCAAATTGAAGCTCAGATGCCAGATCCTAAACATCTTGGCGAAGCCAGCTCTTACAGCTTGACATTACCAGCAGGTTCTGGAGTTCATGGTGGCGACTATATAGGTGATTCTATGAGCAAGAGCGCACCTGTGCCTCCCTACAGGGCCTCACTGCTGGCATGTTGGTCTCCTCAGTCGGACTCACTCCAGAAAGAGTTAGCATGGACAATGGAAGCGCAACAGAACTTAAAATGGTGACTCCAACCAGAATAATTATCCAGAGGCCTTCCTCTCCACATTGTTGCTGATGATACTAATGATGTATGCCATTCTGTATGACTAAGGTGGTCATTGCGAGAGTCACCCAGTGCTAGGCCGATGGCTGCCATCGCAGAAAACATGGCCCATCAGCAGACTGGAGTGTTGAGCCATTTGGTTAGCTCTCCACTTTTTCCATACATGGCTGAAAGGCAAAGCAGTCAGAGTATTCTTGGATAATGCTACAGTGATGGTGTATGTCATCAGGTAAGGGGGAACCAAGAGTTCTTTAATGAAGCTGGAAGTCCAGTTGTTTCGGTGGGCAGAAGTTCACCTGCAGGTGATAATAGCAGTGCACATAGCGGGAGTGGACAATATTCAAGCTGACTACTTCAGCAGGTGGATGCTGAATTCAGGGAATGGGCATTGTGAGATGCTGGGGGTGCCCGACTTTTGATCTCAAGGCATGGTAGACAACAAGAAAGCCCTTTAGTTTTTTCAGTCGAAGATTCAAGTCAGGAACATTGGAATAGATTCTCTCGTGCAAACTTGGCCAGCAAGAGAACTGCTGCATATGTTCCCACCATGGCTGATGATAGCCCAAGTCATTTGCAGAATAGTGACCCATTGGGGATTGGTAGTCCTTGTAGTCCCAGATTGACTGCTTTTGCCCCTTGGTACACAGATCTGGTCCACTTTGCAGTGGGAGAGCTGCCTCAGACTACCGCTGCATAATGCATTCTGTCACAGCAGACCATAGTATTAGACAATCTGGAACGCTTTGGTCTTATAACATGGCTATTCAGCGTGCAACCTTAGCATGGAAGTACATTTGGAGATGTTGATATCGACTCTGCTCAGTTCTAGACAGACAGTGACAGTGGCAGCTTATGCTAAAGCATGAAAAATGTTTCAGCATTGGTTCAAGGATAAGCAGTTGAATCCTTTCTGGGCTTCCATAATTCCTGAGGTGCTCTTTCTGCAGGAAGGATTAGAGAATGGCTTGGCAATTGGATCTCCTAAAGTTCAAGTAACTAGTCTTTCATGCTTCCAGGCCAGAGTAGATTGAGCATCTCTAGTAGAGAATGACACGGTGGCGGTTTACCCGTGGCCACCGCATTTTAGCCGCGGGTCACCCGCCGAAAACGGGGAAGAAAAACTAGCAGTCGCTGCGGCGACGGGACAAGGCTATTCACCGCCCGCGGGGCGGTGAATGGTCTTGTCCCCGCAGTGAGGGCATGAAGGATCGCGCGGTCCCCGCAGCTCACACCCGCCTGCCCAATCGATTCTAGTGTTTAGTCAGCTCTCTCCCTTCTCCTCACCTTAGTTTGTAGATTTTTCTTTTTCGGCGACCCGCACGCTATCAGAGAGCCGCGCACCCGCTGATGCTCAGTTTCGATCTTCTGCTCTGACGCAACCGGAAACAGGAAGTTGCAGCAGAGCAGAAGATTGAACACTGAGCAGCCGCGCGTGCGCGGCTCTTTGGGAAAGCGTGCAGGTCGCCGAAAAAGAAAACCTATAAACTAAGGTGAGGAGAAGGGAGAGAGCTGGCTAAACACTAGGATCGATTGGGTAGGCAGGTAGTGGCTGCGGGGACCGTGCGATCGCTAGTGTTCCCGGCTCAAATTGGAAGGAGGGAATGAAAGGGAAAAGGATTCTGGGCCAAGGGGATGAAGTCGGAAAGAAAAACCCACAGCAGGAAAGAAAGGGAAGGACTGGCAGGTGAGCCAGATGCTAGAAGCAGGGGGGGAGAGGGGGGAAAGAAAGAGGGAAAAAAGCTAGATGGGGTTGAAAAGAAGAGACACACTGGTATGGAAGAGAAAGATAGGGGAAATCTGGACACAGGAAGGTAACAGAAAGAGGGGAAATTATGTGCATGGGGCATAGGGACAGAGACATAAAGGGGACATGCCATGGGGATGGTATATGGACACAGGGGGGGCAATGACAGATACATAGGGGAGATATTAGAAATGGAGAAATAGGAGCACAGAAGCGAGATGGTTTGTGGGGATGGGACAGGGACCGAGCTTGCAGGCTCCAGTGGCTTGCACAAATTACATTGTAACGTACCATAAAAATAAGAGGAAGGAAGGTAGATAGGCCATGCGAGAGGAGCTGAAGGGTAGTAGAAAGGAACAGATGGTAAAGGAGGGAGGGAAGGGTGGTGGTGGAAAGGAATAGAACAGACATTGAAGGAGGGTGGAGAGGAACAGACCCCCAAGGGAAATGTGGAAGACAGAGTGGGAAGAAGACAGATGCCAGACTATGCGGGAGCGGAGGGAAGAAGATGGGTGCTAGACCAATTGGGGTGGGGGGGTTAAGGGAGAGGCACAGTAACAGCAAATGGAAGACGCAGAGAGAAGACACACAGTGGATGGAAGAAATTCAATGAGAAGATGTGGAAAGCAGAAACCAGACAACAAAGGTAGAAAAAAAAATTATATTTATTTATTTATTTTTTGCTTTAGGATAAAATAGTATATTAGTTGTGTTGATAAAAATTTATAAACAAAGCCCCTGCCAGCTGAACATCTCTTTCTCTAGTTCAGCAGCAGGAACTTTGATTTATAAGAAAGGAATAAGCTAAATATTACAGTACTAAGGCTTATATGGATGCAGCGGGGACGGTGACGGGGCGGGTGACGGGGTGGTGAAAGGGATGGTGGTGACGGTGACGGGGCGGTGATAGGGAACGGCGGGTGACGGGGCGGTGCAGAGGATGGTGGGCCGGTGACGGGACAGATTTTTTCCCCGTGTCATTCTCTAATCTCTAGTCTCTCATTTAGATGTTTCTAGGTTCCTGAAGGGAGCACTAAGGCTCCACCCTCTGGTGAGGCAGATGTTTCCAACATGGAATCTTAATATTGTATTTCAGGCCCTCACTAGGCTCCATATGAATCTTTAGTGGAAGTCATGGATCTGACTGTGAAGACTATGTTTTTGGTCACAATCAGTTTGGCTAGGAGGGTGTCCAGACTACAGGCATTATTATGCAGAGATCATTTTCTCAGATTCATAGAAGCAGGGAATATCTTTGCTCACCATGCCTTCCTTTCTGCCGAAGGTGGTTTCAATTTTCCATGTTAATCAGGAAGTGAAGTTACCTGTGTTTCAGCCATGTGTGTGTGTGTTTGTTGGGGGGGGGGGGGGAGGGAAACAGGACAATGTTTTGAGATTGCTGGATGTGCGGAAGGTGCTTTTCTGTTATCTTGAGGTGGCCAATGATTTTAGGTTCTCAGACCATCTGTTTGTCTTATCCAGCTCTAATTATCGGGGAAGACCAGCCTCTAAGGCTTCTATCTCCCTATGGATTCGCATGGCAATCTCCTGGGGGTACACTGGCTGTGGTAAACAACCACCTTGAAAGCTTAGTCTTCCAGACGTGTGGCGGCTTCTTGTGCAGCGTCCAGGGCGGTGCCACCTGATGAAATTTTGCAGGGCAGCCACATGGTCCACGCTTCATACCTTTATGAAGTTTACAGAGTGGATATGTCAGCAGAAGCAGATGTGGCCTTTGGGTCCTTGGTGCTTGTTGCAGTCTAATCTGGTCTGCCCTAGATTCAAGGGACTACTCTGGTACGTCCCATCCATAAGGTATCGTATGCAGTATAAAATCTGTTTTACTACTTGGGATCTAGCTAGGTACTTGGGACCTGGGTTGGCCACTGTTGGAAACAGGATACTGGGCTTGATGGACCTTTGGTCTGTCCCAGTATGGCAATTCTTATTTTCTTATTTGCACAGGAAGGAAGGATTAGTTTTTTACCCCATTAATCTTTTTTTTTTTTTTTCCTGTAGAACAGCATAACGATTCCTTATGCCCCGCCCTGTCAGAGATGGATACAACCTTCATTGAATAATAGTCTGGTTTGAATTTCCAGTGGCTTAGCTTGTAGCAGCCAAAAGAGAAAAAAAGAAAATTATTGTAAGGCAGTAGGTTAGAGTTCCACAGCATGCTGATTTCACAGAGCTATACAAGTGTTTGTGTTGGTTGCACACAGGTAGGTGGTGAGTTGGTTCCAACTTTTAGTTTTGCAATGCAATGTCTGTTTACTGTTTGTTTCTATTGCAGAGCAAAGTTAATGTTATCAGGGAATACCCTGAATCTCTCCTTGTTATCATTTCTTCTTTTAGGGGTTATTGCTTACTTTGGTAAGGACTGAAGAGAGAGGGCACTGCACAGAGAGACAAGGAGGCGGAGCTGAGAAAAATGATTGATGCCTTCTACAATCCAACTCTCGACTTAGGGTACACAACCCATCCATAAGGAATCGGCTCTGAAGGTTTACCCTAATAGTGCACCGGCTTCATCGGCAGCCAAAAGCCCAAGCTCAAGAAGCTCACTGCACCAACCCTTCAAGAGTTTTGACAGGTATTATATGAAATTAAAGCAGATACTAGAGCAGCGCAGTAAGTGTTGGCTGCCCTGGCAGCAGATCTTTGTGAAGAAATTCAAGAATTAGGCCACCATAAAGAGGAAATAGAACACCACATAGAAAAACATGCGGAGGCACTGTTGGGCCTGGAGAATTGCTGACAAGAATATCAGACTCAAGAATCCTATATCCTGGAAAAACTTGAGAATTTGGAAAATAGGAGTGATAGATGCAATATCAGAGTGCGAGGCATACCCGAAATGCCGGAATACGCAGATGCAGAGTCAGTGGTTCAGAAGTCTTTTCTGCTTGTGTTTGGATTTTTGTTTTCCTCTAACTTCAATATTTTCATGGCTTCGTGTGTTCGTGCTGCAGCGGTTCCCTGCAGGGACAACTCTGGCTGTGGAAGATTGCAGACTTTACTGGCAAAGTCTGCTTCCTGGGGGTTGACTGCCCTGCAGTACTCCCTTCTGGATAGCCTGCATTCATAGATCAGGGCTCAGGGAATTGTTCCCTTGGGGGTGTTGCTCACTCCAGATTTATCTGCTAGTGGGTTTGAGTGCAGGCTCCAGGATCAGGGCTGACTGCATTCCTCCACCCATTTGCTTGCGCTACATTTCCAGGTGAGGTGGAAGTCTCCTGCTGGAGCGTTCGGCCCGAGAGGCAGTCAGAAGACCAGCAGTTCAAGTTCCAAGGCTTGTTGAGACAGAAAATCTCCCTGTAAGCTGTTTCAGTTTCCATCTTGCAGTTCCTAGCACATAGCATTGCACAGTGAGTAACAGGCTGACAGCCTGTGAAAACAATTTTGTTGGTTTTTTTTGTTTTTTGGGGGGTGTTCCTCCAAATTGGGATTTAAAGTGATTTGGGAGTTAGCCCTAGGTCCCCCCCACCCCGCAAATCCTAAAATCGCTGTGTTTTAGATGTAGTTTTCCTGGGCGCCCAGTGTTCCCGCTAAGCTGCGCTGGGGTGCGCTGGCGCACAAAATATTACCTCGCAGCGCACAAGTTTCTCGTCACAGCGCACACAGTGTAGAGCACAGTTCTTCAACCGCCGGTCCGCAAACAAAATCTTGCCGGTCCGCGAAGGATTCGGTCCCCGCCGCAACGAAAGGCCGGCGTCAGCTGACTTGCAACTTCCTGTTGCAGTCGCTGTGCCGGGACTCCTGCCTTCGCCGGGACTCCTGCCTTCCACCGCGTTTGCCTCCTGCCTTGTCTCCGCACCTCCAGACCAGCAGCGGTAGCTGTGTATGCTTTTAACTTCGGCACAGAGCTGCCCCTAATCAATAGTTTAGCGCGGTTTCATAAGGCAGCCTCGGGGCCTTTGCTAGGCCGGCCCACATCGCATCATCGAAGCGGGCCGGCTATCAAAGGCCCCGAGGCTGCCTCATGAAACCGCGCTAAACTATTGATTAGGGGCAGCTCTGTGCCGAAGTTAAAAGCATACAGAGCTGCCGCTGCTGGTCTGAACTCTTGGGCCGCTGAAGGAGGGCAAAAAGCAGCTGTCCTGGAGGTTTCCCCTTCCTCTCGCCTTTACAGGTTCCTTTTTTCCACCTTTTTTTTTTTTCCTTCAAACGGCAACGGGCCCCAGCATCGACATCAATCAAGTAAGTTCCACTGTCAATCAAGCGGTTCTGCTCGGCCAAAGCTTCCCCTGTGACATGAGCCACCCTCAGGGGAAAGAAAGTGACCCACAAAGGTGAGGGGAAGGGGGGCAGATGATGGAAGTTGGGGGGGGGGAGGGAGAGAGAGAAGGGGACAGATGATGGAAGTGAGAAGAAGGGAGAGAGAGCAGAAGGCAGATGGATGTCAGTTGAGAAGGGAGAGCAGATGCTGAATGGAAGTGGGGAAAGAACACATACTGGATGGAAGGAGGAGATAAATAAAGGGGGAAGAAAATAGTAAGATAATGGAGGGGTGAGGGAAAGGGGTGACAAGCTGTGTGTAGACACAGTGAAAAGAGGGAAACGGAACTAAATAGTAAGAAAGAATTTAATTTAGATGGAGGCAGAAAATAGAGAAGGAAGACCAGAGAAGAAAAGGGAAGAGAGAGCAGAGAATGATCAGATCTGAGTGGAGGAAATGAGAAGAGAGATATGCTAAAACCACAGGGGGGAGGGAAGGATAGAGATGCAGTTATTTTGAAGCTACACTGTTAAGTTAATATGCTGTTGGTAGAGTTGCAGTGGCATCCTAAACATATTTCTGGCAAGCCAACTGTATATGGTGACATTATTAGAAGATGACTGTGTGAAACTTTAGGGAACTTGGATGCCAATCAGTTTTTGGAAGCCAAAGGAAAACATACATTTTTTGTATGCTATACTGTATGTTTGGCTCGTTTCTACTTCAGTTTTGTTCTTGCCTTTTCGTTTTGTCTTCCTTCCACCATCTCTTATCTGCCTTCCTTATCATCCTTTTCAATGTGATTTGGCAGCTCCTGTCAATCATAGGCTGGCTGTGCAAGATTGCTAATTCTAGATGCCTGGGTGACCTAATGCCTGTGCATGTGATTTTTCTGTTTTTGTGTTTAAAACATTTTGCTGAAAGCACAACAGTGCAAAAGAGTAAAACAGATTTTATGCTGTTTATTCTAGGAATAAGCAGTGGGCTTTCCTAAGTCCATCTTAATAATGTCATGCAGATTTTTTAAGGAAATTATCCAAATCTTTTTTTTAATTACATGTTGAATGAAAAATATTTTCCCAGGTTTGTTTTAAATCTACTACTTAAAGCTTTATTGCATGCCCCTTTACTCCTAGTATATATTTATTTTTATTTTTTATTTTTTAGTATATATATATTTATCTTTTGGCATGGCCCATCAGTTATAGCATTTGCTACATGATGGGCCATGCCAAAAGATAAATGTAGCATTTGCTACATGAATTGATTTTTTGTCACGTATGGTTAAGGGGCTGGAGGAGTTGCCGTAACAGCGAAAGATTAGAGAAACTGGGCCTCTTCTCCCTTGAGCAGAGGAGATTGAGAGGGGACATGATAGAAACATTCAAGGTACTGAAGGGAATAGACTTAGTAGCTAAGGCAGGGAGAACGAGAGGGCACTCTCTAAAGTTGAAAGGGGATAGATTCCATACAAACGTAAGGAAGTTCTGTGGTAGAAAGCAACATATTTATTTGGCTCATAACTTGCTGGCGCCCGATATTTTTAGCTCACAGTGAAAAAAGTTTGCTCACAACACCCGCCCGCTTAGAGGGAACACTGGCGCCCACCCCTGACACATTCCATACTCCACTTCCTCCCCCCACCCTCAGATAAGACAAGCCCACTTTAGTCCATGGTGGTCCACTGGGGCCCCATTGTGAAAATGTCTATTGCGACCTTACAGTTAAGCTGCTAGAGGCAAGAGCAAGTGAGGTGTGCTCTTGTCCCTATCATCCCTCTGAACCACTAGACCTGGGATAGCCTGTTACAACTGGAGAGGGGAATAGGGTGTTGATCTGGGAATGCATTAAGGATTGGCTGGGGGGCTCTGCAGTTGTATTGGGTAGTGTGGGCAGGTTCTTGCTGATGTTCAACTGGAACCCACAGAAGCGACTTATTTATGTCCTGAACCCGCATAAATTCTGGCAGTTTGAACAAGTGTGATGTTCTGTGTCCATGCTGGACACATCCCAACATTGAAAATATCAAGACCTAATGTAGCCAGTAACAGCATAAAAAAAGCCCCAAAAACCCACCGACTGCCACTAACTAAATATTCACCTGAACCGGTATATCTTTTGTAGAGTATTTGAAAATGGTTTCAAAAGCATGTTTGACATTTTAGAAACAAAGATGAAATGTATCTGGTAAATTATATAGTAGCTTTTAGAAATGAGAGCATTAGATTCAAAAATTGCATTGTTTAATTGGTTATGGTATTTTGTTACATTGAATTAAGATAGTAAAAACATTGCTAACAGTATGTCCTTGAGATGATTGGCAGAGGCTCGAAGGCAGGCAGGCTATGGTAGATTAGATGCAGGTGCAGATTTGTTTAGGTATAAATATAGCAAAGGTTTTTCTTGGTTGAGCGTAAAAAGCATATTACTAGGTATAAAGTAAACTAGAATTGGCTTTGGATAAAGATTGAATTGTTGGTATAGTATATGTTATCCTGCTGCTACTTAGCAAGATTTAGTGTGTTTCTATGTGCACTTTTCTGGCAAAAAGAATGCTTAGATGACCTATTAAAAAGAGTGATATGATGAATGTGAGAACGCATAGTCTGTATTATATGATACCATGTAAGTCTTCCTACCCTTTTATGGTTTTCACACACTCCTGACCAAAAAAAAGTACAATCCAAAATATATTTTTAAAAAGTTTATTTCACTGATCTACACAAAATAAGAAACCAAAAGGTATTGATTTCATAAATCTTCATACACTTGGCTCAGAACTTGCTGGAAGCCCTTTTAACAACCATGAATCATTTAGGATAATAGTTTACCATCTTTACAGAGCACAATGGTGCAGTTTTTGCTCAGTTTTCATGAAAGAATAGCTCAAGCTCTTTAAAGTTGGAATAGACTTCCTGAGTTGGTTTGTCATGCTTCATCTCTGGCCCTATTCAAAGCCTGGCTAAAAGCTCACCTTTTTAAGGCTGCTTTTAACATTTAACCCCTTATTTTCCTGTTTGGTACCCATGAATAGCATCTAGCTCTTACAGCCAATTATTGACACCAGTCACATGCATAAGCTCTACTCTTCTATATGTATTTACTATTGGTACCTACAGTATTGCAAAAGGTGAAGTGGAGAAATATAAATAAAGTAGTGCAAAAAAGCTCCACTTAAAGGTAGCTGAGAATCTGCTGAAATGGAAGAAAAAGCCTCAGATTTTATTGGCAGAGCTCAAGCTTAAACCACCATCTCCACACTGGTGAGATCGTGAGCACAACACTGTCACTCTGTGAAGATTCAAGCTAGAGAATGACACGGGGAAAAAATCTGTCCCCGTCACCGTCCCGTCCCCGGCCCACCATCCTCTGCACCGCCCCGTCACCACTGTTCCCTTCACCGCCCCGTCACCGTCACCACCATCCCTTTCACCACCCCGTCACCGCCCCGTCACCGTCCCCGCTGCATCCATATAAGCCTTAGTACTGTAATATTTAGCTTATTCCTTTCTTATAAATCAAAGTTCCTGCTGCTGAACTAGAGAAAGAGATGTTCAGCTAGCAGGGCTTTGTTTATAAATTTTTATCAACACAACTAATATACTATTTTATCCTAAAGCAAAAAATAAATAAATAAATATAAATTTTTTTTCTACCTTTGTTGTCTGGTTTCTGCTTTCCACATCTTCTCATTCAATTCCTTCCATCCACTGTGTGTCTTCTCTCTGCGTCTTCCATTTGCTGTTACTGTGCCTCTCCCTTCACCCCCCCCCCAATTGGTCTAGCACCCATCTTCTTCCCTCCGCTCCCCCATAGTCTGGCATCTGTCTTCTTCCCACTCTGTCTTCCACATTTTCCTTCGGGGTCTGTTCCTCTCCACCCTCCTTCAATGTCTGTCCTATTCCTTTCCACCACCACCCTTCCCTCCCTCCTTTACCATCTGTTCCTTTCTACTACCCTTCAGCTCCTCTCGCGTGGCCTATCTATCTACCTTCCTCCCTCTTATTTTCATGGCACGTTACAATGTAATTTGTGCAAGCCACTGGAGCCTGCGAGCTCGGCCCCTGTCCCATCCCCACAAACCATCTCGCTTCTGTGCTCCTATTTTCTCCATTTCTAATATCTCTCCTATGTATCTGTCATTGCCCCCCCTGTGTCCATATACCATCCCCATGGCATGTCCCCTTTATGTCTCTGTCCCTATGCCCCATGCACATAATTTCCCCTCTTTCTGTTATCTTCCTGTGTCCAGATTTCCCCTATCTTCCTCTTCCATACCAGTGTGTCTCTTCTTTTCAACCCCATCTAGCTTTTTCCCCTCTTTCTTCCCCCTCCCCCCTTCTTCTAGCATCTGGCTCAGCCTGTCCTTCCCTTTCTTTCCTGCTGTGGGTTTTTCTTTCCGTCTTCATCCCCTTGGCCCAGAATCCTTTTCCCTTTCACTCCCTCCTTCCAGTTTGAGCCGGGAACACGAGCGATCGCACGGTCCCCGCAGCCACCACCCGCCTGCCCAATCGATCCTACTGTTTAGCCAGCTCTCTCCCTTCTCCTCACCTTAGTTTGTAGGTTTTGTTTTTTGGCGATCTGCACGCTTTCCCAAAGAGCCGCGCACGCGCGGCTGCTCAGTGTTTAATCTTCTGCTCTGCTGCAACTTCCTGTTTCCGGTTGCGTCAGAGCAGAAGATCGAAACTGAGCAGCAGCGGGTGCGCGGCTTTCTGATAGTGTGTGGGTCGCCAAAAAAGAAAACCTACAAACTAAGGTGAGGAGAAGGGAGAGAACTGGCTAATCACTAGGATCGATTGGGCAGGCGGGTGTGGGCTGCGGGGACCGCGCGATCCTTCATGCCTCACTGCGGGGACAAGACCATTCACCGCCCCACGGGGCGGTGAATGGCCTTGTCCCCGTCGCCGCAGCAACTGCTAGTTTTTGTTCCCCGTTTTGGCGGGTCACCCGCGGCTAAATGCGATGGCCGCGGGTAAACCGCCACCGTGTCATTCTCTAATTCAAGCAAGGTCATATTAGCCCTGAAGAAATGGCTTAGTGCTGTGAAACGTTGGCATTTTAACAGACTGCTTTAAACACAGTGGTTTCAGTTGCAGAATATCTCAGTCCTCAATTATTTTAAACCTCAACAGCGAGTTGTCACTCTATGGAAGTTTTTTAGCCAATGATGTGGAGGTGGTGGTTTGAGCTTGAGCCCTGCCAATAAAACCTGAGGCTTTTTCTTCCATTTGAGCAGACTCTCAGCTACCTTTAAGTGGAGATTTTTTGCACTACTTTACTATTGGTATCTACATTAGAGAATGACACGGTGTCTGTTACCTGCGGGTAGCCCACAGGAACAGGGAGGGAAAAAAACTGGTTGCCACAGGTACAGAGATAAGGCCATTCACTGCCCCATGGAGTGGTGAATAGCCTTGTCCACACAGTAAAGTATCAGCCGCGTTGCTTACCTTCCCACCCCTCCTGGTCAGCAGCCCTCCTCACGATCACAACACTCGCTCCCTCCCGATCGCTGGTAGCAAAAAAACAAACAAACCATCCAGGCATCTCTTCCCCTCATTGCTTCATTGAGCCATCTTCCTCCCCCTCACTTTCACGGGCACTTTTCAGAGTTTTCTCTTTCTGAGTTGTCAGGACAAGGTAACCGTTCTCACAAGTCCCATGCGACTGCCTGAAGCTTCTCCTCTGATGTGAGCCGCCCCGGCGGAAACAGGAAGGTGCATGAGAGGAGACATTTCGGGTTGGTCATGCAGGACTTGTGAGAATGTTGCTGTGTCTGGACACCTCAAAGAGAAAACTCTGAAAAGCACCAATGAAGGGAAGTGAGGGAGATGGCCCAACGAGGGGAAGAGTTTGAGTGGCGCTGAAGGGAATTGGAGAGAGGGGAAAGGGGAACAGATGCAGAAGGGAAGTGAGGAGGGGAACAGATGCTGAAGGGAAGTGGGGAGGAGAGAGGAGAGAGAAATGGGAACAGATGCTGGATAGAAGGGGGAGTGAGAGAGTGGAACAGACGCTGAAGGAAAGTGGACAGGAGAGAGAGGAAAGCAGATGGTGAAAGTTGAGAGAGAGGGAGCAGACGCTAGAAAGAAGTGGGGAGGGAAAGAAAGGGGAGCAGATGCTGGATGGGATGGGTGAGGAGAGAGGGGGGATCAGATTTTGGATGGAAGTGGAGATGAGAGAGCATATACTGGAAGGAGGGGATAAAGAAAAGAGGGCACATGCTGGATTGGGGAAAGAGTATGGCGTTAGATACTGGATGGGGTGAAGGAAAGAGGTGGCAAGCTGTACATAGACACAATGAAAGGGAAATTAAGGAATGGAAAGTAAGAAAGTTGACAGGTAGAAAACAAATTGAGAAAAAAGAAAAGGAAGGGAATGGAAGAGGAGAGAGAGATACGAGAGCATTGGGGGATGGGGAGGAGACAGATGCCAGATCTGAAGGGAAGAAAGGAGATGCTAAAATCCATCTGCAGGGAGGGGATGAGAGATGGAAGGGATGAAGACAGATGCCAGACCATGGGGGGAGGGGAGGGAAGAAGGTGGGTGCCATACAAATTGGGAGGGTGGGGGGAGATACGGAAGGTAGAAGCAGACAGTTTCTGGGAGGGGCATAGAGATAGAGCAGATGCTATATGGAAGAGAATGACGAGAAGATGAGGAAAGCAGAAATCAGACAACAAAGGTAGAAAAAAATTTCTATTTCGGCTTTAGGATAAAGTAATATTGTAGCTATGTTGATAAACATTTATAAACAAAGCCCTGCCAGCTGAAGATCTCTTCCTCTAGTTTAGCTGTCGGTCGTTTTTATGAGATAAGTTGATTTTCTCATCTATCTTTAATGTTTCAACTTCATTTTGCACTGCACAGAGCCAGTTTTGAAATTCCAGAGGTGGTTTTTTATGCCAATGAGGTTTAGCCTGAACACCTTAATCCTGTCTGTGGATGGTGGGAGAGTTTGTTGTCTGAATCTAGCTCTGGCCTATGAGTTAGCACTGTCTTTCTACCTTGCACTGTCCTTGTGAAAGAGTGATTGGTTGCTGGAATATTTCATGACATTTCATATGGATCTCACTCATGCATATTCATTGTGTATAACTTGAATACTTTCTGAGGGTATTTAATGCCAATTCCCTATTTTATAATTTGCATACCCAAATTTACATGGAAATTTGGGTGCCCAATATTTTAGCATCTGGGGAATGATGCACTTTTACACAAGGATTCTTCAAAAAGTTTCCACACTTTCATATTTTCGCAGGAAATGTTTGGGGCGGGAGAAGTGGCAAGAGAGCGTGTTAGTGGGATGCTGGGAAAAATGTATCGCAAAACGGAGTGATTATGTAGAAAAGTCATGTAATTTTTCTTTTGAGATGTTTAATAAATAGTGTTTAAAAAATATAAATGTGGAAACCTTTTGTAGATCCCTCATACAAGCTTTTTCAGTTTTTGAGCTGTGATCTGAGAGGATTAGGACTTTTCTCTCCCTCCAACTGGCAAATTTTTCATTCTACATCAATCAAATCTATTTTTTAGCTTTAAATAAAGTTAATATTTTGTTCCCAATGGACATGAAAGTTATAGTTAATTGGAAACAGAACATGTCAATAGATGTTCCTCATTGGTAAAGTCCTGTTAGTGTTACATAATATTTAAGAATGAAGACTTTTTTGCAAGTATTTTGCAAGTATTTCTTAATGAAAAGGAGCCAGTGGAAAAGTGTAATTAATGCTATTGGTATTTATTGTATGGTTTATGCACTTAGATGTATTTCTGTTTTGTTTTTAATTTGCTTTGATGAAATAAAACTCACAGAACTGAAAAAACTTGGAAATACAAAAAGTACTTCCAGATTAAAACCTACCAGAGGCTCTTGTTTTAAATTCATAATCTTTCAGGAGTACATTTACTTTCAAGATCTGTGTATACTTCAAGGAGTTCTTTTGAGAAAATGTAAATTAAACCACAGTTGCACATCTGTAGTTTTGATATTAAACACATTTTCCATGGGTTTATGATAAATATATTTGCTTTCTTTCCAGTTTATCTAGTCCCTGAGATGCCAGGCTCTAGAATATTCTATAAAATGTTCTTTAATCAATATTACAAAAACAAGTGAACATAGTTCAATGTCTTCATTTTTAAACATACATTCTAAGCAATCATGTTCAAACAATATATTCCTGTTCTAGGATAACAAACATAGGACACCCTTCCTTCACTCCATAACAGAACTCTTTTCTTCAATAGAAACAATAGAGCTCATTCTCCTCCCCCCCACTTTAGGATTTTCTACTTTCTCCAGTGTAACACTCCTTTTATAACTCACAGTGTTTTAAAGGTAGATTATCCCTTTCTCTTTTCTCAGTGATATAAAGGGGTTAAATAGAAATCTTTTAAGCAATACAAATGACACTGGTTTATACCCCTTCCCCACTTCCTTAGGACTTTCCACTTTCTCATTTAATACAACTTTTTTAACACATAGGGTTTTACTCTAGAAAACTGATTCTTGCTCAAGCCTTTCCTTTTCTTCCTGTGCATTCTTGTATCACCCAGGGTCCTACTTTCAAGCTAGGTCTGCTTCCCCCTTTACATGCCATGCACCATTGAGGAGACTAGCTTCTTGTCACGACTCCCTTTAATCCTTCTCTTCTTTTCTTAGACAGGCAGCTGTGTCTCTCACATTATTGAAGGGCTGGCTCCTATTCCTTCTTCCCTTACTGCCATGCAAACAGCCTACCTCTGGGAAGCCTGACCTCTTGTCACCTCTCCCTTACTTTAACTGCACCCCATATTCCAGGGCTTCCTTTCTGTCCTGCTTCAGTGGCTCCTGAGCAGCAGCCTTTCTTCTAAAAATAAGTTTATTCTCAATTAGAGAGACACTACCAGACCAACTTCTGGGAGACCTGCAAATAAAGGTGGGCACATTCTAAGGGGGCACCAAATCACAACATATTTTAAATTAAGGCTGTGAAAAGGAGGGCCCAAAAAGTGCAGATGAGCAGGATGCCTAGTTATGAGCTCCAGCCTCTAAGATAACATTTCTGTTTACCTGCTGCTTCCTTCCTGATCCCTGATGGCAAAAAAAGAAGATGAAGATACGGGGAATTCCTATTACCCCTGGCAGTGCTTTGGTGGCAGATCAGACCATGCAAGACAGCTTCAGCATCCAGCCAGCAGGCATACCAGACAACATTTGAGCAGTGGCAGTGTTACTTGCAGACTATAGCAAGAAGGCGGATTTAGTTGAGCCCTCTTCAACGAATGACCCCATCAAGACTATAAGCACTATAAGCAGTATGGAGACCCCAGATAGGGGAGAGCAGTCTCTTTTCAGGTCTCTCCCTGGAGTCGGAGGAGCCCTACCTGTGACCTCATTTCCTTTGACTTTTTGCACCTCGAGTTTGCATACCGGTTCAGTGGGTGCATTGGGAACTGAAATGAATGCTGCAGTGCAGTGTCAAAGCAAGTTGGAAAGATCAGCCATTGTGATTTTGGAGTCCTTGTAGGATTCAATTAAGGTGTGCAGTTGTCATCATGTGACAGGGCCGAATGGTATTACCTATCACATAGCCACCCCTAGGCACCTACTGAAACCAAACATACAGGGTTAAATATACACACACTACATATTTCCTTAAAACCCTGACTAGGTCTTCCCTGCATCTCCTGGTCATTCTCCGAGTACTCCCTGGACTCCACGGGGCTCATAATCGAAAGAGAAAAACATCCAAAAACCGGCCTAAGTCGGCACTTGGATGAACATTTCTTAAAAATGTCCAAGCGCCGAAAATAAAAACAGGTTTTGGACGTATTTCTAAATGACCTAGGCCTTCATAGTGCCGCTCAACGTCCAAAGTTAAATGGGGCGGTTCGGGAGGCGTGTCGAGGGCGGGAGTTGGACGGGATGTGGGCTGGCTTAGACTTAGTCGTACAGCATTTATAACCGAAAGTTTTACAACAGAGTCTAGACGGAACTTGGACGTTGTGACTTAGACCATGTAAAGTCACAAAAACCCACCTAAACTCACCAGATAAGCACTTCAAACACATAACATAGACCCCCACACACTATCCTAGTGATCACCAGCCCCCCCCCCATAAACATTTTATTCACAACTTTTAACTTTCAGCCTCCAGACCATCATCACCTGGCCGCCTGGCATAGGAAAGCCTAGTCATCCAGCCCAGAGGTAGCTTAAGTTGTCTTGGGGGTGGGTTAGAGACCCATAGAGAAGAGGACCCATGCCCATAAGCCCCTGTAATCACTGCATTGATACTTAAACATGTGCACTCCCCTATACACCCCCAAAACCCTTTTTTACTGGCATATAAGTGGCTCCTGCAACCATAAGGGTTATTGGGGTGGTAGATAAGTGGGTCTAGAGGATTCTGGAGGTGGTTTGGGGGGCTCACCATGACCTATAAGGGAGCTGTAGTGAGGAGATGCCATGGCACCCTTTTTGTGAAGTTCATAGCAGTGCACTGTAAGGTACCCCACTATTTAGGTGGCATGTCTGGGTTTTCAATCCATCACTTTGCAGACCCCTCCCATGTCCAACAGGACTTGTTCTAGGCGTTTTGGACTTGGACGGAAAGTTGGACAGAAATGCGGCACGGTAACATTCTTTTCCTCAGAGCGATATCCATTGACCACTACCCTCTGTCGTCTTCCACTTAACCAGTTCCTGATCCATCACTTTGGTACACAGGGGAAGAGAAGACCCATCATTTTCGACCTTTTGGCCTCAGACCTGGAGGGGCCATGCATCCCTCTACCTCTGAGGTCATTTGTGATTGGCCCATTGTGCTGCAGCTGAGCCAATGTGTGCCTGTGCTGAGCTTACTGCCTACGTGATGAGCTCCATGCCTACTTGACATGCTGCTGATTCATCAGGACTCAGAGCTCAGCACTGGACCGGAAATAAGGTAGACCTTGAGTTGGAATAAGAATCCCAGTTCCATCCCTATGGGAATCCTGTTGGCCTTGGAGGGGTCCCCCATGGGAGTTCCGTTGACCTAGGGGGGATCCCGGAATCCCCGTTCCCATGCAGACCTCTAGTTCAGGGGATCATATGGTGGCAGGAGGGAGTGAGCATCCTTCCTGTCTTTTTTTTCTTGGGAGGCAGGGAGAGGTTTGGGGAAGGTTCAGGGGAGGGCCTCCGAGGGCAGGAGAGAGTGGGCATCCCTCCTGCCAATTTTCTCTTGTGGTGGGGATGGCATGGCAGGAGGGGAAGTGGGCATCCCTCCTGTCAATTTTCTCGTGGGGGACAGATTCCCAGTGTCATATTCGTTGGGGGTTGTTGTGGAGGGCCATCATCTGTGGTGGGGGGGGACTTTTTTTCTTCTTTTTTTTATGGGACAGATATTTTGTGTGTGTAACACATGAAAAATACCTGTGCTACTGAAAAATAACAGGCAGACCTGTCAGTAACACAGTTGTCATTTTTTTCCAATAGCTAAAACCCCTGGGTTTTGGGTTGTTGTTTTTTGGTTTTTGGGGGTTTTTTTTGCGATGTTAGTGCGTCAATTGCTTGGCTACTTTGCATGAGGTTTTAGCTAATTTGCTTGGCTGGATGGAAAAATGGGCGATCAAAGGAAAAAACACGTGGTGAGCTGTTTTGCGCATCGGGTGGATCGGTAGCATGAAAGTAGGAAAGGATTAGGACTTTTATTCCACCTTTCTGTAGTTTTGCAACCACATTCAAAGCGGTTTACATGCTAGTACTTCAAACATTTTCTCTACCTGTCCTGGTGGGCTCATAAAATCTTTCTAATATACCTGGGGCAGTGGAGGATTAAGTGACTTGCCCAAGGTCATGTTGCTACTATTTGGTTTTCTGCTAGTACTTGTGACCTGGATTGGCAACTGTTATAAACAAGATACTAGGCTAGATGGACCACTGGTCTTACCCAGTATGGTTCTTATTTATTTTTATTTTTTTAAATTTATTCAATTTCCCAAAACTTACAAGTAAAACTACTTGCTTAAGAAATACAGAAATCATAAAACCATCAATCAAAAAAGTAAGACATTATGTTGCAGAAACATTGTTAAGCAAGGGGATGGGGGGTTAGGTTCTTCCTTATACCTCAACAAATACCACAACGGGGGGGAAATACAGAAAGAAAAATAAAGGAGAATTTTAACAAAATCAAGTCAATATAGAAATTGGCTTAGACGGCTTCCCTCACTCTATATTAACATGAGCTTCTGACCGTTACTCCGGTTAACTGCTTGAGGTCCAGAAAGGTTCTTACATGTTCAGGAAGGAAGAAAGCGTATTTCAAGTCTAGATACTTAACAATGCACTTGCAAGGATAAGCCAGGAGAAAAGTAGCTCCCAACTTCTTCGTTTTTCTCTCATGGCTAGGAAATTCCTACGCAGTATGGTTCTTCTAATGTTCTTATCCCAGCAAGTTATGAACCTTTCTGACTTTCTAAAAAAGTTTCTTGGAAATTTTAACTGAACATACAGCCCTTGTTGTCACTTTTGCTCTAGTCTAGAGCTTGATAGGGATAATAATTAGAGAATGACACGGGAAAAAAAATCTGTCCCCATCACTGCCCCACCATCCCCTTAACCGCCCCGTCCCCCTATCCCCTTCACCGCCCCGTCCCCGAACCCACCGTCCCCTTCACCGCCCCGTGCCCGTCCCCGCAGTTCCCTTCACCTCCCTGTACCCACAGCCTCTACCCTTCCCTCTCGCCACCTCACCGCCCTTCAGCGGCCTGAGAATCTCCCTCCCTCCCCCTTATCTTCGCGGCGTAAAAAAATTTAAGGGAGGGAAGGCACGCGGTCATTGATCGTGCGCGCGGCCCCTTCCCTACCTCCAGCTAAATCTATCTCCCTCCCTCCCCCTTACTTTCGCGGCGCTTTAGAAAAGAAACTGATGCCAGCGAAGCCTGCCTGTGCTGCCCTGCAGTTGCGTGTGTGTGGGCAGAAGCTTCTCTTCTGACAATTGTCATTTTATAAACACAAATAAAACAGAGCAAGGTTCAAGAAAACCCATCTCCCCTCCCTTTCACAAATATCCCCTTCACTACTGTGAAAACTGAACAAACCAAATTACTACAGAATGCTACATAGAAAAATCAAGCTAACAGAATACTTTAGTCACACATGGCAAGAATAATGTTAGAGGAGTGCAACTAGGGCAGCTGCCCCCTGATCAGAGAGAGAGCCTTAAGCTAGCTGGAAGCTAAAGAAGCATAGCCTGGACTTTGCAGTCCCCAGTTATGTCTAATACCAGCTCTAGCAGGATACATATTTCAAATCTGAAATATTCTAATCACAAAATATAAAATAAATTTATTTTTTTTTCTTTTTGTTATCTGGTAATTTTATTCTTCAAATCACATTGGTCTCAGGTTTTAGGTTCCTTCTGTCTTCATCATGGCATAGCTGGCTCCTGAAGGTAAAATAGGCGCAAGAGGAGCTGGGGAGGGGCCTAAGACAACTGGGCCGATTCCGGTTGGCCCAGGCGCCTCAAGCCCCACCTGTGGGCGGGGTTTGAGCCGCCTGGGCCAATCAGGTCCTAAGGCCAGCCATTCCCGAGATGGCTGGCCTGTCGGACGGATGGGCTTGGCACCCATCCGTCCGACCAACAAGTTGGGTGGGGGAGGGGGAGTCGGCGGGTTGGCGGTGGGGGTCGTTGGTCACCGGGGGGGCCGATCGGGGGCTCGGGGGGGCGGTCATGAGGGGGATTGCGTCAAGGGCAGGAGGGCCTAGGATCCCTCCTACCCGTATTTTAGTGGGGGGTGGGGGTTAGAGGGTGTCGCCGGGCCAGGAGGGCTTGGGCTCCTTCCTGGCTGGATCATGTGGGGGAGGAGGGGGGTTAGAGATTGCCAGGCCAGGAGGGCTTGGGCTCCCTTCTGGCCCCATTGGACTCGGGGGGGGGGGGATCACGGGGCAAGAGGGTTTGGGCTCTTTCTTGTCCTGATGTCAGCGGGGGGGGGGGGGTCGTGGTTCGCCGGGGCAGGAGGGTTTGGGCTCCCTCTTGCCGTGATCGTGTCGCAGGATTCGGGGGTGCCGCAGAGCAGGAGGGCTTGGGCTCCCTCTTGCCCCGATGTCAGCATGGGGGGGGGGGGGGCATGGTTCACCAGGGCAGGAGGGCTTGGGCTCCCTCCTGCCCCGATAGTGTGTGTGTGGAGGGAGGCGATGTATCGCAGCAGGAGAGATTGGCCATCTCCCCTGCCACGATGCAATCACTCCTCTATCCGAACTGCCACAACCCGCGGCAGGAGAGATTGGTCATCTCTCCTGCCGCGGGTCGCAGCAGTTCGGGTAGAGGGGTGATCTCATCGTGGTAGGGGAGATTAGGCATTTCTCCTGCCGCAATGGTTGCGGTGGGGGGGTGGGTAGGTTGCCGGGCCACTGAACTGATCGCGCCAGCCACCATCAGCTCAGCGGCCCCTTTTTCGGCATTTATACCTGTTTTGACTTGGTCTAAGTCAAAACATATAAGTGCCGACTAGGCAACCTGTCAAAATCTTTGGTTATACGTGTTGTATGCCTAGGTGTAGGTCAGCCCACCGCCCGCCCTTTCCCCTCCTCTAAAAATGCCTCTTTTCTCTCTGTGCGTTTAGAGGCAGGGGAAAGGCATAAGCTTTTTGATTGTACAAGTACCCATTTAGGCCACTTTTTAGACTTTTTTATTTATTTATTATGAGCCCCATAGTTAATATATAAAATTAGGCTGCATGCTAATTACACTTCTTCACGGGGGTTAGGGGCAGAGCCGGACCGCGAAGTCTGAAAAATCACGAATAACTTTGTGCAGGCTCTGACCCATCGCCGGACCTGACCTGGTGGTCTCCGCCTTCGATCGCTTCCTTCTGTGCGTGTTGCGTGTTTGCAGGGGACAGTGCAGGTGCTTCGGTCTCCTCTTTCCCCACTTCGGTGTCGGGCTGGGTAGAGTGAAAATCGTTCTTCTCTGGGCTGGGCAGCCTGTGCCGGCCTTACCTGGTGGTCTAGCGGGCTTTCGGGGCAGGAGTGATCTTCCTACACTTCTGCCCCTGTCTCGAGACTACGGGAGCCGTAGGAAGATCGCTCCTGCCCCGAAAGCCCGCTAGACCACCAGGTAAGGCCAGTATGCTAGCGGGAAGGCGGGAGGGAGGTGGGGAAGATCCGAAACGAACCTTTTTTTTTTTTTTTCCCCTTAAAAAAATTGCGAATAACCGAATATGCGGATGCTGAAACCGCGGATTCGGAGGGGGAAGTGTACATGTAACATTACGATTAACGCATTACTGTATTCACTAATCATGATTTTAAAAATTAATTGTAATTAATTAATCAGAGCATTCTCCTGCTCTCATGTCAGTCATATCGTTTCTTCCACACTCCACAATAGCACTTAATTGCTGTGACTCTGGCCTCAGCTTTCCAAGTGCAATGTCATCTACAAGTAGTGGTGTAGAAATGAAGGCAGGGGGGTGGACTGCCCTGGGCCCATCGTGATGGAAGTGCTAGCACCTATCCTACTCTCTGCGCCCCCCTCCTCCCTTCGTACCTGTTTAACTTTTCGAAGATGCAAGCATCATTTCCAATCTGCTGCCAGCGTCGGCTTCTGCTCTCACTCTGAAGTCACTTCTTGGCAGGAAGTGACATAGGAGGGAGAGCCAAGGCCAGCGTGGGCAGCAAATTGGAGATGCTGCCTGTGCCAGTGAAGAGTTTAAGAGGTATGGGGAGCAAGGGAAGGTGTGTGCATGCCGGGAAGAGGGGGGAGGATGGGGGAGGAGCATGGAGGAGAAGAGGATGGGGGGGAGCGCCACTGTCTACAAGAGCCTCTGGGATTATTTTCCCAGAGGTTGCCAGAGAGTTAACGGGCTGCTATTGGGGAGGCTGCTGGGACCACCAACACCACTCTGCCTGCCCCTCATGAGCATATGTTTATTTGCCTTTGCCTACCTCTAAGGAGCATTTCTGCCACCAAAGCTGCTGCCTCCCATGCTGCTGTGCCTTTGACAGCCACTGTTTGCTGCCGGTTCCACCAATGAGTAATCCAGAGCATAGCAGCAGATGGGTCCGGGTAGGCCAAAGAGACCCCTCCCCTCCCCTTTCACTCGGGCCCACCTTGAAATGATGCACTCTGGCCACCCAAATTCCAGCATCCTTCCTGTCTTCTCTTCCTTCCCCCTATGGATCCAGCACATCTCTCTATTCCCTCTGCTCCCAACTTCGTCCCACAGATTCAGCATATCTGCATCTTCTTCCCTGTTTATGTGAGGTAAGTCCCCAGAGCGAATTGTTGTAAGATGGCCCAATAATGTAAGGTAGAAGTGCTGGACTCATTCAAGGAAGGAGACTGAGGGAAGGGAGAAAGATGCTGGACTTATTGGGGGAGGCACTGAAGGGAAGGGAGAGAAGTGGTGAACCTGTGGGAGGGGAGAACTGCTTGGTGTCCTTCAGTTATGTGATTAATCATGTACGGTAAATAAACATTTTAATCAAAATGCTACCCTAATTAAAATAGGGATCATTTTGTAATCTGAAAACCTGTTTCTAGCATAATCATGGTAAAATACTGCAACATCTTAATAATTTTTTTACAAAATTACTTTTAATTACCCAAGCAATAGTTAGGACTCCTTTACTAAGCCACGGTAGAGGTTTCTACTACAGAGCAGAGCACTAAATGCTCTGATGCTGTTCTGACACACATAGGAATTCTAGGTGCAGAGTTAGAAAATTTAGCTCTCTGGGCCATAGTAGGAACCTGTACTGCAGTTTAGTAAAAAGGGAGAGTATTTAAAATTTTTAAAAAAGCAAATAAAGAAAAGCGTTTGCAAAATGTAAAGAAGGCATTGTTAATTCTTGATGCACAGATAACTAACAGCTTATTCAAGACAGTGGGGGAAAGTTTAAACATAATCATAGTAACTATAAACTTGGCAAGTTATGCAAGTGATCTCATATGTACTTGTGTACATCGTAGTAAAGCAAATAATTTAAAAAAACTCAGAAATAATCCTGCATTTAATAAACTATTCTTTTGACTTGAATGGAGGCTACATTTACAAAGCAAATTATCGCTTGAAAGAGGGTGGCATATTTGTCAGAATGATCAACTTGTTCAGCTGTCGCCTGTTATTTTGTGAAGAATAGCTGCTGTCAGGGAAGGGAATATGAAGTTCTTTTCATTATGTTGAACAGAGATGAATGAAAAATATAATAAACAGTCTTTTGTCTTAACCCATATTTTTCTTTCCAGATCAGTGATACTGATATGAAGATAATATTTAAAAATAACACTAAAGTACTGAATAGCAAGTGAACAGTAATAGATTACTTATGCCATGAGGTTAATGTAAATATTGTGCACCATACACCATGCATGCCTCAAGCTAGATATGCAGAATAATTTTCTTGAATGCCCCAACATCAAGAACAAGATAGAGGATTTTTTTATTTGTTAAGATTTATTTACCACCTTTTTGAAGGAATTTACTCAAGGCGGTGTACAGCAAGAATAAGTCAAACATAAATAATAGATAATTACAACAGGAAAAATATTCAAATTACAATAAGGCATAGTATGCTACATTACAATGTCGACACAATACATGGTAAAAATTTTAAGACAGCATAGGGTGTAGGCAAGGATGGAGCATATAGATAAGATAGAGTAAGAGTAAGAAAATAAGGAGACTAATTTAAAGAAGTATCACATGAGGCCAGAATGGTGCTTGGGAAATCTCAGCTAGGGTAGGAGTGGATAAGCTGGTGCCACTCCTGTGTGTGTATGTGAGTGTGTCTAGCAAGTTAGTTACTTCTTCCAAGAAAGACCTGATTAAAGAGCCAAGCTATCACCTGTTCTTTCACCAAGAACTGAGTGTGCCATCTCAAACTATGGGCAGGTAGCTAAATTATTGCACTTCATTTAAATATACTCAAAACATTTATGCAGCCATAATTCATTAGGTTTAATGAGGAAATCAGGGCAAACAAAAGTAGAAATCTTGCACTTGTTTGGCTAATAAACACGTTTGTTTTTATAGGGAAATAATAAGAATATAATAAGAATTTTTAAAACATCTCAATTATGTTGAAATAAGAAAAGGGAAATTGTACATACATACTGTGGCAGGAGTCAACAGCAAAAGCTAGAATTTGGTTCATGAAACATGCGAGTTGTCAGAAGGTAAAACCAAGTTTATGTGCATTGTGCAATAACTTTCTTGATAGACTGAGGGGGTTCTATAAGGGATTTTTTTTTATAAAGCCTTTTCTTCAAGCAGAAAAGGTGTTCATAAAATTGTGTGACTACGTATATACATAAAAAGTATACACGTGTAGATTATGCTCTAATCTAATCTTTGATTTTATATACCGATTCATCCCTACAAGAGAGTTCGACTCGGTTAACAAGATATTAATAAATTGTCAAGAGATTAGAACAGAAACTATGGGCTCCTTTTACAAAGGTGCACTAGGGCCTTAACGCACGGAATAGCGTGCGATAAATTGCCGCATGCGCTAGCCGCTACTTCCTCCTTTTGAGCAGGCGGTAGATTTTCGGCTAGCGCTAATCCGGTGCATGCGTTAAAAACGCTAGCGCATCTTTGTAAAAGGAGCCCTATATTTTTTAGGCAAATTTTTTTTTATCTTTTATGGTTGATTGTTTGAAAAAGAGGAATCATTAGTAAATTTCTGAAATAGATTTGTCTTCAATACTTTATAAAAAGTTGGTAGATGAGAGAGAACTCTAATTATACAAGGAAGGTCATTCCAAACTTTTGCGAATAAAAAAGAAAATTGGCCATAGTTTTTATTCCTTTAACAGTGAAGTTTATATTTCTGAGAGCTCCTAGAATTAGAGACTTGTTGTGAATTGAATGAAATAGGGACCAAAGAAGAAAGAACACCATATAGGATTGTGAAAATTACAGTTGCACACTTAAATTGGATGCTCCAGTAGACAGGAAGCCAGTGAAGATAACTCAGTAAAGGTGTGACCTGGTCATATTTATGTTTACCGTATATCAATTTAGCCACTGTATTCTGGATAAGTTGTAACATCCTCAGATTACATTTACTTAAACAAGCATAAAGCGAGTTGCCATAGTCCAACTGAGTTAAAATTATGGCCTGAACCAAAACTGCAAAATGTTGCTGGAAAAAAAAAGATGACGTACTCTTCTAAGTATCTTTAAACTGAAATGCATTTTTTTTTATAACATGATTAACTTGATTAGATAATGAGAGTAAAGAATCCAGAATAAAACCCAGAATCTTAGATGAAAAATCAATTTTCAATGAGTCTCCAGAGGTTAACAAAATAGAGCTGTTTTATTGCCCTAAGATACTGGTTTTTTGGAAATCGATTTGGGGACATATTACTAATATTTTAGAATCTGAGATTCCTTTAACTTGTGAAGTAATAATCTGTGGTACTATTTTGTATATCAAAGACCCCCTAGATAAATATAAAAGAAGTCTCTTATTAATTATGACAAGTACAGCTATACAATTGATTATACGTAACTGGAAAAACTGGGATCGTCTCAATTTTACATTCTGGTGGGCAAGTTTATGTCAAATATATAAATATGAAAAAATGAGAGCTGATCAGTTAGGAATTTTAAAAACTTTAATCTAATATGGGGTCCATTGACCTCTTTTGTAGATTTAATACAATTATACATTAGAAGAATTGCACATTCAGGGAGGGAAGGAGGGGGGAGGAATATATAGGTTATAATCAAATATTATTATGGATGGGGGCAGGGTGGTTTATAAGTTTAAAATATGTCTAAGTGGATAAATGTGTAATTTTATGTTTAAAATATGTAGTGAATTACGGAATTATGATAGATCTATAGATTCTTGAATGATAAAGAATAATTTGGGTGGGAGGGTTATTGGTCTGTAAGAATATTGTAATATTTTAAGTGATGTCTGTAGTGTAAATGTTTTATTTATTGTTCTTCACTTATTGAAATTATTTTAAAATGAATAAAGATTGTTAAACAAAATAGAGCTGGGCAACTGCTCAATTTTTGGCCCAAACCATAATAATTTTGTCTTAATAGTATTTCATGCACACTGAAGATGCCCAATCTTGAATTCTTAAAGATGCAGGAATTAATGTCTGATTTCAAACTATTCAGTGAAGGATCTACTTCCAACAAAATAAAAATATCATTGCATAATTAGAAATTGTTTCGATTGGAAATAGGTTAAAAGATTTCAAAGTAGTCACATAAATATTAAACAAAATAGGGACAGTGGAGAGCCCTGCAGTACCCTACAAGCAGAGGTCCAGATAGATGAAAACATGCCCTCATTATGGACTCGATATGATCTTAACATCAGAAATCCTTTAAACCAGTCTGATACCTTTCCGTTAAGACCAATATTAGCTAACCATTGAATCAAGGTATTATGGTTGACGACATGAAAAGCCGCTGATAAGTCAAATTGTAGCAAAATTACATATCAACCCTGAGATAGAAGGCCCTGAACTTTCGATACCAATGAAATCAGTAGTGTTTCCGTACTATAGTTTGTATGAAACCCATGCTGTCTTTATGGAGATGTTCCCAGGGGTGGAGTATGGGTGGAGCAGATGCAGAGTTGCAACTATACATGGATTTTTATTAAAATATCCACCATGACCAAAAAACAATAAAATAGAAAATCACCCGTAAGCCCCTCAAATCCAAGCTTCAAATAAGGAATCCTCATTTGTCTAATTGTGAGAGCAGTATGACATGAAAGCTAAGCAGTGCCCTCCTAGTGTGTATGTAAATACTAATTTTACCCTTAACTAGTATAAAAAAGCACTACAGAAATGCTTGATTTTATAACCAAAACAAAAAAGATGCATATTTTAGGCCTGTTTTATGATAACAACACGGGCACTGCTGTGCCTTTATAAAACAGGCTATCAGATCCAGCCCTCCAATGCCAATCTCAAATTTACACTCTCCAAAGAAGGAGTAAATGTGTGCATAAACTCTACGTTTATTTGTATATTTTATCATTATAGTAGAGAAAAGGACAGCATCAACACTCAAGAAAGAATGGAGCAAACAGTAAAGATTTCAGAGGGAGGAGAAGGGATTATAGAGGCTGGGCTTTTGTTTTGGATAGACAGACTGGATAAGTGGTATGGACATTTTCTGTACAGTATTTCTATTTTAAGTGAAGGAGGTTTACTATACTATATGACTGAAAGGCCCTAGTCCCTTTTTCCTGTCATACACAGTGATGTACTAAGGCTTTATCTAATATACTGGAATGATATATGGTGCCTACAAAAACACTCCTTGATTTTAAATGGTTACAAAATCAAAACTTATTGGAACATGTTTATAAATAAGATGACAGCAAATATAGGTCCCAAAAAGCACGGTTAGCAAGATCTTACACAATCTCTTGCACTTTCACCCATATAAGTTGCAATTGGTGCAGAAGTTACAACCTTCAGAAAATACAACATGACAAAATGACCAGGTGTTCCTCAAGTGGTCCCCCGAGATCACCAGACATTACTGTTTGTGCCTTTTTCCTTTGGGGGTATGTGAAAGACAGAGTTGTATGTACCTCTACTACCTGCAACTATCTGCAGGAACGCATCACTGAAACTATATACGTGATCACACCGGATATGCTTACCGAGTAACAGGTGGGGCGCACATCAAGTATATATAATGAACAGATACCATATGAAACTTTGAGTTGATGAAACTGTAGCTTCAGAGGTGAAAGAATTTGCCAATAAATTTTGGTTTTGTAACCATTTAAAATCAAGGAGTGTTTTTGTGGGCACTCTGTATAATGAATAAATTAGGAAGTACTGTTTCATTGCTAAGATTTTTATATGTTCTATGAACTTTCAAAAATGTGAATGGCTTTTTAAATAGCTGCTTAACAATAGCTCTTTTTAATAATTTACAGTTTGTGCATCTCAGTATTTTATAAAACATTAAAAGGAGGAACAGATTATTTTATAGTAATGGTGAATAAATGCATGATTTCTCTAATAAATATATGCTCAGTATGATTGTCCCCCAAAAATGTTTAAATTCTTCCTACTGAATGTTTTATTCTTCACTTAGCTCTATTTTGCTTTTGACTTGAGTTTTATGACTGTTGTGTCAGTTCACTGTTGCAAATAAATTAATAGAACAGGTTGTTTTACCACATCTCAATTACTAAATTTCTATTATAGGTTTATTGCCAAAATAAGAAGACAAAAAACCCTCAGAACAAATAGTCATGCTTGTTTATTGCTCATGAATTGTTCTGTCTGAAAAGAAACTGTTTTGTATAATACAATTCTTAGGCACACCTGCTGTTTTTCCATGACACAGTATGAAATCATTACTCAAGTTATTGTAGGGCATGCACTAATGTCAATCGGAGCAAAAACAAGCTAATAGCTAAGAACATTGCAACAAAATTTCAAGATTTTGCAACAGAAATGTGCTTGTATGACATGACGGAATGGCATAGTGCTGTGGGATCATAATGAAGATTAGTGTATGAGCTTCTTTTAAATTGCTGAATGAGTTTGGTATTAAAGGCGGTATACCAAGTAAAATAAACTGTAACAGTCAAATAACATTTTAAGCTGTCATATCATAAATTATAGCCACACTAAATGATATTCATATACTCATGCTATCAGAAATCAAGTGCTACACTTATTTCAATTGTGAAAACGGCAAAGACCTCAGTGTTTCCCAGGATAAAACCTGTGAAACAAACTATGCCAACAATAATATTGACATAGAGAAAAACATCCTTGGTCTTATATTTTACCGTTACACTGAACTCTTATTTTCAGCTTTTTAACGTTTTATTAGCTTTTATACTCTTTACTAACTTTTATATTTTTATACTTTTATAGAAAAGTGAGCACTTATCTTGTTGCCTTCTGATAGCTCAAAATTACCGCAGCTGCAGTTTTAGCGGTATCCATATGCCGCTTTTAAACAATTTCGAATTTGATCAATTCAGAAATATCCCAACAGGCTCTGTTTTGCCCTACGGCTGCATCAGGGGATTATTTTTCAATATGAGCTACTGCTTCAATGATTTTCTCCCAGCGAGAAATGTCATTGCAGAATATATTAGTACTTTTAGTTTTTGGTCCTGTATTTGCATAGGGGTTATCTGTGTTCTGGTAGGAATGAATGTTGAGAAGCATACAGTGTGCTTTGTGTAGTTTAATTTTGTGGTTAACCATTATGTGTTGTTAATAAGATTATATTGTGTGTATATATGAAAAATGAATGGAAAAAATAGTGTTATAATTAGTACTATTATGGGGGCGGAGATGGCCTGGCCCACGACTTAGCCCAGTGTTCTTCAACCGCCGGTACACAAAATAATTTTTTTTATTTCCGCCGGTCCATAGGTGTAAAAAGTTTGAAGAACACTTGTCTAGATAAGTGCCACTCAGTATCAGTGGTTAGGTAAAAAGCCATTTAACCAGGCAAGAGGTTTCTGATGAGCTGCAAGGTGCCTGTTGATATAGGCAGCAGTTGGGCCTTTAAGAGAGAAAGTATTCCGCTTTTCCTGCTTTATTGCATTTGTTAGTGACAGAGGGCAATGTGCAGCTTGATAGATATCAAAATATGGTGGTTGGATGAGAAAACATAACTTTGGTATCCAGTGATCATGATCACTGGCAGCATTCTTTAGACTTGTAGTGAGCAGTGGCATACCAAGGGTGGGGGGCGGGGGGGGGGGCGGTCTGCCCCGGGTGCAAGCCCTGAAGGGATGCTTCCGGCCTGAGGTCATTGGCGTCCGGTCCCCTCCCCCCGACATCCGGTTCTTCCCCTCTAGCCCCCCACACCATTTAGAGTAGCGAAGCAGCCTGCAGCAAGATCGCGATGCCAGCGATCTTGCGCTGCTTCGTGCTGTTTCCTCCGCTGCGGTCCTGCCCCCCTCCTCTGACGTCAGAGGAGGGGGTGGGTCCGCGGCGGAGGAAACAGCACGAAGCAGTGCAAAATCGCGATCTTGCTGCAGGCTGCTTCGCTACTCTAAATGGTGCGGGGAGGCCAGGGGGATGAGCGGTCCTTCGGGGTGGGGGGGTGAGCGGTCCTTTGGGGTGGGGCAGGCAGGCCTTCAGGGGGAGATGCAGGCCTTAAAGGGGGGGGGACAAGCCTTCATGGGGGGAGACAAGCCTTCATGGGGGGAGACAGGCTTTCGGGGGGGGGGGGACAGGCAGGCAGGCCTTCAAGGGGGGGGGACAGGCCTTCAAGGGGGGTGCAGGCCTTCAAAGGGGGGTGCAGGCCTTCAAAAGGGGGACAGGCCTTCATGTGGGGGGACAGACCTTCAAGGGGGGACAGGCCTTCATGTGGGGGGACAGACCTTCAAGGGGGGACAGGCCTTCATGTGGGAGGACAGACCTTCAAGGGGGGACAGGCCTTCAAGGGGAGGGACAGGCAGGCAGGCCTTCAAGGGGGGGATAGGCCTACAAGGGGGTGGGATAGGCCTACAAGGGGGGGACAGGCCTTCAAGGGGGGTGCAGGCCTTCAAGGGGGGGACAGGCCTTCAGGGGTGGGAAGCAGACCTTTAAGGGAGGACAGGCCTTTAGGGGGGGACCCTGGTGTAGAAGTACACGGAGGGAAGGGGGTGTTCAAAGAGACGTGCATATGCCAGACTTTGGGGGGGGAAGAAATAATGGGTCTGAAAATAGAGGAGAGGAAGAGAGATGATGGACCATGGAATTTAGGGAGGGAAGGAACAGAAAGGGAGAGAAATTGGACACAAGGGATGGTGTGGAGGAGGGATAGAGATACTGGATAGGAGGGTAATTGGGAAAAGAAAGAGAGAGATGGTGGACCCTGGGGTGGTGGGGAAGGAGGGAGAGATGCTGGATGAAAGGGTAGTTAAGAAAAGGTGGATCTGTGGAGGGAGATGAAAAAAAGGAAAGATGCCAGACTTCCTGGGGAGGGAAGGGAAATGGAAGGGGAGGACAGAGATGGCAGATGGATGGTTAACATGCAGAAAGAAGAAAGAAGGAGACCCTGGCAAGCAAGTTATCAGAAGAAAACCAGAGCCTTGGACCAACAAGATTTGAAAAATAACCAGACAACAAAAGGTAGAAAAATTAATTTTATTTTCTGTTTTGTGATTACAATATGTCAGATTTGAAATGTGTATCCTGCCAGAGCTGGTGTTAGACCGCAAACGTGAGCTAGGATTTAACAGAGAGAGGAAAAGTCCTTTTTGTTTCTTTATTTTATTTACACCACAGCGCCAGTGTGGGAAGGAGAAGCCAAAGGAGGTGAAAAAGCTATAAAACCCACCAGGATTTTTGAAAAAATCACCCAACTGGGCAGGAAAATCGAATCGAAAAACCAATTAAATAGGCTAAATCAAATTTTTTTTCCCTGAATCGGGCAGTTTGCGCTACTGTCTCAGACTTTAGGACCTGGGATTGGGGAGAGATGGCATCCTCAGTACTTTATAATGCAAGTGAAATGAGGATTTGGTCAGACTTTTGAAGGGTCTGCAGAAGAAAAATATTATATAGGCCGGGGACATGAGACAGCAGGAAATGGGAACTTTTCTTCCTTCTATTTTTGTGAATGGCAAGGCTGAGGATGTCAGAGAGTTCAGTTAAAATATATGCTTTATAAGAAAATATAATAATGTGTTTTATAATGTTTATAAGCATTGCTGGCCTATCCAGTAAGGTGTTCCTAGTGGTGGTGGTGGCAGTGTGTCAATGTGTTGAGAGGAAGAGGTGGTCTGGGAAATTCTCCTGAGCAAACTCCGGGCCCATTTCCACCCCCCAGTTAGTCCACTCCACTCAACTGGTTCACACACTGAGTGGGTCTTTGGGTATTGTGCCTAGGTAGTTGTTGGGATCTCTTCCAGTGGTTTGTCAGTATCTCCTTGTGGCCAAGGAAGGAAACTTTGTTAACCTTAGCATTGATCTTTTGTAACAGTGCTGCTTGTGTGGCATTAGGCTATGTAGTGATCGAAAGAAAAAAACAGACCTTTGCACATTTTTGCACTATAGGTGGGTGTATGAGGAGATTCACATTTCCTGCACAGCTAAGTCGGTGGGAAGTTCCCTTGTGCTGTATTTGACATCTACAAGGTCTCTGTTTGGAAGGAAAGATCTAAGCTTAAAAATGAAGTGGCCAGAAGTTATGGTAAAAGCAGATAGCTTAGCTGGTTTTAAGAAAGATTTGGACAAATTCCTGGAAGAAAAGTCCATAGTCTGTTATTAAGACATAGAGGAAGTGTCTGCTTGCCCTGGATCGGTAGCATGGAATGTTGCTACTCTTTGGGTTTTGACCAGGTACTAGTGACCTGGATTGGCTACCATGAGAATGGGCTACTGAGCATGATGGACCATTGGTCTGACCCAGTTAGGCTATTCTTATGTTATGTTCTCATCTGTAGGGGCCTTTGTTTTCACTTCTTATTTTAATGTATTTTTTTTCTGGGAACTTATCAGTGTTTTTTTTATAGTGGGAACAAAAAATGGAAGAGAATTAATGTGTGTGGAATGGGGGGGTAACTAATTTCTTCAGCTAAATAATTCAATCCACCTCAACCAGACATAGGAAAACTCGCACACCATTCACACACCCTCCAACCAAAAATGTCAAAAGAAAAAAAACTGTTTGACAACCTCCTAGCCATTCGAGCTGCAACACTCGACCCCCAACTCTACAACCTATTGACCTCGACCACAGACTACAAAACCTTCAAAAAAGAAATAAAAACCCTTCTATTCAAAAAACATATAAAACCGAACTAACACAATCAGAACTGTCCCAAGCATCACCTGCAACTACTCCATATGTACTTTTGATGTCATGACAATTCAGACATAATTTATGTTATGTTATGTTTGGAATAATGGTTACATTTATGAGGTTCAGTAAAAGAAAATTTTCACTCCCTGTTTCTATTCTGGCCATTTATACCGTTTCATGGTTATTACAAAAAATATTTTTTACATGGGGGCGGGGGGGGGGGGGGTGTCAAAAAATGATGCGCCCCGGGTGCCACATACCCTAGGTACGCCACTGGTAGTGAGTCCTAACATTTCATCTGGGATGGCTACATTTTCAAGCACATCATTTATGATGGGAGTGTCTCAATAAACCTCCGGTTATTGCCCTTGCATTAGGAGCAGAAATAGTAAAACATGCATATTCCTTTCGGTTTCTTCCCCAAGATAGTGCTACCTCATCTCTGGACAGAGCCCATTATTGAGGAAAGCATTTCCCCCTTGGCCATCATTTAAAGTATAAGATTTCCAGTGCAAAAAGCACATGAATCCTGAACCTGTGGGTAATGCATCTTTTTCTAGTTGTACTTTAAAGTTTAAACACTAAGTAGAGACTTTCCTCAACTGCAAATATGTGTTTGTACAGAATCATTCTTAGAGGGGATGAGTATGTCATAATTATTGCTTTAATAATCAAAATCTTGGCTGAAGGCTCTTTGAACCTGGGTTCTGATTCTTTTAAGTACCCAATATTGCCTCTGCATGTTACTCGTAGGTGCATCCATCACCTCTCCTGTTCCCTCCTCACACTTTGCTTTCCAAATCCAACTGATTGCAGAAGAGTGGAATGAGTGGCATGGCAGACTTAAGTGTTTCTCCATTTTGCTTGTTGCCAGAATCTCTTTCAACATGCAGTAGAAATTTAAAGAGCTCAAGGCAGGTAGAATAGCTGATCTAGGCAATGAGCCATATGAGTAGAAGAGGCACTAGTAAAATGAAGAGCAAGTTAGAGAAGCACTAGGCCTGCTGCACTACTAGCTGCTCTACTGGTATCAGTTAGGATTGCATGTCCTGGAGGAAGACAGGGGGCTTAAGTGATACATAGTTATAGGGGACATAAATGTAAAGATTGGCCTCTGACCACTGCCTTTTGGACTTCAACAAACTGATTTTCTGATGGCATCTGCTTTCTATCACCTTCTTTGAATATAGGAGACCAAAAGGTACATGACCTCTCTTTTTTCAGTTTTCTACTGAGCAGTTGACAACATCATACATGAGATTTTGGAGAAATGAGACATTTTTTCTATAAGTGCTACAAAAGAAATTCTTCAATCTGCTTGGCATGGCTTGGCTACTGTGAAAGAAAGACCTGTTATATCCATGCCTCCCATTTCATTTGTTTTATTTAAAGGTACCAAAAGTGAAAATGTTCTCATTTGTCACTGTTTACCATTTTTTTTTTTTTAGAGAAGAATTGCAGAAAGAAGTACGCCTACTGAAACGTGAATTACTAGCAGCAAAACATAAAAAAGAAGAAAATGACACAAAAATTGAAAAGAGAATTGAAGGTAAGATTTCATCATGGCAGAAGCAGGTGATAACTGTGTATTTCTTCAAAATATGGCAGGTTCTGGTAACTTTGGGGTATTTGACCATTTAAATTATGTCCATGGTTGTTTTAATGCAGTGTTTCACAAGTTGGTCCTGGAGTAACCCCCTTGCCAGTCAAGTTTTCAGGATATCCACAATGAATATACATGAAAAAGATGTGCATACAATGGAGGCAGAGTATGCAAATCAGTCTCACTGGGAAACACTGGTTTAATGTAACTTTTAGGAGACAACTAACTGCATGACATACAGAATATTATAATAATAATAATAATAATAATATTTTATTTTGTATACCGCCATACCCAGGGAGTTCAAGGCGGTTCACAACAGATAGATGAATTACATACAGTGCGATTCGAAAAAAGAAGAACATAACAAGGCAATCGTAGGGTCAAACTCGTTTACATAATCGATTTAGGAGGGGGTAGGGCTAAATACGGGATACATACAGTGTGTGCTGCAGTAGGATACAATAGAGTTTAAGAGAGGAAATTAGATAAGAGCATATTAGATGGAAAAAGGGGGGGGCAACAAACTTGGAAGGGGGGGTGGGAAAGTAAGGGGGGGGAGAGGGGAGAGGAGGGTTTAGATGGGGGAAGGGGGGGCTAATTATAGGTTATGTGATCAAAGAAGTAAATGAATTTCAAGAAGATGAGACATTCTAAATAGCTTCTGTTCTCTGTCACATGGATATCTCACGCTCACAATGTTACTTATCACCTATTTTAGCCCCCTTAAGAGGATCTTGGGAGACTGGGCATCAAAATGGCAGATGACGTTTAATGTGAGCAAGTGCAAAGCAATGCTTGTGGGAAAGAAGAACCCGAACTTTAGCTACATGATGCTGGGTTCTATGTCAAGAGTCAATGCTCAGGAAAAGGATTTAGGTGGCATTATTGAGGATATGTTGAAACCCTCAGCTCAATGTACATCAGTGGCTAAGAAAGCAAATAGAATGTTAGGAATTATCAGGAAAGGAACAGAAAACAAAGATGAAAATGTTATAATGTACGGCCGCACTTTGAATACTGTGTGCAATTCTGGTCGCTGTATCTCAAAAAAGACATAGCAGAATTAGAAAAGGTACAGAGAAGAGCGACAAAAATGATAAAAGGAATGGGATGACTTCCTATGAGGAAAGGTTTTGGAGTGTTCTTGCGCCACGTGCTAAGTGGTGCAGCAGGTGACCAAATGCTCAGCTAGCCCAGTGGGGCGGCGTTCGTTGCTTTCAGGGTTCAGCATGGGTCTCATGATTTATATATTTTTTTTCCAATGGAAATGTAATTTATTGTGATAAGTCCTTTTGCCAGGCAGCTTAAGAAACACAAATTTAAGTTGCCTTAGGGTGCCTCTATGCCTCAGGAGCTGGACACTTTTTGCATTTATGAAAATTTTATGGTCTGAATCTCAGAATAAGTGTTCTCTCCCTTTGCAGTCCCAATCTACTACTACTGTTTATTATTGCTTTAGTGCTGAAAGGTGTATGCAGTGCTGTACATTTTAACATACAATAGATAGTACCTGCTCAGAAGAGCTTACAATCTAATTTAGGACATTTCAGGATTAAGGAGATTATGGAAGAGGAAATGATACAGTGGGTATAGGTATCTGACAGCAGTGAGTGGGAGTTAAGAGTTGAAAACAGATTCAAAAAAGTGGGCTTTTAGCTTGGATTTTAAAATCTTCCCCCACAGCATCTCTCAATGGTGTTGCTCCTTTGGACACGTCATTGACTCAGCCAGCTGCTGTTCTTGCACTGCCTGACCCTGATGTGGATGACTCGCTTTTGACCCCTTAGTTGCAGGTGCAGCTCTTCCCGGGGCGGGCAATCAGGAACTGGGATCCTGGGAATGATCCCATGGTCCTGCACTTATTTAACTCTCTGTGGCTTTGCTGGACCTTATTTCTGAATCTTTGCAGGTGTTTACTGTGGTCACTCAGCCGGCACCGTCCACTTCTTCCTTCTGGCTTTGTGGTGTGTACTTTCAGTTTGACTCACCAGAGGGTGTTTTGAAAATTGCTAGAGCTATGTCATGCTTGTATCCCCTGGCACAGGAGTGTCAGCAGCTTTTGAGTCATCCCAGGGTGGATTCTTTGGTGGGATAGGTGATTAAGCACACCTCGCTCCCTAGTGAGGGTGGTGTAGTGTTAAAGGATATGCAAGATCGCCATGTGGATGTGGTCCTCGGGAAACTTTGATGCAGCAGCTTTAGGCATCAAAGCTGCTTTGGCAACCTCTTTTGTCACATGCGCCTGTGTGTACACTGGAGAGTGAGGTGGTGGTCTCCCTCCTCAACTTCTTCTGACTGGGTCAGATTATATGGCTAATGCATTGTATGACCGTATGCGAGTTTTGGCAAAGGTGTCAGCGTACTCCATCTCTGCAGCAGAATTCTCTGGATCTGACAGTGGGCTTGGTGATGATTCCATGTCCAAGGCTACTTTGATTAGAGTGTCTTTTATGGGGCAGTTATTGTTTGGCAAAGGTCTGGAAGACCTCGTGGATTCTGTGATGGACCGTCACCCTATGACTCTGCCTGATAGTAGACCCTCCAGGGATTCTGGTTCTAATTTTTGTGGCTCACAGCGATCCCGACCATATGCAAGTGCCACGTCGCAGAGATTTTCATAGGGCTCCCGAAGACTATATACTGGCTAAAGGCGTTCCCAGCCTTCTACCTCCCATTCTGAGCTCTCTGCCAAAAAGGCACAATGATGCCAGGCTGAGGGATGCCCCTCTTCAGTTGGGGGGCCAGCTCTCGGCATTTCTTCCCGCCTGGATGTGCATTACATCCAACCAATAGATTTTGGCCATCATTCAGTCCGGCTACAAGCTGGATTTTGCCCAGCCTCTGACAAATTGGTTCGTGGACTCTCCTTCAAGGCGCCCAGACAAAGCACTCAAGGTTCATGCCACCGTTCAGGACTTTGCTGGATATTCAAGCTATAGAGCCAGTGTTGCCCAACCACTCAGGCTCAGGCAGCTACTTTATATATTTCAAGTTCAATTTATTTAATATACCGCAAATATAAAACCAGTGTTAAAATCTAAGCGGTTTACAAACTCATATTAAAGGAGGGTTAAGAAAAGTGAAGGAAATGCAATAGTCAATTACATACTTTTATCGGCCCACAGAAAGGCTTCGAATTTTGAAGTATGTGATAATCATACCATTCATTTAAAATATTCAATTAAGAGTATCAAATACTTCAAAATTTGATTTTAATCTCACAAATGCTCAGAGAAATGTAATCCTCTCAGGGACAAGCCCTATAGGAGAACCCATCACTTAATCACTGCATATGTGTTGCTGATTGAAAAATAAATTTCAATATCAATTAAAGTGCTTGTAATTTATGAATTCAAAAATTATAATTTAACTTTAGCTGCTCAAAAACATATCTTTAAAAATCTCAGAGATGTGCCGGGTCTCAGCGCAGACCCTGTTTCGCTATCTTCGTCAGGAGACCCATGAGAGAAAATTTCAAGGACTTGAAGCAGTCAAAGATTTCATTCAACAGTTTCATGTGACAGTTTTTGAATTAAACCTTTGCTTCAAGTTCTTGAAACTTTCTCTCATGGGTCTCCTGATGAAAATAGCAAAACGGGGTCTGTGTTGAGACCAGGGTCATCTCAGAGATTTTTTAAGATATGTTTATGAGCTTTTATAGGGGAAAACACCCTGCAGGGATTCAAGACAAAGTTAGACAAGTTCCTGCTGAACCAGAATGCACGCAAGTAGGGCTGGTCTCAGTTAGAAACATAGAAACATAGAACTTGATGGCAGAAAAGGGCCACGGCCCATCTAGTCTGCCCACACTAATGGCCCACCCCCTAACTACCTCCATGAAGAGATCCCACATGCCAATCCCATCTTTTCTTAAAATCTGGCACGCTGCTGGCCTCAATTACCTGTTGTGGAAGATTATTCCAGCGATCAACCACCCTTTCAGTGAAGAAATATTTTCTGGTGTCGCCATGAAATTTCCCACCCCTGATTTTCAACGGATGCCCTCTTGTTGCCTTGGGTCCTTTAAGGGAAAAAAGATCCTCTTCCACCTCGATATGGCCTGTGACATATTTGAACATCTCGATCATGTCTCCCCTCTCTCTGCGTTCTTCGAGCGAGTACAGCTGCAACTTACCCAGTCGTTCCTCATACGGGAGATCCTTGAGACCTGAGACCATCCTGGTGACTATTCGCTGAACCGACTCAACTCTCCGCACATCTTTTTGATAATGCGGCCTCCAGAATTGTACACAATATTCCAGATGGGGTCTCACCATGGATCTGTACAACAGCATTATGACCCCGAGCTTACGGCTGACGAAACTTCTACAGATACAGCCCATGATTTGTCTAGCCCTGGATGAAGCTTTCTCCACTTGATTGGCAGTCTTCATTCTTCGCTAATGATGACCCCCAAGTCACGTTCTGCTACAGTCCTTGCTAGGATCTCACCATTTAGGGTGTAAGTCCTGCATGGATTTTTGCTGCCAAGGTGCATGACCTTGCATTTTGTGGCATTGAAACTTAGTTGCCAAGTCTTTGACCAATGCTCCAGCAGGAGTAGGTCCTGTGTCATACTGTCGGGCATTGAGCTTTTGTCAGGCACTGTGCTTTCATCTGTTGTGCGGTTGCCTACTATGTTGCATAGTTTGGCGTCATCGGCGAATAATGTAATTTTACCTCAAAGCCCCTCAGCCAAGTCTCTTACGAAGATGTTAAATAGGATTGGGCCCAAGACCGAGCCCTGCGGCACTCCGCTGACCACCTCCATTGTATTGGAGAGGGTACCGTTTACCACTACCCTCTGAATACCTCTAAGCCAGTCCCTAACCCATGTGGTTAATGTTTCACCCAGTCCCATCGAACCCATTTTGCTCAATAACCTGCGGTGTGGGATGCTATCAAACGCTTTGCTGAAGTTCAAGTACACGACGTCCAGGGACTCCCCTATATCCAGCTTTCTTGTTACCCAGTCAAAGAAGCTGATCAGATTTGATTGGCAGGACCTTCCCTTCGTAAAACCATGTTGATGGGGATTTCGTAGATTCTCCTCGTTCAATTGGCATTTGATGAGTGTTTCCATAAGTTTACTCACTATCAATGTGAGACTCACTGGTCTATAATTTTCAGCCTCCGTCCTGCATCCCTTTTTGTGGAGTGGAATGACGTTAGCCATTTTCCAATCTAACTCTTCCTGTACTTAGGGAAAGATTGAAGAGCGCGGATAACGGTTCCGCCAGGATGTCACTCAACTCCCTGAGCACCCTGGGGTGTAGTTTATCCGGTTCCATAGCTTTGTTCACCTTGAGTCTTGATAGCTCCTCATAGACACTGCTGGGCGTAAACTCGAAATTTCGAAACTAGTCTTCTGAGTTTTCCCTCGTCGACAGCTGAGGGCTGGATCCCGGTGCCTCGCAAGTGAAGACTGAGCAGAAGTATTCATTTAAAAGTTTGGCTTTGTCGGAGTCCGATTCTACATAGTTCCCATTTGTATTGGGTGGGCTCTCAGTGCTTGGGTACTTAACTGTAGGTGGAGCTAGTGAACCCAGTGAAGTATAGCAGAGGTAAAGTGAAAAATCCAGTGTGGATTCCTTCTACAGCAGCACGCGGCTGTGGGGAAATAACTTATCTATCTAGAATGTCTCACCTGTCTATCGGTAAAAGTTTACAAAGGTAAGTACTTAATCTCTTATAATTTTTTGTAAAGGCATATAGGTGCCTTTGATGCCTTAAAAAAATAGGTGCCTTTTTGAACTTTACACATTATAAAATTACTTTTCAAATTTTAGCAATTTTTTAAATAAATTCCTGTGCCTTGCTTTCTTTTTTTAATATTTGAGTTTTTGCCTGAATATTTAACATTCAGCGACTATCTCTGTTTTAATGGATGAATTGTCCAATTTTTAACCCTCTTTATAATTTCTGGCCCTCTCAAATACGTTGGTGGCTGAGGCTTGGGAGAAAGTTTCTTTTGATACATACTCTCCACAACTTGTTTCAACTGGGGTTGCCACATTAGAAGCAGCTGCTTTCTGTCCTTCCCAGGGCCCAAGTATATCACCACTGCTGTTTGTCTAAGTTTCATCAACCCCATCAAGCAGGAGGGTTAAGCTTAAGTCTCCTAAAGCATGCAGCAAAATTTTCCTTCTGGTCCACAGGGCCTGCACATGCATCGGGCCCGAGACAGTGTTAGTCAGCTGCCGGAAGGAGTGGCCTAGTGGTTAGAGCTACAGTCTCAGCACTCTGAGGTTGTGGGTTCAAATCCTGCACTGCTCCTTGTGACCCTGGGCAAGTCACTCAATCCTCCATTGCCCCAGGTACATTATAGATAACCTTGATAGGCAGTATATAAATACCTAAATAAATAGTTAATTTTAAATGGATAGTATTGAAGGGTTTTCTATAGTTGATAAAATGTTTTCATTAAAAATAATCTCAATGTTAGCTTCATTTTATCAAACATAATCTTTTGTTGCCTAGAGAAAGAAATACCTATAAATACCGTTGTTGCAGAATATCTGAAAGAAAAGAAAAAGTATGAAGAACTGAGGAAACAAGCTCCAAAGAAAGGTGCATCTCGAGAAGAACAGGTATTCATTGTTTGAAAAAATCAAAGCCAGTTTTATTTAGGTTGGAATTGAAGTGTCCAGGTCGGGACATGCTAAATTACTGCAGAACTTCAGGAAAAGCGGATGCTAACACAAAGCCTTTTCTAAAATAACTGCAGAAGTGCACATGCATTTGCCAGCACACACAGCAGAAGCAACCATTTTATAAATATACATGTGGATAAAATGAGCAGGACATGCCCTGCTTCCATGTGTATCGCCCCATTTTGCAGAACTACATATGTAATTGCCACCAGTTAAAATGAGGCTGCAATTTTAATTTTGTTTCATTTTGGAGGCAGAAGTAAACAACTGGGGATTAAAGAGAGTGACTTTCTTATTGTCTCATGTAAATCCCTGGCCAAAACGAGCACTTTTAAAATCTATGCATGACTCTGAGCTGGTGTAAAATCCCTGATAGATATGTATTCACTCTGTGAAATGGAGGAATGCATGTAGATTTTTGCCTAGCCAGACTATATTCTCACCGCATCCCCTTGAAATCTGTATGAAATAAAAAATCATTGTAGTCGCATGTTTTATTCTATTAATTATATTTCACTGTAAAATCTGTTGTAGAGATTATCTGTGCTACCATTTTTCTACATGGTTATTTCCTTAGTCTGTATATGGAATCCCAATTAGATTTTTTTCCATCTAGGTGCCCCTGCTGTGATAAAATCCTTACTACTGCAGACTTACTCATCTGTTATAATCCCCCTGTCCCATGTGCCCTAGAGATTGCTTCTGCAAAAGTATATGGTGCACTTTCTAGAGCATCATAATACAGCAAACATTTGTAATCTTCTGTCTTGAGTTCTCTCTAAGCTTTTAGCAAGATTGACTCTTCATAAGAGGCTTCTATGCTGGTGTATTGGTTAAAGCAATCCCTGAGCTGTTCTTTTTACCAAACTAGGCTTGATAATTTTCCTTTTTAGGAACGAAAGTACGAAGGTGGAGGATTTCACAGGTCACCTAGATAAGATTTTAGATAGTGCTGAGGAGGAGCCTGCTATCTTGGTAGGGAAGTTCTGGAAGCTAAATTTAGGCTCTTATATAGAAAGCTGAAATCCAGAACCTCCAGAATAGCATTTTCAGAAATGTTCCCCATTCCACATGCAGGATCCAAGAGGTAGACAGCTCCATAGTCTTAATACATGATTGAGTGCAGGGATGGGGGATTTAGATTTGTTAGGAACTGGGCAATGTTCTGGGAAAGGGGGAGTCTATTCAGAAAGATGGATTCCACCTTACCTGGAATGGAACCAGACTGCTGGTGCTAACATTTAAAAAGGTGATAGAGCAGACCCAAGATGGCCGCGGTCGTGGTTCACTGAGCAACCGCCCGCAAGCCTTACTCTGAAAAATTTCTTCTGGCGGTTTACTGTTGCTGATTTCGGTCATGCTGAAGAGGAGAGGAAAGGGTGCCTTTGCAACCTCGCGGCGCTCTGGTGCAGTCTCCTCCGGCAACATCGAGGAGATGCTGAGGCGGATGCAGGGCGCAATTGGACGTTGCCCCTGCCTGAGACGCTTCCTGGAGACAGATTGGAGGCGTCTCTTCGGGCTCATGAGATCTCGCTGAGCCCCGACGTGAGAGTCCCTCCTCCCAACCCTCACACCGCCAGTTCCCCGGGGGTGGAGAGGCAATCTGAAGTCGGCATGCGCTCCCACCCTGAGGTTGCTGGGAACGGCAAGACAAGCAACGATTCAGGCTCTCAGAGTTTGCAGCAGAGCCTGAATGTACATGAGGATGTTACAACGCTGGGGTCAGTCCTGACCCAGGAGGAACGGAGAGGAGAAGATCCTTTGGCTGGTGAGCCCAATTTTCTACTATCAAATTTGCAGACTTTTAATATTGTAAAGCCCCAAGAAGTTACATTGGAGGCTTTGTGGGATCTGACTGCCAATTTGGTTAGAACAGTGAATACTAATTACTTTCAGATTGAGGCCAAAATAAAATCTCAGGAGAAGGAAGTTCTTCAGATAAAACAAGACCTGGGAGAATCAAAATTAGATATTCAGAGTATTAAAGATCAACTCAAATCTTCCAAATTGCTTCAGAATACTTTAATTAAGGATAATATTAATTTAAGAAGGAAGATTTGAAAATTTGAAAATTTCTCTAGGAATAACAATCTTAGATTGATTAATTTTCCCCGAATTTCAACATTGACTCCAAGAGAAATGTTAAAACGTTATTTGTTGGAGATATTGGAAGTACCAGAAGATTCATTGCCTCCTTTCACTCAGGTCTATTATTTACCCAATAAAATCAGGATTTTCAGGAAAGAATTCAAGGACCAATTGATGTATCTGCCTTACTTGAACTGTCTGATAAAGAAAATGCAATACTTGCTACATTAATTGTGACCTTGGCTATCACATTGAATAAAAATTGGCTTTTGAGATTATTCTTCAAAAATAAAGAGAAAAAGTTCCTTGACTTTAAGATACAAATGTTCCCAGATTTGGCAAAAGATACACAAAGACGTAGAAAGGAGTTTCTATTATTAAAACCTGGAGTTTTGGCTCTTGGGGGAACTTTTTATCTTCATCATTCCTGCAAATGTATAGTACAATATAATTCTCAGAAATATGTTTTCTTTGAGCCAAACCAGTTGACGGCCCTTCTCTCCTTGTCCCACCTGGAGAAGGGAAAGAAATGAGGGCTTTAAGATATTAGACGCCTGAACATCAGTTAACCACGTATCACATATCTGTAGTTAATATTTTCCTGTTATTCTGTTCATATTACATTGTGGATCTTATGGTGGACTTGAGAGATTATGCAATATTTAGTTCCCATGTAAAATTATGAGATTTTTTTCTGTTTCTTTTGCTGTAATCACTTTCTGTACAAGTTTTATCTTGATTTGTTATTTGAAATCTATAAATAAATAAATAATAATAAAAAAAGGTGATAGAGCAGCTTTTAAACTAAAATGGGGGGAGGAGGAGGAAGCAGATAGTCTCCAGTCACCCAAGAGCACATGGTTCAGTGTGCAGCATCCTTGAAAGATACTATTGAAACAGGACATTTAGTGACTCCCAATAGAGAGGTTTCAACAGTGGTATAAGGAAGCCAGGAGTAAAGGATGCACATTATCCCAATCAACTTCTAAACAGCCTGAAGATGCAGAGAAAAACCACAATTAGAATGTCTATTTACCGCTTTCCACTTTAATCAGGAAGTCCGCCGTCCTTCTTTTGCTTCTTCTGGTTTGAGAGAACAGAACGGAGTGTTGCAGTCCTTGAACGTGTGCAAGCTCCTGTTGCGGTACCTAGAGGTTGCAAACGATTTTCATCTCTCTGACCATCATTTTGTTCTGTCAGGTTCTGCCTGCAGGGGCAGGCCGGCTTCCAAGGCCACCATTTCCATATGGATCTATATGACCTTTTCTGCTGCTTACATAGTGGCCTGCAAGAAGCCCCCCCCCCCTCTCAATTCAGGCTCATTCTACCAGAAGCATCTCATCCTCTTGGGCAGAGTTGTCAGCGATCTCTTTGGAGGAGATTTGCAGAGCAGTTACCTTGTTCTCTTTGCATACATTCTACAAGTTTTACAGGATCAATGTGGCAGCTCATCAGTTCCACCCTGACTCTTCGGGACTCCTCTGTTATGTCCCAACGGTCCTTGAATAGAATGAGATTGTGTAAGAATGAAAGATTAGGTTCTTACCTTTATCCCAGGACAAGCAGGCAGCATATTCTTTACGCATGGGTGACGTCACCGACGGAGCCCTCGGTACGGACCTTTTTACTAGAAAGTTCTAGTTGGCCGCACCGCGCGTGCGCGAGTGCCTTCCCGCCCGACGGAGGAGTGCGTGGTCCCCAGTTTCTTCGTTTCCGCGGAGCGAAGAAGACGTGTGTTTTTTCAACAGAGTTGAAATCCTCCTTTTGCCTTCCCGCTCGCGTTATTTTTTTCGGTTTTTCACCTTCGGGTACTTTTTTCTTTCCAATTCCAAAAAAAAAAAAAAAAAAAATCTTTCTTTTGTTTTATTTTTTCGTTCCTACCCCGGCGGGGCCTATTGCCACGATCCAGGCCTCGGGGTTTGATTTTGCGGAGGCCGTGTTTCCATTCATGCCCCCGCAGCCAGGTTTTAAGAAGTGCCAGCGGTGTGCACGCCCGATCTCCCTCACTGACCCACACAATTGGTGTTTGCAGTGTCTGGGACCAGAGCATCGGGCGGACTCCTGCACCCGCTGTGCCACTCTCAAAAAGCGCACGTTGAAGAATCGTCAAATCCAACAAAATTTACTTTTCGGCACCGGCCCGTCTATGGATTCGACATCTTCATCTGCGGCACCGTCGAAATTGACACCGACCACTTCGACGCCGCCTGAGACGACGTCGGCGCCTCCGGCGCCAGGTAAGCCGGCTAAGAAGCCTTCCACCCTTGAGCGCCCTCCCGCCTCGGGGACGGCACCAGTCCTCTCGGCTCCACGCCGGGCCAAGAAACGCTCCACTCCGATATCGGTGAGTGCCTCGTCATCGGCACCCTCATCGCCGGAGTGTAGAGCGGCACCCAAGGAACCAAAAAAGAAAAAAGTGGTTCCGGTGCCTCCCCTGGATGACCGCATTGCGGCCATCCTCCAGGACAAGTTGCAAGAGCAACTCCACCAGCAACTTCAGCAGCTCTTACCATCTATCTTGGCACCGCTGCTCTCGGTACCAGACCGGCCCGAGCCCCGCACCGTCCAACCGGTATCCACTCCATTGGTACCTATGGACTCCTCCATGCCCATTCTCTCGGCACCGCATCTCCATTCCCATACCGAGCCAGTCGCCTTAACGACGACGGATCCTCCTCGGGACCGAGCAGGACACCGGTCTTCCCATGACCCGGACCGGCACCGGTCTTCCCAAGACCCGGACCGGCACCGTTCTTCCCGGGATCGGGACAGACACAGGTCTACATCGCCAGGAAATGTCTCGGTACGCTCAGGCAAGTCTTTGTCTAAGACTCACCATGCCGACCCTTCCACTCCGGTCTCTCGACACGCAACCACCGATGTCAGAGACCCGGACCTATGGGAAGAATCCCCCCCCCGGTACCGAGGAGGATGCATCGTCGTCGGACGAAGAGCCTTCCGCTCCCGAGACCACTTCCAAACCTGAACAATCTTCCTTCTCTAAATTTCTCAGGGAGTTGTCAGGGGCTTTGTCTTTGCCATTAGAATCTGACTCCAAAAAGTCACAAGCTTTCCTGGAGGCTCTGGATTTCGATCAACCTCCCAAGGAGTTCCTAAAGTTACCTGTTCACGATATCCTACGGGAAACTTTTTATAAAAATTGGGAGAACCCGCTAACTGTCCCTGGGGCCCCCCGTAAATTGGACAGTCTCTATAGGGTCATACCAATCCCAGGTTTTGATAAACCCCAACTGCCCCACGAGTCTCTCCTGGTAGAATCCACCTTGAAAAAGACTCAGGGCACCAGTGTGTATGCCTCCACCCCTCCTGGCAGAGAAGGAAAAACTATGGACAAATTTGGCAAACGGCTCTACCAAAATGCCATGCTTGCCAATAGGGCAAACAACTACTCCTTCCATTTTTCCTTCTACCTGAAACATCTGGTAATGCAACTCTCCTCCATGCAAAAATACATGCCGGAGCACAAGGTCCCTCTTTTCCAGCAGCACATCTCCAGCCTGCTTCAACTGAGGAAGTTCATGGTGCGCTCTGTCTATGACTCCTTTGAGCTCTCCTCCCGTGCATCTGCCATCGCGGTGGCTATGCGCCGCCTGGCCTGGCTCAGGGTCTCTGATCTAGACGTCAACCATCAGGACCGTCTAGCCAACGCCCCATGTCTGGGAGATGAACTATTCGGAGAGTCCCTGGATACCACCACTCAGAAGCTCTCCGCCCATGAGACCAGATGGGATACTCTCATTAAACCGAAGAAAAAGACTCCTCCTGCTCGTCCTTATAGACCGCAGACATCATATCAACGCAGGTTCTCTGCCAGACCGCTCAACCCACCTGCACAGCAACCTAGGCGGGCCCGCCAGCACCAACACACCCAGGCTCGTGCCCAGCCTAATCAACCTGCCAAGCCTCTTCCTCCTGCCAAACCTTCTCAGCCCTTTTGACTCCTCTCTCCAGGGCTTAGCCAGTCTTCCACCCTCATTGCCTCTTCCTCAGCCAATCGGAGGCAGGCTCCACATTTTCTTCAGCCGTTGGGAGGTCATCACATCGGACCAGTGGGTCCTCAACATCATCCGCCACGGCTACTCCCTCAACTTCCAGACTCTTCCGCCAGACAATCCTCCCGTCGAGTCTGCTTCTCTCTCAATTCAAACCCCCCTCCTCCTGAGGGAGGTTCAATCCCTCCTCCTTCTCAATGCCATCGAAGAAGTACCTCCAGATCAAAGGGGTCAGGGATTCTACTCCCGCTACTTCCTGGTACCCAAAAAGACAGGAGACCTTCGTCCCATTCTCGATCTCAGGGACCTCAACAAGTGTCTAGTCAAGGAGAAGTTCAGAATGCTCTCCCTTGCCACGCTTTACCCTCATCTCTCTCACAACGACTGGCTATGTTCCCTGGACCTCAAAGAGGCCTACACTCACATACCAATCAATCCAACTTCACGTCGCTACCTGCGATTCCAGGTGCACCATCGCCATTATCAGTACAAGGTGCTACCTTTTGGCCTCGCTTCATCACCCAGGGTGTTCACCAAATGCCTCATTGTGGCGGCGGCCTTCCTCAGGTCTCACAACCTCCAAGTGTTTCCCTACTTGGACGATTGGTTAGTGAAAGCTCCTACGTCTCCTCTTGTGCTACAAGCCACTCAACATACCATCTCTCTTCTCCATCTACTGGGGTTCGAGATCAACTACCCCAAGTCGCATCTGCTTCCCACACAGCGCCTTCAGTTCATCGGAGCAGTTCTCGATACCACACTAATGAGGGCATTCCTCCCCTCCGATCGTCGACGGACTCTGCTCCACCTCTGTCATCAGGTGCTCCTTCATCAAACCATCCCTGCTCGACAGATGATGGTCCTCCTGGGACACATGGCATCAACGGTGCATGTGCTTCCCCTAGCACGACTCCACCTCAGGACACCTCAATGGACTCTGGCCGACCAGTGGTCACAGACCTCGAATCTTCTTTCTCATCCCATCTCTGTGACATCCTCTCTTCAGCGATCTCTACAATGGTGGTTGAACTCCTCAAATCTTTCCAGGGGCCTTCTGTTGCATCTGCCCCCACATTTCATGATCATCACCACGGATGCCTCCCCTTATGCATGGGGAGCTCACCTGGGAGACCTACGCACCCAGGGTCTTTGGACCCCACAGGAGCGTCGACATCACATCAATTTTCTGGAACTACGAGCCATGTTCTATGCTCTCAAGGCCTTCCAGCACCTTCTTTGTCCTCAGGTTCTGCTCCTGTGCACGGACAACCAAGTCGCCATGTACTACATAAACAAACAGGGCGGCACAGGATCTCGCCTCCTTTGTCAGGAGGCTCTTCGTATTTGGACCTGGGCCACGGCCCGCAGTCTCTTCCTCAAGGCGGTCTATATCCAGGGCGAACAGAACTCCCTGGCCGACAATCTCAGCCGCATCCTTCAACCTCACGAGTGGACTTTAGATCCTCCCACGCTCCACTCCATCTTTGCTCGCTGGGGCACTCCGCAAGTGGACTTATTCGCAGCTCCTCACAACCATCAGCTGCCCCAGTTCTGCTCCAGACTCTTCTCTCCTCGCCGTCTGGCCCCGGATGCATTCCTACTCGACTGGACGGATCGATTCCTCTATGCCTTTCCTCCACTACCTCTGATGTTGCGGACTTTATTCAAACTCCGCAGGGACAGAGCCACCATGATCCTCATAGCCCCCCGGTGGCCTCGTCAACACTGGTTCTCCCTCCTGCTTCAACTCAGCTCCAGGGAGCCCATTCCTCTACCTGTGTTTCCTACTCTACTTACACAGCAGCATCAGTCTCTACTACATCCCAATCTGTCTTCACTCCACCTGACAGCTTGGTTTCTCTCGGGCTGACCTCTCCAGGAAATCTGTCTCAGCCTGTTCGTCTCGTTTTAGACGCCTCCAGGAAACCAGCCACCCTTCAATGCTACCATCAGAAGTGGACCAGGTTCTCCTCTTGGTGTCTCCGGCATCATCACAATCCCACCTCCTTAGCGGTGGAACCTGTTCTGGACTACTTGCTCTCCCTGTCCAACGCAGGCCTCAAGTCTACCTCAATCAGAGTCCATCTCAGTGCCATCACGGCTTTTCATGAACCTGTCCTGGGAAAACCCCTCACGGCTCACCCTCTGGTTTCCCGATTCATGAGGGGTCTCTTCAACATCAAACCACCTCTACAACCTCCTCCGGTCGTCTGGGACCTGAATGTGGTTTTGTCTGCCCTCATGAAACCTCCTTTTGAGCCTCTTGCCACAACTTCGCTCAAATTTCTAACCTGGAAGGTGCTTTTCCTCATTGCCATCACCTCTGCCAGGAGGGTCAGTGAGCTTCATGCACTGGTAGCTGATCCACCGTTCACTATCTTTCATCATGACAAGGTGGTTCTGCGTACCCATCCAAAGTTCCTCCCCAAGGTGGTCTCGGCTTTTCACCTTAACCAATCCATAGTGTTGCCTGTTTTCTTCCCGAAACCCCATTCCCATCCCGGGGAACAGGCACTGCACACTCTTGACTGCAAGCGTGCCCTGGCTTACTATCTTGATCGTACAAGGGCTCACCGCTTGTCCCCTCAGCTCTTCCTGACCTTTGACCCGAATCGTTTGGGTCGACCGGTCTCTAAACGAACGCTATCCAACTGGCTTGCAGCTTGCATCGCGTTCTGTTATGCTCGGGCCGGTCTGTCACTGGACGGTGCTGTCACGGCCCACAGAGTGAGAGCTATGGCCGCTTCTGTTGCTTTCCTCCGTTCCACACCCATTGAGGAGATCTGCAAAGCGGCCACCTGGTCCTCAGTTCACACATTCACTACTCACTACTGTCTGGATGTTTTCTCCAGACGGGATGGGCTCTTCGGCCAATCTGTACTTCAGAATTTATTTTCCTAATGGCCAACCATCCCTCCTCCCTCTTTGTTAGCTTGGAGGTCACCCATGCGTAAAGAATATGCTGCCTGCTTGTCCTGGGATAAAGCACAGTTACTTACCGTAACAGGTGTTATCCAGGGACAGCAGGCAGATATTCTTACGTCCCACCCTCCTCCCCGGGTTGGCTTCTTAGCTGGCTTATACTAACTGGGGACCACGCACTCCTCCGTCGGGCGGGAAGGCACTCGCGCACGCGCGGTGCGGCCAACTAGAACTTTCTAGTAAAAAGGTCCGTACCGAGGGCTCCGTCGGTGACGTCACCCATGCGTAAAGAATATCTGCCTGCTGTCCCTGGATAACACCTGTTACGGTAAGTAACTGTGCTTTTTCTAAACTTCTTTCCTATTAAACCACACTCTATTCTGGGAACCCATCCTATGTAATGTAATGTAATGTAATTTATTTCTTATATACCGCTACTCTATGCTTGCTGATTCGCTGATTGTCTTCCTTTCCAAGTACTTGTAAGCTAGATTTCTGTTTTCTGACCATCCTTTATAGGAGTGCCATCAGAATGGGTTTAGCACTTAGTTTTGGGGGGTCCCTAGTTCAGGTGCCCCCTTCTGAAAGTGCAGGCTTTGTCTCCTTTGCACACTGTTTTTTGTCGTTCAGGTTTTTGGTGTTTAATGACCTGATTCAATTGTTTTCATTGTTGTTGGGCACTGCATTTCTTTGTCGAAATGTGTCCCCATTCCCCTGTTTTTGTCCTCTGCAGATATTCCTGGCTGTTTTACAACAAACTGGTTATTGAGAAGGCAGTGCTAAGGTAAAAGAGGGGTAGAGCTTAAGTCTCTGAAATATGAGGCTTCCTACAGTTCTGGTGGGTACAGGAAAATAATCCAACAGTCCCAGAATAGAGTATGGATTTACAAGAAAGAAAATTAGCAAAGGTTAGAACCTAATCTTTCATTTTTGCAGCTATAATGAGGGTAATTCTATAATAGGGTGCCCAGTAGGAACCTCTTATATAAAGGAATGCAGGCACCCACTTCCCTTTATAAAACACTAACTTAACTGGGCATATACAGGCACTTCTGACATATGAGTGATTTCATCTGATACAGCCTCAGCGCAGACGCTATCCAGCATTCAAAAATTTTCTCAAAGCCTGTGACAGCATCGCATCTGGTATCTTCCCGTCTGACTTGAATGTTATGTCTTTGTATCACTGCATGATGCATCCACACCTGAATACTGTATGCAGTTCTGATCGCCACATCTCAAAAAACATATAGCAGAATTTTAAAAGGTACATTGAAGGGCAACAAAAATGATAAAAGGGATAGGATGGCTTCCCTATTAGGAAAGGACAAAGCAGCTAGGGCTCTTCAGCCTGGTAAAGATTTATGATAGAGGTCTATAAAATACTGAGTGGAGTGGAACAGATAGATGTGAACTGCTTGTTTACGCTTTCCAAAAATACTAGGGCTAGAGGGCATGCAATGAAGCTACTGAGTAGTAGATTTATAACGAACTAGAGAAAATATTTCTTCACTCAGTATATAATTAAACTCTGTAATTTGTTTTTAGAAAATGTGGTGAAAGCAATTAACTTAGCAGGGTTTTAAAAAGGTTTGGATAACTTCTTAAAAGTCCATAAGCCATTATTAAGATGGACTTGAGGAAATTCACTTGTTATTCCTAGGATAAGCAGCATAAAATCTGTTTTACTTTTTGGGATCTTGTCAGGTTCTTGTGTCCTGGGCTGGCCGCTGTTGGAAACAGGATACTGGGCTTGCTGGATCTTCAGTCTGTCCCAGTATGGCAACTGTTATGCACAAAACCAGCAGTCTTCATTTTTCTGCAGAGCAGTTACATTTGTCAGCTCTACTCAGCACATTTAGTTTTGTGTTTTGATGTCTTCCTAAGTGATACATAGGATCTTTTTTTTTCCAATATATTTATTTTCTCCCCTTTTTATTTGTTCTTAGTATTTTTCAGCCTCTAATTGTAGAGCATCTTTCCAAAATCAATCAGTCCATTTTATGTCAGTTTTGAGCTATATAGTCGTGTGGAATCCATATGGATAGAAATTCCATGTGTGAAGGGAAGGAATACTACCGTCCCCCGGGACAAAATGAGCAGACAGATGAAGAAATGTTTTCAGAGATTAGGAAAGCTGGAGAATTGGGCAATAATATTATAATGGGTGATTTCAATAATCCCAATATTGACTGATTTAATGTTAAATCAGGGAGTGTGCTAAGAAGGTAAAATTTTCTAGATAGAAATATAGAAACATAGAAGATGACGGCAGAAAAAGGCCATAGCCCATCAAGTCTGCCCACTCTAATGACCCACACCCTTGATTTTACCCCTCCTAGAGATACCACATGTGTATCCCATTTCCTTTTTACCCCCCTAGAGATCCCACATGTGTATCCCATTTCCTTTTAAAATCTGGCACGCTGCTAGCCTCAATCACCTGAAGTGGAAGTTCATTCCAATGATCCACCACCCTTTCGGTGAAGAAGAACTTCCTGGTGTCGCCATGAAATTTCCCACCCCTGATTTTCAGGGGATGCCCTCTTGTGGCCGAGGGACCTTTAAGAAAGAAAATATCATCCTCCACCTCAATAAGGCCCGTGATATATTTAAACGTCTCTATCATGTCTCCTCATGACTGCTTCTTGGAGCAACTGGTCCGGGAACCGACAAGAGGGGAAGCTATTTTAGATTTGGTCCTTAGTGGAATGCAAGGAATACAGGAGTTAACTCTGTTGGGTCCACTTGGAAACAGTGATCATAACATGATCAAATTTGAGTTGATACCTGGAGTGACATCGCAAAAGAAATCTGCTGTAGAGGCATTTAATTTTGGAAAGGAGACTATGATAAAATGAGGAAAATGGTTAAAAAGAAGCTAAGAGGATCAATTGCAAAGGTTAGGACTGTAAATCAGGCATGGATATTACTTAAAGATACTATGTAAGGTACAAGCCGAATATCTTCAAAATTTATAGCCACACTAAATGATATTCATATACCAATGCTATCAGAAATCAAGTGCTACACCTTTTTCATTTGTGAAAACGGTAAAGACCTCAGTGTTTCCCAGGGTAAAACCTGTGAAACAAACTATGCCAATAATAATATTGACATAGAGAAATACATCCTTGGTCTTATATTTCACCGTTACACTTAGCTCTTATTTTCAGCTTTTTTTAGCTTTTTTAACATTTTATTAGCTTTTATACTTTTTACTAACTTTTATATTTTTATAGAGAAGTAAGCACTTATCTTGTTGCCTTCTGATAGCTCAAAATCACCGCAGCTGCAGTTTAAGCGGTATCCATATGCCGCTTTTGAACAGTTTCAAATTTGATCAATTCAGAAATATCACAACAGGCCCTGTTTCGCCCTACGGCTGCATCAGGGGATCATCTATAAAACAAAATATACTGTTACTTTCCAAACATATATATTTCACATAAAAACTGCCTAGATTTTAAGACTACCTACTTTTCAATATGAGCTACTGCTTCAATGATTTTCTCCCAGCGAAATGGCGGCTCGGCGTACTACCGGGTTTATAAAGGAAAATAAGGGACAGCACCGCACCAATCAGCGACTGAGAAACACGGAATCATAGCCAATCGCCATGACTTCCGGGTTTCTCTTAAAAAAACGCGTGCCATTCAATCCTGACATTTAAGCCATATGGAGTATAAGTCTTTAGTCTAAATACCCACTTTTGTTCTTTTTGTCTCAGGTATAATTTGAAATCACCCCCTTTATTTGAGGGATACAACTTTTCTATAACCCAAGAACGCATCTCAGAAAATTTATGATTGGTCTCTAAGCAGTGCTGCACCATCGGTGCCTCTGTTTTACAACAGGTCAAACAAGACCTGTGTTCAATAATTCTGGTTCTAAACTGTCTAGAGGTCTGACCTATATATAATAGGTTACAAGGGCAACTAATGGCATAAACAATCCCACTAGTATCACACGATGTCATTGAAGTTAACAGATATTCCCTCTTATCATAAGGATTGATAAAAGCACGACCCTTTTGCATGTTGTCACATACTGAGCAATGCCCACATTTCTGGTGCCCAATTTGACTTCTTTGAGATAATCTCTCTACCTGATATTGAACAGCTCTACCTGATAAAAACACCCTCTTAGAATTTTTCAGTTCTCATCCTACTCACTTGAAAGAAAGCCTCCCATACTCACAATTCCTCCGTTATCGGAGAATATGTTCGTCTAAAGCTGAATTCAAGAAACAAGCTCACGTTCTAAGTGAAAAGTTTCAGACTCGTGGATATCCATCTACCTGTATTAAGAAAGCATACACGAGAGCTCTGTACAATCGAAGAGATCTTCTCCTAGAGTATAAAACACCTGAACAAGAAGCAGAAAAATTGGTGTGTGTGCTAAGGCACTCCCAACAATCCAGACATTTTTCTAAAATTGTAAAAAAACATTGGAATTGTTTGTCTATCCATCCATGCTTTCAAAATATTCAAGTCACGACTGCTTATTCTAGAAATAGAAATTTGCAAGAGCTGATAAGTCCCACCAGTAAGGGAGCTGTTCAATATCAGGTAGAGAGATTATCTCAAAGAAGTCAAATTGGGCACCAGAAATGTGGGCATTGCTCAGTATGTGACAACATGCAAGAGGGTCGTGCTTTTATCAATCCTTATGATAAGAGGGAATATCTGTTAACTTCAATGACATCGTGTGATACTAGTGGGATTGTTTATGCCATTAGTTGCCCTTGTAACCTATTATATATAGGTCAGACCTCTAGACAGTTTAGAACCAGAATTATTGAACACAGGTCTTGTTTGATGGTGCAGTACTGCTTAGAGACCAATCATAAATTTTCTGAGATGCGTTGCTGGGTTATAGAAAAGTTGTATCCCTCAAATAAAGGGGGTGATTTCAAATTATACCTGAGACAAAAAGAACAAAAGTGGGTATTTAGACTAAAGACTTATACTCCATATGGCTTAAATGTCAGGATTGAATGGCGCGCGTTTTTTTAAGAGAAACCCGGAAGTCATGGCGATTGGCTATGATTCCGTGTTTCTCAGTCGCTGATTGGTGCGGTGCTGTCCCTTATTTTCCTTTATAAACCTGGAAGTACGCCGAGCCGCCATTTCGCTGGGAGAAAATCATTGAAGCAGTAGCTCATATTGAAAAGTAGGTAGTCTTAAAATCTAGGCAGTTTTTATGTGAAATATATATGTTTGGAAAGTAACAGTATATTTTGTTTTATAGATGATCCCCTGATGCAGCCGTAGGGCGAAACAGGGCCTGTTGGGATATTTCTGAATTGATCAAATTTGAAACTGTTCAAAAGCGGCATATGGATACTGCTTAAACTGCAGCTGCGGTGATTTTGAGCTATCAGAAGGCAACAAGATAAGTGCTTACTTCTCTATAAAAATATAAAAGTTAGTAAAAAGTATAAAAGCTAATAAAATGTTAAAAAAGCTAAAATAAGCTGAAAATAAGAGCTAAGTGTAACGGTGAAATATAAGACCAAGGATGTATTTCTCTATGTCAATATTATTATTGGCATAGTTTGTTTCACAGGTTTTATCCTGGGAAACACTGAGGTCTTTACCGTTTTCACAAATGAAAAAGGTGTAGCACTTGATTTCTGATAGCATTGGTATATGAATATCATTTAGTGTGGCTATTACTTAAAGATACCATCTTGGAAGCCCAGACCAGATGTATCCCACATATTAGCAAAAGTGGAAAGAAGAGGAAACGAGAGCTGACATGGTTAAAAAGTGAAGTGAAAGAGGCTATTGCAGCCAATAAACATCCTTTAAAGCACAGGTGTCAAAGTCGGTCCTCGAGGGCCGCAATCCAGTCAGGTTTTCAGGATTTCCCCAATGAATATGCATGAAATCTATGAAAGCAGTGCATGAAAATAGATCTCATGCATATTCATTGGGGAAATCCTGAAAACCTGACTGGATTGTGGCCCTCAAAGACCGTCAAGAAAATAAGAAGAGACACAAAAACTGGCAAGTTAGATACAAAGTATTGTTAAAGAAAGCTAAGAAATAATATGAAGAGAAACTTGCCAAAGAGACAAAAACTCATAACAATTTCTTTAAGTACATCAGGAGCAGAAAACCAATGAGGGAAACTGTGGGACTGTTGAATAATCAAGAAGCAAAAGGGGCACTCAGGGAAGATAAGGCCATAGCGGAGAGAGACTGAATTAATTCTTTGCTTTGGTCTTTACGGAAGAAAATTTAAGAGATCTACCAGAACTGGAAATGGTATTCAAGGGTGATGATGCGGAGGAACTGAAAGAAATCTCTGTGATTATGGAAGATGTACTAAACCAAATCGACAAGTTAAAAAGTGATAAATCACCTGGACCGGATAGTATACATCCCATGGTACTAAAGGAACTCACATGAAATTGCTGTTGCTAAAATCATCTGAGTACCTGAAGATTGGAGAGTGGCCAATGTTATGCCGATTTTTAAAAATGGTTCCAGGGGAGATCCGGGGAATTACAGACCAGTAAGCCTCACTTCAGTACGGGCAAAATGGTAGAAATGATTATAAAAAATAAAATTGTGGCACACATAGACAAACACAATTTAATGAAACAGAGTCAGCATGGGTTCAGCTGAGGGAGATCTTGCCTCACCAATTTGCTTGACTTCTTTGAAGGTGTGAATACACATGTGGATAAAGGTGAGCTGATTGACATAGTGTGTCTCGATTTTCAGAAAGCTTTTGACAAAGTTCCTCATGAAAGGCTCCTGAGAAAATTAAGGAGTCATGGGATAGGAGGCAAAGTTCAGTTGTGGATTAGGAATTGGATAGAAAACAGAGGGTAAGGATAAATGGTCATTTTTCTCAATGGAGGAGAGAAAACAGTGAGGTGCCACAGAGATCTGTACTGGGACTGGTGCTATTTAACTTATTTGTAAAAGATCTGGAATTTAGAACGACGAGTAAGGTGATAAAATTTGCAGATGACACTAAACTGTTCAAAGTTATTAAAATGCATGTGGATTGTGAGACATTGCAGGCAGAAATTGGAAGACTGGGCATCCAAGTGGCAGATGAAATTTAATGTGGATAAATGCAAAGTGATGCATATTGGGAAGAATAATCCAAATCACAGTTACTGAATGCTAGGGTCCTCCTTGGAGGTTAGCACCCAAGAAAAGTATCTGGGTGTCATTGTAGACAATATGATGAAACCTTCTGCCCAATGTGCAGCGGCAGCCAAAAAAGCAAACAAGATGCTAGGAATTATTTTAAAAGAGATGGTTATCGAGCCTAAAGATATTATAATGCCTCTGTATCGCTCCATGGTGCGACCTCACCTGGAGTATTGCGTTCAATTCTGGTCTCCTTATTTCAAGAAAGATATAGCGGCACTAGAAAAGGTTCAAGATGATAAAGGGGTTGGAACTCCTCTCATATGAGGAAAGTCTAAAATGGTTAGGGCTCTTCAGCTTGGAAAAGAGATATGATTGAAGTCTACAAAATATGATATGATTGAAGTCTACAAAATCCTGAGTGGAGTAGAATGGGTACAAGTGGATCGATTTTTCACTCTATCAGAAATTAGAAAGACTTGGGGGATACTTGATGAAGTTCCAAGGAAATACTTTTAAAATCAATAGGCTGAAATATTTTTTCACTCAGAGAATAGTTAAGCTCTGGAAGCGTTGCCAGAGGTTGTGGTAAAAGTGGATAGCATAGCTGGTTTTAAGAAAGGTTTGGACAAATTCCTGGAGGAAAAGTCCATAGTCTGTTATTAAGACACGGGGGAATCCTGTGCTTGCCCTGGATCAGTTGCATGGAATATTGCTACTGTTTGGGTTTTGGCCAGCGACTGGTGACCTGGATTGGCCACTGTGAGAACGGGCTACTGGGCTTGATGGACCATTGGTCTTTCCCAGTAAGGCTATTATGTTCTTATGATTCTTCAAGGAATTATTGCTGTGTCAGAATTCATGGATTTAGTCCTTTCGATATTCAGTGGTATTTAACTGTTTGGGAATAGCTCCATCCACTAAGCCACATATGTCTTGCCACATAGCTGGGCACCACCAATATTCAGCATCTTGCCGGCTAAGGACCGTGGCCAGATAGAATGGCCTAAAAATAGGTCTATATTTGGCCACCAGGCCTTAGCCAGCCAGGCAAAACGTAACTCTGAAATTCAGTACCAAATGCTGGATACAGCCCCAGCATTGAATATCTGGGACACTGTGGAAGATAGCTGCGAATGGGCAGACTAGATGGGCCATTTGGCCTTTATCTGCCGTCATGTTTCTATGTTTTTTTTATTAGATCCCTCCTGCTTAGGAAAGGAGAAAGTCCCCACAAGAGGAGCTCTCCTTTGTGAGATGACTAAGTCCATTCCATTTGATTAAGTTTGAGGACAAGTCCAAGGTGAAATGCTAGGACCTTAGATCCTTTTGGAAAAAAAAGTTTATCAGGTCTATATGCTTGCTTCCCACACACAGTCCTACCAGTTCTACATGAGCATCTACTTGGAGATCTTGGAGCAGACTCTCTGCCATCTGAAAAAGATGCAGAATGCCTGCTACTGTTACTACTTATGATTTTATAGCACTACCAGATGCACACAGCATTGAATATTAACATGCAAGAGACAGACCCTGTTCGAGAGACCTTATAATCTAATTGTGACAAACAGGACAAAAAGGGTGAATCTAAACTCTATGCGTTAGTAGCTAAGCAGAAGGAGTGCTGAAAACACTGTACCATATTAAATGTCACAACAACTATTTCTAATAACAATGTTGACTGTTTCCATGCTCTTTCATTCTGCCCCTCTTTGCCCACCCTATCCACATATACCTTCACAGCAGTAGTTGCAAGACATCAATTTAACATAGTCATACTAACATCTGGATGCCAGTTGTTCCTTCTTTGAGCTAGTCTGAGATATCCATTATTGAACTCTGCTGGATTTCCCCCTCCCCCCCTCTAGGTGACCCCTTTGAGTTCCCTTCAAGATACCAAAGCAGAACCACCCATGATTTCTCAAACTTTTCATGGGTCTTATTTTTAATAGCAGTAGTCTGTTTAATGACCCAGGACTCTCCTCAGCCTGATACACAGTTGATTCATCCCCAGTGGACACTGCTGCTTCAACAAAAGACAAGCTGTCAATGTGCAGCCACCAGGCAGGCTTCTCTGACTTTCCTATATTTATGCAGGCTTCCAGCTGGCCATTGGCCTAGCAGAAATAGTTTAGGGTCAAGCTGGATTTCTTTCAGAAATATAAATTAGTTACTTGTTTAATTTGTTCCCTAAACCCCTTTTTAATAGGACAAGGTCACCATATATGAGCAGCATTCCCATCTCTCAACATCCTCTCCAAAAAAAGATTTGAAACAAATGGAAACATCTGATGGAGGGGTGCAGGTACTAGATTCCATCAGAGCAAAATTTGTAATAATTTCTTTAGTAACCACTTAAATAGAAAATTTCTTAACCCTTTCCTAAATAGATGTCCAGTATTTCTATCCTAGCTGTTCTCCCAAATCTTCCTCTCATTGTTTCATATATTTAAATTTCACAAAATGTCCCCTAATTATATGATATAATTCAGAAAGGAATCCCTTGGCCCACAACAGAAATTGAATTTAAACTGGCCTGTGTCATCTATACAATCTTTGATTGTTCTGAACCTAAATTTTTAACAAACCTATTGTTATGCTCAGTTTCTTGAATAAGATTGTCAAGGGTCAAACTATTATTACATTTTCCTGATATCAAAGCCATGTGCTACAAAATAATTTTTGACACCATCTTTACTTATCAGGCTCCTATACTGTGGAACAGCTTACCTGGCGTTCTTAGGTAAACTTCATCAAATGAAGTCTTTCACAAAAGAAAACCTTTCGTCTGCAGATTTTTAGGTTAACTCCCTATTTCTAATTTTAGCTAATGCTGAACCAATGTATCAATTATTATAATTATCCCCAACTTAATTGTATTTTATAATTTACATATTCTGATTTTATCTGTCTATTATTATTATTATTGAACTCTTGATATTCCACCTTTCTGTAACATACCAAAGTGGTTTACTTCCTACATACAGGTTCTTTCTCTACCTTAGTGGACTCACAACCTAAGGATCTCTTTTACAAAACTATGGCAAAAGGTGGCCTTAGCGTGCCCTTCCATGGTCTTTCCTTCATGCTAAGGCCATTTTTTTCCTGTAGCCGAAAAATGGCCAGTTTTCCATTTTCAGCTTTAACTGCCATGCGCTAATATTGCCATTAGCACAGGCAACTTTGCCATCACCCATGATGTAGGCAGTAAGGACTCACACACTAACCAATGTGTAGCAGTATGGCTGCTCTAACTGATTACATAGAAACGGAGAAATATGATGGCAGATAAAGGCCATTAGGCCCATCCAGTCTGCCCATCCGTAGCATCCACCATCTCCTCCTTTTTCTTGAGAGATCCTACATGCCTGTCACAGGCTTTCTTAAATTCAGACACAGTCTTTGTTGCCACCAACTCTACCGGGAGACTATCCCACACATATACCACCCTTTCTTTAAAAAATATTTCCTTATATTACTCCTGAGCCTCTTAACTTTATCCCATGCCCCTCTCACTCTGAAATTTCCTTTCACATCTTCTGTCTACCCTTCCAAACTAACTCCCTCGGCCAAAAACTAAAACTTATTTTTTAGTACATGGGTAGCCTTTGCACATCAGGATTTTAACATGGGATGCCTCAATGTACCCTGTAGTAAGTCCTTTTAAATTGTAGTAAGCAGGTGTTAGTACTTACTGCAGCTTGGTAAAAGGACCCCTAAGCTTTGTATTTGGGGCAATGAAGGGTTAAAGTGACTTGCCCGGTTCACTAAGAGCCTTTGTGGGAATTGAACCATGCAGCTGGAATTCACACATGCTTGAGAGCAAGTATAACTAACTGTATGCCTGCAATGTAGGTACACAAGTCCCAATCCCTTTCCCCTTATTTTTATAAACACAGGTAAACATCTGTGGGCCTCTTAAAGGGAGTTGATAAAATATAAATATGCAAACTGAATTGAAATGAATTAAATAATCCTGCTAGAAATTCTTACCAGTACCCTTAGGTTGTAAGTTCGATCCCAAGGATTTTGATAGTGTGTTTGGAGAGGAGCGGTCAAATTTTGGTAATATAGAGGAGGAAGCAACAGGATTTAGTGGTTTGTTGGCTCTGGGCAGAGAAGAAGAAAGAGAAGTCGAAAATCATCCCGAGGTTGCGAGCTGATGAGACAGGGAGGAGGAGAGTGTTATCCATAAAAATAGATAACGGCAAGAGTGGGAAGGTGAGTTTAGATGGAAAGATAAGGAGTTCAGTTTTAGCCATTTTCAGTTTGAGATGGTGTTGAGACATCTAAGTAGTAGTGTCAGAGAGGCAGGTTGAGATTCGGGCCTGAATTCCTGTGGAGATATCTGTTGTGGAGAAATAGATCTGGAAGTCATCAGCATAGAGGTGATATTGAAAACCATGGGAGGACATCAGTGTTCCGAGAGAGCAGATATAAATGGAGAAGAGAAGAGGGCCTAAGACAAAACCTTGAGGTATACCGATAGATAGTGGGATGACAGTGGAGGCAGATCCACTGTAGCATACACTGAAAGTACGCTGGGAGAGATGGGAAGAACACCAGGAGAGAACAGAACCCTGGAATCCCAGCGAGGACAGCGTGTCAAGGAGGAGGGAGGTGATCAACCAATGGCAGATAAATGGCAGCAGACAGATCGATTTGGCCAGGAACCAGGTCGTTAAGAGACTTTTGCAAGGGCAGTTTCTATAGAATGGAGAGGGCAGAAGAGAACTTTGAAGTGAGGACCTCACTATCAATGATGACATGTAGTGCAGAGTTTGTCCTTATAAGATCTTAAGTACAAGAATGCTTACTTTAAACATAATCCTTACCTGAATAGGCAGCCAACGGAGCCTGATATATAGAGGATAAATTTTATCAAATTTTTTAGCCAAATAAACCAATCTTCAAGCTGTATTCTGCAATGACTGTAGCTTTTTTTTTTTTTTTTTTTTTTATTAGAGGCAGAGCAGCCAGCATGTACTATATTGCAATAATCCAGTTCACTAAGGATCAAAGCCTGAACCACTGTCTTGAACAGATCAGGGTCTATATAACTCCTAATTTTCTAACACATAACATTCCCAGAAAGATTTTACGAGAGCACCTTGAAATCTGACTTTCCAAAGACTGTAGAATCCAACATTACACCTTTATTGGAATAAACAAGACTCTTTTACATCGGTGATCTCATGTGGAGTGTTCATTGTCCGTTCCCACTGTTTTTTGTGTTTTTTTGAACCCATGGGTTTTTTGTCTTGTTGGACTTTTGGTGTTTATTTGAATATTAACCCCATATATGTTTAAGGTTAGGATTACTGTGTCTGCATTTAGACTTAAACAGATAAATTATGCAGATATCAGCTGAATACAGCTGTCATCTGCAGAATTCTTGGCTCTGGCCCTTTCTGAAGTTGTATGCCCTACCAGGACCTAGCATCGGCAAAGAAAGGAGTGAGTTGAGCTGGCATGGGAGAGTCGCTCCGCCCCAATGCTCCTGCAACATGCCATAATTAATGGGAGCCTGAAGGCACCAACTTAAGCACAAGGCAATTCCATTGCCACCTGGAACTGCCCCAACCGGGATCCAGCATTGGCAGAGGAGGGGAGTTAGTCAGACTGGTGTGGGAGAGTCGCTCCACCCCCATTACTCCTGCTACGTGCTGCCATTAATGGGAGGCCAAAGGCACCAAACTTAAACTTAGGGTTACTCCATTGCCACCAGGAGCTGCTCCACTGGAGTCCAGCATCATCAGAGGAGGGGAGTGAGTCAGGCCAGCATGAGTCACTCCACCACGACACTCCTGCTATGTGCTGCTATTAACGGGAGCCCAAAGACACCAAACCTAAATACAAGGCAGCTGCGTTGCCCCACCCGGGATCCAGTGTCAGTTGCTCCATCCCCCTCCACAGTGCCCTTACTATGTGCCTAAGGCACAAGCCAAAGGTGTATTTCTTAGCATGCTTCTTTGCACAGTCCTTTGTGCAGTCACAAAAGCAACTAAAATCCAAACTGAGAGGAATAGCTACATCACTCTCACATCCACCGCCTATTGAAGCCCCCAAACCACTGCAATGGCACGAAAAGCATCAGAGGAGCAGAGAGAGTTGTGATTGGCATGGGAGAATTGCTCCGCCCCCTGACACTGACATCACTCACACAACCTTGATATCCTTCCTCCAGGGCACTGGGAAGAAGGAAGGACGTTGGGGCAGCTAACTGACGCTGATATTGCAGCACCTGCTCAGATACAATTAAAGCAATTAATCACACCTACAGGCTATAGGGTACCAACCTCTGAGCATGAGCCAACTCAGACACAATTATAACGCCTCACCAAACTTACCTGCTATAGGGCACTAATCTCTGAATGTGGGTTCACTCAAATACATCTACAACACCCACCCAATCTGTCTTCTACAGTAAACTAACCAAAATGAGTTGTTAATCTCATAACAATTCTCTGTCTACTGATCAGTATCAGAACCAAAGCATACTCCATCCCTCCCAACAGTAAATCAGATAACCCCTCAGAACACACAGTCCTATCATGGAATCACACCATGATAAACTACGCTGACTACATGCAATGGGTAATCCCAACACTGGTTGGACCATCCAGACACTGATAACCACGCCACAACCACATCACTAAATGAAACCAGACAACCTAAAAAGAATCCCAACTATTTACACTAATGAAGCCTTACCTCAATCCTATGTGGATATATTAATGCAAGATCAGTGGTCAACAAGATTGAAATGATAAAAGATTTGCTTGCTGAATTATAACTTGATTTTCTATTCCTAACCAAAACATGAATACCAATACAAGATGAGCCCAGATTACAACTACTCTGCCCAATAGATTACAAAATCATCCACCTTTCGAGAACTAGTCGCAGGGGTGGTGGTCTGGTGATACTGTACAAATCATCTTTTCATATCAAAATCATGGAATCTATAACATTCACTTCACTAATGGTAGAAATAAACAGCGACTCTTCCCAACGCCCCCTCTGCTGCATACTATTCTACATCCCAGCTAGAAACTGAACCATAGTTCTCAGACATCATATGTACAGTACTAGTCTTTAAGCCCGTTACATTAACGGGTGCTAGAATAGATGTGTGTGTCTTTATTTCTTTCTTTTTCTCTCTCTCCTCTTGACCGCTTTCTGTCTCTCTCTTTCCTCGGCTGTCAACCATCACCCCTTGCCTGTTCCACCTGTCCAGCAGTAGGCCTTCTCCCTTCCTTTTACCTCCCCCTGTCCAGCAGCACTCCTTACCTGCTCCCCCTGTCCAGCAGCACTTCTTCCCTGCTCCGCAGTCATTATTCCCTGCTCACCCTGTCCAGCAGCATTTCTTACCTGCTCCCCTGTTCCTCTTCCCTGCTCTGTCTGTCCAGCAGCACTCCTTCTTTTCTCCCCCTGACCCTCTTCCCTGCTCCCCCTGCCCAGCAGCACTCCTTACCTGTGTCTCTCTTTCTCCTTAGTGTTTTGTTATTTTTTTTCAATCTGTCTCTTTAGCCCCCTGCCCTTCTGTGAGTGTCTGTGTGTCTCTGTCGTTGTGCACTGTTGTTTGTTGTTTTTTTTTTTTTTTAAATCTATGTTTAGTTCCTGATCCCCTCTGTTTCCATGGCAAGCATGTGCGCGGATGTGAGGGCCGTTTTGTGGTGCCGGATCTGGCGGCGCCGTGTAGGTCGGAAGACGGGCCTCAGCGTTTTGTAGGTCCGGGTCTGGCGTCGCTGTGTAGAGCGGAAGCGGGAGGCGGGGCCTCAGCACCGGCTGGGCGGCTCACGCCGCCGGCCCCCAGTAGCTCGAGGCTGGCGGCGGACATGGCTTGCGTTGCATGGTGGAGGAGGAACATCGGTGACGTACAACCCGCGCATGCGCACTAAAAAAAACGTGACAGATCAGGGAACACGATTTTTTTAGTGCGCATGCGCGTCCTACCATTTTATTATATTAGATTACTCCACTTTCATCATAGGAGACCTTAACCTCCACCTAGACTCACCCTCAAACTGTTAAACCCTGAAATTCCTCGACCTCTTAAAAGAGCTAGACTTTGTTCCAACAACTCACACATGAAAAGGGCCATCAGATAGATCTATTCGCCTCCTCCATTTCAGCAGAAAGTACAAGCTACCTAGAATTTAATTCCCTATCAAAAGTACTTACTCATAGAAAGAGAGATCAAAAACCAAACCAACTCACTGATTAGCCTCTTATTATAGAAACAAAGTAGCCCCTGAATCATACTGGAATGAAATAGATAACTCATTATTATCCCTCCCCATTCCTGACCAAGACTTTCTGGACCACTGTAAAACAATCAGTGAACAAACCCTAAACAACTAGCCCCACTCAAATGCAGCAAAAGAATCCAAAGATCATCAGAGAAGTGGTTCGACTCAGCACTTATATCCCTAAAAAGAGCTTGCCGACAAGAAGCATTACTGCCATAAACACCCCTCCCCAGAAAACAAGACCAAGTGTCACCAGAAAATCCTAGAATATAAATAACTACTGACGCAAAAGAAGAAAGAGTATTACTATAAACAGATCAGCACAGAAAATAATCTTAAAATCAGCAAACTGTTCTCAATATTATTTATTTATTTTATTTAATTCATTTTATATCCTGACCTCCCCAGAGAGCTCAGGATGGGTTACAAGGTAACATACATAATAATGAGACAAAATTGAGCTAAAAAAAATACTTAGACAATATTGGTTACAATGATATTCGTATAATACAGTTTGTTCATCCTAAATTAATATTCACAGAGAGAAGTTTGTTCAAAATATAGGGCTCCTTTTACTAAGCTGCGATAGCGGTTTTAGCATGTGCTAGACCTTAATGCCAATCACAACTTCCACTCAGTACAAACTATACAATCCAATGGGAATTCTGATGATTCCACCTACTCACACAGAGTCAGTGGTATTGGGATTCTTCATCATTCCCCACTATTGGATATATATTTAGATTTTAGATTTTTGTATTTGTATTATAACTTATTTATAATTTAAGCATAGATTTAAAAGTGTATCACTTATCTTTAAATCCTTATCGGTTCCCCTTCCCGACGCGTTTCGAATCTCTTTTTCAAGGTCGGGGGAACGAAAGATAAGGGTAGTCCTAATCCATTTACTGCTGCCGCTGCCGTTATGTGTTTTTGATTGCCAGCAGCAGCAGCAAATGGATTAAGACTACCCTTATCTTTCGTTCCCCCGACCTTGAAAAAGAGATTCGAAACGCGTCGGGAAGGGGAACCGATAAGGATTTAAAGATAAGTGATACACTTTTAAATCTATGCTTAAATTTATAAATAAGTTATAATAAAAATATAAATACAAAAATCTAAAATATAAATATATATCCAATAGTGGGGAATGATGAAGAATCCCAATACCACTGACTCTGTGTGAGTAGGTGGAATCATCAGAATTCCCATTGGATTGTATAGTTTGTACTGAGTGGAAGTTGTGATTGGTACTTTTATAGAAAGTTTAACAGTGAGTCAAGTATATTTGGCAGAGACCTTAATGCCAGCATTGAGCTGGTGTTAGTTCTAGCCACGTAGCGTGCGCTAAAAATGCTATTGCAGCTTAGTAAAAGGAGCCCATAGTTTGTTCATCCTAAATTAACATTCACAGAGAGAAGTTAGATACTGTTTGTTCATCCTAACTTTGTCATCATAGATAACCTAAGGAACACGAACAAGATCACAAATGGCGACAACCCCTCAATTCCAACAACCTCAGAACTAGCTAACTATTTTAAAACAAAGATTCAATCCACACAAGACCAGCTACCCCGCATCAGTCCAGCCAGACCCACTGCAACAAAATCACCTATGAAAATGCCAGCAGACAAATCTTAGAATGATTTTGATACGATTAAATTCAAAGACACAAAACAGCTTCTAAAATATAGAGAATGACACGGGTCAAATTTTTTCTTGTCCCATCCCCACAAGTTTTGTCGCTATCCCTGTCCTTACCCCATTCCTGTAAGCTCAGCCTTAACCGCACAAGCCTCAAACACGTATGATTTTAAAGTGTTTGAGGCTTGTGCAGATGGGGTGCAGGAATGGGACAGGAAAAGAATTTGCCGGGATGGGAAAATGAGTTCCCACAGGGATGGGGAAAAACTTGTCCCCGTGTCATTCTCTACTAAAACACTCCAAAGCATACTGCAGCCTCGATACTTGCCTACCTTACCTTATCAAACCAGCTACCCCATCAACCATAGGAAAAATAACCCAGTGTCTCAACTATATGATAGCCTCCTAGCCACTCAAGCAGCAAAAATAGACAACCAAATCGCCAACCTTCTGATAACAACCCCAGATTACAAAACTTTCAGAAATGAAATAAAGACTATACTTTTCAAAAAAATCCCTGAAAAAGTCCTAACCTCTCAAGCTTCCTTCTTTCATCCCTCTAACCCCCTGAACCCCCAAATCAACCTGCTCTACTCTTTTTTTTCCCAAAAAAGGACCAGAAATCTTTTTGTAAAACACTCTCTTTAACTCTTTTTTAATCCGCCTTGAACCGCAAGGTAATGGCGGAATAGAAATCCCTAATGTAATGTAATGTAATCATCTAAAAACTGACTTTTCCCAAATCAGGAGAACCCAAAACTCAGTCCCTCTGATGTGACTAATTTATTGGCCAGTAGCTTCCATCCCCCTATTTATCAAAATAATGGAAGGATACGTCACAAAACAACTCGAATGCCAACACTTCAATATCCTCCACTCTTTACAATTGGGATTCAGGAAAACTCACATAACAGAGATGGTGTTCGCAGCACTAACATATGGCAAGGAACTACTAAGCAAGGGTCACAGCACAATCATCATCCAATTTGACCTAAGCAGTGCATTTAGTAGACTTCGATCAAATGTCCAAGATCTTCAGTAATTTCGGATTTAGAGGCCCAATCCTCTCCTGATTTCAAAGCTTACTAAACACTCGGTATTATGCTGTGTGTAAGGATAGTGTATTTTGTGACAGCTGACACCCTCCCAGCAGGGACCCCCAAGGATCCCCACTTTCACTATCAGTATTCAACTTTCTAATGCAATCCTTGGGAGCCAACCTAGATCTTGCATGAATAAAACATTTCACTTAGGTAGACAATATAATGATCATGCTACCTGTAATGCATTCATTAGCCAACACCCTTACCACTATTAAAAATTGTGTCCACATCATAGAAAACTGGACCTCAACCCACCACCTCAAACTAAATAAGAACAAAACCAAATTTCTATGGCTAGGACTCTCAACTGACCCATGCTACATTCCAAGGAATACAGTAGATGACACAGACTTTCCATTGGAACTACGATCCCGAATCCTAGGAGTAGAAATTGGTAACCACCTATCCATAAAGAGCCACATACAATCAATAATAAAACAATTTTTTGGTGTGGTGAGAAATCTAAGATCAGAAAATACTTCAAAACAGAGGCTTTCCGAATTTTAGTGCAATCCCTAACCCTATTTTGACTAGACTTCTGTAATGTAACACTAGTTCTTTGCTCTAAAACAGGGGTGCCCACACTTTTTTGGCTTGCAAGCTACTTTTAAAATGACCAAGTCAAAATGATCTACCAAGTTTCAAGTTTATTTAGTTTCTTTGATTACCTCGCATAGTCCAAATCCAATGCGATTTACATAAGTTCCAAAGTTATGTAAAATATTAAAAACCAACAAACATAACATTCATTCCTAATACAATAGTACATATAAGGAGGGAAAATGTTAATTATCATTTGTATTCAGGGTTTTTATCAGAGGTCAAGGCAGATGACTTTAAAATATGCACTGTCACCTCAGTAACAACTATACAAAAATAGACAAATATACCCCTTCCTCATTTACTAAACCGCGATAGCGTTTTTTAGCGCAGGAAGCTGTGCTGAATGCCCTGCGCTGTTCTCGATGCTCATAGGCTCCCTGCGCTAAAAACCGCTATTGCAGTTTAGTAAAAGGGGGGCAATAGTGCAAAATATAAACAATAGATATAAATTCTCAAAACGGACACATTTTGATCACTAAATTGAAAAAAATCATTTTTCCTACCTTTTTGTCTGGTGATTTCATGAGTCTCTGGTTGCACTTCTGAAAGCCAATATTTCTTTCTTTCTGCCTTTCTTTCTCTCTCCCCCTGGCCCCCCTCTTTCTTTCTGCCTTTCTTTCTCTCTCCCCCTGGCCCCCCTCTTTATTTCTGCCTTTCTTTCTCTCTCCCCCTTCCTCCCAAGCCATCGTGCCGATTTCTCCACTTCCCCGATTCTTTCCCTACCCCCACCCCCAAGCCACCAATGCGATTTTTCCCTGCTGCATCCCCGAGCCAGGCCTGGCGTGTACAAGTGCCGGGCCCACAAGACTTCACTTCCAACATCAATTCTAACGTCAGGGAGGAAATTCCAGGCCAGCCAGGCAGCGATTGGTTGGCCCAGAACTTCCTCTCCGACATCAGAATTGACGTCGGAGGTGAAGTTTTGTAAGTCCGGCACTTGTACACGCCAGGCCTGGCTTGGGGAAGCAGCAGGGAGAAAAAGATCGCAAAGGCAATGCGATCGACTCGCGTTGCCTTTGCAATCTACTGGTCGATTCTGGAACCAGCTATCACTTATACTATGATCTGGCGATCAATATCTTAGGTTCAGAAAACTTTTAAAAGCATTTCTGTACCAAAACAGGGAGTCAATCCTGAAGTAACTGAAGTGATTATTGTAAAAGCCCATTTTTGAACTATCCATTACAACTCCTAAGACATAATGATGAGCCAAAGATCACTTACCATAACTTGTCGAATGATCCCCTAGTACAGTGTTCTTCAACCGCCGGTCCGCAGAAATTTTCTGTTGGTCCACAGGGCCAAAGACAGTGTTCTTCACCTGCCAGTTCACAGTGTGATCAACGCGGCATCTTCAGGCCGGCTCCCTGAGTGCTGCAGTGCACAAAGCCGTGGGAAAAGGCTCCTACGCGTGGCCTGCGCCTGAACCGGAAGCCTTCTCTCTGACGTCACAACATCAGAGGGAAGGCTTCCAGATGAGGCGTGGGACGCGCTGCTGCCCACAGCTTTGTACAATGCAGCACTCAGGGAGCCAGCCCAAAGATAACACCGGGGGGGCAGGCCAGAAGGCAAGGCACATGGAAGGAGAGAGACAACAACGGTAGGGGAAATGCTTTTATTTTTTTTATTTAGTGATTGATTTGTCTGTTCTGGAAGAAATGCATTTGTTTCTTTTCCTCTGGGGTTGTACTGCTTGCAGAGTCTTGAATCTTAGGATTTGTTTGTAAATATTAGTACTTTTAGTTTTTGGTCCTGTATTTGCATGGGGTTATCTGTTTTCTGGTAGGAATGAATGTTAAAAAGCATACAGTGTAGTTTAATTTTGTGGTTAACTATTATATGTTGTTAATACAATTATATTGTGTGTATATATGAAAAATGAATGGAAAAAAATGGTATTACAATTAGTACTATTATGGGGGCGGGGTCTGGGGTGGAGATGGAGTGGAGATGGACACGACTTAGCCCAGTGTTCTTCAACTGTCGCACCGGTCCTCAAAATAATTATTTTATTTCCACCGGTCCATAGGTGTCAAAAGGTTGAAGAACACTGCCCTAGTATATAACAAACTTTGCCAACTCAAATACAAATATAATCAAATTCTTAAGCAGCAAGTTAAACAGCCATTTTTTTATCACCAAATCCAAGTATTATGTATAAAGTAATAAAACTGGTAGGTTATTAGTTTCATATTTCAAGCTTAGAAAAGAAAAGACTCAAATACCTGCAATTATGAATGCTTCAAATATAGTAAATGTTACATCTTTACCAGTCATACTTCGAGTCTTTAATGAATATTATACTACACTTTATCAATCTCAAGATAATAATCAAGATTATCAATTATTAGACTTTTTCAGGATTTTTTTGGCCCTAAATGGTTAGAATCGGATGTTAAAGCTTTAAGAAATCCTATAGCAATTGAGGAAATTATGGAAGCTGTAAAACAGCTTCCTGTTGGAAAATCTCCAGGTCCTGATGGGATCACCACTGAGTTTTACAAGATATTTCAGAATGATATTATTGTCATTTAATGTCATTTCAAGAGCTGGTAGAACATTTTTCCTTATCTTCTCATTTATATTATAAATGGATGAAATTGCATCATTGTTTAAAAAATAATCAATATGTCCAATCCTTGCGGGATCACATTCCGTATATATTTAATTTAGCCACAACTCTACTAATAAAGGGACACACAGCTTCTCAATTATATAAAATAATTAGTCCTTCATCTTCAGCATACACTTTAGCTCTTCAGCATATATGGGAGCAGGATTGTGGGCATGTTTTGGATAATTCAAGTTGGCTTCTTTTTTGTACCAAACTGAGACCTCTTACTTCAGCAAACTCCATTCAATCTTTGTTTTTTCTATATCCCAGGTTCCTTTTGGAAAGAAGCTTGGGTAATTATACAAAAGATATTTGATATTTCGGCTCAGATATCTTTCTCAATCATCATATTCAAATCTCATTCTCCAGACATTAATATTTCTGCTAAGAATATGAAGTTATTTGATCTACTTAAAATTACCCCAAAATTAATTCTTTCCAATTGGAAAACTTCACATTTTCTTAATACTTGTGTTTGGTGGAACTTAATCCTTTTTCATCAGAGATAACAGAAAAGATGGGAACATTTAGATCAGTTCACAAACATTGGTCCCCTTTATCTTCTTTCTGTGACCCTTCTCTATCGTAACTGAAATAATTTCATAGTTCCTCTTAGATTCACTGGGTCCTTTTCTTTAAGGAAGTGGTATGTATTTTCATTCATTTTTTTATGCACTGTGCTTCCATATTTTGTAATATTTTCTTGTTTGTGCTATTTATATATTTAGAGTCAAATATGTTATTGAATTATGTTGAGCATTTATTGTACTATTGGTTCATATTTCTTTAATAAAATGTCTTGGAAAAAATAAAAAATAAACTTGTTACTATGTATTTGTAATTATAACCTAATTGTATTAATAACTGTACTGATATATCTTTACTAGCAATTCTATTGAATGTCCTTGTCAAACTAAACAGTCCTTTGTAACTTCCTGGGTAACTGACCCCCCTCTTGTAATGTAATCCGACCTTGAACTGAATAGGTAAATGCGGAATAGAAAACCTGATTAACAAAACAATTTATAAGAATTTATTTGTTTTTCTAGTGGCTGATTCCAAACAAAAGCATATTACTTTTGAATATTGACCCCATTATGTCAGTTTAATCAATGATACCACAACCTGAAATTAATCCTTAAAAGTTTAAATAAAAAATATAAAATAAGGCTTACCTTTAAGAAAGAGAATGCAGAAAACTCTTAAAAATGTGTAATGTTTTTAAATTGCCAAGTTATTGAGTAGTTTTACAAGCAGATCGTTACATCATTTACAACTTTGATCTATGTTTCTCAAAATTTTCCGAGAAACAGATGATAGTTAGCCGTATTAAACACAGATGCTTTCAGTTTGATTCACAGTCCTACCACTAACCTTGCTTAACTTGAGCTGCATAGTCAATCCAAAGAATCCAGATACTGAAAATAAAAGTTAATGCATCAAATTTTCTTACCTTTTCCATCTCATACCACTGCTCTTTGATTAATGCCACCTTCAAGAAATTATTATACCTGTCACCATGGTCTAGCATCTGCTATAATAAAACTCTTACCGAACATGCGCATTTCAAACGCCGTGATTTCTGCGTCCGAGATGTGTGCATCTGTGTCAGACATGCGCAGTACAGCGTGCAGCTCACTACAGCGTGCGACGATTGCGGTGGTGGAGCCTGTGGCGGTTTGCGACACGTGCGCCGCTTTCCTCACACTTCTTCCAGCTGGAGCTTGTGGCGGTTTGTATGCCACCATTTTCCTGCATTGGGCCCTGCCAGAGAAAGCTTCCAGCGTAAGTGCGGATCATGAGAGGAGCCAAACTTCAGAAAGGACAAGATGAAGATAAATACTGCACAAGGAAGTGGAAGGTGAGGGAATGCTGCTGCACAGGGAAGGGTGGGAGGGAAATGCTGCTTCTGCACAGGGAAATGGGGGGAGGGAAATGCTACTGCTGCTGCATAGGGAAGGGTGGGAGGGAGGGAAAGGGGGCTGCTTTGGAGGAGGGGTGTGCTGGGATGCAGGCAGCAATCTTGATTTGCTCTGGGGGGGAGACAGAAGGGGGCCATGGAGAGAGACAGAAAGAAAGGCAGGCAGACATGGCACAACAGAGAGAGACGGGCAAGAAGGGGGCCATGGAGAGAGACAGAAAGACAGGCAGGCATGGCGCAACAGAGAGAGACAGGCAAGAAGGGGGCCACGGAGAGAGACAGAAAGACAGGCAGGCAGCGCACGAGAACTAAAGTCACACACAGAAAGACAGACAGACAGAGGGCCAGGGAGAGACACAGACAGAAAGAATGACAGACAGACAGGGGGCCAGAGAGACAGACAGAAAGACAGCGGCCAAAGAGAGAGAGAGAAAGGAAAAAAGACAGACAGACACCAGCCAAGGAGAGAGACAGAAAGAAAGACAGAAAGCGGCCAAGGAGAGAGAGAGACAGAAAGAAAGACAGACAGAAAGCGGCCAAGGAGAGAGAGACAGAAAGAAAGCACTACTGCTGGACAGGGGAAGCAGGCAAGGGGTGGTGGTGGACAGCCGAGGAGAGACAGACAGACAGCGGCCAAGGAGAGAGAGAGACAGAAAGAAAAACAGACAGACAGAAAGCAGCCAAGGAGAGAGAGAGAAAGAAAGACAGATAGATACATCTATTCTAGCCCATTAATGTAACAGGCTTAAAGACTAGTTTATATCATAAATAGATAGATGTGTCAAAACCTAGATGTGGTTGTCTAACTCCTGCTTCTTAAGCAAACAGGCTTGAAATACTGAAAATAGTAAGTGGAGAATACCATTCATGGCATAATAATGACCACTACTGATTCCTGAGCACACCTGTGCAACCTTAAAAAAAAAAAAAAAGAAAGAAGTGTTGCTTTAGTTAATTTGTTTTCCCAATTGTATCTTTTAGAGGCAGTCATTTAATAACTCTTAATCAGAGCACATTTGTAATTATTATTTAGATTTGGCTCATGCCTTTCTTAAAAATTCAAGGTGAGCTACATTCAAGTATAGTAGGCAATGGATGATTAAGTGATTTGCTAGTGATCACAAAGAGCAGCACTGAGATTTGAACTTGGCTTCCCTGATTCTCAGTTCACTAGTCTAATAATGACCTGGATTGGCCACCATGAGAACAGGCTACTGGGCTTATGTTGTCATGGGGCTCTTCCTCCAGAAAGCAAAGAATAGAAGTGGGTACATAAGAACATAAGAAATGCCTGCACCAGATCAGACCTGGGGTCCATCCAGTCCGGTGGTCAGCACACGCGGAGGCTCAGCCAGGCGTACCTGGGCGAATACCTTAATCATTTGTATCCCTCAATGTGTCCCGCAAGAAGATGTGCGTCTAATTTTACCTTAAATCCTAAAATGGTGGTTTCCTCCACCACATCCTCTGGGAGAGCGTTCCAGGCGTTCACCACCCGTTGTGCGAAGCAGAACTTTCTGACATTGGTCATGGCCGTGACCCCTCTCAGCTTCAGTCCATGACCTCTTGTCCAAGTCACATTTGACAAAGTAAATAACTCTGTTTCTTGCTCTCCATCTTCTACCCTTGTCGGTGAGTGAGCTTGCTCCATTTTGTCGATTCCTTTTAATATTTTAAAAGTCTATTAGATCCCCTCTATCTTCTCTTCTCAAGGGTGAATAATCCCATATTTCTGAGGCGTTCTTTGTAGGTCAAGTTCTCCATACCTTTTACTAGTTTCGTCACTCGCCTCTGCACCCTCTCCAGCAGTGTTATATCCTTCTTCAGGTACGGAGACCAGTGTTGGACACAGTATTCCAAGTGTGGTCTGACCATTGCTCTATAAAGCAGCATTATGACCTCTTTCGATCTACTCGTGATTCCCTTCTTTATCATGCCCAACATCCTGTTAGCTTTCTTTGCCACCACCGCACACTGAGCCGACGGCTTCAGATTCCTGTCTATCAGTACCCCCAGGTCCTTTTCCTGTTCGCTTTTCCCCAATGTTATACCTAGCAGTTTATACTCATGCTCCTTGTTTTTCCTGCCCAGGTGCATCACTTTGCATTTTTCTACATTAAAACTCATCTGCCAATTTTCTGCCCATCTCTCAAGTTGGTTCAAATCTCTCTGGAGTTCCTCGTTGTCTTTTTGTGATCTGATTGCCCGGCAAAGCTTTGTGTCATCTGCAAACTTGATGATGAGACTGGTCGTTTCTTCATCCAGGTTATTTACGAAAATATTGACTAAGATAGGCCCAAGAACCGAGCCCTGAGGCACGTCGCTAGTTACTTGCTTCCAGTCCGAGTACTCCCCATTTATGCCTACTCTTTGTACATAAGAACATAAGAATTGCCATCTCCGGATCAGACCCTGGGTCCATCAAGTCCAGTGATCAGCACACACAGAGGCCCCACCAGGTGTACCCTGGCCTAATTTTAGTCCCAATATCACCGTATGCTTCTTAAAGGAGATGTGCATCTAATTTACCCTTACCCGTATCACTCTATGCCACTCTTAAGGAGATGTGCATCTAGTTTACCCTTAAATCCTAGAACGGTGGATTCTGCAATCACCTCCTCTGGGAGAGCATTCCAGGTGTCCACCACTCGCTGCGTGAAACAGAACTTCCTGATATTCGTCTTGGGCCTGTCCCCCCTCAGCTTCAGTTTTTGTCTTCTTGTCCGTGTCACATCGGACATTGTAAATAACTGCTTCCCCTGCTCTATTTTGTTGAATCCTTTCAGTATTTTGAAAGTCTAGATCAGATCTCCTCACAGTCTCCTCTTCTCAAGGGAGAACAACCCCAGTCTCCTAAGTCGTTCCTCGTAGTCCAGGTTCTCCATACCTTTCACTAGCTTCATTGCTCATAGAAACTTAGAAACATAGAAACAGAAGGCAGATAAGGGCCATGGCCCATCCAGTCTGCCCACCCTAGTTACCCTCCCCTACCTTTACCCTGTGAATAGATCCCACGTGTCGATCCCATTTGGCCTTAAAATCAGGCACGCTGCTGGCCTCAATCACCTGAAGTGGAAGACTATTCCAGCGATCAACCACCCTTTCAATGAAAAAGAATTTCCTGGTGTCGCCGCGCAGTTTCCCGCCCCTGATTTTCCACGGATGCCCTCTTGTTGCCGTGAGACCCTTGAAAAAGAAGATATCTTCCTCCGCTTCGATGCAGCCCGTGAGATACTTGAACATCTCGATCATGTCTCCCCTGTCTCTGCGCTCCTCGAGCGAGTATAGCTGTTATCTAGCCATTCTTCGTACAGGAAATCCTTGAGTCCCGAGACCATCCTGGTAGCCATTCTCTGGACCAACTCCAGTCTCAGCACATCCTTCCGATAATGCGGCCTCCAGAATTGCACACAGTATTCCAGGTGGGGCCTCACCATGGATCTATACAATGGCATAATGACTTCAGGCTTACGGCTGACGAAACCCCTGCGTATACAACTTATGATTTGTCTTGCCTTGGACGAAGCTTGCCCCACTTGATTGGCAACCTTCATGTCCTCACTGACGATCACCCTTAAGTCTCGTTCTGCTACCGTTCTTGTTAGTATCTCGCCATTAAGGGTATAAGACTTGCATGGATTTTGGCTGCCCAGGTGCATAACTTTGCATTTTTTGGCATTGAAGCTGAGTTGCCAGGTCCTAGACCAGCGCTCCAGTAGAAGTAGGTCGTGCATCATGTTGTCGGGCATTGAATTTTTGTCCGTTGTGCTTTTGCCCACTACATTGCTTAGTTTGGCGTCATCGGCGAATAATGTTATTTTACCTCGGAGCCCTTCTGTCAAATCTCTTATAAAGATGTTGAATAGGATCGGGCCCAAAACCGAGCCCTGGGGCACTCCACTGATCACCTCCGTCATTTCGGAGGGGGTGCCGTTCACCACTACCCTTTGAAGTCTACCTCCAAGCCAGTTCCCCACCCATTTCGTCAATGTGTCACCCAATCCTATAGAACTCATCTTGCTCAGCAACCTGCAGTGTGGTACGCTATCGAATGCTTTGCTAAAGTCCAGGTATACGATGTCTAGGGACTCCCCAACATCCAGCTTCCCCGTCACCCAGTCAAAGAAGCTGATCAGGTTGGATTGGTAGGAATCTCCCCTTAGTAAATCTATGTTGACGGTGATCCCATAGATTCTCCTCATTCAGGATCGTAGTGGGCAGACTTGATGGGCTGTAGCCCTTTTCTGCCGTCATCTTCTATGTTTCTATGTTTCTATGTATCCAATTGGCGTTTGATTAGAGTTTCCATTAGTTTGCTCACTATTGATGTGAGACTCACTTGTCTGTAATTTGCTGCCTCCATCTTTGAGCCTTTCTTGTGGAGTGGAATGACGTTAGCCGTCTTCCAGTCCAACGGGACGCAGCCTGTACTGAGGGAGAGATTGAAGAGCGCGGACAGCGGCTCCGCCAAGATATCACTCAACTCCCTGAGCACCCTGGGGTGTAGGTTGTCAGGCCCCATTGCCTTGTTAACCTTGAGCTTTGACAGCTCACCGTAGACACTGCTGGGCGTAAACTCGAAATTACTAAATGGGTCAACTGAGTCAACCTTTGTCTGTAGCTGAGGGCCGAGCCCCGGCGCTTCTCGGGTGAAGACTGAGCAGAAGTATTCATTTAACAGTCGGGCCTTTTCCGAGTCCTTTTCCACATAGTCTCCGTCCGGTTTCCTAAGACATACTATCCCGCCTGAGTTTTTACTTCTGTCACTGATATACCTGAAGAAGGACTTATCTCCCTTCTGGATGTTCTTTGCTAGAGACTCCTCCATGTGCTCGTCTCTGCACCCTCTCTAGAAGTTTTATATCCTTCTTTAGGTATGGAGACCAATGCTGGACGCAGTATTCCGGGTGCAGTCTGGCCATGGCTCTGTAGAGTGGTATTATAACTTTCTCTGATCTACTCATAATTCCCTTCTTTATCATGCCTAGCATTCTATTTGCTTTCTTCGCCACCGCCGCACATTGCGCCGACAGCTTCAGGGTCCTATCTATCAGTACACCCTGGTCCTTTTCCTGTTCGGTCTTTCACAGAGTTACACCTGACATGTTATACTTGTGTTCTTTATTTTTCCTGCCTAAATGCATCACTTTGCATTTTTCCACATTAAACTTCATCTGCCATTTATCTGCCCACCTCTCCAATTGATTCAAGTCGATCTGGAGTTCCTCACTGTCCTTCTGCGATCTGATTGCCCGGCATAGCTTTGTGTCGTCTGAACACGTGATGATTTCACTGGATGTTCTTCTAGGTCATTTATGTAAATATTAAATAAGATGGGTCCAAGTACCGAGCCCTGGGGTACACCGCTAGTCACTTGTTCCCATTCTGAGAACTTTCCATTTATGCCCACTCTCTGTTTTCTGTTCTCTAGCCATTTACCTATCCATCTTAGTATATCTCCCTCTATTCCATGTCCTTGTAGTTTCCTGAGAAGTCTTACATGTGGAACCTTGTCAAACGCTTTCTGAAAGTCCAAGTATACAATATCCACCGGTTCTCCACTATCAATTTGTCTATTCACTGTCTCAAAAAATTGGAATAGGTTCGTCAAACATGATTTCCCTTTCCTGAACCCATGTTGACTGGCTCTCATCAGGTCGTGTGTGTCTAGGTGCCGGACTATGCTATCTTTGATCAGCGCCTCAACCATCTTTCCAGGGACAGACGTGAGACTCACTGGTCTGTAGTTGCCTGGCGCTCCTTTCGATCCTTTTTTAAATATCAGCGTGACGTTCACTATCTTCCAGTCGTCCGGTATCTGTCCTGTTTTAATTGACAGATTGGTAAGTTTTTGCAATAGTTCTCCGATTTCAAATTTTAGTTCTTTTAGGACTCTCTGATGAATTCCGTCCGGTCCAGGAGATTTATCACTCTTAAGTTTATCAATCTGGTGGTAAATCTGGTCCAAGTCCACTTCTACTGTGGTGAGTCTGTCCTGTACGATTCCCTTGAACATTTTCACTGTGTCAGGTATTGTTGCGGTGTCTTCCTTTGTAAAGACCGACACAAAAAAGGAATTCAATTTGTTTGCAATTTGTTTGTCATCCTTAACGCACCCTTTTCCTCCCAGGTCGTCCAGCGGTCCCACTGCCTCCCTTGCGGGTTTTTTCCCCTTAACGTATCTAAAGAAGGGCTTGAAATTTTTGGCCTCCTGCGCTATTTTCTCCTCGTAAACCTTTTTGGCAACCCTCACCGCCTTGTGATATTTTTTCTGAGCAGCTCTGTTTGCTCCAAGGTTCGGATGTTTCGTGCATTTCCACGTCTTAAAGGAGTCCTTCTTTTCATTTATGGCTTCCTTCATCTCCCTTCCTTCACCTCCGTGACATCTACTTCCTTTGCCGGTCCCGTAATGCCATTTAGGACCAAGTCCAAGATGACGTTTCCTCTTGTCGGCTCTCCTACCATCTGTTCCAGGAAGCAGTCCCCTAGCACTTCCAGAAACTTTGCCTCCTTGCCACAATTAGAGGTTCCCAGTCCCAGTCTATCCCCGGGAAATTGAAATCCCCCAAGATTATGACATTACCTGTTTTACATTCTTGTTTAATTTCCTCTATCATTTCCAAGTCTGTCTCCTCCCTCTGTTCTGGCGGTCGGTAGTAAAGGCCAATCTTTATGTCGGCATCGTTGTGTCTGAGAATCCTGATCCAGAGGGATTCCAGCTTCTCTTTCTCTTCTGCCATAGTCTCTCTCATGGATTCTATTCCTTCCCGAACATATAGGGCAATACCTCCACCTTTCTGTCCCACTCTATCTCTTCTGTACACTTTGTATCCCTGTGGTACTGTGTCCCATTTGTTTTCGTCATTCCACCATGTTTCTGTTATACCAATGATTTCCAGTTCGTCGTTTTTTGCTATTGCTTCTAACTCTCCCATTTTGTTTCCCAAATTTCTATCATTCATATACATGCCTTAGAGTTCCCTATGTGTTACCTTCTTGGACTTTCTAAGCTTAGAAGTATCTACTGTTTCTTCCACGGTACCCTTTTCTGTTGCTGTGTTGTCTCCCTCATTTGCTTTGCGGTCGACCCCTCATGTGTCTGAGTAGTTGTCCGTAGTTCCTTCTTCGGGACTTCCTGTCGCCCGGGCTATCGACTGATGGTCGACTGTCGGCTTTCCCCTGTCCATCAGTTTAAAGCCTTCTCGATGGCCCTCTTCATGCTGCCTGCCAGTACTCTTGCTCCTTCCTTGTTGAAGTGCAGTCCGTCCTTTCTGTAGTACTTGCTTTTTCCCCAGAACGCCGTCCAGTTGCACACAAAGTCAAAGCCTTCCTCTTCGCACCATCGTCTCATCCAGGCGTTGATTGCTTGCAGTTCCCCTTGTCTCTTAGCATCCGCTCTTGGTACCGGTAGGATCTCGAAGAAGGCCACCTTCACCTCCCTGATCTTCAATTTTCTTCCGAGTGAGCGGAGCTGTCCCTTCATCTCTTCCATGTCATACTTCCGTCCGCTCAAATCGTTGGTTCCCATGTGGATAAGCACAGTACTCTCCCCAGTACTGTCTATGATCTTGGAGATCCTGTTGGCCACATCCTTCACTCTTGCTCTAGGCAGGCAGGTGACGATTCTATCCTCTCTCCCTCCTGCGGTGTGGCTGTCCACATGACGTACGATGGAGTCTCCCACGATGATCCCCATCTTCTTTATTCGGGGGTTTTTTGGGGGTCGCAGGTCAACATCCATGGTAAAGGACCAATCTTCTCCCTCCTGTGGTACTCCTGAGGTTGATTTCTGCTCTTCAGGTGGGGGGACGTCCCCATTCAGTCTCCCTCTTACTCCTGGTGTGCGATCGCCCCTTATCTCTGCTTCCGTCTCTCCAGAATTTGCAGGGGTGTCTTCTCTCCTCTTGTCCAGGCCTTCTTCCTGGATTGTTTGGGTACAGTCCTCCACATGCTGTTGGTGAGCTTCCTCAATGTATCTCTCTAGCTCCTTAACTTCGTCATTTGGACTGTACTCCACTAGAAGCTTCTCCTGTTCGCAGACTTCTTCTTCAAAGGTGAGGAGTTCTTTTAGTCCCAGCACTGTCTCCTCTAGCAGTTGGACCTTCCTTTTCAAGCTATCCAGCTCCATGCAACGACTGCAAATGTATGCCCGAACCCCCGAAGGGAGGTAGTCATACATGTTGCAGTTGGTGCAGAAGACTAGGAAGCTCATCTTCTGGCTTCCTTGGGTGTCCATCTCTTGCTCCCCTCCTGAGTTGTCTGAGCGAATCAGTTGTGAACTTTCTGTCACTGTCAGCTGGACGTTTTCTGGCTTCCTGTTGTGAGTCTGCTAGTGTTACTGTGTTAGTGCTAGTGAGTGCTCGTTTCCCCTCTGAGTGTGTGGTATGTGAGGGAGTGTGCCCTGTTGCGTAGCTAGCTAAAGACTAGAGCTTGTAGCTGCCTTCCTGCTTGGTGTGGGTTTGCTGGTGTTACTGTTTGTTCTGAGTCCGCTGGTGTTACTTGTGTTACTGTGTCTGCTGGTGCTACTGTTTGTTCCGAAGTCTGCTTGTGTTACTGTGTTAGTGCTAGTTTCCCCTCTAGGTGTTGCTGCTTGTGTTACTGTGTTAGTGCTAGTTTCCCCTCTAGGTGTGTGATATGTGATGGAGTATGCCCTGTTGGCTAGCTAGCTAAAGACTAGGGCTTGTAGCTGCCTTCCTGCTTGGCGTGAGTTTGCTGGTGTTGCTCTGCTGGGTATCCTTGTTTCCCGGATCCTTCTAAGGCTCCTTCGCAAAGGTGCTCTCGCTAAGGCGAGCGCCTTTGCCGCGCGCCATTGGCTCCTTTCCTTTTAAGAGGGAGCTCAGCCTCGGCGTGCTGGTGATGTCGGAGGGGTGGGCGGAGCTATCTCTCGCCTCTGCCCCTCTCTCTCACATGCCTGCTCTCGCTCTCGGCTGTCCCCTTGCTTACCCTCCTGCTCCCGACTCTCTGCTCTCCGCTCCTGCCTCTTTCCGCTCCTAACTCTCTCTGCTCATGGCTCTCCCTTCTGCCGGTCAGCCACCTCCGCACTCTCCTTGGCTTCCCACATTGATCGCCGCACCATTGGCTCCTTTCCTTTTAAGGGGGAGCTCGGCCTTGGCGTGCTGGTGACATCGGAGAAACCAATGTTCTTCTAAGCTGTAAGGGAGTTCTCTAATTGCATTGCTGCCTGTGTGTGTATGGGCGGGTGGGGGGGGGGCTTCAATATTGTGTTTTCAGTCACTAGGGACAGGCAGGTCCTTTGGAGATCCTGCAGATCTTGCTTGTCATAGAAAATGTGATATTTAAATATTGCCCCAAGTGATGGGAAAATAGATAGAAGACTTCTGCACAGCTTAGAAGAACACTCGTTAAAAAACACAAGTATCTTCCAATAGACGTATGGCACTGTGGTCTCAATTAGGACATGTTCTAATTAAACTGGAAATTAAAAAAGGAGCAGGAGGAAGTCATCAGTCAGTAAAAAGGAGTGTTGCGAATGTGATGTTTTAATAGGGGGCAGTTTTCAAACTCGCCATTTACTTGTGTATACTTTGGGTTTTAAAAATTATCTATGACTACTCGTACAAAGAATCTAAAGACTCTTCATCTACCTTTTGTATGTTTAATTTCAATGGAAAATATCAAGTAAATCTGAAAATGAAGTCTAATAGTCTGCTATTGAAAGTGAGTTTTATTTGTTGACTGTAACTTTGGGCCAGATTTTATCTGGATGATTAGTGACAGAGTTAGAAATAGGGAGAGGTAGTGCTGGAAACTTTCCATTTAGAAGTGATATGTTGCATTTTTAGTTTACTCCTGCTGAATAGCAGGCCCAAACTAAGGGCTAGATGTACAAAACATAGTCACTAAGACTATGCAGGTCACTGTGGGCTGATTTTTTGGCTGATTTCTAAACAATGATCAATGTTCACATGGCTGCCCATGCAAATGAGTTTTGCGGAGGGCAGTTTTAATCCCATCCAATCGCTTGCTTAGAAACCGGCTCTTACACATGCACAGAGCAGGTTTGGGGAAGCTCGAAAACCTGAGCAGCAGGAGAAGCCTCAAAGCAGCCTTCTGCCACTCAGCTGTTGGAGCTTTTTCTTTTCTTTTTTTTTTCTTTATGGCACAGATGTTGTGCATTTGTTGCACATGGACAATATTTGCCCCATTAAAAAAAAAGTGAGTCGAGCTACCACCACACTGCCCCATGACGCCCCCCACCCAACAACCCCTGGAAGAAAAATAGAAGGGATGACCACTCCCTCCTGCCTCAGCAAAACCTCCCCCTTGGGTCAGGACTCCCCTCTTCTCGCAGTATTATATCAGATTATATAACAAATACTCTAGATCCTATTGCGTTCTGGACTCATGCCCCCCAGAAATTATGAAAGCGGCACCTTTAGAATTTAAATTATCACTGATGCAATACTTGGCTTACAACCTAAACAATGGGAAGTTTCTCTCTAATAATGGTCACATTATTATAACCCCATTTCTAAAAAATCATAAAGTATCCTCAGCCCTAATATCCAACTATAGACCGGTAGTTTCCATTCCGTTTATTATAAAAATTATGGAGGGATTGGTTCACACCCAACTGATGGGTTATCTTGATCAATTTTCTCTCCTCCATGAAACTCAATCTGGTTTTAGGCCACTATTCAGTACGGAGACAGTAATTGCTGCTATCTTAGACAATTTGCACCTACTGTTTAGTAAAGGCCTTAATGCACTGATAATGCAATTCGATATGAGTTCTGCCTTTGATCTAGTGGACCACATGAAACCGCTGCAATGCCTAGATGCCATTGGTATCCTGTATAAGGTGCTGAACTGGTTCCGTGGCTTCCTTATATCCCGCACCTATCAGGTTCGTTTTAATTATGAGCTTTCCGACACCTGGAGCAATCCATCCGGTGTGCCACAAGGCTCTCCACTATCCCCATTGCTCTTCAACGTCTACATGTCCTCACTGGGCACGAAGCTAACCCAGCTGGGGATAAAACTATTTAGTTATGCAGATGATTTTACGATTATCATCCCATTCATCAATTCTGTCTCCGAAACTATTCCCAAAGCTTCAGAAGCCATAAACATGATGGAACAATGGATGACAAACTTTAGGCTCAAACTTAATTCAGAAAAAATGACTTTTTTCATTGCTTCACCACATCCACTTGACATTAAATCACCCCTCTGTATCAATAACCTTAGTTACCCTATCCAGCCCTCCATAAAGATACCAGGTGTAACTCTGGATCAATGCCTAACCATGAAAGACCAAGTAGACTCCTTAATCAGAAATGGATTTTTTACTCTCTGGAAACTCAGATTCCTTAAAGCTTATTTTGTTACATCGGTTTTTAGAATCCTAGTCCAATCCCTCGTACTAAGCCTACTTGACTACTGTAACATCGCCTATTTGGTAATTTCCCCAAAAAATATGCAACGCCTACAACTGTTGCAAAATGCGGCAGTTAGACTAATCTTTGGACTAAAGAAATTTGACCACGTGACACCCTACTACTGGCAGCTACATTGGCTGCCGTTGGAGGCACGCGTAAAGTTCAAATTTGCCTGTTTCTGCTTTAAAGCATTACACGGACTTGCCCCTAAATACATTACTGACCTTTTCTCCTTCTCAGCCAACAGACACAAAATAAATTCACATTCCAACTTCGTTTCCCCCCCAGTGAGAGGTTGCAAACTGAAAAAACACCATAAATTCCTTCTCTCACACCAAGCAGCATCATGGGGTAAAGACCTACCGTAGAACAATTACTTTCGCCCTCTACTTATGAGGAATTTAAGGAACGTCTAAAAACACACCTGTTCCTAAAACATCTTGACAACTGATCCACTTATCTCTTTCCCCTCAATAGCGACCTACTGTCCTTTTGATCACTTTTCTCCTCAACAATGAATTTCCTGTCTTATTACTTCTCTTTCTTCTTCCCCTCTTGAAGTCAGTCAATTTGTACCTTTGCTTAATCTTTTGTAAACCGCATAGAACTTCACGGTATTGTGGTATATACGCTGTTATTATTATTATTATTATTACCCCACTCCCCCTACTTTACAAAGAATCAGCAAGAGGGATGCCCACTCCCTCCTGCCACCAGATGCCTCCCCAAACCACCCCTGTACCTGTACAGAAAGATGACAGCAGGAGGGATGCCCAGTCCCTCCTGCTCTTAGGTCCCTCTCCGTGCATCAGGAAGGGGAAGGCCTGCCATTTTGTTATGGCAGACCTGCGAGCAGGAGGGACTGGGCATCCCTCCTGCTGTCTTCTTTCTGTATGGGTATAGGGTGGTTCAGGGGATGTGGGGCCAGGGTGCATCCCTCCTGCCGATTCTTTCTAAAGTAGGGAAAGGGGGCTCTGTGAGGGGAGGGTGTCAGTTGGTTTAGCCGGGGGGGGGGGGGTCGCAGAGGGAGGAGGAAGTGGGCATCCCTCCTGCCTCTACTTTTCTTCTGGAGGTTGTCAGGGTGCTGTCATTGGGAGGAGGGGGGGCAGCAGCTCAACTTTATTTTATGGGGGCAGGGATTGTGTGTGTGTGTTACACTCAGCATTTGTGCCCATAGAAAAAAAATGAAAAAAACCCCAGGCAGACCTGTTGTTTTTTTTCAGGTCGGCATTAGTGATCCAATTATGACATACAATGTTAGGCCATCAATCAGATAGCTCATTTTAATATTAACTACCTCATTTTAATAGTAATGAGGTTGTTTGCATGCCAGAATCGGAGAATATATGACTGTACAGAAAACCACACTGTGAGCCATTTTGAGAATCAGGTCGGCAAATTCCATTGGTCACTAAATCGGTCAAACTGGTTTAGCGACTATTGGTAAATGATCGGAGAGTTTTATGTATCTAGCCCTAAATGGACAATGTTGATATAATCATCATTGAATAAGTATATTCAACATTGTTAATTGTATGGATAATGAGGCTGAATATATGTGCTAGTTAAGTAGCGGTACAGGCACTTAATAAAGGGCTCCTTTTACAATGTCGCTGTAGAGGTTTCTATCTTGGGCCAGCAAGGTAAATGCTCTGGTGCTCATGAAAATGTATCCCTGTCGTTTTTGCTTTGCTCTACTAGCTTAAGTGCTGCTGGGGATGCCTCATTGTATTCCAGGTTAAAACAGACATACTGTAGAAATTTACACACATTTTTATTTTTTCCAGCCAACTTGGGCCTATTTAGGTGCTCTTTTACTAAGCAGTGGTAGAGGTTTCTTCTGCAGCCTAGGGCGTTAAATACTCCGATGCTCATAGGAATTCCATGAATGCCAGGGCAATGTTAGAGCATTTAGCGCTCCAGGCTGTGGTAGAGCCTTTTCTATGGCTTAGTAAATGAGGGGGGTTAGTAGCAGTATCTAAGTTCTTTATGTTATTAAAGTTGGGCTGTTTGAAGAGAATCAGTATTCCTAGATTAATAATAGGCTTGCTCTTCTGAAGTAGGCTATGAAAACTTTTTATAGCTATTTTGCATGCTGTTTTAGATATGTAATTTCTTTAATATGTAATTTTTCAATTTGTATTTTGTATTTCTTATCCTCTCATTAATTTTTTTAGGGCTGTATTTTGCTTAAAAATTGTAATCACAAAAATTGCATGATTAAAAAACTATGTTGGGTTTTTATGGATTTATTTATTATTCACACTGAAGCTCCTTGTGACTCTGGGTAATGGGAGGGTTAAGTGACTTGCGCAGAGTAACAAAGAGTTGCAGGGGAAAAGAAATAACGTACCATTAATCGTGATTAAAATTTTATCAAATTGCAGCCCTAATTAATAATGGTTTAAACTTAAAAATAGCTTTGAAAATTGTCCTTTGGGAAATCTAATAAAATTAATTTTTTTAACTTTAGACTTTGACACTGTTGAATCAATTTAAGTCGAAGCTTACCCAAGCGATATCAGAAGCCCCAGAAGAAATACTTTCAGAAAGTGAGGCAGAAGATGACACAGGATGGTAAGACATTTTTACCTGCATTAATAGGCTCATTGTGGAGGGTGAAGGTTTTACAGTGATATTAAATGTTTGTATTTTTTATACTGTATCATTTTATTCCTATTAATAGGAATCCTTTTGTCATCTCCTGATTTATGGCATTAACCCTGGTTAACAAAAAAAAATTTTTCTTTGTTACTGAGAACTTAAGAAGTGTTCTTAGCTAATTTAATGATGCTGATTTCAGATCTGTAATTGAAATTCAGCTAGCATGTCAGGTTTCTGAGATGCAAATTACAGATTTTTTAGACAGTTTGACATATCAGTACAATATTGTGAATATGAATTGTGTCCCACCAAACTTGTGTTCAGGAGTTTACTCTGAAAACAAACACGAAGACAATAAGGAGACATGTTACAGCATATATTTACGCCTCTCTTAACTCACACAAAAGTGATGTCAGAATGTTTGAGAGATTTGCCCCCTCTTTTACTAAGGTGCGCTAACTGATTAGCGCACGCTAAACGCTAACACGTCCATAGACTAGCATGCACGCATTAGCATTTAGCGCACACTAAATCAATTAGCGCACCTTAAAAAAGGGCCTTGCTTTTACGCTTGTACTGTATATTTGTCTCTCTTTGCAAGAACCAACAATAGTCTTCCATCTTACTGGGATTGAACTTTCCCTGATATCTGCTTTCCATCACCTTGATATATTGATGAAATCTTTCCCCATGCTCATCGCTGACATCACCAATATTGGGTAGGAAGAAATCAAGGTGAGAATGTAAAAAGTGCATTTTTAAGTGATATGCTGTCAACATGTTCTCCACAAGCTCAGCATAATTCTCTGATCTGTGATTACCAAGAAATTCTGAACAACCAGCATGAATGCTTCCCATGCTGCTGATTCAACTGGGTTCATCTTCTGTTTGAATGCATCATCAAAGATCAGTTCACGGATTTCGGGTCTAACAAAAACACCTTCTTTGATTTTGGCTTCACTTTTCTCAAAACCAAACGTACTTCTTAGGTGCTGATTGTTCAGTAAATTGTCTGCAGACATAACAGAAATTATCAGGATGGTTAACACAGTCTCGTCTGTTCATAATAATTATATCTTAGACAAAAAACAAATAAAATAAAACAATTCACAGGTAGAAAAAACATCACAATCACTTTTAAATATAAACTTTCAAATTACTGGTATGTGTGATCGATGAGCTCTCCTAAAATGCAATATTGTGTTTCAGAAATAGTAAAATGCTGACAGTAGCGTTATTGATGCAAATTATATAAATACAAACTGACGCATAACTTAAAAACAGGATGTGATAGATGAAAACTGTTTTCAGATTTAGAGTCAGCATGTGGCCCTTGTTAAGGTACAGGTGATAGAACTCCAGTAGTAAAATGCTTGTTGACTAGTGTTAGGGATAGGCACGTGGAATCTCTCGGAGCAAGAAAGAGATAATGATTACTGCGGATGTGCAGACTAGATGGGCCATTTGGCCTTTATCTGCCATCATGTTTCTATGTCCCATCTCCCCCCCTCCAAGAGAGCTCTGGCAGTATTCAAAACCAAGCTAAAAGCCCACTTTTTTGAAACTGCTTTTTCAACTTTTAACTCCCACTCGCTGTTTTCAGATACCTATACCCATTGAATCATTTCCTCTACCAGAATCTCCCCAACCCTAAGATGTCTTGTCTGTTTCTCCAAACTAGATTGTAAACTCTTCTGAACAGGGACTGTCTATTGTATGTTAAATATACAGCACTGTATATGCCTTTCAGCACTATAGAAATGATAAATAGTAGTAATAGTGCTTAATTATGCTAGCAATAGATAACTGTGTTGATAATTTAGTAACAGGGGTAGCATGATCAATATGCTTAGCATTATGAAATAATTTTTCCATCGTATTTGTAAAACTTATAAGCATCCAATATAATAAGTATGCAATCTAAAGAGCAGGGGGATACAATAATGCATACGACTCATCACAAGAACATGCAACAAGTTTTCAGTGACCTTACCTGTCTTAAAGAAAAGAAAGTTATTTGACTCATATGATAAACATGAGGTGCAAGTCAGAACACCTAATGGGTAAATCTAGCCAGATTAAAAAAGAAGTTTGTGATTAGGTATCTAGCAAGTAATTATCTACTGAGTAATCTTGTCTAAGTCTAAATACTGAACTGTGATACTTCAAGAAACAAACCTCAATTGGAGTTTGTTGTTTCTGAGTAGCAAGCAGAAAATTAATGGATTAGACTATGTAAATGGCCAACTGAAGCATGTAGACTTTTAGAAGAGACATCTGTTTATTATGGGAAGAGGGCTGTGGATCCTTTGTTGTCTCTTCTCTCAAAAAATCCCATCCACCTGATCCCGTCTGTCTTCCACTCCCTTCTTCTGGCTGACAGATATTCTTTATTTGCCTTCTTCACCAGTTGACTTTATTCCAGTGATTTGTATGTGTGATTCCAGTGGGTCCTGCAAAAGTAGTAGGCTGCATGCATTCAGCCTGCCAAAGCAAACACAGCTGGTACAGTAAGCATATGGGACATAAAGTGCTGCTATTCTCCATTTAATCAAAATTGCATGGGGAAACTGGTGACAAAACTGGGTGGGTAGTACCCCATCACACTTGGTCTGAAGTCAGGTATTTTACATAGCGGCATGCAATACTGGTACTGGGCTATTAGGAGAGTCGGTTCAGTTGAGTAATAATAGTAGCATCATTTTTTGTGCAATAGGTATGTCATTCTGGATAGTAGAGTATTCTCTACATGCTCGCAAGCCATGCAGAAGGAATCCACTCCAGGCTTTCAACTTCTCCTCCTCCTACCGAAGACTCGCCATTTACTTTTGTATACTTGCCAGTTTTTCCTTGTGTATGCGAGCCAGAAGGTGTCTTTATCCTAGGACAATCAACAATAAAAAGAACACCTCAAAATACTGGCTAGGTTATAGTTCTTAAAGTTATTGAAAATTGAGAGAGGATTTCACTCAAAAATTAAACAATAATACTGATTTTTAAATTGGAAGTCCTCTGTGAATTGCATAAGTCAAATAAACGCAAAGCGTTCAATGCTTTAGCTCATGCTTGAGCATAAGACTCAATGCAGCATATCATCATAGGATCTTCCTCGGTGCATAATTAATAGTGAATCGGTGCAAAACACTCAAATGATAAATAAAGTGGAATCCAATCTCACACACACACACAATATCACTGTACAACCCTTTGAATGAATGAATCAAAAAACTTATCTTGTGCTGGAAACGCCACAACTATATGAAATTGTTCATCCACCCTGAAATGTAAGAGCAGCAAATGGCTCAACTGAACTCAATTTTGGAACCAGCCCTTTGTCAGGAATCTCCAAGCACTGCAAATAATGAAAAATTTCCCAAGCTATTTTGAAAAGGGATTATTTGGCGGTATAATACAACGCTAGGCTGAGCTTCTCTGTCTCTATCATATTTGGCAGCTACAAAATCTCTCGCCATACATTGAAAAGACAAGTCTGACCACAGAGGTCCATGCCATGGTAATCTCACAACTAGACTACTGCATTGCCCTGTACACTTGTTGAACCAAAAAGAGTTTGCATCAGCTGCAACTAATTTAGAATGCTGCAAAGAACATGACCACATCACACCTTTCCTGCACAAACTACACTGGCTACCAGTACCTTACAGCGCTAAATTTAAATCTCTGTTTGATGTTCAAGGTCCTCAGACAAAACGGGCCGGAATACTTAAAGAACAAGCTAGCCCTTTATACACCATCAAGACCTCTGAGGTCCTCTCAGATAACATCACTATCTATACCCTCATCAAAAGAAATTGTACCATATAATAACCACCAGCGAACCTTCTCAGAAGGAGCTCCTATGCTCTGGAATTTAATCCCAGAAGGACTATGTCAAATTCTAGATTACCTCTACTTCAGAAAGCAGGTGAAAGCCTGGCTTTTCACTCAAGCCTTTAATGCATAGGCTGATTGACCATACACCCATTCTGTACAAAGACTAGCTTGCTACACACACTGTAACTAAATCACTTCCTTCTCGTATCTTGTTTAACTATATAATCAACTTGATTTGAGTTTAGCCCTCATCTGTTTATCCCAACAGATCACCCATCTTGTCCCCATCTAATAATTGCATTTGGTCCCTTGGCTAAAGGATAAGCTGTATTATAGAAAAGCATTAGCGTCATATCTATGTTGTTTGAATGTTCTGATGTGTACGTATTATGCTGTCATTGTATTATATCACTCATGTCAATTTCAGTGCTGTTATAAGCAGTGTTCCCTCTAAGCTGCGCTGGCGTGCGCTGGCGCACAAAATATTACATCGCAGCGCACAAGTTTCTCGTCACAGCGCACGGCGTACGGCAGATGGCAGGGCGGCGAGAGGAGAATCGGGCGAGTTGGCTCATAACTTGCTGGCGCCCGATATTTTTAGCTCACAGCGAAAAAAAGTTTGCTCACAACACCCGCCCGCTTAGAGGGAGCACTGGTTATAAGTATATTTTTGGTAGTTCTATTATTATTTTTCAATTTGCTGACTCTGAATTTACCTCACTCATTGTATTTCTTTATATTTGGTCATAAGAACATAAGAACATAAGAAATGCCTCTGCTGGGTCAGACCCGAGGTCCATCGTGCCCAGCAGTCCGCTCACGCGGCGGCCCAACAGGTCCAGGACGATGGACCTCGGGTCTGACCCAGCAGAGGCATTTCTTATGTTCTTATGTTCTTATGACCAAATATAAAGAAATACAATGAGTGAGGTAAATTCAGAATCAGCAAATTGAAAAATAATAATAGAACTACCAAAAATATACTTATAACAGCACTGAAATTGACATGAGTGATATAATACAATGACAGCATAATACGTACACATCAGAACATTCAAACATAGATATGTCTTTTTACTACTATGATGATGTTAAGAAAACTGTAAGTTTTATGTTGAATTGTACTTGCTGTACACCGCCTTAGGTGAATCTCTTCATAAAGGCGGTTAATAAATCCAAATAAATAAATTGAGGAATGGATGATTTTCTTTGAGTGTAGCAGAAAGAGATGAGGATTCTTAAGAGTTTCTACAAGAGAGATAAAAGTGGGACAGATCTGTACCTGCAAAGCATTTCCTTTCTCTGCTCAGTCTTTCTTACCAGTGAGTTAATCATTTTTGAAGCAAATGATAAAACAGAAGACACTTATATTCCTTATCATCCAGTTTATGGCTTCTGTACAGTTCTGGTCTTAATAAAAGCTATGACATTTGAAATTGAATGTGGCAGTTGCCAAGTGATAAAGGGATAAGTAACAGAAGCTAGATATACAAAATGCTGGGTTCATGTAAGAAGTTTCCATAGGCCAACCAAATTATTTGGGTGGCAAAAGCTGTGAACTGCCATTTGGAAGGCTCTGGTTCAGTCCCCACATCAAGCCACTGGTTCAGCTGGAGCTGGGGATGCTAAAGAGATATTTATAACCCTTAGGAGGGATTGAGTTTTGGTCATTGCTTAAGGAAATGGGCTAAAGTACTTGAAGAGCAGCACCCCCATAGTGTTTCCAAGGAGTATTCCTAACCATACCCTCTCCAAAGGACATCATACGATGTGATACCTGCCATAAAGCCTTCTTAAAGTAGAATCCACACTCTGAAATGCACTCCTTAAAAGGCTTTGCTCAAGACTAGCTCTATTTCAGGAAGCAGGTGAAATCTTGACTTTTCTTCCAAGCCTTTAATGAAAGAAGCAATTAACTTGCTAGAAACACACACACACATTAACACTGGCTGCACATACTGTACTAGGGCTTGTTTATCCATTCCTACTCTAACTGAGAACATATTCATGCACATATCTGTAACTTTTTAAAGTTGGTCCCCTTATTTTTAACTCCAATTACTCTATCTTTTCTGTCTGTATGTTCCACCTCTGCTCACACCCAGTACTGTCTTTATTGTGCATTGTATTGGCATTGTAAGTAGCATATTATGCTATAATATTCACTGTTGTTTGAATATATTTTCTGCTGAAATTGTCTATTGCCTGGGTCCAGATTGTTCTTACGGTACTCTGCTATGGGTGAATTTCTTTAAAATATAAGGGTAATACCTCATTGCTATATTCAGGGCTTATGATTACAGGCTTTTGGAAAGAGGCCTGGTCCATAGCCCATGGCCAAGAACTGTGATTTCAGTGCCCAGACTAGCTATGTTGACAGGGAGATGTAGAATAGGGGACAAAAATTCCAACATAGTTCCAAATGAAGACTCATTATACCAGATCCCAATTCTGGTTTTAATTGACTGGAGATTATAAAGAAGGAGAAAGAAACTACTGGGTGAAAATAGGGAAGAAAAGGACCTTAGATTCAGTGTGGACTATATAATTTCAGTATATGGGAGCAGTCAGAAAAAGGTAAATAGAATGTTAGCAATTATTTTGAAAGGAAAAGAGAATGAGACTGACACGATCATAATGCTTCTGTCTAGATCAGAATATGTTCATACCTTGTGTATTACCCTTCTCTCAAAAGATACAGTAGAAATAGAACAGAAACAGCTAAGGGAAACAAGTTTATTATTACATTTGATTAATCGCTTAATCTGAATTCTAAGCGATGTACAAATTAATAAAAAATTACAGAGTAAAGGAAGACAAACTTAACTGACAGGTACCTAAACGACTAAAACATAATAGTAAATTAAGTTACACATACAAGTGGAAACATAAGGAAACTTGGGAATGAATTACAGTTTGATTGTAAAGTAGTACAGTTACGGTTAAGAACAAAAGGGAAGGGAATAACAAAAGTCAAAAGCATATGGAATGGATCTCTTATGAAAAAAAGGCTTAACAAGCTAATATTCTTCAGTTTGAAGAAAAATCTTCTCAGAAGATGTGTTAGAAGTTTAAAAAATCAGTAATGATGTGGAATTACTAAATAGAGAGCAGTTATTTATAATCCTAAATAATACTAGGGGGCACATCAGAGAGCTTAACTGGGTGCAGATTTTAAAAACTGAAGGTTACCAGAATTAAGTAATAGAAAATGTTATCAAAGGAATGTAGATTTATAAAATAAGTTCATTTTAATGAAAGCTGAGAATGGATCCGCTATTAGAAACTGGATATATTTTTTTCAACCCAGATTAGCTATTGTCAAAAACAAGGGTGCTGGACTCAATATGCTATTGGTCTCATATAATATGGTATTTCTTTTGTTCTTAATATCAAAGGGGTAAATGTTCAGCTGCCAGTGGTGTGTATTCTTCTGACCTTCACTAGTGTTTATTCCCAGATATTGCTGGGTAGTGTCCATGCTTCAGCATTGAACATCCAATATTTGCAGAGCAGGTTAATGCATAGCTGTTTAAGTTGATCTTCAGCACTTAAGTGATTATGGGTTACCACATAAGGAAAGGATAACGTGACCATTTATTTTTTTCATCAAAATGGGGCATCTCTTAATTTAATTTTCAGTCCCGCCCTATCCCCGCCCCCAATTTCTTCCATTCATTTTTCATATACATACAATATCTTATTAATTCATAATGGTAACCATTAAATAAAAAATAAAAAACACAAAGCATACTGTATGCAGAGAACATGTTAATTATCATTTACGAATTTTGGGTTTTTTTCAAAGATGTCAAGGCAGATGACTTTAAAATATGCAATGTCACCTCAGTAACTATAGAAAAATAGACAAATATAGTGTAAAATATAGACAGCAGATATAAATTCTCAAGATGACACATTTTGATCACTAAATTGAAAATAAAATCATTTTTCCTACCTTTGTTGTCTAGTGATTTCATGAGTCTCTGGTTGCACTTCTTTCTGATTTTCTAATATTTCTTTCTTTCTCTCTTTCTTAATCCAGCCCCATCCCCTTTGGGTCCAGGTCTCTTTCTCTTTTCCCTCTGTTACCCTCCCCAGATCCAGTGTCAGTTATCCTTTGTACCTATCACCACCTTTGTTCCATGTCTTCCTTTCTCTCCTTCCTCTGTTATGATCTTTCTGTTCTTCCTCAGGGTCTCTCCTACTCTGTCTGCACCTCACATAGTCCAGCATCTGCCTCCTGTCTTTCCCCTTTGGTCCAGGCCTTTCTCTTTCTAATCTTTCTTCTGCTTACACCCCCCCCCCTTTCTATGCCTCTCTCTCCTTCCTTCCTCCCTCCCTCCCTCCTTCATATGCCCCCCTCACTGCCTTCCAGCCTTTGTCCCACCCCTCCCCTGAAGCCTGCCTGCCTCCCTCCTTTCCTGCCATGCCGAAGCCAGCCTACCTGCCTGTCTGCCTCCCTCCCTCTAGTGCCGAAGCCTGACCTATCGCCGATTCTTCTGTTCATAACACCCCCACCACACGGTCCACCACCGCATGCTGCTGCTTCCTGCCCGCTGCCGCCACAACTGCAGGAAAGGAAAGTCCAGGCGCCAGCCCACAAGCCTTCTCCAGATGTCAATTCTGACGTCAAAGAGGAAGTTCCGGGCCAGCCAGGCAGCGATTGGCTGGCCCGGAACTTCCTCTCTGATGTCAGAATTGACGTTAGGGAGAAGGCTTGTGGGCTGGCACCTGGACCTTCCTTTCCTGTAGTTGTGGCAGCGGGTGGGGAAGCAGGAAGAGAGCCCATTCTCCACGATCACCTGTCCCATTGTTCCCACGCATAGCTTCGGGACGCTGTCTCTGAAAACAGGACATTTTGGCGTCCTGAAGCTGTGCGTGGGCACAACGGGACAGGGGATCTAAAAACGGGATGTATGGTCACATTAGGAAAGGACTGACTTTTATGCAGTCCTGTTTATGTGGTTAACCTGACCAGTTAAGTGCTGACTCCATCCCAGAAATCCCTCCAAATAGCCGTTTTTCACTTTTGCACTAACTGCTAATTTTCAGCAGCGATAACCAATTAAGTGCTGCTAAAAATTAGCAGATAGCCCCAAAACAAGCAATTTAATCAAACAGCAGCCAGTTCTTGCTGGTTAAATCATTTTAAATATCGACCCTAAAATATTTTATAATTGATACAACATTATAGCATTATGCATTTATGACAGTAGACTATGAAGTAAAGCTGTGCAATTTGATTTTCTGAATGACTCAAAGATGTTTCTTAACAATTAATTATCATACTGGATTGGATTTTATCAATTGTCATTGGTAAAAATTATATTCATCATTCTAAGTGATTAAGAATGTACTGCCTGGTGGGGGTAGACCAAGGAGCAGTTTTGGAAAGTATTTTGTCTTGGAGAGTATGATGAATGCATGGAACCCATATTTCAGAATGGCTAGTGGAGGTAAAATTACTAATAGAATTTAAGAAAGTATGGGGATAAGGACAGATAATTCTTAGTTGCTAGAAGTGAAGAGAGAAGAGAAAGCATGGCCTAGCAACATATGTAAGAATCAAAAACTTCAGTCAACAAACAGTGCATATTCCACATTCCAAATATAACCTTTATGGCTCCTTTTACTAAATTGCATTAGCGTTTTTATCGCACGCAGCATTTTAGCGCACGCTAAACCCACGCTACGCGGCTAGAACTAACTCCAGCTCAATGCCGACATTATGGTCTAGCGCGTGCAGCAATTTAGCGCGTTAATGCCCTAACATGGCTTAGTAAAAGGAGCCCTTAGTGATTTTGGACCATGTGTGTATGAACTTAAAACTTGCAATGTTGGCCAAACTAAATGTCTGTCAAGCCCAGTATCCTCTTTCCAACAGTGGCTAGTTCAGATCAGTAAGGAATATGTGACAGAACCAAAAAAAAAAGTAGGTCCATGCCTTGAACTCACTCCCAGGGTTAAGTGGTAACTTTCCCATGTCTACCTGGCTAACAATTATTTATAGACCTTTGCTCTAGCAATTTGTCCAAAACCCATTTAAACCTAGTTGTGCTAGATCAGGGGTTTCAAAGTCCCTCCTCGAGGGCCACAATCCAGTCGGGTTTTCAGGATTTCCCCAATGAATATGCATGAGATCTATTTTCATGCATTGCTTTCATTGTATGCTAATAGATCTCATGCATATTCATTGGGGAAATCCTGATAACCCGAATGGATTGCGGCCCTCGAGGAGGGACTTTGACACCCTTGTGCTAGATGCTTTTGACAACATCCTCTGAGAGCAAATTTCATAGCTTGATTGTTAAATGGAAAAAAGTACTTTCATTTGTTTTAAGTCCTTTGACTAAGGGCTCCTTTTACAAAGGCACACTAGTGTTTTTAGCACACACACTGGCTTAGCGCACACTATAGTGCGTGCTAGCCGAAAAACTACCGCCTGTACAAGAGGAGGGGTAGAGGCTAGTGCACGTGGAATTTTAGCGCACGCTATTCCACGTGTTAAGGCCCTAACACACCTTTGTAAAAGGAGCCCTAAGATTGAGTTCTCCAAGAAATACATGAAAGGATAAATAGCTGTTCCCAATGTATCTCTCTTACCCCACTCATGATTGTATAAACCTCTATCATGTCTTCTGTTCCCCAAGTTGATGAACCAAAATTATTTAAATTGTTTTCCTAAATGAACTATTCTATCTCTTTTATCATATTTGTTATCCTTCTCTGTAAAGATGTGATAACCAATATGCACACAATACTCAAGGTGGAGATCTATACAGAGGCACGATGATATTTTTCATTTTATACTCCATTCCTTTCCAAATAATTCCTAATATTCTATTTGCTTTTTTTGATCACTACCTTCACACATAGACCCAGGATTATATATAATATTCTTTACTTGGCTGGTGAAGCCTAATGTAATACCCAATGCTGTGTACCTATAATTTGATTATTTTTCCCTGTGTGCATTACATTGCATTTATGTGTTCCATTTGCCACTTAAGGCTCCTTTTACTAAGCTGCACTAGCGGTTTTAGCGCACGCTACAATGCCCCGCACGCTAGACGCTAACGTTTCCATAGAGCTGGCGTTAGTTTTTCCACATAGCACGGGGGTTAGCGCGCTAAAAACACTAGCGCACCCTAGTAAAAGGAGCCCTTAGTGTGTTACTCTCTAGTCTGGTATGTTATGTTAATTATGTTGTTTTTCTCTTATATCCCGCCAAATCCTCTTATGTAGAGTTTGAGATGGATTACAACAATAATCTGTGCAACAAGAAAGCAATACAATAGCAGTTATTACAGTATAACAAAAAAAAAATCAATTTAGTATGAGTATTTTATAATGCAGTTGTTTCAAATACATGCAGAAGATAATCAAATGCAGAGACAGTTCAGGTTTTGTTCCTGGCATAGAGTTCTGCTGCCATGAGTTTGTAGGGTGGTATATTCATATCATAGTTTGACATGTGTGGTTTAGGTATTAGAATTTGGCTCCTAACTATGATTTTTGGAAGAGCCATGTTTTCAAGACTTTATGGAATATAGCATACATGGAGGTAGTGCGGATCTCTGTGGGGAGCAAGTTCCATGTTTTTGAAATTTGGTATTTTATTCCTTTCTTGGATGGGAAAGATAGTGACATCTGGTTGATGTTGCATTGTTTAGTCGATCTTCCTAGTAGCTCCGCAAATCTGGGGAAACCATTTTCCATATAGGATCTTGAAATTTAAGCAGCATAACTTGAATTCAATTTGTTTGTCAACTGGGAGCCAGTGTAACTCTAAGTAGTGGTGTGACAAAGTTGAATCTTAATTTATAGAATGAGTCTTGCTGCTGTGTTTTGTATTAGAGTTGTTTTATGTTTTCTTTTAATTTCTTCAATAATTCAGAGAGGAGAACATTTTTATAGTCTAGTAGTGATAAGATTATCGATTGGACGAGTATTCTGAAATGTTGGCAGAGAAAATAGTCTAATCTTTTTCAATTTTCATATTATGGCATAAGATTTTTAATAGTTAATTTTTAAATGTTAGTGAGTCATTGAGGGTGATTCCCAGGACCTTACCGGATTTCTCAATGTTGAGTTTGACTCCATTTGTCAGTGTGTTAGAAGAAGGTATCGGGTGCATCTGTGGTTCAAACCATAGTAGTTTAGTTTTTTTGGTGTTTAGCTTAAGATGATATTTTGTTACCTGTTCTTGTACTCTACTTAAGGCTTGGGATAACGTATTAATGAGATTGGTGGAATTAGTATCTGTGGGGATTAGAAGGAGGTCATCTGCATTCAGTACAGTACCCCCTCCAAATCTGTGGATTAAATACCCGCAGATTTGGTTATTCGTGATATATTTTTTTTTTTTTTTTTTTTAAAAGAAACGCTGCATCCCAGACCTTCCCAAGACCTTACCTAGTGGTCTGGCGGTGACGCCCCTAACCCCTGCGAATATTGAGGGTCTGCTGTACTATTGAATCTAGAATGATCATGAAAATGTTATACAGTAGAGATGAGATAAGGGATCCCTGTGGTACTCCGCAAGGAGGGATCCAGCAGTAGAAGTAGATTTTGTCTTTCCGAACTTTATATTGTCTGTGAAGAATCCTTGGAACCATTTTAGGAATGTCCTGTGATTCCTAGTTCAGATAGCTTGTTTAGTAAGAATGTGTGGTTTACTGTGTCGAAAGCTGCTGAGAAGTCAAATTTCACTAGTAACGTTTGTTTACTCTGCTTAGTGCCAACCTTACTTTGGACACCAGATCTATTAAACAAGCCTCTGTATTATGTGAATTTCTAAATCCGTGCTGAGAGGGCAACATCTATATAATCTTTTAGTTGGGTTGTAACTACGAATTCAAGTAGTTTTGTTATGAAAGGAATACTGGCTATCTGTATGTAATTGGCAGCTTGGGACAGGTTTAAATCTGATCCTTTTGGGATTGGAATGAGTAGGATTTCGCTGAATGCTTCTGAAAACCACCCTTGTGCTTGAGTGGCGTTTATCATCTCAGTAAGCCATTTGAGTATTTCTTCTGATCCTTCTGCATTTTCTTAGTCTGCTTGTTTTTTAAGCACTTTGAATATTTTTGTATCATTCTGTAAATCTGATCAATTTGCTTTTGTGTGGATTTTTTTTCCAGATCCTTAATAAATATATTAAATACCAATCCCAGTACAGATCCCTGAGACACTCTGTTACTTACCTCTTTCCACTGGGAAAACCCAACCAGTTTGTCACTATTCATTTTTACATCTTATCTGTTATACAGTTACTAATCCACAGTAAGGCATCCCTTCCTATTCAAATGAAATGGTGGAAGTCCTAGCAGAAAAAAGACAACCACATGGTCATATTTGTCTGGCAGGCTAGGATGGCAGAATCAACTAGCAGCTAGGTCTCTTGCAGGCTGCAAATATTATAACTTGAAATCCTAGCAAAAATACTGGCAAAAAAACATATCAGTCTGATTGGCTTTGGTAATTATTTAGTTCAGGCAGGGAAGATACTGTACTAGTAACTGAATCTAGCTGGCAAGCTACAAATGAAAAGTATGTAAGTACAAAGCATTTCTGTACTGGGCGGACCAAAGGTCCATCAAACCCAACATTCTATGTCGAATAGTGATTAATCCAGATCATAAGTACCTGGTGATAAAAGAGTTAAATAGATGAGCAGTAGATTTTTCCAAGTACACCTTAATCATGGTTTATGAACTCTTCTTTTAGTAACTTGTCCAACAGTTTTTAAATCCTGTTAAAGTAACTGCTTCTACCATATTCTCTGGCAATGAATTCCAGAGCTTAATTACACATCAAGTGAAGAAATATGTTCTCTGATTTGTTCTAAATGACCTATTTAATTATTTCAGTGCATGCTCCCTAGTTGTACTTTTTGAAAGAGTAAACAAGTGATTCACTCATTTTATAAACCTCAATCATTTCTCCTTTCAGCCATTTCTGCTCCAAACTGTGAAGAGCTCTAACCTCTTTAGCCTTTTCCTATAGGAGAGTCATTCCTTTCCCTCTATCATTTTGGTCAACGCTGAGTCTGTCTGGCAGGCTATATGGGGATTTAGAAAGCTGGAAGTTTTATTGATGACTATTCTGATTATTGCAGAATTTTTTTAGGTAGACTGTGGAAAGGTGAAAAGAAGATGAAGTCAATAAAAATGGTCCTAGATCAGGGGTTGGCAACCTGTGGCTCTTTTCCCATTTGGCTGTGGCTTTTCTATAGATAGCCCCCCTCGACCTACCAAGGTACCTGGTGGTCCAGCATTAATCTTCATGGCAGGAGCTTGGCCCTCTCAGCAGCATGCGGTACTACGGGAAATGTGGCGAGAAGCCACGAAAGGTCACAGAAACCATTTTAGAAAGCAGTTGCAAAGAAACAGGTATTAAAGGGCTGCGCTTCTGCCACAAAGACCCCCCACTGGACCATGAGGTACCTCGGTAGACCTGGGATTAGGGCCTACCTATACATGGTAGAGTGGAGGGTGGTGGGGGCATTGTGGGGTTGAGCTGCCATGAGAGGTCCATGCTCCTGTCACTAAACATACCCTGCTGGATCTGGTTCCTAAGTAGGTCCTTGGGGGGGAGGGAGGGAGTTGGGAGGGAGATCAAAGGGTCAGGCCTGGAGAGAGGAGAGAGCCTTGGCTATGTGTTGGGGGAGGGGGAGGGAGGGATGAGAGGTGCAAAGACCTGCGAGGGGTTGGAGAGGAGAAAGAAGAGAGAGAAGCTAGACCTTGGGGAAGGAAGAGAGTGAGACATGGAATATCTCAAACCCCCTTCTCTACCCATTGCAGCTCTTTGTAAATTTTGGGTCAGACATTTAGGATAAAATGACTTTTTGCCTTAAAAAGGTTGCTGACCCCTGTCCTAGATGAAGAGAGATCTTACAAGTAGTCACCCTTGGTGTTTGACATTTCTGTAGACAGAATAACTAGGAAGACTGGTTAGGCTGGATAGTGTCTTCCTGTTATTTGCTATGCTGCTATGTGGTATTCTTTATTACAGCAGTTATATGCCAACTTTACCTCGACAGAACATTACCTCACATTTGTTAGCCAAAACTGTATTCCATGTTTCCATTGTTTGCCTCATAAACTTTATTTTATTCTGATATGCTAGAATTTTTTCATGTGTGCACCTGGATCTGTTGAATTCATCTTTCACATAGCAGCCAAAATATATTTAGACATTCTTTTTGCCTCTGTTTTAGCCTCACCTACTAATGTCATCAAGAATGAGCCAACTTAAATATTCTAGAGTTGTGGTATTTCTTTGGAATATGACCTAAAAAATAAACCAAGCGATATACAAGACAGATAAGATCATGATGCTCCAGGGAGAAAACAGGCAAAATTGCAGAAGTTTTCTTGAACAAACTTTACTATTCCTGTAAGATTAACCCATAAACATGTTAGATACTGTATCATTTTCTTACAAAGGTCACAAAATTCTACTGTTACTTTAAAGGCTATTGCCCAAATTACAACTTGGCAGGTTAAGAACTAGAAGCAGACAGTACTTGAGATGATGAGAGCAATCTGGCAGATGATTAAGTTGGTCTTTGTAGTATTTTCCTCCTGTGCTAACATTTATTTTCATTTCTTTGGAAAGTGCCCTTGACATGCTATATAAAGGCTGATATACAAATCAGTGAATTGATTAATTAATGTATTAATCAATTCAACCTTGATTCAAATACCATTCTGTTTTTTAGTTCTGGTGCTTATTCTTTCTTGTTTGTTTTGGCTTGCTTACTTTGAGATTTACAGATTTGTACTGTGTGTTTTAGTTAAATATTTTCCCTGCAAAGAGTTTGTACTTTTACCACCAGATGCTTATGTTTTTCAAAGAACCTAAAATAGAATTAGTGCTCTACAAGCACTTATATTTCCTGAAAGATATGTTTAGTGTTCCTTGTAAATCCTATACTATAAAGTGAGCAATAATTGTATATTTGTATGTAGGTAAATTTTATCTTGAAAACCCTAATGATTTTCATGAAACAGGGTTATCAAGGGATTTCAGGTTCGAGAGAGCAATTTAGCTAAGTCTGGAGTTCAGCAAAATAAATTTGGGGAATTTTTCCAATGTTCCCACCATCCCCTGCAGCCCATTGGTCAGACATTTCTAACAAAGCTTAGCCAGCCAATATGCTGCAGCAGCAGGAACTGAAGGCTGCTAAGGCATTGTCTCTGTAGCTACTACTTCCACCTCCCCCTGCAGCCCATTGGTTAGACATTCTTAAAGAAGCTTAGCCAGCCCATTGGTTAGACATTCTTAAGGAAGCTTCTCCATTCCACAGGCTGCAAGAGAAAGCAGAACTGAAGGTTGCTAAGGCACTATCTCTGTAGCTTCTGCTCCAGCCTTCCCCTGCAGCTCACCCTCACCACACTTCTCCAAACCAAACTCGGTGTTCCAGGTACCAGTGGCATAGTAAGGGAGAGACAGGGAAGGCGGTCTGCCCCGGGCGCCATCTTCATAGGGGCATGGCATAAGTCCTCCTCTCTGCCCCCCTCTACCGTGCATGCGCCACTCCCCTTCCCCATACCTCTGTAACGTTCTTAGCGTGAGCAGCAACCCCGCACCTGCGTCGGCTCTTCTTCTGATGTCACTTCCTGGACCCGCACCTAGGAAGTGATGTCAGAGGGAGAGCCCACGCAGGTGTGACAGCAGGTTGGAGGTTGCTGCTCACACCAGGAATGTTAGAGGTACAGGGGAAGGGAAGCGGCGCACGAACAGCAGTGAGGGGGCGGGGAAGGAGCATGTAGGGGTGGGGAGGCAGAGAAGAGGACAGGGGAAGGGCACCACAGCCCCAGGCACCTCTCACCCTCGCTACATCACTGCCAGATACTAAGCCTTAAACTGTAATTGAAATAAAGTAGTCTGGTTGCCATCTTTACTGGTGTTAAAGGTAATAAATAGAAAAGAAAATATTACTTTTTATTGAACTAACAATACATTTTTTGACTAGCTTTTGAGGGTCAGAGCTTTCTTCATAAGGTCAGGGCAAGGGGGTTTCTATAATCTAGATGCCCACACTTACACGCTCTTTGTGTAGGTAAATGTCTAGAATGCTAGCACTTAAGTGCATATGTGCACACATAACTGCATTTTAGCAGGGCATCTAAGGGCTCCTTTTACTAAGCTGCGTTAGCATTTTTAGCGCATGCAGAATTTTAGCGTGCGCTAAACCCACGCTATGTGGCTAGAACTAACGTCAGCTCAATGGGTTCCCATTTACAGGTGCAGCTTACACAACAGGATAAGCTACATGTGTCTCTGACACTTTTAGGTTCCTGCTCTTAGCCTACAGTGTTACTGCTGTAACTCTGGGCCCTTAAATGTTAGGCACACCAATACTGAGCTAAGCCAGTATTCTATAACAGAGTCTGCACAGTCTGGGTGCCTATATAGAGGTACCCAGTTATAGAATTGTCCTCTATAAGCAACTGGGGACAATTTCCGAATATATACTGCAAGTCAAACATCAGTGATACTTTCAAAAAGAAAGATACAGGTGGGGGCATGTGTCCAGGAGCATGCTAGTGTGACTCCATCATTGTCTTTCAGGCAGGTTTCAGTAATCAGAATGTGAGGTCATTTAGTATGATATCTTTGTTATTTTCTGATCTGGCATTTATGAGAGTGATAGGCTTTTAGTTGTAAGGGAGTGGATATTGATTTTAGGTTGTGGGGGCTGTGTATTTTTTTCCTGGTGGCAGTTACTTTGGTTGCCATATCTGCCCTGGCTGATGATGACTGGAGTGGCAAAACACACGATGGCTGAGATTTTATAAGTTTAAGGAGGTAAGGCATTTGAGTTGGTGAATTACATTTGTATTTTTATTGTCTCTAGTCTGTTCATGTGGTTGCTTGAGGAACAGTTGTGGGGTGTTGAGGGTGTTTTGGGCCGGATTATTTAAGTAATGTGAGCCTAGGGATGGGTGAGGGAGGATGGGAGGACCTAGGCTGGGTTTACAGTGTGGGTATGAGACATGCATGCTGAAAAGGAATATCAGATGCTAGTTAGGCTTTAATAGACACGTGGTATGCCCTCATTCATATGCTCTTTAGTAGTATTCACTGAAACTTCAGATTAAATACAAGCCTCAGACCAGGCATAAACATTTTATTGTGCACACAAGTTAAAGGGCTTAGCTACCAGCATGCTGGGGCTGAAAGATGAAGGCCATGTACAAGAAATGGCTGTGATGGATCTTTCTTGTCAGTAGTGAGCAGGTCAAGATCTACTGATAACACATCCCTTCTATTTTCCTGGATATCAGTGTTTTAACCTTCACAATAAGGTTTATTTGGCTTTCTTTAGTTGATCTGTATAAATCTTTTGTTGAAGTTTGCAAATTTGCCAGTATTCAGGTCTTTTAAACTTCTTCCAGAGGTGAGTCAGGGTTCAAAGTTGTATCGAGCACTTCAAGGGACACCACTTCAAGAATACCAACAGAGCTAGTCCGTGATAACATGGGCTTTGCAGCAAAGAGCTCTGGTAATGTTGTTTGACAGTAAGGTGAAGGCACTCTTGAGGGGAAGTCCCTAATTTTCGCCTTATGCTTTTTTCCCCATACTAGGGAAAAATCACAGAGTGGCCTAGTGGTTAGAGCTGCTGCCTCATCACCCTGAGGTTGTGGGTTCGATTCCTGCTTCACTCCTTGTGACCCTGGGCAAGATACTTAACCTTCCATTGCCCCAGGTACCAAAGTTAGATTTGTGAGCCTAGCAGTACAGATAGGGAAAATACTTAAGAGTACCTGATTTTAAAACTTGCTGTACACCATCTTGAGTGAATCACTTCATAAAGGTGGTTAATAAAATCCCAATACATAAATGAATCTTAGTTCTCTACTTCTATTTGCACATCACTTTGATTTATATGGTAAAAAGGATGATTTAATGAAATTGAAATAAATATAAATATATGCCTTACAGACTCTCCTGGCTGAATAACTTGCGAGGGGTATATGTCAGCCATCATGAGAGGAGAGGTGCAGCACAGTCTTCATGATGATCCCATTGACTATTCTGATTCTGATACACTTTTCTTATCTAGCATTCTGTTTCTTCGACTTTCTCAGCAGATATATACTTCACAGAAGCTTATTTCATCTCTCTCTCCTGGGATTTAAGCAATGTCTTCACTCTCTTTCAGCCCTCAGCACTGACAATCACCATTTATGCCAGGCTTGTTTTTATATAAATTTGCAGCAAACTTATGTGGCTGAACTTTGAGGAAAAGAGGATTGCATAGTCTCATTTTAACACATATGCATCAATTTGTGTGTTATCTATACAGTATTTATTTATCAAGTGGATGTAATAGAGATGTTGTTCGGGGGGGGGGGGTCGAACATTTGGTTTATAGACCTATTAATATGTGATATAGCAAAGAGGCAAAAATCTATAACAGGGTATACAGTCCAAAATGGACAGCAAAAATGAGGAGTGATCAAAGAAAATTTTAGTCTTATTGTGGCAGTTATGATGCCTCAGGATGAGTTGCCATCATCCCTTCTGAATGGGAGAGTAAAAGTAGTGTGTTTGATATTCCACCTTTCCGTGGTACAACCAAAGCAGTTAACATATTATACAGGTACTTTCCAGTGGGTTCACATTCGAAATTTTTTTTTTTTGGCAAGTGGAATCCTTTTTGGCTCCTGTCATTCAACCAACCAGAACTGATGTGTGCATATGGAAATGTATGAGTAGAAAAGACAATACTGTTGAACTGAAGTTGTTTTAAGTCCTCTCTTGGAGTAATGTGTCCAATTTAGTTCCAAAAAGAGACAAAACTTCATATATTAACCTACAAAATTGTTTGAAGTTAATCCTTCTTTGCAAAATTCAAATAAGCTGTTGGTTCATTTCATCATTTATCTGAACTCCCTGCAAATTTCTCATGCATTGCTACAACCAGGAACTTTACCAGAAAAATATGCAAAAAATTCTACCCCTTTCACATGATGTCAGCAGTGGCCGGATTTAATGAGCAAATTGTCTTAAATCCAGAAGCCTTCTTTAGTTGGTGGTTCACTAGTTTCCTCACCTCAGAGAAGCAATGAATTAGAAAGGGTCCTCCTGGGGAGGGACCTTTGATCCCTGGTGTCTCCTGTGTTCCCCCATCCCGGATACAAACTATAAATGTCTGCAGACCTCTGCCTCCCTAGGTGTCACCATTTTGAACATAGCAGCTGCTCGGATGTGTAGGGATTTTTCATGCCTGCATAACACACCCTCCTTCTCAACCCTTTTGATTGAGTCAGGGTCCCAGGAAAAGAAATGATGTGAGATTGGCTCTCGGATTTTTGTATTTAAGGAGTAAGGCTTCATGAGGAGAATTCTGCAGACCTTTAAGACCTGCACTGGGGGGAAGGAAGCATACTATAAATGGGGAGACCCTTTCTTAACTCATTGGTGCCCCATGTTGGAGCTGGGTAATTGATGTGGGATTCCTGGCCTACCAAGGATAGGAATCCCCCTGGAGTTTAGAAGCCTCCAATTTGGGCTAAGAGCCTTTAAATCTTACTCATTGCATAAATGACTTTTTTTTTATTTTTGTGCACTCTAACCCAAACAAATAAATGTCTTTGTCAGACCTGTAAACTGCCTTTCCTAAAAAGGCTTTGAGGCAGTGTATAACATAACAAAATGCATAGAATTAATAAAATACAATTTTAAAACCCCCTTTCTCATAAACAATTTCAAACAACCAGGTATTATAAAACATGTTTTAATGAGACAAAGTCAATATGGGATAAAGGTGAGCAGGTTGAAATAGTTTAACTATATTTTCAGAAAGCTTTTGACAAAGTTCCTCAAGAGAGGCTCCTGAGTAAATTAAAGAATCATGGGATAGGAGTCAATGTCCAATTGTAGATTAAGAATTGGTTATTGGACAGAAAACAAAGGGTAATGTTAAATGGCCATTTTTCTCAATGGAGGAGGGTAAATAGTGGTGTGCCGCAGGAGTGTGTACTGGGACTGGTGCTATTTAACTTATTTATAAATGATCTGGAAATTGGAACTACAAGTAAGGTGCTTAAATTTGCAGATGACACTAAACTGTTCAAAGTTGTTCAAATGCATGCAGACTGAAAAACTGCAGGAAGACCTTAGGAAACTGGAAGACTGGGCATCCAAGTGGCAGATGAAATTTAATGTGAACAAATGCAAAGTGATGCACATCACCTCATCCAAACAAATAAAAAATATTTTTTAGATGCACCATTTTGGTGCTTATGCAAGATGCTTGAGCACATCCCACGGTAAAGCCCTTTTAAGCTGTGATCAGCACTCGCTAGTGCTTACCGCAGCATGGTAAAATGACCCCTAAGACTTTTCTCCCATTGTGAGCCAATGGTGGGGGGGCTTATTAAATCAGGTTCTTTGAGCCAAAAGGATGAGTTGTTTTTAAAAAATGAATTTCTTGTAGATAAATTTGACTGCTGCAACAAATACTGTACAGAAATTAATTTGGATAATGTGGCTTTAGTTTATTATAATACATTTTTATTTATATATTACTAAAGTTTTCCTTTTAAACAGTCTCTAACACAGTACATCCCACCCATCAAAAAGCAGGGATTTGCTTGCATGATTTATAATAAATGTTATGAGAACATCTTGGTGTGTGTGATATGAATAAATTGTCATTTGCCATTGCCAGATCATTTTGTAGGTCACAAGTATTGTTTTTAAGAAAAGTAAAAGTCAGCCAAAATGCTGTATTCTACTGTCAGGGTATGTTATCTGGGGTAAAATGATTGCCTCAAAGAGATTTTATGTGTCCATGAGTGGCCACACATTGAGGTATAATTTTCATTTTCTGTCAAGATAGAAACCATTACAAATTTGTTATGTTCTCTTTTACTTGGCAAAGGTTTGCTTTGCATTTTTGGCTAGTTGCTGTATTGGCATGGTTCACAGCAGACATTTGGGTACTTTTCAACAACATTCTACTTTTTTATGCATAAAAAGAATAGAAATATGATTCCATTGTAAATACTGTGTATAGTGTTTGATAATCATTACCAGATTTTACTAACAAGGTACTTGGAGTATTATTAGTAGCTCTTAAAAAAAAAAACCCAGAGCTAAGGAGTGTTTGGGGATTAGATCTAACGCCAAAATGTCTGAATCTTTATAAAGCTACTACAGGGTTATCTGGAATTATATGCCAGTTCTGCAGTAATGATTGCATATACCCACTTTAAAGGGGTGTAGAAAATCCATTGTCAGACTAAAGCATCCTGACTTATTTCTTTGGAATTGCTTTGTTGCTGTAGAATCACTCCAAGCTTGAGAATTACCTGGCTGGTTTAGTGCATTTGAATGTGCTTTACATATACTGTATATAAGCTCCAAACAACTCAAGGCCAGGTATGTGCTCAGTGGTTCACAAGATCCAAGTTGAGGTTTTCTTTCTGTAATTTCTGGCAGGAGTCTAGCTTAGTAGGAAGATGATGCTACCATGCTTTGGAGGGACAGACAGTGCTGGAAAAAATAAGCACACAAGTGTTTTTTTTAATGCTGAGTAAAGCTGTAGAAAATTATCTTTAAAGAAACTAACAAATTACATGAGTCCAATTGCATTCTTTTTTTATGGCTTCCTACATATGGTTGGTTGGAAAAAAGTACCACCTATCTTGCTCTCATTAAACAAGACAGTCAAATTTGACTTTCAGGAAGAAAATAGAAATATTTAGAGCAAGTTGGAAAACTAGAAACCTTGGGAGTATAATTTTCGAAAAACAATCCTTGCTTTACTCTGAGTAATAGTGCCCATTCTCACGGTGGCCAATCCAGGTAGCTGGTACCTGGCCAAAACCCAAGGAGTAGCAGTATTCCATGCTATCGATCCAGGGCAAGCAGTGGCTTGCCCCATGTCTTTCTCAATAACAGATTATGGACTTTTCCTCCAGGAAATTGTACAAACCTTTCTTAAAACCAGCTACGCTATCTGCTCTTACCACAGCCTCTGGCAATGCATTCCAGAGCTTAACTATTCTCTAAGTAAAAAAAATGTCCTCTTTTTGGTTTTAAAAGTATTTCCCTGTAACTTCGAGTGTCCCCCTACTCTTTGTAATTTTTGATGGAGTGAAAAATCGATCCACTTGTACCCGTTCTACTCCACTCAGGATTTTGTAGACTTCAATCATATCTCCCCTCAGCCATCTCTTTTCTAAGCTGAAGAGCCCTAATGTTTTTAGTCTTTCCTTATACAAGAGGAGTTCCATCCCCTTTATCATCTTGGTCACACTTTTTTGAACCTTTATTAGCACCACTATATCTTTCTTGAGATAAGGAGACCAGAATTGAACACAGTACTCCAGATGAGGTTGCACTATGGAGCGATTCAAGGGCATTATAACATTCTTAGTCTTGTTATCCATCCCTTTTTAAATAATTCCTAGCATCCTGATTGCTTTTTTGGCCACCGCTGCACATTGGGTGTAAGGTTTCATTGTATTGTCTACGATGACACCCAGATCCTTTTCTTGGACGCTAAGCCCCAAGGTAGACCCTAGTATCCGGTAACTGTAATTCAGGTTATTCTTCCCAATGTGCATCACTTTGCATTTGTCCACAGTACATTTCATCTGCCACCTGGACACCCAGTCTTCCAATTTCCTAAGGTCTACCTGCAATTTTTCACAATCCGCATGCGTTTTAACAACTTTGAACAGTTTAGTGTCATCTACAAATTTAATCACCTCACTTGTCGTTTCAATTTCCAGATCATTTATAAATAAGTTAAATAACACCGGTCGCACTACAGACTCCTGCAGCACTCCACTGTTTACTCTCCTCCATTGAGAAAAATTACCATTTACCCCTACCGTTTTCTATCCAATAATCAATTCCTAATCCAAGCTTCTGAAAATCAAGATACAGTGTTCCCCCGGTCATTCGCGGTTCAATGTTCGCGGTCCTGGTCATTCGCGGATTTTCTGACCGTGAATGACCGGGCAGGAGAGGGCAGCTCCTGATTTGTGAGGCCCGACTTTAGTGCAGGAAGAGGCGGTCGGAGCATACCATGAGTGATTTCCTTCACTCGCTGGCGCTCCGGCTGCCCTCTCCTGCCTCTCCGGCTTCCCTCTCCTATCTCCCCCACTAAAAACTGTATTTGCGGTTTTTCAGCATTTGCGGGGGTTCCTGGTATGGAACCTGCGCAAATATTGGGGGGAGTACAGTACACTACATTAACCGGCTCATCTTTATTCACATGCTTATTCACTCCTTCAAAGAAGTCAAGCAAATTGGTGAGGCAAGATCTCCCTCTGCTGAATCCATTCTGACTCTTATCTCATTAAATCATGTTTTTCTACATCGGCTTGGGACTATCTTCAAGTTCTGGCCTTGATGGCTGCTGCGATAGAAGTGGTGCCTTGGGTGAGAGCACATATGCATCCCCTACAGCACTCCCATCTGTCTCACTCTTTGCATGTACTACTGCCCTAGATGATAGCTATCCACTGCAGCATGGCCTGGTGGCTCCATCCAAAGTCATTGGCCTTGGGGATGCCTCTTCGGATCAACTCTTGGGCCACACTGGCAACAGATGCCAGCCTCTTAGGCTGGGGAGCACATTGCAAGGACCATCCAGTTCAGATGCAGAGGTCTCTGTCTCGGTGCCATTGGACCATCAACAGGCTGGAACTCTGAGCCATCTGACTAGTACTGAAATAGTTTCACCTCTTGCTGATGAACAAAGCAGTCAGTGTTTTCGGACAACACCACGGCTCCAGAAAGAGGCGAAGACTCTTTTCCATTATGCGTAAGCTCATCTTCTGGCCATTTTGGCAGCCCATGTCACCGAAGTACAAAACGTACAGGTGGACTTCCTCAGCAGACAAACTCTGAACCAAGGAAAATGGTCTCTCTCCTGTCAGGCATTTCAGTACATTGTCAACTGCCAGGGCAAGCCAATGTTCAACCTCATGGCAACGACGAAGAGCAAGAAAGCAATCCACTTCTTCAGTCGCAGATACGAGCCTGGAAGTGCAGGGATCGATACCCTGGTACAGCCTTGGCCAGTGGATGAATTCCTGTATGTGTTCCCTCCCTGGCCCATGATAGGCAGAGTCCTGAGAAGAGTAGCCAGTCACCTGGGACATTTCATCCTGGTAGCTCTGGACTGGCCCCGGTGCCCATGGTATGCAGATCTGGTGTGTTTTCAGAATGGTCCTCCTCTGAGGTTTCAGCCACTCAAGGGACTTCTCTCTCAGGGTCCGATCATGCTGCAAGATCCGGAGTGCTTTGGCTCTTGACTGCTCGTCTAGGATTTGTGGATCGCTCTATGCCTATAAAGTTTCAAAGTGAATTTCAATTACTTTTGAACCAGTATGTCAGTCCTTATTTGCATGTGGGTTTTGCTTTTGGTTTTCTGGCTGATGATTCCTAATGTGTTAGAGATAAATCCAAAATACTGCTAATTACAAACAATACACATCAGTATTGTTAGCCCAACAGACTTGAAGGGCTATGGCCTCAGAATCGGAGCCTACGCACAGCAGTGAAAATCACAGACTGAGGATAATCCGCGTAGTAATACAGCTCCTGCTCCAATCATTGGCCGATGTATATATATTTTTTTAAATAATTTTCTAAAGCATTTCAATCAAGCTAAACCTAAACCCTGAACTTAAAAAACTCTTTCAGGGGTACTGTGTATATGTGTGCAAGCCAGGATTTGAAAAACATAGACCAAAAAGACTTATCTTGTTGCTGACTTGTCTTTAGAAATAAATTCAGTCACTAGTGTATATTTGCCGACACGGCCAGCGTTTCGCGGGAATTTTAAACATCCGCTGCGTCAGGGCCACCAGGACATTCAAAATCAAGGCTCATGTTGCAGCCTTATTCCTTGCATCTGGTTAGCAAGCCTACTTCCATTGGTTCCGGCACATCCACAAACTGTTCTGGCAGTTGTCCTTGTATTTCTATCGGAGTTTCCTCCTCGTCAGGCAATGGAAGATTCAGGGTCTCACCAGCTTCCTCTATCTCCATGAGAGTACATCTATCCCCTCTGCTTGGCCCAGGGAGGTCATCAGGGAAGAAAGGCTTTAACCTTCTCCCTATCCTGCAGGGATACATGAGCCTTGATTTTGAATGTCCTGGTGGCCCTGACGCAGCGGATGTTTAAAATTCCCGCGAAACGCTGGCCGCGTCGGCAAACATACACTAGTGACTGAATTTATTTCTAAAGACAAGTCAGCAACAAGATAAGTCTTTTTGGTCTATGTTTTTCAAATCCTGGCTTGCACACATATACACAGTACCCCTGAAAGAGTTTTTTAAGTTCAGGGTTTAGGTTTAGCTTGATTGAAATGCTTTAGAAAATTATTAAAAAATATATATATACATCGGCCAATGATTGGAGCAGGAGCTGTATTACTACGCGGATTATCCTCAGTCTGTGATTTTCACTGCTGTGCGTAGGCTCCGATTCTGAGGCCATAGCCCTTCAAGTCTGTCGGGCTAACAATACTGATGTGTATTGTTTGTAATTAGCAGTATTTTGGATTTATCTCTATTATATTACTGTATACTGCTGGGATTCCTAATGTGTACCATAATTTGAGTTATTCTTCCTAAGTGCATCACTACTCATTATTATGGGGTCCTTTTGTTGGGGTGCGCTAACCATTTTAGCACAGGGATTCTAGGGTCCACCTTGGGGGTTAGTGCCCAAGAAAAAGATCTGGGTATCATCATAGACAATACGATGAAACCTTTCGCCCAATGTCCTGCCAAAAAATCAACCTGGATGCTAGGAATTATTTAAAAAGGGGATGGTTAACAAGACTAAGAATGTTATAATGCCCCTGTATCGCTCCATGATACAACCTCATCTGGAGTATTACGTTCAATTCTGGTCTCCTTATCTTAAGAAAGATATAGTGGTACTAGAAAAGGTTCAAAGAAAAGCGACCAAGATGATAAAGGGGATGGAACTCCTCTCGTATGAGGAAAGACTAAAATGGTTAGGACTCTTCAGCTTGGAAAAGCAATGGCTGAGGGGAGATATGATTGAAGTCTACAAAATCCTGAGTGGAGTAGAACCGGGTACAAGTGGATCGATTCGATTCCCATCAAAAATTACAAAGACTAGGGGACTCTCAATGAAGTTACAGGGAAAATTTTTTTCACTCAGAGAATAGTTAAGCTCTGGAACGCATTGCCAGAGGTTGTGGAAAGAGTGGATAGCATAGCTGGTTGTAAGAAAGGTTTGGACAAGTTCCTGGAGGAAAAGTCCATAGTCTGTTATTGAGAAAGACATGGGGGAAGTCACTGCTTGCCCTGGATCGGTAGCATGGAATATTGCTACTGCTTGGGTTTTGGCCAGGTATTAGTGACCTGGATTGGCCACCATGAGAACAGGTTACTGAGCTTGCTGGATCATTGGTCTGACCCAGTAAGGCTTTTCTTATGATCTTTGCACATGTCCACATTAAATTTCATCTGCTATTTGGATGCCTAGTCTCCCAAGGTCCTCCTGTAATTTTTCACAATCCATGTGTAATTTAACAGAATTGAGTAATTTTTGTCATCTGTAAATTTTACTCATTTTCCCATTTCCAGATCATTTATAAATGTGTTAAAAAAACCCCACCAAACCCATTCAGATTCCTGTGATACTCTACTAGTTACCTGCCTCCACTGAGAAAATTTAACCATACTCTCTGTTTTCTTATTTTTAATTTTTTAACCATTTCCAAGTCCATAACAGGATATTGCTTCCTATCATGTTTTTTTTCCCCTTGAAGAGTCTCTTGTGAGGTACATTGTCAGAATATTTCTGAAAACCTAGATACACTATGGCACTCAGTTTCAAAAGAGAACAATGTCTCAAAACAGACATAAAGTACCAGAAGTAGGTTTTTCTAGCCAAACCATCTAAATTGTGATTTTCAAAGGCAGAATTGGAACATTTATTGCTGAGTTCATCCAAATAGCAAGATGTGTTGGAGACATGTTTGAGTGAGACTTGGGCAGGGTTACAATATGGTCATTTTTCTGTGATAGTGGAGCAGAAATCCAAGTTTCCAAGTTTTATTTGAAATTTGTTAAAATGCTTATATAAAATTTTCAAAGCAATGTACATAAATAACAATACATAGGTAGAACATATAATAGACAGACTTTAAACATGACAAAACAAGATGGCAGGACAAATGGGAAGAACTACAATTTTTAAAAGAAAAGAACAAGTAGTGGGTAAAACAACAGGGGTGGGGTTGCTGGTAACCAAAAGTTTATTCCTTAGTATTAGTTAACAGTGAGATGTTGGAAAGGATGTAAGTCTTAGGTTTAAATTAATTTCCAAAGGAGTCATTAAAGAGGAAGCATTTTAGAGAACTCTTAAATTTTTCTAATATTGTTTCTGCTCTTAGATGGATAGGTAGATGATTCCATTGTTTGGGGGCTGTTGCTGAAAAGATTTAATTTCGCCTTGTATTTATAACCTTCAAGGAGGGGATTGTAAAAAGATGCTGATTAGAGGATCTTAGAGTTCTAGAAGTAGTATGGGGAATAAAAAGTCTGTCCAAAAATGCCAGTAGGTTTGACTGTTTGATTTTAAATGTTAAAAGAGCTAGTTTATAAGATATTCTATGTTGAACTGGAAGCCAATGAGCGTTTTTTAGTAAAGGAGTGACGTGATCATATTTTTTTGAATTTGTTATTATTTTTATTGCTGTATTTTGTGCTATTTGAAGACGCCTTATTTCTTTTTGAGGTAAAACTTTATACAGAGAGTTGCAATAGTCAATTTTAGATATAATTAATGAATGAATCAGATATTTAGAGCAGTGGGTTCTAAGACCTTTGATATAGATCTGATCATTCGTAATTTCCAAAAACAAGACTTTACTGAACCGATCTAGTCATTAAAATTTAACTTATGATGAATAATAACTCTTAAAATTTTAACCGTAATGACTGAACTGTAATATTGTTTAATTTTACTAGTTCAGTGAGTTTCAGGTCATTTTTCCACTGAAATAGCATTGATTTTGACTTGGTAACATTTAGGGCTAGCATGTTTTCATTTAGCCAGCAGCTGATTTGCTTTAATTTTGAATTAATTGTAAATAGCATATTTTTTGCTCCATAAGACGCACCTGACTATAAGAAGCACCCTAGATTTAGAGGAGGAAAACAAGAAGAAAAACATTTTGAACGAAATTTTCCCTGCCAGGCTCTGCACCCAACCCCACACTCCTTGCCAGGCTCTGCACCCTGTCCCCCCTCTGGTGGTCTAGTGGTAGGCCGGGACATGGTGGGAAGGGACAGGGTACAGGGCAGGCAGGCCCGGTGGCCTAGTGACAGGCAGGCAGGCAGGGCCCTCTACCCCCCTACAGGTCCCCCACCCCAAGGAAGGCAGGGCCTCGCTCCCTGAACTCACCCTGTACCTTATTTTAGGCAGTCCGGCGGTCCTGCCCTTCCCTCCGGCTGAGCTAAGCAGTGTCAGATCGGCCCAAAATGTAGGTGTAGCTACTTAGCTCAGCCAGAGAGAAGGGCAGGACCGCCTAAAATAAGGTACGGGGGTGCCCTGCCTTAGCTAGTTCAGGAGTCAGCCGGAAGGAAGGGTAGGACCGCAGGAAGATATAAAAAGTGTGTCTTATAGAGCAAAAAATATGGTATATCCTTGGGGTTATTAACATCCAGTGGGTGAAATAATTCTATATCGTTTTCATAGGAATAGATAGTAAATCCTATTAATTGACCTAGTGTCATTAGTGGAGCCAGAAAGATATTGGAAAGAGGGGATAATATTGAGCCCTGGGGTAGTAGAATGAGGTGTTGAGATTGAATTATTAAATTTAATTTTTGATGAACAGTCTGTAAAATATGAGCGAAACCAGTCTAGTGCAAGGTCAGAGATTCCTCTCATGGCAAGCCTTTTACGAAGTAGTGAGTGATCAATTGTATTGAAAGCGGCAGAAATATCTAATGAGATTAGAAGAATGGATTTGTGATGATCCTAGTTGTCAGTCCTAATAATGAATGTTCCATCGAGTGATTAGTTCTGAGGCCTGTATGTTTTTATCTAGATCTGTTCAATCACTACTGAGGTGCTCTAAATGACCAGCTGACCACTGAAGGGATAAAGGCATGACCCCCATTTATCCCCCAGTGGTCACTGACCCCATCATCCTCCTAAGGTGTGACAATGATAACAATTACCAGACTGTATGACAGCTCCAGATATTATGGCCATTCCTAAGAGAACAACAAGCAACTGGATGGAGTAGCCTAATGGTCGGTCCCATGGAGAGTGAACAGGACTTCTCAGTATAAATATTTCATTGAAGTAGAAAATATGTGAGCCCTCCTGGAATATAGAAATGCCTCCTTTATCTAAACATACAAGTGACCTGCAAGCCTGAGGGTTATTGTAGAGGTGGGCCTTTAGGTTCAGTAGGTTTTCTCTGATCCTGGAGGGCTCCCTATACAATAGTAAGGGTTTAGGTTGGGATTTGTACCTGGGTCCCTTTATGTGAAGTCCACTGTAGTGACCATTAGGCTGCCCCTTCTCACTGCTGGGATGTCTGTGTGGCCAGTTCACTAGGAATGCTGCTACAATCAAAGGTTGAGAACCACTGCTGTAACGTATGCACAGCTGATAAAATAAATAAATACATATCTACTGCAGGACATTAGTATCCAGAGGAATCTCAAGTGTGTTATAGTTGTTGGAGAGCTACTGCAGGTGCTTCACAGCCCTATGGCAGATATAGGGATGAGCAAATTGCCATTGCAGAAAAGTAAAAGGATTGATAAAAATACCTAGCTTTCAAGGTTTTCGGATTTTTGTTTTGTTTTTTGGGGTGGGTTTTTTTTTTTTTTTAAAAGAAGTTTTACTATTTGCAAGCATGTTGGAGGCGCACTCTACTTCTTTGCCACCTCTTCAGTCTTCCATAACAATGACTCCTTTACACTCACTGTAGAGTGAATGAAACATCCTGTGTCTGCAGGCTGTGTTTTCAAATGCCTTCTTGGTGGCTTGAATACCCAGTGGCAGCCTTCTCACAGTTGCAGCTGAATACAAAGATGGGGTGTAGGAACTTGTAGAAGAGATTTAACAAAGCAAAGCTTTGAATTGCAGATTGCTTATAAGAAAGAATAAAGCATCAGTGTGCTGAGCTGTTAGCAATATGAGATCAGGAAGCACATATCAAATGGAAGGGATTTTTGCCCATTTCCTTCTAATTAGGAGTATGAACTGTGAGCCAGAGACTATTCAGACTGTCTTTTAGGACTATTCAGCTTCCTGCTTTGAACATGACAATTGGGGCAGTTTTCTTTCTAATAACACTTTTTCTCTTCTTATCCCTTGTAAATTTTATGGACTTTTTAATTCACAAATTTGCATTGCTTATGCTAAAAGGAGCCTCAGGGGCAACATGGTAAATCCTGCCGCTGCTCATAAAATTTTAAAGCACAGAAACCTAATTTTTGGTACCACAAAAAATGTCATTTTTATACCTCACAAAACTGCTGATGGAATTTGTATTTCTGTTCAGACTACAAATATTACTATATCTCACAGCACAATGCAAATTTACACTTACCAATACTGTTAATAGAACTGGCCAAGGAACATACCAGGGGATTACATTACTATCTATAACCCCAGTCAACAATTTGAAGAAGGAAGAGAGCCCTCTTAGCTCGCCATTAATTTTGTTTTTTTCCTGCTCCTTTCCCCACCACGATCAGTCATGCAGTGAGAAGTTTCATGTATAACTAATTGAATCATGATTCTTCACAGAAGGAAATTTTGTCTACTTGATAAAACAGCAATTATCAGATTTGTGAGGTATATATGGACATATATGAACACAATTTACTATTTGATGTGATCTCCACTCCTTGGATCCAGTCACATGTCCTTTACCATTTCTTCTAGACTACATCCTTCATCTTTCCAATTCTGAACATAAGAATAGCCTTACTGGGTCCATCAAGCCCAGTAGCCCGTTCTCATGGTGGCCAATCCAGGTCACTAGTACCTGGCCAAAACCCAAGGAGTAGCAATATTCCATGTTACCGATCCAGGGCAAGCAGTGGCTTGCCCCATGTCTTTCTCAATAACAGACTACGGAATTTTCCTCCAGGAACTTGTCAAAATCTTTCTTAAAACCAACTAAGCTATCCACTCTTACCACAACCTCTGACAATGCATTCCAGAACTTAACTATTCTCTGAGTGAAAAAAAATTTCCTCTTATTGGTTTTAAAAAGTATTTCCCTGTAACTAGTCTTTGTAATTTTTGACAGAGTAAAAAAAATCGATCCACTTGTACCCGTTCTACTCCACTCAGGATTTTGTAGATTTCAATCATATCTCTCCTCAGCCGTCTCTTTTCCATATGAGAGGAGTTCCATCCCCTTTATCATCTTGGTCGTTCTTCTTTGAACCTTTTCTAGTGCCACTATATCTTTCTTAAGTTAAGGAGACCAGAATTGAATACAATACTCCAGATGAGGTCGCACCATGGAGCGATACAGGGGCATTATAACATTCTTAGTCTTGTTAATCATCCATTTTTTAATAATTCCTAACATCTTGTTTGCTTTCTTGGCCGCCGCCACCACACATTGGGCGGAAAGTTTCATCGTATTGTCTACGATGATACCCAGATCCTTTTCTAGAGTGCTAATCCCCAAGGTGGACCCTATCATCCAGTAACTGTGATTCAGGTTATTCCCAGTGTGCTTCACTTTGCATTTTTCCACATTAAATTTCATCTGCCTTTGGGATGCCCAGTCTTCCAATTTCCTAAGGTCCGCCTGCTATTTTTCACAATCCGCATGCGTTTTAACAACTTTGAACGGTTTAGTTTCATCTGCAAATTTAATCACCTCACTCGTTCCAATTTCCAGATCATTTATAAATAAGTTAAATAGCACCGGTCCCAGTACAGACCCCTGCGGCACTCCAATTCTGGACTTCAAACTTCTGTACTTGTCTATCTCAGTGCAATCAGCGCTTTTCATACTCACTTGAATAGTAGAGCCATCTTGTTGCATCCATTGGTCTCCAGATTCATGAAGGGTCTTTAGTACACCAAACTTCCACTAAGACCACCACCTGTGGAAAGGAATTTGAATGTGGTTCTTTTTATACTCATGAAGCCACCATTTGAACTCCTCTTGTCAGCTTCACTAAAACACCTCACCTGGAAAGCAACTTTCCTGATCACACTTCTGCATGTCAAGTCAGTGAATTATAAGCAATGGAATCGAATCCACCCTATACCAGATTTTATCACAACAGGCTTGTCCTCTGTATTCATCTGAAGTTTTTACTGAAAGTGTTCTCAAAATTTCATCTCAACCAGTCCATTGTTTTCATGTTTTCTTTCCAAAACCATATGCACATCCTGAGAGTTAGCTCTCCATAACCTGGACTGTAAAAGAGCGCTTTCCTTTTTTACAGGTATCACCAAGTCTTTATTTTGCGTCAGGGTATGTATTGGATCCTTCCTGAACTCATGGAAAATCTACCGTATTGGCTGATATTAGAGAGTCATCTTATGGCCCCATTATATCTTAATCATATTTTGAGTATCAATTTTCCTAGAATATATAAGGACAATAGTATTCTTCTTTCCACCTGGAATACATTAAAATTTATTAATACTTTAACTCTTATTCCAATACAGCAATCCACATGTCAATCTCTATGGAAACATTGGTTGCAGGCAGGCATACGAACGCTAGATGATGTAATTCAGAATGGGAAAATGGGAAATTTATCACAATTGCAACAATCTTTCCGCTTTTCAAAATCTCAAAATTATAAATGGTTGCAGTTGAAACGAGCCATTCAGAAAGGGTTCCCTGATTGGCACACCTTAAAAAAATCAGTATAGCTTGCCGGGCCTATGTTTCCAGACAGATTTGCAAGGGCATCAGGCTGCCAAGTGGTACAAATTAATTTCTGAATATTTGAATTAAAAAACCCAAAACAAGCTTAAAAGATATTTGGAGTATTGAAATAAAGCAGCATATTTATGCTACTCAGTGGCCATGGATTTGGACTTGGAGGATGAGATGTACAGCGTCAGCATCTATGAGACAAACTTGTGTTGTTGTTGTTGTTTTTTTTTTTGTTGCATAGAATTTTCTGGACCCTAGTTCGTTTTCAAAAGTTGGATAGTTCCAAGTCTAATAGATGCTGGCATTGTCATCTTGAAGTAGGGACACTGGATCACTTATTGTTTTACTGTGCTTTGATACTCAACTTTTGGAAGTCTATTTGGGGTAAAATTAATAGGATATTGGAGGCTTCTAGTCCACTGTCGTATGACATTGTTTTATTTGGGACTTTATTACAACCTAAGAGTCCAGATGATACAAATAAAAACAGACTTCTTCTTATCATGATGGGGGTAGCTATTCAGTTAATAACAAGAAATTGGAAGAACTGGGACAGACTGAATTTTAACTTTTGGTGGGAAACTTTATGTCAATATTATAGATTTGAAAGAATGAATTCTGAACAATTGGGACATCATAAAAAATTTAAGGAAACATGGAGTCCATTAGCTAAAGCCAGCATTCCTACTCCTGAAGGAGCTCCTTGCTTTCTGAACTCTCTGTGCTAGGAACTGTTCTTTTCAGCACCACGATCTACTCAGGGTGAGTGGACAGCTCCCAGCAACACTAGTAGTTCTTATGCAAATCAGCTCTCTTCTCAGGATCCATGAACTCCACTGCTTGGGCTCCTCTGCTGGCCAGTAACAGGTACTCCACCATGTCACAGGCATTTCTGTATCTTTATGTAATAGCACCTAAGTAGATGCCTACTTCCTTTTTAAACTAAGTGCCCTATTATAAAATTACCCTGGTTTTCTTCCCTTTAATATTACATTTCTATAAATCGTTCTGAGATTTTATGGTGTAACAATTTACAAAATAAATAAATTTGAAAAATTCTTCATAGTTGGGACTAGTGTTATATTGTAAATTTGTTTTACTATTAGTAAAGTTTTTAGTGGTCATGACAACTTTTAAAGAATTAACAAAAATAAATTCCTGCAGCTTCTCTTTGAAGGTTTGTGGCAGGTTCAGATCTCTCCATTTCTTCATACTGATGAAATATACAGAATTGCGGGAGTTACTGGAAGGAGTGTGCAGCAGAGGGGACTTTATTCTGACCTCGGAAGGCATTAGCAGCTTTCTCGTGTTTAGCTGTTTCTCCTGCTTGGGACCAGTGCCGTTTTCAGGTTTCCATACTGCAGCAGGTTTCTATGTCTGCAGTTAAAGATTCATGTGTTATCCATACAAAACTTGAGCGCATGGAATATTTAACTCGGGCAAAAAATCTCTGCTTTGGGCTCCTTTTACGAAGACGCATTAGCGGCTTTATCGCATGCATCTTTTTAGCGCGCGCTAACCCCCATGCTAGCTGAAAAACTACCGCCTGCTCATGAGGAAGCAGTAGCGGCTAGCGCGGCCAGCAAATTAGCACGCGTTAAACCACTAACATGGCTTCGTAAAAGGAGCCCTTTGTTAATTTTCCTATAACCCATTTAATATCTCTTGAAATTTTACTTAGAAAATATTTCAAAGAGGTATTAGGATTAACAAATGCGGAGACTATTCAAATAGTGAATTGTTATTATATACCTCAGAAAAAGAAATTGACTTCTGATCAATGGTTAGACCTGTTAGTACCAACGGAGTTTAACTTAACTAATTTCCTTGACTCTCAAGATACGATACTAGTTCTACCCTGCTGATTGCTTGCTTAAATGAATTGGATAAAAACAATATGATCCGCTTCGATATAGATGCAGGAGCGAAACATCGATCCAGAATGACAGCCATGGCACTGAACTTCCGAAAAGGAAATTACGAAGCGATGAGACTCATGGTGGGGATAAAGATCAAGAAGAGGATAAGCACTGTTAAAACGCTGGAGCAGGCATGGTCCCTTTTTAAGGACACAGTCACCGAGGCGCAAAATCTATATATACCGCATATCAACAAGGGAGCCAAGAGGAAAAAGATCAAAGAACCAGCGTGGCTCACTGTAGCGGTGAAGGAAGCGATCAGAGACAAGAAGACTTCGTTTAGGGAATGGAAAAGGTAAAAAATGGATGAAAATTAGAAAAAGCACAAATAGCATCAACGCAAGTGCCATAAAGCAGTAAAAAGGGCCAAAAGAGACTACGAGGAAAAAAATAGCCAAGGAAGTAAAGAATTTCAAGCCTTTCTTTCGATACATTAAGGGGAAACAACCCACAAAGGAATCAGTGGGACCGTTGGATGATAATGGAATAAGGGGAGTGCTAAAGGAGGACAAAGCCATCGCCGATAAACTGAACACATTTTTTGCGTCTGTATATACCAAAGAGGACATACACAACATATTGGAACCTGACAGGCTATACACTGGAGGCGAAGACGGGAAACTGACAAGGTTGACGGTCAGTCTAGAAGAAGTATGCAGGCAGATTGATAGGCTTAAGAGCGACAAATTCCCAGGACCGGATGGCATCCATCTGAGGGTCATTAAGGAACTGAAAGGGATTATAGCTGAACTGCTTCAACTAATAGCCAATCTGTCGATTAGATCGGGGATTCCGGAAGACTGGAAGGTGGCGAATGTTACGCCAATCTTCAAAAAAGGTTCAAGAGGAGATCCGGGAAACTACAAACCGGTGAGTCTGACTTCGGTACCGGGAAAGATCGTAGAGACGCTGATAAAAGACCACATCATTGATCACCCTAACTGACACAAACTGAGGACCAGTCAGCACGGCTTCAGCAAAGGATGATCTTGCTTGACGAACTTGCTGCACTTCTTCGAGGGGGTAAATAAGCAGATAGACAAGAGTGACCCAGTCGACATTGTATATCTGGATTTTCAGAAGGAGTTCGACAAGGTTCCGCACGAACGACTACTTCAAAAAATTGAGAGCCATGGAATAGAGGGTGAAATACTCACGTGGATTAAAAACTGGCTAGCAGATAGGAAACAGAGAGTGGGGGTAAATGTACAGTACTCGAACTGGAAGAACCTCACCAGTGGGGTGCCACAGGGCTCAGTACTTGGACCTGTGCTCTGCTCTTCAACATATTCATAAACGATCTGGAAATGGGTACGACGAGTGAGGTGATTAAATTTGCAGACGATACGAAGTTATATAGAGTAGTGAAGACGCAGGGGGATTGTGAAGATCTGCAACGTGACATAACCACACTCGAGAAATGGGCAGTGACATGGCAAATGAGGTTCAACTTGGATAAGTGTAAAGTAATGCATGTTGGTATCAAAAATCCCACACACGAATACAAGATGTCTGGGGCAGTACTAGGAGAGACCCCCCCAGGAAAGAAACCTGGGAGTACCGGTCGACAAGTCAATGAAGCCGTCTGCACAATGCGCAGCGGCAGCAAAAAGGGCGAACAGAAAGCTAGGAATGATTAAGAAGGGGATCATGAACAGATCGGAGAGGGTTATCATGCCGCTGTACAGGGCTATGGTACGTCCTCACCTGGAATACTTCGTCCAGCACTGGTCGCCATACATGAAGAAGGACATGGTACTACTCGAAAGGGTCCAGAGAAGAGCGACTAAAATGGATAAGGGGTTGGAGGAATTGCCGTACAGTGAGAGATTAGAGAAGCTGGGCCTGTTCTCCGTTGAAAAGAGGAGACTGAGAGGAGACATGATCGAAACATTCAAGATAATGAAGGGAATAGACTTAGTGGATAAAGACAGGTTGTTCACCCTCTCCAAGGTAGAGAGAATGAGAGGGCACTCTCTGAAGTTAAAAGGGGATAAATTCCGTACGAACATAAGGAAGTTCTTCTTCACCCAGAGAGTGGTGGAGAACTGGAATGTTCTCCCGGGATCGGTTATAAGGGAAAACACGCTCCAGGGATTCAAGACAAAGTTGGACAAGTTCCTGCTGAACGGGAACGAACACAGGTAGGATTGATCTCGGTTAGGGCACAGGTCTTCAACCGCGTGAGCGTGAGCGGACTGCTGGGCGCGATGGACCACTGGTCTGACGCAGCAGCGGCAATTCTTATGTTCTTATGAGATTGTACTTTAAAAATAGATGTATGAAATTTTGTGGTGATTTAGTATCAATATTCCCCAATGTTGCTAGGGTAACTCAGTATCGTAGAAAATAATTTCTAAATTTAAAGACCCGTGTATTAGCCTTGAATGCATTATTTTTCTTAATATTTGCATGCAAGTGTATCATTAAACTTCAGGACAAAGAATTTATTTTTGGGGACCCTACACACTTGCAACTGTTTCTAGATTTACGTGAGCAAGGAGTAGAATCACAGGAACAAGTTCAGGATAATAATAAAGGCTGATCTTGGATGGGAGATAGTAAATATGCACTAAGAAGTTTAGTTCAGGGGTTCTTTTTTACTTTTTACTCCTGAGCTTATATTTTCCTTTATACTTTAATCTGTAATGTTGCCTCTAACTCCTCCATAGTAGTGGGCTAGGAAGATTCTATCTAATAGAAATTGTTTCATTTTATTTTGTGTTATTTAAGAATGTTTATCTTCATTTTGTACTGATTTGAATTGAACTATATTATAAAATTATTTTAAAAACCCACAGAATTAGAGGAGATTGTTTAAAAAAATTTTTTTATTACCATATATACTCGAATATAAACCGGGAAGTTTTTAGTTGTCACGACAACTTTTAAAGAATTAACAAAAAGAAATTCCCTGTAGCTTCTGTTTGAAGGTTTGTGGCAGGTAGGTTCAGATCTCTCCATTTCTTCATACTGATGAAATACACAGACTTAGGGCTTCTTTTACAAAGCCACATTAGCGGTTTAACGCGCATGATAGCGCATGCTAATTTGCCGGCTGCGCTAGCCGCTACCGCCTCCTCTTGAGCAGACGGTAGTTTTTTGTCTAGCGCGGGGGTTAGCACGTGCTAAAAATGTGCATGCGATAAAGCCGCTATCGCAGCTTCATAAAAGGAGCCCTTAGAGGGGACTGTTTAAAAAAAAATTTATTACCGTATATACTCAAATATAAACTGCCCCGCTATTAACCCAGCTGGTGCTGGTTCTGGCTTCAACCGCTGAGCGGTACCGAGCAAGAGCGTGCTTTGGCACTGCTCCTTGGTGCTGAGCAGCTTCCTGAATGGCTCCTGTGAATTCTCAGATGACTATATGGAGGAAAATGTCTAAATGTCAGAGCTCAGGAAAATCGAAGAACTTCTCAATATTCACATGGCTATTTCCCACAATATGAGGAAAGAACTAGAAGATAAATCACTCACAGATAATTCACTGCTTTTCAACAATTAATAGAGCCAATTTCATCAAGAACATCCAAACTTGAATCATCCATCCCTAAGATTCATAACAACTTGGCAGAAATTTAAAAAACTCGCAGAAGATTTTGAAGAGCTAGCAAACCATTGCTGAAGAAATAATATCCACATCTTAGGCGTACCTGAGGGAATAAAAGGTAAATATATCATCAACTTTCTTGAAAATTGGTTACCTAAGTTTCCCCATGTCACCCCGCATCAGTTAGTCAAGTTAAACAATCTCATCAAGGAAAGGATCTTTACAGATTACTGCTGGAGACTGGCTGGACTGACCTGATCTGACTCATTTGTTTCCTGATTGAAAAACATGATGCCAAATACCACAGCAGAAGGAAATCAGACCAAAATGCTTATACATTGCCATCTGAAGTTTTTCTTAAGTTGCTAACATCCTGAGTGGGTTGCGGATCTTAATCAGAGGCAAGCAAAGTCATATAAAATATTGAAATGATAACTTACAGAATTATAGCATTGGACCAAATTGTATTCTAGCTGTTATTATCCAGGTAACACCCATTTTCTAATGTGCAGGAACACTTGGTGATTACTTTGATGCTGACAACAGTAAAGGTGACCAAAGGTGCTCAAATAATTTATTACATCAATTAAAACTTAATTAATAAATTATTTGAGCACACTGGTCACCTTCACTGTTGTCTTTGATTAATTTAATGCTGTCATATTGATAAACTGATCATTCAATAAATGTTGCATAAGGCCTGAATATTTTGATTTCAAGTTGCTTGTGCAAAGATAAAATGAGCACATGCAGTGTGTTTTACATAATTTAATAATAAGCTTACAAGAAAGCTACTTCATTTCTAAGCAGCCCTATACTTGATAGGTTCATAGATGATATTACATGTGTTAAGCAATCTTTATGCATAGCCATAAGACTCATAGAAGAGGTACATAGGAATGGATAACGACGGTATATAGAAGATGACAAACTTTCTATAGCTGAAAAATATTGTTTTAAATTAAACTACAATTGAGGAATGTGGGGTTTTATAAGTTGAACTTTATGCAAAATGATACTGCCTCTTTGAACTATCTATACCATCTCTTATTGTACTGTATCTGGACAAGAATAACAGTATGTATATTTTTCAGGCACGGCTCAGGCCACATGTACCAAAGTATATTATCTTCTTATGTTTTGATCCTTTATTTGATTGTATTACGGTGGATGTATTTCGGTTGTTTGCATGTACAGTACAGTTACAAAAGCTCCTACATTACTACTGCATCAAAAAGGGGAAAAAACTTCAGTAATTACCATAATTTTATTTTTTAATCTAGTGATAGCAGCTCAGTCACATCGATGGTAATAAAGTGCAAATACAACATTAACTTTGTGTCTTATGTTTGATTACAAAATTCATAAGTACTTTCTGACAGCATGGCTGACAGAAAGATATGGAGCCCTCACAGACACAGGCAGAATGTAGTGTAAGTCAAAAAGAAAAGCTTTATTATTGAACCAGCAATCAAAATAGCAATTCTGTTCCTGTATCAGACTCAAGCTCAGATATGGGCAACAACCACACTGACAATTATTTCCTCATCTCTTAACAGTTTATAGTTATAGTTTATTATTTATAATCTGCCTTTGTCGAAGGCGGAGGACAGAAAAAGCATACAGACTTCCTCATCATAGTTCAAGTTACTCACACATAAATTCAGTCCTGACTCCAGCTGGGTCACTCAGGACCTGAGTCTTCACAGATGAATAAAGGCAGTCTTTTACCTTTGCACACTTTTTTACCTTTGCAGTCAAACACTTTTACCTTTGCAGTCAATCCTAAGTCAATACTCAGTTCCTCATTAGTTCTGTATTTTTACTTTTTATAAAATACACATATTCATGCAAGTGCACTTAAATATTTACACCTTTGGAGGAGGCAAATTTGTGTGTGATTAGGGATAATTCTGAAAGCCTTTTTAATAAATGCACACAAGTTATGACCTTTCTAAAATATCACATGTACTTCACAATACAGTCCTAAATCAAACTTTTGCAGCAGTACAGCAAAAAGCCAAAATACTGTTACCCCTCAGCGGCTACACTCAGAACATATAACTGCATTCCTGAGCTATTACAAGCCAGCCTCATAATTAGCCTTACATAATAATTAATTTTATAATTTTAAAAAAATGATCTCACAATCTCAGTATTAAAAATATTTCCTAAATTTCTCCAACAACTTGCATATTAAAAAACTGTCAAGCAGTACTCATCTTAAATGCTGGTCTTTGAGACCCCAACATAAATCGATCCTTGATATGTTGTGTTACGACATGTGAATTCATGTCGGGGTCCCCAAGACCAGCATTTAAGATGACTACTGCTTGACAGTTTTATATTTATAAATGAAATATGCAAATTATTAGAGAAATGTATCTTAATCAAAAATTTCTATATTGCTTATAATGGCTCAATAGCCAATTCAAAGCTGTTTACAGTAAACAGTAGACATAATTTCATAATAACAGTAAACATAATTTCAGTAAACAGTAAACATAATTTCAATAACATGACATACATACAGTTTCACATGAAATACTGATCAAAACTTAATAATTCTCCCCAAAATACCTCAGCAGGAACAAGCAGCATATTGTCAGCAGAAGTAGTCCATAAAGAGAAGTGTTTTCAATTTTCTTTTAAATTTACGAACATCTTTTTCTGCTCTTAAATGCCTCCCCCCCCCCCTTTACTAAGCCATGGTAGAGGTTTCTACTGTATACCGAAGCGCTAAATGCTCCAACACTGCTCCTACGCTCAGAGGAACTCTGATCGTCAGAGCATTTAGCGCTCTGGGCCTTGGCAGAAACCTCTACCGCAGCTTAGTAAAACAGGTCCTTTATTTCTTAGGTAATAATAATAAATAATAGTAAAGTTACTATACCATGGTAAGTTATAAAATAGTAAACTGCTTTACCAATGAGTTCTAGGCAGTTTACATCAAGAAAAGCTGGTCAATCAGCAAATCTTATAAGTGTACCACATGACATATCATAAATACAATACTAAAAGAATTAAGATATGAATTTATCAAAGTAGGTTTTCAGTATAATTAAGATATTCCACCAGGTGTTCATTTTACTAGCTTGGAATGCTAAAGTTGGATCAAAAAATCTTGTATAACAACAAGCTTTAGGTGATGGAAATGCAAACCAGTAAGATTTGCATGTATTCACATTTGTTCTATGAAATTCAAAATGAAGACAAAATAAGCTGGAGCTAAACCGAATAATACTTTAAAGCATATGCAACCAAATTTGAATAAAACTCTTGCATCAAATGGTAACCAGTGAAGCTGTCTATAATAAGAGCTAACATGATCGTGTTTTTTCAGACCGAAGATCAAACAAACTGCTGAGTTTTGCATTATTCTTAATCTATTAAGACAGTCCACCACACTGGAGCCATCACTGAAAACATTCTCACCCTGATAACTCGTAGAAACATGATGGCAGATAAAGGCCAAGTGGCCCATCTAGTCTGCTCATCCACAGTAACCATTATCTTTCTCTCCGAGAGATCCCACTTGCCTATCCCAGAACCTAGGGCCTGTGGTGGTACATATTTCTGTAATCTGGTAAACAGATATTGTAGTTCAATTAAATGCAGGACCTTAAATGTTGGTAACAGAGAACAAATGAAACAACTACATTTGTCATCGCCTGAAAAGAAAGATATTGTTTCAGTCCTCTTAATCTAATACAGTTTCCCATAGGCATTTTTCACACTACATTTAACCCTTATTGACATGACGCTGAACCCTTATTGACATGTCCCAGTTTGGATCCAACCACTTAACCAAGTCTCTCATCCCACCCATGGATGACTCTACTAAAGAGCCATTCAGTGCAACTAATATCTTGAACTCTGCCCACCCTATTTATTAATGAGCAGTAATTCTGTTTTATCTTTATTTACTACCGGTCCATCCAAATATTTTCTCCAATCTGTCTTAATCATCTGATTAATCTAATCTTTGGTTTATATACCGGGTCATCTCCCAGTGGAGCTCAACTCGGTTCACATATAATTAAGACTAGAGTACATAGCAGAAAACATAAGAGAAGGAAGAACTAATTAAAAACTAAAGTACATAAGAAAAGCATAAGAAAAATAACTATAATATTATCATTTCATTGAGGCAGTAGTTAAACCATTTAAAAATTATGAAAACAACAAACCACTACCATGAATTCATTCATTGGGATGATCAATTGAATGTCATCAGCATATATCTAGCATTCCCAGCCCAAATCTCTAATAAAATCCCTCAGTGATTTTAGAAATATATCGAACAGCATGGGGGATAAAGTAATGATTGAATCCATGCCAGACCCCTTCCTCCCAAACCTATTTCCCTATATCGCACCCCAGCAGCACATATTGGACCAGGTCAAATGCTGCTGAGAGGTCTAAAAACACCAGCAACACATCCTCCCTGTTTGCCTGGTGCTTTAAACTGAGTCTTGTATTACTTCCAAAATAATCTCAGTGCCTTCTGAACTCTGACTGGGCCTAATCTAATCTAGAAAAATCTTCCCAAAAAGGTGAGATCTGCTGGCAGGCTAACTTATCCATCAATTCTGATATCCATGGCTGGTTTGTTACAGGTCTGTCTGTCTATCCATAGATAGCTTTGGCACCCCCCAACCCCTTACCGCGAACGGACACCGTCACGCAGCACCAACCTACAGGATGTGCCAGTGCCAAAGGAGCCTGCCGCTGATCTCTGCTGGGCCTTGAGCATCTGCACATGCTCAAGGCCTTCTGGCTCCCACTCTCTCCAAGATTCTCATGAGATTCTCAAAACTGAGAATCTAACTAATGTACCTGGGGCAATGGGGGAATTAAGTAACTTGCCCAGGGTCACAAGGATCAGCATATGGGTTTGAGCCCACAACTTCAGGGTGCTGAGGCTGTAGCTTTGACCACTGCGCCACACTCTCAGAGCTGTTGAAAGAAGCGGTATTAATACACTGCAGATTCTACCACGATCCAATGGCCTTGGGGGGAAGCGAGCCATTGGCCTCGGGGGGGTGGGGTGAGGGGTCTTTTTGGGGTTTGGTGGGGTGGGATGTAAGCGTGGTAGTGCAGGGGGGTAAGTCTTTCTGGGATGTGGAACAAATCGCCTGCTTTTCCATTCATTCCTATGGAGAAATTTACTTTGATATACGAGCACTTTGGTTTACGAAATGCTATATACAGTGGAACCTTGGGGCCTTAGGCTCATGGGCCAACCGACTTCTCAAATTGCGCCAACTGATAGACATATTTGTTATACAAACTACCAAGTATTTCTACTTCAAAATGTCATTTACTTCAGGGGAGGCCCATAAATAGCTAAGAAAAGGACCATTTAAATTAAATGATTAATTTATGGAGCATGTATGGTTGGGCAGACTGGATAAACCATTCTGGTCTTTATCTGCCCTCATTTACTATGTTAGTATGTTATTGTCCATTGGGTGAAAGAGAGCATAACGCTGAATCTCACATTTCAGTTTAGTATAATATATTCTACCACCAGATAAAACAGTGCAATAGGACAATATCTTTTTGTCTCCTTATATTGTTGGATTCTAACTTCAGCTCATGCTCATTAGAAGCCCCAGAAAATAATGAAGAGACTGTGGAAGAGATAAGGCAGGTAGGTATGAAAGGAAGGTCCCAATGAGGTAAGGGAAGAGAACCTATAAGGGCATAGAAAGAAACTGGTGGCAGTTAAAGAAGAAGGAGAAATGGCATAAAGGAGGCAAAAGTTTAGAGAGGTTGCTAGAATAGAATAAATAGGAAGGTGGGTATTCAGAAGAGACTTCAGCATTCTTTCTTGCCAATACATTGGTATCCAAGTGCATTGGCCTAGTTTTCCTTTAATTAGCCCAGTAAACCTCATGAGTAAAATAATAATTGGATTTGCTGTACTATGGATAGTTTTTTTTTTTGTTGTTAAACATCTTAGAGTAGTTACTAAGTTGCAGTAAAATAACAGTGATAGTTACTGTGCGAGTCTCTAACTCATAGGTTATTAATTACCATTGTAAATATACAGTAAATTTGTGTTGCTGCAACAGAGATGATTGTACTGCAGTAAAGAAGAGCAAAGAAATTTAGCGTGTGCTAAATGCTAAGGCGCCCTTAGAATATAATGGGCACCTTAGCATTTAGCGTGCACTAAATCGGTTAGCATGCCTTAATAAAAGGACCCCATTGTTAGGATACTTGTGATTATTGACTATAGTAATTCAGTTATAAACCACTTTGGGTTGAACTTTTGCTCAAGGAAAGTAGTCTAAGTCTATAGTATTTAATAGATAAATAAAAAAGGATTTATCAATCCATGTTGGAAGAAAAATAGCAAACAAGTAGACAAAATGGGCAAAGAAGGAAAAGCAGAAATGAAACTGAGAACAGAAAGCAAAATGTCAGACACAGTTTGCAAAAGTGTTCAATAATTTTCTCTCAGTTTATCTTAGCCACACAGCATTTTCCTGGAATTCTTCTTGTGTAGGAGTTATTGTGGCACCAAAATTTCTGTATAAATTTTGTTAGAAAAAAAGAGAGACTTACAGCTATTTCAGCTCAAGTGAGCTACCCCTGTGATGTGCTAGTCAAATTTAGTTTGGGTGTTCTGTTTTCCTAGTTTAAGCAAGTTGTCATCAAAGAATGTCAGCACTTTCAGAGACTTTGCCCAACATACTTTGGTATATGTTACTAACAGATGTATGATTTTTTTTTTTAATGTCACTGGTTCTTAGATCAGGATTCTTACACAGTTGGATGTGGGAAATTCAAGGATGTTTCCTTGAGAAAGCAGTAAAGGTTGACTGTTAACCTTTCAAAAAGGTGAAAACATCTAAGCAAAAGCTCAAACCTAAAAATCCATATCCTAGATATAAAAGTCAGAGGTGATGCAGAAGATCCCCAAACACAGTAACTTCTAAAAATAATTAAACTGATATGTTCACTATTCTTCTTTTCCACAGTGTTCAGAGCAATTTTATTTGTGTCATTTGTACATACCTGGTTTAGAATATGGTACAACATGTACCTCATTTGGAAAATCTTTGAACAGAATTTCTTGGAAAGAAAACATTGGTTCCATTTGTTTTTTTGTTTGCACAAATAATTCCAGTCATAAACATTCCATCTGATTTCTTTTTTTCTTTAACATAAAAGTTGCCATACTGTGACAGCCTGAAGATCCATCAAGCCCAGTATCCTGTTTCAAACAGTGGTCAACCCAAATTACAAGTACCTGGCAAGATCCCAAAGAGTAAAACAGATTTTATGCTGCTTATCTCACATCCATCTTAATAATGGCTTATGGACTTCTCTTTTAGAAAATTATCCAAACTTTTTTGACCCTGCTAAGCTAACTGCTAACACCACGTTCTCTGACAACAAATTCCAGAGTTTAATTACACTTTGAAGAAATATGTTCTCTGGTTTGCTTTAAATTTACTACTTAGTAGCTTCATTGCATGCCCCCTAGTCCTAGTAGTATTGGAGAGAGTAAACAAGCAATTCACATCTACCCATTCCACTCCATTCAGTATTTTAGAGACCTCTATCATATCTCCCCTGAGTCATCTCTTCTCTAGGCTGAAGAGCCCCAGCCTCTGTAGCCTTTCCTCATAGGGAAGTCATTCCACCCTCTCTATTATTTTCTTTGCCCTTTTTTGTAGCTTTTCTAATTACAGTATATCTCTTTTTGAGATGCAGTGACCAGAATTGCACACAATATTTGAGATGCGGCTACAGCATGGAATGATATAAAGGTGTTATAGCATTCTCTTGTATCTTTGTTTTACATTCGTTTCCTGAAATTTGTAACATTCTATGTATTTGCTTTCTTAATCGCCGCTGCACAGTGAGCTAAGGGTTTTAACGTATCTTCAAGGATGACGCCTAGATCATTTTCCTGGTCGGTGACTCCTAATGTGGAACCCTGCATTATATAATTATAATTTGGGTTCTGCTTTCCCACATGCATCACTTTGCACTTGCTCACATAAAAAGTCATCTGCCATTTTGATGCCCAGTTTTGCAAGGTCCTCTTGCAATTTTTCACAATCCTCTTGCGATTTAACAACTTTGAACTTTGTGTCAGCAAATTGAATTATTTTAATAGTTATTCCCATCTTTAGATCATTGATAAATGTGTTAAAAAGTAGCAGTGCCAGCACAGATCCCTGGGGAACCTCACTATTATTAAGAAGGGTATTACAACAAGGACGAAGGAAGTCATCCTGCCGTTGTATCGCGCGTTGGTGAGCCCACATCTGGAATACTGTTTCCAGTATTGGTCACTGCACCTCAAGAAAGACATGGTGATACTTGAGAGGGTTCAAAGAAGAGCAACGAAAATGATAAAAGGTATGGAAAACCTTTCATCCGCAGACAGGTTAGAAAGGCTGGGGCTCTTTCCCTGGAAAAGTGGAGACTCAGAGGAGACATGATAGAGATCTTCAAGATCATGAAGGGCATAGAGAAGGTAGAAAGGGACAGATTCTTTAGCCTACTTGGAACCACTAGAACAATGGGGCACTCAGAGAAATTGAAAGGGGACAGGTTTAGAACCAATGCTAGGAAATTCTTTTTCACTCAGAGGGTGGTGGACACCTGGAATGTGCTTCCAGAGGCTGTGATAGGACAGAATACACTACCGGGTTTCAAGGAAGGATTGGATAAGTTCCTGAAAGATAAGGGGATTGAGAGATACAGATAGAGGTAGAGATAGGCTATGATAGGGTAAAGATAGAAGGACAGGGGGGCTTAAATGATTTAAACAAGGATCACCTTACAGGTCATGGACCTGATGGGCTGCCACGAGAGCGGCGGACTGCTGGGCGCGATGAACCTCTGGTCTGACCCAGCAGAGGCAACTTCTTATGTTTTTATGTTCCTCCATTGAGAATATTGACCATTTAACCCTACTCTCTGTTTTCTATCTTTAATCGGTTCTTAATCCATAATAGGACATTACTTCCTATCCCATGACTTTTCTAATTTTCTCAGAAGTCTTTCATTAGATACTTTGTCAAAAGCCTTTTGAAAATCCAGATACACAGTATCAACCAACTTACCTTTATCCACATATTTATTCACCCCTTCAAAGAAATGTAGTAGATTGGTGAGGCAAGATTTCCCTTGACTAAATCTATGTTGGCTTTGTCTCAATCCATGCTTATGTATAAGCTCTGTAATTTTTGTTCTTTATAATAGTCTGTACTAGGGCTGTACATCAATTAAACTTCTTAATTGCACAATTAATCTTGATTAAAACTTTTAATTGCATGATTAATCACATAAAGCACCCCCTCACATTTCCTCCTGTATAGTGCAATATATACATAGCAGATGTAAATTCTCAAAACTGACACATCTCAATTCCTACAGAAGGGTGATACATCAAGCCCCATTATCCCCCTTATTTAACTAAAAATAAAATCATTTATCGTACCTTTATTATCTGGTGATTTTTATTTTTCTAATCATTTCATTCTGCATCTCTGGTTCTGCTTCCCTGCTCTATCGATTCACTCTCTTTTTCTGTCCGCTTCCTGCCTTATATCCTTGGGTGTGATTGTATGTGATGATCTTAAGGTGGCCAAACAGGTTGAAAAGGTGATGGTAAAAGCTAGAAGGATGCTAGGTTGCGTAGGGAGAGGTATGGCTAGTAAAAAAAAGGAGGTATTGATGCCCCTGTATAAGACTTTGGTGAGACCTCATTTAGAATATTGTGAACAATTCTGGAGGCCGCACCTTCAAAAAGATATAAAAAGATGGAGTCGGTCCAGAGGCAGGCTACTAAAATAGTGCATGGTCTTTATCATAAGGCGTTTGGGGACAGACTTAAATATCTCAATCTGTATACTTTGGAAGAAAGGCGGGAGAGGGGAGATATGATAGAGACGTTTAAATACCTACGTAATGTAAATGCGCATGAATCTCTTTAATTTGAAAGGAAACTGCAATGAGAGGGCATAGGATGAAGTTAAGAGGTGTTAGACTCCGGAGTAATCTAAGGAAATACTTTTTTACAGAAAGGGTGGTAGATGCATAGAACAGTCTCCCAGAAGAAGTGGTGGAGCCAGAGATTGTGTCTGAATTCAAAAGGGCCTGGGATAGGCAGGTGGGATCTCTCGGAGAAAGAAAGAGATAATGATTCCTGCAGATGGGCAGACTAGATGGGCCATTTGGCCTTTATCTGCCGTCATGTTTCTATGTAACTTTACTTTCATTTTTCTTCCTCCTTTTCAAATCTGTCTAGTTTTTGTCTCTTCTCTTCTCTTTTCTTCTTTTCCATTCCCTTCCATGGGTATCCTCTCTTCACTTCTCTCTTCCCTCTCTCTCATAAGAACATAAGAATTGCCGCTGCTGGATCAGATCAGTGGTCCATCATGCCCAGCAGTCCGCTCACTCGGCGACCCTTAGGTCAAAGACCAGTGCCCTAACTGAGACTAGCCTTACCTACGTACGTTCTGGTTCAGCAAAAACTTCTCTAACTTTGTCTTGAATCCCTGGAGGGTGTTTTCCCCTATAACAGCCTCCGGAAGAGCATTCCAGTTTTTTACCACTCTCTGGGTGAAGAAAAGCTTCCTTACATTTGTACGGAATCTATCCCCTTTTAATTTTAGAGCGTGCCCTCTCATTCTCTCTACTTTGGAGAGGGTGAACAACCTGTCTTTATCTACTAAGTCTATTCCCTTCATTATCTTGAATGTTTTGATCATGTCCCCTCTGTCTCCTCTTTTCAAGGGAGAAGAGGCCCAGTTTCTTTAATCTCTCACTGTACGGCAACTCCTCTAGCTCCTTAACCATTTTAGTCGCTCTTCTCTGGACCCTTTTGAGTAGTACTGTGTCCTTCCCTACCAATCTATGCTCACCATTTCTCTCCTTCCCTCCTTTATCACCATCTCCCTTATTTCCATCCCTATTTCCAAAATCTGGTCCTCTGAAAGATCACCCTACCCCCCCATCTGCACCTTTTTCCTGTGATCCTCTCCCTCCGTAATTGGGTATCTCTCGCTCTCCTCCTCCCTCCCTCCCTGGTTGGGTATCTCTCGCTCTTCCCCCTCCCTCCCTGGTTGGGTATCTCTCGCTCTCCCCCCTCCCTCCCTGGTTGGATATCTCTCACTTTCTCTCCCCTCCCTCCCTGGTTGGGTATCTCTCACGTTCTCTCCCCTCCCTCCCTAGTTGGTTATCTCTCACTTTCTCTCCCTCCCTGGTTGAGTATCTCTTGCTTTCTCCACCCTCCCTCTATGGTTGGATGTCTTTCTTTCTTTCCCTCTAACCTTTAATCGCCTGCCGGCACAGCTAGCAATTAAAGCAAAGCATTTCCAGCAGACTCGCCAGCTCCACAGCCTCTCGCAATCTCTTCAGTCCCTGCTACACTGGAACAGCTGATGTAAATTCTTATTCTGGTGAAGCAGGGAGGGGCTGAAGAGACCACAAGAGACTGGAGCTGGTGAGCCTGCTGGCAGTGATCTGCTTTAATTGCTAGTACTGCCGGCAGGCTATAAAAGGTTAGTTAGAGGGAGGGAATGTAGTGGGCAGTAGCAGGTGGCCGCAGTTGGTGGGAGCATTGCTGAGGAGGCAAAGGTGCGCTAATGTGCATTAACATTTTTAATGCACATTAAACATTTAATGTGTTAATCGCGCTATTAATGTATTAAATGTACATCCCTAGTCTCTACCATTTTGCCCTTAGTTTTTCTTTGTCTTTCTTTTTCCATAACTAAGTAAATAAGTAATGTATTCTTCAAATTCTTGTGATATTTTGAGTATTGCCTCCTGCTCTCTTGGTGTTCTCCCTTTTATTCTTCACACCCTTCACATGTGTGTATCCATCCGCCCTATTTGAAGTATTGTGGTTGCTGTCTCAGTTCACCCCAATAGTGCTGCTGCTGAATATTCCCTTTGGCTGCTATTGTATGGGCAGTCTAGGGACCAGTTGACCAAATAAGTGTCACTATTCAGTCCTTAAGTTAAGTTAACTAGCCAAAAAGGACCACATATATAATAGTTCTGTCTTTGGCCAGTTTAATGTAACTGGTTAAGAGCTGAATATTAGCACTTTTCTGATTGACTGCTGGCCATCTGCATACGAGGTCTGACAATTAAGTCCACGAATTCATCCTAGAAAAAGTGCTACATACCTCATATCACCTTCAAAGTAATGTAATTTGTAATTTTGTAATTTATTTCTTATATACCGCTAAACTCCGTTAGGATTCTAAGCGGTTTACAGAAAAAATAGACAATAGGGTGCATTAAAATTATAAGTAAAATAGGTACTTAGATATTCCCTTACTGTCCAGAAGGCTCACAATCTAACTAAAGTACCTAGAAAAATGACAATTAGTAGAGTAATGAAAAAATAAAATAGAGATAGATGAGAAAAAATAAGAAAATAAACATTCTAATAAGACTACAATGGTCTAAAGGACTTTGAAAGGTTGAAAAAGAGGGGAGATAGGAAATAGAAGCAGAAGGGAGAACCGTTGAAACTATAGAATTCTTGGGAAATTTAAATAAAATTTAAATAATAAAGTAGGAAACAAAAACCAAGTGGCAAAACAATGAATGAGATTTAAAAATAAAATATCATAAACTAAAAAAGAAAGTGAAAAAATAAAAACAAACAGTCAGGGCCGGGTGCCTCTAGCGGCGGGCGAGCGCCGGGTTGGCTGCCGGCTACTCAGTGGCAGGGGTGACGGCGATGATGGGATGGAGGGGCTGGGTGAGCGATTGCGCCGGAGGCATCTCCTTGCCCGCATACTTCAGCTCCAACTCGGCAATCCTCACCGATGCGACCTGCCCCAACAATGCCCGATAAAAACTGAACAGTGACATCGTAAGGGAGGGGGGCGGTCTGTTCTGGGCGCCATGTTGGTCCAGTACTACCCTTGGGAAGCTATGCACCGATGCCAGTGCCTAGTCCACCCTTTAAAGCTTATACAAACACAGGAGTCATGATCGAGAGTTATTACCAGCTGAAGTGTAGGTCAAACAAGAGAAACTTTATTGATAGTTGATATGACAGTGTTTCAGCAGGATTAAAATTCAATTCCACAGCATGAAAGAATATCGAAAACGCCAAATGTCAATGGTCTTCTGGTTGATATAATGAAAATTAACCAATATGAACGAATGATAGAGCATAATTGGTCTGCATGGCAGAAAGCTTCTAGTGACTATGGCATACACTTGTGCCATAGTCACTAGCAGCTTTCTGCCAAGCAGACCAGTGCATGAGACCTGGGATACTTCTTCACCCTACCCCACATATTTATTAACTGATAGTGATATAGTTAAATTTACCTTTGTACTACAACTACATTTAACATACTTTTGCAAACACTATGATAATGCATAATGAGCTCATACCACAGTATTTATATTTTTAAATAGATTGTTTCAATAATTAATGCATTTGTATTATTTTTAATATAGTAGTTTTTGGAGCTATCATGTTAAAATATGTGTATTAACTTATGTTAAATATAGTTCTTTAAAATATAGACTTCTATTACTGTAGGATGTGTAACCTCTAGGAATAGTCTTCCAGTATACTACTGCTAAGAATCGAGCTGCCAAGTAAGCTGCTATTCTGAGCATTGCTTATGATCCCCATTAGACACTAGAGAAACCCTCGGTAACACATGTGAAATGGGATGTTTGGGGGGTCAGCTCTTGTCAAGGGAGATGTGGAAGTGGATATGACTCTTGTCAGGGGTAGGATCCAAGGAGAAGATGGGGGGGGGGGGGCTTGGAATGTCAACCTTTGCACCTGCTCTTTCATTTAAACTGGAGTTGGCACTTGAATATTCCCTAGGACAGGTGCAGAAACTAGCATGGATATTATTAAAAGCAAATGAAGTTTCCCACTGTGAAAGAGAGCGTATATTTGTTTTTTAGGTATGCTTAAGCCATATTCCCATTACAACCCCTTTAAATCTTTGTGCCCTGGGTGATTCTACACATACGTATAACAGATAAATTTGCTTTTCACACATGTACACAATCTAGTTATGTAAACATTATTTACACTTTTAGATGCTCGAAAAATAGCCTCCGTTGTATTTATTATTCCTTTTATCATAATAATTGTGTTGGTATACAAAGTAGATCACTGCAATTATTCACTAGTGTATCATTGTTTCTAATCACTGGTGGTAGAAGGAATATAAATAATAGCAGAAACAGTCATAAGAAATGGTTCTGCCTTAACAAAGCCTACTATACAAGTCAAAATATTAAAATATAAAGATTCATCAAAATGTGTTTTAGCATACTTTTGTAACTAGCTGCAAACGAATTCAGCTTTTTAAAAACAAACAGCTGTTTTCTATTTTAACATTACTGACAGGGTAAACCAAAAATGCAAACTTAAAAAAGTACAGCAGTGACACTTTCTGTCATTAATTCCATTGGTACATTTTGCAATAACATTTATCATGATTAACTCTTGATTTGGCCTTAGAAATCATTTTTTTAAGTTTGGATGTGGATAGCCAGTTATGTTTCTGTGTTTTCAAATGAGTATGTGTATAAGAGGCTAAGTCAGTATCGGCAAAAACAATGTTACTGAGATCAATCACCATATAAATCGCAAGAAATGGAGGAAAAAAACCTCAGCAGTCCACTATGTACAGTACTTTTTTTACATCATGCTGCTAATACTTCAAGGGCCAAACTCTCATTCATTGCCAAAAAAAAAACCCCACCTCCATAACTGCTGCAATGTATCACTTTCATGCATTTAAACATTGTATTATGTTGATTTAACAGACACTTTATTCTATAATCCCAGGGACCCGTTTCACAAGTAGCTTCTTAAGGGGATGTAAAAGTGCTGTATTTTAGAAGTGTGGTCTCTACTTTTCTCACCACATCCAAACTCTATCCAAAATGCATGAAAGTGATGCATTATAGAGTTATGGAGGTTCCTCCATGATGCTACTACTACTATTTATTATTTCTATAGTTCTACCAGATGCACGCAGCACTATACATTAAATAGGGTTGGGAATCACTGATCTAGAGGCTATGATGGAAGAGGCTGACTTGGATTTAGTGACAGTCAAGGAGATATATGATTAGGTTATAGCTATACTGGGCTATAATCTGTTCAGGAAAGACAAGATGGGAAAAAGGGAGAGGGAATGGCATATGTTAAAGATAATATAAAAGCCACACTATTACAGGAAGAGGCACTACCAACCCTGCACGGATTCAGGAAGTGATGTCAGAAGAAGAGCTGACGCTGGCGCGACAGCAAGTTGGGGGTTGCTGCCCGTACCAGGAATGTTAGAGGTATGAGGGAAGGAGCGGGGGCAGAGAGGAGGATGGGTGCCTGCGCCCTCACTAAGACAGCGCCCAGGGTAGACTGCCCCCACCCACCCCCACGCTTCCCCCTTACCACTCCACTGGCAGTAAATCTTTCTGTAAAGAAAAAAGTAAGAGGAAAAGAGGGCCACTTTAGTTCTCAAAAGTAGTAGCTGAAAAGGTAGGGGAAAAAAAGCTGGTAAAGTCGGGAAAGCAAATATATGAATAGAACAAAAATAGCCAACATAATAAAATGGGGGGAGGGGCAAGATATATTTTTAGATATGTTAGTGATAGGAGACTTAAGTTAGTTTAGCATGTTAGTGATAGGAAGTGCAAGGATGAAGAGGAGGAATATGTAGAAAGTAATATTTCTGTTCTGTGATCATGGCTGAAGTACCAGGAGCAGGCCCAAACAAGACATACACAAATAGTAATAGAGGTGTGGTGGACCATGGCTATTCCTCTCAGAAGACTGTGTTCACGAGGAGCTAGCTGAACTAAAAGTGGACAAAGCGTAAACCGCCTCAATATTTTCACGAGGGGACAGTATATAACCTTAATAAACATTTTTTAAAGTCTGCTATTTTCATTTGTTTCTCTATATTTACTATACAAGCATGTTGTATATGTTCTATGTGGAGTTCAAGCCTTTAGTAATCACTCACCATAGTTTTGCTGTATGCATTTCTTTTACCATGCTTTCTACAACTTTCTGTGCAGTAAATTTCAGCAGTGCCATCAATATCACCATTTTCTCATCGCTCTGGTCATATAAAAGGAAGGGGAAGAAACTGTATGGAATTAGAAACTTCATGAAAAAAATGTGCTTTATAAGTAGTAACTAAAATAACACAGATTAAATAGTGCATTTCTTTAGAAGTTTAAATGCTGGAAATGAAGGCTTGGCTGAATATATAATCTGTTTTGTCTAAACTCACATTCAAAAGAACTGACATTTTCCAGTCTTCGAGCTACTGACAAAACAAACTGTGTGGTTAAAGTTGTGTAGGATGATAATGCAGCATGAATTGTCAAGTACTACTGATAAGCACAAGTCATCCAATAGGGTTTCTCAAAGAACTATAATTCTGGAAGATGAAACAATGAAGCTGTCATCACAATAACTGTAGACAATTTTTCTAATCAATCTACTACTGCATTGAGAACTCTAGGGCTTTTTAGGCAGTATGTTGGAAGATTTGTGTAGCCAACATATGTATTTGTTTAATTGAAGATCTTAACTAAAAGTCTTAAGAACAGCTAAACATGTTGGCTTAGTACTGGAACAAAGTTTACTGGAACCATTAGTAGCTGGAAGAAACAAATGATAACATTTTAATGCACAGGTTTCCTTTACAAATAATGGAATTTGCTTGCCAATTCCATATTTCTCAGTTTATTCAAACATTTTATTATCATTAAAAATATTGCTGAAAGCATTGGATTGTATTATAAAGTATGCTACAAGAAAATGCACTTGGGTCGTTCGGTAGTTTGCTGCAATGATAAACCGTATTTTTCACTCCATAAGACGCACCCGACCATAAGACGCACCCTAGATTTAGAGGAGGAACATGAGAAAAATAACATTCTGAACCAAATTCTCCCTGAGAGAACGAGAGTCAGAAGGCCTTGAGCATGTGCAGATGCTCAAGGTCCAGCCCAGGCAAGAGGCGGGATCTTCGTTCACTGGCATCAGCACGTCCTGTGGGTTGGTGCTGCGTGCCAGTGCCAGATGGTATAAGGGTCTTGTTTGGGCGGGTGGGGGATGCCGCTTCCAGCACGGGGGTGCAATGCCAGATCTCGGGAGGGGGTGATTGCAGGGGGGGAGCAATGCCGGTTCGAGCGGGGGGGATGGAGCAGCACAGGTTGTCTCATGGGGGGAGGTGGAGCCAATCAAGCGAGTTTCCCTTACTTCCTTTAGGGAAACTCGCTTTGATATACGAGCAATTTGGTTTCTGAGCATGTTTCTGGAACAAATTATGCTTGTAAACCAAGGTTCCACTGTATATGGAAACGCCCATCAATGAAATACTGAGGAAATATGATCAAGGAGAACTTGAGATAAGTACCACTAACTGCGCTAGTTGACAGCATTTAATCTTGATAAGTTGGCAAATGATGCATATTTAATTAAAAGATTTGCACAAAACACAGTCACTTTTTATATGTTTTTGCACTTATATTATTTAAACGCACACAGTGTACGCCCATGATATTGTGTAGCACGGCTTGAAAAAGAGCTGGCTTTACTTATAAGCCTGGAACTCTGGCATTGTTCAGCGTCCCGTCAGCATGTGAAATCACGCTGAGGGTACACTATTATAATATTTATTTAAAAATTTATATACTGCATACAACTATGCAGTTTCCATATCACATATCTTGTTTCCCTATGATTATCACATATAACATAGACATGCCTAAACAATATCATTAATCAGGGATAGAGCGTAATTTCAATCAGTTCAGAAATACAAGCAAGCTTTAAATCATACATTGCTGTCAAAAAAATTCTAAAAGGCAGTTATCAACTGAAATATACCTTAGCATAAGAAGGCATTGGTAAATAATTGAGTTGTCAGCATTTTCTTAAAATTTATCCTCCCCATACAAAACCGCAGGAATAATAGGCAAGGCATTCCATAGTTCTACGCCAACCACAGATATCATTGATACTCCAATCCTAGCATGCATAGTCGACATTTTACCCTCCAAACTTAATGTCATCCCATTTTCATCTCTAAGCTCTCTTCTTGGTTTATAGATCTCAGAATTCTGCACTCTGTATGCCACCTTAACTTGATCATTTCAAAGGGTAGCAGTTTACAACTTCAGCCTAACCCAAACCCTGATGGAATGCTATCAGAGCCCGTACTTGAATATTTAAAACAGGAAAGTCTATTACACAAAATCAGAACTTAGCTGTAAGGAATCCCAGTTTCATTGCAGCACCGGTTCTGAGAAAATGGTGAATTCCACAGTATCATCCACTATCCATAGCTCTGCTCTTTGGCTGTTGGTGAACCCACAGACTTACAGATTGTTTGACCCGACAAAGAAATCTCTATTTCGCATTTGTTGCTATGTCAGGGGTGACTCCAAAGTTCTGTAGCAAACTTCTGTAAATAAACTTTCAGTAGATTGCTCACAAAACTTCCATAGAAGTCACCCCTGATGCAGACATCTAAACTGGGACCAGATCTATTTATCTCGAGGTCGCTAATGAATTTTGCCTCTCTGGTCATTTATGATCAAATATATTTTATTGAGCTTAATAGAAAACCCAGAAATAGGCATACAATACAGAAAAACAAGTGCAAGGTATAGAAAATATCCCACAACATCCAACTACCCATCCCTCCCAACCAATTCCCCCATCCACCCCACCCCCAATCCTCCTTCCAATTACAATCCCTAGGAGAAACAGTAGTACAATATAAAGGGACAGAGTTATACACAAATGAAATACAGCGATATAAAGAACCTTAACAGTTAAGCAAGCAGCTACATGCAACAGGCGTCATGGTAGCCCAAAAGGGTTCCCAGGTGCGTTGAAAAGAGCGCCCTGGGAGAGAGGAAAAATCCAACACATCGCGTCGTTCCCACATCAGCAGAGTAATCATCCGGCACCGCCAAAGAGAGTAGTCCGGCGCATCTTGGTCAAGCCATTTGAGTAGAATACATTTCAATTCAAGAAGAACTGTCCACTTGAGAAAATCAGCAGCCCCCCGAATCCGTGGGAATAGTGATGGACAGCTCCAAATAAAACCAAGGGAGAGCGGTGGACAGTTATGTGCCAAATGCACTCCACAAAAAGAAAAATTGCATCCTAAAAAGAGATAATAGCGGGGCAAGTCCAAAACGTGTCTCAAGCCTGCCTCAGGGGTCTGACATCGCAGGCAAGCAGCTGACTCTCAGAAACCAGAGAGGTAAGCTAGAGAATGACACGGTGACAAAATTCATCACCGTTCCCGTCCCCGCGGATAACCGTGGGAAATAATCCCATGTCATTTTCTAGTGTCTATTTCAACCTCAGTCCTTCTACACCAGCATTCTTCAAAGCAAAGGTTGCGGGTCAGTGGTTGTGCCCAATTATACTTAACCACCCCAGACTACAAGATTTTCAGAAAACAAATAAAAACTATACTCTTCAAGAAAGCCCTGAAACAGTCCTAACCACACCCACCCTTAAAACCTCTTACTCTTAACAACACTTTTACCTATCAAATGCTTTACCTATCAAATGCTATCTAAAACCCATAATTTCACCATATTCTTACCTCCTAAAGACCTCCACTTCCCTTTGGTAACTCTTTATCCAATGTTTATTACCTTAAAAAATTCTATGTCATCGCTTATTCTACTCCTTTTAATTTGTATGTAATTCCTGTTTTTTAGTTGGAATGTAATCCGCCTTGAACCGCAAGGTAATGGCGGAATAGAAATCACTAATGTAATGTAATGTAATGTAATACTCTGATTCTTCCCTCTCTCCTTAAAGAATGGCATGAAGATGGTTTCCCGTGGTTATCCGCGGGGACGGGAACGGTGATGAATTTTGTCACCGTGTCATTCTCTAAGGTAAGCCCTCTTAGGAGAGATGTACAATCGAAGGACAAGCTTATATTGTTGTTCCCAAAAGGTAGTATATTTACGATATGTAGGCAAACTGTGAACAGCTTGCAATATCACTTCAGAGAGGTCTACAGCAAGGTCACGCGCCCATGCATCTCTCAATCTAGAATGGTCAAACAAGGGGGACTCATCCTTCAAATGACGATGATGAAATTTAAGAGGAACAGGGAGTTGGGAGCCTATAGTAAAGGCCTTAGACAACAACTCTTGAGCCGGAGGGTAAAGAATTAAGGTAATGTTGAACTTGCATGTATGCAAAATAATCAGTGGGCGGGAGATCAAATTCTTCCCGTACCTGAATGAAGGACTTAATTCTCCCATCATCATCCACTAATTGAAACAAATAATGAATGCCCTTTATTTCCCATCTAACAAAACTCACTTCATCAACCCCAGGAAGGAAATTACTATTAAAGTGAATAGGAAGAAAAGGAGTAATGGTAGGAGAGACAGAATGAAATTTACAGACCCAGTGCCAGGCCTTTCGCAAAGAGCGATGCAGCACCCTTCTAGTGAGAGGCTCAGGAGAAGTAGAGGGAAAAGAATGAAGGTATGCACTAAAGTGCAGAGTCCGGAAACAGGAAAGTTCTAAAGAGGTATTGGTGAAAGCAGAGGAACCCCAGAAAAAGTCATTAATATGACGCATGCCACAACCAATAGCCAATAACGAATATTCAGCAAACCCAGGCCACCCTTGTTCCATGGGGCTGCCGCCAACCTATAAGATAGTTGGGCCCTCTTACCCACCCAAAGAAACCGTTGAACCATGCGCTCCAGGCGGTGCTCATCTCTGGAAGTCAAGTAAAGAGGAAGCACTTGAAAGATGTACAGCCAACACGGGATAATAAGCATGTTATATAAATGTACGTGGCCTAGAAGCAAAAACGGTAGACCTCTCCAGAGCTGCAGTTTATTCTGAAGGGCCTGAAACAATGGCTCCACGTTCAGAGAGTACAAGCGAGATAATTCAAGCGGGATAAGTATCCCTAAATATTTCAATGAGGAGTCCGCCCATCGCAAAGGAATGGCCCCCCTCCATGACGTACGTACCTCGAGGTGGGAGGGTAGAGCAATTGACTTATCTAAGTTGAGAGAAAGGCCAGAATAGAAGCCAAATTCTGAAATGAGATCCAACGCCGCTGGGAGAGAGTCCTCTGGCCTAGTAAGAATCAGAAACAGGTCTTCAATTCAATCCCGGCGACAGTAAAGCTCTGCATTTCCCCAAACCCATAAAGTGTACAGGTTCCAAAGATAAAAGAAAGAGCAAGGGCAAGTACCCCGAAGAATAGGAAAGGAATCCGTTCACATTCCGTTAACCAACAGAGGCCCTCGGGTTAGAGTAGAGAGAACGCACTGCATTCAGATAAAAGCCACCCAGCCCAACATGTTCAAGGGTACAAAACAAAAAGGACCAGTGGATACTATCAAAGGCCTTAGAAGCATCTAAACTGACAAACACAGCTGGAGTATCGTGAAATTGACAGTGAGCTAGGGCAAAGAGGACCTTACGGACATTATAGACTGATTGACAACCACGAATGAATCCCACTTGGGTCTTCATGAATAAGCAAAGGAAGGTGCGGAGCAAGACGGTCAGCTAGCATATGAGAAAGAAGCTTAAGATCCACATTAATCAAAGAAATAGCATGATAAGAGCTGGGACATCAGCCTCTTTGCCAGGTTTCAACAATCTCCGGTCATTTATTTGTGCTCATGAATCAGGCTGAGCTAGGCAAGCCACCTTCTTAGGCCACTATCTCCAGATGGATTCTCAGGGCCATTGAATCAGCCACTAATAGCTTTGAAAGCACATTCGGGTGGCTACATGGTCCACCTTTCATACTTTTATAGGTTTTACAGAGTGGATGTAGCTGTGAGATCAGATGCGGCCTTTAGGTCCTCAGTTTTGAAGGCAGGCTCCTCAATCCTGCACAAGGCTCCAGGGACTGCTTTGGTACATCCCACCTGTCCAGAATGACACATCTATTGCACTAGAAAGAAAGATTAGGTTTTTACCTCAATAATCTTTCTTGTAAATAGGTGTGTCATTCTGGAGCCCTTCCCTGTAGTTTCTATGACTCGCCTGCTTCCAGTGTAATGTCTCAAACAGAAATGACCATTTCTAGCCTGAAATACTTCCAGCTAATCAGATATAGGGGGATACAAGTACTTATATAATTGTTAAAAAAAAAAAAAAAAGGTTAGGGAATGTACGAGCTCCTTAAATGTTAAGCTTCTACTTCTACTACAAGCGGTTTTACTTGTTCACATTGTTCATAATTGGGGTTTAGTTTATTTCTTTCAGAACAGAACATATTTGTGTTATTGGGGAGTATCCCTGTACCCCTCCTCTTTATATTCGCCTGCTTTGGTGCAAACTGAAGGGGGCAGCATGCTGCACTGAGGAAGGAGGAGAAGTTGAAAACTGTTATTGATAACTTCACCTATTTGGACACACCTATTTACAAGAAAGATTATTATTGAGGTAAGATCCTAATCTTTCTTTAATCTAGAAATTTAGAACAAAATTCTATACTATATATGGTGCCAAAAGGTCAGCACCGAAAAAAATGAGTGCTAAGCACTATTCTATAAAAGATGCCGAGTTGGATGCCATTTATAGAATAGCACCTAGTGCCGGGATCCATGTCTAGTTTTTAGGCTCAGGGATTTACACCAACTGAAAATCTCTGCACCTAAAGTAGGTTCATATCGGGCATATTCTGTAAAGTGCACACAAATTATTGAAATACTCATGGCCATAATGTCTTTCAGATGTTCACACTAGAATTTATGCATGCATCTGACTAGAATACTCCTAGCAAGATACACATGTAAATTCAAATTGTTGCCAATTTGTGCCAATAAATTAGTGCCCAATTACCAGTGCTAATTGATTCATTCAATTAAATTGCGCACAGAATGTGGGTGCATACCCACATTTCTGCATGCAATTTTGAGCGTCATAGAATCTGGGGGTAAGTTCTCTAATGCTATAATGTGTAACTTAAAGGGGGCATACACGTGGCAGGGGAATGGACAGATCAAAGACATGCCTAGCACTTATACACTAAGGCCCTGATTCTGCAAAGTGCGTCCCGATTTTAGGCAGCTGTAGACGTCCTATAGCTGTCTAATCAGCCAATCAGGATGCACTTTTTTTTTTTTTTTTTTTTTAATGCTCCCCAGGCAGGCTGCCTATATTGAAGGCGCCTTCGGGAGCCTAGGGAGGCCCGCAAGACCGCCTAAGCTCGCCTAAAGGCCTTAGGTGAACCTAGGCCGCCCTACGCGTCTCCCTAGTAGAATAAGAGACGCTTACAATGTAGGCCAGCAAAATGCTGGCCTACATTGTAAGTAGATGCCGCTATACTTATCGCTGCAAGGGATCTCCCTGCCGCGATAAGTATAGCGGCCGCCTGTCCCCCCATGCCAGAACCCTCATGCCAGAACGCCCAACCCCTCATGCCAGAACGCCGCCAACCCGACACCCCCGATCGCAGGCAGGAGGGTGCCCAACCCCTCCTGCCAGAACTCCGCCCACCCGACACCCCCGATCGCCGGCAGGAGGGTGCCCAACCCCTTCTGCCGGAGGACGCCCCCCCCCCCACCGCGCTAACACTCCCCTATGACCCCCCTCATCTCTCCCCAAAACTAACCTCTTAATTGTTGGCCAGCTGGACGGGTCTTGGCCCACCCCTTCCTGGCCCATCCCCGCTAAGCCTAAGGCCTGATTGGCCCAGGCTCTAGAAACCTGGACCAATCAAGCCTTAGACATAGCGGGTCCGTCCATCCCCACTAAGCCTAAGGCCTGATTGGCCCAGGCGCCTTGAGCCTTGGCTAATCAGGCCTTAGGCTTAGCGGGGAAGGGGCGGGCCTGCCTCATTTCGACAAGGCGGGCCAGCCGGCTGGACAACACCAAGACCCGTTCAGCCAGCCAACAATTAAGAGGTTAGTTTGGGGAGGAGATTAGGGGGGTCATCGGGGAGTGTTAGCGCAGTGGGGGGGGGCATTAGCGCAGGGGGATCCGGGGGGATGCACTCTCCTGCCGGCGATCGGGGGTGTCGGGTGGGCGGCGTCTACTCTAACCCAATTCTGTAACCGGCGTCTGTAACATGGACACCGGTTACAGAATCGGGGTTAGTGTAGGCCCGATTCTGTATAGGTCGCCCCTCCCGGGCGTCCTATACAGAATCCAGGCCTAAAATTCTAGAATACTGTCAGTTAAGCATGCAACTGCAACATTTAGTCACCATCATTTGCACCAGCCGTTGACATGGTGTAAGTGGCCATACATAAATGTTAATGTGGAAGTGTCAACTTACACTAGTATTGCCAGTATAAAATGTGAGCTTAATGCTCAGCATTCTAGCACCTAAATTTTGGCAACTTTTTCAGAATTACCCCCTACATGGATATGTTTCTTCAAGTTTGTGGTGAAGGAGGGAAAATTTTATAGGGTAGAGGTTGAAGGAATTTTATTTTTTTTATTCTGTTGTATCTTATTGTATTGTTTTATGAATTAACTGCAATTCATTTTGATTCAGAAATCATAAAAGATATCATTTTAACATTTAGAGCCACTGGAGTAAGTATAGGCCCTTGCTTCCACTTTGATTGTATTCTTTGCTTTGGGTCACTTCTGCTGTCGGTGACCCAATGCAGAATGCACAATCAAAGTGGTCTTCACAATAAGTGTACCACTTGTTCAGGATCCACAGGCATATTCCCCTAGGTTCGGCCATACTGAAGCCTTTATTTGTGTTTTGAACTTCTGAAACATTTTCACATCCATATTGCATGGATTTCCAAATCCCATTTTTATAAAGCTAAAGATATGTTCTGGGACCAGTGGTGTTTAACTTATTTATAAATGATCTGGAAATTGGAATGAGTCAGGTGATTAAATTTGCAGATGACACAAAGCTGTTCAAAGTTGTTAAAATGCATGCAGACTGTGAAAAATTGCAGGCAGAACTTAGGGAACTGGAAGACTGGGCATCCAAAAAGCACAGGAAATTTAATGTAGACAAATAAAAAAGTTACCAGATGCTAGGGTCCACCTTGGGGGTTAGTATCCAAGAAAAAGATCTGGGTGTCATTGTAAACAATATGATGAAATCTTCCGCCAAATATGTGGTGGCAGCCAACAAAACGAACAAGATGCTAGGAATTATTAAAAAAGGGATAGTTAACAAGACTAAGAATGTTATAATACCTCTGTATCATTCCATGGTGTGACCTCACCTTGCCTATTGCGTTCAATTCTGGTTGCCTTATGTCAAAAAAATATAGCGAAACTAGAAAAAGTTCAAAGAGTGACCAAGATGATAAAGAGGATGAAACTCCTCTTGTATGAGGAAAGACTAAAGAGGTTAGGGCTCTTCAGCTTGGAAAAGAGACGGCTGAGGGGAGATATGATTGAGTCTACAAAATTCTGAGTGGTGTAGAACGGATACAAGTGGATTGATTTTTTTACTCCATCAAAAATTACAAAGACTAGGGGACACTCGATTAAGTTACAGGGACATTTTAAAACACCACATGTGAACATAAGAAATGCCTGCACCGGATCAGACCTGGGGTCCATCCAGTCCGGTGATCCGCACACGCGGAGGCTCAGCCAGACGTACCCTGGCGGATACACTAGTCTCTCTTATCCCTCAATGTCTCCTGCAAGAAGATGTGTGTCCAATTTTCCCTTAAATCCTAGAATAGTGGTTTCCTCCACCAGCTCTTTCGGGAGAGAGTTCCAGGCGTTCACCACTCGCTGTGTGAAGCAGAACTTTCTGACGTTTGTCCTGGCTGTGTCTCCTCTCAGCTTCAGGCCATGACCTTTGGTCCAAGTCTGGGTTACATTTGCCAATGTAAATAACGCTGTTTCTTGCTGGTGAGTGAGCTTGCTCCATTTTGTCGATTCCTTTTAGCAATTTAAAAGTCTCTATCAGATCCCTTCTCAGTCTTCTCTTCTCAAGGGTAAATAATCCCAGTTTTCTGAGTCGTTCTTTGTAGCTCAAGTTCTCCATACCTTTTACTAGCTTTGTCGCTCACCTCTGCACCCTCTCCAGCAGTGTTATATTCTTCTTCAGGTATGGAGACCAGTGTTGGACACAGTATTCCAAGTGTGGTATGACCATTGCTCTATAAAGCGGCATTATGACCTCCCTTGATCTACTCGTGATTCCCTTCTTTATAATGCCTAACATCCTGTTAGCTTTCTTTGCCGCCGCTGCGCATTGAGCTGATGGCTTCAGGGTCCTATCTATCAGTACCCCCAGGTCTTTTTCTTGTTCGCTCTTCCCCAATGTTATACCTAACAGTTTATACCCATGCTCCTTGGAAATATTTTTTTCACTCAGAAAATAATTAAGCTTTGGAATGTGTTGCCAGAGGATATGGTAAGAGCAGTTAATGTAGCTGTTTTTAAAAAAAGGTTTGAACAAATTCCTGGAGGAAAAGTCCATAGTCTGCTATTGAGACAGACATGAGGAAGTTACGTTTGCCTTGGATTAGTAGCATGGAATGTTGCTGCTATTTGGGTTATTGCCAGGTACTTGTGACCTGGATTGACCACTGTGAAGCCGGGATACTGGGCTAGATGGACCATTGGTCTGACCCAGTAAGGCTATTCTTAAGTTCTTATGATATAGACTCAAAAAATATTGTATGGCAAGGGAATGTGGCCTGGTTGTGTTTTCAGCAGGATTAGGCAGAAGCCTACTCTTGATCATCTCTCATCTCCTTCTTTTATTCTTGATGACATCAACATCCATGCTGATGACCCCTCTGACTCCTACACTTCCAGATGTCTCACTCTAACATTCTCAATCTCCAGCTGTGTTCTACCCAGTGGCGTACCAAGGGGGGAGTGGTCCGCCCCGAGTGCAGGCTTAGGGGAGGTGCACAGCTGGCCCAGTCTCTATCGCGCTCTATCCCTCCTTACTGCCGCCCTCCTTCATGGCGCTTTCACACACCCCACTTACCTTTGTGGCGCTTTCACCCCCCCCCCCCCCAGGCCCAGTCCAGTCCGACAAACCTCCCTGCCCTGTGGCCGGCGATGTCTAAACTGTCTTCTTACGGCAGCCGCCGTAGTTCATATGGCAGCCATATGTAACTACAACACTCCGGCTGCCGTAAGAAGGCTGTTTAGACATCGCCTGCCACAGGGCAGGGAGGTTTGTCAGCCCAGGCCTGTTGGGGGGGGCGGTGAAAGCGCCATGAAGGTAAGGGGCAGGGAGGGAGGAAAGGTGGGGTGGAGAGGAAAAGACACTGAAGGGAAATGGGTAAAACAGAGGGGGGGAGAAGGACGTTGAAAGCACATGGGGAAGACAGAGGGTGAGAAGGACACTGAAAGCACATGGGGAAGACACAGGGGGAGAAGGACGCTGAAGGGAAATAGGGAAGACAGAGGGGGAGAAGGACGCTGAAAGCACATGGGGAAGACAGGGGGAGAAGGATGCTGAAAGCACATGGGGAAGACAGGGGGAGAAGACGCTGTAGGGAAATGGGGATGACAGAGTGGGGAGAAGACGCTGAAGAGAAATGGGGAACAGAGAGTGGGGAGAAGATGCTGGAAGGGAAGAAGACAGAGATGCCAGACTATAGGGGGGAAAGGAGGGAAGAAGATGGGTGCCAGATGAATTTGGAAGGGGGGAAAAGGGAAGAAGACAGAGATGCCAGACTATAGGGGGGAAAGGAGGGAAGAAGATGGGTGCCAGATGAATTTGGAAGGGGGGAAAAGGGAGAGGCACAGAGCAAATGGAAGACACAGAGAGAAGAGAGACAGTGAATGGAAGGAATTGAATGAGAAGATGAGGAAAGCAGAAACCAGACAACAAAGGTAGAAAAAAAATTCTATTTCTTTTTCTTTTCTTTTTTGCTTCAGGATTAAGTAGTATATTAGTTGTGTTGATAAAAATTTATAAACAAAGTTCTGCCAGCTGAACATCTCTTTCTCCAGTTCAGCAGCCAGAACTTTGATTTATAAAGAAGGAATAAGCTAAATATTGCAGTACTGAGGCTTGTATGGATGCTGTGGGGACGGTGATGGGGCGGTGAAGGGGATGGTGCAGTGACAGGGACACATTTTTTTCCCGTGTCATTCTCTAGTGTTCACGTCAAAAGCTTCCCTCTGACTCGGCTTCCTGTTTCCGCTTTTGACTGAGCACCGCGTTGCTGATCTGAAGTTCTGTTGATGCCGAGGGTAGAAAGAGGCCCGTTGCCGATCTTAAGTGTCATCACAGGGGGGGGAAATTGCCACTCTTGTTGCCAAAATTGGAAAGGTGAGGAAGGGAGAAAGATGGGCCTGTGGTGGATGGAGAGATTGAGAGAAGGGGGCAGATGATGGAAGTGGGGGGAAAGAGAGAGAAGGGGCAGATGATGGAAGTGGGGAGAGAGAAGAGGGCAGATGATGGAAGTGGGGAGAAGGGAGAGCAAATGCTGAATGGAAGTGGAGAAAGAGAACACATACTGGATAGAAGGAGGGATAAAGAAAAAGGACATATGCTGGATGGGGGAAGAAGACAAAGTTAATGAGATAGTGGAGGGGTGAAGGAAAGGGGTGGCATGCTGTGGGTAGACATAGTGAAAAGAGGGAAACTGAGGACTGCATAGTAAGAAAGAATTTAATTTAGATGGAGGCAGAAAATAAAGAAGGAAGACCAGAGAAGGGAAGAGAGAGAGAGAGAGAGATGCCAGAGAACGGGGAAGGAGACAGAGATATCAGATCTGAGCAGAGGAAATGAGAAGAGAGAGATGCTAAACACCACAGGGGGGAGGGAAAGAGAGATGAAAGGAGAAAGATGCCAGACTATGAGGGAACAGAGGGAAGATGATGGATGCCAGACCAAAGGGGGGGGGGGTCTAGAGGAGAGATGGCAGGGGGAGACAGACAGTTTCTGGAAGGAGCAGACAGTAGATGGAACGGGCAGATGCTGGACTGAAGAGACAGGGCAGACACTGGAAGGAAAACATAAGAACATAAGAACTGCCTTCTCCGGATCAGACCTTCGGTCCATCAAGTCCGGCGATCCGCACACGTGGAGGCCCTGCCAGGTGTACACCTGGCGTAATTTATAGTCCATCAAATCCTTATATGCCTCTCTTAAGGAGATATGCATCTAGTTTGCTCTTGAAGCCTAGGATGGTCGATTCTGTCATAATCTCCTCTGGGAGAGCATTCCAGGTGTCAACCACTCTCTGAGTAAAGCAGAACTTCCTGACATTAGTCCTGAACCTGTCCCCCCTCAGCTTCATTACATGTCCTCTAGTCCGTGTCAAATTGGACAATGTAAATAATCTTCTCTGCTCTATTTTGTCGATTCCTTTCAGTATTTTGAAGGTCTCGATCATATCCCCACGCAGTCTCCTTTTCTCAAGGGAGAACAATCCTAGTGTTATAAGTCTGTCCTCGTATTCCAGTTTCTCCATACCCTTCACCAGTGCTTTTTTAGCTTCTAGCTGGCTTAGGGCTTTCTCGGACCAGGGGGAAGTTGCCCTAGTTGCACTATTCCTGTCATGTGTGACTGCAATATTCTGTTTGTATGATATTTCTGTGTAGCATTCTATAATAATTTGGCTTGTTCAGTTTTCTTGATAGTAGAGGGGATACGTGAAGGGGAGGGGAGACAGGGGTTTTGTTGGTCCTTGCTCTGTATATTTATAAAATGACAATTGTACAGAATATTGTTTCTTTTTATACTTTAATAAAATAGGTTCAATATAAAATCATAACTGGGACTTGTGCGGATGGGATCAGATGGTTTGCGGGGACTGAGCTTGCGGAGACGGGGCGAAAATGTGTTTTTTAAATTTCAGTCTTAGTAGTTTGCCGGTCCACAAAATAATTCTTTTATTTCTGCTGGTCCACGAGTGTAAAATGATTGAAAAACACTGCTCTAGAGCAGAGTCGGCAGCTGCGCTGAGGTGCAGGAAGGTCCCCTGATGACTCGTCTGCCGGATTTGCTCCGGAAGAAGTAAGTTATGTCGGAGCTCCCGGAAGAAGTAAGTTATGCCACAACTCCCTGCGTCTGCCGGGTCAACTTCCTCCGACGTAACTTACTTCTTCCGGAGCAAAGCATGGAGTCATCGCGGGACCTTCCAGCACGTGGCTGCCAACTCTGCTCCAGAGCTAGTACGTTGGAGTGAGGTGGACCGGCATCCGACAGCTACAGTCATCGCGAGAAAGGAGCAGGACTGCTGGAATGAAAGAGTGGTGCAGGGAGAGAAAGGGGGCAGGTTGGTATGGAAGGGTAGTGCTGATGGAATTGATATACAGGGAAAGGGGAGAGAGACATAAGGGGGAAGGATACTGGATGGAATTGGATCATAGGGAAAGAAAGAGGGCAGATGCTGATTGAAGAGGGGTGGATGGAGAGAGAAAGGGCAGAAATTGGATGGTAGTGTGGCAGGTAGAGGGGGAGCCTATGCTGGATGGAAGTGCAGATGGGAGAGATAAGGGAGAAAATGCAGGAAGGAAATGGGAGGAGAGAAAGAGGGGAGCAGACGATGGAAGTGGACAGAGAGAGAAGGTACTAGATGGAAGGGGTAGAGAAAGAGGGCACATGATAGAAAGAGGGGATAAATAAAAGGAGGGCATATGATGGGGGGGAAAGGATTGAGTTAGGGAAATACTGGAGGGGGTGAGGGAAAGAGGTGGCAAGCTGTAGGTAGACAGTAAAAGAGGAAACTGATGAGAGGGTAGTAAGAACGTAATCTAGATAGATACAGAAAATAAACTGAAAAGGAAAATGAGGGAATAAAGGGATTGCTGAAGAGAGGTGTGGGAGAGGGAAGGAGAGGAGAGAGATGCCAGACCAATGGAGGTGAAAGGAGAGATGGAAGGGGAAGGCACACAGTTTCTAGAAGGGGCATAGGAGAGAAGATGCCATATAGGGGCAGAGAGATGGCAGACAGTGGATGGAAAGAAGAGAGTAACAAGAAGATGAGGAAAGCAGAAACCAGAGAAGACAAAGATAGAACAAAAATTTTCTATTTATTTATTGCTTTAGGAGACGTGTCACTGTTTCTGTGGTGTTGCATTTTATGCAGAGTCCAGCTTCTTGCTGGTTCAATTTAACCTTTGTCTATGTATTTCTATTTTATCCCCCCTTTTACAAAACTGTGGAGCGTTTTTTAGCGCCAGCCATGGTGGTAGCAGCTCTGATGCTCAGAATTCTATGAGTGTCAGAGCTGTTACCACCATGGCTAAAATCCATACTACAGTTTTGTAAAAGGGAGAGGGATTAGTTTGTGATGACATATTCCATACTAGGTGAAGGTGTTTTCTGTGTTCTGTGTGTTCGAAAGACATGGTTTTCTGTTAGGATTGATGGTGTAGGATTGATCTGTACTAGTCTGGCTTGTTTAGTTTTACAATGGGTGTATTGCTGTTGTACTGCTCACTGCAGATGCTGCCTTTATCCCAGGACAAGCAGGCAGCATATTCTTAACACATGGGTGACGTCACCGACGGAGCCCTCGGTACGGACCTTTTTAACTAGAAGTTTCTAGTTGGCCGCACCGCGCGTGCGCGAGTGCCTTCCCGCCCGACGGAGGAGTGCGTGGTCCCCAGTTTCTTCGTTTCCGCGGAGCGAAGAAGACGCGTGTGTTTTTTCAACGGCCGTTGAAACCACTTTTTTGCCTTCCCGCTCGCGCTTTTTTCCTTATTTTTTCTTCCTTTACCTTCGGGTTTATTTTTCTTTGATTTGCAAAAAAAAAAAAACTTTGCTTTTTTCCCTTTTTCTTTCGTTTTTGCCCCGGCGGGGCCTGTTGCCAGTATACAGGCCTCGGGCTTCGATTTTGCAGAGGCTATCTTCCCCTTCATGCCCCCGCAGGTCGGTTTTAAGAAGTGCCAGCGGTGTGCACGCCCGATCTCCATCACTGACCCACACAATTGGTGTTTGCAGTGTCTGGGTCCGGAGCATCGGGCGGACTCCTGCACCCGCTGTGCTACTCTTCAAAAAAGAACCCTTAAAAACCGAAGAATTCAGCAAACTCTCCTCTTCGGCACCGAGTCGGCGATGGACTCCTCACCTTCAACAGCGGTACCTCAAAAATCGGCACCGTCGTCCTCGACACCGACCGACCCCGCATCGGCGTCACTGGCGCCAGGTAAGCCGGCTAAGAAGCCTTCCTCTTCCCTCGAGCGCCCTCCGGCTACGGTGGCGACACCGTCCCTACCGGCATCGCACCGGTCCCGCAAACGCTCCGCCCCGATCTCGGTGAGTGCCTCGTCATCGGCCTCCTCATCGCCGGGGCGTGGAGCGGCATCTAAGGAACCGAAGAAAAAGAAAGCGGTTCCGATGCCACCCCTAGATGACCGTATCTCGGCCATCTTAAAGGCTCAACTCCAAGAACAGTTGAAGAAACAACTTGAACAACTGTTGCCCACTATCCTGGCACCGCTCCTTCCGGTACCAGACCGGCCCGAGCCCCGTACCGAGCCCCCGGTGTCCACCCCTTCGGTACCGGTGAACACATCCATGCCGATCCTTTCGGCCCAACAACTTCAAGGCGATCCGGTGGTTCATTCTCAGGCCACATTGGATCCTCCTCGGCACCAGGCGGTACGGCATTCTTCTCGGGACCGAGATAGACGCCGGTCGTCCTCCCCTGGTACCGTTTCGGTGCACTCTGGAAAGTCCTTGTCCAAAACTCGACATACCGCGCCCTCCACCCCGGTGTCTCGACCAGAAGTCAGGGACCCTGACTTATGGGAGGAAACTCCTCTCGGTACCGAGGAGGATCCCTCCTCATCTGATGAGGAACCATCGGCACCCGATGCCACCTCTAAACCAGAGCAGTCCTCATTTTCAAAATTTTTGAGAGAAATGTCTGCTGCCCTATCCCTTCCTCTGGAATCGGACTCAAAAAAGTCTCAAGCCTTTCTCGAGGCTCTAGACTTTGAGCAACCTCCTAAGGAGTTTCTCAAGCTTCCCGTGCATGACATTCTACGGGAAACGTTCTACAAAAACTTGGAAAATCCCCTCACGGTACCGGGAGCCCCCCGTAAACTGGACAACCTTTACCGTGTCATTCCCATTCCTGGATTCGACAAATCTCAATTGCCCCATGAGTCCCTTCTGGTTGAATCCACCTTAAAAAAGACTCAGGGCTCCAGTGTCTATGCCTCTACCCCTCCTGGCAGAGAAGGTAAAACCATGGACAAGTTTGGCAAGAGGCTTTACCAGAATGCCATGCTTGCAAACAGGGCAAACAACTATTCCTTCCATTTTTCCTTCTATCTCAAACATTTGGTCCAACAACTGTCTGCCCTCCAAAAGTACCTTCCTGAGCGCAAGGTCCCGCTATTCCAACAGCACATCTCTGGCCTTCTCCAAATGCGCAAGTATATGGTCCGCTCGATATACGACTCCTTCGAGCTCACCTCTCGGGCCTCTGCCATGGCCGTAGCCATGCGTCGCTTGGCCTGGCTCAGAGTCTCCGACCTGGACATCAACCACCAGGATCGTCTAGCCAACGCCCCCTGTCTCGGGGATGAGCTTTTTGGAGAGTCACTGGATTCCACCACCCAGAAACTCTCTGCCCATGAGACCAGGTGGGACACCCTGATCAAGCCGAAAAAGAAGGCACCGCCTACCCGACCTTATCGGCCACAAACATCTTATCAACGGAGATTCTCAGCCAGGCCACTCAACCCGCCTCCCCAGCAATCTCGGCGGCCCCGTCAACAGCAACATCATGCTCAGGCTCGATCTCAGGCCACTCAACCCTCTAAGCCTTCTCAGCCTGCTAAACAAACTCAGCCCTTTTGACTCTTCTCTCCAGGGCATAGCCAGTCATCCACCCTTGCTACCTCTTCCACAACCCATCGGAGGTCGTCTCACCATTTTCTCCAGCCGTTGGGAAGTCATCACGTCGGACCAGTGGGTCCTCAACATCATCCGCCACGGCTACTCTCTCAACTTCCAGACTCTACCTCCGGACAACCTTCCCGTAGAGTCTGCTTCAAACTCGTCTCATACCCCCCTCCTCCTGAGGGAGGCTCAATCCCTCCTCCTTCTCAATGCCATCGAAGAAGTACCTCCAGATCAAAGGGGTCAGGGATTCTACTCCCGCTACTTCCTGGTCCCCAAAAAGACGGGAGACCTCCGTCCCATTCTCGATCTAAGGGACCTCAACAAGTGTCTAGTCAAGGAGAAGTTCAGAATGCTCTCCCTTGCCACGCTTTACCCTCTTCTTTCTCACCACGACTGGCTATGTTCCCTGGACCTCAAAGAGGCCTACACTCACATCTCCATCAACCAGAATTCTCGCCGCTATCTACGGTTCCAGGTACTGCACCACCACTATCAGTACAAGGTGCTACCGTTCGGCCTAGCTTCCTCACCCAGGGTCTTTACCAAGTGCCTTATAGTGGTAGCGGCCTTCCTCAGGTCTCACAACCTCCAGGTGTTCCCCTACTTGGACGATTGGTTGGTGAAAGCACCTTCATCTCAACTCGTGCTACAAGCCACTCATCACACCATCTCTCTCCTCCACCTCCTGGGGTTCGAGATCAACTACCCCAAGTCGCACTTGCTTCCCACCCAGCGACTTCAATTCATTGGAGCAGTTCTGGACACCACGCTAATGAGGGCCTTTCTCCCCTCCGATCGCCAGCGGACCCTGCTCCATCTCTGCCGTCAGGTACTCATGCACCCCTCCATCCCTGCCCGTCAGATGATGGTCCTACTGGGTCACATGGCCTCGACGGTGCATGTCCTTCCTCTGGCACGCCTCCACCTTCGTACGCCTCAGTGGACTCTCGCCAACCAATGGTCACAGACTACGGACCTTCTTTCTCATCCCATCTCTGTGACATCATCTCTTCAGCAATCTCTCCAATGGTGGTTGAACTCCTCAAATCTTTCCAGGGGTCTGCTTTTTCATCTGCCCCCCCACTCTATGATCATCACCACAGATGCGTCCCCCTACGCGTGGGGAGCTCACCTAGGAGATCTGCGCACCCAGGGACTTTGGACCCCACAGGAGCGTCGTCATCACATCAATTTCCTGGAACTCAGAGCCATGTTCTATGCCCTCAAGGCTTTCCAACATCTCCTCTGCCCTCAAGTCCTCCTCCTTTGCACGGACAATCAAGTCGCCATGTACTACATAAACAAGCAAGGCGGCACCGGATCTCGCCCCCTTTGTTTGGAGGCTCTGCGCATCTGGACCTGGGCCACGGACCGCAATCTTTTTCTCAGGGCGGTCTATATCCAGGGCGAACAGAACTCTCTGGCCGACACTCTCAGTCGCATCCTTCAACCCCACGAGTGGACGTTGGACCCTCCGACTCTGCTCTCCGTCTTTGCTCGATGGGGCACTCCGCAGGTGGACCTCTTTGCAGCACCTCACAATCATCAGCTGCCCCAATTCTGCTCCAGACTCTTCTCTCCTCACCGTCTGGCCCCGGATGCATTCCTGCTCGATTGGAGGGATCGGTTCCTGTATGCCTTCCCTCCACTTCCTCTGATGTTGCGGACCTTGTCCAAACTCCGCAAAGACCACGCCACCATGATTCTTATCGCGCCTCGGTGGCCTCGCCAACACTGGTTCTCACTCCTGCTCCAGCTCAGCTCCAGGGAACCTATTCTACTTCCTGTGTTTCCTACTCTACTTACGCAACAGCATCAGTCTCTGCTACATCCCAATCTGTCTTCGCTCCACCTGACAGCTTGGTTTCTCTCGGGCTGACCTCTCCGGAGAATCTATCTCAACCGGTCCGCCTCATTTTGGACGCTTCCAGGAAACCGGCTACTCTCCAATGTTACCATCAGAAGTGGACCAGATTTTCCGCCTGGTGTCTCCGGCATCATCAAGAACCCACCTCCTTAGCGGTGGAAACTGTCTTGGAATATTTGCTTTCACTGTCCAACGCTGGCCTCAAAACTACCTCCATCAGAGTCCACCTCAGTGCCATCACTGCGTTTCATGAGCCTATTCTCGGAAAACCCCTCACGGCTCATCCTCTGGTTTCCAGATTCATGAGAGGACTCTTCAACATCAAACCGCCTCTCAAGCCTCCTCCTGTCGTCTGGGACCTGAATGTGGTTCTCTCAGCTCTCATGAAACCTCCGTTTGAGCCTCTTGCCACAACTTCTCTCAGGCTTCTTACCTGGAAGGTGCTTTTCCTAATTGCCATCACCTCTGCCAGGAGGGTTAGCGAACTGCATGCACTGGTTGCCGACCCACCTTTCACTGTGTTTCACCACGACAAGGTTGTTCTGCGTACCCACCCTAAATTCCTTCCCAAGGTGGTCTCAGCTTTTCACCTCAACCAGTCCATTGTGCTGCCCGTCTTCTTCCCTAAGCCTCACTCGCATCCTGGGGAACAGGCGTTGCACACGCTGGATTGTAAGCGTGCCCTTGCTTACTATCTTGATCGTACCAGAGCTCACCGAACAGCCCCTCAGCTCTTTTTGTCTTTCGACCCCAACCGTTTGGGTCGTCCTGTCTCCAAACGGACACTTTCAAATTGGCTTGCTGCCTGTATTGCTTTCTGCTACGCTCGGGCCGGTCTCTCACTGGAAGGAACTGTCACGGCCCACAGAGTCCGAGCTATGGCTGCTTCTGTGGCTTTCCTCCGCTCCACGCCCATCGAGGAAATCTGCAAGGCGGCCACTTGATCCTCAGTTCACACGTTCACTACTCACTACTGTCTGGATGCGTTCTCCAGACGGGATGGACACTTCGGCCAATCTGTGTTACAAAATTTATTTTCCTAATGGCCAACCATCCCACCTCCCTCTTTGTTAGCTTGGAGGTCACCCATGTGTTAAGAATATGCTGCCTGCTTGTCCTGGGATAAAGCACAGTTACTTACCGTAACAGGTGTTATCCAGGGACAGCAGGCAGATATTCTTACGTCCCACCCACCTCCCCGGGTTGGCTTCTTAGCTGGCTTATCCTAACTGGGGACCACGCACTCCTCCGTCGGGCGGGAAGGCACTCGCGCACGCGCGGTGCGGCCAACTAGAAACTTCTAGTTAAAAAGGTCCGTACCGAGGGCTCCGTCGGTGACGTCACCCATGTGTTAAGAATATCTGCCTGCTGTCCCTGGATAACACCTGTTACGGTAAGTAACTGTGCTTTTCCTAGGTACTCATGTGTGGCATGTGGCTTGCTACTAAAAATCATGTTTTTTGTACAGATGGGGAGGTGCCAAAAAATGATGGGCATCGGGTGTCACATATGCTAGGTACGCCACTGGTTCCACCACCCATACGCACCAGAATGGACACTGCCTTGACCTTGTTTTCTCCAACTACTCTACCTCCAAATTCTACACCTCAACTATTCCCCTCTCTGACCATCGTCTGTTAACATTCAGAACTCATTAACACCCCACCCCCAGACCTGCCCATCTCTTCCTATGTTTATGAACCTTCAGGCTGTTGACCCTGACACCCTCTCCACCACTGTCTCATCACTCCCTTCAACTACTGTCATACAAATCTGTCAATGAAACTGTTTTCTCCTATAACAGCATTCTTTCCTCTACTTTCGATACCCTCACTTCTCCCATTTCACGTTCTCAGCCCTGGGTGACCTCCAACATCCGCTACCTGTATTCCTTTGCTCAATCTGCTGAACGTCTGTGGCTTAAATCTCTCACACATGCTGACTTCATACACTTCAAATTCCTGCTGACATTCTTCCAGTCAGCTCTCACACTTGCCAAACAAGAATTCTATGCCCTTTTAACTAACTCTCTTAGCTCTAATCCTCACCATTTCTTTGCCACACTCAACACTCTACTCAAAGTGCCCTCACCTCCAATTCCCCCTTCCAAAGGCAGAGTTCTTCCATCACAAGATTCACCTTGAGTTTTCAACCAGATCACCTCCCCACCCCCCACTGCCCCTTCCAGCTGTCTATTCTGCCAACTTCCCTTCAACTCCAGCTACCTTTTCCTCCTTTTCTGAAATCACTGAAATGGAAACTGCAAATTTTCTCTTCTCCAAACCCACTACCTGCTCCTCTGATCCAATTCCCACTCACCTACTCAGCACTGTCTCTCCCACTGTCATCCCTGCTATCTGTCACATCCTCAACCTATCACTCTTCACTGCAACTATTCCTGATATCTTCAAGCATGCTATAGTTGCATCTTTCCTCAAAAACCCTCCCTTGACCCCACATCCCCCTCTCAACTATTGCCCCATCTCCCTCCTCCCCTTTGTATCCAAGCTGCTTAAACGTGCTGTTCACCACTGTTGTCCGAAATTCCTTTCATCTCAAGCTATTCTTGACCCACTTCAATCAGTCTTTCATCCACTCCATTTCATGGAAACTGCCCTTACCAAAGTCTCTGATGACCTGTTCGTGGCCAGATCCAAAGGCCTCTACTCTACCCTCATCCTTCTCGATCTATCTTCTGCTTTCAATACTGTTGATCTCCACCTCCTCCTCCATACATTATCCTCACTGGGATTCCAAGGTTCTGGTTTTTTATTCTCTCTCCCATCACACTTTCATTGTATGCAATGGGGGATCCTCCACCATTGCTATCTCACTGTCAGTTGGTGCACCTCAAGACTCTGTCTTGAGACCTCTCACCTTCTCGATATATGCCCATTCCCTTGGTGCCCTGATCTCCTCCCATGGTTTTCAGTATCACCTCTATGCTGTTGACTCCTTGATCTACCTCTCCACATCAGAATCTCTACAGGATTCAATTGCGATGCTAGCGATCTTTCCATTGCTTTGGAGCTGTTTCCTCAGTGATCCTGCCTCTGGCGTCAGAAGAGGGGCAGGACCACGTCAGAGGAAACGGCTCCAAAGCAGTGGGAAGATCGCTAGCATCGCGATCTTATCTGCAGGCTGTTCCTCACAGGTAAACGGTGCGGGGAGGCCTGGGGGGAAGCCAGACACCAGGGGAGGCCAGGGGGAACACGCAAGCCTTCCATAGGGGGGGAGTGAGCAGTCTTTCAGGGTGGGGGGACAGGCAGGCAGGCCTTTAAGGGGGACAGGCCTTGAAAGAGGAGAGACAGGCCTTCAGGGGGAGGTGCAGGTTTCAGGGGGGACAGACCATCAAGGGGGGGCAGGCAGGCAGGCCTTCGGGGGGATGCAGGCCTCCAAGGTGGACAGGGCTTCAAGGGAGGGGAGAGGCCTTCAGGGGGAGGTGCAGGCCTTCAGGGGGACAGACCTTCAAGGGGGGGCAGGCAGGCCTTCGGGGGGATGCAGGCCTTCAAGGGGGAGGACAGGCTTTCAAGGGGGGATAGGCAGGCCTTCAGGGGTGGGATGCAGGCCTTTAAGGGGGGGGGAAGACTTCAAGGAGGAAGCAGGCCTTCAGGGATGGTGGCACATGCCTTCAGGGGGGACAGGCAGGCCTTTAGTGGTGGGGTGCAGGCCTTCAGGGGGAGGTGCAGACCTTTGGGGGGGACAGACCTTCATGGGAGAGAGGCTCTGGTGTAGAAGTACACGGAGGGAGGGAGGAAAGGGGGGGTTCAAAGTGCTTTGCTTAATCTTTTGTAAACCGCATAGAACTTCACGGTATTGCGGTATACAAGCTGTTATTATTATTATTATTATTATTATTATAATGGGTCTGAAAATAGAGGAGAGGGATAGAGATGATGGACAATGGGATTTATGGAGGGAAGGAAAAGAAAGGGAGAAAAGTTGGACACAAGGGATGGTGTGGAGGGGGGATAGAGATACTGCAGGGGTGCCCACACTTTTTGGGCTTGCGAGCTACTTTTAAAATGAACAAGTCAAAATGATCTACCAACAATAAAAATGCTAAACATATATTTATTTATTTATATATATATATATATATATATATATACACACACCGAGTGTACTTTGTATTTATGTTCAAATATTTTTTTATTATACAGCCCCCCTCCCCCGAAGGCCTGACCCCCCATGAAGGTCTGCACATTCCCCCTCAAAGGTTGACTCCCCCCCTGAAGGCCTGCACTACCCCTTGAAGGACTGCACTACCCCCCCCCCCCCCCCGAAGGCCTACCCTCCCCACATCCATTTACCTAATTCCAGCAGGGAGCAGTCTGCAGAGAGGATCGCTGGTACTTTAGCGATCCTTGCAGGTTGCCATAAGCCTCAGGAGCTGTCTTCCCTCTGCCCCAAGCCTGTCTCTGACTTAGAGGAGGGGCAGGACCACGGCAGAGGGAAGACAGCTCCTGAGGCCTATGGCAACCTGTAAGAATTGCTAAAGTACCACCTGCCACCGGCCGTCTCCCATTCGTCCCCTTTGGAGATCCCCACAGGAATAAGGAAGTTAAATTAATAGAATACTTAGGCACAGAAAAACAAAGAAATACTTCCAAGAACTGCCCCATAAGAACTGCCTGTCACAATGCTCATTAGTGGAACTGAATAAAAGACAAGTACAATGGATTTAGAAGGGGGACGATCCGCCCGGGTGCACGGCTTGGAGGGGTGCACAGCCGGCCAGGTCCGGGTCATCCTGCCTTTCTTTTCCCCCGGTCCGCGCTCGGGGCTTGTGCCTGCCTGGTCCCGCGCTGACGCTCGAATGGTGCCGTCAACTCCCGCGAGTCTCGCGATAACCAACAGCACCATTTGGGCGGCGGGTGCGAACCCCGTGCGCAGACCGGTGAAAAGGAAGGGCAGGAGGACCCGGACAGCTGTGTATCCCTCCAAGCCGTGCACCTGGGGCGGGGGCAGACCGCCCCACCTTGGTACGCCACTGATTGGGAGGCCGATTTTGGGGGTTTTAAAATTGTATATCGGGCAGCATTAGGCCTCGCTCTTACCTCAATCATTACAGGCGCTTCTATTTCTTGTGATGCGCTGAGCTCCGTCCCCCACCAACCTTCACTCCGCCCTTCCAGCACTCTGATTGGCCAGCGTTCTTTAAGAGGCGGGCCAGTCAGGAGGGGAAAAAAAGAGAAGGGAAGAAGGGAACCTGCTGTGCGATCGACTGGGGTCGCCTGAGCGAACGACCTGTCGATCGCGATCGACGCATTGGGCACCCCTGAGATACTGGATAGGATGGTAGTTGGAAAGAGAAAGGAAGAGATGGTGGACCCTGGGGTGGTGGGGAAGGAGGGAGAGATGCTGGATGAAAGGGTAGTTGAGAAAAGGTGGATCTGTGGATGGAGATGAAAAAAAGGAAAGATGCCAGACCTCCAGGGGAGGGAAGGGGAGGACAGAGATGGCAGATGGATGGTTAACACAAAGAAAGAAGGAGATCCTGGCAAACAAGACAACCAGAGCCTGGGACCAACAAGATTTGAATACTGACCAGACAACAAAAGGTAGAAAAAATAATTTTATTTTCTGTTTTGTGATTACAATATGTCAGATTTGAAAAGTGTATCCTGCCAGAGCTGGTGTTAGACCTCAAACGTGAGCTAGGATTTAACAGAGAGAGGAAAAGTCCTTTTTGTTTCTTTATTTTGTTTACACCACAGAGCCAGTGTAGTTAGGAGAAGCCAAAGGGGGTGAAAAAGGATGTTTGAAAAAAACACCCAATTGGGCAGGAAAATCGAATCGAATCGAAAAACCAAAACTAGGCTGAATCGAATCGAAATTTTTTTTTTCCTAAATCGGGCAGCACTACTCTGAGCAGCTGTCCACTGAAGGGTTTAAAGCAAGATAGAATATAAGAATATCCATACTGGGTCAGACCGATAGTCCATCTAGCCCAGTATCCTGCTTCCAAAGTAGCTAATCCAGATCAAAAGTGCCGGGCAGAATCCCAAATAGTAGCAAGATTCCATGGAAACAGTGGCTTCCCCCATGTCTACCTCCTTAAGTCCCCAATGCTTGATGTCCTCCTTCTTTCCCCAGGTGTGAAACGACTAAGGGATATGGGCTCTATAACAGTTTCAGGAACTATGGACATTCATGGTACTATTTTTTATTATTATTATTAACTTAATAGCTTTCCCTTCAGCTCTTTGTGATTTTTTTTAAACTACGTGCCCTCCAGGGATAGTACCTGAATATACCTGAATGTGTAAAATGTACTTGAATGTACCTGACTGTAAAATGTACCTGAATGTACCTGACTGTGTAAAAACCTGCAAGCCTGAAGGTTATTGAAGCAGTGTATATTCAAGTATAGCAGGTATTTTTCTCTCACGGGAGGACTCACAATTTTAAAAGAAAAAAAAAAATCAAACTGCTAAAGTGGGAATTGAATCTGGGTCCTCTGGCTCTCAGCCCACTACTCTAACCATTGGGCTGCACCTCTTCTCTGCATGGGCATTTGTGTAACTATTTTATAACATGAATGTCATTACAATTTGGAAAATGGATGTTCATGTATTCTAGAACAGGCTGTATGTTAGCAGATCCTGTTCTAAAATACTCAAGAAACAGACATTCGTATGTGACATACACAGACTTGGACATCTTTCTAAAATGCCACTCTGAATAATTTTCCAAGTATAGATATGTCAAATTTGCCATTCTAGCTGACATCTATTGCCACTGCTACTCCCAGGAGAAGAAAACTCTCATCAACCCCTATTCTATTCGGACTATGAGTACAAATTTAAAAATATATACTTTAGAGGAGTTTTAAGATGACTTAGCAGTCAGGCGCTGCTGCATCAGTTTCTTACCTCAATGCCTGCTAAAAAGAAGAGGAATGGGAAACCCAGGCTGTACCTGCCCCTGCTCATTCTTCTGGTATCATGGATGCCTTTGTGGTATGAAAATTGACATCTGGGGATGGTCTGCTTAGAGTTGCAGGGGATACATTCTCCAACTCCCTTATTTCACTGACCCCCACGGAATGAATACCGCCAGATAACCTGGCAGCTGTGCGGGAAGAGACACCCATGACCGAGTAGAAGCAAGAAATTGGTTCACTTCCTTCCTGTGTGCACCTGGAGGAAGCACTGCTGTAGGGGCAGCTTTTGAGACACACAGGGACAACAACTGGAGTTAAATATAAAAGGAATTGTTACACAATTTTTCAAAATTGAGATAGGATGGGTAGGCTGGCTGCAGTCATTCCCCTTAACTGTATCCATGACATCCTGTCAGTCTATCTTGTCTGTTTAGATCAGGGGTGTCAAAGTCCCTCCTCAAGGGCTGCAATCCAGTCGGGTTTTCAGGATTTTCCCAATGAATATGCATGAGATCTACTTAGCATACAATGAAATTAGATACATGCAATTAGCATTAGCAAACATTAGCATTAGAATTAGCATAATTAGAAATTAGCATACATGCAATTAGATCTCATGTATATTCATTGGGAAAATCCTGAAAACCCTACTGGATTGCGGCCCTCAAGGAGGGACTTTGACACCCCTGGTTTAGATTGTAAGCTCTTTCGAGCAGGGACTGTTTTCTTCTTTGTGATTCTACAGCGCTGCATGCATCTGGTACCGCTATAGAAATAATTAATAGTAATAGTAGTAGTCAAGTCTCTGTTGTGGATGACCTGGGCCAACCTTCTACTTCTGCTGGTATCAACCTGCAGAGAGCAACGAGTCCTGCAGCTGCAGTTTTGGAGTTTAACCTGGTGAGATCACCTTTACTTTTGAAGGCTTGAGGTCACTAATAGTGTCTTTGGATCAGATTTATCCAAACAACTAGCCCAAACTGCTATTAATGTTTCAAATATGGAGGTTAAATTAGACTCTCAGGAATCTCGAATTACTGTTCTTGAACATTGTATTCAAAAAGTAGAAGGGGGTTTAATCAAAGTAGATTCTGTGCTCAGGGATAGCAAAAGATAATTCTAGTTTGCTTTTAAAATGTGAGAATTTAGAAAATATAATGAGATGTAGAAATTTCCAACTGATTAATTTTCCCTAAGGAACCTGGTGTTTCAACTCAAGATATGTTCAGGCACTATATGATGGAGCATTTGCAAGTTCCTATACAATTTATGCCTCCTGTAGCTTAAGTTTTCTACTTGTCTCCTTTTAAGGAGAAAGTTGGTGAAGAAAGACAGGATATGTTATCCCCCAATCTTCCAAGATAGTTTGGACCTAACTGCCTTCTTAGAAACATCAAAGGAAAAACTAGTTACTTCCTCTACACTGAGAGTAACTTTGGCGCTGAATCCGGACAGAGACTGGCTCTTACGACTTTAGACATAAAAATGCCCCATTTCTATTTTTGAATGTTCATATGTTTCCTGATGTTTCTAAAATTACCCAGAGGAGACATAAACAATGTTTATTGTTCATTCCAGGGTTTTGCAAATAGGGGCTTTGTTCTACTTAAATTCCTTTGTACGAGTACATGTATGATAATTTAATTCTAATACTTATATAATATGATCCATCTCTCAGTTTTGTTTTTGAGTGACAAAATTGTTGAGGCAGACAAAATGTCATACTCTTAGGATGAGAAAATAAAATGAGAGATGTATTGGTCTGCTAATTATCTGTATGTATGATTTTGTCTTCTGCTAAGATTTATTTCCTCTTTTGAAATTTACCATCTTTTTCCTAGATTATTTGAGCTCTTGGATCTCCACTTATTGAGGACTTATGTTGGAAGATTAGTGTTACTACTATTAATTTAATTCCCTTTTTAAATTATTATTTTGACTGATTTTTTTTGAAGGGATTTCCCATTTTTATATTGATAGGCAAAAGTAAAGTTGTTTATATATAAATATACAGTGGTGCCTCACACAACGAACTTAATTCGTTCCAGGAGCAAGTTTGTTATGCGAAAAGTTCGTTATGTGAAACGCGTTTTCCCATAACAATACATGTTAAAAAAAATAATTCGTTCTGCAGCATAAAATATGCTAAGATGACTCTAAAAAAAGATAAATTTGTCAAAATGGTGAAAATGATGGTCTTGCTGAGGGCAAACTCTTTGACGAGGTCACACTGTTTTACCCCACATTCACTCCTTCTAATTATTTCCCGTTTCATTTCAACAGAAATCACCTTCCTGCTTTTTTTAGAAGCCATGATATATAAAAAATATTGAGTTTATCTTAAAAGGACGACTGTATACAGTGAGAGAGGGCAGTTAAGCGCAGTGACTAACGACTGCCTGCAGTGCCTGCGCGGAAGGATGCAATACATCGGCAGCTCGGGCGACTTTCGTTGTTGTGAAACGAAGTTCGTTGTGTGAAACGAAGTTCGTTGTGTGAAACGAAGTTCGTTGTGTGAAGTTCGTTGTGTGAAACGAAGTTCGTTGTGTGAATCAAGACATGAAGTTCGTTGTGTGCAGCGTTCGTTGTGCGAGGCGTTCGTTATGCGAGGCACCACTGTACTAGTATTTTAGCCCGTTATATTAACGGGTGCTAGAATATATGTCTGTCTGTCTTTATTTCTGTCTTCTTTCTTTTCCTCCTGCTGTCTTTCTTTCTGTCTGTCTCTCTTCCTGGCCCCCTTTGTCTGTCTGTCTTTCTGTGTCTCTCCCTGCCCCTGTGTCTTTCTTCATTTCTTTCTGTCTCCCTTCCTCCCACTGTCTGTCTTTCTTTCTATCTATCTGTCTATCTCCTTGCCTCCTATGCAGCAGCATTTCTCTCCCCCCACTTCCCTGTGCAGCAGCCACAGCAGCAGCATTCCCTACCCCTCCATTTCCCTCCCCCACACCACTTTCCTGTGCAGCAGCAGCATTTCCCCTACCTCCCCTTTCTCTTCCCGTGGTCTAGCCGGTCCCTTACTGTCCCCTCCCTCCCTTCCCGCGGTCCCAACAAACCTGACATCATCAGAGATGCGGCAGAGCAAATCAGGGCAGTTGAAGGCCCCGAAGCAGCGTGTGTAGAGTGCTGCATACACTGTTGGAATTGGCAGGTTTGTAGTCGGGACTACGGGAAGTGGGGGGCAGTAAGGGAGCCATGTTGGGGCTTGCCGGCTCCGGCCAGCCAAAGTTCATTTTTTAGTTCAAAGCCGACGCTCTCTCGATCCCCGCCAGAGTCAAAAGTCTTCTCCAACTCTGGTGAGGTTCGATAGAGGAGCCGTGGCGGGGGCTTTGAACAAAAAAATGAACTTTGTCTGGCCGGAGCCAGCAAACCCGCTGTGAGACAGAGAGATGCGTGGTAAGCACGCATGTGCACTCTGCCGGCCACAGAGCTACAGATCAGGCAACACGGCGTTAAGAGTGCGCATGCGCACTCCTGCCTGCGTGCTTCCGTGATCCGTAGGTCTATAGCAGGCAGGAGAGCAGATGCGCGGTTAGGGCCCACACTGGAGCGCTGTGGCCGACCCAGGATCGTGGGAGGATGCGCCGCGCAAAGTGCTGCACACATACTGGAGGGGGAGGGACATACCGGTTCTGCACATAACGGCACAAACCTCCCTCCAGCGTTGGCAGCCGCAGCACGCTAAACAGGCTGCTTCGGGCTTTCTCCTGCAGTTGAGTCCCTCTGCCGCGTCACTGATGACGTCATCAATGACGCGACAGAGGGACTCAACGGCAGAAGAAAGCCGCGAAGCAGCCTGTTTAGCGTGCTGCGGCTGCCAACGCTGGAGGGAGGTTTGATATTAAAGTCATCTCGCTGAGAGGGTCGTAGAGTCAGCGGGGGTTGGGCTGGGAGGGGAGAGAAGCGTCTGTCTCGGGTGCTTCAAGCAGCAGCAGCGTTTACAATTCGCTGCTGTTGCTGGCTTCAGGCCTTCCTCTCTGGCCGGTCCTGCCTACTTCCTGTTTTCATGGAGAGAAAGACCTGAAGCCAGCAACAGCAATGAATTGTGAATGCTGCTTCTGCCCAATGAAGTAGTTAAATGAGGAAAGGGAGCAGAGGGGGAAAGAATGGCTTGGAGGTAAGGAGGAAGATATGCCAGACCAAGGGAAAAGGAAGGAGGAGATGGAGAGAGGCCATATGGAACAGAGAGAGAGAGGGAGGACACTGGATGGAAAGAGAAGAGAGGGGCAAGACAGAGGGTGAACAGTAGATGGAAGGGGTAGAGAGAGGGAGACACACCGAATGGAAGTGTGGAGGACAGGGGGAGCAGATGTTGGAAGGAAGTGGGGAGGAGAAAGAAAAAAGGCCACATGCAGGATTGAGGGAAGAGGGTAGAGTTAGAAATAAAGATAGACAGACAGGGGGCCAGGGAAAGACACAGACAGAAAGAATGACAACGTCCAAGGAGAGAGAGACAAATTAAAAAAAAAAAAAAAAACAGACAGACAGACATCTACTCTAGCACCCGTTAATGTAACGGGCTAAAACACTAGTATATATATAATATGTGAGTGTGTGTGTATATATGTATATTTATATACACCAAAACAGTGAAAAAAGGCTGGGAGTAATATAGACAACCACGCTTAGCGTTTTATTATTATAGATATATATATATTGTGGCCGGGCCAGACCCCAAGTAGGTGGGAAACCCCGGCTCGGATCACAGGTAAGATTTTTAGGAGCGCCTTTTATATGGTTGGTCAAAGGAAAACCCGGACACTGGACTTTTCACCAAACTTCACCGGGTTTATTAAAGTAACAAAAAAACTTCACTGAAATGAATACTTGTTTCAGGCTTAGTCATTAATTTTGCCGTATATTGTACACAAGTCTAGGGCACGCTGGGTGCGCCTCTGCCCAAGACTGACAAGCTTTGTCAACACATTGGCATCATAAAAACAAACCAAAAATGCTTCTGCAGTTTCATCACTGCTTCTGAATTGTCCCCTCTTAGGGCTAAGGGCTTCTCCCAGCCCGAGTTGGCTTGTTACTTTACAGCTGAGCACAACAGGTGTCAGCAAGCTTTCCACTATACTTTCAGTAGAAAAAAAAAAACGTTTTTGGCTTTTATTATTTTTCCTCTTTCTCTCACTCTGTCCCTCCCCTTTGAAGGACGTTCACAACCTGGACACAGGCTGTGAGGGCAAACCTCCCTTATGCTAAAGGTCTTATCGCCCACCCAAACATGCCCCTAACATCTAGAATTTTAATTCAAAGGGCACTTAAGAGAACTGAGGTTCAAGGAATTATTTTGGCATTAATTAATTAGGCACTGCTGCCATGCCTTTTCCAGCTCAAGACTCCATGTCCATGTCTTCCTCAAACATGTATTCTCCAGAGCCTTCCTCACTGAGCATTTCCCAGGCTGGCTCCAGGGGATTAGGGCTCTCTATGAAGTCCTGCACTTCTGCTGGTTCTTCCCATCCCCCTCTTTGAATACCTGCCAGCCCTCTCAAATCATTTCCCCCTTCAGGATCACCCTCTAGCTCCTCACCCCAAAATGTGCTAGGAAAGTTATGGTACTTCCCTGGAGGTAATCTCTCTCCCCTGGTGGGATGGTGTCCTGAAAGCTTTCTTGGCTGCTCGGTGGAAGAAGGGAGATAGCAGCTATCTTGGTTTGCTGCTGGGCTCCTACAATCAGGAACAGGTGAGCCTCCTCCTCCTCCCTGATTACTCTGCCTTCTGCCTATTTGAGGTTTGCATGGTTGCAGGGCTCGGTGACCAGCTCCACCCCCTTCTACCTGGATTCCTCTAACCTGGGGAAAGGAGTAATAGGGACTGGCTTGTGGTTTCAGTGCCCTCCCTTCCAGAATCCTGGGCTGACTCCACCCCTGCTTTAACGCCATGTTATTTGGTTGTGCTACCTTGCTGCTTTTACCAGGAGAAATAGGCTTTATTTTAGAGCTTACAGCCTTAAGGGCAGTATTTCTGACTGGACCCACAGTCTTTTTACCTGGGACAGGGGCTTCCCTGTCACAATATATATAATATGTGAGTGTGTGTGTATATATGTATATTTATATACACCAAAACAGTGAAAAAAGGCTGGGAGTAATATAGACAATCAAAACAAATCAACAATTCTCCTCAAAAAAAGTTAGAACTACCAAGCATAAATCCTAACACAGAGGTGCTGCAAACATAGCAAACCAAAAGAAAAAGCCTCAGTTATATTGGCGGGGGAAACCCACTCCACCATCCATCCATCATAGGCAGAAAAAACTTTTGTTGCTATAAACAAGCACTCTCTGTAATACAAAAGGATTCAATTAAAAAACCAGAGGAAAAACGCATTTCTAATCCACATAAAAATTGCATAACACTATCCAGCCTATGATCGTTTCGTAGCCTAAACGCTATTTCTTCAGGGCCATGCAAATAGCACCACAACTTACAAAAATAAACTTAAAGTCCAAAGTCAATGTACTGCAAACAGAAAACACAAAAAGGCAGCAATACAAACCCACAGCTCAATATGTCAACCCTCTGCATCCCTCAAAGACTCTCTAAACATGGCATCTTGGTGTTCTTGAGCATTGAGGGTGGGGCCAACTGGGACAAAACTGCCTACCGATTGGATCCCGACCTAAAACAATAGCCAATCAAAGCAATGCTTGGTGGAGCATAAACTGTAGACGTGACAACTAGATTAATGTGAATCAAACTCATTCACAAAAAATAAATCAAGCAGCAAATGAAGAAAAAGACAGCACTCACAAAGAGCACAATGGGAGCACAGAAAGCCATGAAAACTTATAGAATTTTACCCTCCTTGTCCAATCCATCATCCTCTCCAGATTGGACTATTGCAACTCTATCTACTTAAGCCTAACTAAGAAAAACCTCCACAGACTCCAAAGGATTCAAAATGCCGCGGCCAAGCTCATCTTTGCTAAATTTGACCATGTCTCCCCGCTCCTGGCCAAGCTCCACTGGCTTCCGATAATCGCCAGGGTCCACTATAAATGCGCCTGTTTCAAAACTTTCAAAATCTTATATGGTATCCTCCCTCCCTTTATCCCTCTTTCTTGGAATTCCTCAAACCCTAATACCACCAGATCCTCCCACAAATTAAAACTATCCTTCCCCTCGCTAAAAGGCATTTCCCACACAGGAAAGCTAGGGACCTTCCTCCACTTTAAAATCACTGAGCTCTGGAACAACCTTACCTCCCCTCTTCGGAACTTGAGCTCTCTCCAAGTTTTCCGCAAACATCTGAAAACCTGGCTTTTCTCAAAAAATGTAAGTCTCCCTCCAACTTAGGAATCAAGGAAACTCTTATATCTTGGCATCCCAAGTCCTCTAAATTTTCTTCACACTTCTACCTCTAACCCTCTGTTGTAGTTCCTTCCTATTTCTCCTACTGTAAACCGCGTCGAGCTCTATGAACGTGGAGATGATGCGGTATACAAACCTAAGGATTAGATTAGATTAGAATTTAGAAATAATAAAACCAATCGATACTGACATCTAAGTCATCAGGTTGAATAGAGTTAAGTGTAAAAATGCATTGCTGTTCTCTACGCTGAAACACATGTGTCCTCTTCAGCCTGCCTTACTCTCTCGCTGGTTGCCATGCCGAAATGTCTTGCAGCTTTGTCTGCCATTGCTTCTACAGACTGAAGCAAGCATGGACTGGTGGGTTCACTCACAATCCCTCTGCAGGGGCGTTCTGCTCCTCATTGTCTCCTGGATCGTGGTGAGGGCAGATGTCAGTCTTCAGGGCTGGGGAGCTTATTGCAATCGTTGTCCTGTTCAGAGGTTTGACACTCTCACAGAGAAAGTGGTCCATCTGCCTGGCGGAGCTCAGGGCCATTTGCTTGGCTCAGATGAGGTTTCAGACGCAGCCAAAGTGGTTCCTCAACCAACTGGAGCGCCGACTATTCGTCTGGCCTTGATAAGATTGCTGAAGACCTTGGAAGGCCAAGCGGTCAGGGTCTTCTCTGACACTGCGATGACAGTAGCCTATGTCAATCGCCAGAAGGGCCCAAGAGCACTCCTCTGGCTCGGGAAGCCCGCCTTCTTTTTCTTTGGCGGAACGTCATCTCCTGGCGCTGACAGCAACGCATGTGGTGAGAGTGGACAATGTGCAAGTAAATGGTCTCTGGATCCGGGTGAGTGGATCCTGGTCCCACAGGCATGTCAGATGATTGTGAAGCTCTGGGGGAGTCTCTGCATTGATCTCATGGCCACTTTATGATTCCGGAAGGCAAAGGGCTTGACTCGCTGATGCAGTGCTGGCAGCGGGAGCTAACTCCTGTTAGTTTTTACTCCTGGGCCATTGGTTGACCGTGTCCTTCAGGGGATCCTGGTTAATACTGGCTGCATTATGCTGGTGGGTTCAACTTGATCACACGAGCATGGGGATCACAGCATTTCGGCTAAGCACTTCTTCGGACCCTTTCAAGCAGGGTCTAGTTGCTAGGCCAGTTCCGGGGCCTTTGGCTCTTAAGGCATGGCTCTTGTGTTCTCGACCTTTAGGCATTGAGATGTTCTGCTCTTAGTGTTGGGGCTCTTCTACAGTCTAAGAAGTTGTCCAGGAGGTCGGCGTATGCTATGGCATGGAAGGCCTTCCAATACTGGTGTGTCCAGGTGGATCCATATTCAGCTCTGATCTTGCTGATTCTTGCCTTTCTTCCGCTGGAAAGATACTGGCCTTACGGTGGCTTTTCTGTGGGTCCCAGTAGCCAGGCTCTCTTACTTAGAGCCCGGGACAGTTGGTCCTGTGTGATGGCTCATCCTGACGTCGCTCCATTCTTGCAGGAGGTCCGTCATGTGAGACAGCTGGTTGTCCATCCTATCTCTGCCTCGGACCTTAGCCTAGTGCTGTCTAGCTTCCTCTAGGCTCCTTTTGGCCTTCTTTCAGATGCTTCTCTGTTGATTTTGACACTCTAGGCCAGTAGTCTCAAACTCAAACCCTTGCAGGGCCACATTTTGGATTTGTAGGTACTTGGAGGGCTTCAGAAAAAACAGTTAGTCTTATTAAAGAAATGACAATTTTGCATGAGGTAAAACTCTTTATAGTTTATAAATCTTTCCTTTTGGCTAAGTAATTTATAGCTAGTAATTATTGTAGCTAAATAATTATTGGCTAAGTAATTATTGTAATTTATAGCTAAAGAGACATATGATCAAGAAATTATGTAAATTTTACTTTTGTGATTATGATAAACATACTGAGGGCCTCAAAATTGTACCTGGCGGGCCGCATGTGGCCCCCGGGCCGTGAGTTTGTTTGTTTCAGCTTTTCATATCCTTTTGGCTAAGTAATTTATAGCTAGTAATTATTGTAGCTAAGTAATTATTGTAGCTAAATAATTATTGGCTAAGTAATTATTGTAATTTATAGCTAAAGAGATATATGATCAAGAAACTATTTTATTTTTCTTTTATGATTATGATAAACATACTGAGGGCCTCAAAATTGTACCTGGCGGGCCGCATGTGGCCCCCAGGCCGTGAGTTTGTTTGTTTCAGCTTTTCATATTCATTGGGCAGTGTGCCTACCTTTGTGCTGACAGGTTCCTCGACTCAGGGCTGGGCTGCCTGTTGAAGAAACTAGTCGTATGTAGGGTTTTCCTGCGTTATTTGTTGGTCACTAATTAGTTTCGCTTCTCTAACCATCTGTTTGTACTAGTTCATTTGATTAAGCGGGGTGCTCTTGCTTCTAAGGCCACAATTTCCAGATAGATCCATAGGGCCATTTCGTCAGCCTACATTCTTTCTGGGAAACGGTCTCCTGTTTCCGTCAAGGCACTTTCTACCTGGAGTGGCATCTTCATGGTCCGAAGCTAAATCTGTCCCTCCTGAGGAGATTTGCAGGGTTGCAACGTGGTCTTCTCTTCCCATGTTGGTCACATTTTACAGACCAGATGTTGCTGCAAGGAAGGACTCGGCCTTCGGGTCCTCGGTCTTAAGAGCCAGCACAGCAAGCCCAACCTAGCAATTTGGGGGGGACTGCTTGTGTACGTCCCTATTGTCTAGAACAGGGGTGCCCAACGCGTCGATCGCGATCGACAGGTCGTTCGCTCAGGCGACCCCAGTCGATCGCACAGCAGGTTCCCTTCTTCCCTTCTCTTTTTTTCCCCTCCTGACTGGCCCGCCTCTTAAAGAACGCTGGCCAATCAGAGTGCTGGAAGGGCGGGGTGAAGGTCGGTGGGGGACGGAGCTCAGCGCATCACAAGAAATAGAAGCGCCTGTAATGATTGAGGTAAGAGCGAGGCCTAATGCTGCCCGATATACAATTTTAAAACCCCCAAAATCGGCCTCCCAATCAGTGGCGTACTGAGGTGGGGCGATCCGCCCCCACCCCGGGTGCACGGCTTGGAGGGATGCACAGCCGTCCGGGTCCTCCTGCCCTTCCTTTCCACCGGTCTGCGCACGGGGCTCGCACCCGCCGCCCAAATGGTGCTGTTGGTTATCGCGAGACTCGCAGGAGTTGACGGCACCATTCGAGCGTCGGCGCGGGACCAGGCAGGCGCAAGCCCGGAGCACGGACCGGGGGAAAAGAAAGGCAGGATGACCCGGACCTGGCCAGCTGTGCACCCCTCCAAGCCGTGCACCCGGGCGGTTCGTCCCCCTTCTAAATCCATTGTACTTGTCTTTTATTCAGTTCCACTAATGAGCATTGTGACAGGCAGTTCTTATGGGGCAGTTCTTGGAAGTATTTCTTTGTTTTTCTGTGCCTAAGTATTCTATTAATTTAACTTCCAAAGGGGACGAATGGAAGACGGCCGGTGGCAGGTGGTACTTTAGCAATTCTTACAGGTTGCCATAGGACTCAGGAGCTGTCTTCCCTCTGCCGTGGTCCTGTCCCTCCTCTAAGTCAGAGACAGGCTTGGGGCAGAGGGAAGACAGCTCCTGAGGCCTATGGCAACCTGCAAGGATCGCTAAAGTACCAGCGATCCTCTCTGCAGACTGCTCCCTGCTGGAATTAGGTAAATGGATGTGGGGAGGGTAGGCCTTCGGGGGGGGGGGGAGTGCAGTCCTTCAAGGGGTAGTGCAGGCCTTCAGGGGGGGAGTCAACCTTTGAGGGGGAATGTGCAGACCTTCAGGGGGGGGTCAGGCCTTCGGGGGAGGGGGGCTGTATAATAAAAAAATATTTGAACATAAATACAAAGTACACTCGGTGTGTGTGTATATATATATATATATATATATATATAAATAAATATATATATGTTTAGCATTTTTATTGTTGGTAGATCATTTTGACTTGGTCATTTTAAAAGTAGCTCGCAAGCCCAAAAAGTGTGGGCACCCCTGGTCTAGAATGTCTCACCTATTGCACTGGAAAAAGAGATTATGTGCTTACCCTGGTAAGCTCTTTTCCAGTAGATAGGTGAGACATTCTAGACTCCCTGCCCTGTCCTTTCTGCACCTGTCTACAGTTTTTCTGTTTATGCTTCCCTATATTTATTCTTGGAGGCCACTCATCCCTTAAAGGTTGGAAAGAATTTGTATATATGTTCCTTTTGTTGAGGAGTTGTGCTGTGCTCTTTTGGAGCCTGTGTTGGTGGTTAATGGTACTGTTTCATTCCTTTCAGCAGAACACTTTGTTTAGCCTGTTATTACAGATGCCTCTACTTTATATATGTTGATGCCTCTTCTCTTGGTGCTTGGGTACTGACTATAGAGGGTGCTAACTGTTCAGTGAAGTATTGCAGAGACAGATTGAAAAAATCCGGAGTGGATTCCTTCTGCAGAGTATGCGAGTATGGGGAAATAACCCTATTGTCCAGAATGTCTCACCTATCTTCTGGAAAAAAGCTTACCAGGGTAAGTATATAATCTTTTTTTTCTTATACCTGGGTTGTTTCTCTTTAAGAATGAGCTACAACGTGCTTGTGATAAAAGTACCTATGTACTTTGCCGTTATATGAGCTCCTCAAAATTGCTCCCAAAGTCAACTAAAATGGTTCTGTGGAATTGAAATATTCTGATTTTTACTTGCAAGTTATATTGTATTATTCAGTAATGTTCAAAATGGTACAGTGTATGTTTGCTCCATTTTAAATACTAGTAATAAGAGCCTTACTCCAAATGAGAGGGGTCAAAATAACTTAAAACTGCAAAATGAGACCTGCTCTCTATTCTCCAGACACTTATAGGGTTTCGGGCTGACTGAACCCCTTGTACAAAATATTGCTAAAGTATTACATACGGAGTTTTAAATCAGTAAGTGGGAACTCGTATGGAAGATTTTTATCCGAGTTCACCAGGGTTCAATACCGCCAAATGCATAAACGTGCCTAGCAGACATTACCCGCTCACATCATTTTAAAAATACTCAGTGGGCTAATCTAAAAATCTATAATTCATGATACAAGTTCTTTTCAACTTCCTTTTTCTTTTTTTTAAACTGTGTTTATTACCAAAACTATCAGTCGCCCAAAACCCTGGTGTTTATATAATATTAAGAGAATTAAAGTGAATAGTTCAATAACGCTTCTAAATGACTTTCATTAGGAAAGCTCCTGAGATGTTAAGCCTTGTCAGTTTAGACCCTTGATAAAATAGCTAAAAAACAGAAACTTATCTAAATCCGCAAACCGCTGTTTTTTCATACGGGGTACCAGCTGATTGCCCTACAGAGCCCCATTTCGTAACCTTCGTCAGGGGCAACCTCAGGGGCATCTCCCGATGCAGTGAAAATCAAAAGCTGGTTGTCCACGGTGCACCCTGGTGAACTCGGATAAAAATCTTCCATATGAGTTCCCACTTACTGATTTAACACTCTGTATGTAACACTTTAGCAATATTTTGTACAAGGGGTTCAGTCAGCCCGAAACTCTATAAGTGAATAGAGAGCAGGTCTCATTTTGCTGCTCCATTTTAGATATCTAGGAAAAATGAAAGACTGGAATATACAAATTGGAAACAGCTAGAGCTTCACATAGTGTAGTCAAGGCTATGTCACAAATATGTATGTTCTCATAGGACAAAGTACCATCTAGGTTTGCATCAGTTCACTACAATGTGTGATTAATGAAAGGACATAGGTCAGGTGCTGATTGTGCTGATAATCACAATGGGCTTTTTTGTTTAAAAAAGAAGTGGCTTCAAACATGTTGAAAGATAAAACTTATGAAGAATTTGAAAAAGCTTCTGGAACTATTTTTATATTTGTAAAAAAAAAAAAAAAGAAAGCACTATGATGCAAAGGTCATTAATACATAATAACTTTGATCTTAAGCTTAGGTATTAATCTCATTCTTTGGCTTAGTTTTCTAACTTAAAGCAAAAGTATATATTTGATGTACCAAATATCTAGAAGGTTAACAACTACATGAAACAGCAGTGTTAATTTATGTAACGTGTAGAACTGTATGCTACCTTTTCTTCTAAACTGGCTGAAACTTTAGGATTCCTTAATTACTAGTTAGCCAAGTTACCAGCTCAAGTCAAAAGGGATGGGAAGGATTGTATTGTACAGGCTCAGAGAGAAATTATTTTCTCTTTTATCTACCCCTCTCAGGAATACCTGTGTGGAACCAATGAAAACCCCTCACACTCATAGGCATGAGGATTTCCAAATGTAAAAAAAATTATTTTATATATGTCATCTTTTTCTTTTTGTTCAGCAGTTATGTTAGCAGATAATTACACCAACATTAATGATCTCATTTATAAGATTTCAGTGTCAGAAAAGAAATAAATGCAAAGAAATGTTCATCTAAAATGTTGCAGCTGTGCTATATAGCACTTATACTGTGAACGACCTTAAGTACCAGATGTTAAACAAAACCAGATCCACTTTGGTATGCTGTGATATGGAAATGTGTCAAATTCATCAGTGTAAAGGATAGTCTACTACCAAGCAATAGCTGCCATAATTGGTCTTTGTTTAGTTGAACAATTGTTGAAAAATTGAACTTCTTTGTTTTAAGGTTTTCTTTGGCTAGACCAAAATGTCATGTTCCCTGAAATCTTCCATACTAAACTGCACTGCAGTGACACCTACAAATGAGGCAGTGCTGATCAACTGCAGGTTTCCATGCTGCTGCTAGTAGAGCCAATAAGCTGCTCACAGCCTCAGCAAATGATGATGTTTTAGACTACTGGGAATTGTACAGAATATAACAAATGCCAGTATAGTCCAGATTTATAATCAACATTAGAAACAAAATGTTGTTTGGGAAACTGGAAGAGTTTTATCCTATATCTGATCTTATTTTAGATATCAGTATCTTTCTCCTTTCCCCATCTATTTCCTATCAGGAGGAAAATTGCCTCCCTTCTTATTGCACTATGAAGAAATAAGAAGGTAAATCATCCCACATCTCCCCCCCCCCCATAAAAGAAAACACGCTATTCAAAAACTCAAACTATTATTTGGCAAGTTAAATTCAAAATTGTGTAAGGCAGCAATACTATAATATATGAATAAAAAAGTCCAGTGTATGTTACAATCAAGAATCATACAAAGAGATTAGGGTCTTACCTTGATAATATTTTTTACAGTAGATAGGGATGGTATGTTGAACTATAGGGTTATTCATCTATGCTCGTGAGCGTACTACAGAAGATGTCAATCACAGCTTTTCAACTCCTCTTCTTCCATGGTTTCTGCTGCCCCCTTCAGTTTGTACCAAAGCCAGCAACAGCCCTACAGGAGAAGACAGGAGAAGGAGAGGTATGGGGAATTCCCCAAAACCTGGTGTCAGATCTGCTCAGATAAATTTAAAACAATAATTGAAGAAACAATAATGTAGTTAAAACATTAACACGCCTCTGAGAGGAATAATGAATGTAAGAAAATACAAGTTAAGCAAGAAACATAAACAGCCCAAACATTTATAGAGCTCAACCATCCTCCCTTGTAATCCTATATCCAGACTCTTCATAATCCAGTAATCTGACTGACAGTAAAATCTTGACTATGGTGCTGACCATTAAGCTTGAGTTAGAAAGCAGGCACGTTAGATAAATTGCTGGGCAGGGGTTCAGCATACCATACCTATCTACTGGAAAAGATATAATCAAGGTAAGAACTTAATCTCTTTATCCTGTGCAATAGAAACATAGAAACATAGAAAGATGACGGCAGATAAGGGCCATATAGCCCATCAAGTCTGCCCACACCATTTACCCACCCTCTTAAGTCTTCTGACCCCTTAAGTATAATTGTAATTATACTGTCACTCTACTGACCCGCTCATTCAAGTCCTAGTGACCCTATCCCTTGGCATGACCCCGTAGGGATCCCACATGGGTATCCCATTTGTTCTTGAAGTCTGGGATGCTGCGTGCCTCGACCACCTGCACTGGAAGCTTGTTCCAATGCTTGATCACTCTCTCCGTGAAGAAGTACTTCCTTGCGTCTCCACGAAACTTCCCTCCCCTGAGTTTGAGCGGATGTCCTCTTGTGGTCGAGGGTCCCCTGAGAAGAAAGATATCCTCTTCCACCTCGACCTGTCCCGTGATGTACTTAAATGTCTCAATCATGTCTCCCCTCTCCCTACGCTCTTCAAGAGTGTAGAGCTGCAATTTGCTCAGTCTTTCCTCGTACGGGAGACCCTTTAGCCCCAAGACCATCCTGGTGGCCATCCGCTGTACCGACTCAATTCTGAGCACATCCTTACGGTAATGTGGCCTCCAGAATTGCACACAGTACTCCAGATGAGGTCTCACCATGGCTCTGTACAATGGCATCATGACTTCAGGTTTCCTGTTGACGAAGCTTCTCTTGATACAACCTATCATCTGCCGTGCTTTAGATGAAGCCTTCTCCACTTGAGTGGCTGCTTTCATGTCAGCACTGATGATTACTCCTAAGTCTCGTTCTGCCGTAGTCCTGGTTAAAGTTTCTCCATTCAGGGTGTAAGTTCTGCAAGGATTTCCGTTACCGAGATGCATGACCTTACATTTCTTGGCGTTAAAGCCCAGCTGCCACATCAAGGACCAACTTTCTAAAGTACGCAGGTCTTGCTCCATAGCATCTTGTAGATTATGGCCGTTTACTATATTGCATAGTTTGGCGTCATCAGCGAATAAGGTTACTTTGCCTTGAAGTCCTTGAGTCAGATCCCCAATGAATATGTTGAAGAGGAGTGGGCCCAGGACCGAACCCTGTGGCACTCCGCTAGTCACCTCCGACATTTTAGAGAGGGTACCGTTAACTACCACCCTCTGAAGTCTGCCATTAAGCCAATCTTTAACCCATGCAGTTAGAGTCTCTCCTAATCCCATCGATTTCATCTTGTTCAGCAGCCTGCGTTGTGGGACGCTGTCGAACGCTTTGCTGAAGTCCAGGTACACGACGTCCAAGGACTCTCCTGAGTCCAGTCTTCTTGTTACCCAGTCAAAGAAGTTGATTAGATTTGACTGGCATGACCTACCCTTGGTGAATCCATGTTGGCTGGGATCCCGGAGATTTCCCTCGTTCAGGATCGTATCTAATTTATACTTAATTAGTGTTTCCATGAGTTTACACACTATTGAGGTGAGGCTTACCGGTCTATAGTTTGCAGCCTCAGCCTTGCAACCCTTTTTATGTAGAGGAACGACATTGGCTGTTTTCCAATCTAACGGAACTTTCCCCGTACTTAGTGAGAGATTGAAGAGCACTGCCAACGGTTCCGCCAGAACGTCTCTCAATTCTCTGAGCACTCTTGGGTGTAAATTGTCCGGTCCCATGGCCTTGTTTACCTTTAGCCTTGCCAGTTCGTTGTAAACGTCCTCAGGTGTGAACTCAAAATTCTGAAACGGGTCATCCACATCTTGTTTTATCATCAACTGTGGTCCGTGTCCCGGTGCTTCGCAGGTGAAGACTGAGCAGAAATATTCATTTAGTAGTTCTGCTTTTTCTGAATCCGCCACCGTGTAGTTCCCGTCCGGTTGTCTAAGGCGTACTATACCGTCTGTATTCCTTTTCCTATCACTGATATACCTAAAGAAGGATTTGTCCCCTTTTTTAATGTTCTTTGCCAGAGTTTCTTCCACTCGAAGTTTGGCCTCCCTAACTGCTGTTTTGACCGTTGCAGATCTGGTCTTATATTCTACTTTAGTTTCTCTTCTCTGCGTACGTTTGTAGGAAAGAAATGCTTTTTTCTTTTCCTTAATGAGGTGCGAGATCTCTTCAGTGAACCATTGGGGTTTGTTGTTTCTTTGTCGTTTATCTACTGATTTTATGTAGCGATTAGTTGCTTCGTGTATGGATGATTTAAGGTACGACCACATAGTTTCCACGTTGCTGGTCCCTGCATGGTCCTGCAGCGTCTGATGAACGAAATCCCCCATGCGTGCGAAGTCGGTGCCCCGGAATTGGAGCACCTTTGTTTTTGTAATTGATTTAGGGGATCCTTTCCCAAGGTTGAACCATACCATGTTATGGTCGCTGGAGGCTAGCGTATCTCCTACCGAGACCTCTGAGACGCTTTCCCCATTGGTGAGTACCAGGTCTAGGATCGCCTGGGCTCTAGTGGGTTCCGTTACCATCTGTCTGAGATGTACTCCTTTTATGGAGGTCAAAAGCCTCCTGCTGCTGCTGGTTGTTGCTGAAAATGTGTTCCAGTCTGCATCAGGTATGTTGAAGTCCCCTAGCAGTACAGTGTCGCCCCGTAGAGTTATATTCTCTATGTCTTCAATTAATTCTGCGTCCATGTCTTCCGGTTGTCTTGGAGGTCTGTATACCACTCCAAGATACAGGCATTTTTTGCCACCTCTTGCCAGGTTTACCCAGAGGGATTCCCCGGTATACTTGACATCAGTGATCCTGGTGGTTTTGATGTCCTCTTTAATGTATAGTGCTACCCCTCCACCTAACCTGCCCTCTCTGTCCTGACGAAGTAAATTGTACCCCGGTATAGCCATATCCCACCCATGTGCGTCCGTGAACCAAGTCTCGGATATTGCCACCACGTCCAGGTTGGCATCCCTTATTTCAGTTTCCAGTTCTAGAATTTTATTGCCTAAACTGTGTGCATTAACATACATGGCCCTCCACACTTTGTGTTTGCTGAGTCCCTGTAAGGCTATTCCTGACTGAGTCTGTGTGGCTCCTAGAGAACTGTTTGCATATTGGGTCCTTACCTCGGAAACAGAGTGTCGACTCGTCCCATCAGGATAGTTCCTTTCCACACCAGTATATGAGTAGGTCCCCTCCCCCAACTTACCTAGTTTAAAGCCCTGCGAATCAGGCGGGCTAGTCGGTGTCCGAAGACGTTCTTACCTCTGCTGGTCAAATGGAGTCCGTCTGGTCTCCATTTGACCAGCAGAGGTAAGAACGTCTTCGGACACCGACTAGCCCGCCTGATTCGCAGGGCTTTAAACTAGGTAAGTTGGGGGAGGGGACCTACTCATATACTGGTGTGGAAAGGAACTATCCTGATGGGACGAGTCGACACTCTGTTTCCGAGGTAAGGACCCAATATGCAAACAGTTCTCTAGGAGCCACACAGACTCAGTCAGGAATAGCCTTACAGGGACTCAGCAAACACAAAGTGTGGAGGGCCATGTATGTTAATGCACACAGTTTAGGCAATAAAATTCTAGAACTGGAAACTGAAATAAGGGATGCCAACCTGGACGTGGTGGCAATATCCGAGACTTGGTTCACGGACGCACAATAGGAATGGTAAGCTGAACCACAGGGACGTACTTAAGCCGTTCCCAAAGTCTAGGGTGGGAAAAATTATCCTGCACATAGTACTGAGAATCCAAAAGCGGCATCCTCCTGTGTTGCTATTTCCACTCTAGGATTTGGTGAAAGTATGAAGGAAGAACCAGGTCACTGATCTACAAATCTCCTCAGGAGGAATTGCCTTTGCTTCCGCCCAAGAGGAGGCTACTCCTATTGTTGAATGTGCCTTCAATGAGATAGGCGGCTGTTTGCCACAACCGATATAAGCAGAGGATATAGCTCTACAAATCCATCTAGAGATTGTGGCCTTGGAAGCAGGTCTGCCTCATCTCATCTGATTGGTTAACATAAAAAAATGATCTGAGAGACAAAACTCATTGGTTACTTCCAGGTAACGCAATAGGGCTCTCCTGACAACCAAAATCTTTAAGGCCTTGTTTTTCTTCTTGGACCCTGTGGGGTGAAATTCTGGTAACTTAACCTCTTAGTTGACATGAAAAACCTAAATGACCTTTGATAGGAAGCAAGGGAGACATATACAAGGTCATTTCCCACAATCCTAAGGAACGGGGTTCTGCATGACAGGGACTGCAATTCTGAGACTCCCCTGGCCAAAGTAATTGCCAAAAGAAAGGCTGCTTTGACCAATAGATCCATGAGGGAGGCTTCCTGTAAGGGCTCATACAAAGTTCTGCTTAGTCCCTCCAAAACTATATTAAGATTCCAGAATAGAAACGGGTCTTAAATCAGGGACCATAGTCTCAGAGCACCCTTCAAGAAACTGACTGTCCTGATGGCCCACTGGCTAAGCTCTCTTCTCTTGGTCCTGGAAGCATGATGAACTCTTTGTTAAGGCCCTCTTTGCCAGTACCTACAAGATTGGGGCGTTTCCCGGCTTTTAACTTTTCTCTGCTGCACTAGCGCTGAAATGGTTTACATGCCTTAACATACACTGAAACCGTTGCTGTCTTTTTGGCTCGAAAGAGATTAGCAATGACGACTTCTGAATAAATAGTGGAGTGCCACAGGGATCTGTAATGGGACCGGTGCTATTTAACTTATGTATAAATGATTTGGAAATTGGAATGACAAGTGAGGTGATTAAATTTGCAGATGACACTAAACTGTTCAAAGTTGTTAAAACGCATGCAGATTATGAAAAATTGCAGGCAGACCTTAGGAAATTGGAAGACTGGGCATCCAAGTGGTAGATGAAATTTAATTTGGACAAATGCAAAGTGATGCACATTTGGAGGAATAACCCAAATCACAGTTGAGAGTTAGCACCCAAGAAAAAGATCTGGGTGTCATTGTAGACAATACAATGAAACCTTCCGCCCAATGTGCATCTGTGGCCAACAAAGCAAACAAGATGCTAGGAACTATTAAAAAAGGAATGGTTACCAAGACTAAGAATGTATAATGCCTCTGTCTCTCTCCATGGTGGGACCTTACTTGGAGTATTTCATTCAACTCTGGTCTCCTTATCTCAAGAAAGCTATAGTGGCACTAAAAAAGGTTCATATAAGAGCGACCAAGATGATAAAGGGGATGAAACTTCTCTTGTATGAGGAAAGACCTAAAAGGTTAGGGCTCTTCAGCTTGGAAAAGAGACAGCAGAGGGGAGATATGACTGAAGTCTACAAAATCCTGAAAGGAGTAGAATGGGTACAAGTGAATTGATCAAAAATTACAGACTAGGAAACACTCAGTGAAGTTACAGGGAAATACTTTTAAAACCAATACACTCGGAGAATAGTTAAGCACTGGAACGTATTGCCAGATGTTCTGGTAAGAGCGGATAGCGTAGCCGGTTTTAAGAAAGGTTTGGACAATTTCTAATCAACCCAATAGTATCAACATCCAATGCTACCGATCTAGGGCAAGCAGTGCCTTCCCCCATGTCCGTCTCAATAACAGACTATAGACTTTTCCTCCAGGAAATTGTCCAAACCTTTCTTAAAACCAGCTATGTTAATTGCTCTTACTACAACCTCTGGCAACGCGTGCCAGAGCTTATCTATTCTCTGAGTGAAAAAATATTTTCTCCTATTGGTTTCAAAATGTCCCTGTAAGTTCGAGTGTTCCCTAGTCTTTGTAATTTTTGATAGAACAAAAAATAAATCCACTTGTACCCATTCTACTCCACTCAGGATTTTGTAGGCTTCAATCATATCTCTCCTCAGCTGTCTCTTTTCTAAGCTGAAAAATTCTAACCTTTTTAGTCTTTCCTCGTACAAGAGGAGTTCTATCTGCCTGGTGGTTTTAAGGGGTTTTTTTTTAGTGTAAGCTCAGTTGCTGGCACCATTTTTTTTTTTTTAGGGGTTACAAAAATACTGGCCAATGCTGATGGTGAGAAAAATATTATTGTGAAAAAAAATCAAATTCACTTCTGACAACAAGGCACTATAAAGAAAATAAATTTCATCCGAAAGCTTACCAATGGCAACTGAATTCAAAAGCACTTGAAAGACGATTTATGACTTCAGATGCCATTGGTAAGCTTTTGGATGCAACTTATTTCTTTTATAGTGCCTTGTTGTCAGAAGTGAATTTGATTTTATGCTCAATAATATTTTTCTCATCATCAGCATTGGCCAGCGCTTTTGTGACCCCAAGGCAGGTGGTTTCTGCCAAAACATAGCCTGTGTCAAGTCTTTTCAGCTATTGGTGTCTTACGAGTAAAAGAGTTTTTATACACACTTTTGACTCAAACTTCATTGGTCCATCCCTACTTTTGGTCTCATCAATTGTCTTCATAGGGGTGCCTGTCCTTCCTGCTTTATGGTTAGATGTACTTGTTTTCCTTTAAGTCTGTTTCTGAGGGCAAAACATTACTTTATCCACAGAAATATTTTTGAAAATTATATTCATAGTGCATGCCATGCTAACTTTCCATGTGCAGGCCCTGAAGAGGACAATGTTCAAACTGTTTAACTAGGTAACTAAGCAGTTACCCATGGCAAAAATCAGCTGACAATTGCATTCCACCTCTTCATTTTGAACAGCAAGGAAAATTGGGAAAGGGGAGGTGGTAAATGTTGTAAAGTAGGTAATAAGTTTCTATCCTGTCCTGACAGCCATACAGGTAAAACTAAGACTAACTAAACCTCTTTTATAAGATGAGCTTATCTAGTCATCTTATTTACCTGTTTCATTAGATTATTATAGAACACAAATTATATTTAAAAATACATTTAGGGCTCCTTTTACGAAGCCACGTTAGCAGTTTTAGCGAACGCAGCTTTTTAGCACTGACCAAGGTGCTCCAATTCAAGGATACAAACTTCAAAGAAATGGGAGACTTCGTTCACCAGGCGCTACAAGGACAAACAGAGACCGATAGTGTGGAAGAAATGTGGTCGACTTTGAAAACCACCATACAGGAAGCGACAAACCGCTATGTTAAATTAGTAAGTAAACGGCGAAGGAACAATAAGCCGAAGTGGTTCACTGCGGAGATCTCAGCCCTTATCAAGGAGAAGAAAAAAGCATTCATCTCTTACAAACAATCAGGGAAACAGGTCTCTAGAGCAGACTACTTGACCAAATCAAAAGCCGTCAAAACGGCAGTCAGGGAGGCTAAGTTTCACATGGAGGAGTCTCTGGCAAAAAACATCAAGAAGGGAGATAAATCCTTCTTTAGGTATATCAGTGACAGAAGTAAAAACTCAGGAGGGATTGTACGTCTTAGGAAACCAGATGGAGACTATGTGGAAAAGGATTCGGGAAAAGCCCAACTATTAAATGAATACTTCAGCTCAGTCTTCACCCGAGAAGCACCGGGACTTGGCCCTCAGCTACAGACAAGGGCTGACTCAGTTGACCCGTTCAGTAACTTCGAGTTTACGCCCAGCAGTGTCTACAGTGAGCTATCAAGGCTCAAGGTTAACAAGGCAATGGGGCCTGACAACCTACACCCCAGGGAGCCACTGTCCAAGCTCTTCAACCTCTCCCTTAGGAAAGGCAGCATCCCGTTGGACTGGAAGACGGCTAACGTCATTCCACTCCACAAGAAAGGTTCTAAGATGGAGACAGCAAACTACAGACCAGTGAGTCTAACATCGATAGTGAGCAAACTAATGGAAACTCTAATAAAACACCAATTGGATAAGATCCTGGATGAGGAGAATTTACGGGATCCCCGTCAACATGGATTTACAAAAGGGAGATCGTGCCAATACAACCTGATCAGCTTCTTTGACTGGGTGACGGGGAAGCTAGATATTGGGGAGTCCCTGGACATCATGTACCTGGACTTTAGCAAAGCATTCGATAGCGTACCACACCGCAGGTTGCTGAGCAAGATGAGTTCTATAGGATTAGGTGACACATTGACGAAATGGGTTGGGAACTGGCTTGGAGGTAGGCTTCAAAGGGTGGTGGTGAACGGCACACCCTCTGAAATGACGGAGGTGATCAGTGGAGTGCCACAGGGCTCGGTCTTGAGCCCAATCCTATTCAACATCTTTATAAGGGACTTGGCAGAAGGGCTTCGGGGTAAAATAACATTATTCGCCGATGACGCCAAACTAAGTAATGTATTGGACAAATGCACAATAGATGATGTTTCAATGCCCGACAACATGATGCACGACCTACTCCTACTAGAGCGCTGGTCTAGGTCCTGGCAACTCAGCTTCAATGCCAAAAAATGCAAAGTTATGCACCTGGGCAACCAAAATCCATGCAAGACTTACACCCTAAATGGAGAGATCCTAACAAGAACTGAAGCAGAACGTGACCTAGGGGTGATCGTCAGTGAGGATATGAAGGCTGCCAATCAAGTGGAGCAAGCTTCATCCAAAGCAAGACAAGTCATAGGTTGCATACGCAGGGGTTTCGTAAGCCGGAAGTCATTATGCCGCTGTATAGATCCATGGTGAGGCCCCATCTGGAATACTGTGTGCAATTCTGGAGGCCGCATTATCGCAAGTATGTGCTGAGACTGGAGTCGGTTTAGAGAATGGCCACCCGGATGGTCTCAGGACTCAAGGATCTCCCATACGAGAAACGGCTAAACAAATTGCAGCTGTACTCACTTGAGGAGCGCAGAGAGAGGGGGGACATGATCGAGACGTTCAAGTATCTCTCGGGCCGCATAGAGACGGAGGAAGATATCTTCCTTTTCAAGGTTCCCACGACAACAAGAGGGCATCCGTGGAAAATTAGGGGAGGGAAACTACGAGCTGACACCAGGAAATTCTTTTTCACAGAAAGGGTGGTTGATCGCTGGAATAGTCTTCCACTGCATGTGATCGAGGCCAGCAGCGTGCCTGATTTTAAGGCCAAATGGGATCGTCACATGGGATCTATTCACAGGGCGAAGGTAGGGGAGGGATCTATTCATAGGGCGAAGGTAGGGGAGGGACATTAAGGTGGGCAGACTAGATGGGCCTTGGCCCTTATCTGCCATCTATTTCTATGTTTCTATGTTAAACCCGCGCAACATGGCTAGAACTAACGCCAGCTCAATGCTGGCGTTAGCATCTAGCACGGCTGGCAGTTTAGCACGTGCTATTGTGCGCATTAAACCGCTAATGCAGCTTCGTAAAAGGAGCCCTTAGTGATGTGAATTATTTGAATGAAAGGGAATGATTATATATGGAGATATAATGCAAAAACAATTAAGGAAAACTAATATATTAACAAACAAAATATCATGTGTTATAAGAATTTATAACAACTTCAATTCAGTAATGTCTACTGACACTATAAAATATCTGTTTCTTATTTTTAGGATGTCTCATGTTCTTCATTTTGATGATCAGAGTAGAAAGGTGAAAGATGCAAATGTCCAGGATGAAGACACATTTGAAATATATGATCCTCGGAATCCAGTCAATAAGAGACGACGAGAAGAAAGTAAAAATATCATGAGAAAGAAGAAAGAAAGAAGGTAACCAGGCAGAAAAAAGTACAAATTGGAAGTCATCTACAGCAGCTATGGTTTTTGATAATGGCAATGAAAACCTACAAAGGTATCTTGACCTAAATTTTCTACAGTGTTAAAATGGTAGTACTTTATGTGTTAATTTTTTTTAATGAAATATGCAAATAATAATGGTATCTAATATGTGTTGTATTTTACTAAAAGCCTCATTTTACAAAGCTACACTAATGTTTTTTTCCAGTTACTATGTGGTGCCACAATAAACAAACAGTAATTACAAAATTTATGTGTTAACTTTTGGGAAGGGGCATTTCTAGCATGCTGTCATGCAGTTAATGCACAGAAAATTTCATTGCTACATTCTAACTGCACTGCAGAGTAAACAATGCAGATAACCCACCTTAAAAGGTGCAGCTAACTGTTCTATAAGAACTTAAGACTTGCCATACTGGGACCAAAGGTCCATCAAGTCCAATATCCTGTTTCCAACAGTGGTCTACCCAGGTCCCAAGTACATAACTAGATCCAAAGTAGTAAAACAGATTTTATGCTACTTATCCTAGGAATAAGCAGTGGATTTCCCTAAGCCATCTCAATAAAGGCCTATGGACTTCTCTTTTAGGAAATTATCCAAGCCTTTTTTAAACCCCACTTAGCTAACTGATTTTACTACATTCTCCAACAATGAATTCCAGAGTTTAATTACACGTTGTTTGAAGAAATATTTTCTCTGGTTTGTTTTAAATCTACTACTTAGTAGCTTCATCGCATGTCCCCCTAGAACTAGTATTTTTGGAAAGAGTGGACAAGCGATTCACATCTACCCTTTCCACTCATTCAGAATTTTATAGACCTTTATCATATCACCCCTGAGCCATCTCTTCTCCAGGCTAAAGAGCCAGATCCACTTTAGCCTCTCCTCATAGGGGAGTCATCCCAAACCTTTTATCATTTTTGTCACCCTTCTCTGTACCTTTTCTAATTCCGCTTTATCTTTCTGAGATATGGTAACCAGAACTGCACACAGTATTCAAGTTGTGGCCGTACCATAGAGCGATACAAGGGCATTATAACATTTTCATCTTTGTTTTCCATTCCTTTCCTGATAATTCCTAACATTCTATTTGCTTTCTTAGCCGCCGCCGTACATTGAGCTGAGGGCTTCAACATATTCTCAACAATGACAACTAAGTCCTTTTTCTGGGCAATTACTCCTAACATACAGCCCAGCATCATGTAGCTATAGTTTGGGTTCCTCTTTCCCACATGCATCATGTATATGTTCTGTCATTTTGTTCTGTATAACAGTCTCTACTATTTGCCCGGCATCAACATCAGACTCACTGGTGTATAATTTCCCAGATCACCCGGAGCCCTTTTTTAAAATTTGCATCACGTTTGCCTCCCTCCAGTCTTCCAGTCCTACACTGGATTTAAAGAAAAATTACTAACAATAGCTCAACAAGTACATTTTTCAATTCTATCAGCACTCTAGGATGTATACCATCCGGTCCAGACGATTTGCTACATTTTATTTTGTCAAATTGACCTATTACATCATCCAGTGTTACAGAGATTTGTTTAAGTTTCTCTGATTCATCAGAATTGAATACCATTTCTGGCACTGGTAATTCCCCCATGTGTTCGTCAATGAAGACCGAAGCAAAGAATTCATTTAATCTTTCGCTATGACCTTGTCTTCCCTGAGAGCCCCTTTAATCCCTCAGTTGTCCAGCAGTCCTACCAATTCTCTTCCCGGCTTCTTGCTTTTAATATAACTAAAAAGGTTTTTACTGTGTTTTTTTGCTTACAGTGCAATCTTCTTTTCAAAATCTCTCTTCATCTTCCTTATTAGCACCTTGTATTTGACTTGATATTCCTGGTGCTGTGTTTCTACAGCATTGCCAGTTAAGCTATATGATCAACAAACAGCCCTCAAGTGTCTCTCATAAAGGTACATTTTAATATTTATGAAGTGTGCTCATATATAGAGGAGACAAACATGGATGCTCAAGTGATCCCATCACTACTGTGTCTCTAAACTAGTATAAACATAGTACACCATAATTAGTTAATCATTATTATATATTTGTATGGCATTGCTATGTGTAACAATGAAGCAAACTCAAAAAACAAATGTTCAGATGTTCAAAAAAAATTTCAAATTATTAAAATAAGTACTTTTCCAGAAAAATATATCTTATCTTCACATTGCTGATTGGCAAAATAAGATGTCAAATAAGTCCAGATCTCGACATAGCCATGTTTTGGAAAAGCTGCTTCAGGAAACCCAGACCATCAGCGGAAGAATGTAAGTGCTGAACCATCAACTGAAGAATCTAAAAAGGACAGAACTACCAGGTAAAACATAAAACACAAACAACAAAACCTTTGTAGGCCTGCAGAAGGGTACCCTCCTACAAGGGTTTTGTTGTATTGTCATCTCTATATATGAACACACTTCATAAATATTAAAGTATTGCTTTCTGAGAGATGCGTGCAGATTACTTGTTGATCATGTAGGTTAATTAAATTTTCCCTGGTTTATAGGAAGAAAATATTTTACCCCGATGTCTATATTGCATTACCAGTTAACACACAATGATGCCTACATTAACTGTAAGGGTCATTCCATGGCTCTAAATTTGTGAATTAGCATGCATAAAAATACTGTGCTATTTCTTAGCATACAGTAATTTCTGCAACTAAGTCCTCATATTTTTTTATGGCAAAATGTTTAACACTGGAGTTATAATTTTCCTTCTTAAATTGTTAACCAATTTACAAAGAAATAAGGTTCAACATATGTAGGTGCTACCTTTTCCTTGAACGGACATAACTCATTTGCGACAAACCTTCAATAGCTTATATGCATTTTTCATCAGATCAATACAAAATGAACAAACGATTGTCACCTGAATATGCAAGTTAAATTGAAAGTTGGATTAATGTTTGTTTCTAAGTTGTTAAGAATTGTAAAGTGAAAAAAGTAGTGGATATGGGAGGAGGGAAAATGTTAAAGAGAATATTCAGGAATGTAATGCCAATATTTATAACTAAATGAAGACTTGTAATGAGTGAGGAACCTAGTATCAAAGACCCAGTATATTTGTTTTAAAGTATTTTATTTCAAATATCTCTCAATCTTGGCTAATTTGATATTTTCTTTTAGTATTCTTATTAGGTCAGTGCTGAAATAGTCAAGACTGGAAATATTATTCCTTCCTTCCTCTATCTCTCCAGAATGTTACCTTGTTTTTCCCTCTGTTATCTTTCATTTGTGAAAACATATTTTTCTAGTGCAAAAGGCATGCGAGTCTTTAACCACTGGGTTATTCTTATTTACTCACCAATTTGTAGAAGGCATCATCTACCTTTCCTCTCAGCTCTGCCTCCTGCATCTCTGACCTGTGCCCCATCTCCTCAGTTTTTCCTTCTACAAATGCAGATCTGGTTCATCTGTAGAGGGACAAGTCTTTCAAACTGCCACTGCTTCCGATTCTGCTCTTGAAGGGTCCAGTTGCCTGGAGGAACTGGAACACTATAGGCTTCTGTCATGGCTCTTGAGGGCGCAGTCTTAGCACAGAAGAGCTTCTCGGAGGTGGTTATTGCTACCCTCCTCAGATCTAAGAAATCAGCGACTGTCGTGGCTTAAAAGATGTTTCAGCATTGGTTTGCTAAAGAGAATGTAGAGCCAGTGATGGCTCCAATGTCGGTGGTCCTAGCATTTCTCCAGGATGGTCCTTAGAGAGGTTTAGCCGATGGCTCCCTCAAAGTACAAATGGTAAGACTCATGTTTTAGGGCTCGAGTAGAAAATATTCAGTTGTCACCGGGTTTTTGAAAGGAGCATCGCAACCGCATCCTCCTCTGTGACAGCCATTCCCGATGTGAAATCTTAACTCAATTTTGCAGGTCCTCAGCAAGGCTCTATGTGAGTCTTCATGAGAGGTGTCTCTGATGGATTTTACCATTAAGACAGTTTTCTAGTAGCTATTGCTCCAGCAAGAAGAGTTTTGGAGCTACAAGCTCTATCATGCAGAGAGCCTTTCCTTAGGTTTAAGGAGGCAGGGGGGGTCTCCCTCCACAAGGTCCCATCCTTCTGCCAAAGTGGTCTTGGACTTCCACATAAATCAGGAAGTCTGACTGCCGGCGTTCTTTCCCACAGGTTTGCATAATAAAAAAATTAAAAAAGCAAGAAGATAAAGCTTTAGCATTGCTGGATGTTAGGAGAATTCTTAGCTAGAGGTAGCGAATGATTTTCACATCTCAGATTATCTTTTTGTGTCAATGAGACTAACTGCCTGGGAATGACAGCCTCTAAGGCTTCTAGTTCCAGGTGGATTTGTACAGCTATTGCTTCAGCATATATTAGGTGTAGTAAACTACCACCATTTGCTTTAAGAGCACACTGTATGAGGGTTGTTGCTTCTGCATGGGCAGAGTCCCAGGCAGTAGCATCCAAAGAAATTTGTAGGGCGGCTACATGGTCCACCCTTCATACTTTTATGAACTTTTACAGAGTGGATTCTTGGTGCCCACAGCAGGCTCATCTTCCCCGCCCTAAACTCAGGGGACTGCTTTAGGACATCACACTGATTCAAGATTCATATGTGTTTTGCAACTAGAAAGGAAGATTAGGTTCTTACCACTTCAGGTCATTGAGGCCAGCAGCGTGCCTGATTTTAAAGCCAAATGGGATAGACATGTGGGATCTATTCGCAGAGATAGGTAGGGAGGGTCATTGGGGTGGGCAGACTAGATGGGCCGTGGCCCTTATCTGCCGTCTATTTCTATGTTTCTATGATCTTCTTTCTAGTAGAAAGGCATATAAGTCTTGAAGGTCCACTCTGTCAGATTTCAATTAACCTGCCTGCGGGCTCAGACATGTATGTATTTCCGGATGTTGTATTTGTTAATTTGTTTGTGCTTGTTCCCTCCCCTTTTATTTTATTTTTTTATATTGTAAACTACTTAGATTATAACTACAGTTTTATATTTGCAGAATATCAAATAAATTGAACTTGAACTTGGTTTGTTCATTTCCACCTTGTACTCGGATATAATTATATTGGCATTGATTTGTTGCCTTTGACTTGTTGAAGATCAGAACAGAATTGGCTAGTTGGGGAGTACCCCGTTTCCTGCCTCCTTATTAGAGAATGACACGGGGAAAAAATCTGTCCCCGTCACCGGCCCACCATCCTCTGCACCGCCCCGTCACCGCCATTCCCTTCACCGCCCCGTCACCGTCACCGCCATCCCTTTCACCGCCCCGTCACCACCACTGCCATCCCATTCACCGCCCCGTCACCGTCCCCGTTGCATCCATATAAGCCTTAGTACTGTAATATTTAGCTTATTCCTTTCTTATAAATCAAAGTTCCTGCTGCTGAACTAGAGAAAGAGATGTTCAGCTGGCAGGGCTTTGTTTATAAATTTTTATCAACACAACTAATATACTATTTTATCCTAAAGCAAAAAAATAAATAAATAAATATAATTTTTTTTTCTACCTTTGTTGTCTGGTTTCTGCTTTCCACATCTTCTCATTGAATTCCTTCCATCCACTGTGTGTCTTCTCTCTGCGTCTTCCATTTGCTGTTACTGTGCCTCTCCCTTAACCCCCACCCCCCAATTGGTCTAGCACCCATCTTCTTCCCTCCGCTCCCGCATAGTCTGGCATCTGTCTTCTTCCCACTCTGTCTTCCACATTTCCCTTGGGGGTCTGTTCCTCTCCACCCTCCTTCAATGTCTGTTCTATTCCTTTCCACCACCACCCTTCCCTCCCTCCTTTACCATCTGTTCCTTTCTACTACCCTTCAGCTCCTCTCGCGTGGCCTATCTACCTTCCTTCCTCTTATTTTCATGGCACGTTACAATGTAATTTGTGCAAGCCACTGGAGCCTGCAAGCTCGGTCCCTGTCCCATCCCCACAAACCATCTCGCTTCTGTGCTCCTATTTTCTCCATTTCTAATATCTCCCCTATGTATCTGTCATTGCCCCCCCTGTGTCCATATACCATCCCCATGGCATGTCCCCTTTATGTCTCTGTCCCTATGCCCCATGCACATAATTTCCCCTCTTTCTGTTACCTTCCTGTGTCCAGATTTCCCCTATCTTCCTCTTCCATACCAGTGTGTCTCTTCTTTTCAACCCCATCTAGCTTTTTTCCCTCTTTCTTCCCCCCCTCCCCCTGCTTCTAGCATCTGGCTCACCTGCCAGTCCTTCCCTTTCTTTCCTGCTGTGGGTTTTTCTTTCCGACTTCATCCCCTTGGCCCAGAATCCTTTTCCCTTTCACTCCCTCCTTCCAATTTGAGCCGGGAACACTAGCGATCGCACGGTCCCCGCAGCCACTACCTGCCTGCCCAATCGATCCTAGTGTTTAGCCAGCTCTCTCCCTTCTCCTCACCTTAGTTTATAGGTTTTCTTTTTCGGCGACCTGCACGCTTTCCCAAAGAGCCGCGCACGCGCGGCTGCTCAGTGTTCAATCTTCTGCTCTGCTGCAACTTCCTGTTTCCGGTTGCGTCAGAGCAGAAGATCGAAACTGAGCATCAGCGGGTGCGTGGCTCTCTGATAGCGTGCGGGTCGCCGAAAAAGAAAATCTACAAACTAAGGTGAGGAGAAGGGAGAGAGCTGGCTAAACACTAGAATCGATTGGGCAGGCGGGTGTGAGCTGCGGGGACCGCGCGATCCTTCATGCCTCACTGCGGGGACAAGACCATTCACCGCCCCGCGGGCGGTGAATGGCCTTGTCCCCGTCGCCACAGCGACTGCTAGTTTTCTTCCCCGTTTTCGGCGGGTGACCCGCGGCTAAAATGCGGTGGCCGCGGGTAAACCGCCACCGTGTCATTCTCTACTCCTTATCTCTCCTCTTATAGGAATTGTCAACTGCTTTGAAATGAACTGAGGAGATGGGGCACAGCCCAGAGATGCAGGAGGTGGAGTCCAAAGAAAAAGGTAGATGAGGCCTTCTAAAAACTCTCAAGTAAAGAAGAATAACCCAGTGGTTCAAGATTTGTATACCTTTCTACTAGAAAGAAGATTATTGAGGTAAGAGCCTAATCTTCCCTTCCTCTTAAAAATTGATACTTTAGGTAATTGCAACATGAATGAAAGAGCACAACAAAGAAACTTGCAACTCATATGGAAAAATATTCATCATAAGAGGACCTTCTTATGGTATTTAAAAAATGTAGGATACATTATCCAAAGCAAAGCAGTGAAAAGGGATGCTTCCTTGATGAAATGAGTGAGAAGTTAGACAAGAAGAAACATTCATAAATGCAAGATGATAAATCACAGAAAAGAATGTGGCGATATGGCAGTGAAGGAAGGCATCGCTAATAACCTTATGATCAGGTTACTAAAAGGGAATGTCAGAACTATGTAGGACAGTAAAATATTTTAAATTATTTACTTTACAGTGTTTTGCAGGCTTGAATACAAATACGTATGCTGCAATTCAGCCTACATTTACTTGTGCTTTTAGGTAATATCATCATTTCATTTTGCAGTGACCTGATAAGGGAAATAGAGCTTCTGAAAGCATGTAACAATTATGGTTCATAGACAACGGCGCGAAAGACAAAGGCGCGCCCAGACAATTGAGCGCAGCGCGGAGGCGCGCGCCGCTCAAACTTACTGTTTTTAGGGGCTCCGATGGGGGGTTTTGTTGGGGAACCCCCCCACTTTACTTAATAGACATCGTGCCGGCGTTATGGGGGGCTTGGGGGGTTGTAACCCTCCACATTTTACTGTAAACTTAACTTTTTCCCTAGAAACAGGGAAAAAGTAAAGTTTTCAGTAAAACGTGGGGGGTTACAACCCCCCAAACCCCCCACAACGCGGCGCGATGTCTATTAAGTAAAGTGGGGGGGTTCCCCCCCCATACCCCCCCGTCAGAGCCCTAAAAACAGTAAGTTTGAGCGGCGCGCGCCTCCGCGCTGCGCTCAATTGTCTGGGCGCGCCTTTGTCCCGGCGCGCTTTTGACCTTATTTTAAATTAGATATTAGTCTAAGGTTATTAATCCAGTAAATAAAACACATCACTTGTTTATTAGCCATTATTTTTACATATCTAAGGGGTCCTTTTACTAAAGCTTGGCACACGCTAATGGAATTAGTGTGTTTAAGTGCCACATGGCCCATAAGTATCAAATAGGACACGCAGCATTTAACACATGCTAATTCTATTAGCATGCACCAAGCTTTATTAAAAGGGCCCCTAAGTGACTATATCAACCATAATAACTGTTTCTACAGTACATTATTTTTACCACTCTAGCACAGAAGAAACATTTATGACAATCTGAATTTAGGAACAGAATGAAAGAACACAAAAATAGCATGGGGCCAGAGACTACAATAAATGTCTGTATTGTTTTTGAACATCGTATACAAGAAAAATATGCAGAAATGCTACATGTTAATTTGCTGGAAAAAAAGAACAAAATTTCATTGTGTAAACTGAGTTTGGAGATTTAATAAAGATTATCTTAAGTAAACCCTAATGTTTGTCTTTCATTTTATACTATATAAAGCACTCTGTGTAATATAGCAGTGGAAAAGTGTAAAAGCACAGAAATATTAAAATATATCTTGCTGTAAAACTTAAACATATTAGATTAGATGTTCAGCTAGTTGCAGTGAGCATTTTTTTTTAAAGCCAGCAGCAGCATTATATCCCCATATTCAATGCCAGGCTATGTCATTGAATATTCAGGTTTAAGTAGCTGGCTATCTTATGTGGTTAAGTGCAATATTCAGCACCACAGAAAGATAGGACTCGGTTTAATGCAGTCCAGTTTGGCCACTTAGGTGGTTAAATGCTGTGTCTGCTCCCAGACCACCCACAAAATAGCTGGCTCTCGGTTTTACCAGCTAGTGGTGATACTCAGCAACACTGACTAGTTAAATGCCACTGAATATCAGTGGATAGCCCTGCACAAGCAATTTATATTTGTATTTCTTTATTTATACCCCGCTTTTCCCAAGGCGGGTCACAGTAAAGTACATACACAAACAGAATCAAATAAAATACAAGAAATCAAACATCAATATAACATAATAATAATAATAATGTAAAGCCTCCTAAAAATTACAAAGAGGCTACCAGTGCCTTGCATCAAAAAACTTTAAATCAAGTCCCATATTTCATTTCATTTCTGGCCAGTTAAATTGCTTTCAATATTGAATGCATTAAATATGTACACCATCAGAAAGGTAAACCACACCTTGTAAACCATGTGGTGTATTTCAAAATATATATTAATCATAATGCTGCATTTTAGCAGTCATTCTTCACTCAATTAACCTTTCATTGGTCTCCCTGTACTGAATAAGAGGGAAGCTATCAATGTGGGTTACTGTTAATATGGGTTGTTGTACCACGGCTATTTTAGCACAGAATCTCATTACATAAAATGGAACCTCGTGTTAAAATAGCACAACTTGTGATAAAATAACTTGTTTTAACAGTAGCCTGTATTGATAAACTCCCCCTAAAGCCTGAATTCTGTAAAAACAGCCACCAATCAGTTACAAGATGGCGCTGGTTAGAGATTTGTGCCTCCAGCAAAGGTAGGCACCAGAAATGTAGGCCAGGGTTTTCAACCTGTTTGGCCACTGTAAGGTCATCAGATACTATCACATCCAAGTCCCATTCCTCTTTCATGCACAAAAGTTTTTCACCACTATACTGTACTGTTCCCTTGGGTTTTTGCAGTTCAAATACATGACCTTGCATTTCTTAGCATTAAATCTTAGCTGCCAAATTCTGGGCACTTCCTCAAGCTTCACTAAGTCCTTCCTCATGTTATTCACACCATCAGGAGTATCTCTTCTATTGCAGATTTTGGTATCATCCACAAAGAGGCGAATCTTACCAGGCACTCTCAGCAATATTGCTTACAAAAATGTTAAAAAGAATAGGCCCAGAAAGATGGGGGGGGAGGATGGCCAAGATGGCGCTAACCTGGTAGTGCTGAGAACGTTCCCATTGCTGTTTATTTAATCTTCACAACCAAAATGCCTCATACTAAAAGAAAAGGTAGTGTGAGGGCGCCTACCTCCTCAACACGCTCGTCTGCCTCAGTTCAGCGAACTTTGGAGCAATGCCTGCCAATAGTTTGCTTTGAATTGGGCGAGTTTAGCCCCGAAGTGAGAACGAGGGGAGAAAACTTGACCTCGCAGAGGCATGAGATCTTGCTCTCGCCCGCACCGGTTGTTCCGCCTCCTTGTCCGGCTGACGCAGCTGCCCTGAAAATGGAAGGAAGGGAAGCCAAAGATGCACCCGACCCTACCATAGAGGGGGGGATCCATGGCAGATGAGCTTCTGCCGATACGGACCAGCTTCAGGTACTCTCTCTCCACAAAGGAGGACACTCTATTGGCGATTCATAGGATGCTCCAGAAATTGAATTTGACTACAACAAAAATGGTGCAGGAGGTAAAGGCTCTTGGTACCAAGTTAGATACTATTACTAAAACTTTTGAACTGGCGAATATTGAAACTAAAAACTCGATTACAAAATTGCAAACTGAGGTACAATCATTGCAAGCATTTAAAACTTGCGATAAAAGATAGCATGATGCTACAACGCAAGATAGAAAATACTGAAAATTATAACCGACGTCTGAATGAGAGAGTTTTGAACTTTCCCAAGACACCTGGTATTTCACCGTACAATATGTTCAAAAAATATTTAGTGGAGGTATTGAAATATTCTTCTGAGTATATACTTCCTTTAAATAAAATTTATTATCTGCCACTTTCTGTGAAAAATGACCAGGAGATTGGAGAAGGAGAAAATATTCAGTCTTCACAGGTTAATGTAAAACACATATCTGCTATCCTTGAAGAATCTATTTCCGAGTTAACCACAAGAACAATATTACTAATATCCTTCGTCTTTCTACAAGCCTTGGATTCCTTCATGAAGTTATACTTAAAATTTTTCTACGGTAAAAGAATTTGGGCATATCTGGATATAACAAAGTCCACTCAGGAAAGAAGGAAACAGTTTTTGTCTTTAAGACAGGAAGTTATATCGTTGGGAGCAACTTTCCTGCTAGCTTACCCTTGTACTGTGTTGTGAAATATGTACAAGTTAAATATGTACTTTTCCAGCCAGACCAGTTAAAATCTTTTCTGGAGCTAAAAAAAGATAGCCTGATGGAATAGATACAGTGCATTGGAATTAAATGATAGCAAACTTGCGTTATAGCCTTACTTTGTTAATTTTTACTTCCTTTTTTTTTTAAATTAAGAAATGTTCTCTTTATACTGGCGGTAACTCCCCTCATGATATTGGGGTCTAAGGAAGGCTATATAATTATTCTACTTAGTAAAAATTTTGACGGTATATATTTATTTTATTCTGCTATATTTCTTTAACAAGAAGTTTGTTTTCTTGTAAATGTATAAATAAAGAAATTTTTTTAAAAACCAGGCATAAGAACCAAGCCTTGCGACACACAACTGGTAACATCCTTTTCCTCAAAGCAATCCACTTTGACCACTATCCTTTGTCACCTTCCACTCAACCAGTTTTTGACTTAGTCCATCACTTTGATACCCATACTGAGGGCACTCAGTTTGTTTATTAGATGTCTGTATGGAACAGTGTCAAAGGTTTTGCTAAAATCTAAATACACCACATCTAGTGCACAATTCTCTGGTCACCCAGTCAAAGAAATTGATCATATTTGTCTGACAAGACATACCTCTAGTGAATCCATGTTGCCTTGGCTCTTGTAATCCACTGGATTCCAGAAACTTCTCTATTCTCTGTTTTAAGAGTGTTTCCATTAATTTACTTACCGCAGAAGTCAGACTTGCCAACCTGTAATTCCCTACTTCTTGTTTATCTTCACTTTTGTGGAGAGGGACCAGTCCTCTGGTTCAACTCCCGACTCTAGAGAAGTATTGAAAAGGTCAGCCAGCAGAGCTGCCTGAACTTCCCTAAATTCTTTCAGTACCCTCGTATATATGCCATCCAGCCCCATCGCTTTGTCCACCTTTAGTTTAACTAGCTCCTTATGAACACAGTGCTCTGAAAATTGTTCGGTGTCTATTACACCCCCATCCCTATTTGCATTTGTTTTATGTGATCCTGCTGCTGGCGCTTCAGCTGCGAACACAGAACAGAAATATTTGTTAAGCATTTTCAGACATCTTTTATCAGCTTCTTAAATATTCCTCCCCTTCACCTTGAGTTTCACAAAGCTACTTTAGCACTTCCTCCTATCACTAACATATCTAAAAAAATGTCTTGTCCCCCTTACCATGTCGACTATTTTATCTTCTATTTCCATCTTTGCTTTTCTGACTACTTGACTAGTCTCTTAACTTTTCCAGATATTTTTGCCTTTCTGCAATCTTTTGTAGTTTATGTAAGCTAACCTCTTTTTCCTTACCTTCCCAGCTACTACTTTTGAGAACTAAAGTGATCTTCTTTTCCTCTTACCAACAATGACCTACTTGTACTTGTAACTATGTATCTGAAACTACAACCTAATTATATTAATAATTGTACTGATCTACCTGTACTAGCAACCATATTGAATATCCATTTCAAACTGTCTGTTGTAATTTCCTGGGTAACTGACCCAACCTCTTGTAATATAATCTGACCTTGAACTCAATAGTTAAAGGTAGAATAGAACACCTGATTAACATAGCATAACATACTTTTACTTACTTTCCTTACCAAATGGTTTGTTTACCTTAGAATAGCTCCTTTCAGTTTTGCCCACTGCTTTCTTGCTTCTTCCAGGTGTTCCCTTCTAGGCAGCAACTCCTTGACATACTTAATTAATTAACAATGTTAGGTTTGTGTTTTTTTGTCTATAATTTCCACTTTCGAATGAGCCTTCTCTACACCTGTCTTAATATTAAACCACACCATGTGGTGATCATCCATTATAACATCAGAAACACTTTCACTGTTTGTAAGTTTCAGTCATAGCACCCCAGCTTTGGAACAATTTACCAATCTATCTACGTGGAGAAACCTCATTAGAAAAATTTAAAAGCACATTAAAATGCTACCTGTACAAAGATGCATTTGAGTCATAGATAGGATAATTCATCTATCATTAATCCCAGGCTCAAATAACTAATTTTAACTAGACCTTATGTATAGGTCACAACCTCCCCTATCCTCTTTTTAGGCTTAGCTATATTTTTAAAACATTCTTCATTACCCTCCTGATGTGGTTTTTACTTAAATGTACTTTTACTTTCCTTAAAGATTGTAGTTCACCCCTCTTCTCTTTTGTATCGCTAATTACTTGTGTACATACATTGTATGTTTATGTTTACAAATTGTTTTATTTTGTTTCCCAATTTTAAATTGTCATACACATTGAACTATTTGATATTGCGTGTACAACAAACTTTTAATAAACTTGAAACTTGTAAGCACTATGTCCAATATGGCCCCCCTCTCGCATGGCTTCCATTACCAAATACTGAAACAGTTCTCTTTGTAGAAAATCCTCTTTGTAGATCTCCTTACTTCTAGGAGACTCCACTGTAGGGATACCCCAAACAACATCTGACATATTAAAATCACCTATTGGTAGTACTTCCCCTTTTATAGTTATATTTTGAACGACGTTAGAGCACTTTACAGTGAGCCAGTGAGGTAAATGCTCCAACGCTCATTGAATTCCTATGAGTATCAGAGCATTTACCTCGCCAGCCTGCAGTAAAATGCTCTAACGCCACATAGTAGAAGCCAGCATTAGTGATTTTTGCTTAAAATGGTATACCATAGGATGCACTCGATTTTACTGTGATAACTGTCAAGCTAGCACACACTAATCCACACACTAATAATTATTTTAAATATTATTGGAGGACATAGAGTGGCTATTCCTGCGCTAAACAATGCATCCACATTAGCATATGCTAGCTGGTTAGCACAGGATTATCATATGAGACCTTGTTAGGTGCTATTGACTTGATGAAAATCATCACGTTTTCATTGCAGAATACGGAAATAGATTGCCGGGCCTTTCTTTTGTGCAGTATAAATTTGATGTTGCATCAAATGTGATCTTCCGCCTCCAACACTGCCTATCTGCTGCTGCCCAGATGGGTGATACATTGTTAGTCTGACATCTCCACTGAAACCTGTCCGCCTTGAGAGGCTCTGCTGGTAGTGACACTACCAATGGCATAGCTTTCAGCTTCACAGATGCGTGCAAGCCCAAGTGGCATGACAAGTCCATGTACCATGACTGGAGATATGAGACCTTATCGCTTACAAATTGGGTGGTGGTAAGTGCTCATGCAGTAATTTATTATAATGACTGCCCTAATGGTAACATTAGTGCATGGCCCTTAATACAAAAAATGGAAAACCAGACATTTTACAGCTGCCACAAGAATGGCCTTGGTGCAAAGGAAAAACTGGCAGAAGGCAGTGCTGAAACTAGTATTTTCCGCAGCTTAGTGAAAAAGCCTCATAATTAGCAAAGCAATATGAACAAGCCTCTTACCTCCTAAAATGCTATAGTCTGTATCTGACAATGTAATTAAAAACAAAAGAACAGCAAATTAGCAGACAAGTAGTGTGGAGTATTGTGTTTGGTTTTGGAGGCTGTATCTGGCTTAAGGATTTAAAAAGATTTGAAACAGTCCAAAGGCAACGAAAATTGTATAGAGCTTGCAACAAAAGATGTACAAGAAGAGACTGGAAGACATGAATATGTATACTCTAGAGCAGTGTTTCTCAACCTTTTCAAGCCAAGTACCCTCTAAGCCTAACAAATACCAACCGAGTACCCCCAGCTAAACTCCGCCCCAGACCCATCCAAACTCCACCCCTGACTCCACCCCCATAAAAATAATACTAATTGTGCAATTTTTTCCATCCATTTTTCATATACATACAATATAATCTTATTAATACATAATGATAACTACAAAATTAAAAAAAAACACAAAGCACACTACGCAGAGAAAATGTTAAATATCATTTATATTCGGGGGGTTTTCAAGACAGGTGACTTTAAAATATGCAATGTCACCTCAATAACAGCAATAGAAAAATAGACAAATATAATGCAAAATATAGACAGCAGATATAAATTCTCCAAACTGACACATTTTGATCACTAAATTGAAAATAAAATCATTTTTCCTACCTTTGTTGTCTGGTAATTTCATGAGTCTCTGGTTGCACTTCTTTCTTTCTTTCTTTGTTTCCCTCTCTCTGTCCTTCCACGAGTCCAACTTTTCTTCCTGTTTCATCCCACAGATCATTTTTTACCACTGTCCACCAGCCCCATGCCCATTTCTCCTTCTACCGTGTTTCCCCGAAAATAAGACCTACCCTGAAAATAAGCCCTAGCATGATTTTCAGGGTAGGTCTTAATGTAAGCCAAAGTCCCGGGATTTGTTGACAGCAACTCTTCAACTCACCCTCCACTGCCACTCCCAGTAACGCGGCAGAGGGAATTCCTTGGTGGACAAGGCCGAAGCAGCCTGTGTAGAGTGCTGCCGGCCCAACACTGCTTTTGATGATGGTATGTAGGGCTCGCTCGCGGTCGGTGGGGTTTAGATGGAAGGGAAGGATGGAGGGTCAGCGGGGGTTCGGCGGTGGGGGTGGGTGCTCAAGGGTTCTGCTGCACAAGGGATGGGAGGGAGGGAAGGATAGAAGCTGGGCAAGGATTCTGTTACACAAGGGAGGGAAGGAAGAATAGAAACTTGGCAAGTGTTCTGCTGCACAGGGGGATGGGAGGGAAGAATAGAAGCTGGGCAAGGGTTTTGCTATACAGGGGGATGGGAGGGGAGGAAAGATGCTGCACATGAGGTAGAGAGAAAGGAAAGAGGAAGAATTGATGTGAAGGAGAGGAAAGGAGAGATGATCATGTACATACCCCAAAAATAAGACCTAGTGCATTTTTTGTGCCCAAAATTAATATAAATACACAAAAAAACTCCAGAGAAGGCTGCCAAAACAACTTAAAAGACACAACACAAAAGGCAATAGCAGTCAATAGGTTCCCAGAGAGGACTCCAAGAGAGATCACTCGGGAGCAAAACAAATACTCAATGAATATACTAAATGAAATGGGGTATCCTCAGTGTGAGGGGTCCGCGAACGGAGGAAAAACCTCCAGCGCAGAAAGCAACTGGGCAGGGGAAGCAAACCCCTACCCGCACACCATCATCAGATACCTCAAGTGTGCATAAATAATACAGTGAAGATAACAGTGAAAAATATGTGAACAGTCATTAAATAATCATTAGACTGTCACACTAGTGAAATCACATGGAAAACTCTGAGAACCCCCAGTCAACTCCCAAAAAAGACTTGAGTTTAAACTTAGCTTGAAGGACGAGGCTGCTTCCTCTTGAAAAAATAACAACAGGCGCGATGAAACAGGAATCCAGACAGTCACCACCCCTCTCCAACACCATGCAACATCTCTCCCTCCATCACTAGGCCCAATATTCCTCCCCCTTGCATCCCCTTCAATCTATCCCTCTATTCCCTCTCCACCACAAACATTTTTCCCTCTCATCCTATTCCCCATGCATCTCTACTTCACTCCTCTCTATGCCCAATTTTCCTCTTCCTTTCCCCATGTGCACCATCTCTTTCCCTCTCACTCGCACACTAAGGCCCAACAATTGTCCCTTTTTATTTCCTCCCTCCCTCCTTCCTGTCCCAAGTTAGTGCCCCCTTCCACCATCCCTCCCTCCTTCCTATGTCCTGAGTTCCTATTTATGTCCCCCTCACTGCCTTCCAGCCTTTATCCCACCCCCTTCCTCCCTCCTTCCTTCCCTCCCCGAAGGCTGCCTGCCCCCAAGCCAATTCCTGCCTGCCACTGCAGCCTGCTACCGAATTCCTGCTGCCTGCCTACTGCTGCTGATTCCTCCTCCCCCCTGGCCCGCGGCTCGCTCGCTCCATTTAATTACCTCCCCCTCCTGCTGCAACCCTGGGATGGACCAGGCGTGTGCAGTGATTGCGTGTCACCGGCCCACAAGCCGTCCGCTGACGTCAATTCTGATGTCAGAGAAAGGTCCGAGTCAGCCAATCGCTGCTTTGGCTAGCCCGGACCTTCTCTCTGACGTCAGAATTGACGGGGAAGGCTTGTGAGCCAGCAGTGTGTAATCGCTGCACGCGCCTGACCCTTCCCTTCCTGGAGTTGCAGCAGCAGCGGGGAGGAGGGGTAAATAAATGGAGCAGGCCAGCGGCAATGAGCAGCGGGTGGCGGTCAGCCCATGTACCCTCTAGAGCAGTGGTTCTTAAACCTGTCCTGTGGGACCCCCAGCTAGTTGGGTTTTCAAGATATCTCTAATGAATATGCATGAGTGAGATTTGCCTATAACGTAGGTAGTAGGCATGCAAATTTCTCTCGTAAAACTAGGGAACATAAATTGAGGTTGTGGGCTGGTATACTTAGGAGTAATGTCAGAAAATTCTTTTTCATGGAGAGGGTAGTTAATGCCTGGAATGCTAAGGTGAAAACTGATGGCATTCAAAAAGGCATAGGATGAACACAGAGGATCTCTAATTAGAAAATGAATGGTATAAAAAACAAAAATGGTTGCATATGTATATGATGTATCAATTGGTGTTTAGATGGCAGCTTCTACTATGAAGAACTAAGGCTGGTACTGGGCAGACTTGCATGGCAAATTAGCAGGCAAGTAGTAGTAGTCTAGAGAAATCTTAAATTACATATGCTTCTTAATGACGAGTTGCCATAGGTGCATATTTTTCAGTTCTATCTACATTGATATAGAAATGTTCACTTTACACTCAACAAAGAAACTTTCAATGCAACTCAAAAAGGGAGCAAAATAAAGCAAGGTCATTGAATAGTTTCAGAGGATGCATTGTTGGCAGAAGTTGTTTTTAGAACAAGTTCAATAAGGTATGGTGTCCTTATCAGACTGCCTCTACCAACTTTCTTGATAGGGTCTGACGTGTGAGGTACATAAACCTGTCTTGCTCTTTGAATGTTGTCCACATGATACAGTTCAAAGTAAGAGAAACGACTGACTAAATGTGTGGTATAATCTCCAAGATAACAAGAAAATGAAGGTGTGAAATGAATTGCTGTAGAAACCTGTCACTGTCTTCAACTTGGTATGAGTAATGTACATGTGCAGAAATGTGACTGTTAAGAAGGCTGCATTCTCAAACACTATCATGAATAAAAGAATATGCCTACAAGATTTCTCATAGCTTGAGTTTGCTCACAGCATCTGATCTTTTTTTCCCTGTGCCAGACTTTGCTAGTAACCATGCAGTAAAAAGCTGTACATGTGTCTATGATTATATATGGCGGTGTTTCATTATTATATAACTAAATGGTTAGAGAGAATGGAATGTATAATAATTCTCAAGACATGGTATTCCGTACTAACACTGAGTTCTAACATGGCTCACCTAGAAGTATGTATGATAGGCAAGGAATAAATGTTTATTAAACCTGTTGACATCTGGCTTCTATATATTAGAATGTGCTTCAGAAATTAGAAGAGCAACCCTATAAACTAGATTATCATATTTCATGCATATAAATGTTTAGAATACTGACATAAGTACACACATAAAATATAATTAGCACAGCAGGTGTTGCAAAGGGGTGATGCATGGGCAGGATCTAGTGTGGGGCTCCCACTTATGCAGGTAACTACAAGCTACATATATCTCTGCTACATTTAGGTGCCCAAAATTACACCATTTCTACAGCTGACCTAAGTTTGAGCACCTAGATGTTAGTTGTGCTAGTATTCTATATTGGAACCTAGGTATCTATGTTCAGTTATAGAATAGGCTTCTACTGGGCAGTCTTAAAGTGCCTATACAAAGGTGTCCTTTCCTTAATATTATAACTATTTTGGAATATAAGCTATCTTAGATGCTCCATATGTCATTTGGAGCAGACAGATGAAGAAATGTTTTCAGAGATTAGGAAAACTAGCAATTTGGGCAACAGTATAATAATGGGTGATTTCAATTACCCCAACATAGACTGGTTAAATGTTACATCAGGGTGTATTAGGGAGGTAAAATTTCTAGATGTCATAAATGACTGCTTCTTGGAGCAACTGGTCCAGGAACCAGCAACAGGGGGAACTATTTTAGATTTGGTCCTTAATGGAATGCAAGGCATTGTACAGGAGTAAGCTGTGTTGGAGCCGCTGGGAAACAGTGATCATAACATGATCAAATTTGAGCTGATACCTGAAGTGACATTGTATAAGAATTCTACTGTAGAGGCATTTAATTTTCGAAAGGGCAACTATGATAAAATGAGGAAAATGGCTAAAAAGAAGATAAAAGGATCAGTTGTAAAGGTTAGGACTGTAAACCAGGCATGGATGCTGTTTAAAAATACCATTGGGAAGCCCAGACCAGATGTATTCCATGTATTAACAAAGGTGGAAAGAAGAGGAAATGAGAGCAGGCATGGTTAAAAGGTGAAGTGAAAGAGGCTATTAGAGCAAAAAAACCACTGGTGCTATTATAGTGTAATATGATTATATAATATTGTTGCACTTATTTTTGGCTTCAAAATGAATAAAGATATTTTTTAAAAAAGGATCTGAATGAAGAAAATAAGAAGAGACGCAAGCACTGGCAAGTTAGATGCAAAGCATTGACAAGTTTCTCTTCATAATCTTTCTTAGCTTTCTTTATCAGAGAGGCAAAAACTCATAATTTTTTTAGGTACATCAGAAGCAGAAAACCTGTGAGGAAATTCGTGGAACTGTTGGATAATCAAGGAGCAAAAGGGGCACTCAGGGAGGATAAGGCCATAGCAGAGAGACTGAATGAATTCTTTGCTTCAGTCTTTCTGGAACCAGAAATGGTTTTCAAGGGTGATGATGCAGAAGAACTGAAAGAAACCTTGGTGAATCTGGACGATGTACTAAGCCAAATTGGACAAGTTAAAAAGTAATAAATCATCTGGACTGGATGGTATACATCCCAGGTACTAAAAGAACTCGGATATGAAATTGCTGATCTGCTGTTAGGTTAAAGATTACTGTCACTAAAATCATCTGTAATACCTGAAGATTGGAGGGTGGCTAATGTTACGCTGATTTTTAAAAAGGGGTCCAGTGCTGGGCAAAATGGTGGAAACAATTATAAAAAATAAAATTGTGGAACACATAGACAAACATGATTTAATGTGACAGAGTCAGTATGGGTTCAATCAAGGAAGATCTTGCCTCACCAATTTGCTTGACTTCTTTGAAGGTGTGAATAAACATGTGGATAAAGGTGAGCCGATTGTTGTAGTGTATCTAGCTTTCTAGAAAGCTTTTGAAAAAGTTCCTCATGAGAGGCTCCTGAGAAAATGAAAGAGTCATGGGATAGGTGGCAAAGTCCAGTTGAGGATTAGGAATTGGTTATCAGATAGAAAGCAGAGGGTAGGGTTGAATGGTCATTTTTCTCAATGGAGGAGAGTAAACAGTTTAGAAGGGGTTTGATGTTGGATGGAAGGCGAAGAGGTCAGGCGCTGGATAGAAGGGGTAGATGCTGGATCGAAGGAAGAGAGTGTGGGGGGCAGATGCTGGATGAAAGGGGGAAAGAGGAGTCAGGCACTGGATGGAAGGGAGGAGAGAGAAGGGGTTAGATGCTGGATGGAAGGGGAAGAGGAGGTCAAGCGCTGGATAGAAGGGTAGATGCTGGATAGAAGGGGGTGAGGAAGCAAATGCTGAATGGAAGGGAGGAGAGAGAAGATCAGGCACTGGATTGAAGGGGGCACTGGTAATGTGATATTAGCAGGCCTGCTGGTGAAACAACAAAAAAGACTACAAATTTTACAGAATGTGGCTATAAGAATGTTAGGTTTTGCTAGACTATATGACCATGTTACCCCCCCCCCCATTAAAGCAATTCCATTGGTTACCAATTAATTCCCCCTTTTACGAAGCTGCATTAGGCTTTTTTATCGCCAGCCACTGCAGTATTAGCTCCGATGCTCATAGGAATTCTTTGAGCATTGAAACTAATACTGCCGCAGCCAGCGCTAAAGTCTAATGTGGGTTCATAAAAAGCGTGGAGGAAGCTAAATATCAACCAACTAGTCTTTAAGCCCGTTACATTAACGGGTGCTAGAATAGATGTGTCTGTCTGTCTGTCTGTGTTTCTTTATCTCTCCTTGGCCGCTGTCTGTATCCTTCTGTCTCCCCCCCCCTCCCCCGAGCACAGCTGTCTGCCCCCAGGACACACCTCCCCCCCAAAGCAGCCCCCTTTCCCTCTCCCTAACTGTCTCTCCTTGGCCCTCTTCTGTCTTCCCCCCTGAGCAAAGCTGTCTGTCCCCAGCACACCCCTCCCCCCCAAAGCAGCCCCCTTTCCCTCTCCCTCTCCCTGTCTCTCCATGGCCCCTTCTGTCTTCCCCCCCAGAGCAAAGCTGTCTGTCCCCAGCACACCTCCCCCCAAAGTAGCCCCCTTTCCCTCTCCCTATCTCTCCATGGCCCCTTCTGTCTCCTCCCAGAGCAAAGCTGGCCCCAGCACACCTCCCCCCCAAAGCAGCCCCCTTTCCCTCTCCATGGCCCCTTCTGTCTCCCCCCAGCACACCCCTCCCCCCAAAGCAGCCCCCTTTCCCTTTACCCCTGGCTCCCTATATTGATCCCTTCTTACCCTCCCCGTCCATCCTGGCGTCTTCTGGCCTGCTCCTCTTCAAAGCAGTGTGCGATCTTGGTGGCCGGCTTTAGCGAACATAGCAGGCCGCTCTCCAACTCAGTAGCACATTCTCTCTGACGCGATCCCGTGATCAGAGGGAGTGTGCTACTGAGGTTGGAGAGCGGCCTGCGAGGTTCTTTAAAGCCGGCCCACGATCGCAGGCTGCTCTGAAGAGGAGGATCAGCGGCGGCGAGTGAGGTGACACGGCGAGGACGCGGGCAGGCAGCGGCGAGTGAGGGCGGGCGGTGACGCGCCGAGAACAGGGAGAGAGCACAGTCGCGCGCCTTCAGCCCCCGCATGCGTCGTGAGGTTAGAATGTTGCCACAGAAGCACACCTCACGGCACCACACCTCACGAATTGTCAAGATCGCATGCGCGCTCTCGCATTTTATTATTATTGATATTTAAGATCTTATGCCTAGTTCATAAGCCTTATGGGGAACACTAACCTTCTTATCTAAAGGGATGGAATATTCTTTATACCCCTATTAGATGCTTGAGATCTCTAGGCTTATAGGCTGTCTACGCCACGTCTATCAATGGCTCACTGGAGTACAACCAAGGAAAGAGCATATATTTGGTTAGCATAGGCTCTCTGAAATAAATTGCCCTGAGAAATTTGTAGTGAACTGAATTATAAGAAATGTAAATCAATGCTGAAATGCCATTTATTTAAGCAAGCCTTTGAAGTTTAGACATGTATGGAAGTTAGTATGTCTTCTAGAGCCTTTACAGACATGGAGGGGTAGAGTGTGAATTTGTTAATAACGGGAACGGGGTTTGGGGTCTCTTGAGAAAACATAAGGAGCATAGTGTTTGAGTGATTGCTTTTATTGAATGGATTTTATCTTTCCTTTTAGAAAAATGAGTTACATTACATTAGTGATTTCTATTCCGCCAATACCTTGTGGTTCAAGGCGGATTACATAAGATTTATCAGGAGTTACAAGAATTGTAACTTTACATAAGAATTGTCATAGGAATTACATAGGAGTTATATAAGAATTGTCGGGAACTTGAGGCGATACATGTTGGGTAAATTAGAAACATTTTAGATTTGAAAAGGGTAGTGGGTGTGATAGGTAGAGATTGGGAAGGAACTGGTTGTGTTAAATAGGTTTTATGTATTTTTTGAAGAGTAGGGTTTTAGTTTCTTTTTTGAAGGTTTTGTAGTCTGTGGTCGAGGACAGCAGATTGGTGATTTATCTGTCTAGTTTTGCTGCTTTGGAGGCCATTAGATTGTCATATAGTTTTCTTCGTTTGACATTTTTGGTTGGTGGGTGTGTGAATAGTGAGTGGGTTCTCCTGTGTCTAGTTGAGGTACATTGAATTAGTCGGTTGTTCCAGTAGGATGGGCTTTCTCCATTAATAGCTTTGAAAAGTAGGCAGTAGAATTTGAAGTGTATTCTTGCTTGTATTGGGAGCCAGTGTGAGTCGTGGTATGCTTCTATGATGTGGTCATATTTTTTCAATGAGTAGATGAGTCTTAAGGCTGTACTTTGTATTGTTTGTAATTGCTTTCTCATGGTCGCTGGGCAAGGGAGGTATAGTATGTTGCAGTAGTCAATTAGTCCAAGGATAAGAGATTGTACCAAAAGTTGGAATTGTTTCTTGTCGAAGAATTTTCAGATTTGTCTTAAGTTTTTCATAGTCATGAATGATGCTTTTATTACTTTGTTGATTTGAGGTTGCATGGTACAGCCTCTGTCAATCAGTACTCCAAGAAGTTTTAGTGTGGTTGAATGGGGTATGAGATAGAGTTTATTGCTATGTTTGTTAAGGTAGGAGTTTTGCTGTTTTCTAGGAGGATGAAATTTGTTTTGTCAGGTTTGAGTTTTAGTTTGTGTTCAATCATCCATGTTCTTTTCCATGTTCAGTCATCCATGTTCTTTTCATTTATTTTCTTTAACTGTTTTATTATATTTTTATTGTATACTGCCTAGATTTGATAAAAAGTGGTGGTAGATCAAGTTCTTTTAATAAAGATAAACAAAGCAAATCTGGGTAGTAGAGGGGTATCAGGGAGAACAGAAGGTATGTGAGTACTGGTGAAATTCTGTGCCAGTGCCCGCAGAGCTGAGTAGATAAGACCACACAAAAGTCTGTACTAACTTTAGTCATTTAGATATGTGGATGCCAGCAGTGAATATCAGCTGATACTTGCATAACTTTCAGGTGATTCCTCCTCTTGTCTCCCCTCCCTTCTTGCCTTGAATAGTACTAAACCCTTTCCTGACCCCATCCAAGCATGTGCCCATTCCTAACACGCGCCCCCCTCCCTCCCCGAGCAGTTCCCCCACAAGGAATCCCTCAACATGCCTCCCCACTACCTGTAGGGCCCACCTTAGTATATTTAGTGGTCTAGGGCAGTGCTTCTCAACTTGGTCCTGGGAGTACCCCCTTGCCAGTCAGGTTTTCAGGATATCCACAATGACTATGCATGAAAGCAATTTGCATATAATGGAGGCAGTATATGAAAATCAAGTTTATTCATATTCATTAAGGACATCCTGAAAACCTGACTGGCATGGGGTTCTTCGTGACTGAGTTGAGAAACACTGGTCTAGGAGGTAAGCTGTACAGAAGCGAACTCCAGGTGCTCCTCCCCGTGCCGGATCTGGTCACAAAATGGCTGGTGCAACCTCAAGCAGCACTGCTTGAGACTCATTAATTAGCTGTCAATAAAGAGATGAACTCTTTAGGCAACGTTTCCTACCAATTTTATCAAACCATGCAGAGACTTCAGCACTGTAACAAAAAATAAATGACCACATAAAATCTAGCAAATGCTCCATGTCTTTTATGGAATGTAATTTCAACAAACAAACCCAGAAAGAAAGAATAAGCAAAACACTACATAATAAAAATGCTTTCAAAAGGCAGAGACTGTGATAGTGAGAACAGTGTCAAAAACAACACATTCATAACACCATGAAACACACTAGGTGAAAAATCCTTTAAAGAATTTTTTTTTTTTTTTAAATGTGTGATCAGTTATCACAACTCTTGCAGGGAATCCCTGTAAGTAATGAGTTGTAGGTTGTACTCCACCCTTATGGGTACTTCTCTGTGAAAACATCCCAGGACCTCTCAATTTTGTGAAAATCAAAAACAGTATGCAAGTGAAAAAATAAATATATCACTCAACTCACTTAATTCACAGTCTCTATGATGTAATAATCATGAAAAAAGTCTAACATTCACAATGAAATCCAAATGGACAAAGTGTCCCGTTAATTCATAAATCTGGTGCAGAATACTTATCTTGTGATGCCTTCAGTGCTAATTCAAAGCAAACATTCAAGCGTGCTGTTATCAAGATCATATCAAGATTGCTCAACAGAGCTCCATTTTGGAGGTCTCAGCCTCCTTCTTCAGGAGCATATGCACTGCTCATTCACACTGAATCTGTGCAAGAAGGATAACAAAATGAAAAATGGTGCTCTGGCGTGGAAACGCCTCCAGAGCCACCTGCAGAAAAAGAAGAAACGTGATGACGTCAATGAAATAATGGTGCTGGCTAAAAAATGTACTCCAAACTAAGAAAAATTGGTATGAATAGTGATGAACACTCCTAATACCACTCTGGGGATGGTATAGAAAAATGTGCTTCCAAAAAATAATTAAATGACATCAAAAGAGATGTGAAGCAGCGTATGCTTGATAGCTTACAGAAGAAAATATTGAAAAACCAAACATGCATACATATCAAAAAGCAAATTTTATCAAAGAACAAGTCTTGCAAAGGATCAGTCATGTCAGATAGTGGAATACCACTCAATAAATTCATTCAACCCCTGAGATTGGACGGTTTGAAGTTCAAAGATCCAAATTGTTCACCAAGATGTAGTCGTTCCATTTTATTACCTGGAACTTTTTCAATTATAAGCCACTTCAAATCAGCAGAAACATGAATCACGGCATGTTTTTTGCTGATTTGAAGTGGCTTATAATTGAGACCTCCAAAACGGAGTTCTGTTGAACGATCTTGATATGATCTTGATAACAGCACGCTTGAAAGTTTGCTTTGAATTAGCACTGAAGATATCACAAGATAAGTACTCTGCACCAGATTTATGAATTTACGGGACACTGTCCATTTGGATTTTATTGTGAATGTTGGACTTTTTTCATGGTTATTACATCATAGAGACTGTGAATTAAGTGAGTTGAGTGATAAATTTTTTCACTTGCACACTGTTTTTAATTTATCACAAAATTGAGAGGTCCTGGGATGTTTTCATAGAGAAGTACCATATGGGTTGAGTACAACCTACAACTCTTTACTTACAGGGATTCTTTTTATTTCACCTAGTGTGTTTCATGGTGTTGTGAACATGTTTTTTATTTTTACACTGTTCTCACTCATGTTCACAGTCTCTGCCTTTTGAAAGAATCTTTATTATTTAGCGTTTTATGGAATGTGGAATTGTAGAATGGGTACAAGTTAAACAATTTTTTTACTCCATCAAAAATTACAGAGTAATAATAATAATTTTATTTCTTACTAGTCTTTAAGCCCGTTACATTAACGGGTGCTAGAATACTGTTCACCCTCTACGTTGCCCCTTCCATTCACTGCCCTCTCTTCTCTTTCCATCTCTTCTCTCTCTCTCTCTCTCTCCCATATGGCCTCTCTCCATCTCCTCCTTCCTTTTGCCTTGGTCTGGCATACCTTCCTCCTTCCCTCCAAGCCATTCTCTCCCCCTCTGCTCCCTTTCCTCATTTAACTACTTCATTGGTCAGCAGCAGCATTCACAATTCATTGCTGTTGCTGGCTTCAGGTCTTTCTCTCTGGCCGGTCCTGTCTTCATGAAAACAGGAAGTAGGCAGGACCGGCCAGAGAGGAAGGCCTGAAGCCAGCAACAGCAGCGAATTGTAAACGCTGCTGCTGCCTGAAGCACCCGAAGCAGACGCTTCTCTGCCCTCCCAGCCCAACCCCCGCTGACTCTGCGACCCTCCCAGCAAGATGACTTTAATATCAAACCTCCCTCCAGCGTTGGCAGCCGCAGCACGCTAAACAGGCTGCTTCGGCTTTCTTCTGCCGTTGAGTCTCTCTGTCGCGTCATTGATGACATCATTAGTGACGCGGCAGAGGGACTCAACTGCAGGAGAAAGTCGCAAAGCAGCCTGTTTAACGTGCAGCGACTGCCAACGCTGGAGGGATGTTTGTACCGATGCAGAAGTGATATGGCTCTCCCCCTCCAGTACCTGTGCATGGGGGGGGGGGAGTTTGCACAGTGGGAGCCGGGTGAGAGCGGCGATCTCCAGTTGGGGTTTTTTGTTTGTCTGTTTTAAGTTGAAAGCCGGCGCTGCAGCTCCTCTCTCGATCCTGGTGCAGTTCGAGAGAGGAGCCGGTACCATTCACAGTGAGAGGCGGGGGTGAGGAAGGCCGCCGCAGCTGTGTAATTTTTTTTTTTAATTTGAAAGCCGCCGCGAGCAAGTGGTGACGTAAAACCTGCGCATGCGCAATCGTGTTTTCGCGACGGATCAGGGAACACGTTTTTTTTAGTGCGCATGCGCGGCCTATCATTTTATTATATTAGATATACTGCCAAAGCCATAGTAGTTCAAGGCGGTTTACAACGAAGAAAGGCTGGACAATCAGCGAAAATGGTACAATGTTACAATCAGAGAAAAATAGGTGGCAGAGAAAAAAATGGTACAACAGAGAGAAAAAATGGTACAAACAGAAAGATGGGTACAATTATGGCAATGAAATGGTACAGGGAAGAAGGTCAAGACAATCTACGTAAAGGACATAGAGAGATAGAAGGGGCCAGGGTGAGCATAGGGTCTTAGGGTATGAATCGGGTGAAAAGATTAGTTTTTAGTAGTTTCCTGAAGTTTAAGTAGGATGAAGTGCGTGAGATGATGTGGGCCAGCCAGTTATTGTGATGACCTGCTTGGAAGGCAAGAGTTCTATTTAGATATCTTTTGTAACGGCAGGTCCTTAGGGTAGGGTAGCTAAACAGGTGGGTTCTATGTGTGAGTTTGGATGGGCGGTCTAGGATAAAATGGGGTACTAAGTAAAGGGGGGCCGAGCCAAGGATGGATTTGTAGCAGAAACAGGCGAACTTGAATAGCACTCTTGCTTCTAGGGATAGCCAGTGAAATTTGTGGTAATAGGGAGTTATGTGTTCCCATTTTTTTAGTCCGAAGATCAGTCGGATTGCCGTGTTTTGAATAATTCGCAATCTTTGGTTTTTTTGAAAAATCCCAGGTAGATGATGTTGCAGTAGTCGACTAGACTTAAGATGGAGGATTGCACAAGTAGGCGGAATGAGGGGGCATCAAAGTATTTTCTGATGGATCTTAGCTTCCATAAGGTGGCGAAGCCTTTTTTGACCAGAAGGTCGGTGTGAGCTTCGAAGGTAAGGTTGCGGTCGAGAGTCACTCCGAGTATTTTTAAGGAGTTTGTTAAGGGAAAGACTTGGCCATTCAGGGAGATTGAGTAGGGATTACTGAATGAAGTTACAGGGAAATACTTTTAAAACCAATAGGAGGAAATATTTTTTTACTCAGAGAATAGTTAAGCTCTGGAATGTGTTGCCAGAGGATGTGGTAAGAACGGTTACCTGACAAGATCCCCAAAAAAGTAAAAATAGATTTTATGCTACTTACCTTTGAAATAAGTAGTGGATTTTCCCAAGTCCAACTTAATAATAGCTTATGGATTTTTCTTTTAGAAAATTATCTAAACGTTTTAAAACCCTTCTAAGCTAACTTATGTTCTACAACTCCTGACAATTCCTCTGTCCCATCAGGGTCTGTAAATGCTCTGTCTGCTGCATTCTCCCACTACTCCTTGCCAATTCATAAGACAGAAGCCAGAGTCAGGAAAAGAACCCCTGTTTCCCACATGACAGTGTGTGGTCAAATTTAAATAGTGTATCTGAATTCAATAAAGCTTGGGACAGGTACACTGGATCTCTAAGGGAGAGGAAGGAATAGTAGATGGTATGGATAGGCAGACTGGATAGGCCATGTGGTCTTTATCTGTCTTCATTTTTCTCTGTTTCTGTTTATTTCACGTAGAAAAGAGAAACTTTAAATCTGACTGACTTACAAGCACTGAGTAGGAGTCATGTCTAAAAAGAATGTGGATATGGTAGTTTGTGTCCTGGCGGTAGATAAAGTGGTAGGATATAAAAATATTATGCGTCAGTCTAGAATGAACAGAATAGGAGTATCTGGGAGTTCAGAGTCCTTGGCAAACAAAGGAGACCATGGTTCAGCATGTTTAATATTCAGTTCTATGTCTCTCTTCAGCAGCAATAAAAGTTCTTTCTTATAGTGGTCTAGTTTTCAAAAGCAATGAGCTGTTAGCAGAAGATCTGGCTCACTCTGTAAAACTGACCAACTCTGTTAGAATACTTCTATTTGGCTGCAAATCACCTGAAGTTAAAAAATGTAATGTCATTCAGAAGACAAATTTTCATGGCTCTATATAATGTAAACAAGACACTTAATATTTCTTTGCTATTCGAAACTGAGACATATGACTGGATTCAGACAGCCAAGGTTTATAATAATGACGTTGGGAAAATGGGAAACAGGGGAGCAAAATTTCCAGTGGCAAATATTATTTCCAGTGACATTGCCTCACAGAGGAACCTGGGTTTGATTCCCAGGTTAGAACTTGCGTTCCAAAGATCAGTAAGGCTTGGAATGCTGAGTCCCCAGAAGGAGCCTCAGTTATGCAATCGTATCATATAATAGCTGAACTTATGGTCCGGGTTAGTCAAGCTCCAGAAATAATCTATCTGTAATGTCTGTTAATGCTTTCATAGCTGTCTTTTAGACTGTGCCTTACCTATTTTCTTCTCCAGACAGCCATTCCACTCACACATTTGCATTGCTATCCATATTTGTGATCAAGACTCCACACATCTGTCCCTGCTCAGCTTGTTGTGCAGGTGATATTACACACCACATATTTTAGTTCCATCAAAGCGTCATTCATGCTTCAGAGGAATATACCCAAGGAACAGTTTTCCTTGAGTGAGCTCCATGGGTAACTCTTGTTATACTCCCATTATCATGCTGTCATTCTTGAATTTTTCTGGTCTTCTTTCAGTTGCTTTGATGCTAAGGTTTGTTCACTGTCTTTTATCTCTCCTTTTTTTTGTTTTATCTTTTCATTATGCTTTCATTGCCTGTCCTTTCTTTCTATTCTTTATTTTCCTCAATTTCATACCCTTTTGCTTGTACATCTTCATCCCTCTCCCTTCCTCTTGTCTCTTCTCCTCTTTGCCTTTTATCTCATCTCGAGTCCCAGTTTACCTAAAAAACTGTAGGTCCCTTAAATAATAATAATAAACCCTCAGGCTTTCTTAGACCTTCTTTTCTCTTCCCCTCCTTCTATTTGTTATCTCACAGAGACATAACTTTGTAATGGAGAACAGATAGTACTTTTATAATATCTGCTAGTTTCAAGTTTATTGACTTTTAATATACCGACCATCAACAAGTATCTGGCCGGTTTACAATAAAATATTTAAAATAGAGGTTAAGATAATAAATATTTAGAGAAAATAATAAAGGTGTACATTAAGGACATTAACTGGACGGACTTGAAAGTGAGGGTAAGAGGGAAGGGAGGGGAAAGTTACATAATTAGAAGAAAAAAGGAAAAAATGGGGAGAGAAAAAAAAAAAAGGGGGGTTGGAGATAGTGAGGGGGATAGGATAAAACATGTAGGGTGGGGTCGCTTCATAGAAGCGGTTGGTTGAGTAAGAAAGAGAAGTTCTAAGGGCAGGTGAAAGCATCACGAAATAAAAAAGTCTTCAGGCTTATCTTGAATTTATCGAGTTGTTGTTCGAATTGAAGTTGATGTGGTAGAGCGTTCCACAGTGTTGGGGCGACTACTGCAAAATTTGTTTTCCTAGTATAAAAGAAGTCTTTTATAGAGGGAATTGAAAGGAGTTTCTGATCTGCTGATCTCAGTGTACGTGTTGGGCATTGAGGAATGAGAAGCCTATCACGATATGAAGGCTGGTGAGAGAGTTTTATTTTAAAAGTCAGCAGGATAGTTTTATAAGTAATACGATGTATGACAGGAAGCCAATGTGCTTCTTTCAAAAGAGGGGGTAACATGGTTGTATTTACCAATTTTGTGTATGAGTTTTATTGCCGTATTTTGGATTAATTGTAAGCGTCGGATTTCTTTTTGGGGGAGTCCGCTGTAAAGAGAATTACAGTAATCGAGGTGGGAGATAACTAGGGAATGAACCAGAATTTTGATTGCATCTGTATCTAGAATAGAAGTTAGAGAACGAATAAGGCGAAGTTTAAAGAAGCAGATTTTTACTACCGAACTGATGTGATCGTGGAAAGTAAGGTCCTTATCAATGATAACTCCCAGTAGTTTTATTTTTGTTTCAATTTTTATAGGAGTGGATTTGATGAAGATCTTTCCTGATAAAGACTCACTGTTTTTAATAGGAAATAGAAGGCCGCAGGATTTATCGATGTTGAGGGAGAGTTTGTTTGTGTAAAGCCAATCATTTATTGCGTCTAATTTATTGTTGATATCTTTTATTTCTGAGATATTTGAGGTATTGACAGGGTGAAGTAATTGTATGTCATCCGCATAGGCAAAGATAGTGAATCCTGGTTACGTTGCCTTTGCTGTTTCCCAGTCATCTTATTGTTCATGATTTTTACTGAGCTTCACCATGATTCTTTTTCTTTCCTGAAGCTCTCCTTGTTTGCTTAGTTTCTGGAACTATATTTTCTTTTGCTTTATTATCCCCACCCTCTGCTGACACTGTTGTCTGGGATTCACTTACTGGTTTGCTCTCTGAAGTTACAGTTTGCTATCCATATTGATTTTCCTACAAGATGTCAGGAACAGCATTTCTTCCAGCTCCTTTCTGATTTATCTCTGATTCAACATATCTCTTTGGCCACTAATTGTGCCAGACACATTTTGGACGTAGTCCTTACTTCACAGCTACAGTACCTATGTTTTTTCTGCCTTCCTTTTCCCCAAGCCTGTTTCTTAGTCTTATCGTTTCTTTTATACTTTCCTTCTCTGACTGTCAGCTCCCAACTTTCTTCAGGTTTTCCTACTGGGTCTTTTCATGAGTCCGACCCAGACTATTTCTACCCCTTTTTCAGTCTTTCCCAGACAGTTTGTTGTAGCTTTCTCTTGATGAGCAAGCTAATCTTTGGGATAGCTCTGTATCAATGACATAGTGAGGGTAGGAGATGCCTGGGACAGTGGCCCCCCTGCTCTTTACCTGCCCTCCTGCCACACTCGTACAGTCAAACTTTGGTTTGTGAGTGTTTTGCAAGACGAGCAAAGCATTCTCGGAAATCTTGTCTTGCAAACCAAGCGTTGACTCGATTTGCAAGCCCCCCCAAGAACCTGCATCCCCCCCCCCCCAAACAGCATTCAGCCTTATCCCATCTGGCACCGGCACACAGCCCACAGGAAGTGCCGGTGCCGATGAAAGAAGTTCCTGTCTCTTGCCTGGGCCTTGAGCATCTGTGGTAGAAAACTGGAACGCTCTTCCAGAGTCTGTTTTAGGGGAAAACACCCTCTAGGAATTCAAGACAAAGTTGGACAAGTTCCTGCTAAACTGGAACGTACGCAGGTGAGGCTGGACTCATTTAGAGCTCTGGTCTTTGACGTAAGGGCCGTCACGTGAGCAAACTGCTGGGTACAATGGACCACTAGTCTGATCCAGCAGCGGCAATTCTTATGTTCTTATGTCCAGAACCAATAGGTTATGAGATAACCATTAGTCCTAGTTTTCCCTACAGCCTGTTCAGAGTCATAGCTTCCTTAGGAATATGTGACCAATGAGCTTCAGGGGTGGCAGGAGCAGTAGGTACAAAGACAGTGCCTTAGCAACCTTCAGTCCTGCTTTTCCATGCAGCCTATTGGCTGGCTAGCTTCTAAGCTTTGTTAGGAATGTCTGACCAATGGACTTCAGGGACAGGAAGGAACATCCAAATGACCCTCCCCCCCCCCCACTTGAATTTTGATGAACTCCAAACAGCTAAATTACTTTCTCGTACCCAAAAACCCTAGATTCACCCCATTTCATGAAAATCCTTAGGGCAATTCTTAAGATAAAATTTACCTACATACTGTCACAAACCCGGCACCAGAGTTAGGTTTGTGCCAGAGAAGGGACAAAAACTCCTGACTGTTAGGAGAGCAGACCAGTACAGCAGCCCTCCTTCTAACAGTTCCCAGAGCTCTGTCAGTGTCAAGGGCGCCCTAGAGCAAGAGGTCTGGGAGGAGGGGAAACCAGAGGAGAACATAAGGTTCTCTAAACCTAGAGTTGCTCCTGTTAAAACTTCCCATAGGAGACGAGCTCCTATCCAGCCCAGCCCCCATCTGCTTAGGCTAATAGAAAAACAGCTGAAAGCTCAGAACCAGGCTGCCCAACCCCCATTCAGAGTAGGGCATGGCTCTCTGAAGGCTGGCCAAATAGAGCAGAGCAGGCTGAGTAAAGTCAGTCTGGATCCAGCTCTGGAAGGAGACTCGTGGCCAGGTGCTTCTAGGTTCCAGGCTGAAAATGAAGTTGAGATGAGAGACCTGGATGAGCCGTCTCTGCCATCTGCTTGATGGTCTACAGACTGAGGAACCTATGGACCTTACCTGGGAGCCTGAGGAAATTCCTATGGAACAAAGCTAAGTTTCTCCTGGGTTTTTCTTTTTGGCACTGCATTTTGTTTGGGACTTGTGCTAACTGCTCGTGAGTGGGAAGCATTGTTCAAGGCTTTACTCCTGAAGAACTCTCTTCAATTAGGGAAGGACTGTGAACTGTGTTTTTGAATATGGGGATTTTGTTTTTCTCTCATGTGAAAAGAAGATTTTGCTACTGATTGAGGTTAATGGGAGTTAAGGGATTGAATCCACAAAAGATCCTGGGTTGGGATTGTGGGGCCATTTTCTGGCAAGTTTTTTTCAAAGTGGATTCAGCAACTCCCCACCCCCGCCAGCTTACCTGAACTGGCAGGGAAAAGCCTACCAGGCTACCTCAGTATGCTGAAAGAAGTAAATTGACTTACCTTTTCAATTATGGGTTTCCTTGTCTGGGACTAAGAGCTAATTAAGACTAACAGTGATATACCCTGAAGAAAAGGGCTGCTCAGACCTTGGCTGACTTTTTAGCCATTTCCTTTGAGCTGTATTGTGGTTTTTGTTTTGAATTCGCTATTCTTTGAATGTGGACTTTGAGAACAGTAGCTACAGTGTTGGTTTCCACGCTACTGTCAAATAAAGCAGTTCTATTTTTCATTGAACATTTAGCTAACTGGTTTTCTTTATATATTAGCTGACATTGAATCACCAGCAGGGCTTTTCACCTGAGAAAGGCACGTCTGGATTTTGGAGTCTTGCGCACGTCCCGGTAGCCATTCTGACCAGCCTGTACCGGGTGTGCGACAATACCTACAAACATACAATTATTGCTTGCTTTATAGGATATGCTACTATATCATACCTAGGCTATTGTATCATACCTAGGCTATTGTATCATACCTAGGCTATTGCTGGTCTCAATTCCAGTTTGTTGAGGCACCCTCAGTCATTCCAGAATACAGCAATCCATATTTATTCTCATGTAGAGAATAACACTGTGACCGTTTCCCATGATAAGCCATGGCAAACCTGCAGGAACGGGGAAAATATTTGGCCATATGCCGCAGGTTCAGGAACAAGGCTTTTCACCACCCCTCAGAAGTGGTAAAGGGCCTTGTTCCTGCAGTAAAGGGTGACTGCTGCAAATCACCTCCCTCCCCACCTCCTCTCCCTCCCAGGGCAGGATTAACCAATAGGCCAAGTAGGCAGGTACCTAGGGCCCAAAATGGTCAGGGGGGACCCGATGAAGAAGGGCATCAACATTGTTTTTTCCAAACGGCGATGGGCCCCTTCAGCATCGATCAGCATCGCAGGCTCCCCGATCGGCAACGCATGTCCCATCCCGATCGGCAATGCGGTCCCCCCATCGATGGAAAGTAAGACAAGCAAGCAACGCGGGTAAGAAAGGCAACGGGAACTGTAATTGTGCAAGCGTTGCTGCTTGCCCAAAGCTTCCCTCTGACGCAGCTTCCTATTTCCGCCTGGGCACATGGTGGGGTGGGGCGGGGCAGGGGGCCCAGTGTACTTGTGTGCCTAGGGGCCCTCGACAAATTAATCCTGCCCTGCTCCCTCCCTCCTAATTACGGGTCCAACAACCCCCTCCCTCCTTATTACGGGTCAGACGGCAAAAAAAACAACCCTGCAACTCCCCTACCGGGTTGGCCCCTTTGCACCTCTCACGCCAGGCCTGCCAGCCTCTTAGAAGAAAAGGCAATGTCACAGGCCTGCTATGGGACTTTTCTCCAGCTGAGTCCTTCCTTCCAATGTAACTTCTGGTAAAACTGTAAGTTACATTGGAAGGAGGGACTCAGCTGTAAGAAGGTCCTGGAGCAGGCCTGCGAAATTGCCTCTTTGTCGATTAAGCTTCTAAGAGGCTGGTAGGCCCGGGGCGAGAGGCACAAAGGGGATGACTCGGTAGGGGAGATGCATGGAGGGACATTTGACATATGATCAGAAGGGGGGAGAGAGGGGCTGCTGGACCTTTGATCATAGGGGTGGCTGCTGCACCCACAAAGGGGGAGGGGGTTGCTTGGGCTGCTGATCTGGCTGGAGCTGAAGGGAAGGGAGACAGGTGCTGGATCTAATCTGGGGATTGGGGGAAGGGAAAGAGGTGCTGGGCCCATGTGGTGGGGGACTTGAGCTGGAAGGAAGGGATAGGTGCCAGACCCACACCTGAAGGAAGGGGATAGAGGTGTTTGACCCATGGGAAGGGGGCTAGAGGGAAAGGAGAGAGGTGCAGGACCTGCAGGTAGGAGGAGAGAAAAGGGAAGGGAAAGAGAAAATTTGAACCAAGGGGATGAAAGAAGAGTGAATGAAATATTGAGCATAGTGGAGGGAGGAAAGAGAGAGTGTGAGAGACATATTGGTGTAAGGGAATAAGAGAGGGGAGAAGCTGGACACAGGGAGATATAAAAAAAGGAGGGGAGATGGGTATGGATGGGAGCATAGGTGCAGGGACAAAAAAGGGAAATGCTGCATGGGGGTGGCATATAGACACAGAGGGGTAATGCGAGACATGGGAGGGTAAATGGACCCAGAGAGAAGATAGCTAAACATTGGGGAGAATAAGAATGCTGAAGGAATATGCTGGACTTGGGGAGGGAGTATAGGAATATAGAGGAATTAGTTTTTTTTGCCCACTACATTAACAGGTGCTAGAATAGATGTACAGACTTAGGCATTTCTTTCTTTCTTTCTGTATATCTGTCTTTCTTTCTCTCTCCCTGCCTCCTTTCTTTCTGTCTGTCTGTCTTTCTCTCGCCCTGGCCCCTATCTTTCTTTCTATCTCCATGCCCCCCTGTCTGTCTGTTTTTCTTTCTGTCTCTCTCCCCCTATCTGTCTTTCTTTCTGTCTCCCTTCCCGCTGTCTGTCTTTCTTTCTTTCTTTCTGTCTCTACCCCCCTGTCCAGCAGCACCCCTTCCTTGCTCCCCCTATCCTGCAGTAGCCCTTCTCCCTTCCTTTTACCTCCCCCCTGTCTAGCAGTAGCCCTTATTCCTTTCTTTTACCTCCCCCCCCCGTCCAGCAGCACCTCTTCCCTGCTCCTCCTGTCCAGCAGTTGCCTTTTACCTGCCCCCTGTCCAGCAGCACCCCTTCCTTGCTCCCCCTGTCCAGCAGTAGCCCTTATCCCTTCCTTTTACCTCCCCATCCAGCAGAACTCCTTTCCTGCTCCCTCTGTCCAGCAGTAGCCCTTCTCCCTTACTTTTACATCCTCCCTGTCCAGCAGCACCCCTTCCCTGCTCTTATCTGATAAGTCTCTTGTGTTTTCTGAAGCAGCTCTGCCAGGACCCTCCGCAGGCTCCTTGTAGCGATAGGGAAACCGCCGCACACAAACTGCCGCAGGCTCCTTATTCAGCTGGCTCCTTTTATAGCTGGGGAAACCGCCGCACTCTTCGCAAACCACCACCGTCACTGGGGAAACCGCCACAAACATCACAAATCGCCATAGGCTCCTTCTACTGCGCATGCGACAGCACGGCACCACGGAGCACAGAGTTTGATGTGCGCATGCGCGCTAAGGGTTTTATTATGGCTTATGATGCTATACACAGGGGGAGGGGGATCATAGAATGGTGAGATGATGAAGGCAGGGAGATGGGCACAAGGGAAATACTAGAAAGGTACGTATAGGAGAGAAGAGAGATTCTAAACATAGGGAACAATACATACACAGAGATAGAAGATGGCTGGTGAGCATGGAGAAAGAAGAAATGTTAAATTATCAGGAGACCCAAAGAAGTGAGTTAAGAGAAGGCAAGAGAAAAGAGAGACCTACGCTTGAGACCAACATAATCTGAAAAATAAGAGACAACAAAAGTACCAAAAAAAAATTTTCTATTTTGTGATTAGAATATATCAGATTTGAAATATGTATCCTGCTAGAAGCTGGTGTTAGACATAACTGGGGACCGCAAAGCCCAGGCCATGCTTCTTTAGATTCCAAGTGGCTTAGGGCTTTCCCTGACTAGGGGGCAGTTGCCTTAGTTGCACTCCCCTAACACTTTTCCTGCCATGTAGCTTCTGTACGAATTTGGCTTGTTCAGTTTTCTCAATAGTGGAGGGGATATTTGTGAAGGGGAGAAGAAGGGAGACAGGGATTTTGTTGATCCTTGCTCTGAATTATTTGTGTTTATAAAATGACAATTGTACAGAATATTGTTTCTTTTTATACTTTAAGTTCAATATAAAATCATAACTATTCGAAGCTTGTATGGATGGGATCAGCCGGTTTGCAGAGATGGGGTGGGGACAGGGACTGAGCTCGCAGGGACAGGAACAAAATTTCCCCCCCCTGTCATTCTCTGTTCTCATGCAGAGAAATTCAATCATATGATGACTCTCCAAATTCCAAAATTACTGGCTTCCTGTTCAGTTTAAAGACCAATTTAATATTTTGATTTTGATTGACAAAATTCTTTTCAGCTGTGCCCAGGTTACTTGCATTCTCGTGTTATTCCTTACTGCCCAGTTCGCTCTTTGGTTTCTGCTTTTGAATATTTATTTTCTATCCCTTCATTATTCCATTCTCAGTTTCAATTTATACAACACTCTGCCTTTTTTTTTTTTTTTGTACCCTTCCCTCATTATGGAATGCATTACGTCCTGACTTATATAAAGTGAAGTTAGTTATCTGTTGCATGTGTTCTCTGAGAACAGTAGGCCAAATAATCTTATAGCTAGGTGACATCATCAGATGGAGCCTAGCATGGATGCTTACTAGCAAGATGTTTCTAGCAGCACAGCACCATACATGCATGGGTGCCTTCCTGCTTGACATGCAAGCGCTGGTCCCTTAGTCAAGAGGAGGTGGGAGGGTATGTGAGAATATTTCACTTGCTGTCCTTGGAGAACACTTGCTACAGGCAAGTAACTTTGAATGACCTGGAAAAGGAGGCAAAGTGCTAGGTTATAAAATTTGCAGACGATACCAAACTGTGCGGCAGAGTTAGATCCAGGGAGGAGTGTGAGGTCCTGCAAAGGGACCTGGACAAGCTGGAAGACTGAGCAAACAAATGGCAAATGCGCTTTAATGTGGAAAAATGCAAGGTCATGCATATAGGGAAAAAGAACCCGTTGTTCAACTACAAATTGGGGGGGGCATTGCTGGGAGACAGCAGTCTAGAGAGAGACTTGGGTGTGCTGGTGGATGCATCACTGAAGCCATCTGCGCAGTGTGCAGCAGCCTCGAAAAAAGCCAACAGGATGCTGGGCATCATAAAGAGGGGCATAACAACCAGGACGCGGGAAGTCATCATGCCATTGTATCGAGCGATGGTGCGTCCACATCTGGAATACTGCGTTCAGTATTGGTCGCCACACCTCAAGAAGGACATGGTGGTACTTGAGAGAGTCCAAAGGAGAGCAACGAAACTGGTAAAAGGGCTGGAACACTGCCCATACGCCGAGAGGTTGGATAGGCTGGGGCTCTTCTCTCTGGAAAAGAGGAGGCTCAGGGGAGATATGATAGAGACCTTCAAGATCATGAGGGGCATAGAGAAGGTGGATAGGGACAGATTCTTCAGACTGAAGGGGACAACAGGTACGAGGGGGCATTCGGAGAAACTGAAGGGAGATAGGTTCAAAACAAATGCAAGGAAGTTTTTTTTTCACCCAAAGGGTCGTGGACACTTGGAATGCGCTACCGAAGGAAGTGATCAGGCAGAGTACAGTACAGGGATTCAAACAGGGATTGGACGGATTCCTGAGGGATAAAGGGATCGTGGGATACTGAGAGAGGTGCTGGGATGTAATACAAGTATAGAAAGCTAACCAGGTAATAAGTATGGAAATCCTACCAAGTCGTGAATGTGCAAGACCGGAGGGTTAGGACTTCGATGGGAAGATAGGATTTCAATGGGAAACCAAGGTGGCAAGGGGGCCCCTTCTGGTTATTCAGACAGGTCGTGACCTGTTTGGGCCGCCGCGGGAGCGAACTGCTGGGCAGGATGGACCTATGGTCTGACCCGGCGGAGGCACTGCTTATGTTCTTATGTTCTTATGCTTTCTTCAAGCAGACATTCAGATTCTCACAACTGGGAATCCCTAGCTCCCAGGCTCACCGAAATTAACAAGGCTAGAAGAATAGAGACTCAAAATGTCAAGGCCTCTACAACAATTAGCCTGAGAAACAAAACTTGCTAATATGAAGGTGCAGCCTGGAACAAAATAAAATATGGGCCTGGGGGGATGGAGTTGGATTCTAGAAACCGAACAAATTCTGAAGGACTTCTACAAACTTTGTCAATAGGCTGTTATTTTGTTCACAACAGCATGGACTTCAATGATATGAAATGAAAAGTATCAAGAAAAGTGTGACATGACTTGTAAGTTTCATGGCTCCACATCATTTTCTTCTTGGTTGAACTGAGAACTTTTCAGCGCCCCCTCATATATTGTAGTCTATTCTACTTTCATTTCTGCAAATTCAACCAACCTGACTGTAAAATTCCAAAATTGTTTTTATAATTCAATTGTTTATCCCTATCCCACCCTCACTGGTTCTGCCACCTTTCAAACTGCAAGAAGTCTTCATTTGATGTCATCCAAATAAAATGCCACTTTGTATAAAAACAGCACTGATGACACAGGCCAACAAAAAAAGGTTTTCTTTGTGCCTTGGGTTTTTTTGAGGTGCTGATTCAGAAAATTGAATTGGACAGACCGCATTAGCTCTAGTTTCTTAGATATGGTGGCTACACAAAGTATCCTTGCCTTTTATGCCTTTGGGATAGTAGAGCCAAATATGAACATTGGGCAAAAAAAGATTAGCTTCTGAAAGAATTATGTGGTGGTTGGAGGACAAAATGTAATCAATGAACCTTTGGTAGCATGAGATAAAATCATACTACTACCACCACTACATGTAAAGCTAAGCCTGATGAAACAATTGGTAAGGCTTTGAATAAAGACGGTTCGTGCACTGAATACATAGAGGGGCATAATCGAAAGGGACGTCTAAGTCCATTAACGTCCATCTCACAAGTCGTCCAAAGTTAAAAAGAGCTTAAGACACATTTTCGAAAGATACGTCCAACTTTTTTTTCGTTTCGAATTATACGTCCTGCCGATCTGATCGTCCAAGCTACTAAATCGTCCATCTTTATACCATATTTTCGTCCAACTTTCCATCCAAGCCCAAAACGTCTAGAACAAGCCCTGTTGGATGTGGGAGGGGTCTGCAAAGTGATGGACTGCACACCCAGACATGCCACCTAAAGAGTGGGGTACCTTACAGGGCACTGCTGTGAACTTCACAAAAAGGGTGCCATGGCTTCTCCTCCCTACAGTTCCCTTATAGGTTACGGTGAGCCCCCCCAAACCACCTCCAGAATCCCCTAGACCCACTTATCTACCACCCCAATATCCCTTATGGCTGCAGGAGCCACTTATATGCTAGTACAAAAGGGTTTTGGGGGTGTATAGGGGAGTGCACATGTTTCATTATCAATGCAGTGATTACAGGGGCTTATGGCCATGGGTCCTCCTCTCTATGGGTCCCTAACCCACCCCCAAGATGACTTAAGCCTCCTCTGTGCTGGACGACTAGGCTTTCCTATGCCAGGCAGCCAGGTGATGATGGTCTGGAGGAAGAATTTTAAAGTTATGATTAAAATTTTTATGGGTGTGGAGGGATTGGTGATCACTGGGGTAGTGTGTGTGGGGTCTGTTTTATGTGTTTGCAGTGCCTGTTTTATGTGTTTTTTGTGTTTTTTGTGACTTAGACCATGTTTTACAACGGCCAAATTCCGTATAGGCTCTGTTGTAAAACTTTCGGTTATACATGCTATATGACTAAGTCTAAGCCAGCACACGTCCCGCCCAACTCCCGCCCTCGACACACATCCTGAAACGCCCCGTTTAGCTTTGGTCGTTCAGCGGCACTATGAATAACTAGGACGTCCAAAACCCATTTTTATTATCGGCACTTGGATGTTTTTGAGAAATGTTTGTCCAAGTGCCGACTTAGGCTGGTTTTTGGACGTTTTTCTCTTTCGATTATGAGCCCCATAGCACATATGTTACCTGGACTTAACATGGAAAAACTGAAGGCAGGAATTTTCGATGGTCCACAGATCAGACAACTTATAAATGACCCATATTTCAAAGCATCAGTGAATGAAATCGAATCATGTGCTTATGAAAATCTTTCTTGGCAACAAGAAGGCAGACAACTACACGCAATTAGTAGAGGATATGTTCTTTCATTTCAACAGACTTGGCTGTAATGTGAGTGTTAAAGTCTGCACAGTCACTTAGATCGCTTTCCAGAGAACCTTGGTGACTTGATCAAAAAGCAAGGTGAAAAATTTAACCAAGACATAAAAACAATGAAAGCCAGATACCAAGGAAGATGGGATGCACACATGATGGCAGACTATTGTTGGAATCTTATGCAGGATTGTCCTTTTAGATCTACTCTTGGAAGTCTTGCAAAAGGAACTTCTTGTGTGTCAAATGACTGGAAAATTTGTATCATAAACTTGTGCTTTTGGTTTGAATTATGTAGATTTCCATGTTGTACACTTTTCTTTTAATTTTTAATATGTTTTCTTCATGCTTAAATGATAGTAAACACTACATTAAAATATTCTGAATTTTTAATGGGCGAGCAGAGTGAAGAGTGGTATATGGCACTTGTTCTGTATCTCAAAAACTAGGGCTGATAGGAGAAAACTGATGCCATTTTAGGAATCAGCAGGTCAGATATACCCAGAAACAGGTTTAATATTTAAGGCACCAAAATGAGTGTTGGCCAGTGTAATTCATGTAAATTTATTAGAGGGAAGTCAGTGGCACTTTGTCCTAACAAATTGTGAGATAATGCATCTCAGATGTATTTTGAAGATAAATATTTATTTTATAGTATTTGCTGCAACAGTTTTGGCTTCATGTTTTTGTTTTAGGACTCACTGTTGTAAATATACACATACAGAAAAAAAAAAAAAAAGGATTATTATACTCACTTTACTTTATGAACTCACATGGAAGCAAATGAATGATAAAAGGTACCATATAAGACAGCATTTAATTATCTGTAGTTACAATGCTAAACATTTGATAACTCTCCCTATTATTTATATGAATTATCAGTGCTGTTTTCACTGTTTTACCGCAGAGCAGTCTTGGCATATGCTATTTCACAATTGTGTTCAGGATATTTAATAATCCAACTAAAAAAACAGACATCATTCAAATACATCTGCCACATCGTGATTATATTAAAATCAGGTAGATTGATACAGATATATACTGTAACCCAACAGCAGTACTGTGATTGAATTCAAGAATGCTTGGGACAGACACAGAAAACAGTGGCAGGAATAAGGTTGGAAAGCTGTATTGTTTCAAACAATCTATATTTCACTTCTTCAAGATCAGAGGCAGAAGAGCAACTAAAGGCAGTATGACGCTTTAAGCCAGGCTATATTCTTTCCTAGTAAAAGTCCTGAGGTTTTACAGAGCTTTGTAGACTGATTCTGAGCCTATGACTAAAAACCATGATTAATGAGCCCATAGTAAACTATTTTAGCTACCCCGTGAAAGATGACCGGACCATGTTGTGGCATGAATCTGTGAACCACAACTATACGCAGACGTTACAAGCCTAAGGCAATAAAAGCACATTATGTCTTCTCACTTCTCCCAAAGTCCAACCTTTTCTACTAATTATTCCTACATACAGGGGTTCTTTTACTAAGGCGCGCTAGCCGTTTTAGCGCGTGCTAAATATTAGCGTATGCTAACGTGTCCATTATAGTCTATGGACGCGTTAGCGTTTAGCACGCGTTAAAATGGCTGGCGCGCCTTAGTAAAAAGACTACAGTTACATTAAATACATAAGAATATATACATAGAAACATAATGGCAGATAAAGGCCAAATGGCCCGTCCAGTCTGCCCATCCATAGTAGCCATTATCTCTTCCTCTCTCTAAGAGATCCCACGCCTTCTTGAATTCAGACATAGTCTCTGTCTCCACCACCTTTTCTGGGAGACTGTTCCACGCATCTACCACCCTTTCTGTAAAAAAAGTATTTCCTTAGATTACTCCTGAGCCTATCACCTTTTTTAAAAAAAATTCTTTATTTATATTTAACACTAAACAAATCAAGAAATAACTTCTTGTAGAGAATATTGAGAAAGACATTACAATATGTAATAAACATATGTAAAAATAAAGAAATACATTTCTTAATCAATACTTTAGTCCAAAATCATAGATCCAAGAATCTTTTTTTTTTTTAAGTTCCATCTTTTTATTGTATATTTCAAAAACAGAAATAAAACCATAACATGAACAAATGTAAACATCAATAGCAAAAATTACAGTTGAAACCGTCTGAATTTAACTAGCAGTGAATATCAAAATTATGAACAAGTTCACACATTTACTATCATCGGTGAGAGGTCAAAAAGGTAAGTATACACAATATGTAAGGCTGTGAAGGCTTAGTCGAGCTAATTTATGACTCTATATCGAGCAATAGTCTATAACAGGAGTCCATACTTTCAAGAAAGTCGGTAGAGAGTTAGTTTTTTCCGCAGCAACTTTTTCAAACTTGGTATATAAGCACACTGAGTTTCACCAGTGGGCATAGGAGAGAAGTGAGAAGTCTTTCCAGGAGGATAATATAGATTTAAAAGCAATGAGAATCAGACAGGCAAACAATCTAGTTTCAAATTTGTCTAACTGAGATGTGAGAGCAGGGGCACCGTATATAATAACCTTATAAGATATGGGTTCAGAAATGTGTAGGATCTTACATATGGTGAGCCATATCATGTTCCAGAAATGTTGTAGAAAGGAACAATGGAATATCATATGAGCATAAGTGCCAGTATGTGTAGTACAAGACCAACATTTATCAGATATAGATACATTAATTTTGTGCAGTTTAACAGGTGTCCAGTACACTCTATGGTATAGAAAAAGAGTTAGCTGAGACATAGCTGAAGATTTCATCGCTTTAAAAGATATCCTCCATATATCCTCCCATTCCGGGACTAGGTCTGGATGTTGAACATCACTAGCCCAGATCTCATAAAGTACCTTTGGTGATGTAAATTTCTTATTATGTAAGATTTTATACCAACGCGATGCTTGGCCTGGGAGAGATTGTAATTGGGTCACCCATTGTAATATAGTAGGCTGATCAATGGAAAGTTCTTTGTGCTTAAGATATGTATTTAGACAATGCATTAACTGTAGCCACTGAAAGTAATGAGTTGAGGACAAACCGAATTTCTGGATCAATTGGTTGAAGGGTGCGAATCCATCATTGTCTCTCAAATGTTGAATGGACCATATTCCCAGCTTGCGCCAGGACTGCCATTCTATATATTGGCCCTGAATCTTCAAGTGTGGGTTTCGCCAAATAGGTGAAGCCATGGTTTCACTCCAAGAAAGGGGAGCTTGATCGTCCACTGTTTGTAATGCAATCCTAGTAGCATTAATGACAAGGTTTCCTTTAGTCTTATGATCCGGTTGTAGGAATGGTAGGTATTTTAGATGTTGTTCACCAAAAAGTTTGCGTTCCAGGATAAGCCAAATTGAAGGATGTTCTTCTATGTTGGTAGACAACCACTGGGAGCCCTGTCTACAAATGAAAGCCAAGTGATAATAATAGAGGTCAGGGAAGTTAACACCACCTCCGTCCTTGTGGCATTTTAGCTTTTTCAAAGCTATACGTGGTGTCTTCTTGTTCCATAGATATTGGGACAAAAGTGATTCGAATTTTTTATAGGATGCCGCCGGAAGAAGAGCAGGTATCATTGATAATATGTAGGTAATTTTCGGAATCAGTATCATTTTTAGAGAGTCCAACCGACCCCACCATGATAATTTTAGTGGTGACCATCTAGAGGTAGTAGAGTTGATGATCTGGAGTATCAAAGATGTATTCAAAACCAAGGTTTCTTCCATTGAGTCACCAAAATATATCCCTAAGTATTTGAGTTTGTCCGGAGCATATTTTAGATTCAACTGCTTGATAATATCTCCACATGGCTTACCCGTTAGTGGCATGACTTCTGTCTTGGTTCTATTCAGCTTGTATCCAGATACCTTCGAGTAGGCATCTATATTATTGATAATAGATGGCAAGGAAGATATAGAGGCATATAGTTGAACGTCATCTGCGTATGCCGTCATTTTAACATGTATATCATCAATGCATAGTCCCTGAATCAATGGGTCAGACCTCAGAGTAATAAGTAGAGGTTCCAGCGCTAAGTTGAATAGCAGGGGCGATAATGGGCAGCCCTGTCTTGTTCCTCTAGTTGGCATGAATGATTCTGAGAAGACATTGTTGATGCGAAGTCGAGTGGAGGGATTAGAGTATAGGACCTTGATCATTTTGATGGAGTCCTTGGAAAAGCCGAACCACAGTAGTGTTTGAAATAAAAAAGGCCACTCCACTCTGTCAAAAGCCTTTTCAGCGTCGAGAGACATTGTGATTCCATCAGGTAAGTATGTTGGAGCCAGTGAGAGTACGTGAGCAAAGAGTCTTGTGTTGTCACTGGAGAGTCTGCCTTTCAGGAAACCAGTCTGTTCCATACTGATCAATTTTGGGAGTACCGTTTGTAGTCTTAACGCCAGAATTTTTGCAAATAGTTTAGCGTCTATATTGATGAGTGATAAAGGTCTGTAGTTTTGCACCTTCAGCGGATCTTTATCAGGTTTTGGTAGGACGATGATCACAGCTTCAGTAAAGGAGCCTTTAGCGTATCCTGTATCAATGAGAAAGTGGAAATATTTCAACATTAGTGGTAACAGAAGTGTTTGGAACGCCAAATAAAATTCAACCGTTAAACCGTCTGGGCCTGGAGCCTTCCGTTTGGCCATCGATTGTAAGGATTCAGAGAGTTGAGATAGCTGTATGGGTTGCGTGATAGAGACATTATCATGCTCGTCCAGTTTAGGACCCAATATTTGATCGAGATATGCTTTGACACATGATACATCTGGCTTATCCGAGGTGTAAAGTTGCTTGTAATAATCCTTAAAGTAGTTGCATATGTCCGTACTATCAGTCAAGGTGGAAGCAGTATCTGTACATATAGCTGGTATCTGAGTCTTCTCTGTAAGTATCTTCAGATAATTAGCTAATTGATGCCCTGCTTTATTATTGGTAGCATAGTAAGTTGCAGATTGGAAGAATACTTCAGCTGAAGCCTTAGAGCTAAGATGTAAATTGTAGTCATACCTGAGTTTACTAAGTTGGACAGATATGTCAGGATTGGTAATATCTGCAATATGAGCTTTTTCCATAGTGGAAATTCTATTTTCCAAGGTTAAAAGGTGTTGTCTATCTTCTTTCTTCTTTTTTGATGCATAAGCGATGATCTGGCCTCTTATATAGGCTTTAAAAGCGTCCCAGGTGACTTGCCAAGAAGTATCACCTACAGGATTGAGCTCGAAGAACTCTCTGATGTGAAGATTAACATGATCTATAAACATCTGATCAGACAGTAAGGAGGCATTGAATCTCCACATTCCGCGAGGTTTAGATGGAAGGAGACTATGTAAAGACAATGTGATAGCAGAGTGATCTGAGACTGATAATGTCAGTATGTCCGAATTGCTCAATTTCTCCACCAAGGAGTAGCTGATGAGAAAAAAGTCTAGTCTGGAATAAGATGTGTGTGGTGGTGAAAAAAATGTGAAAGTAGAATCATCTTTGTGTAGTAGGCGCCAAGGGTCCAGTAGTTTCAGTTGGAAAAGCAAATCCTGAAGATGATGCCAGGCTTTGGGTTTTTTATAAGGCGTTCTTGATTTCCTATCTTTCTCTGGACTTAAAATGAGATTAAAGTCACCACCTAGAATACATGGACCGTCTGAAGAGGCTCCAACTACAGATATGAGGGTGTCGAAAAAGTCTGGGCAGTCTTGATTGGGTGCATAGATGTTATAGAGGTAAAAACGAGCACTGTTTATCAGCAGCTGAACTTGAAGCCATCTGCCCTCCATATCATGGGCAGAGGAAACAATTTTGAGGTCCGGTCTCTTACGTATTAAAGTAAGGACACCATTTTTACGACCCAAAGAAGGGGAGAAAAGAGGTGGATATGCCCACTTCGGTGCAATCTTGGAGGCTTCCAGAACATTTAGATGGGTCTCCTGGAAAAAAACCACATCCGGTTGGTGAGATTCAGTGTATTTTAAGATTTTGAGTCTTTTGATCGGATTGTTAAGTCCTTTCACATTTAAGGAAAAAAGGGTTAAAGACATGAGGTCAATATATCATGATACATCTCACGAATTGCAATATATTTTAGGTAGATAATAATATACATAGTTAACCTCTCATTAGCTAATATCATCAGTTCAGATCTTGTAAATGCATGTATAATGAGCACTGCAATAACATATATAAACTTCAAACAGACAACTAACATACTGTGGGTCAGCAAACAGTGAGAGAAAAGTCACAGGTACAGCAACACTCCTGGCGCAAACACTGAGAAATACTGAGCAACATATGTAAAAACCATACATCACAAGTCTGTGTGGCATACAAAACATCAGGTTTTGTCAATCAGGGTAGGATTCACCGATTCAATGAAGTCAGCTAGGGCTGAGGGAGAGTGGTAGTCTTTAGTCACATTGTTGTGGGTCACCCGCAGGCGTGCAGGATAAAACATTCCAAATTTAGCCCCCATGGACTTGAGCTGTGGACGGTATGATAATAGCAGCTTCCGTCTTTTAGCAGTTTCCTTAGCTAAGTCAGGCAAGATAAGGATTTTGTTACCTTCAAAGGTAAGAGGTGCATGCAGTTTGGCTTGTTGCATGATTTTGAGAACTTGTTGGTGTTTTAACAGAGAGACCAATATGGGACGAGGATATTTCTTGTGGACAACATTTGGTTGTGGAAGCCGGATGGCATTATCAAATTCAATTTTAAAGTCATCATTCATCTTCAGCAGCTGAGGTAACAATACTGCCAAAAATTCTGTAAGATCACAGGCTTCCCTGCCATCCGGTAGCCCCAGCAAACGGAAGCAGTTCTGTCTTGCTCGGTTCTCAGCAGCCTCAAGAGCCCTTTCAAGTGCTGGGATCCTAGCAGTTTGTTTTTGTAAAGATTTGATGGATGCTTCTGCTCCCATAAATTTTGATTCTAGCTCACCTACTTTCGCCTGGGTAGATGCAAAATCCTCTTTCATGGAGGCAAAATCCGACCTTAAGTCGTTGATGTCCTGCCTCGTGTCCACCAAAAGCTCACGTATTGAGCGCAGTTCTTCTAAGATGGCGGCGGAAGCCGCGTCCTCAGGCTTAGGGAGAGGTGTTTTGCACGGGGAAGCCGGCTCAGCGCTTTTTCGTTTCGACGGTTTGCTCGTCGCCATGGTACCCCGCTGTGTTCCCCTTCTCAGCCCGGTCCCCGCCGGCGAAATCGCTAAGGATATGAAGCTCTATTTGATTGTTTTATCAGGATCAGCGCCGGAGCGAGTGCCGACCACGACTTATCCCATCGGGCTCGCTAGCGCCCCCTAGATCCAAGAATCTTAATGAGTGAAAAAGTAAGGAAAATGGAATCACATCCAGTTTAAACAACAAAATAGCAATTTCCTGACTGTGGTTACAGGAATATCCTTAACTATTCAAGAATATCCTTAACTATTTAACTTGATGTTATTGGATCCCCTTCAAGGCGTTTTGTAGTGATAAATCCTGTCAGCTGTGTTGGTTCAAAAAATATATATGTATTAGATCTATATTTGACAATACATTTACATGGATATCACAAGATATCACAAAATATATATGTATTAGATCTATATTTGACAATACATTTACATGGATATCACAAGATAAAACTCCCCCCACCGCTGCTACCCCTGGTTTAAGGAGCAAGAACTGACGCCGACGTTTTTGGATTTCCTTCGTCACATCTGGGAACATCTGTATCTTATGTACAAGAAATTCTTTATCTGTTTTTAAAAACCAATTTCAATAACCAATTTTCTTCAGGTGTTAATACCACTGTAAGTAGAAGAGTAGCGGGTTTTACTATTTCCTTAAGAGATGTTTCCAGGAGTGTTGTCACATCCATTTGAGAATCCTGATTTTGTGCCAACGGAGAAGATTCTTCTCATACTTTCATCGGAAGGTAAAATACTTGTAGAAAAGGAGGAAGCATATCTTAAGGAATATTAACTATTTCGGTTAAATATTTTTTTCATCATCTCTTTTGTGGATATCATAGAAGTTTTAGGAAAGTTTATTGTTCTAAGGTTATTTAAGCGAGAGAGATTTTCTAAACTTTCAACTTTCCTTCTTAAATTAGTGTTGTCTCTAATTAAAGTACCCTGCATCTGTTTTACTTCTAATAATTCTTTTTCAATATTGTCCACTTTAGTTTTCAGTAAAGAAGTATCTTGTTTAACAACTTTAAATTCTTCCTTTTGTTCCAAAACCTTTTTTTACCAATTCTTGTATTTGTGGAGATAGTCTGACCCAGACTTGCAACTAGGTCCCAAATGGAATCCAGAATAACATTGGTATTTTTAAAGAGGCAAATGTACCTAGTTGTATTGATTGGATTTCCTTAGTCACAGAGTTTCTCTCCTTTCTGCGTTGTTCATCTAGCTGCTCCATCGCTGTTTCTGCCCCAGGGTCAAGTTCTTCCAAAGCCGACCTCTGAATTGCCTCCTTGGATAGGCTGTTGTCCCGTGGTGAGCTGGCTCCCTGCGGCTGTGGAGGCGGGGACCTAGTGTCAGGGGCTCAGCGTTGCCTCAAGCCCAGGGAGGTTCATTGCAGCCTCACTCACAGCCAGAACCTCCAGCGGGAGATTCCCCAACGAAACTCACTCCTGCTGTAAGCGCCTCAGAAACGCATAAATAGTCACCAGAGGAGGGGTATCTGAGCGCCGCGAGGCTCCAGCAGCGCCCCTACCCCTTCTCTTCGTTATTTCATTGCTTAAAGGTAAGACTTGGGGAAACTGTTCTGAGAGCGTCTCACCCACAGTCATTCCTTCGTGGCCATCTTGGATCTGGTCTCTCATTTTTTTCTAGACCGTTTTCTAGCCTATCACCTTTTAACTTCATCCTATGCCCTCTCATCTCTATCATATCTCCCCTCTCCCGCCATTCCTGCAAAGTATATAAAGTGATTATAGTTGAACTTTTGGAGAACTAAAGTTACCACGAAAATTAAACTGAAAGTAAAAAGTTATGTTTTTGTAGATGTTTTGAAAGGAATCCATTCACAGCAGAATAACAATATCATACTTATATCTGCAAGGCCTATGAGCATGCAGTTGAATAATAAACATACGCTGAGGCCACTTTTAGCACTGCTCTAAAATGGTTGCAATTTCTGTTTTCCTATTATTGGCCACACACTAATTTTGAGATTAACACTTGAGCTCTTACCACCAACTATTTTGTAGACAGCACGGGTTCCTACACTAATCAGTTAGAGCATGGCAATGGCCAGGTGCTAACCAATTAGCACAGAGCATGCCTACTTTCTGCCTCCAGACATGTTTATTAGCACATGCTGATCCCGAAACTTCCACAGGACACTCGAGTGTTTCCTGTGCAAGTGCCTTTTTAACTTATTTATTTATTTATTCAATTTTCTATACCGTTCTCCCAGAGGAGCTCAGAACAGTTTACATGAATTTATTCAGATAGTGCTCAAGCATTTTTCCCTGTCTGTCCCGGGGGGCTCACAATCTATCTAATGTACCTGGGACAATGGGGGGGGATTAAGTGACTTGCCCAGGGTCGCAAGGAGCACCATTGGTTTGAACCTACAACCTCAGAGTGCTGAGGCTGTAGCTTTAACCACATGGTGTATCGCTTTCAAAGGCTTCTAGAACTGACTATGCAGAGTGTTCCCCCGTGAACTCCATGCAGATATTATTACCCAGCAGTAAGAATAATTGCATCCTGCTTGTCCTCATATAATACAACTTTTCTAAGTTGTCCACTGTGTATGAATGAGTAACTTCTCTCTCTCCTGACTCCTGAAGATCCTGGACATCCAGCTGTTCTTGATTAATCCTTGCTAATACTGCAGGATTCATGCCTTCATGTTCAGTGCCTTGTGAGATCAAGGTTTCATAATTCTCCTTTATCACCTCCTTGTAAAGCTCCTTCTGCCCTTCATCCAAATACTCCCACTGCTCCTGGGAGAAGCAGAAAGTGATATCCTCAAACATCACCGGCACCTGAAACTGCTGAGCAGAAAGGCCTGCAACCATTCTCCTTCCCTGACTCGGTGCAGGGCTCAGCTTCTCTCCCAATGGCTTCAAACAAAGAAATTTGCAGTAAGCACGTGCACAGCTCAGTAAAAGGACCTCAAAATATATTTTATTTGACTAACCATCACAGGAAATTAAGCAGTTGTTCAGGAATCCGGATTCAACTCGCCAGTCTTGTTGAGCCAAACCAGGAAATATAGGCATCCATGTGTAGCTGCAACAAGTACGGTCTGTGTACGGTGTATGGCCGTTTGGTGGAGGATGGGCAGGGGAGGGCTTCAATGGCTGGGAGGGTGTAGATGGGCTGGAGTAAGTCTTAACAGAGATTTCGGCAGTTGGAACCCAAGCATAGTACCGGGTAAAGCTTTGGATTCTCGCCCAGAAATAGCTAAGAAGAAAAAAAAAATTTAAATTGAATCAGGTTGGGCAGACTGGATGGACCATTCGGGTCTTTATCTGCCGTCATCTACTATGTTACTATGTTAAGTACGAAGAGTGAGGTGATTAAATTTGCTGACGATATGAAGTTATTCAGAGTAGTGAACACGACATAATCAAGCTCGAGGAATGGACATCAACATGGCAGATGAGATTCAATGTGGATAAGTGTAAAATGATGCATGTAGGTAACAAAAATCTCATGCACGAATACAGGATGTCCGCGGTGGTACTTGGAGAGACCTCCCAGGAAAGAGACTTGGGAGTTCTGATCAACAAGTCGATGAAGCCGTCCATGCAATATGCAGCAGCGGCGAAAAGGGCAAACAGAATGCTAGGAATGATAAAGAAGGGGATCACGACAGATCGGAGAGGGTTATCATGCCATTGTACCGGGCCATTGTGCGTTCTCACCTAGAGTACTGCGCACAGCACTGGTCGCCGTACATGAAGAAGGAAACGGTACTACTCGAAAGGGTTCAGAGAAGAGCGACTAAAATGGTTAAGGGGCTGGAGGAGTTGCCGTACAGTGAGAGATTAGAGAAACTGGGCCTCTTCTCCCTTGAAAAGAGGAGACTGAGAGGGGATATGATCGAAACATTCAGGATACTGAAGGGAATAGACTTAGTAGATAAGGACAGGTTGTTCACCCTCTCCAAGGTAGGGAGAACGAGAGGGCACTCTCTAAAATTGAAAGGGGATAGATTCCGTACGAACATAAGGAAGTTCTTCTTCACCCAGAGAGTGGTAGAAAACTGGAACACTCTTCCGGAGTCTGTCATAGGGAAAAACACCCTCCAGGGATTCAAGACAAAGTTAGACAAGTTCCTGCTGAACCAGAACGTAAGCAGATAGGGCTAGTCTCAGTTAGGGCACTGGTCTTTGACCAGAGGGCCGCCACGTGAGCGGACTGCTGGGCACGATGGACCACTGGTCTGACCCAGCAGCGGCAATTCTCATGTTCTTACTACATGCTCAGTCAACTGGCCTTTGAAAGATTTATTTTCAATTAATTTCTTTTTATCATTTTATTAATATACTAGTGTATAAGCCCATTACATTAACGGGTGCTAGAACAGATGTGTAGACTTTTAGCACAATGGGTCGCTGAGGCGTTTCTTTCTTTCTTTATGTTTTTTTTTCTCTCTCCCTGCCCCCCTTTCTTTCTTTCTGTCTCTGTCCCCCTATGTGTCTCTGTCTGTCTCTTCTCTGGCCCCCCGTCTTACTGTCTCTCTCCCTGCTGTCTGTCAGTCTTTCTTTCTGTATCTTCTCCCTTCCTTTTGCTTCCCCTGTCCAGCAGTAGCCCTTCTCCCTTCCTTTTACATCCCCCTTGTCAGTTCCTTCAGGAGTACTGTTCCTCAGCACACACACACTTCTCCCAAATTTAAGCAAAATATTCACACCCCTCTCCCCAAAGCAAAGCAAGATTGCACCCTGATCCCAAACAATCACTCCCCTCCCCCAAAGAAAACCAAGATAGTTTATTGTTTTCAACCAATTAAAACCCTCCCCCCACATCAAACCAAGATCGTTTCCTGTCCCCAACAAATCACACCCCTCTCCCCAAATGGAAGCAAGATTGTTCCCTCCCCCCCCTTCCCAACACCCCCCTCCCCCTTTACCTTTAGTAATATAAGATCGTTCACTGATTCCCCAGCATACACACTTCAGGCAAATTAAAGCAAAACATTTCCCTTCTCCAAACTGGCTTATTTGAGAAGTTTAGCTTGTAATCTGAAGCAGCTCTTGCAGGGCTCGGCACAGGCTATTTTGTTCAGATCTGTAAAACACCACACGCAGAACACAACCGCCATGGACAATGGGTGTAGGCGTCAGTGATAGCAGGTTATCTCGATTACCGAGGTCGGGCCCGGGTATGTGCAGCAGCAGTATTTCCCTCCCCCTCTACGTCTCTGTGCAGTACATGCCGTGGCGGTGAGAATTAAGTGAATTAAGTGAGTGCGGGTATGTGCAGCAGCAGCGGTATTTCCCTCCCCCTCCATGTCCCTTGTGCAGCACTTGCCGCGTCGGCTCCTCTCACGATCCCCGTCTGGTGCGGCTCTTAGGAGGAGCTGCCGCTGCTCTTAACCAATTCAAGGAAGACACAGGTGCGGCTTCGGGTGTGAAGAGTAAGTGAGTCGTCCACAGCGCTCAACATTACCTTGGGGTCGGCGACTGTGGGCCCGTTGTAAGCGCACTTGCGCTCTCCTGCCTGCCACGGACATACGGATCACGGAACACACATGTAGGAGTGCGCATGCGCATTTTATTATAGTAGATATGCTATCATCACAATATCTGTAAATAGTGTAACTGGTGGTATATCAAATGCCTGTAAATACTGTAAGTGCATAAATATCATTCATAGTCAGCATAACACATAAACATGACATCTAAAAATACATTATTAAAACAATCCTTTTTTAAAATTTTATGCTCCCCTCCTTATATTCCTCTTCCCTGCCCTCCTCCTATGTTCATTGATACCCTTAGGGTTGCCATATGGTTCCAGAAAAAAGGAGGATGGATTTGAGACAGCTGGGTTTTACTTCCATTGAAAGCAATGCAAGTAAAACTTGGATGTCTCAATCCGTCCACCTTTACCTGGAGCCATTTGGTAACCCTGTCAGGAATCAAGTCATTGATCCTCTGCTATAGAGTGCAGTAATTGTCTTCTGCTACCTCTGTTTTTATTTTACATCCTCTCTCTTCAGCAGGACTAAGGTTCTGTGTTCTCCAATCTAGTTAAATGTCATGGAATGACTAGAATTGGCTTTGGAATGTGTGATGAATGATCTGCTCCAGGCGATACACATGGGTGATCTTGAAAAGCTGTCAATCATAGGTTTTCTAACAGCCCTGTGGTTCCTGAAGGCTTGCTGGCTTGGTTCAGTGGAATTGCTAGAATTAACAGGATTATCTGATGTATTCATGTGTTTCTCTTTTTTAAAAAAATCTGAATCAGTGATGTGAATTTGTTTGTAGCCTTTCTTTTGTATACCAGTCAGTACCATCACCACATATGAGACCACATTAAGAGATTCAAACATAATGGCCTGAACATTTAGACTGATGCAAGCTTCTGAGGGTCACTGAAACTATGAACTAGATAAGGCACTGTAGTAAAATAACTCCAGGGAAAAGAATCCATAATAATAATGGATCTTTGGTTTGTCCCAGTATAGCAATATTTATGTTCTTACGTAAATCACAACTCTACCCATGTTCCATCCATACTTGAGCAATACGTGTGGAGGGTCATAATCAAAAAATACCTCTAAGTCTATTTTGGGCCTATCGCTAGTCGCCCAAAATCTGAAATGTCCAAAGTCCATTCTTGAAAAATACATCCAAAATATATTTTTTTGAGAATCGTCTACTTATACGTTCAGCTGTTTGATCGTCCAGACTGCTAAGTCGCCTATCTTTATACCCCATTCTCGTCCAAAAATTTGTCCAAGTCAAAAACACCTATAACAAGACCTTTTGGACGTGGGAAGGGCCAGCAAAGTGATGAACTGGCCACCCAGACATAACAAGTGTCCTGTAACCCAGCAGTGTCCTGGGTTACAGGACACTGCTGTGAACTTCACAAGGATGCCACATAAACATCTCACCACAACTCCCTTAAAGGTCATGGTGAGCCCCCAATAACACCCCCAAAACCTACTATACCTACCTGTCTACCACCCCAATAGCCCTTATGGCTGCAGGTGGCACCTATATGGCAGTACAATAGGGTTTTGGGGGTGCACATCTTTCACCATGAATACAGTGGTTAGAGTGGCTTATGGGCCTGGGTCCTCCTCACTATGGTTCACTAGCCCACCCCCCAGACTATTTAAGCCACCACTGTGCAGCTGTACTAGGCGTTCCTATGCCAGGTGCTGATGTTCTGCAGGCAGGTATGTACATTTTATTCTGATTTTTATGGCAGTGTGTGTGGAGGGCTGTAGTTTGTGTCTGCAGTGGTTATCTGATCACTTTGGATACCTTAGGGGCATTTAGACCTGTTTTTAGATTGCCTAAGTCACTACATATGAATTCCATCTAGACAGTTTCATTAAACTTTTGGTTATTCTTGTAGTATGACTAAGTCTAGGTCAGCCCACATCCCGCCTTAACCACTCCTTCAAAAACGCTCCTTTTCACTCTGAGCGTACAGCAGCAATGAAAAGGCCTAAGCTGTTTTTAGATACGACTAAAACCTGTTTCAATTATCAGCACTTGGACATCCTGTTTTTTTGATCATCCAAGTACCAATTTAGGCGGGTTTTTAGATGTTTTTATTTTTTAATTATTAGCCCCTTAAGTATAAGATTATTTTATAAGAGCCCATTTATGCACAAAAATGAGTAGTGATCCATCCAAGTCACAAGTACCCGACAGAATCCCAAATAGTAGCAACATTCCATGTTACCAATTCTAGAGCAAGCAGTGGCTTCCCCTATGTTTGTCTCAATAGCAGATTATAGACTTTTCCTCCAGTAATTTGTCCAAACGTTTTGTAAAACCAGTTATTTTAACTGCTCTTACCACAATCTCTGGTAACGTGTTCCAGAGCTTAACTATTCTCTAAGTGAAAAAATATTTCCTCCTATTGGTTTTAAAAGTATTTCCCTGTAACTTTGAGTGTTCCCTAGTCTTTGTAATTTTTGGTGGAGTAAAAAATTGATCCACTTGTACCCATTCTACACCACTCAGGATTTTGTAGACTTCAATTATATCTCCCCTCAGCCGTCTCTTTTCCAAGCTGAAGAACCCTAACCTCTTTAGTCTTTCCTCATATGAGAGGATTGGAAGGAGCTCATAGATCATACTTATGTTAGGATAGCAGTGAACTTCCTCCCTTATTCTGTATCATGAGCACCTAAATGGCATGTTCAGATTATAGTATACAAAAACTTGCGTGTGTGAATGTTAGATTCATATGTAAGTGCTAGTTGAGTGCAAAGCAGTATTCTCAAATCTTAGCATGCAACTTACATAGCTTAAAAATCTAGGTGAGGCGTTCCTATGACAGTGCTTAGGCATTAATATACATGGTAAGGATGTAGTCAGAGATGTACTGATGATATGAGTTGTGCTGTGATTTGTATTTGTTATTGTAATTTTATTGTGAATATTTTAATTGTTCACCATCTAGAGTACAAGATAGTTATGTTATATAATATGCTAATCAGAGTTTCTATCCTGCCTTTACCTATTCAGTTCAAATTCGGGAAAATAGTGTGGTATACAAGCTGTATAAATTATAGAATAGAATCATTTATAAACTAAATGCTGCATTTATGCCTTTCATAAACATGGCGTTAAAGTGGGTATGCCTAAATGTTGGTGAGTCAACTATTGCAATTATCAATAAAGTTTTTCCTGTTTGGCCCACACTTGAGTTGGTGACATCTCTCCCTCACGACTCTTGTGTTTGTTCTGCTGCTTTCGTCATAGAGGTTTCTTGGGCTTTTCTCCAGTGTCTTCACGTCGGTGTGTAAATGTTGACATGCTAGTTTTCTATAATGGACTATGGGCACTCAGATCCTGTTATAAAATTTGGAGGAAATTCTACAAACAGCGTCTGAGTTAATTAAAAAATACTGTTTAAAATGGTGGAAAACATTAAAGAACCTGTCGGTACCTATAAAAAAATCTACATCGGAATCAGGCTTCCAAATATGCTTTAGGCCACCTAATGCCACTGTGGGCATGGCTATCATTGGAAGTGGCAATAGGCGGCCAAAAGCGCCAACGTAGGTGCAATTCATGACAAAGATAGGTGCTGGAAATGTAGGCCTGGAAAGCCCTGGCCTATATTTCCGGAACCTATTGCCCAACATTTTGGCACCTAACTTTTGGTGCATAGAATTGCCCCCGGTGGGGACAATTTTATAAAGGATTTTTTGTACATAAAATTTTTTTTATAAAATTAGGTCAAAGTACATGCAATAATAAAGACAGGTGGCATCATTATGGTTTTAAAATTTGCTGTTGGCGGATTTGAAATGAGGAACAGACAGATAATTTGGTTGGGCCAGAGCTTGGTGCCCCTGACATTGATCCTTTTATTTCATATTTTTTCTTCATTTTTCTCATTGGTCTTTTTATATACACCTTTATTTTATTGCCCTTTCTTCCCCTCTAGTCCTGAGTCTTCCTTTTTTCATCTTTTACTTTCTTATCAGCTTACCATCCCATTTTGTTTCTCATTCCTTCCTCAGTCTCCTATTCTCTGTTTTTTACCAAGTTTCCGGCTCATTGTTATCCTCTGTATTTTTTTACCTCTTCAGTTTTCTTTCCCTCTATCAAGACTTCCCTAATTCTTAACCTTTAACCAGGCTCCCATTTCTCTTTTTATCTCTTCCATATCCACCTTCTCTCGCCCTCTTCAAAAATCTATCCCTTTATTTTATCCCTCATCTTTGTTCTTTCACTTGCAAGAAACAACAATCTCTCCCTGGATGAACTCAGGACGGACTGCGATGTGAAACAGCAACTAATTTTATTTGACTCTTGCAAGAAAAGGTGTCATACACATAGAGTAAGTCCAAATATATATGGGGAAAACCTTCGTGTCTCTGAGCATATTTTTGAATTCTAAGTTTTGTTCTAGAAGTATTAATTTCACTATTGCACCTATTGTGTGATTATTTTTTTACTTCTATACACACAGAGTAGGCATACAAAGCTGACTGCAATTTTACATTATATACTGTAGTTTGTTCTCTAATTCTGGCCCCTCCTACATACCCATTGGTCAGGGTAGAAGTAGCTGACAACCTATCAACTGTTACTTACTGTACTTCCTTTTTCCCTGCCTCTGTTAATTCTTTCACTACTCTTGCTCTTCCCTTCCTCTGGGCAATCCTAACCTTATTTACTTTTACCCATATACTGTATGGTTTCATGTCCTTCAGTTTGCTACTATCTATCCTGGCAGAGTCTGTGTTCTGTAGTTGCTGAGACAGCGTGATCTCAAGCAGCTGCAAAGAATGTGTTATCCCTTCTTTCTCAAGCAGCCTGTCAGTTCTTTCCGCCTCCCCCTCCCCCTCTCCCTCTCTTTTGCTGTTCCTGCATGTATCTGCAACAATTGACACCAGAGTATTACAAAAAAAGTATTACACACTTCTCACACACTACCTCCTGATCCCTCACCAAGCTCTCCCCATCTTTTTGCATTCAGTCTGAAATCCCTACTCGTACATCTTACCCAGTCACCTAGTCCCCATTGCCTTTATAATTCCTGCTCAGTTTCTTACCTCCCACTACCCCCTTATCTAATCCCTAACCCCCACTCTCCCACATATCCAATCCCCAAGTCTTCACTCATATTTTTAACCAAATTCCCAACCAACCTTTGAGTCTGTATTCTTGTCTCTCACCCAATTCTGTAGTCATTGCCTAAATGCTGCACCTCCAAATATTCCATGTTTGCATTATCTGTTCTGCCTCCTCCTCTTCCCTCCTACAGCATCTACCTTACAGTTTTCCCCCTTCTTCTTTGCTCCTTGGACCTGTGCTCTTCAACATCTTTATAAACGATCTGGACATAGGTACAACGAGCGAGGTGATTAAATTTGCAGGCGATACGAAGCCATTCAGAGTAGTGAAGAAGCAGGGGGATTGCGAAGATCTGCAACGTGACATAATCAGGCTCGAGGAATGGACATCGACATGGCAGATGAGGTTCAATGTGGATAAATTACATGACCCAACACCTTCACAAACCCGAAATCCTTATCTCAAATGGGGCCTGGTGCCCCTCACTCTGGTCAGACCACTACAAATACACCTTTAACATCAACTGGCCTCAAAACATTATCAAACAATCTCCAAAAAAAACCTCCTTCAAAATACGCCAAAAAATCGAACCCCTCACATTTTGGGATAAAGCAGACCAAGCCATCACAACACAACCCCCAACGAATTCATATCCCATTGGCGAACCATAAGCGAAACCATCCTGAATGAACTAGCCCCAGAAAAACTAAAATTTAAAATAAGTAGACCTTCTGATAAATGGTTCGATTCCGAACTCCTCCAAGCAAAAAAGCTCTGCAGACAACTAGAGAGAGACTGGAAAAAAAATAAGAGCTCAGAACACACTAAAACAGCATGGAGAAATCAAATAAACCAATACAAAATCAAACTCAAGGAAAAACGGAAAGCCTACTACTCCAAAGTGATAGGCACAAAAATCCCAGACACAAAAAAACTATTCAACCTAGTAAAGAACCTCACTGACACCAAACCATACCTGGCCACTCAAGGTATCCACCCACCGACAGCCATCCACCTAGCAGATCACTTCAAAAATAAGATCACAAATATCAGAGCTGCATTCATAAACACACCCACCCATCTCGAAAAAATAATAACAAACCCAACAACTGATGAAGCCATCGTAGCAGACAGATGCTGGTCCAACTTCCCAATCCTACTTTGGTCGGATATGAACCGACTCTACAATAAATACAGCCATGCATCCAGCGAACTCAATAATTGCCCCACCTACCTGTTATCAAACACCTCCACCACATTCAAAACCAACTTGATGCTATGGATTCAAACCACACTAACAGAAGGCCAATTCCCACAGGATTTAGGAGAGATTATAATCACCCCTATCATAAAAGATCACAAGATTGCCCCTCCAACTACAGGCCTATCGCTTCTATTCCAATGTATGTCAAAATAATAGAAGGCCTTGTTACACAACACCTCACAAACTACCTGGAAAAACATAACCTACTTCACCACTCACAATCAGGTTTTCGAACCAACCATAGCACAGAAACACTTCTAATCTCACTCCTAGATATAGCCCGGCAACACATCAGTAAAGGAAAAAAGATGATACTAATACAACTTGACCTCTCTGCAGCATTTGACCTAGTTGACCACACCTTATTACTACAGATACTCGACGCCATAGGGATCTCAGGCAAGGTCTACAATTGGTTACAAGGGTTCCTCAAATCAAGAACCTATAGGGTAAAATACAACGATACCAAATCAGAGCCATGGGCAAACCCCTGCGGAGTACCACAAGGATCACCTCTCTCACCTACACTCTTCAACCTCTTTATCTCCTCCTTAGGAGCCACCTTAGATAAACTAAACGTCACATCCTTCAGCTACGCAGACGACATCACCATACTCCTCCCTTTCGACCCTTTAGAGCCCACCACCACAGAAAAGCTGGAAACAACCTTAGATACAGTAGAAAAATGGATGATGGATCACAAACTAAAACTAAACCCAGAAAAAACAAAATTCCTCCTGCTTGAAAAGGCCAAAACCCCTACCATCACAGAACTGATAATCAAAAACACCAAATACCCAATACAACTCGAACTAAAACTACTAGGAGTTACCATAGACAGATGTTGCACAATGCACTCCCAAATCAACAAGACGACACAGAAAGCCTTCCTAACCATGAGAAACCTACGCAAAATCAGAAAATTCTTCAACCAAACACAATTCAGACTAATAGTACAATCCTTAGTACTAGGTCTACTGGACTATTGCAACTCCCTATATCTCCCTTGTCCAGCCTTTATGATAAAGCAACTCCAGACCATACAAAACACCACCCTCAGACTAATCTACTCACTTAGAAAATATGATCACATAACAGCTGCCTTCTTAGACTCCCACTGGCTACCCATACAAGCACGAATTCAATTCAAATTCTACTGCCTATTATTCAAAGCATTACACGGCTCTTCCCCATCCTACCTAACCAACCGCTTAAACCAGATCTCCTCAAAAAGACACAGAAGAACCCCTAACCCTTTCACCTTCCCCCCTTTCAAGGGCACACATCGCAAGAAAATGTTCGACAACCTTCTGGCAACTCAAGCAGCAAAACTCAACCAATCCGTCACCAACCTGCTGACAACATCGGACGACTTCAAAACGTTCCGCAAAGAAATCAAAACCCTGCTCTTCAAAAAATTCATCCAAAAATCCTAACCCCCTTACCTACCACCAGCTCACTTCACCAACCTCTCACCTTCATCCAGAAAATTCCAGTTACCCAAAAAAAAAAAAAAAAATTGCATCCTCACTGGAAAATGTCCAGTAATCTCCTCTGAAATGTTTACATCTCTGGAAATGTCCAGTCAATTCTTTTGTAATCCACCTTGAACTGCAAGGTATAGGCGGAATAGAAATCCGTAATGTAATGTAATAAATGCAAAGTGATGCATGTCGGTAACAAAAATCTCCTGCGTGAATACAGGATGTCCGGGGCGGTACTTGGAGAGACCTCCCAGGAAAGGGACTTGGGAGTTCTGATCGACAAGTCAATGAAGCCATCCACGAAATGTGTGGCGGCAGCGAAAAGGGTGAACAGAATGCTAGGAATGATAAAGAAGGGGATCACGAACAGATCGGAGAAGGTTATCATGCCGCTGTACCGGGCCATGATGCGCCCTCACCTGGAGTACAGCGTACAGCACTGGTCGCCATACATGAAGAAGGACATGGTGCTACTCAAAAGGGTCCAGAGAAGAGCAACTAAGATGGTTAAGGGGTTGGAGGAGCAAAACTGGGCCTCTTCTCCCTCGAACAGAGGAGATTGAGAGGGGACATGATCGAAACATTCAAGGTACTGAAGTACTTAGTAGATAAGGAGAGGTTGTTCACCCTCTCCAAGGTGGGGAGAACGAGAGGGCACTCTCTAAAGTTGAAAGGGGATAGATTCCGTACGAACATAAGGAAGTTCTTCTTTACCCAGAGAGTGGTAGAAAACTGGAACACTCTTCCGGAGTCTGTCATAGGGGAAAACACCCTCCAGAGATTCAAGACAAAGTTAGACAAGTTCCTGGTGAACAAGAGCGTACGCTGGTAGGGCTAGTCTTAAGTTAGGGCACTGGTCTTTGACCAGAGGGCCGCCGCGTGAGCAGACTGTTGGGCATGATGGACCACTGGTCTGACCCAGCAGCGGAAATTCTTATGTTCTTAGTAGTGAAAGGCATACGCTGCACTGTACATGTGCATTTAGCATATAATAGATGGCCCCCACTAAGAAGAGCTTACAATCTAATTTAGACAAACAGGAGATATAGAGGCTGGAGAGTTTCTCCGAGAGAGAATGGTAAGATGGACATAGGTATCATATGGTGAATGGGAGTTAGGAGTTAAAAGCAGCTTTGACAAGTGAGCTTTTAGCTTGGATTTGAATACTGTAAGCTAAAAGCTCACTGTTTCGAGGCTGCTTTCCCCAGCATTCCCCTTAGCTACATTCCTAGCATTCATTCCCTCTGCCTTTGCCCTGTCCCCAGCATCAGCATCCTTTCTCTGTCCGAATACCAACTTCTGTCTTCTCCTCAGCCACCTACAAATCTTCTGTACTATTCATTTACCCTGTCTTTCCTCCTCCTTCCTTCAGCTTCCATTCCTCTGCCAACCCTCCACATTCCCCTTCCCTCCTACAATACTCTCTTCTCTCCTTTCTCCATCCACAAACATCTGTCAGTATAGGCCCCCTGTCTATTCCTAAACTCTAACATAAGCTTTCTTCTTCTACCCACTCACCAGCATCTGCCAGTATCAGCCTCCTGCTCACATCTGTCCTCAGCATCAGTAATAGCCCTGCCCTTCCCTTCCTTCCTGCCTGCCCATGCATCTGGCACCTGATTCCACAAAAGAAAGATTATTTCTTCATTTCCCTGTATTCTGTTTTGTTCATTAGGTGCCAGAACTGCAAACACATTTGAATCATGAGATACAGAAAGTGCATGCCTTTATGTTTCAAATCTGCTCATAGTCTTGGCACCCAAGGAAGAGAACAGAGTGGCAGAGAGCAAAGAGAGTCAGCCTGGTCCCAAATAGCTCATCCCTTTTGAAGCTTTATGAGATGTGTGACAGAAGAGTTGATATTCATCTGGTAGAGCTCAGCATTTTGCTGACTGCTGATAGTGTTATACAGTATGACCTTGGTTTGCGAGCATAATTCATTCCAGAAGCATGCTTGTAATCCAAAGCACTTGTATATCAAAGTGAATTTCCCCATAGGAAATAATGGAAATTCAGATGATTCGTTCCACAACTCAAAAACTTTAATACAAAATACTGTATGTACATGTATGCAAGACCTCGCTCTTTTAGAACAGTCATTACACTCCTGCATCATCAGAGAAGGAAGAACCATCAGCTCAGTGGTGATGTAACACGTGTATACTGTATGTACTTGTATTGCAAGATTTGCTCATTTAGAACAGTCACTACACTCCTGCAGCGTCAGAGAGGGACAGCTCAGTTGTGGTGATGTGGCACGTGTATACTGTATGTACTCATATTGCAAGACATTGCTTGTTTAGAAGTCACTACACTCTTGCAGTGTCAGAGAGAGAAGAACCATCAGTTCAGTTCTGATGTTGTGATGTATGTATACTGTATGTACTTGTATTGCAAGACAATGCCTGTAGCTATGGCGAGCTGCATAAAGATGGGACTCACTTTTAAATGCAAACAGCCACAGGCTTAATTAAGCCTGAAAGTTCAATAACAGGCCATGTCTAGAAAGCAACATAGAATATCTGGACATGCATATCCAGGCATGCTTGGCTGCTGGTACTTATCTGCGTCCTGGCCAATATTCAATGGGCTAGGTAAGACATATTTATTTGGCTCAGCTGAATATTAGCCAACCCAGAACTCAGATAAAGAGGACTGTCACATGAGGCATCTTAAAGTAATCATGTGATGGATCCTCTGACCTTCTCCCCCCCCCCCCCCCACCACACACACAGACCTCTTCTTCCTCCAAGCCCCCAATCCAACAGAAAGGCTTCCCTACTCAAATCTCCCCCATCCCCAGGTATCCTGTTGAAGCAAAATTTTCTGGTCTTTTGGAAGGCTGACAGGCCTAGCTCTTTTCCCAGGCATTTGGGTAGTGTTTGAATGCCAGGCAAAAGTGGGATGAGGGGGCCTCAATCTGTGGATAAATCCTTAGTATACCCTCCTTTCTTCTTACCTGGCTGCTTAATTTACTAGGGTTTTTTAATTTTAAATATGAGTTTGTATATTACCTTCTGGATGGAATATTTTCTTTAGAATGAATGTGGAGGGGTATGGTGGTGAGGAATATGTATAGGGTTTTGATTTTTTATTTATAGTGATAGCGATTTTATTATTGGATTGTTCACTAATGTGATTTTTTTCTTGGAATACTGGTTTATCAAATACTATGAATAACCTTGCCTTAGCCTATGTATTACCAGCTCCTTTTTGCCTCCTAAAAAACTCAAATACCGTCATCTCTGGCAGTCCTCTACTATGACTCTGAGATACCTTATCCCTGACTCCCAGTCCTTATTCCCATGGGTTTCTACTTCTAGGGCCTCTAGCTTAGGGATCCAAAAATACAAAAAGAAGAGGGTGTAAGACATACTGCTCACCCTGACTGTATAAAGGTGTTTTAATAGGATTTTTCTTTTCCTGGACATTGTGAGCAGCTGGCCAGGATGGTTCTCACCAGGGGCCCTCAGCGTTTGGCAAAGGGTGATTAGAGCTTCTGGAAGGTAAGGTTGATATATGTACAAATAAAAAGTATATTGGAAATACAATATGTGCTGACTATTCTGTTTCTTTCATATTCTGTACAGCAACATTGCGATGCTGCTGCTGTTTCATACATTGGTTTTCCTCTGAGTCTGCTTCAGGATTATTAGACTCAGAGCTGGCATTCAAGTTGCATTGCTTGGTGTGTAGGAAACAACATGCTACAACGATTTGGCAGCCTTTGGCTGGTATAGTAAGTGGCCACCACAGCAACCAGGCATCTGAAGCATGCTGCCAAAACGCCAAATGTTGAATTTCATTGTAACGTTGCTCTAGCTGGCGTCTCTGGCTATGAGAAAGGAGTGAAGACCCAGGTCTTAAGAAGACATTTCCAATCATTTCTGAAGGTTAGAGGAGGCTGACAGAATAGTATGAAGGTGGATCAGCTGTATAGATAAGACTGGGCTAGATTCACTAAGTTCACCGATCGTGTTTGTGATCGTATACTGACCTGATTTTCTTCATACCCGATTCACTAAATTCTGTGCCGATCATCCTCCGATCCGCACATGCAGATCTAATCTAATCCTTAAGTTTATATACCGCATCATCTCCATGAGAATGGAGCTCAACACGGTTTACAAGAACTTAAAATAGTGGGTAGAGAAGAAGAAAAAGGATTACATGAACTTATGTGTGAAAGGGGGGAAGGATAGAGCTACAATAGCCAGGTTTTCAGTTGTTTGCGGAATAACTGAAGGGAGCTCAGGTTCCGCAGCGGGGTGGTGAGGTCGTTCCAAAGACCTGTGATTTTGAAGAGAAGGAGGGGAAATGGCATGCAAAGTAGGAAGGACGCAATTCACTAAACTAAAGAAGGCACACCGACTGGGCTGGCCCACCCAAAAATAAGTGACTGGTGAGGACCAGTCGTTTGAGCAAAAACCCTGCTTTCTGCCCCGACTCTACTGCTTGCTGCCCCGCTCTCTGCCCTGACTCTACTGCTTTCCACCCCGATCACTGTCCCAAATCTCCTGTTTGCCACCTTTCCCTGCAGCGCGAGCCTGTGGTTTTAACCTGCTTTAAACCTGCGGGTTAAAACCACAGGCTTGCGAGTAGAAAGGTTTTTTTTTTAAAAAAAAAGCACGGACAGCAAACGCATGCGCAGACCATCTAGAGGCAAAGTATATGGTCTGTGCATGCATCGGGATCGCTCTCCAGTGATCCATGTCGTCGGTGAGGGGCGTACCTCCGATCGTTCCCATTTGCATGAGGGCACGTTGTGGATCAGTCGGCCTGCCTCGGATCGCCCATGGATCGGGTAGGATCGGTAGGCTTAGTGAATCTAGCCATGTGAGTGATAGCCTTGCAGTCCCATGGAGCCCATTGATGTGTGAGGGGCCTTGCAAATGGAGTTGCAGGTTATTAAAAGATGGGCAGAGTGTGAAAGGCTTGTATATACCAAGCAGCTATCCTCTTGTTATTTCGCCATTATCAAGGAGCTCACTGAGGTCCAGATAACTATGCCCAGATGTTTATTTATTTAGTTAATTTTCTAGCCTGTGCTCCCCAGGAGCCCAGAATGGATTACAGGAATGCATGCACAAAGTTTTCAAGGCATACGAATAGTGGTACATTCACAATACATTGCCCTAGGGTATAATCACATTATATTGCCAAAGGACTTAGGCATATGAATATAAGGTATACGAATAAGGGTACAATCACATTAAACTGGCCTAGGACTAAAGGTACATTCACATTTTACTAGACATAGTCGATTATACCAGGATGAAGAGGTCATGGCAAGAACCAAGGCAGTTTGTACAATTGCCTATGATAACATTTTTGGCAGTACAAGTAATCTGCATATTGAGTGAGTGGAAAAGATTTCCTAGTCTTATAGCGCCTCTCTTCCTTGACAGGTGGCCCGAGAGCTGTACAAGTACAGTCTGTAGCTCCCAAAACTGAAAGGAAGCCAGCAATTTGGCAAAAGTCATGTATGATTTGCTGCAGCTGCTGTGGCTGGCAAGGAAAGTGAAAATACTAGTTCCCTTGAGGAGATCCTCAATAAACTGTACGATATTGAAAAGTGGCTGCCTGGATTCCTACTCTTGAGTAGATTTTTGAGGGGTGCTGTCCCTGAAATAAATATTTTGGTAATGCACCCAGCCCCTTTAAACTGTGAGTTAATGAACACATCAAGACAAAACAGAATTTTTATTAATCCAGAAGCAGAGAAACTAAGAGGTTAACCATAGTCATGTATACACAGCTATCCAAAATGCATATGTGTTTTTAGTAATATTCTGCCATGAGGAAAATATAAATATGTAACTTTATATTTACTTAAATCATAACTTGGTATAAATTATCAGTGAGTTTACTACAACCCTCAGGGGTATATATTTACATTAATAACTCTAGTAATATATATATATATATATATATATATATACATATATATATATATATATATATATATATATATATATATATATGTATAAACAGAAATATAGAATGATGTGGGCTTCAAGATCCTTTTTTACTATTTTCTCTTAAATGGAATGGTTTAATATTTAGTTCCAGATGCTTATCTATTCCATTATTTGGATATTTGGACTATGAGGAACAACTTAGGAGACTGGGGTTGTTCTCCCTTGAGAAGAGGAGACTGCGAGGGGATCTGATCGAGACTTTCAAAATACTGAAAGGATTCGACAAAATGGAGCAGGGAAAGCAGTTATTTACAATGTCCAATGTGACACGGACAAGAGGACATAGACTGAAGCTGAGGGGGGACAGGTCCAGGACGAATATCAGGAAGTTCTGTTTCACGCAGCGAGTGGTGGACACCTGGAATGCTCTCCCAGAGGAATTAATTGCAGAATCCACCATTCTAGGATTTAAGGGTAAACTAGATGCACATCTCCTTAAGAGTGGCATAGAGTGATACGGGTAAGGGTAAATTAGATGCACATTTCCCTTGAGAAGCATACAGTGATATGGGGACTAAAACTATGCCAGGGTACACCTGGCGGGGCATCCGTGTGTGCGGATCACCGGACTTGATGAACCCAGGGTCTGATCCGGAGATGGCAATTCTTATGTTCTCTTATTAATATAAAACTCTTTTCCAATGCCATACCAAAGCATTTGCCAAGGGAGAATCACTACTGCGGCTTTGTAAAAGGGGCCCATAATTTTAAAAAAAAAAACCCAGAGAAATATAGAAAATTACAGCAGATAAAAACCATATGTCCAATCCAACCTTCCCATCCATACTAACTAATAAGCTCTACCATCCTTTTCTCTCCCTTAGACGCCCTCTATGTTATCCCATATTCTCTTATCTCTACCACCTCCATTGTGAAGTTGTTACATGAATTCACCACCCTTTTTTATTTCAGTTTTTGTACTTTATTTAAAACATTACCTTGCAAAGCATAATCAAGTTGCCACAAGTACACAGCAGAAAAATCAAGTTCAGTTAGTAAAATGAAGTGGTAATAAAGCAATCCATCTTTTCCTATTTTGCTACACATTTATATCTAACAAGCACAATACCTGTATATAATATGTAATCTGCAAGAATCTTCCTCGGAGGACAGAGTGGCCAAGATGGTAGCATGACTCCTGAGTGGTAAGACTGGTGGAGCAGCTATCTTAGTGAGTCCTTTTCTTCGTTACCTGAAGTTCCGATGCTGCAAATGAAAAGAAAGGGGACGGTTAAGGCTGGTCCCATGCAGGCCCATTCATCCTAAACTAAAACTAAACTTACATGAGAAAAAATTTGCGCACACCTGGCCAATCCTTAAAGGGAGCATTGTCCACGACTAGTTGCAAGGTTAGAGGTCCTGCTGTGGGGCAGCATGAAAGAGCAGCTGCCTCCTTGAGATGATCGGCACAGAGTTTAGTGAATCGGGTCTGAAGAAAATCAGGTCAGTATACGATCACAAACACGATCGGTGGGCTTAGTGAATCTAGCCCACAGTCTTATCTATCCTTGAGACTTGATGTAACATCATCTCCTCCGGAATCCAATCACCCACTGTGCCTGGTGGCATGTTCAGTTGGGGTTGGAGTACCGGAAGTCACGGCATATCAGAACCCAAGCATGGGTGAGGTGCCGAGAGATGCATCCCGTGTAGAGAATAGCATGGAAGCAATGGATGCATTACAGGAACCTCTCATGGTTGTGATGATGGATTATCTTTGGAAGCTGCTCCAACACTTTAAAGCTACTGTTTGCAAATCAATGCAAGAGGTAACTTCATTGATTTCTAAAGGTTACTTACTGACTGGAACAGTAGAGGGGATTAAAAAAAAAGAACATTCAAGTCAAATCCAGCAAATTCAAGGCAATATTAAGACTCTGTTGAGGGAGGGAGGGAAAAAAGATTCTGCATCTGTTTCCCTTCATCCCCAGACCTAACATTTGTCACTCCCTCTTTACCCTCCTTCCATTCACAGGTCGAATTATCTCCCTTTCTCTTCCCAACTGCCCTCTCATGCCATATCTCTCCCTTTCCAACTATCCTATCCTCCTATTCTATACATCTCCCTCCCTCCGTCTACCACCCCTAGGTCCACCATCTCTGCCTTTCTCTTTCCATCTTCCGTTGAAGTATCTCATTCCCCTTTCTTTCACAGCACCCCACGTCCAACTACTCTCCTTTTCTATCCCTCCAAACCATTGCCCACCATCTCTATCTCTAGTTCCCCCATGTTTCTGGCCCTATGAGTCCTTCCTCTTCGCTCCCCACCTGGCACACCTTTGAAACCCACCACCCATTCTACTTTTAAAAAAACAGTCCAGGGGGCTTCCTGGCATGTCCTCCCCCTTCACCTCCGCTCGTATTTTTATTACAGGGGAATGCTGGCTGCGGCAATGACTCTGAAATGCATCCTGTATTCCTTGTGCCATGATCCATCCAAGGTGAAAAAGGAAGTTGCATCATTGGGAGCAGAACGTGGCCCAAGGAACGCAGGAGGGTGGCCGCAGGCTGTATTTCAGAGTCACTGTTGCAGCTGGCATTCCCGTGTAACAAAAATGTGAGCGGTGGTGAAGGCGACAGACTGGCACACTTAAAAGGGGGAAGATAAGCCAGCCCACAGGGGTCCCCCACAGCCCTGGGGGCCCAGGGCAACTGCCCTGTTTGCACTCAACGCCAGCCCTGATTGGATGAATATAGTTTATGGGCTGTGGGTTAGTTACACTAATATTTTTACTTAACTATCATTTCATTGTGATCTCCATATCTTTCTTTTGCTGCCACTTTAGTATTAATAGTGGCCTAAGGAAGATTGAATCACTTCCTTGTTAAATTTGTTTCTTATTATGATGCTTTTTGGCTTTCCATCTGTATTACTTAAGTAAGTGGAAATTTGTGAATGTTTTGTTAAAATATTCATAAAATGTAAACTGTTTTGGTTGTACCACAGAAAGATGTATATCAAATGTATTACCTTTACCCCTTAACAGCTGTAATGTCTTCATACTTCTGCAAGAGAAAGATCCAATTCCACCATGCCCCAAAATATAATTTTGGACTATCCTTCCAATGATTAATTATAACTGTAATGTGGATGATAAAAAAAAAATCTAATAAAAATGAATCAGCTAGAGAAATCTTATTTGATACTGCAAGGTACTTCCAAATTACTAATTTAAAAAAGAAAGTTGGATATCTAGTTGTCATACATCTGGCGTTTTCTGCCAAATGTCAAGCCATAATGCCTGCAGGGTTGGACAGTAGTAAAGCAAATGAGAGCATTTCAACATCTTGATTGCTTCTCCAGTACAGCTTACTAGCTCCAGTTCTGCTTTGCATTTGCTTTCCTATTGTGCATAAAAGCTCTATGGTTTAGAAAATCAATGATAGGTTCTTAGTTTCCATGACCCATGGAGAGGTGAGATCCAAGTTTATTAAAAAATTTATTATACCGCTTATCATGATTCTAAGTGGTGTACAGGTATCCTAAAAAAGGGGTTATATATACAATTATAAACAGAGTACGTATGACGTACAACAAACAAGAGGGTAGGGGGAAGACTCCATTGAATTAATAGGATGGTAAGACAATTAAGGGTAGAATAATAGGAAATGAGAATCCTGTCTGAAATAGTCTAATAGAGAAGAGTTTTAAGTTTCAGAGGTGTCTTTAAATAGAAAGGATTTCCATTATGATTTGAAATGATCGAGTAGGGTTCTTCTCTAATATAGATTGGGATAGCATTCCAGAGTGAGGGGGCAGTTACAGAGAATATAGAAGATCGGGTAAAATCATAATTTATTTGGCGTGATTTATTTGGAATCACTAAAAGTTTTTGAGATTGTGACCAAAGTGGCCTTAATGGTATGTATAAGATCAGAGTACAACATGAGTCTGTATTGGTTAAAGTTCTCCTATAGGATCTGTTATAAGTTGTTATTAATAGTTTATATGTGCTTGCACAATTTGGCCCCCAAAATGTTTAATTGAGAGTCTTTTGCCACAGGTTCCGTCTCATCAACTACGGTCTGCTGGGTTGGTAGAATCACATATTCCATCTGTTAAAGACCTTAGACTGACAGTGTCCAGGGATAGTATATTTTGTTATATGGGCCCGAGAGAATGGAATAAGCTACCCTTATACATACGTCAACAGCAGAATTTGGAAAGTTTTAAGCGATTACTTAAACGGCATCTTTTTTGTCAGATGAAATATGGAGCATGATTTTTAAACATGTATGGTCGTCCACCTAGTTTGTTGTAAGTAGTGTGTATTGCATTGTATTATTTGGTGTAAGGACGGGCTATAAATAAATAAGCCATAAACCATCTTCAGATAGATCTGAAAATTCTGATATAAACTGTTTTTTTGGAGCTGAAGCCAAGTTTATAAAATTGATTGGCTACAAAGATCAAATTCTTGTGGAAATGTTTGAAAGGATTTGAGATTTTTTATTGAACAAACATAGCAATATAACAGCCTTGGTCTCAAAGACTGCAAGAAAATGTACACTGATAGAAGTCCTGAAAACTCAAAGTATGAAATGATGCCCTTGTACCAAGTGTCAAATAATCAGAATTATTTTATGTTGTTAACGTTTCCAATTAATCAGATTTTTGAGTTTTCTAATTTTTGGATTATTCCAAATTGACATTTTATGCGAACAGCACAGCTCTTCATCAGTCATGCTCTCTAGTGTTCTAAAACCAGAAAGAATAGCAGTGAAAAATGATAGTAATTTACTTTTTGATGGGATATTCCTAGGAAGAGGGAGAAGAATGATTTGCTCAAATGTAAGCCAGGTGGGTTTCTCTGACTCTGGAAAAGGGTGAAACCACAGCTCCCTGCATCTTAACAAAATCACATACAAACTGGTGAAATCTGGAAAACTGACTCCACTCCATTGATTGCCTCAACTTCCATGCAGCTACAGAAGAGAATCTGTTCTTCCACCAGAACTTGATTATAATTCATTCTAGCACTTTAAATACTAATCCTAGAATGTTTAAAGGGAGTGTGTTCAGAACAAAGTTAATTTGGGGGGCTATAACCATTTTAATACGTCTACCCAATAAATCAGGTGTAATGGTTACCCCTAGAAAATATGGTCATTTCCAGTGTTAAGGAAGACTGCAGTGTTCTTATTTATTGTCTTATATTCATCTGAACCAAATTTCCAAGTACTGTATATTACAAAAGGTGATTGCCATCTGAATGGGTATACTCATTAAGAAGGAGACAGGGCTAGATTCTGCTTATGGTGCCTAGGTTAGGCGCTGGTAGGCACCTAGAAAAAGGCAGTGCCCGTTAAGTTTCACGTGGAGCTTAATATTTTAACGAGCTTAATTGGTATGATTATTGGATCATGCCATTAAAAGCTCATTAAAACTAAATTAAAATTAGAGTTCTATGTGGGGCGCAATAGGATGTCTACCTGCGCCCACATGTAGGCACCTAACACCTAAGTAGTGGTTAGGGTTGGAGTGCAGGCAGGGAAAGGCTTAGGTGCCTACAATGCATGCAATGAAAACCCACGCTTACATTGCAGGCCCCTGCAGTACTTGCATCTACTGGCGCCTAACTGCATTTAGACCCTGGTAGGCATGATTCTATAAATGGCACCTAGATTTGATTGACGTGTGGCAGACACCATTTTACTAGGCGTCTTCCATTCTAGGCATCATTTATAGAGTCAGGTCTTTAGATATTGAAACCATAGAAGGCAGCCTGACTACCTCCTGTGGTCCATGGTGTTCCTGGATATTCAGTGGCAGAGCTGTATCCAGCCATCAGCATTGAATATATAAGTCAAAGTTTGCTGCCACAGACATAGACAACCAAGTCAGTATTCAGCAGCTGGCTGGATAAGACCTAGCGGCCAAAGATAGACAGCTTTTTAGAAAAATCTGTCTAGCTGCTAGCCTTAGTCAATTAGTCACTAAAAATTGGCAGTGACCGGATATGTCATACAATATAGCCAGTCATCAGCCAATCTGGGGAAAAGAATATTCACCGGGACATAGCCAGCCATCTCCCACTGAATATCAGTGGATAGCTTGCCATGAGCTATTTGGCTGGCCAAATAATGCTGAATATTGTCTAGTTAATCTTTTCCCAATTAACTTTGTAGTCTGAAGTAGACTAGTGTAAGCTGGTTAGTTGTAGGCAGAATATAAATAAATGGCTTCAGTGGCCAAGGAACAAGCATCCAGCTCGTCTAGTTGAGATCTAGGAGATGGCTGTGGAGTTTTACTAAGAGCCAAGAAGGATTTAGCAATTAAACATGAGGAGCGCCAGGGAGCCAAACCAAGAAACACACAGAGTTTATGAGACAATATGTCCCTTCCCCCCCTCCAACTTTGTCAATGATTTCCTGACACTTCTTCCTACTGCTGCTGCTAAAACAGTGCTACTAATTTAGGCTCACATAGCCCAGTACCCATTTCTACCTCCTGTGGGATATAATAGGGAATAATATATTTTTTAAATTATTGTGAGGAATTGAAACAGTGCCATTTTCCATTTCCCCTCAGTTCGATCCCTGACCATAGCCCCTCTCAATACTAGAGTAGCCAAGAGAAAGTAAATTGTAGAAGAAAGATTTCCAGTTCATGGAATTTCGTGCTTCCACATCATTCCCTTTCCTAGTCCTTCTAATGAAATATCTTATTTATCCCTATCACTAGAAGGTTGAAAAAAAAAAAAAGAGCAGATGCCCAAAACTGACCCAGCTCAATTAGCAATATGATACATTCTTAGCCAGTCATTTTGGGTTTGCTCAGTTTTGAGGTGCAGCTGATAGATTTGAACCGTCCCCCCAAGTCTGAAAATTATCTTTTCTTTGCTTGTTCTTTATTTTTTTTCTTCCTGGTTTCACCTCTCCTGCCACTTCCATTTCTCCAACTGGACCCTCTCTTTTGTCAGAACCTTTTTCTCCAGCTCCCTACTTTTTGAACTTCACACGGTTCCTCTCCCTGTCCTTATCTCTGTCTCTTTCTTCAGCCCATCCCTCACTCACTTATCTTTGAGGAGTTTGCTAAGGTAACACAAGGTCTTCTTTCTTTCTTTATTCCCCTTATTTTTATTTAAAAATTATATTGCAGCTTCTTAAAGTTGTTTTATTTGATTTTTTTTAATTGTAATTCACTCTGACATATTATGAAGGGTAGAATATCAAATTGTTTTAAACTATTAAACTATTGTTCTAAGACTTTGATGAATGTTGCAAGGGATAACAAATGTTATTGCATAATAGAAAATTCAGAGCAGGATTTTCAAAAACCCGCGTTAAAAAGCGATGGTCTGCTAACACAGCCGCTTTGATACTGAATCTAAAAACCCGAGACATTCTTTAAAAAATCACGTATGCAAATAAGATCGGTGGACAGCAGCAAAGATTTCCTACATTTGCATGTGCCCATCACTGATAGGCACATGTGCAAAAAAACGCCATAAAAAACAAACACACACTCTCCTGCTGCACTATTGGACGAATGGAGGAGAAAGGAGGGGAGAAGCAACATCGACTGTTATCAATCGTGCATAAAACATGCTTTTCTCTCCAAAAAACTACTATAATTTAGGTAAATCTTGTAATTTGTTTTTAATATAAAATTTAATCAAGACCCACAGCCAGAAACACACAAGACAAGGGTATCATACATGCGCTCAAGAAGAAACGGCTTTTAACAAGCTCACATGAAACATGCCTGTCTCTCTCATAAACTCAAAAGAAGCGTGATTTTAATACCCTCCACATACAAAATATATAGCTACACATATTTTTTTTTCATTAGCCACAGACAAAACACAAGTGCTGGCACTGTAACAGTATCCCCGGACCAGTTGCTGCTTTTTGTCGCCAAAAAACCGATTCCATTCTTCGAAAATGCCTCGACGATTTTTATGACTCCACCGGAGGGCTCATTTCAATATCAAAGAACACATTTGCATGCCATTGTCAGAGACTGCTATAAACCTCGCTAAAGACAGAGATAATTTGTTTTGATGATCCATCGCTAAAATGTTTGCAGGCTAAACTGCTGGAAAACAGTTTAGCGACCGTGTTAAAGTTTTGAGAATCTTGTCCTCAGTCTTAAGATCAGTAAGTGAGTCTTTATTTTCCTTAATTAAGGGCCTCTTTTACGAAGCTGTTTAGCGCAAACTGAAGCCCGTAGGAATATAAAGGCTTTGAGGTAACTGTCCTGATGCCCATAGGGATTTAAAGGGCTTTGGAGCCAATGTAACATAGCAGCTGCTTGTGTGGCTTTGTAAAAAAGGGGGGGGGGGAGGAGGAGAGGTAAATATTTTACCTGCACCATCTTCAGGAGAAGTGTATGTAAAGAAAGATGTTCAAATTTAGGGGCACCATCTTAAAAGAGATGGTGAGTCTTGTTATCCCTTGCGCGACCAGTGTATTAGCTTTATAATTTAATTTATAGTTTATTTATAACTTTCTTTACTGCTCCAATTGGCAAAGCAGAACTAGAAAAATTTTAAAAAAGGACAGGAACTCCAATAGGACAGAATTATACGTATTCAGGATACAGAGTAAGAGAAATTAGATTATGTCTTGAAACACAGAAGCATCTACCCTTACCGTTTGTGCTTCTAAAAACATTATTTTGGTGTGTTGAAGCTTTATTATGCTCAAGAAATAAGAACTGAGGTGCAGGCAGAGAAAAAGACAGTGCAAAAAGACATCTCTGAAACACTGACAATACATCTCAGAACGGAAAGTTCTTGCTGCTAGTGGTCTTCATTGTCAGAGGTATTAATTGGGAAGACAGTCCGTGGGTCCCAACAGAGTGAAGTGCCTTCAAGGAGCCTTGGCTAGAGGGAATAAAAACCAAAGGGATGCTACCAGTGGTATGCCTCAAGCCTTGGTTCTTGGGCCTGTTCTTTTTAACATTTTTGTAAGCGGTATTGCTAAAGTGCTGTCAGGTAATCGCTCACTGGGCATAAGAGCAGTTTAAAATCATTATAGATTGCTGCCAAATTGGCTTTCTCTCCACACATTTTTGATTAATGAGCCTCTCCTGGGTGATTCTACCGCTGGCTGGTAACATTTTCTAATATTTTTGGAATTTGAGTTGTTACTATTTATTATTCTGTGAGAGACATTTAAGTACCTACGTGGCATAAATGCACATGAGGTGAGTGTATTTCACTTGAAAGGAAGCTCTGGAATGAGAGGGCATAGGATAGAGTTAAGAGGTGATAGACACAGGAGTAATTTAAGGAAATCATTTTTTACAGAAAGGGTAGTTGATGCATGGAATAATCTCCCAGTAGAGATGGTGGAAAATTCAAGCAAGCATAGGACAGGTATGTGGGGTCTTTTAGGGAGAGTAGAAAATAGTGGATGTGCAGACTGGATGGGCCATTTGGTCTTTATCTGCCATCATGTTTCTATGTTTAAAATACTCAGTATGATCAGAGAAGTAAGTAAGGATTCTAAAGTTGTTGCTTTAATCCACCTGGGATCTCTATGTGGGTCGAGCAGCACTCTGACTTAATGGGGTGGGACAGTGGAGTGGGCAGACTTGATGGGCTGTAGCCCTTTTCTGCCGTCATCTTTCTATGTTTCTATGAAAAAACCAAAAAAACTCTGAGGAGTGACGATGTTCCTAAATGGACTTTATTTGAAAGTGTCAGAGTTCCAAAGGTACACTGAAATCATCCACATAAAATAATTTCATCCACATAAAAGCCTTAAAGGACCTAGTCTGCTAGGGATACAGGACCCAACACGGTTCGCGTTGCGACAAAAAGTCTTCTTCAGGGGTCCCTGAGGGTTCTATAAAGGTGAATACATGGGAAACAATTGTGTGGTGAGCCGGAAGTGAGACACTGCTTGCATTTGTTTTATATTGACCCACTATGACCTTCCAAGCTTGGGACCACATACTCAGCTTCCCAGAGGAACGATTACAGAACCTTTTAAGGGATTTACCTCTGATGCAAGCTTATGAAAATGCACCTACCCTTTTAAAACCGTGTTGGGTCCTGTATCCCTAGCAGACTAGGTCCTTTAAGGCTTTTATGTGGATGATTTATTTTTATGTGAATGAAATTATTTTATGTGGATGATTTCAGTGTACCTTTGGAACTTTGACACTTTCAAATAAAGTCCATTTAGGAACATCGTCACTCCACAGAGTTTTTTTGGTTTTCTCTGGATTTTCTTCTTTGTGGATATTCCTTTTGATTTTTGCTTGTTGCTTTAATCCACCTGGCCATAAATAGTACACATGCAGCTCAGATACCTTTCTAGAAGGTAGGGGAAGGGCTAAAATTTATGATATAGACGGTAGCTTTTGCTGAAGTACTGTATGCCTATGCTTCTGGGCTCTTAAAGTGTAATGTCCTTAAAGCAGACACGTGATATAATACCCAGACAGTATAACCTTTTGCACACCAGCGCACACAAGAAGTCTCTGTTCTTTTCTGAAATTTACTTTATTGAATAAATGTAGCTAATTTACTCACAGCCCTAAAGCAAGAGACTTCGTAGTTCTGAATGCTGCAGCAATAGGTGGATGTGGGATTTTTGAAGAGAGAGGTTTTATGGCAGAGGTGGGAGTGTGGTCAGGTAGATAAAGGCAGTTCCAGAGGTGAGATGCTGAGCTGTCATTGTACCACACACACACAATATTATACAAGTTCACCTTAGGAGAGCAGAGAGATATGTGGTTTTGAGACAAGATGGAAAGGTCTGATCTTGTAGGGACAGAGGATTCAAGAACACCCACTAGGCCAGAGGGAAGGGTGGAGGGACCAATAAAGATAGAGCATGAAAACATGTTACAGAGTTGATCATAGAGATTAGTCCTTAATTACCGGTAATGAGAGAGATCATACCCTTGCTGATGTATCCAAGCAAATATATTAGAGGTAATCAGGAAATAACAACAGGTAGACAAAGGAATCAAGCTCAGATGAGAGAAAGAGGTCATCTTTGCAATAGATAAGACCATTAGAAGTAAAGCTTATACAGGTAAGCAGAGGTGACTGCAGTATATATGAGACTACATTACACAAAATGCATTGCTGACATCATGGCAGGAAGTGACTGCAGCATTAAAATTCTAAGAAGTGAGAATAGCATTAAACACATTTTTTTAGAGCTACTGCTATTTATCATTTTTATGGCACTAAAAGGCATACTCATTGCTCTACATTTAACATTCAGTAGATGGTCCCTGCTCAGAGGAGCTTATAATCTATGTTGGACAAACAGACAGGACATCTCAGGGTTGAGGTATTTCTAGCAGAAGGATGATAACAGTGGGTAAGGGTAACTGAAAGTGAGTGAGTTAAGAGTTGAAAGAGCTATGCTATAAAGGCTCGTGGCTGCTGGGGGCAGGATCGTCTATTTAAAGGGAGAGGAAAGCCTATTGTACGAAGAACTTCAATAGATGCAAACTCTAGAGTCAACAAGAAGGTTTTAGATGCAAAGGGACATGGATTCATATGGAAAAACAAAAAGTTATTCTGTAAGATTGGGCTGTATTTTTATATGGCTGTAATGCTAGCCTACATTTTTCCTTCAAACAATATATTCTGCCTGCAATTGTCATCACTTTAAGCTGGTAACCACTGCAGGCAGAACTGAGTCAGGATTTTCCATGCCAGGCTCTGGCATTGAATATCCAGGTATGTGTGGCCACCGAGACGTTAACTGGGTACTGGCCAGTATTCAGACTGGTGCCAATTAGATCAGGGATTAAAGGAGTCTTTGTACTAAGCTGTGATAAAAATGGCCTTAGTGCACTCTTAAGCAAGTTTTCCTGCACACTAAGGCCATTTTTGCTGCAGCTATAAAATGACTGATTTTCTTTTTTTTTTTTTTTTAGTATTAATGGCCCTGCATTATTATGCAGCCATTAAACAAAATTACTGTGTAAGTACTTATCAGCCCCCATTCGGTAGCATTTGCTAATGGGGATGAGCTGTTCAGCACAGGAATATCTGTTCTCTGCCCCTAAAATATTCCTTGGCCATTAACAGAAAAATCGAAAACTGACCATTTTCCAGCTGTGGTAAAAATGGTCTTAGCGTGTGGGAAACCCCCACTTTTTACCACAGATTAAATAAAAGCACCCCTAAGATTCAGGATAGTGAATGTAGCTTGCAATACCTGGAAACACATAGCCTTAGAAATGAAATAGAAAATGAAGAAGCTAAAGCAGTTTTCCTGATTGATCTTTAACTGTCAATATTTTGCTGGACTTCTAGCTTTTAGGACTTAGACAAAAATGTTTTAGATTTGTGCCCTGAAGGTAATTGCATTCTCCAATGAGCTCAGTTTAGTTCTTGAAAGTATTAAAACAAAAATCATAATAAATTCATATATTTTTGTTCACTTTTATTGTTTTAGGGCTCCTTTTACGAAGGCGCATTAGGGCCTTAATGTGCGGTATGCACGCACGGAAATTACCGCATGCGCTAGCCGCTACCGCCTCCTTTTGACAGGCTGTAGATTTTCAGCTAGCGCGCACTATAGCGTGCGCTAAACTGTGTAGAGGGGCATAATCGAAAGTCCGTTTTTGTTTAAGTCACAAGTCGTCCAAAGAAGAAACAGCCTAGGACACATTTTCGAAAAATACGTCCAAAATTTTTTTTGTTTCGAAAATCGTCTAACTATACGTCCTGCTGGTCTGATCGTCCAAGTTGCTAAAGCGTCCATCTTTATACCACATTTTCGTCTAACTTTTCGTCTAAGTCAAAAATGCCTAGAACAAGCCCTGTTGGACGTGGGAGGGGTCTGCAAAATGATGGACTGAACACCCAGATATTCCACCTAAATAATGAAGTACCTTACAGGGCACCGCTGCGAACTTCACAAAAAGGATGCCATGTCTTCTCCTCATTACAGCTCCCTTTTAGGTCACGGTGAGCCCCCCAAACCACCTCCAGAATCCCCTAGACCCACTTATCTACCACCCCAATAGCCTTTATGGCTGCAGGAGCCACTTATATGCCAGTACAAAAGGACTTTGGGGGTGTATAGGGGAGTGCACATGTTTCAGTATCAATGCAGTGATTACAGGGGCTTATGGGCATGGGTCTTCCTCTCTATGGGTCCCTAACCCACCCTCAAGACAGCTTAAGCCGCCTCTGTGCTGGACGACTAGGCTTTCCTATGCCAGGCTGCCAGGTGATGATGGTCTGGAGGCTGAATTTTAAAAGTGTGATTAATATTTTTATGGGGGTGGAGGGGATCGGTGATCACTGGGGTAGTGTGTGGGGGGTCTGTTTTATGTGTTTTCATGCTTATCTGGTGAGTTTAGGTGGGTTTCTGTGACTTAGACCATGTTTTGCATGTTATGCACAACATCCAAGTTCCGTCGATCCCAGCCTGTATAACTTTTGGTTATACATGCTGTACGACTAAGTCTAAGCCGGCCCACGTCCCGCCCAACTTCCGCCCTTGACACTCCAACCGAAATGCCCCGTTTAGCTTTGGTTGTTCAGTGGCACTATGTAGGCCTAGGTTGTTTAGAAATATGTAAAAAAACCCGTTTTTTTTATCGGCACTTGGACGTATTTCGGAAATGTTCGTCCAAGTGCCGACTTAGGCCGGTTTTTGGACGTTTTTCTCTTTCGATTATGAGCCCCTTAACGCACCTTCATAAAAGGAGCCCTTAATCTCAAGGAACCACAATGTGGTGTAATAAGAAAAAGAACGATTTGTAGAGCAGAAAGTTTCCCCATCTGCTTTCTTTCCAGCATAACATGAAATATTTCTCCTACTTTTCTTTAAAAATTGATCTTAAAAATATGCTTAAAATGAATCAGGAAGGGGCTACCTTTAAAATTGAGTCAATTTTTAAAATATTATCTCCATTTTTTGTACTTGAATGATTTGTACAGTCAGCAAGAATACAAGGCCATTCCAGAGCAAGTCAAAACTTCTGTGTGTTATAAGTATTAAGGTATGTAATTAAGCTATTGACCTTTTATGGACATCCTTTCCCAAGTTGTGTAACAGAGCTCAGAGAAGTACTTCAGCTGTGATAAAATACAGAATACAGCTAAAGGAAATCTAAGCCACAGTTATACTCTCTGTATATAGACAAAATCTGCTTAAGTCTTAAAAAACACAAAGCCCCAAGGATTCTTGGCAAATATATAGAATGGGAGAAATCCTTTCTGGACAGGGCCCTTAGTCAAGGAGGAACACATTCTCTGTTTTTTTACTTCCAAAGGAAAACGCAGACAGAAAAATATACACAGATACTATTACAGCAGTGATGGAAAAAAACCTTGCTATGAGCGAAAATAGCTTTTTCTGAACTTTAAGTTAAAAGCATGGCACAGAGAGGGATAAGTTGTCTTTTATTCCTGGCTCCCATCCCATACAGAGTTACAGTAAATTGGCTTAGTTTAAAGTGAGCCTCTAGAGACAAAAGTGGCCTTCTAGAAATTAGATGGTCTCAAAAATTGCAACCTATCCAAATTTTACTAACCTGACTTTAATGTAAAGCCCCACTGGGTACCTTAATTAGCCAGACTTAGCTTAGTGGCTAATAACAGAAAGAAGCATCAAAAACTAAGCCTCAATTAGAGTTAATATATTCGTTTATGACCTCAGCAGTACAAACTGTGAGAAAGACTTCATTCACAGTATAACTTGCACTAAAGTCTTCATCGGTCAGATTTTTTATCTCAAATCTTATTAGTTTATTTATTTTTATTTAATTTTCAAAATAACTTAAGAGATAATACTCATCTCATTATCAGAGCATAGCAGGGGTTCTTCACCGACATAGGCTATGTTTCGCCATACAAGGCTTTGTCAAGGTAATCCCCTTTCTTATGCCGATTCCACATTCGCTGCCATCATTGTAGTTTAGTTCAACAATGATGGCAGCGAATGTGGAATCGGCATAAGAAAGGGGATTACCTTGACAAAGCCTTGTATGGCGAAACATAGCCTATGTCGGTGAAGAACCCCTGCTATGCTCTGATAATGAGATGAGTATTATCTCTTAAGTTATTTTGAAAATTAAATAAAAATAAATAAACTAATAAGATTTGAGATAAAAAATCTGACCGATGAAGACTTTAGTGCAAGTTATACTGTGAATGAAGTCTTTCTCACAGTTTGTACTGCTGAGGTCATAAACGAATATATTAACTCTAATTGAGGCTTAGTTTTTGATGCTTCTTAGATTTTTTGGCCTTATAAAGATATATTCAAGTGCCCAATATATTTGTGTAATAACAGAAAGAACATATCTTCCAAAGAGAGATCCAAGTAATATTCCTAAAATTTACAGACCAATAACTTGTCTACCTACAATCTATGAACTATTTGTTGCAATAGATAGAAAGAAAAGCTATATCCAGCTTCGACTCATAAGAAAGAAACATGTATCGCCAATGTTCGTCACCATTTTGTAACACTCTGACTCCTCTTGTTAGAAGAAAGACTATTGACTGAATGGTTTTGACAATCTCACACTTTGCTTCTTTTCTTTCACACTACTGTTGTTCACTGGGAGGGAGGTATGGGGGGAAAGGAGGGGCACAGTGAGTTGAGGCTCACATCTGTAATGCACAACTGTTGACCATTTTTATGTGTGTTTCTAAATGCCAATAAAAAAATTTAAACATAAATAATGAGCCCCCCTCCCTGGTATATTACTTGTGCCTTGAAAACTTACAGGCCTTTAAAATCATTACGATCTGCAGATACAATACTTCTTGACATTCCAGCTTTTCATCAGATAGGAATTTCTTATCACTCTAGTGTTTTTTTAAAGTCACTGGTCCAGTTCTTTGGAATGTGCTACCCTTAGTACTTTGGTCTATCATGCAGATAGGGAATTTCAGGAAACAGGTCAAGGCATATTTGTTTCAGTGACTGTATATCTTTTTGCCTAATAAAATATTTGGCAGTTTATGAGAGGATGGTACAGTGTACTGTTGTGGTGGTTGTCAAGTTGATAGGTACCTATTTTATCATTATAAAGCAGCAGTCTCAAACTCGCGGCCCCCCCAGGTCCTATTTTGCGGCCCGCGGTCTGTACGCGATCTCGCACACTGGGCAGGAAGAGAGGCTCCAGCGTCGGTGTCAGCTGACTTGAAACTTCTTGCTGCCATCGTGTATGCTGGGACTCCTGCCTTCACATATCTGCCAGGACTTATTACCTCCTTTCTCTAGCTTGCCACTGCTGGTCCGGGGGTGTGGAGACAAGACGAAAGCAGGAGTCCCAGCAGATATGCAAAGGCAGAAGTCCCTGCATATGCGGCGGCAGCAGGAAGTTTCAAGTCAGTTGGCGCTGGGGCCTCTCTTCCTGCCCAGTGTGCAAGATCACGTATAGACTGCAGGCCTCAAAATAGAGGTATTGCTGGGGAGGGGAGGAAGGAAGGGAGAAAGGATACTGCTAGACCAGGGGTAGGGAACTCCAGTCCTCGAGAGCTGTATTCCAATCGGGTTTTCATGATTTCCCCAATGAATATGCATTGAAAGCAGTGTATGAAAATAGATCTCATACATATTCATTGGGGAAATCCTGAAAACCCGACTAGAATATGGCTCTCGAGGACCGGAGTTCCCTATCCCTGTGCTAGACAGTGGGAACAGGGAAGGGAGAAGGGGTACTGTTGGACAAGAGGAGCAGGGAAGGGAGAAGGGGTACTGCTGGACCTGGCAGAAAGGGAGGGAAAGGAAAGGTGCTACACACTGGAGGGGAGGGTGAGATGGTGCATGGGGAGAAAGCATGTTGGGTTGGGGGTGGGAAGGAGGGATGACACTGAGGGAAGAGGCAAGGACAGAGAGAGAAAGCGTGCAAGAGGCAGAAAGTGGTGGACTCATGGAGAGGGCAAGATGGATGGGGAGGACAGAAAGGTGGGAAGGTGAAATGTTACACTGGGGAAAGGGGAGAGGGCAGAGAGTGAAAAGTGGACTCATGGAGGGAGAGAGAGAGAGAGAGAGATTGTTTGGTTGAGGGAAGGAGGACCAAAGGAGAAGCATGCAGGAGGAAGAGAGAAAAAAATGTTGGACTGGTGAAAAGGAGGGAGAAATTTTGGACTGGGAGGGGGGCCAGAAAGTAGGAAGGGAAGGGAGATGGACTGCAGGGGGCAGAAAGGAGGAAGGGAAAGAGAAATGTTACACCGGGGGGAGGGAAGGTCCCACGATGACTGTAGCTGCCGGCTGCCCGTCCACCCCACTCCGACGTACTTGCTCTAGAGCAGACTCAGCAGCCGCATGCTGGAAGGTCCCGCAATGCTGGCTCTTCTCCGGCAGACGCAGGGAGTTGTGGCAAAGTCTCACAATGACTGCGTCTTCCGGGTCCACCCCCTCCGACGTAACTTACTTCTTCCAGAGCAGAGCCAGCAGATAAGTCATTGCAGGACCTTCCTGCACCTCAGCGTGGCTACCGACTCTGCTGCAGAGAAAGTAAGTCAGAGGTAACGTGACCATTTATTTTTTTCATCAAAAGGGGACATCTATTAATTGACTGTGTATCCTTTCTTTCATTTCTTTCTTTCTGCACTCAGGCCCAACAATTGTCCCTTTCTATTCCCTCCCTCCTTCCTTCCCATGTCCTTAGTGCCGCCAGTGCCTCCTTCCCATGTCCTTAGTGCCACCAGTGCCTCCTTCCCTTGTCCATGGTGCCCCCAGTGCCTCTTTCCCGTGTCCATGGTGCCCCCAGTACCTCCTTCCTGTGTCCATGGTGCCCCCAGTGCCTCCTTCCCGTGTCCATAGTGCCCCCAGTGCCTCCTTCCTGTGTCCTTGGTGCCCCCAGTGCCTCCTTCCCGTGTCCATGGTGCCCCCAGTGCCTCCTTCCCGTGTCTATGGTGCCCCCAGTGCCTCCTTCCTGTGTCCTTGGTGCCCCCAGTGCCTCCTTCCCGTGTCCATGGTGCCTCCAGTGCATCCTTCCTGTGTCCATAGTGCCCCCAGTGCCTCCTTTCCGTGTCCATGGTGCCCCCAGTGCCTCCTTCCCGTGTCCTTAGTGCCCCCAGTGCCTCCTTCCTGTGCCCTTGGTGCCCCCAGTGCCTCCTTCCCGTGTCCATGGTGCCTCCAGTGCATCCTTCCTGTGTCCATAGTGCCCCCAGTGCCTCCTTTCCGTGTCCATGGTGCCCCCAGTGCCTCCTTCCCGTGTCCTTAGTGCCCCCAGTGCCTCCTTCTCGTGTCCATGGTGCCTCCAGTGCATCCTTCCTGTGTCCATAGTGCCCCCAGTGCCTCCTTTCCGTGTCCATGGTGCCCCCAGTGCCTCCTTCCCGTGTCCTTAGTGCCCCCAGTGCCTCCTTCCCGTGTCCTTAGTGCTTCCAGTGCCTCCTTATGTCCCCCCCACTGCCTTCCAGGTTTTGTCCACCCCCAAAGCCAGCCTGCCTGTCTGCCTATCTATCTCCCTCACTCCCTGCTGCGCTAAAGCCAGCCAGCTTGCCTGCATACATCCTGCCCTCCCTGCCGCGGAAAAAAGAAAAAAAAAGCACCTCTCCCCTTCCTTTCCCCCAGTCCGCGCCTGCAATCTTACCTCCCCACGCCGACAAGAAGTCTTTCCGACGTCAATTCTGACGTTGGAGAGTACATTCCAGGCCAGCCAATCACTGCCTGGCTGGCCCGGAACGTCCTCTCCGACGTCAGAATTGACGTCGGAAAGACTTCTTGTCGGCGGGGGGAGGTAAGATTGCAGTGGCGTGGGCTGGGGGATAGGAAGGGCAGGAGGACCCGGACCTGGCTGGCTGTGCACCCCCCCCAAGCCGTGCACCCGGGGCGGACCGCCCCCCTCCTTGGTACGCCACTGAATCGAATCCAAAAGTTTCTAACAATTTAGTGTGATCCACCAAATCAAAAGCACTGCTTAAGTTAAACTGTAGCATACAGGCATTACTGCCCCTACTGAGTAGTTTGTGAAGATAGTCCAATATAGCTGCGAATACTGTTTCTGTTCTGTTCAAAGGATGAATTCCAGATTGAGAATCATGTAATAGAACATGAAACTCAAGATAATTTGAAAGTTGTAATTGAACAAATCCCTCCAATATTTTAATAAAGAATGGAATGGAGGTGATAGGTCTATAATTTGAGACCGGTGAGAAGAATTCTTTAGAATTTTTGACAATAGGAGTAATAATTATGTGACCTCCTGATTGTGAGCAAATCTCATTGACCAAAAGTACGACAACCAATTAAATAGCTCTAGTTTGAAAAATAAAGGAGCATTTTTCATTATTTTTGATGAGTAATCTAAAACACGAAACGATTGTACATATTTATTATAAAGCATACATGACCTCATGGGCATTGAGGAGTTTTTTGTTTGCAAATCTAGATTGTCAATGTCTTTAAGAGGCCAGTTTACAATATCAAAGCTTTATGAGAGTTCAGGAAATGCCAGTTGATTAATAGCCTATATCAGTTTTAGTTTTCTATAATATTCTTTTACTGATTTTTTTTCTCTTAGCATCGGTGGAGTACCAAGGAGGGATGAGGTGGGGCTATCCACCCCAGGTGCAGACCATAGGGGGTGCTCCCGGGTTCGGCATCATGCTCCAGGAACTTCACTGCTCTGCCGGCATCAGGCCTTCCTCTCTGCTGGGTCCTGCTTTTGCAGAAGCAGGAAGTAGGTCCAATGCCAGCAGAGTGGCAAGTTAAGGCTGCCGACAATGAGAGAACGTTCTGAACAGGCTTCTTATAGCCTGCTGAGGCCTTCCTTCTGCCATGCCACTGATTACATCACTGATGACATGAAAGAGAAAAGCCCTGGAAGAACAAGCCACAAAAAAAATCTCACATTGGGATGGGGTGGGGTAGGTTGGGTCCATAGGTACTGCATAATTAAGAATATTTACATTTCAGTTCAGTTATTTGATATAAAAAGATGCTTCTAGGGAGCAAAGGAGTCCAAAAATATCCTCCAATTTAAATATTTTAGTAGGACTTTCTAAGTTTGTTTTATTCTTATTGAATTCAAGTTTCAAGTTTATTAATTTTTAATATACCGACCATCAACTGGTATCTAGCCGGTTTACAATAAAATGATAAAATAAGAGTAGAAGAAATGCTTATGAATAGTAATACTTATAAGAAAGAGGGGATGTGTACATAGAAGACATTTAACAATAACAAACATGATGTTGAGGTTAGAAAAGAGGGAAGGGAAGTAAGAGTAGTGGTGAAGGGTTGAAGGGAAAAGGAAAGAAAAAGGGGAAAAACATTAGGGATGGGATTGCTTCTTAAAAGCGGTTGGCTAACTTGATGATGAAGGGTTCAAGAGCAATGAAATGCATCTTGAAATAGGAATGTTTTTAGTTTTGTCTTGAATTTATAGATAAGTTTTCATGACGAAGTTGGGAGGGCAGAGCATTCCATAGAGTTGGAGCGACTACAGAGAAGTTAGATTTCCTGGTATATAAGAATTCCTTGATTGAAAGGATGGATAGTAGATTCTGATCAGTGGATCTGAGAGTCCGAGAAGGGCAAAAAGGGATAAGAAGTTTGTCTAGGAAAGGTGGTTGACGGGAAGATTTGATTTTGAAGACCAACATGAGCGTTTTGTAGGTAATACAGTGAGTAATAAGGAGCCAATGGGCTTCTTTCAGGAGAGGAGTGACATGATCATATTTCCCTAACTTATAAATAAGTTTTATTGCCGTGTTTTGTATAAGCTGTAGACGTCGTAGTTCTTTTTGGGGGAATCCTTGATAAAGAGAATTGCAATAGTCAAGATGGGAGATAACTAAAGAATGGACTAGGGTTGCAATTGCTTCTGTTTCAAGAATAGAAGTTAGGGACCGTATAAGCCACAGTTTGTAAAAACAAGTTTTTACCACTGAACTGATTTGGTCATGAAAAGTTAAATCTTTATCTATGATTACCCCAAGTAATTTTGTTTTTGTTTCCATTTTTATAGGGTGAGATTTAATGAGAATCTTTCCTGTTATTGTTTTGTTGTTTTTTGTTGAAAAAAGTAGACCGCATGATTTGTTGATATTAAGGGAAAGTTTATTTGCATGAAGTCAGTCACTTATTTTATCTAGTTTAGTATTGATTTCTTGTATTTCAGGGTGGTTTGTAGTATCAACAGAGTGGAGTAATTGAATGTCATCCGCGTAAACGAAGATTGTGAAACCAATTGACTGGGCTAGAGTGAGGAGAGGGGACATAAAGATATTAAATAGCAGAGGAGATAGAATAGAGCCCTGTGGGACGCCATAAGTTTGGACTGTAGGTGGTGAGGTTTCCTTATTTGAGTGAACTTTGAAACTACGTTCAGTGACATATGAGGTAAACCATGAAAGAGCTGGAACTGTGATGCCGCAGTCTCTAAGACGGTTGATAAGAAGAATGTTTGCTCATATTAATTTCATTCAGACAAGTTTTCCCATTTTTTTAAAATCAGTTCATAATCATTATATACACAATCAGAACTAGCAGCCATTTTTTAAAACATAACCATACCAGAAAAATTATTTCATAATAAATTCTGCTTAGCTTGCTGCAGAAAATAGCTTCAGACATTTCCTGCTTTATGTCAGCATTTCTGTTGAAAACTACACAGTCACTTTTAGATTGCAAGAATCAAAAGTATGACATAACAAATAACTTTGAACTTAAGTTGCTGAACTGGAGAATTGCCAGCATCTTGTGTTTGATGGCGCAAGCAAGCTCTATTACTAACTCGACACTCTCTGCTGTCCAATCTATACAAAAATGCAAATATAGCACTGCATTTCTGCAAGTTTCTAAATTAGGTATTACTATGTTTTTTTTCTTTTTAAAATGTGGTGCTGCATCCTCATTTAACTTCCGCCCTGCCGTTGGTTGAAATAATTCTGTGCATTCTACATCTATCCATAAGGAGTATTTCTTCTTACCTCTTCCCTGTCGCACCCACTGCTGTGCATCATCTCCTCCCTCTGTCTCTCCTTCCCCTCCATTCCTATGAACCATCTCATCCCTCTCCCATGGTCAGTTATCACTGTCTTCCCCCTTCCCCCCTCATATGGTCTGACATCTTTCTCATCTCCTTCCAATAGCCTGGAATCTCTTTCCTCTTCCATGGTCTGGCATCTCGCTCTCCTTCCCTCCCTCTTCCTGAGGTCTAACATCTCTTTCCTCTCCTTTCTGTGGTCTGGCATCTCTCTCCCCCCTCCTTCCCTTCCATTTTGTGGTCTGGCATCTCTCTCTCTCTCCTTCCCATTCCAGTGGTCCAACATCTCTCCCTTCTTTGGGTCATCTCTCCTCCCTCCCAGTGTAACATTTCTCCCTCCTTCCTCTCCACCACTATCATGTCCAACAATTATCTCTCTTTCTTCTTTCCCCATATACATCATCTCTCTTTCCCTCTCACGCCACACACCTATGTCCAACAATTCTCCTTTCCTTTTCCCTCCCCCACCGGCAGCATTTCTTTCTCTCCCTTCCTACTACTCCACCTTTGCAGCATCTCTCTTTTCCTCCTTTCCTAACCCCCCCCAGCACATGCATTTGTCCTTCCAACTGTCTCCCAATACATGCAGTATCTGTCTTTTCCAACCCCCTGAGCATCTGTCCTCCCTGCCTTCCCAACTCCCTACCCCCTGCACGAAGCCTCTCCCTGTCAGGTTCTGCACCCAGCCTCTCCCTGTCAGGTTCTGTACCCAGCCCCCTTCCCTCCCTCCCCTGTCAGACTCTGCACCCAGCTTCCCCCTGTCAGACTCTGCACACAGCCTCCCGTCAGACTCTGCACCTTCCCTCCCTCCCCCTGTCAAGCTCTGCACAAGCCTCCTGTCAGACTCTGCACATTCCCTCTCTCCCCCCTCCCCCTGTCAGACTCTGCACCCCCATCGCCCCAGACTCTGCACTCAGCCCCCTTCCCTCGTTCACTTTGCCTCATCCTCCTTCCTCCTCTGGCCTGGTGGTCCAGAGGTACAACGGGCAGAAGCGAGCTTTCCGGCTCCTGTCCCGCTGCTAACCGGGCTAGTCACAGCTAGTTTCTTTGTCCGCTGAGCGGAAAAGAGTGGGAGAGCGCTTTGACGTTCCTGCTTGGCACTCAGAGGCTTCTTTGACTGGCTCCCGCAAATTCTCGCGATTCATGAGAATTCACGGGAGCCCGTCAAAGACGCCACTGAGCACCAAGCAGGGGTGCCAAAGCATGTTCCCGCTCATTGCTGCTCAGTGGCCAAAGAAACCAGTTGCAACCGGCCAGGTTAGCAGCGGGATAGGAGCCGGAAAGCTTGCTCCTGCCTGCTACACTTCTGGACTACCAGGGATAATGAAAGTGGCAATTTTTAGGGAGGCCATGGTCCCTTTGGCCACCCCCGTTCCGACACCTATGGCTCTGACCATCATAGAGTTCCTATGGGCATCGGAGCAACGCAGAGCATTCAGCGCGGTGGCCAGCACTAAAAAGATCTTGTGTGGGTTTGTAAAAAAGGGGGTGGGGTAGTGACAAATCTGTTGCTTCAAAAGCCTGAGGCCATGATGATACCAAGGATACATCTGTCAAAAGTGTATCTTTATTGTTTCAATAGGGGCAACCTTATCTAAAGCATGAGTTAAATGTGAATTCCAGACTTGAACTTACTCATCCAAGGGAAGGATAGGAAATTTCTGCAGAAAACTGTTGCAGCAGGAAATGAAATGATCAGGAGTGTGATACTTTAATTTCTGAAGAAGGAACAAGGAAATTGACCTCATGGGATATAAACAGAAGATACCAAAGTGGGGTTGGAACAGTACGTATCAACCAGAGATAAAACCAATGAATAAATTTTTATTATGAACCAATAAAACAATCTTAGTCAAATATAGGATTAAACAGTCTCTTATCACAATTTCTAGTAATCATGTTCCTCAGTCAGACCATCACTTGCTGATCTTTTTCATATCCTCTGAGAAACCCAGTAGAAAAGGATGATCAACCTCATTTAAAATCTGTTAGAAATTAAAGTATAAGTTGGGTTGGAACAGTACGCCATCAACCAGAGATAAAACCAATGAATAAATATTTATTAAGAACCAATAAAACAATCTTAGTCATACATAGGATTAAACAGTCTCTTATCACAAATTGTGATAAGAGACAAATTTTGATAAGAGACTGTTTAATCTGTTTGATAAGAGACTGTTTATGACTAAGATTGTTTTATTGGTTCTTAATAAATATTTATTCATTGGTTTTATCTCTGGTTGATGGCGTACTGTTCCAACCCAACTTATACTTTAATTTCTAACAGATTTTAAATGAGGTTGATCACCCTTTTCTACTGGGTTTCTCAGAGGATATGAAAAAGATCAGCAAGTGATGGTCTGACTGAGGAACATGATTACTAGAAATATGTATAGAATTAGGGAGTTCTGTTGTAAGTACAAGATCCAGGATCTAATAAGCTGAGTGGGTAGATGTTTTTACATGTTGTAGATCAGTGTCTCTCAAACATTTTTAGATCCAGCACACTAAATGAAGCAAATGTTTTTCACAGCACATTATAATTGAAATTATAAAATTGCATCACCAACAAAAAATTAAATTTGAGAGTTATTTATTTAAAGTACTTTAAGACACTAGTTTCCAACCCTGTCCTGGAGGACTACCAGCCAGTTAGGTTTTCAAGATAGCCCTAATGAATATGCATGGAGCAGATTTGCATGCCTTTCACCTCCATTGTATACAAATCTCTCTCATGAATATTCATTAGGGCTATCTCAAAATCCTGACTGGCTGCTGGTCCTCCAGGACAGGGTTGGGAACCATTGCTTTAAGCTATGTATGGGTAATTGTGACAATGGTGAAGCTAAAGTACATACAATTGAATCGCTAATCAATGCGATGGATGTACTTGTTTTTGAGTGCAAATTAATTCAAAATTCGCCTCAATAGTTGACAAGCAAACACACATTTCATCATCTTCTATCTGCTGTCATTCTCTTTTTTTAATTTAATTTCTGTCAGAGTTGAAAATCCAGGTGCGCAAAGATAAGAAGATCCAAACGGTAACAAAGCCTTGATTGCTTTGTTCAAGTTAGGATAACTACTACATATAAAATAAAAATAAAATTACTTGCCATTAGATTTCAAGGACCAATCACATCAAAGAATAATGCATGTCTGGGCAGTTGTATCCTTATGCACACAGATTCTCATAACATTGACAGACTCTTGTGTACATGACGTACATGTCATCTCTTCTAGTGTACAGTATACTTAAGAAGGGAATTTTAAAAAATAAATTAAAATTCTGTAATCTCTAGTGGCACACCATTGTTGCAATTACCCTTACATAGCTTAAAGAGCTTTAAATAAATAACTCTCATATTTAATTTTTTGCTGGTTTTGCAATTTTTAGGTTACTGTAAAAGGAGGAGGAAACTATATCAAAAGAAAAGTGAGAGAAATGGAAGATTGGAAATTAAGGACTCCTTTTACTAAGCTGCGCTAGCGGTTTCAGCTCACGCTGCATTGCCATGCGCGCTAGACGCTAATGCCAGCATTGAGTTGGCGTTAGTTCTTGGCGTGTAGTATGGGGCTAGTGTGTGCGGCAATACAGCGTGCACTAAACACTCTAGCGCACCTTAGTAAAAGAGGGGGTAAGTAGTCCTTTTACTAAGGTGCGGTAGCCGTTTTAGCGCATGCTATAAATTAGCGTGTGCTAAATGCTAACACATGCCAACGCATCCATAGAATATAATGGACGTGTTGTCACACATTTGTGCACTAATTTTTAGCATGCGCTAAAACAGCTAGCACACGTTAGTAAAAAGACCCCTAAATGAGATTCCATTTAATAGAGGAGATGAGTTAATTATGCAAACTTACAATATGAGTATCAGAGCTACGGCAGCTGAACCATCACCATGTTTGTTAATTCTGTTAGAGCAGGGGTAGGGAACTCCGGTCCTCGAGAGCCGTATTCCAGTCGGGTTTTTAGGCTTTACACAATGAATATGCATTGAAAGCAGTGCATGCAAATAGATCTCATGCATATTCATTGGGGAAATCCTGAAAACCCAACTGGAATACGGCTCTCGAGGACCGGAGTTCCCCTTCCCCTGTGTTAGAGTAAATAAACCAAGAACCAGGCGGACTGGCTTGCCCCAGGAAAAGAAGATCCATATCAGTTAGCCAAGTTTCAATTAAACAAAGAAGATCCAGTCAGTGATCTAAAACAAGGTCATGAATAAAGGTGAGACCAATCCTGACAGATGAAGAGGATAAAAGAGGAGGGAGGATAGCAGAAATAGAAAGAACTTTTGAACTTACTTTTGAGTGGGTTTGACATATTGCTGTAGGATAGCACCTTCGCCAGAGCACCGGAATAGATTCTAAGATGCTAGAGTACAGTAGTGAATAAAATATTAAAAAATAATAATCAGATTCAAAATAACAGACACACAAAGGAGCATGACATGCTTCTTTGTTGTGCTCCTTTGGCACATACTGAGAAAGCTAAAAACGCAGAAAATAAAGGGCTGACAGAGTCTCACTTGAATGATGTCAGCGGAGAGGTGGAGTTGGGAGAAGGAGCAACATGGTGGGCAAACTTTTATTCCCAAAAGAGAACTAAAACTTCTATTCCAAAAGAGAGAGCTCTTTGAATGTGTAACTTTTATTTCGCTTTTGGGATAGAAGTTTTATTTCTTCTATTATAGATGCTACAGACTTGTTTGGACTCCTGAAGTAGGCAGTATTGCCAAAACACTGTCTTTATTGAGTTCCTTCCATTGGATAACATCATTTGAATAAAGACCCCTTTTTAAGGACTTAGGCATGTCCGCTGTTTTTATGTCATTCTAATACATTGGCTATCGCCACTGGTTTTTTGCATTTGTTTTGGAAATCATCTCTTCCTTCCTTTTGTTCTGAACTGGAATTTTATATGTCACGATTTCCCTCCAAAAAGGGCCTCTTCCTAGCATTATGTTACTGTTCCAACAGAGCATTCCTTTGTTCTGGAAACTGTGAGAACATTTAAAATCAAAGAAGTCCAATATTTTAGTACTGCCAGAAGAGGTTTCTACTATCCTCACAATGCAGAACCTAGAGGTTATAAATTTATAAAATAAATAAATAATATTAATATATTTTCAGTTAAGCTGTGCCAGCCAAGGCTACAATTATAGGCGTTTTAAAAAATGTCTGGTCAACTTTCTACAAGACAGGTCTATAAAATCTTATTAGCCAAGTTTGTGTGTCTATATTTTATACTTCTGGAAGTGAGTAATAGGGAATAGTATCCAAATAGTATCTGCTGGCTTCTTTCAGGTATAATACCCTCTCTGTATATTTTTTATATCAAGAACGAAGGATCATAATAGAAAGCAAGCACATTCATTATAAGCACAATAAAGGGGGGAAAGTTATCAAGGTGCAATAAAAGGAGATCTTGTAAAGCACCCTGTTTTACCTTCGGATTCAGCAACTTGAGGTATCTCAGTCCCACAGGTTGCTGAATCCCATATAAAAGAATAATGCCACCATGCAAACTGCATTATTCTAGTGGCCTGGGAACACTGTACAGCAAAGCTGTGACCTGATGCTGCTAGGCCTGCAAAGCAAGCCCCCCTCCCCCAAGCATGTGCCCTACCTTTTAAAAGCCTTAGTCATTCCCTGGTACCAGTCCATCTCCCATCGCCACTAGGGCCCATGTTGTCCCCACCCCACCCCCTATTCTCACTGGGGCCTAAAAGGTACTATGAAACAATGGGGGTCTAGGGGCTCTTCCAGCAGAATGATGCCTAGTTGTTTCTTGTCAATCTGGCACCATCCTGAAAATGGCACCCCTAATGTTTGATGCACAAGACTACTAATTTGCCTGGACATCAAAGATTGTATACAAATTGTACTAACTTTAAGAAGCTCTCTTTGTTGATGCCTATTTGTAATGAGGCTAATTTCATTCTAACTGCCTTGACATGTTGCCACCATATAAGATGAGATATTAGAGATATTGGTCTTTTATTTTATGTGTTTGCTGCTGGAAACCACTTAGATATTAAGCGGTCTATAAATGTTTTAAATAAATACTGATTGGGGCACCATTTTCCAGACAGCAGGAGTGTCGGGGCATCCCTATACTTGAATACTCTCCACCAGTGTTTCATAAGGTAGCCCTGACAGAAGCCAGCAGACGCTATTTGGAAGTCCCATTCCCTACTGCTGACTCCCAGAAGTATAAAATGTAGGCACACAAATTTAGCTAATAATTTTTATATAGAACTGTCTTATAAAAAATTACCCAGACCTTTATAGAACTCAGGGGAGTGTTGGGTATGAGCCTTATGGAGGGTGGAGGTCTTAAACTGGGGGAGGGGAGGGATGGACTAAGGCAAATATTACGTCGGTAAATTTGGTCAAACTGTGTAAGGGCCCTTTAAGTCATATTAAAGGGCAAATAGTGTGACTTAAATCTGTAAAGCAGCTTGATAACTGGGGAAAGGCAACCTGGAAAAAGACTTGGGGGTATTGGTGGACAAAACAATGAAGCCAGCGGCACAATGTGCAGCGGCCTCAAAGAAGGCGAACAGAATGTTGGGCGTTATCAAAAAGGGTATCACTACCAGAATGAAGGAAGTCATTCTACCACTATATCGAGCGATGGTGCGCCCTCATCTGGAGTACTGCGTCCAATACTGGTCACCGTACCTTAAAAAGGATATGACGCTACTCGAGAGAGTCCAGAGAAGAGCGACTAGGATGATAAGGGGCATGGAAAACCTTTCGTATGCTGAAAGGCTGGAGAAGCTGGGGCTCTTTACCCTGGAAAAGCGGAGACTTAGAGGGGACATGATAGAGACTTATAAAATCATGAAAGGCATAGGGAAGGTGGAGAGGGACAGATTCTTCAGACTAGCAGGGGACAACAAAAACAAGAGGGCATTCAGAAAAATTGAAAGGTGACAGTTTCAAAACGAATGCTAGGAAGTTCTTCTTCACTCAGAGGACGGTGGACACCTGGAATGCGCTCCCAGAAGAGGTGATAGGACAGAGTACAATATTGGGCTTCAAAAAGGGATTGGATGATTTCCTGAAGGTGAAGGGGATTGAAGGATACAGATAGAGGGTAACTATACAGGACACTAAACGAATAGGGAATACACGATTTAGGTAAAGGATCACTTACAGGTCATGGACCTGGGGGGCCGCCGCAGGAGCGGACTGCTGGGCACAATGGACCCCTGGTCTGACCCGACAGAGGCAATGCTTATGTTCTTATGTTCCCTCAGAATCTTTCAGTTTCTTTCACCTCAAGAGGAAGATGAGGGTGCCTTTGAAGAGGCCCTGCTTCATACACTGCTATGATGCTCCAAATTCTTCTACTCAATATTGGGCCCACTCCAGACATCACTAGAGAGATGCATAACTGTAAAAATATCCAAAAAAGAAAATAACCAAACAAAAAGCCTAGGCCCATCAAATCATCCCATCTGAATCTAGAGAGCAAATATAGCATACGAGATCAGAAAAGTCAAACTTTACTTAACAGTGTAATTGAGAACCCCCCTGCAAATTAATAGCAATGAATGCAATTAAATAACTACAGTTTAAGACACACCTTAACAGCAATAAATCATTTGAGAAATCCGGAGTCAACCATTCCGCATTTACTGGATTTGATTGATAAATTTGGAAAATTCTCAGGTTATAAAATAAATTGGAATAAATCAGAAATTCTTCCACTAAATGTACATTGTATAAAAGGTTTTTGATTCGTTTCAGTTTAGTTGGAAGAAAGATGGAATAAAATATTTAGGAATTTGGATAAAAAGTACATTGGAAGAAACAATGAAGGTAAATGAAAAATCCTTATTACTAAAAGTTACAGAATTGTGTGAGCAATGGAATCCTTTGCATATTTCTTGGTGGGGGAGAGTTCAAACAGTAAAGATGATGATTTTGCCTATAGTTTATTACCAAATGAGTATGTTACCAGTTTATTTTCAAGAGTCCTTCTACAAAAAATTAAATAATATTTTGACAAAATTTGTTTGGCTTGGGAAAAAACCAAGAATTGCTTTAGTATCGTTGCAAAAACCAATTGTGGAGGGTGGGGTAAATTTTCCAAACTTTTATAGGTACCATCAAGCCTATATATTGCGTCATGGTATGTATTGGATCCTCCCTGAGCTTATTGATCATCAACCAGATTGGTTATATTTGGAATGGAATTTGGTGTCCCCTATGAGACTTCCACATGTATTAAGTATCAGATTTCATAAATATGCTAAGGACAATATAATTTTATTGGATACTTGGAAAACTATTAATTTTATTGATAAATTAATAGAGGTACCAATAATGAACTCAACTTTACAGTCCTTATGGTTAAACTCCAAGATTCAAATAGGCGGTGCTGGGATTGCTTGGAAGATTGGATGCAGGCAAATATTAGGACATTAGATGATCTTATTTCTAATGGTAATCTGCTTGAGTTTTCACAACTGCAGCATTCATTTGGTATTTCGAACACTCAACAATATAGGTGTTTGCAGTTGAAGCAGGCTATTCAGATGGGGTTCCCTGAATGGAAAGATTTGAAAACTTATTTTAGCTTGCAAATCCTTTGCTACCAAACAGATTTAATAGGACATCAGGCTGCCCAGTGGTATAAATTGATTTCTGGATTTTTAAATAAAAAAACAAAAAATAGTCTTAGAGACATTTGGAGTATCGAGTTAAAACAGCATATTTCTGTTTCTCGTTGGCCACGAATCTGGACTTGGAGATTAAGATGTACAATGTCAGCATCTATGAGACAAACATGGTTGTTTTTATTACATATAATTTTTTGGACTCCAGTTCGGTTGAATAAAGTAAATAGTTCTAAATCTAATAGATGTTGGCATTGTCATATTGATATTGGGACTTTGGATCATCTTTTGTTTTTTTGTCCATTGATACTTGGCTTTTGGAAGTCGATTTGGGGGCAAATTAACAATATTCTTCAATCCTCTATTCCTTTGACATATGAAGCAATAATTTCTGGAACGATTCTTCATGATAAACCCACTTTGGATAGAAATAATAGTCGCCTTTTCATGATCTTATCAGGAATAGGGGTTCAAATGATCACATCTAATTGGAAAAATCATTAAAGGATTAATTTTAGTTTTTGGTGGGCAACTGTATGTGCAACATATAAATATGAAAAGATTATGGCAGATCGTTTAGGGTTTGTTAAATCCTTTAAGGGGATTTGGGGTCCATTAACTAATTTTGTCACATTATAATCAAAGTGATTCCTTTTTCTTTATGTTAGATTCCTTTGCACATCCAGGGTGGGTGGGGGGGGGTGTATTATTTATTTAGAGGTATAAATTTCATAATATTTTATAATATTGAGAGTATAATATAATATCATTACTGTTATAGGTTAAGAAGGGATTTAAAATCTTTATTGTAATAATTCTGATGTTAATAGTGTATTTTCATATAGTTTTTTTGATTTTTCAAATGTATACATTGTCAAGTTCAAAATATCAATAAAGAAATTTAAAAAAAAAAAAAAAAAAAAGCACTCAGGTTTCCGCACACAAAGTTTGGGGCATGTTTTTTTCAGCATCCAAAAACTTTAGTTCCAAAATGAATCATAGAGATAAATAAGATTTTTGTTAGTAAAGATCACCATTGTTATTCATCTTAGTCATGGATTGGTTAATGTGGGAATGAAGTAGGAGTCAAAAGCAGAGGCATTGCATGGCTTGAAAACAAGCATTTAGTGGACTTGCAGATGAAGTATATTGGTGAGTTATTTGGGACTGCAGACCAAGAGAGATAGAATAATGGATTTAGGAAAAGATGAAGTTTATAACTATAAAAATAAGATTTCTCAGATTAGAGAGTACAAATAATCAGATACCTTTGTGTCCAAAAATATTATTAGAATTATGTTCTAAATCACCGAGACAATAAACAAAAATATCTAAACCAAATCAGAAATAATGAAAATTCTTGAATAAATTTTTATGTGCATAAAGTGGGGTTGATATCACAAGGGTTCGTTATAAAGTAGCAATAACTGGGGTTGAGACAGTTGAATGTTACAAAGTTTCAGCCTTCAGCTTCTACCGTGTTTCCCTGAAAATTAGACAGTGTCTTATATTAATTTGGGGTCCAAAAAACGTACTAGAGCTTATTTTGGGGATGTCTTATTTTTTTCCATGTACAATAATCATCTCTCCCTTCCTCTCCTCTGCCTCAATTCTTCCTCTTTCCTCTCGCCCATCCCCTTGTGCAGTATCTTTCTATCCCTCCCATTCCCCTGTGCAGCAGAACCCCACTGACCCTCCCACCGTGAAACTGACATACCTTTGCTCCAAGGCCTCCTATAGCAGTAGGGGTGGGGGTTGCTGAATCGACGACTCCAATTTTTTCAGCAAATCAGGCAGCACTAGTGTCAGTGATAGAGTCAAGGGGTGTCGGGAACATTGAGGGGGGACTTCGGGGGTCAATCTTAACTAGTGCTTATTTTTGGAAAAGGTTTTATTTTCAGGGAAACAGGGTACCACATTAAGCTAAGTACAAAACATTTTCTTTGGTACTTTGTCATCTGTCTGGCAGTACAGGACTTATAAAGTGCTACGATGGTCCCGTTGCTATCTGTGCTCAGACCTTTTGAGCCCTTGGGTAAGGTCTGAGCACTTTATGCACATAAAAATTTATTCAAGGATTTTCTATGTTTGCCGTGCTGTTTTGCCATGCTATGCTCACCATACCATGTTTGTCATATTCTGTTTTACCATGTTTTGTTAACTATGTTTTGCCTTGTTATCTTCTATCATATTTCGAGGGTCATTTCATAAATAATGCACACTATTTTTTTTTTTATTTACATGTTTTATTTTTTTCAAGTATTTCTTTACAATCCTTCAATATAGTTTCCCTGCTTTGCAATGACTGAGTCCCAATGTCCAGGAAGCTTTATTATTCCATCCAAGACACCGTTTTTGTTCAGTTACCGAATGGCTCGGATAATGGTGGAAGAATGCTCTTCCAGAGATGCATAATGATGTCCATGCATAGGTTATTTTAACTTTTGAAAAAGGTTGAAGTCTGGTGGACTCATGTCTGGACTGTAGGAAGCATGAGGTAACACCACCTAGCCGTATTCGCGTAGTTTTTCAATTACGACATTCCCTATGTGCGGGCGAGCGTTGTCATGAAGAATGAGTGGCCTAGCCAAGAGCAACTGAGGTCGGGTTTTGTGCATTTTTCTGTGCATTTTTTGCAAAAAAATCATGATAATACACTGCTGTGACACTTCCACATGGAACTTTGTCTGTGATGGATACCTTCATGATCATAAGCAAAAATCATCATTTGTTTGACTTTTGATTGAGCTCATCAAATTTTTTTGGGTCGTAGGGAAGGTGGAACTCTCCACTCATTGGACTGTGATTTCAGCTCCGACTCAAAGTCTCTGATCCATGTTTCATCAATAGTAACAATGCGATTCAAGAATGCTTGACCTTCAATGTCAAATCTTTGTTTCAGCACAGTTGCATTGTCCAGGCATCTCTGCTGCTGTTCAGCAGTCAAGACGTGGGGGACCCATCACGCATAAATTTTTCTCTTTTTTAAATCATTTGTCAAAATTCGGTATACTGATGTTGGTAGAAATCCCTGTGGTTTTAGAAAGTTCCTCGCATGTCGCACGACAATCTTGTTCAAGAGCATCAGCCACGAGTTTCACACATCGTTCAACGGTTGTTGATTTTGGCCTTCCTGGTCTTTTATCATCATCTATACTCACACAACCGCTCCGAAAATGAATTGCCCACCGAGAAACTGTACTACGGTCCACTGTTAACTCACCACAAACTTCACATAACGCACTGTGGATTTCTGTCAGGTTTTTGCCACGTAGAGTTTCAATCTTAATGTACGACCTCTGATCGTCATCAGACACAGTAGCCGAGACACCTGCAGCCTCTTTTTCCCACACTTGTCACAACCACACTATGTTCACTACAGAGCTCCTAAGCACACGTCCTGCTGCTTGAAGCACTGAAGTGAAAGTGAAACAAGGTTTACTGCAATTGCATCATCCACTCCCCAATGTTGCCAACCTGTACATTATTTATGAAATGACCCTCGTATATCCGAGAGTGTGGCGCAGATTTAGAACTACAGCCTCAGCAACTTGCTTCTTCTGACCCTGGGCAAGTCACTTGGTCCCCCCCCCATTGCCCCAAGTATATTAGATAGATTGTGAGCCCACTGGGACAGACAAGGAAAAATGCTTGAGTACCTGAATAAATTCATGTAAACCATTCTGAGCTCCCCTGGGAGAACGGTAAAATTTACACTTCCCTCCACTTTCTAAGGAACACTTAGTACTGGGGCTTTCACCATTTCATTACTCTGAATGACTCTACTCTAGAGTAGGGACTCAGAATGTTCCTCCTGTGATTTAAGGAAGGCACAATGTGGCACCCTACTACAGGTGCTAATGGAAAGCACGTGCCAGCACATCACAGAGCTTCAGGTGAAAGAGTAGAAAGCAGGTAGAGTAGAGGACAAGCAGTGCAGAAAGAGATAACACACTCCTCATCCCTCCTTCCTCAGAAGAAGCATAGTCAAGGAGTGAAAATGAGAGTGGAGCTAAAGAAGCAGTGTAGTACTTAAGCAAGGAGAGAGAGAGAAGTGAGCATCAGCGTAGAATAATGGGTCCCCATGAGGTGGTGTCTTTTATATTAGAGAATGACACGGTGACAAAATTCATCACCGTTCCCGTCCCCGCGGATAACCGCGGGAAACCATCTTCATGTCATTCTTTAAAAAGAGAGGGAAGAATCAGAGTATGAATGGCCACAACCACTGACCCACAAGCTTTGCTTTGAAGAATGCTGGTATAAAAGGAGTGAGGTTGAAATAGACACTAGAAAATGACATGGGATTATTTCCCATGGTTATCCGCGGGGACGGGAACGGTGATGAATTTTGTCACCGTGTCATTCTCTATTTTGTATCTCACCTTTCGTGGGAGAGTTGGTCTCTATGGTCCTCGCTGAGCTTTGGTGATGCCAAGGGAACCTAGACAACCAATCCTGCCCACAGAGGCACATGGTTTAGGACACAGTATAGGTTATAGCATAGGAGGGCTATTTGTTTGTTTGACTTTGTGTTTTGTTAAGGTATCTGTGATTCTTGTTACCTTACAGATAATGGGATTAAGAATAAACACAGGAATATTCACAATAAATCTAGGCACCTAGATCTGAAGAACCACCTTATCCATGTATTTTAGCTTAGGAGCTTAGTTTAATGGGTACCCAAATTTAGGCATCTAAAAGCAGGTGGAGTTAGAGGTTGGGTCAGATCAGGGGAATCAAGTTAGATGCTCAGTGCGTATTTCCAACATTAGGCAACTTATGATCAGTAAGTTCTGAAAAGGGTTTTATAACACAGTACATAGGCTATGAAGGTATATGTTTGTGTATGCTGTGTTCATCTTAGAAAGGCAACATACAAACCTATGAGTTATGAGCTTTTAGAGAACTGCATTCTCAAAAGCTGCTGCACAAAGTTATACCTGCTCTGAGGATATTGACGCTTCTCTCCAGGATTTCGATCTGACATCTCATGATCTTACTTCTCAATGAATTCCATAATTAAGTGAGTTTTGCTTTAAGTCCATGAACATGATAATACAAAGGAAGAACCAGAAAAGAATCAAGACTTACACATCCAAGGGGTGGATGGGTGGGCTGGGTATTTTCATAAATGTTAAATTGGGGATGAATATTAAAGGGATCTTTGTATAAATATTTATTTTTTCTTGTTCAGTAAATTGGGTGGGTGGGTGGGTGGGGGAGGTTAAAAGTGATTGTTAATGTTTTTATGAAAGATAAAGGTGCTTTGTCTTGTTCACTATATGTACATTTCATTGTTTTTTGCACTGTTGTTGGTTTGGAAAATCAATAAAGATTTATTTTTTTTAAAAAAAAGACTTACTGGTACTTTGTGCATATTATGGGGTTCATAATAATAATTAAAAAAAAGTCTAAAAAGTGGCCTAAATGGCTACTTGGATGATCAAAAAGCCTGGTCGTCCAAGTACCCATAATCAAAGCTGGTTTTAGATGTATCTAAAACCAGCTTAGGCCTTTCCCCTGCTACTAAACGCAAAGAAAGAAAAGAGGCGTGTTTAGAGGAGGGGAAAGGGCGGGCGGTGGGCGGGAGGTGGGCCGACCTACACCTAGGCGTGCAGCAGGTATAACCAAAACCTTAGGCAGGTTGCCTAGTCGGCACTTATACGTTTTGACTTAGACTAAGTCAAAACAGGTCAAAACAGGTCTAAGAGCCGAAAAAGGGGCCGCTGAGCTGATCATGGCTGCTGCAATCAGCTCAGCGGCCCCAGCAACCTGCCTACCCCCTACAGCAATGATCGCGGCAGGAGAGATGCCTCATCTCCCCTACCGTGATGCTATCACTCCTACCTGAACTGCTGCGGCCTGCTGCAGGAGAAATGCCCTATCTCTCCTGCTGCGGGTCGCGGCAATTTGGGTAGAGGAGTAATGGCATCGCGGTAGGGAAGATGAGGCATCTCTCCTACCACGATACATCACCCCCCCCACACACAACATCAGGGCAAGAGGGAGCCCAAGCCCTCTTGCCCCACGGCACCGACCCCCCCGATTACATTTGGGGCAAGAGGGAGCCCAAGCCCTCTTGCTCCGGGCACCCACGGAACCCCCCCGATTACGATCAGGCCAGGAGGGAGTGCCAAACCCGCCCGTCCAGCAGGCCAGCCGGCTGCAGAATGTGGCCAGATTGGCCCAGGCGTCTGAAACCCCACCCACAGGTGGGGCCTAAGGCGCCTGGGCCAATCAGAATAGGCCCTTAGGCCCAACCCGGCCCATATGCCTAAGGCCCCGCCCACAGGATGGGCCTAAGACTCCCGGGCCTATTCTGGTTGGCCCAGGCGCCTTAGGCCCCACCTGTGGGCGGGGTTTCAGACGCCTGGGCCAATCCGGCCCCATTCTGCAGCAGGCTGGCCTGCCGGATGGGCGGGTTTGGCAACCGTCCATCCGGCCAACATTTTACAGGTATGGGGGGTGGGTTGGGGGTAGAGGGGGTCGGGGGGTCGGCGGGGGGTCGCGGGTTGGTGGGTCGGCCAATCGGGGGTTTGGGGGGGCGGTCGTTGGGGGGGTTGTGTTGAGGGCAGGAGGGCCTGGGATCCCTCCTGCCCATATTGTAGTGGGGGGGTGGGGGGGTAGGGGGTCCGCCTGAGCAGGAGGGATTGGGCTCCCTCCTGTCCGATCATGTAGGGGGGTGGGGGCAAGAAACCAGGAGGGCTTGAGCTCGGGGGTGCTGCGGGTGCTTGGGCTCCCTCTTGCCCCGATGTCATCGGGGAACGTCGGGGTGCTGCGGGGCAAGAGGGCTTGGGCTCCTTCTTGCCCCGATGTCAGAGGGGGGGTTGGTGTGGATTCTGTAACCGGTGTTGTTTTTGATAGACACCGGTTACAGAATCCAGCTTTTAGGCGAAGGACTGGCTCCTCCTTCGCCTAAAAGCCCTTGTGTTGGACGTTTTGGGCTTAGGTAATTTTTTGGTTCATTATGGGGTATAAATGAAGACGTAGTGGTGGTCTGGGCGTTTAAACAGCTGAATGTAGAGGCAGGCCATTATCAAAAAAAACCTCCATTTAGACGTTTTTTTTGATTATAGACATTTTCCCTGCTTCTACTTTCAACGTTTAAGGCCTTAGGCTAAAAGGGGACTTAGACGTTTTTTTTTATTATGCCCCTCCACGTGTGTAATAACATCTCTGTGCATATAACTGTGTTCATACATGGAAGCACTGGGAAAATTTTCAAGATAAACTTGTTCAAATGTAAAAACTAGGGAAAACAGAAAAAAAAAGAAAAATATATTTTTCTTAATAATATGAACAAACCTCTAGTTTGGTCTTTGATCCTAAAAATATTGATCCTTACTTTGTTCATAAATTTCTAGAAGAAATATTTAAATTCTATCTCGTTTCTTCAGGCCATTCTGCTCTCTTCTATGAGCTATACCTGTTCTCAGGAGTCAAATATTACCAATGGAGTTACTGTCTATAGTACACCAGAGGGAATGCTCAGAATTCTAATCATATTAGATCGGTAAATTTAACCTTCTAGACAAAGTTAGACAAGTTCCTGCTGAACAAGAACCTGCGCTGGTAGGGTTAGTCTCAGTTAAGGCGCTGGTCTTTGACCAGAGGGCCGCTGCGTGAGCGGACTGCTGGGCATAATGGACCACTGGTCTGACCCAGCAACGGTAATTCTTATGTTCTTATGTTTTAAGGAGTATGATATGAATGTTGATTTGGGGATCCTTTTACTAAAATGTGTTAAATGCTAAGAAGCCCATAGAGATAAAATGAGTCTCTTAGCATTTAGTGCACCCTAGTAATCTTAGTGAAAAAAAGACCCTTTAACTGCTTGCTTTAATTGTCTGGGCATAGCCCAGCACTGAATTTTCGAGTAGCGCCAGTGGCGATCAGCAAAACACTGATCACTACTAACTGAATATTGATCCTGTAATGTCTAGTTTATAAAACTTTTCACCTTGGGTCTCCAAAATCTCTTTCAGATAAGCTGTAAAAATACGTGTCACAACAAACATTACGCTCTATCAAGACACGTCTCATTCAGCTTCCTTCTCTAAGCTCAATTAAGCTGACTACTACTAGAAATAGAGGGTTTTTTTTGCTGTGCTGGATTGTCAGTGTGGAATTTGTTGCCAGTATAAATCAGGGGCCTAGACACGTGGTAGGCATAATTTCCACATGCTGCCAACAGCTGACCCGAAACCCTTCCCTCTGATGTGTTTGCTTTTTGCATCAGAGATAAGGCTTCCGGGCCAGCCATCAGCAGTGGTTCCAACATGCTGCCAGCGACCTGAAAAGAAAAAGAAATCCTGCACAGGCTGAGGGTGAGAAAGAAGGTAAATAGAGAGGCTGTACAGTCTGGGGTGTGGGAAGGGAGGGAAATAGAGAGGCTGCATGGGCTGGGGGGTGGGAAGAAAAGGAAAGAGAGAGGCTGCTGCACAGGCAGGGGGGGGGGGAGGGAAAGAGAGAGATATGCCCACCCACTTTGGGCTTAGAGCTACCCAAAATTGGCTGTCTGGCTACGCCACTGGTGGAAATTAGCAGCATTTCCTCCTACTCAGTATCCATAAATCTTTAAAGACCTGGCTTTTTGAGAAAAGTTATGGATTGTTCCTTAATTATTTGTATGCAGCAAAAAAAAAAAAAATCACAAAGCCGTGTTTTGATGTACAATGCCTGCATCAGGGATCGGCCATTGAGCAAAATACAATTATCAAACTATGGGGATCAGAATCAGTCCTAAAGCCGGAGCACAGAGAGCAATCTCAAAGTCCTGTGTTACTTCAGCAGGAAAGTGTATTACAGCATAATGAAACTGTCTAGGCTGAGTTCATGGTGTAATATTTACTCTGTTGGCAACTATTTTCTGTCTTAATTGTTGCTTCTATGGTGTTATATATGTTTTATTGAAAATAGGTTGATACCTTTTCATTGGACTACCAATGCATTTATTGATTAGCATTCAAAGGTTCTGATCTGAAGAAGGCTTACCTTCGAAAGCTAATAAAAAAATGCATTGGCCTCTTTTACAAAGCCGCGATAGCGATTCCCACATGATATGTAGTATATGTAAACCGCTTTGATTGTTCCCACAGAAAGACAGTATATCAAATCAATGACCCTTTACTCTTTACAAATGCGACACAGCCCATTCGGTTCCTATGGGCTTTGTCACAGCTGCCACGCCAGAAATCACTACTGCAGCTTTGTAAAAGGGGCCCTAAGTTAGCCCAATAAAAAAGGTATCAACCTATTTTTATTTATGTTTTGTTTTGTATTACCTTTAAAAGTACACTAACAAAGCTACTATACCATTTTATTCAAATATTTTCTTGTAAACCCTGGTTGTCGCCTTGAGCATGTATAGGGTTGTGCGACTCACAAATGGAAGATTAGATTAGATCTAAGCAAGTTATAAAATGAATAAGTCAAAATGAAATCTTATTTATTTGGGATTTAGCTCACACCTTTATCACTAGTAGCTCAAGGTGTGTGGCTTTCAGGTAAATAACCTCTTATCTCAACTCTCTTTTTGTAAGATGTTGAAGGCTCATTTTTTTCAAGAAGCTTTTGGAAATGATAGATTGACCACTTAAGGCTTTGGGATACTAGTTGTAGGATTGTTTTGGGTTGTGTTTTTTTTTGTTTTTTTTGGGGGGGGGGGTTATGTTATGATTTTACGGTGTTTTTACTGAAGAAATCTATGTTATGTTTGTTTTAAGCTTTGCATGTAGTTTTGTAACCCGCATAGATTGTTAGATATGCGGGATATAAATGTTTTAAATAAATAAATTTATTAGCCACAGTTCCAGGAAAGTTCATTGCGGCAGTACATTTCATACAAATAAATTACAGTAAAATGACAAAATATTCATCTGAATCTTTTTTTTCTTCTTCTTCAGTAACTGACACTATGATCCTTTCTTCATACTAATGGCAATATTAAAGATTTAAGAAGGAAAATGAATGATCTTCTTTGAAGTTCATAGCCCATATGTATATATACTGTATATACAGTAATACCAATAGTATAAAATGCCATGAATTAAAAGGTTGAAAGATATCCCCAAATGTTACAACCAAGAATGACTGAAAGAGAGAGCTTTACCTGTTTACATAGGTTAAACTTCAATCAGCACATGCCTGCATTAGTATATTTTAGCTCAGTTGCAGCCTGTATGAAAAGAAACACTTAAAAAAAATCTCCAGATCTGAAACAGGTTGGATTCAGTCACTGTATCATGTAACTGGGAGACTCTAAATTGTCCAAACACAGCTAATCCATCCAGTGTAGCTATTTCTTGGCTAGCCAAAGGATATACAAAGCTGATCCAACATATGGTCTACCTCATTTAACATAGAAGCAATATCGATTTCTTTTTGTCCCAGCAACTTCATCCTACTTTTAAGGACTTCCATTTCATGTTGAATATGACCTGACTACAGTTACAGCACCAGGAGTATTTATTCATAACTGCATTTTTTTTTTCTCCTCTTACAGGGTCTCAGCCACATGATTCAGTTCAGCACTCTCTGAATCATAGAGTTCCGACTCTATAGAGCATTGCACAGTTCAAACATTATCTGCCTGGTTGAAACAGATGATGATTGAACCATGACTCCACAGACACAGAGCCTTGCAGTTCAAAAAGAACAAGATTGAATCATGTACATGGCCCATTCTGTGTAACAAGGAGCTGCTGTTGCCAGCACCGGAGCTGCAGCAGGTTCTGGTTCTACGCAGTTCAAACATCATCTGTTTGAATAGTGCGGTTGAAGTGGATGATATTCGGACCATGCCGGACTCCATAGCTAAATTCTCCCAGTTCAAAGAGAACAAGTTTGAATTACTGAGTGGATGTGAATCGCTTGTTTACTCTTTCCAAAATACTAGGACTAGGGGGCATGCGATGAAGCTACTAACACAAACCAGAGAAAATATTTCTTCACTCAACTTGTAATTAAACTCTGTAATTTGTTGCCAGAGAATGTGGTGAAAGCAGTTAGATTAGCAGTGTTTAAAAAAGAGTTGGATAATTCCTAAAAAAGAAGTCCATAAGGCAATTATTAAGTTGGCTTTGAGAAATCCACTGCTTATTGCTAGGATAAGCAGCATAAAATCTGGGATCTTGTCAGGTACTTGGGACCTGGGTTGACCTCTGTTGGAAACAGGATACTGGGCTTGATGGACCTTTGATCTGTCCCAGTATGGCAGCCCATATGTTCTTAAGGAACCAGTATAATGTTTGCAAAGTTGCCTTTTCATAAGTAGAGTTCTGTGGGCAAGATAGCCTGTATAACCATGACTCAGGAATGTTCGGGGTAACTCAGAAACCTATTTCCCAACCTCAAGTCCTAACTGCCCACACTGATATGCAGACACAGAGGCTGACAAAAAATATTTAGGCAAATAGGCCCTGATTCTAATAACAGCACTGTAAGTTAGGCGGCAGTAGGAGTAGGCGCCCCTACTGTCGTCTAACTTAATTGTTTAATTGGTTCAAACGGCGCAGTAATTAGCTAGGCCGATTAAAAACTAATTAAAATGTCATTTAAAAAATGGTTGCACCCCTTGTTGCCTCCAAGCTCTCCCTTCCAGGATCAGCACCCTTCTAGTGCCTGCCCCAGCAACAAGCTTCCTTCCAGTCCCAGCCCCCATCCTCACATTAACCATCCCAAACTGTGTGCCAAGGCACAGTGGTGTGCCCTGAAAAGATTCTGGTGTGCCTCAAGATTTTCCAGAATTTAACTTTAATTTTAAAAATTCCCTTCATAAGTACATAAGCAAGTGTCTGTCAATGTTATGAGTGTGCGCTTAAGGATACAACTGCCCAGACAAGCATCATTCTTTAACATGATTGGTTCTGGAAATGGCAAGTAATTTTATTTTTAGTTTTTATGCAGTAGTTTTCCTAACTTGAGCAACAAAGCAATCAAGGCTGTTACTGTTTGGATCTTATTTTTGCAAAGTTGGAATTTCAGCTCTCTCCTCTTAGTCCCTTCACTAAGACTCATTTATTCAAGGAGGGCCATGATCTTTTCTGTCACGGCCCCTCAAATCTGGAATTCGCTCCCAATCAATATATGGGAAGAAAAATGACTTAGTAAGTTTAAAAGTCTCCTGAAAAGCTGGCTTTTTAAGGACGCCTTTAACTGAGTTATTTGAATTCTATATAATTAGGATACTCATTAGCAAACTAAAAGTGCTGTTAAGTGAAAATTGAGCGGGTAACCTTTACCCATCCTATTGTTTCATTACCTTTGCCCTTTTTATTTGTTTACAAATTGTATTTAATCCTTTCCCCCTGCCCCATTTTGTGTTTGGTTGGTCAAAAGTTGTATTAACCGTTTGGTTTAATTAATGTGTTTTTCTTTTTTACCCCGATTTTATAGTTACTTGTAAATCGCATCGGATTATAATTTTGCGATCAAATAAAATTTTTAAATAAACTTGAAACGACTGCAGATGGTAGATGATGGAATGCGTGTTTGCTTTTTGACTATTGAGCCACATTTTGAGTTAATGTGCACTCAAAAACAAGCACATCCATTGCATTGATTAGCAATTCTATTCTATTTACAGTACTTTAGTTTAACCATTTTTACAATTACCTCACATATAGCTTAAAGAACTTTAATTTTTTGTGTAAAGAATTAAATTTAATTTTTTGTTGGTTTTGCAATTTTATAATTTCAATTATAATGTGCCACAAAAAAACATATGCTCCGTTTAGTGTGCCAGAACTAAAAAAGTTTGAGAGACACTGCTTTACACAGTGGCAGGAGCTTGTTCCCTGTTTTTGTCTTTGAAGCAGACCACAACACAAAATAGGGATCAAAACAACAAGGCTTAAACATGCAGGCTTAAGCTTGGCTGCCATGAGCCAGTGCCCCTTAAACTGGCCCTGATGTTTCTTCATATAACCGAAGAACACCAGAGGCATTCTTATTCATATTCGAATATGTTAATATTCATTCTCAGGAGGCACTTTTTAAAATATGAATTGTATCCTGTGCAAGTGTGATCCTGAACATTGTAACATAAGAAATTTGTGAAGTTTGGAGTGAGCAAAATTTATATAAAGCAACAATCTTAGCAGATAAGATGTACTCCAAATAGAGAAGCCCAAATAAGCTTATTATAAGACACTCAGACATCACATATTCATGACACTTTACAAACTAAGCAAAAATGCTGCCACATTATAAAGTGCTTTAGCGTACTGAAAGGGTGATTACCATAAAGCATCATGAGTGAATTTCTAAAGCTAGTAAGCGCATTCTCTTGATGGGGGATATGCTTTAAACATGACCTTAATGCTTACATCAGGTGTGCCCTCCTCATATACTTTCACACAGAGTTTATGAGGGCTGTCAAATTCTTGCTTTACTATGTGCTGGTGAATTACTATTTGCTTCATGTCATTTAACTGGAATGTAAAAACAAATTTGATTTGCCACCTGAAAGCACAGGTTATTTGCTTACAAGGTTTGTGATTGGTCTAAATGCCCTATTTGTGAAACTGGATTATATTCTATCAACAACTGTTACTTGACAGCACGTAGGCCAACACCTGGTTAAGAGGAATGACCTCTCCCTCACCCCTCTTCAAGTACACGTATTTATCTATATGTGAAGTCAGGAAGCAAACAACTGAATAAAGCAGTAGAACTCATTTAAACTTTGCATCTGCCCTCATTAAGGCAAGGCAACTTGTAAGGTTGTATAGGGAACATGACAGCGCAGATAAAGACCAAATGGCTCATCCAGTCTGCTCATTCACAGCATCAACCATTTCCTCTTCTCCCTAAGAGATCTACATGCCTGTCCCATGCTTTCTTGAATTCAGACTCAGTGTTTGGCACAATCTTTGTCTCCACCACCTTTACCGTAAGACTACCATGTCTGCTAATCCAGAAAAACTGAACTAGACTCATCTCACTGTACCCTATCACCTTAGGGCTCCTTTTACGAAGGCGCATTAGCGGTTTAACGCGCGTAATAGCGCGCGCTAATCCACTGGACGTGCTAGCTGCTACCGCCTCCTCTTGAGCAGGCGGTAGTTTTTCAGCTATTGCATGATTAAACGTCACGCGCGTTAAAGCCGCTATCGCAGCTTCGTAAAAGGAGCCCTTAGTCTTCTGTTCCTTGTTGGTAACTCTTATGTATGTTGCCATGTAACCATTCTGGGTTTCTTGGGGAGGATGGGATATAAATCAAACTAAATAAATAGGGAGTTTCCAAGTTTATTTACATTTTAATATACCGACCATATATACTTTTATGTATCTGGCATAAAAGTAAATGTAAAAACAGGGTATAAAGGAAAAAGTGGAACATTAAGTAGACGGAGACGGTTTTGAAGGATTTGAGGGAGGGGGGAAAGGAAAGTTTATAATTACATCATAAAAGTAAATGGAGATATGAGGGGAGGGTGAAAAACATCAGGGAATGGGTGTAGCTTCATAGAAGCGGTTCTTTTGTGAAGTGTGTTGCAGTTGAAGAGGGTTTTTGTCAAGCGCTATGGGATGCTTCTTGGAATATGAAGGTTTTGAGTTTGGTTTTCAATTTATCAAGAGAATTTTCTTGGCGGAGGTCAGATGGCATAGCATTCCAGAGAGTAGGGAAAAATATTTTTGTGTCAAAGCAATAAAACACACACGCACACAAGAAAGGGGTGGAGGGAGAAAACTGTTTCAAGGTACTCTAGAAAAAAGTGTGAACTAAATGCAAAAAATAAAATGAGGGTTGGGATTGATCCAAGAAACAAGAAACATGATTGCAGCTAAAGGTCAAATGGCCCTTCTGCATCATCCACTATCTCTTCCTCTCCTTAAGACAGTGTCTTTCAAACTATGTGCCATGGCACAGTCATGTGTCCTGAAGAGATTCCGGATGTGCCATGAGAGATTCCAGAATTTTACTTTATTTTTAAAAATTCCTTTCATAAATATACACTAGAATAGATGACATGTATGCCACGTACACAAGAGTCTGTCAATGTTATGAGCGTCTGTATGTGTAAAGATACAACCGCCCAAACAAGCATCATTCTTTGACATTATTCGTCCTTGAAAACTAACGGTAAGTAATTTTAGGTTTATTGTTATTTTCTTACTTGAGCAATAAAGCAATCAAGACTTTATTAACCATTTGGATCTTCTTATCTTTGCGAACTTGGATTTTCAGCTCTGACAGAAATTAAATCAAATAAAAAAGAACGACTGCAGATGGTGGATGATGAAATGCTTGTTTGCTTGTCGACCATCGAGTTGCATTTTGAGTTAATTTGCACTCAAAAACATGCACATCCATTGTATTGATTAGCAATTCTATTCTATCTACTTTAGTTTCACCATTGTTACAATTACCCATACAGAGCTTAAAGAACCTTAAATAAATAACTCTCAAATTTAATTTTTTGTTGATTTTGTAATTTTATAATTTCAATTATAATGTGCCACGAAAAACATTTGTTCCATTTAGTGTGCCGGAGCTAAAAAAACATTTGAGAGACACTGCTTTAGAAGAAAAGCAGGAGAGGGGAAATACGATAGATATCTTTAAATACCTACAGTATGTGGCATAAATGTGCATGAGTCAAGCCTCTTTCATTTGAAATGAAGCTCTGGAATTAGAGGACATAGGATGAAGTTGAGGTGATAGGCTCAGGAGTAATCTAAGTAAATACTTTTTTACAGAAAGGGTGGAAGATGTGTGGAACTGGTGGAGATAGAGACTGTGTCTGAATTGAAGAAAGCATGGGATAGGCATGTGAGATCTCTTAGAAAGAGGAAGAGAAAATTGTTACTACGGATGGGCAGATTAGATGGGTCATTTGGACTTTATCTGCCATCATGTTTCAATGTTTCTATGACTTTTAAAAAATAAAGTAAAATTCTGGAATCTCTTCAGGACACACCACCATGCCATGGTACAGAGTTTGAGAGACACAGCTAAGATCTTTAAGTCTGTCCCCATACGCCTTATGACGATGACCATGAACCATTATAGTAGCCTTCCTCTGTATCAACTTCATCCTTTTTATATCTTTTTGAAGGTGCGGTCTCCAGAATTGTACACAATATTCTAAATGAGGTCTTATACAGGGGCATCAATACCTCCTTTTTCCTACTGACCCTACCTCTTCCTTTGCATCCTAACATCCTTCTAGCTTTCACCCTCACCTTTCTTAAATTTTATTTTTATTCAAAAATTTTTAATAAACAACAAGTCAACATATTTGCATTAAAGATTTATAAACAGCTTGTTGCACCCTATTTATTAACTAATGTATTTCACTTTAGGGACTTGCTTTTTCTGATGAAATGGGTTTTTTCTACCACTCAACAAGTGATTTCCAGATTAGGTAAACTCCTTACTATTCCCATTTATGACTGATTATATTCCCCTATATGGGGTAATTCTCAAATACTCATTGGACATCGTACATTCTTTTGGTCTTTGTGGGCTCAACAAGACATTTGGTCTCTACATGATATTATCCAGGATTCTAGACTAGTTCCGTTTACCTCATTTCAATCTACAAATGGTTTAACAAGTCATCAGGCCTTTCATTACTTGCAACTTTCCCATAGTATTATTGCTGCTTTTGGAACCACCATGTCTACTTTGAAGCATGCTCAGGACTCTTATGAGTCATTTCTATATCAACTGAGTTCCAAAACCAATATCTATTGTTTATTACATTATTACTTGCTCCACAGCTAACAAACCAATTCCTATTCAGTTGATTTGGTCTCAAGATCTTTCCTGTATCATATCGAAGAAACAATAATCTCAGCAATGGCACTTTGGCAATTGGCCTTTGAAATCAGCTTCCATTCTACAATCTCTGTATTTTGTTCTCCATAAATCTCTTTGGACTCCTATCAAACAGCAGAGGGCTCGACCACATTCTTCTGCTCTTTGTTGGAGGTGTCATCCATCTACAGGTACTTATCAACATTTGCTTTTTGACTGTCCATTTGTGTCCGGTTTTTGGACTGAAGTGTGGGACATTATATGCTCTGTGCTATTACTAAATGGTTCTTTACAATACGCTATGGTAGTGTTACGCTCAGTCACCCTAGTACCATCCCTTTCTAAACATCATTCCACTATTGCTATTAAAATTGTTTTTTTTGCATTAGAAGTAGAAGTCTCACCTATCTATTTCTCAATGGTGTAATATGCTGCTTAATATTTATCAGTATGAACTCCAGATTGCAGAGCATCAACGAACAAAATATACTTTCCAAAAGATATGGACACCACTAACTTCATATTGCTATGGATAATGCCCTGTGAACGAAATGTTACAGATACAGTTACTGCGGTATTTAATATCCTTATAGCTTATTGATCATTGGCTTCCTTTGAGATATTGCTCACTTGTTTGTTTACTTATCACTAGTTTTGTTGCTACATGCGTATGATTGTACCGTATTGGGACATATAGACCTTATTTGACAATGTTTTGTTTTTTGTTCTGTTTTCTATTACATCAATAAACACGACTGACCTTAAAAATTTTTTTTTAAAAAGCCATGAAAAACATTTGCTCCGTTTAGTGTGCCAGAGCTAAAAAAAAGTTTGAGAAAGCTGTGGGAGAGAAGCTGACTGGGTGGGGGAGAAGCTGCCTATAGTGGCGTTGCGAGGGTGAGAGGAGCCCAGGCGGTGGTGCCTCTCCCCTGCCATCTTCCTCGTCCCCCCTCCACAAGCTCCTTCCCCACCCCTTCCTACCATGCGCATCTCACTTCCCATTCCCCATACCTCTGTAACATTTCTGGCGTGAGCAGCAACCCCCTAGCTGCTGTCACATCAGTGTCGGCTCTTCCTCCGACATCACTTCCTATGCATGGGTCCAGGAAGTGACATCAGAGGAAGAGCCAATGCTGGTGTGACAAAAGGTTGGGGGTTGCTGCTTGCACCAGGAATGTTACAGAGGTATGGGGGAAGGAAAGCAGCGTGCATGCGCAGCAGTGGGGGGCGGAGAAGGAGCAGGGGAGAGTGGAGAGGAGGATGGGTGACTGCACCCTCACCAAGATGGCGCCCGGGGTGGACCGCCCCCCCACCCCCTCCTTTAGTACGCCACTGGCTCTCTATAAAAATAGTACTGTCTGAGTAGGGCTACCAGATGTCCGGGTTTCCCTGGTCATGTCCTCTTTGTAAGGGTTCCATTGAGCGTCTGGGCAACTTTTAATTTTTCCGCTTTTGTCTGGAGTTCAGCGATAGCAAGAAGAAATACACACGGGGGACAATCTGCTGAAGCACGTGCTATGACTGTTGGCTGTGCCGGTCCTCTGCCCTGGAACAAGAATTGACATCAGAGAGGGAAGAGGACTGGCACAGCCATCAGCGTGAGCCTCAGCAGAGAGGTCCCACGTCAGAAGCAGTAGTAGGAGGGAATAGAAGCCTAGGAGGTAGCATAGAAAGGGGAAGGAGAAAGGGGGTGTTGAGAAAAACTGGATCAAAAAGTAGGGAGATGCTGGATGGAAAGATGGGGGGGAGAGGGGGGTCATACTAAATAGAAGGATGCGGGGTCAGAAAGCAGTATCAGAGGAAAAGCTTCTGGGTCGCCATAGGTGTGTTTACTTCACTCATGCTGCCTACAGCCGAAGATTTAGAGCAGCACCACTGGTAGAACGGTGAACAAGCACCGGATCTCGCTGGGGGAGAGGTGGGGGGGGGGGCGGCAGGGGTCTCTGGATAGGAACGCAGATCTTGCAACAAAGACGGGGCAGGGGACTCTGGATAGGTGTGCAGGCTTTGAAATGACTGCTGTAGGGTCTCTAGATGTCCGGTTTCCCCGGATAAAAATAGCAAAATAGAAAAGCCACCCTGACACCCTACAGATACCTCAATAAGAGGAGATATCCGGGGAAATCCGTACATCTAGTAACCCTAGCCTTATATTTTCTGCATTGTGAATATATGTTTAATTTGATGTGTTTGATTTATCTTTTCTATTTTTAATGGAGTTCTTTTATTGCTGTTATTGAATTATTTTCTAAATTGCTTTGATCTTATTTGTAGTTTAAGTGGTATATAAGGAATTTTAATAAACATAGGCATTACATCCAAGGACAAAGTAGAGCTATACCAAAGAAGTCCCCCCCTCCATCCACCCTGCTTCAACGGCCACCAAAGAAGAGCCTTGCCAGAGGGGCCGTCCTCTGCCAACACTCTGGCACCACTACTGAGGAAATACATTACTACAGCCACCACCAAAGAAGAGCCTTTACCAATGAGACCACCTTGCTGCTGTAGATCAAGTCAGAGCCAGAAGAGGTGAGAGAGAAAAGTGCTTATATGTAGACAAAGGAAGAAAAGGGCTGGCAGGGTGGACGGTGAAAGGAAATAAGTCCTGGCTGTGCATGCAGTATGGTAGGTGCCAGCCTCTGTGTGTGTTCGGGGGAATCAGAGAAGAAAGTACTGGCTGGAAAGGGACAAAAAGAAAGAGATGCAGATAGAGGAAATTTTCCGATGAATGACAGGGGGTAGAGAGAGGAATGTGCTGGCTGTATTATGGGAGGGGGGCTACTTAAACACATCTGCCTTGTCTTGCCAACTTGAGTTTGGCATCTGAATATTCAGGGCCCTGTAGTCTTGCTGGCTCCTTGTTAGACTGAAACCAGCAAAGGAGGCAGGCACAGGGAGGAAGAGAACCAACACATCTTAAGAAGCCCAGAAGCAAGTTTTCTTTGGTACAATGCACGTATTGAGGTGAGGATTATTAGTAAATCTGAGAGACTGAGATCATCTCTACTATGCCCTGTCATAGAAATGAAGATCAGCCCTGAAAGCTTGCACATTCTATGGCTATTTATTGCTGCTGGGAAGTGTTCAACAAACTCTTTTGACAGCACTGAGCCTCTAATGACATATTGGAGAAGGCTGTTTTTGGGAAAAAAAAAAAAAAAAGCATACACTTCCTTTTAGACTGCCAGAGGTAATAAGTGATTCTCATAATGTCATTACATTTTAATTCTTATATTTGAAATATTTTGTAAATTATTTTAAATGCATTTATTGTTATGTTAGGTTTTCTATACTTTTGAAACAAGTTGATTTCTTTCCTTCCATTCATGACCAGTTATCTACATCTGAAGAGATGAATTAGCATCACACTTTGCTATACTGTAGATACTGGAGAGAAGCCCGAGAGACCTCTACAACAAAAGCAGCAACACAAACATAGGAGTCAGGAGGGAGAGATGTCACCAGTTCAAGCGTGGGTCAATCTGGAGAAACTTTCTAGATAGTTGTAATAGCTGACTCGTCACTGGCAGTGTTTCGGCAGGAATTGCCTTTATCAAGAGTCTAGCAAAACCATAAATAATCATGCACAAGGTAAAACCAAGTATATACATGTACAAAAGATAAAAACAAAACACAACACATTTTAAAATTCAGCTCAACAGCATGAAACAACATTGAAAAAGCCTAAAGCGAAAGCATTTAGAAAACAATAAAACTAAATGATATACTGTATAAAGTAAAAACCATAAAAACATGTGACTTAAAACTTTATAATAAGAGGTGAATAATGAATACTTCAAATTAAAACTATAACTCTTCAACATATTTATCAATGACCTGGAAAAGGAGGCAAAGTGCGAGGTTATAAAATTTGCAGACTATACCAAACTGTGTGGCAGAGTTAGGTCCAGGGAGGAGTGTGAGGACTTGCAAAGGGACCTGGACAAGCTGGAAGACTGGGCAAACAAATGGCAAAAGCGCTTTAACGTGGAAAAATGCAAGGTCATGCATATAGGGAAAAAGAACCCGTTGTTCAACTACAAATTGGGGGAGGCATTGTTGGGAGACAGCAGTCTAGAGAGAGACTTGGGTGTGCTGGTGGATGCATCACTGAAGCCATCTGCACAGTGCGCAGCAGCCTCGAAAAAAGCCAACAGGATGCTGGGCATCATAAAGAGGGGCATAACAACCAGGACACAGGAAGTCATCATGCCATTGTATCGAGCGATGGTGCGTCTGGAATACTGCGTTCAATATTGGTTGCCGTACCTCAAGAAGGACATGGCGGTACTTGAGAGAGTCCAAAGGAGAGCAACGAAACTGGTAAGAGGGCTGGAACACTGCCCATACACCGAGAGGTTGGATAGGCTGGGGCTCTTCTCTCTGGAAAAAAGGAGGCTCAGGGGAGATATGATAGAGACCTTCAGGATCATGAGGGGCATAGAGAGGATGGATAGGGACAGATTCTTCAGGCTGAAGGGGACAACAGGTACGAGGGGGCATTCGGAGAAACTGAAGGGAGATAGGTTCAAAACAAATGCAAGGAAGTTTTTTTTCACACAAAGGGTCGTGGACACTTGGAATGCGCAACCGGAGGAAGTGATCAGGCAGAGTACGGTACAAGGATTCAAACAGGGATTGGACGGATTCCTGAGGGATAAAGGGATCGTGGGATACTGAGAGAGGTGCTGGGATGTAACACAGGTATAGAAAGCTAACCAGGTAATAAGTATAGAAACCCAACCAGGTCGTGCATGTGCAAGACCGGAGGGTTAGGACTTTGATGGGAAGATAGGACTCAATGGGAAACCAAGGTGGTAAGGGGGCCCCTTCTGGGATTCAGACAGGTTGTGACCTGTTTGGGCCGCCGCGGGAGTGGACTGCTGGGCCGGATGGACCTATGGTCTGACCCGGCGGAGGCACTGCTTATGTTCTTATGTTATGTTCTTAGATAAGAAGTGAAAAATACATATGTTTCATACTTAAAAACAAGCTCCAAGGAAAATAGGAACCAAAGTGCATTGTGAACCCCAAGGGCTCCTTTTACGAAGCCGCGGTGGTGGTTTAACGCGCGTAATAGTGCACGCTAAACCGCCGGATGCACTAGCCACTACCGACTCCTCTTGAGCAGGCAGTAGTTTTTCGGCTAGCATGGGGGTAGCGCGTGATTAAAAGTCACACGTGCTAAAGCCGCTGACGCACACTACTTTCTTGATCACCGAAAATCTGTTCTTCTTATCTCTCTTGACTTGTCCGCTGCCTTCGACCTATCGATCACTACCTTCTTATTGATCATCTCAGGAACTGCGGCATCACAGGTTCAGCTCTCTTATGGTTCATCTCTTATTTTAATGAGCGAAACTTTAAAGTTCACTCAAAAGAGAAAACCTCACCCTCTATTTTTCAAACTTATGGCGTCCCCCAAGGTTCTTTCCTCTCTCCATTACTATTTAATATCTTTATTTCTCCTCTTCTCACTCTAGCTCAGTCCATCGTCTTTACAATTTTTGCATACGCAGATGACATACAACTACTCCACCCTGTTGATTCTACAAAAATAAACGAAATACAAGAAATTAATAATAAACTTGACAAGATCAGTGATTGGCTCCAAATAAATAAACTTTCCCTTAACATCAACAAAACAATAACCGGAAAAATCTTCATTAAATCCTGCTCAGTAAAAATCAAACCAAAAATAAAACTTCTTGGAGTAACTATAGACAAAGATTTAACATTCCACGACCAGATAAACTCCGTTGTAAAAACTTGTTTTTACAAACTTCGGCTTATCCGTTCCTTAACTTCAATCCTCGAAACAAAAGCAATCATAACCCTTGTCCACTCACTGATCATCTCCCATCTAGACTACTGTAACTCCCTATATAATGGACTTCCACAAAAAGAACTACGTCATTTGCAGCTCATACAAAATACAGCAATTAAACTTATACATAAAGTAGGGAAATATGATCACGTTACTCCCCTCCTGAAAGAAGCCCACTGGCTACCTGTCACGCACCGTATCACTTATAAAACCTTAATGCTGTTTATTAAAATCAAACTCTCACGTCTTCCATCTTTTCTCGACAAACTTATCATCCCTCTCTGACCTTCTCGGACCCTGAGATCAGCAGATCGGAACTTACTAGCCGTTCCTTCCATCAAAGAATTCTACTATACTAGGAAAACTAACTTCTCCATAGTTGCTCTATCCTTATGGAATGCCATGCCACCTCAACTCCGTCATGAAAATCTTCTTGACAAATTCAAGACTAAACTAAAAACATTCTTATTTCAAGATGCATACCATAACCTCTAAATACCTCCTTTCCAAATGCCAGCAAAATTATCTCAACTGCTTCTGCAAAGTGATCCCCAGTCCTGATGTCATATCCCCCCTCATCCCTTTTCTTTTAAATTTTGTTTTTAATAATGTACTTATTAATAATGTTCTTCTCCTTATTATCCTCAAATTCATGTAAGTACTTGTCAATCATCTTTTTAATGTTCACTCCTCCCCTATATATATATATATAATTATTATTTTACTTTTTATTTTAAATTTTAGCATTGTAAACTGGCCAAATATATGTTGATAGTCAGTATATTAAAAACAATAAAACTTGAACGGGGCTTCGTAAAAGGAGCCCTAAAAGTGACATAATTTTTATTGGGTTGTATTATCCCTTTAGTTAATTCTCATTGTATCAACCAGAAGACCATTGATATTTGGTATATTTAATTTATTTTACGTTACATCAGAACCTTCTTATTATACTTTATATACCATCACTTTTACATTACATTACATTACATTACAGATTTCTAACCGCCATTACCTTTCGGTTCACAGCGGATTACAAAAAGAGTTATGGAAGAAGGGTTACAACGTTAGATCAGAGAAGGTTTCCAAGAGAGGGAAAAGTAGGATCTGGGGTTAGGGAGGGGATGGTAAGAGGGGGGTTAAGCTTTATCATGGTATTAAGCTTTATTAAGGGATTTCTTGAAGAGTATAGTTTTTATTTCCTTTCTGAATATCTTGTAGTCTGGGGTTGTTGTCAATAGGTTGGAGACTTGGTTGTCTATCTTCGCTGCCAGAGTGGCCAGTAGTCCGTTGTATAGTTTTTTCTGTTTTACTTCTTTGATTGGGGGGTAAGTGAATGGGGTGTGTGTTTTTCTATGCCTGGTAGAGGTGGTTTGGATGAGGCGGTCATTTAGGTAGGTTGGGCTGTCTCCATTTATAGTTTTAAATAGTATACAGTAGAATTTAAATTGTATTCTTTCCTGGATTGGAAGCCAATGAGAATTGATGAATGCCTCAGTAATGTGATCATGTTTTTTCAATGAATAGACGAGTCTCAGAGCTGTATTCTGAATTGTCTGTAGTTGTTTAATCATTATTGCAGGGCAGGGGAGGTAGAGGATGTTGCAATAGTCTAGGATACTTAGGATTAGAGATTGTACTAGGAGCTGAAATTGTGTTTTTTCGAAGAATTTTCGGACTTGTCTAAGGTTTCTCATAACTGCAAAAGATTTCTGTATTGTTTTGTAATTTGTTAATAAGTGTTGCAGAAAACGATAGTTTAAGAGCATCCCTGGAACAAGTAATAAGGGATGTAACAGACTGCCACTAAGTCATCCATATTCTCCCTGATGCAATGCTGCCATCCCATTGGCCCTGCAGGGGCTAGCCTTCAATGATTACACCCTTTCCCAGCTGCCCTTTTTCCATGATGGTGCAACAATCTGTTCCTGAAGCCTCATTCTTTGTTCCTGCTACCCTTCCTGATTCTTCACCTGATCTGTTTCTGTTCCTTCTTTTCTGCCTACTGGAATATACTGTACTCCTGCTTCCTGTACCTATCCTTGCCTTCCTAGTTTTCAGCCCAGTTTCTCTCTGTTTCAGTGTCCCTGCCTGCCTACACCTGGATTGTTCTAATGGTTGTTGACCTTTACCTGGACTTGACTGCTCCTATTGATACCCTGCCTTGATAATTCAAGTGTGACTCCTGTCCTACCAAGGGCCAGCATTGTCTATCACCTATGGCCTGACACTTGATGATAAATCTGTTTCTTCTATCCATCCATCCACCCTTGTATGTTTATAGTGGGATATGCTTATAGGAATGAACTGGAAGCTTCTATGATTCTTAGGATTCTTAGGATAATTCAGCTGGTAGCTGAATTCCAATGATTCATCTCTGCTCTGCCCTTTATCTTTTCATTCACATTATAGTACTTTGGCAGCATATACATTGATTGGACAAGTAAGCATAGAAACCCCTCTTCTTTCAAAAAATAAAATAAAATTACAATAGACAGTTGTGTGGGTTCACGAGTCCTTTCTGACAATACAAAAACAGAGTTAACTTGAGTTTAAAGATAGGACTCTGCTTTGCTAAGAAAATCCTATGAGTGAGAGCTATCATCCACTCTTGAGAAACTCTTGTGTTCCTGTTCTGGAACCTTAGGAATTGAAATGAGAATCAAGAGCTTCAGGCATGCTTTCCCCTCAATAAAATTATTGGGTGAAAGAGAGAAGCCTATAGACCCCTGTTTTTGTTTTCTTTTGAAGGGAGGAAGGAGTCTGCAGTGACTCCTTGCATGCAAAAGGTTCTTAACCCCTGTTTTTGCCCTAGGGGTCTCTGTTGCAGATGTTAATCTATGCTGATGCCACCTAGTGGCTCATTGTCATATCTCACTGTTGATCTATTTTCTGGTTGTCACCTTTACCCTTTAGTTGTAATACAACATTGATCCTGCATACAGCTGCATTTAGTGTGTCTGTATTTCTAACTCCAAAATAGTCTCTCTGATCTTTATAGCATAATTCACTTTGGCATTCTGGCAATCTGCCAAAGGGGTGTTCTTGCAAATGGGTCATACCAACTCCTTACTATATCAAAAGATGCCCTTTGCTAAGCCTATGCATTAATTTAGTGGGGAATCAAAGGGCTCTCTAAACTAGCAACATGCATGCTTTCTGGGCCAGAGTATATACATATTTTCTAACTTGAAAAGCCTTTCCCCAATCTTGGACTGCAAACAAAACCACAGCTGTTGTTTATTAAACTATTCATGTATAATGTCCGAATGTGAATATCAAACTCTGTAGTCAGTTTTCTAAATGAGGTTTCCAACCAAATCTGGTCATTGAAGCAATTCAGCAGAAGCACCAAATATATTGGGAGGGGGGGGGGATTCAATCAGTGCCCAGGAGTGGAAAGTTTTTACAGGCCAAGAATCATCTTAAGATCTGTTTTTTATTATTTAAGTATTTTATTTTCTCCTAGTTTGATTTTTTTTAAAAAATTCTACCCATAGCCTGCAGGTCCAGCCAGTTTAGCAAACAAGCCAAGTCAGTGACTTTCTAGGCTTGCTGCTTCATGGATCTAATGTTAGCAAACCTTCCCTATCCAAGCAAAAAGAATGTTCATCTTTGCTATTATTTCCTCCCAAGACACTGAACAAAAGCCTCAGGTGGGTATCTGTGTCAGCCTTCACTGACATCTAAACACATGGTTTTCTGAAAGGAAGCATGACCTCTTTGCTACCACATCCTGTCATTGGTGCAATATCTGTCTTTTTATATAAAACAACTGCTTTCCAATGTCTCACATTGTTGCTGGGTTCTACTGACAAGGCAATAAAACTTTCTAACACAGGATATTTGTAATTTGTTCAGTTTCATGCTTAGCCTTGAAGCCCTGACTGTAATGGCTGACAGCTATGAAAACAGTGAGCTAATACGGAGAAGTAGAGCAAAGACAAAGCAAGCAACATTTGAAAACAGATAAATAATGCTTATTTTATTGCCTTTATAGAGGTATCAAAATTGTTATAACAGATTGGTATTCTTACATCTGCCAGCTTGGTCCATTCTTTTAGGATATGTTGATCTAGACCTTGTTTTAGCCCACTGCATACTAGGCTTGGGCCTGCTTTTCATTGAGAAATGGGAACATAATCTATGTCAGGCAAATGAGATAAAACCAGGCCTAGGAAACCTCTCCTGAAAATATGGAGCCCATTGGCAAACAGCTCTCTTCAGAACCAGAGAATAATAGAAATCTAGTTATCAATATTGTAGTCATGAATAAGTTAATCTATTTATAAAAGGGATTGGGATTTGTATACTGCCTTTTTGTAGTTTTACAACCACACTCAAAATGGTTTACATACAGCTGCTTCAAGCATTTTCCCTATCTGTCCTGGAGGACTCACAATATATCTAATGTACCTGGAGCAGTGGAGGATGAAGTGATTTGCCCAGTGTTACAAGGAGCCATGTGGGGTGTGAACCTACAACCTCAGGGGACTGAGGCTGTAGCTCTAACCACGACACCACACTCTCCTCTTAATATAAGAATGGGTGAGACAAGTTAAGAAAGGCAAGTGGTTTTGTGAGAATAAACTGCTGACCCTTGTAGCTCCCAAAAAATACAGTATATTGCCCTCTTAAAAAGCTTTTAGGAATTTAGGGGTTGGTTTTCAAAAACTCAAGGCACCCATCTAGTGTTGAGTTAGGCATCTAAAAGGCAATTCTATAACTGGACATCTGCATTCACGTATCACTTGTTTGTGTAATATTTGACCCTATGAGCAAAAACGTACCAAAAGTGGAGCATGCGACTTATTTATACCACAAGATAGAGCAGTGTTTCTCAAACATTTTTAGTTCCAGCGCACCAAATGGAGCAAATGTTTTTCACAGCACATTAAAATTGAAATTATAAAATTGCAACACCAACAAAAAATTAAATTTGAAAGTTATTTATTTAAAGTTTTTTAAGCTATCGGTGATGCCCCTAACACGCTCCTCTCCTCCCCCTGCTCCTTCTGCACCACACCCCGCTCCTTCTGCGCCCCCCATGCCACACTTGTGCTCTCACTTCCCACCCCCGTACCTCTTTAAATCTTCACCAGTACAAGCAGCTTCTCTGGCCTGCTGCTCGCACAAGCATTAGCTTTCCCTCTGACATCACTACCAGGCCCCACGACCCAGAAGTTATTTCAGAGGGAACTAGGCCGGTGCGAACAGCAGGCTAGAGTTGTTGCACTGGCAAAAATTTAAAGAAGTACCAGAGAGGCGGGGAAGGGAGGATGCAAGCATGGCATTGGGGGGGGGGGGGGTGGAGAAGTGCTGGCGACCCACCAAGATGGCACTCATGGAGGACCGCCCCACCCCCAACCTTACTACCGGTATGCTACTGTATGAATGGGTAATTGTAACAACAGTGAAACTAAAGTAGATAGAATAATCAATGAGATGGATGTGCTTGTTTTTGAGTGAAAATTAGCTCAAAACACGGCTCGATAAGCAAACACGCATTTCATCAACCACCATCTGCAGTCGTTCTCTTTTTTTTTTTTTTTTTCAATTTAATTTTGGTCAGAGCTGAAAATCCAAATTAGCAAAGATAAGAAGATCCAAAAAGTAACAAAACCTTGATTGCTTTGTTGCTCAAATTAGGATAACTACTGCATAAAAAATAAAAATTAAACTAAAATTATTTGCCGTTAGTTTTAAGGACCAGTCACATCATAGAATGATGCTTGTCTGGGTGGTTATATCCTTACACATACAGACATTCATAACACTGACAGATTCTTGTGTGAGTGACATACATGTCATCTATTCTGGTATATACGTGTAATTATAAGGAAATTTTAAAAAATAAAGTAAAATTCTGGCATCTCTCGTGACACACCCTGAATCTCTTCGGGGCACACTTCTGTGCCGTGGCACATAGTTTAGGAGACCCTGAGATAGACGGATATGATAGCCCTGAAAAATTTCAGCCTCAAATATTGTCTAATTACATCTTTTAAAAAATGAGAACTGTTTATCAATTTTAAAAAGTACCTTTTTTGTGAAAACACATTTGAAAACTAGCACACTGAAAACATCTATGGGGCTCATTTTCAAAAAAAAAAAAAAAAACCATCCAAAAATTGGCATAAAGGGGCAGATTTTTTCTCGACAAACCTTTCAAATCGCTATTTTTAAGACCCATTTTGTAGACAGATTTCTATGTTGTTTATCGGTAGTGTGTCTAGGGGCTCCTTTTACAAAGGTGTGCTAGCGTTTTTAACTCACGCACCAGATTAGCACGCATTATAGTGTGCACTAACCAAAAATCTACCGCCTGCTCAAAAGGAGGCGGTAGCATCTAGCTCGCGTGGCAATTTAGTGCACGCTATTCTGTGCATTAAAGCCCTAGCGTGCCTTTGTAAAAGGAGCCCTAAATCTCAAGGGGACATATTAGAGGCGTGCTTTTGCGGTACTAGGGTGGGCTTATGATTTGGACATTTTTCTGCAATAATGTAGAGTACGTCCAGGGCACAATTCAGACAATTGATACTAGACCTGTTTTCATAATGAATAAGTGCCAAAAGGGTGCCCAAACTGACCAGATGACCTCTGGAGGGATGAAGGCATGACTCCCATCTTACTCCCCCAATGGTCAGTGACCCCCCTCTGACTGCCGAAAGATGTGAATGAAATAGTACGTATACTGTCTATATGACAACTTCAGATGTTACAGCCAGTCCTAGTACAGTATCAAGCAGGTTCCTGGCCTGGTAAGTGTTATAGTGAACCATAGAGGTGGGACTCAGGCCTATATCCCACTCTAACTTCTTTACTTAGGGTGAAATATGTGAACCTTCCAAACTCCACCCTAACCTCACTGTACCTACATATAAGTGACACCTGCAGGCAAAAGGGCTATTGGTGTGGTATACATTTGGGTTCAGAAGGTTTTGGGTGGGTTTTGGAGGGTTCATCATACAATCTAAGTAGCCAGTCTTCAAAAAATGCTGGCCCGTTCTACATCCCAATGGCTTGTTTTGTGTAATTTTCTCTTTATGATTTTTTTTTTTTTAAAGATGGTTCAAAAATATAAATTCACTGAAGACAAACACATCTGACAAGTGGCCATTTTAGAAACACGAGATGGACATTTTCTTGTTTTGAAAATAGTCATGTTTGCTACTGGATTTTTATCCGTATTTCGCAAAACAGCTAAACTCATATTTAGATGTCATATCGAAAATACCCCTCTAAATCTCTGTAATCCAAAGTTGTGAAAAAAATTGCAAAAGTCCTTTTCTACTGACCTTATAGTATACAAAAATTTGTAAAATGAAAGTTGCCCAAATTTACCCCTTCAAACTTTATAGCCTTTATCTCTGCTATTTGTAACCCCACTTTTGATAACTTTTCACTCAGCAGGTCATATATACAAGATACCAGCATTTTCATGGGTAAGGTGTGATTAAACTCTGGAATTGGTTGCCAGAGAATGTGGTGAAATCAGTTAGCTTAGCGGGGTTTAAAAAAGGCTTGGCTAATTTCCTAAAAGATACGTCCATCGGCCATTATTGAGATGACTTAGGGAAATCCATTGCTTATTCCTAGGATAAGTTTCAAGTTTATTTAAAATTTGATGAATTGCTTAATCATAATACAAAGCGATGAACAAGTCTAAAAATTTTAAAGAATACATCAACAAATACAAATACAAGGCTTCAATACAAATAACATAGACACAACATTTAACATAAACAGGACCAAAAGGGAAGAGGGGAAAGAAATACAATTTATGATAGTAAGTGAGACGGGTAACGGATATAACAATAGGGATGGATTAAAAAAAAAAAGATCAGAGGTTGGAGTTAAAAAGTGTGACCTAACTATAAAAGGCTAGCACTCAAAAGCATCTTTAAAAATAAAGCATTTTAACTTGCTTTTAAACCTATCAATGATATGTTCTTCTCTTATGTGTATTGGAAGGGAGTTCCACAATTGTGGAGCAACAACTGAAAAAAATATATTGTCTCCTTGTGTTAATGGATTTGAGAAAGGGAACAACCAGCAAATGTTGATCATTAGAGCTAACTGATCGGGTGGGGGCATAGGGTATTAAGACTCTGTCAATAAAGGAAGGAGATTTGTAAAGTATCAATTTAAGGGTTAGTAGACATATCTTGTAGGTTATTCGATGTGCCACCAGAAGCCAATGAGATTTTTTGAGAAGTGATAAAACATGGTCAATTTTCTTTGCTTTCCATATGAGGCTGATAGAGGCATTTTGGATAAGTTGCAGGTGCCTAATTTCTTTAAGGGGGATTCCTGTGAACAAAGCTTTACAGTAGTCAATTCTAGAAATGACCAATGAGTGGATTAATATGTTAAGAGATTTGGGTTCTAACCATTTTGAAACTGAGTGGATTTGTCGTAATCTAAAAAACGTGGATTTGATTACACTGCTAATATGCACGTGGAAAGATAGTTTATGATTGAAAATGACCCCTAAAATCTGTTGTACTATTTGGGATCTAGCTAGGTACTTGGGACCTGAGTTAGCTACTGTTGGAAACAGGATAATGAGCTTGATGGACCTTCGGCCTGCCCCAGTATGGCATCTCTTAAGTATACACTTAGGGGCTGATTCTATAAAGGGTGCCTAAAGTTAAGCATCTCTAAGGTGCCTAACTTAATTGGCAAAATACCCTTAACAGCCTCAATAATTGGTTAAAAACTTAATTTAATTGGGTGATAGGCACCTATCACAATGCACTTAGCGGTGCCTAATGCTTAAGTGGGCATTTCTATGGATGGAGCATGAGTTAGGTGCCACTATGCATGATGTTCCAAAAACTTAGGTGCTTCGGAAAGAAGGTTGTAGCAGCTTATAAGTCTGGTAAGGGATTTAAAAAGATCTTGATAGAATTTGACATTAGCCATTCCAAGGTTCAGAAAATAGTGTACAAGTGGAGGACTTTCCAAACAACTGCCAACATGTCCAGGTCTGGCCGTCCAAGCAAGTTGACCCCCAGAGCAGACCGCAAGATGCTAAAAGAAGTCTCCAAAAACCCTAAAATGTCATCATGGGACCTACATCAGACTCTTGCTACTGTTGATGTGAAAAGTGTATGCCTCTACATTCAGAAAGAAACTGCACAAATTTAACTTGCATGGGAGGAGTGCAAGGAGGAAACCTTTGCACTCTAAGAGAAACATCAAGACCAGGCTGAAGTTTGCCAGAAAGAATGTGGACAAACATCAGGACTTCTGGAATACTGTTCTATGGACAGATGAGCCTAAAATTGAATTATATGGATACCAGAAAAGAGGACATGTTTGTACACCAAATACAGCATTTCAAGAAAAGAACCTCATACCATCTGTGAAGCATGGAGGTGGAAGTGTTATGGTTTGGGGGATGCTTTGCTGCAGCAGGATCTGGCCAGCTCACCATCAAAGGGTGCTTGAGGAACATGTGAGACCATCTGTAAGAAAATTAAAGCTGAAGTGGAACTAGACCCTGCAACACGACAATGACCCAAAACATACCTGTAAGTCCACCAAGGAAAACAAAGAAATGGAGAGTCCTTGAGTGGCCATGTCAAAGCCCTGATCTAAATCCCATTGCGATGCTGTGGGGTGATTTGAAACAGGCTGTACATGCAAGAAACCCCTCAAACATCTCACAGCTGAAAGAATTCTGCATTGAGGAGTGGGCCAAATTTTCCTCAGACCGATGTCAGAGACTGGTAGATGGCTACAAGAAGTGTCTCACTGCAGTTATTTCAGCCAAAGGGGTAACACTAGCTATTAGGGTGTAGGGTGTCCTAATTTATTCCTCAGTTAGAATACACATTTGTGTAAATATCTTTTTGATTCATGAGTAAATCAAGGATATTTGTTGTTGTTTACCTGCAATTACATCACTTTTTTTCCAAAGATAAATAAGAAAAGATTTGACATCGATATGTGAACATTTCTTAAGAAAGAACTGAATATTTCATCGGGTGTCCTAATTTTTTCACATGACTGTATGTCTAATTTTCTGTAGGATGTGCCATTTACCTATGGTGGTTAAAGTCTTACAACAATGTTAAAGCTAGCAATTTTCACCGCTCCCATGAGGATATGGCACATCCAAGGCATATACAGAAAGTGAAACCCTATAATGGAACTTGCTTAGAGGCTTCTTTTCCTAATTTCAGGGCGAGTTTTTGATGCCTCCTGCGGTTTGGATGCTTTGTTCCTTGTACCTTCTTGTATGACCTTTCTGTACTGCTTCTGTGCATTATTCCTCAATAAACATATTTAAAAAAATAATAATAAAGTCTTACAGCATACTTTTCAATTTTATATTGTAAACTCTATTTTTAGTCCATGTTTTAATAGGAGGAAGGCTTATGCAGTCACCCTTATGCATGTTTTTGTGTGTCTAACCCTCATTAATAAAATTTATTTAAGGTCATTGCAAAGGGTAATCAAGAAAGATGGCCTCTCTGGATGCCAAACCAAGAGAAAGCCACATCACCTTTTTCAGTCAGTCTGTGAATCTGCAATTCAAGCCCCCAAAAAGCAGCTGTTTAAATCAATCTTTCCTTTGGGTGCAGTTCTGACCAGCAACTACCCTGGCTTTCCCATTCCCTGTCCTGCCAACATAACATTTTCAGAACATGTTAGGAGAGCCAAGAGGACTCAGATACATTTTGTTTTCTGAAATACAGTATATGCATACAATTGTTATCCTCTAATAACCTTTTTTTATTTCTATCCATTATGCATCCAAATGACACCACATTTCATGTAAAAATCATAACAGAGGTGTTTTGGGATGGGGGGGGGGGGTCCATGAGTATATATGTAGTTTTTACCCTAATAACACTGTTGCCACTGTAAGACCTAATCATTTTTGATTTTCCATCCAATACAGTCCGTGTCAAGGAGTAAATGAGGATTCTGACAGGGGCATAGGACTGAATTCTATATATTCGACAAAAGTCGCACCGAAAAAAAACCGCTATTCTATAAACCAGGATTTAAAGTTAGGCCGAGTTTATAGAACAATGATTATGCCTAGGAACTGTGACTAAATTTAAGCACAGCTGTTTGCACCAACAGAAACATGGTGCAAATGCCTGTGCCAAAATTTAGGCGCAGATGCCCTCATTTTATGATTAGGTGCGCAACTTAAAGTAGCACCCTTGATCTGCCCATTTCTGTATCCCCTTTATGACTCATGTAAAATTTCGTTGTGAATCCCATACTTAAATTTATGCACATAACTTGTAATTGATTCTAATTAGCACCAATAATTGCTTGTTAAAGTGCCAATTATTGGTGCTAATTAGCTTGTCATTCAATTAGATTGCACACACTACATTGGTAGGTGACCAATTTTTAGCACTGTTTATAGAATTAGGGAGATAGGTTTTGGTTCCATGTAGTCCAAGATGCACATGCAATTATTTAATTCCAAAATTTCTAGGTTTTTGCATCCAATTCACACCAAATATTCAGAACTTGTTGGGAGGTATGGCCACTAAACGGCAGGTACCGTGGAGTTTTCTAGATCTAGATTTAAAAAGCACATATAGATGCATACATATTCTGAAAAATAGACTTATCGATCTGTGTGGATCAATGGAGGGGGGTTAATATTCAGCCAACGGCACTCAATGTTATGCTGACCGCCATCAGTGTTATGCCTGGGAATTCAATCCTGGACTTCCACAGATACGTGCAATATTCATCACTTAGGCCCTCTTTTACTAAGCCACAGGAGAGGTTTCTACCACAGCCTGGAGCGCTATATGCTCTGACGCTGCGCCAACGCTCATAGGAATTCTATGAATGTCAGAGCAGCACTGGAGCATTTAGCACTCCAGGCCACCATAGAAACCTCTACTGTGCTTAGTAAAAGGGGAGGTTAACTGGCTATGAAGCACCACATAAGATAGGCAATGGCATAGCGACGGAGAGAGGCACCCGGGGCGGTGTTGCTCCTTACCTGCCCTCTTCTCCGCCCCCCCCACCTCCATATTCTCCTTCCCCACCCCCTCCTGCCGCACACACGCCGTTTACCTTTCCCCGTACCTCTGTAACATTCCTGGCATGAACTGCAACCCCCAAGCTGCTGTTGCACCAGCGTCGGTTCTTCCTACGATGTCACTTTTTAGGTGCGGGTCCAGGAAGTGATGTCAGAGGAAGAGCCAGTGCTGGTGAGACAGCAGATTGGGGGTCACTGCTCGCACCAGGAACATTACAGAGGTATGGGGGAAGGGAAGTGGCTTGCACACGCGGCTGGGGAGGGGGGGGGGCAGAGAGGAGGATGGGTCCCTGTGCCCTCACCCGATGGCGCCTGAGGCAGATGGCCCCCCCTGTTCCCGCCCACCCTACACCACTGAAGATTGGACTGGCTTTTCTGCGTTCCTATTTTCGCAATGATCTTGGCTGATTAGTGCTGAATATCAACTACTATTAATTATTTCTATAGTGCTACCAGATGCATGCAGCGCTGCACAGTCACAAAGAATAAGAAAACAGTCCCTGCTCAAAGAGCTTGCAATCTAAACAGGCAAGACAGACAAACAGGATGTCATGGATACAGTTAAGGGGAACGGTAATCAGCAGGCTGGATTGGAGGGCAGAAGAGTAGGGTTAAGGATTGAAAGCTATATTAAAAAGGTGGGTTTTCAGTCTGCTTTTAAAGAAGGGAAGGGGCTTGATGGACAAACTCAGGTAATTTATTCCAGGCAAAGGGGGCAGCTAGTTGAAAGGAACGAAGTCTAGAATTGGCAGTGGAGGAGAAGGGTAATGCTAAGAGTGACTTATCTGAAGAATGGAGTTCTCTGGGAGGTGTATAAGGAGAGAGAAGCGAGGAGAGATATTGAGGGGCAGCAGAATGAACATACTTGTAGGTCAGTCATAGGCAGTGGAATGTTTTTTTTGGTTGGGGGGGACCCGCAAGCTCCACCCAAGACCCGCCCAAGCTCCGCCCCAGACCCTGCCCCCATAATAGTACTAATTGTAATACCATTTCTCATACATACACACAATATAATCTTATTAACAATACATAATGGTTAACCACAAAATTAAACTACTCAACATTCATTCCTACCAGAATACTAGAAACAATAGGAATACTAGAAACAATAGGAATCACAGGAAAGGTGCACACATGGTTTCAAGGATTCCTACAATCCAGGACTTACAGAGTAAAGACAAACAAAGAAAAATCAGAACCTTGGTCCAACCCCTGCGGCGTACCCCGAGGGTGGCCTTTATCCCCAACACTCTTCAATCTCTACATTGCATCCCTCGGCACCTGCCTAGATAAATTAGGCTTAACTTCTTATAGCTATGCAGACGACATCACCATCCTCCTTCCTTTTGATCAACCAACACCCTCCATGACAGACACACTACACAGAACTCTAGAAACAGTGGCAACATGGATGAAAGACCTCAAACTAAAACTGAACCAAGACAAAACAAAATTTATACTTCTCGAAAAAAAACCCAACCATAACAAATTAAGTAATAAACTCAATCACATACCCCATTCAACCCACCCTAAGACTTCTGGGAATTATGAGACAGAGGCTGTACCATGCAACCACAAATCAACAAAACAATACAGACATCATTCGCGGTCATGCGAAACTTAAGGCAAATCTGAAAATTCTTCGAGAGAAAACAATTCCAGCTCATGGTCCAATCCCTAGTCCTTGGACTTCTAGATCAGTGATTCCCAACCCTGTCCTGGAGGAACACCAGGCCAATCGGGTTTTCAGGCTAGCCCTAATGAATATGCATGAGAGAGATTTGCATATGATGGAAGTGATAGGCATGCAAATTTGCTTCATGCATATTCATTAGGGCTAGCCTGAAAACCCAATTGGCCTGGTGTTCCTCCAGGACAGGGTTGGGAACCACTGTTCTAGATGACTGCAACATCCTCTATCTCTCCTGCCCTGCAATCATGATAAAACAACTACAAACAATACAAAACACAGCCCTGAGACTGATCTATTTGCTGAAGAAATACGACCATATCACCGCCGCATACCTCGACTCACAATGGCTCCCAATACAAGCAAATTTTACTGTCTACTATTTAAAGCCATGAATAGAGACAGCCCAGCTTATATGAACAACCGCCTTATCCAAACTACCACAACCAGGCAAAAGAGAACCCAGACACTATTCATGAACCCCTCAATCAGAGGTGTCAAATCATTAAATATTCTCATCCATTCCTTAGTGATAGCCAAACTTGATTACTGTAATGCCCTCTTTAAAGGTATAACACTAACTGAACTAAAACGTTTGCAAATTATCCAGAATGTCTCCATAAAACTCATAACTAAATCTAAAAAATTCGATCACGTTACCCCTCTGTTAAAAAACGCTCATTGGCTTCCTGTCATCCACCGAATATCGTATAAACTTTGTTTTCTTACATTCAAGACATTACTATATAAGACACCTGCTTTCATTTATAAACTACTAATACCGTACCAACCAATTAGAACATTAAGATCTATTGATCAAAATTTATTAACCGTCCCCTCATTAAAAATTATAAACACGAGACGACAATATATATTTTCTGTAACAGCCCCACAAACCTGGAATGCTCTTCCAATTTTTTTACGTAATGAACAAGACTTGGTAAAATTTAAAATACAATTAAAAACATTTTTATTTAATGATGCTTTTAATACTTAATTTAACAATACTCAGACTAATTCCAATATTTTTGTACCATTTGTTTTAATGTTTCCCCTTTGTGTTGTTCCTATGTATCTTTTTTATTTGACAAATGTATTTCAAAAACCCCTTTTACCTAATGTAATGCAGTTTTTATTATTCTTTGTAAGTATTTAAAGTTTGTTCTGTATGTTCTCTTTTAATTATATTTTACTATGTACATCGCTTTGAATTTGATAAAGCGATTAATCAAGAAAAATAATAAACTTTGAAACTTTGAACTTTGAAACGCAAAAAAATGTACGATGGCCTACTGGCCACGCAGACAGCGAAACTAGACCATGACACCAGACTACAAAACTTTCAGAAAAGAAATAAAAACCCTGCTATTCAAGAAATCCATCAAAACAAACTAACACCGCAGGAAGCACTTCAGTCCCCCGAAGTAACCCGTTCAACTCTGTAACTCTTCTGGAAATGTCCAGATAACCTCTTATGTAATCCGCCTTGAACCGCAAGGTAATGGTGGAATACAAGTCACTAATGTAATGTAACACCTGGCCTTGGTCACACATGCAGAACACAGATAACCCCTATGCAAATACAGGACCACAAACTAAAAGTAGTAATATATACAAACAAAACCCTAAGATGCTAGATTCTGCATGCAGTACAACCCCCAGAGAAATAGAAACAAATGCATTTCTTCCAGAACAGTGCAATATATAGACAGCAGATGTAATTTCTCAAAACTGACACAATTCAATCACTAAATTGAAAATAAAATATTTTCCCCTACCTTTGTTGCCTGGCGATTTTGGTTTTCAAACCATCTTTCCCAGTCTCTGGCTACACTTCCTTCTGTCTGTGCTCTTAACTGTGTATCCAGGGCACCTTATCCATTTGCTGTTTTCTCTCCTTACTTTCTGTCATACATCCATCTTTAGCATTAACTTTTAACATTCAACTTTCTTCCATTTTTCTCAAAAACTACTTTTCCATGCCTTCCCATCTATCCATGTGTACCATCTCCTCCCTCTTTCTTCTCCCCTACTCCCATCTATCCATAAGAAAAAAATTTCTTCTTATCTCTTCTCTGTCACACCCATCGCTGTGCACCATCTCCTCCCTCTGTCTCCCCTTCCCCTCCATCCCTATGCACCATCTCATCCATCTCCCATGGTCAGACATCTCTTTCTTCCCCCTTCCCCCCTCATATGGTCTGGCATCTTTCTCCTCTCCATCCCATAGCCTGGAATCTCTCTCCTCTCTCATCGTCTGGCATCTCTCTCTCCTTCCCTCCCTCTTCTCGAGGTCTAACATCTCTCTCCTCTCCTATCTGCAGTCTGGCATCTCTCTTTCCCCTCCTTTCCTTCCATTCTGTGGTCTGGCATCTCTCTCTCTCTCTCTCTCTCTCCTTCCCATTCCAGTGGTCTGACATCCCTTCTCTCTCCCAGTGTAACATTTCTACCTCCCTCTTCTCCGCCATTACCATGTCCAACAATTCTCCCTCTTTCTTCCTTTCCCCATATACATCATCTCTCTTTCCCTCTCACGCCACACACCTATGTCCAACAATTCTCCATTCCTTCCCCCCCCCCCACCAGCAGCATTTCTTTCTCTCCTTTCCCACTACTCCACCTGTACAGCATCCCTCTTTTCCTCCCTTTCTAACCCCCCCCCAGCCCAGGCATTTGTCCTTCCCAACCCTCTCCCAGTATGTACAGTATCTGTCTTTCCCAACCCCCCGAGCATCTGACCTCCCTGCCTTCCCAACTTCCTACCCCCTGCACCCAGCCTCTCCCTGCCAGGCTCTGCACCCATTCCCCTCCCTCTTTACCCCATACTCTGCATCTAGCCCCCTCCCCTCCCTAACTCTGTACCCAGCCATAGCCACCCCTCCCCTGCACCCAGCCACCCCCTGTCAGACTCTGCTCCCCTCCCCTGTCAGACTCTGCACCCAGCACACAGGCCTCCCTCCCTCCAAGACTCTGCACCCAGCCCCCTTCCTTCCTTCCCTCCCTCCCCCTGTCAGACTCTGCACCCAGCCACCACCACCCCTGTCAGACTCTGCTCCCAGTCCTCTTTCCTCGTGCGCTTGCTCTGCAACCTGCTCCGTCATCCTACCTCCTCTGGCCTAGTGGTTCAAAGGTGCAGGCTAACCCAGCCGATCACGGCTGGTTTCTTCTGCTGCTGAGCAGCAATGAGCGGGAGCGTGTTTTGGCGCTCCTGCTCGGCGCTCAGCAGCTTTTTTGACTGGCTCCCACCAGGGTTAAAAGTAAGTGAGTAAGTGGCAATTTTGGGGGAGGCCACAACCCCTATGTTCCCTCCCGTTCTGACCCCTATGAGGTCAGTAATAAGATCTTGAACTGTATACGATGGCAGATAGGGAGCCAGTGAAGTGACTTAAGGAGTGCTATGACATGAGCATAGCAAGGTTGGTAGATGATGAGTCGTGCAGCAAAGTTTTGCACAGATTGCAAGGGGGAGAGGTAACACTGCAGGATAAGGTAGATGACAAGATGGCTGGTGAGGGGATAGGAAAAGAAGGATAATGCGACTTATGGTGTGGAGAGGAAAGGGAAAGGACGTAAGTAACTAGCTAAGTGCCAACTCCACACCCAAAATAGCTGGTTTTGCTTTAAGTGCTAACTGGTAACTTTCAGAGTACTAACCAATTAAGCGCTGCTGAAAATGACAAGTTAGTAAGTTTTGCAGCTGTGTTCTGAATTAAGCATGGTCTTCTTTGCAGTTTAAATGGGATTTCCAATATAAACAGTTGCAATAATCTAGAAAAGACAATATCACCATCTGCACCATCAACCTAATATGGTCCTGAAGAAAATAAGAATGAACTACTACTTCTAATCATTCCTATGGCGCTACTAGATATACACAGCACTGTACACATTAAATGCAGGTACTTTCTCTGTCTCTAGTGGGCTCACAATCTAAGGCCCCCTTTTATCAAGTTGTGTAAGGATTTTTTTTTTTTTTTTATCTTCAGCTTCTACGGTAAAAGCTCTGATGCTCATAGAATTCCTATGTTGGAACTTTTACCGCAGCGACCTGCAAGAAAAAACCCTAACGTGGCTTGATAAAAGGGGGTTCTAAGTTTTTAATATTTTGAAATTGAGCATATGAATCTTAAAGCTGAACCCCTGACCTGTCAGCAACCCTCAAAAACTGTGAGTAAATACCTCAAGTGTAGAATTTTGTTTCCCAACCCAGTCTTGGAGATGTATAATTTGGGGGGATATCTACAATGACTATGCATGACCTATATTTGTATATACATCTAAGGCAGTGCATGCAAATCTGTCTCATACACATATCTGGCTATTCTGAAAACCAGACTGGCTGACTATGGAACCACTGGTATACGGCACACATAAGAACATAAGAATAGCCTTACTGGGTCAGACCAATAGTCCATCAAGCCCAGTAGCCCGTTCTCATGGTGGCCAATCCAGGTCACTAGTATCTGGCCAAAACCCAAGGTGTAGCAATATTCCATGCTACCAATCCAGGGCAAGCAGTGGCTTTTCCCATGTCTTTCTCAATAATAGACTATGGCCATATCCTCCAGGAACTTGTCCAAACCTTTCCTAAAAGCAGCTATGATATCCGCTCTTACCACATCCTCTAACAACGCATTCCAGAGCTTAACTATTCTCTGAGTGAAAAAATATTTCCTCCTATTGGCTTTAAAAGTATTTCCCCTGTAACTTCATTGAGTATCCCCTAGTCTTTGTAATTTTTGACAGTGTGAAAAATTAATCCACTTGTACCCGTTCTACTCCACTCAGGATTTTGTAGACTTCAATCACATCTCCCCTCAGCCATCTTTTCCAAGCTGAAGAGCCCTAACTGTTTTAGTCTTTCCTCATATCAGAGGAGTTCCATCCCCATTACCATCTTGCTCGCTCTTCTTTGAACCTTTTCTAGCACCATTATATCTTTCCTAAGATAAGGAGACCAGAATTGAATGCAATACTCCAAATGAGGTCGCACCATGGAGCGATACAGGGGCATTCTGATATTCTTAGTTTTGGTAACCATCCCTTTTTAATAATTCCCAGCATCCTGTTTGCTTTTTTGGCTGCCACCACACATTGGGTGAAAGGTTTCATCGTATTGTCTACAATGACACCCAGATCCTTTTCTTAGGCGCTAACCCCCAAGGTGGACCCTAGCATCCGGTAACTGTGATTCAGGTTATTCTTCTTAATGTGCATCACTTTGCATTTGTCCACATTAAATTTCATCTGCCACTTGGCTGCCCAGTCTTCCAATTTCCTAAGGTCCGCCTGCAATTTTTCATAATCTGCATGCGTTTTAACAACTTTGAACAGATTAGTTTCATCTGCAAATTTAATCACCTCATTCGTCGTTCCAATTTCCAGATCATTTATAAATAAGTTAAATAGCACCGGTCCCAGTATAGACTCCTGCATCACTCCACTGTTTACTCTCCTCCATTGAGAAAAATGACCATTTAACCCTACCCTCTGTTTTCTATCCGATAACCAATTCCTAATCCACAACAGAACATTGCCACCTATCCCATGACTCTTTAATTTTCTCTGGAGTCTCTCGTGAGGAACTTTATCAAAAGCTTTCTGAAAATCTAGATACACTATATTAACCGGCTCATCTTTATCCACATGTTTATTCACACCTTCAAAGAAGTCAAGCAAATTTGTGAGGCAAGATCTCCCTTGGCTGAACCCATGCTGACTCCATCTCATTAAATCATATTTGTCTACTTGTTCCATAATTTTATTTTTTATAATCGTTTCTACCATTCTGCCTGGCACCGAAGTGAGGCTTACCGGTCTCTCTTTTTTTTTTATTTGTAATTTTCAAAATTATACATTACACAAAGTATAAGAATGGAATTTTCAATACAAAACAAGAAGAAAAAGAAATAAACTACATCTGTAGTAATATTAAAACAACCAACATTTTCCATCAAGCCCACATTTAGGGAGATTACTATTTCTAGATCAAAAGAAATTACAATCATAATTAAGAGATTTATAGTAATGTAATCAAGGTAAATAATACTCCAAGAAATCAAAATTCTCAATTCGTACTGGTATTTTTAATTAACTCCTATGACAGTAATTATCAATTTTTTATGTTCAAATCTGTTTTATTATGCAAAACAACAGAAAGCACAACTGCAATAGTAAAACATGGTATACAATGTTACCCAACAACAGCCGCGGAGGACTGGACTCTGATGTCCCCCGCGAGTGAACACCACCCCCCCTCACAGAAGAAACCCCCCCCCAGCTCCCCCCATCCCACCCCACCCCTCCAATGAACATACAACTCTCAAGTAGGGTACAGCAATGGTGTCGAGAGGAACGGACTCACAAATGGAGCCTATTCAATACGCGGCTACGACTTTCAGGGGTCAAAATGTTCAAATATGGAGTCCAAGTTTGAACAAAGTCTCTGCTCCGGCGACGAGAAGAACAGGCCAAACGGGCCTCCCAGCCCATAAGTTCGTGAAGCCGATTCCTCCAGTGCCAAAAGGAGGGGGGCTCAAGAGAAAGCCAACAACATAAAATACATTTCTTCCCCAAAATAAAACATTTACTGAGAAACAATTTGTCAGAAGAAGTATACATAGACAGGAAAGAGAATTGGGCAAACAACATAGAATTCACGGAGACAGGCACAGGTGTTTTCAACAAGCCCTGCAAAAAGGAGGCCAGCGCCTTCCAAAAAGCCTGAGTCCCCTCGCAGCTCCAAATACCATGAAAATAAGTGTTAACCTCCCCCGAGCAGCGGGTGCAAAATTGAGTACCAACACACCCCATATAGTAAGCCTGACTTTGGGAAGCATAGGCCCGCAAGACAGTGCGATAATGACATTCTCGTAAGTCCGCACTATGTATTAAACCCGAAGTACGTTTCAGGACGTTCAACAAGAAATGGTCCCCCAAATCCCTGCCCAGGTCCCGCTGCCAGGCAGCCAAAACACCAGGAAAAACCCTCGGTGGGCGAAGAGCCATTATCTGACCGTGAAAAAAAGAGATAGAGACCCTAGTATCAGAGTCAGCAGTCAAAAAAGCACTAAGCTGGGTCCCAAAATCCCCTTGCAGGGAACTCCCCGGGAGAGACGCCACGTAATGGCTAAGTTGACAATAGGCAAAGGGGAGACCAAGCTCGGGAACCCCCCGTCCCACTAACTCAGCACATGAGAGGAGAGACCCATCATCCTGCAGAACATGCCTCAACTGCTCCACCCCCCGAGCCCTCCAGCGTCCAAAAACTGAGGGGCCAACCCCCGGAGGAAAAGCCAGGTTCCCCACCAATGGCAACAGGGTACTAGTATGGGAATCCTGATTCCATAACCCAAGGAGTTGATGCCACACTGTCCACAAAGATCGGAACAGAAGGCTACACTTACAAGATCTCGGCAGTTTGGACAATGGGGCATGAAGGAGATACAACAGATGAAGAGGATAGAAATGATCCCTCTCCATTGAAAGATCCGTATAAAACGAGGTGCCCATCACCCAATCACCCACATGACGTAGCAAACAAGCCTGGTTATAAACCCTGATGTCCGGCACCCCCATACCACCCCTAGAAGCGGGCCCCACCAACAAGGACCATTTCATTTTAGGTCTCCGCCCTCCCCAACAAAACCGGGACAACATGGAGTAGAGGGATCGAATATCCCTCTGTAACAAGGAAAGAGGAAGAGTCTGGAGAACGTAAAGCCACCTCGGGAACACAACCATACGAAATAAATGAATTCTACCCAACAAAGACAGCGGCAGCGCCTGCCATTTGGCCAGTAACAATTTAGTGTCGACAAGGAGTTTATCTATGTTAAGGCGATACAAGTGGGCTACCTCCAAAGTCAGCCGGATCCCCAAGTACCGAAACGAGGAATTGGCCCAGCGCAACGGAAAGCGATCCCCCCAAAACCGCTGAAGATGGGTTGAGGAGGCCAAAGCCTCAGATTTTGCAAAGTTCAGAACGAAGCCGGAGAAATCCCCGTATTCCCGCAAACTCTCCAGCAATATGGGCAAGGAACGCTGCGGGTCCGTTAAAAAGACCAAGAGATCATCCGCAAACGCCGCAAGTTTAAAATGGGAATCTCCCAATACCATTCCCCTAATATCCACATTAGCCTGAATCTCCCGGAGTAATGGATCCAAAGAAAGCACGAACAATAGCGGCGACAGGGGGCAGCCCTGGCGAGTCCCCCGGTGAATATCAAAAAAGCCCGAGAGAGTCCCATTGACCGAAATCCGCGCAGCTGGATCACTGTATAACGCCTGTATGGCCCCATAAAAGAAAGGGCCCAAACCGTACGTCCGAAGTACCGCGAAAAGGTAACCCCACCGCACCTTGTCAAAAGCCTTCTCAGCGTCAAAACTAATAAGCATGGAGGGGCCACCCCCCTGTCCCGCTCTTTCCAGAGCCAACAAGATACGCCGGATATTCTTAGCTACAGGGCGATCCCGCACAAACCCCACCTGCGAGTCCGAGATCACTGAGGGCAGGACGCGCGCCAGGCGGGTAGCTAGAATTTTAGCTAAAAGCTTCGCCTCGTAATTTAACAGTGAAATAGGACGGTACGATTCAGGTAAAAGAGGGTCCTTGCCGGGTTTCGGGAGAACTATAATAGTCGCCAAATTCACGTAACGTGGTAAAAAGCCCTTAGCAACACTCAGATTATAAACTTCAGCCAACACAGGCGCTATCTCCGTCACCAACAATTTGTAGAACTCACTCCTGTACCCATCCGGGCCCGGCGCCTTTCCCAATGGACTGACCCCTATCGCCCATTCAACCTCCTCAACTGCAATGGGAAGATCCAAAGCGGCAGCATCTCGCCGAGAGATACAGGGCAAATCGAGGCTATCTAGATAAAGTTGCCCATCCAAAATCTCTGAGCCAGGATCCGCATACACCTCAGCAAAAAACTCCCGCATCAACTCACAAATCTCCACCGGCCGATGATGCAGCAACCCACAGGAGTCCCGAAGTGCGGAGACACCCTCCCGTCCGCCCCGCGGGCGCGCCATGCGGGCCAACAGTCTGCTACTCTTATTCGCAAACCGAAATAATCGAAACTTAAAGTACGCCCGCGTCCGCAGAGCCCGGAGGTGCAACAATTCGTTCAATTCCTGCTGGACCTCCAAAAGCTGCGTACGAAGCAGAAAGGAGGGTGCCCCGCTGTACTGCCTCCTCAGCGCAGTCGCCTTTCGTTCCAAAGCCAAAACCGTCCTGAACCTAAGCTTCGACTCTCGGGCCACATAAGCAATGATATCCCCCCTTAATACAGCCTTAGCCGTTTCCCAATAGAGAATGGGCTCCTCGCGATGCTGCTGATTAGTGTGGTGGAAATCTTGCCAACGCTTCACCAGGTATTCCTGAAACCGAGCCTCCCTAAACAAATAACACGGAAACCGCCAGGGCCCTCTAGGGCATGCAGAGTCGCCCCAGGTCCACCGCAATCCCACCCATGCATGGTCAGAAACTTCAATGGGCCCCAGATCCACCCCCAACACCCGGGGAAGCAGGTCGCGGGAAATAAGAATAAAATCAATTCGAGAAAGCGTCCCGTGCGCCCTGGATATGTGGGAGTAATCCCTCTCCAATGGATGGAGCACCCGCCACACATCCAACACCCCCAGGGTAGATTCCAAGAGCTGGGCCCCAGTGAAAAGTTTAGAGGTCTCTCTGCCCGAAGAAGCAGAGCGATCTAACTTAGGATCCGGCACCTCGTTAAAATCCCCGCCCACCAGCATGGGAACATCACCAAACTGCAAAAGCTGATTGCGAAGCCCCCGAAAGAACCTGCCCGATGGATTGTTAGGAGCATAGATATTACATAACAAAAGGGGCCTATTATCCAGTAACACTAAGGCAACGATGTAACGCCCACGCGGATCACAGAGCACTCTCTGGGTTTGAAGACGAAGACCCTTTCGGATCAAAATAATAACACCTCCCTTTCCCCCCACTGCGGGCGCCTCCAAATGGGAACCCACCCACCAGGTACAGAGCTTAGCATGTTCCACTGAGGATAAACGTGTCTCCTGTAAAAAGGCTATGGAGGTTTTAGAGCGATTCAAACGCTGCAAAATTTTTGAGCGTTTAATAGGGGAATGAATCCCCCCAACGTTCCAAGAAGTTAAAGTATATTCCAGAGTTGCTCACTTAGTGGAAAAAGAGAACATAGAGAAGAAACCAGTAATGCACCAGAGAAGCGTCCCAGCCACCACTTCTCCAGTATCAAGCAGCCGCCTGCCCCAAAAGGCGAGCCATACCCCCGCCGCCAATCCAGACCCAGATCAATCAGCCCCCCCACCCCACTCCCACTAGAATCTACAATTACCCCAACCACTGAATCCCCAAACCCCTGCTCAACCTCCCCCCACCCCCCAACCCCTCCCCTCCCCTCCCCTCCCCTCCCTCCCCCTGCCACAACCAACCCTCACCCAACTCACATCCCAGACACCCCAAAAAGGGCATCACTTCCAGAAAACCTTGACCACCCTCCCACGGGATCACTGACCAAGAACCCCCGGGCCTCAGACCCCCACCATAAAAAGACCAAAATGCAACCCCAGGAACCAAAGCTACCCCGAGCACTCAAACACACCCCACCCCTCCCCGCTCCCTACCACCACATCTCCCACCTGCGGTCACACTCTTCCAGCAAAGACCCCAATGGATACAGCACAATATTGAACAGGCCAAACACCACTGGGAAACCTCCGGGATCTGAAAAAAAAAACAAAACAAAAAACTAAGAAACACACAAACCAAGAGACCCCATCGCCGGACACCAGCAGGACCAACGTGTCAGTCTCCCCTCCAACCACACTCCCACCAGCCTCATCCACGCTTAGAGGGACCCATAGGTTCCAAGCATACAAAGCGTTAAAAGAAAGGAAAGGAAAAACAGGCCACCAGTCCATACATAAACTACAGGACAGTCCACCGAAGATAGGGTTCCTCAATCCCCGACAGCTCTCTGCGCCTGTTCTTCTGGCATCATCTCCGTCAGGAACTGCTGCGCTGCCTCCAGCGTGTCAAAGTGATGTACCCTTCCCAGGTGGGTCAACCGCAAGCGAGCCGGATACTGCAGAGAAAAGGCAATGTGGCGTTGGATGAGACGGGTGCACAAAGGTGAAAACCGGCGCCGTGCCTGAGAGACTTCCGCTGAGTAGTCCTGAAAGCAAAGAACGGGCCTGTTGTCATACAAGAGTTTCTTGCCCTGCCGCAACGCACGCAAAATCTCCATCTTATGATGATAATTCAGGATACGGCAGATAACCACTCGTGGCCGGTCAGCATTCTCTCGCCGCTGCCCCAAACGATGCGCCCTCTCCACCCGCAGGGGGCCCGAGGAGGAAGATAAAGATAAGGTCTCCGGCAGCCAGCGTTCCAACAGCGCTCCCAGCTCCACATCTCGCACCGACTCTGGCAAACCCACAAAACGGAGGTTATTCCTGCGGGACCGGTTCTCGAGGTCATCCACCTTGGCTCTCAATGCAGCCATAGAGGCAGCCTGGGCAGACTGCTCCTGAGTAAGCTGCTGGACAGTATCCTCGGTAGCACTCACTCTTTGCTGGGTCTCTTTCACCTCTGAGGAAAGGGAAGCAAAACGCTGATCTAAACTGTCCAACTTGTCTAGTATGTGCTGCAGCTTGTCTCCTAGGGAACTTTCAAGCGCCGCCTGGACCTCCGCAGACACCGCCGACACCCAGGAGGAGTTAGGAGCCTCCGGCGACGGGGGAGCCACGTGGTCCGCCATTTTGGAGTCAGGCGGCTTGCATCTCTCCCGCTCCTTACGGACCGTCTTCGTGGCCATCTCAGCGTGCCGACCCGTGCAATCTGCTCGCACACCTCCTGGGAACACACCACCTCCGTGGGGGGACCGAGTCCGAAGATCAAAATGCGGCGAATTTGCCGAGCCGCGGTCGGGTGGTGCGGAGCTGTAGCTACTCGCGGTCTACAGCTCCATGTTTCCGCCGGAAGTCTATCAATTTTAATTTAAGATGATTTATGAGTTTCTTGAACTAGTAAAAACTACTCTAATTGTAGAGGATCTTAAAAAATGTAATCTTTATCTTGAGAGGATGGGGAAAGGACCCTGATGATGCGGTCCCAGCGTCCCCGCAGATGCCTGCACGAGAGTTGGCTCCAAGAGTCACCAGTAGACAAATTCAGTAAGGCGCTGCATCCCCGAAGGGCAGGAAACAATCCCTCAGTCTCGTTCACCAGGCAGGTAATTAGTGTTCTCCAAAGGGGAAGGCAGCCACAGCGTCTCTTGAGAGGAAGGGGAAAGGACCCTGATGATGCAGTCCTGGCGTCCCCGCAGATGCCTGCATGAGAGTCGACTCCAAGAGTCACCAGTAGACAAATTTAGTAAGGCGCTGTGTTCCGCCACTTATTTCTGCTAGATGGGATGATCAGTGACACTCAGAAAAGCACACAGACAATATAAGAGCATAAACAATAACCCTTTATTATATATATATAAATATGAATATAAGAATAAAAAAACATCACCGTAATCCCAGGCACGACCAGCAACGACCAGCCTTCACAATTGGGAATCCCTGCAATTGATAGGTGGGTGGACACGGGAGACTATCCCTTTAGACGTCTTGGATTCTAATGTTAGGGGTAGAATTCCGTTCTTATATAGGATGAAAAACTGCTGAGTTCATAGTAAAAACAGCTGGTTCTGCAGTAACCAGCGTTCTTTATTTACGATTCAGGCACACCCGGTCCTGTCCTTTTGATGTCGTTTGGACAGCACTCAGGTCAAGGAGGTGTTAAACCAGTTTCCCATCTGGTTTTACTGTCCTTTTGATGTTGTCTTGGCAACACCCAGGTCAAGGAAGTCAGGATGTCAGATAAGCAAGGAGGTGTTGCAGCATAGGCATAACACGCTGCGTCCCCGAAGGGCAGGAAACAATCTCTCGGTCTCGTTCACCAGGCAGGTAATTAGTGTTCTCCACAGGGGAAGGCAGCTGCAGCGTCTCTTGAGAGGAAGGGGAAAGGACCCTGATGACTCAGTTAAGCCACACTGTCAGGGTAAGAAGCCATGAGCATTTAACTAGAGATCACCGCTGAATATCTACTCTGATTACTATGGCACTCTCACATTATTTACAATATGGCCTATAAGAGACTCTACCTAATCATCCCGGCCTACATCATATCCAAACTCCTTCAGTACACTCATGCCCATTCACTCCGCTCTGAAACCGAGAAGTGACTTTACATCCCTGCAGGAAGATCCCTCCTAATGGACACATTAGGAGGGTGACACAAACACTCATACAGCCACTTCATCCCCCATCTCTGGAACCAGCTGCCTGCACAAATAAGATCACAAGACTCATTGATGACCTTCTGGAAAACACTGAAGACCCACCTCTTCAGCTGAACAGACTCTGCATACAATGCAACACCACAACACCACAAAAACAGTAATGCATGTCCTCTAATACTGTGCAAAATATAAAGACAGTAGATGTAAATTTGAAAAAACTGATACATAACAATCACCACTTTACAAATTAACAAATAAAAATAAAACAAATAATGAGAAATAAGAAAATACCATTTTATTGGTCTAATCCCCATAAGCTCGGTCCTCATCCCCACAAACCACCTGATTCCATCCACACAAGCCTTGAATTGTTTTATATTGAAATTATTATATTAAAGTATAAAAAGAAACAATATTCTGTACAATTGTCAATTTATAAATCAGCGTCTTCTCCCCACTCTCTCTTCCCCATTTCCCTTCGGCGTCCTCAGCCCACTCTCTCTCCACTTTCCTTCAGCGCACGCACATAAAAACAAGCAAGTAATTTTATATCATTTTAATTCTATTCATTCATAGAAATTAAAGTCTAAATAATGCCAGTCACATAACAAAACATAATTTTACAAAAATAATTCCCTGCACAGTCAAGCCTGCAAGGATTACTAGATGTCTTTCAGCAGCTCCCCTCCCTCCCTCCCCCTTACCTTCGTGGCCAAGTCAAAATGATCTACCAACAATAAAATTTTAAAAACACAAAGCACACTGTATGCAAAGAAAATGTTAATTATCATTTATATTCTGCGGGTTTTCAAAGAGGTCAAGGCAGATGACTTTATGCAATGTCACCTCAGTAACAACTATACAAAAATAGACAAATATACCCCCTCCCTTTTTACTAAACCGTGATAGCATTTTTTAGCGCAGGGAGCTGCACTGAATGCCCCATGCAGCTCTCGACGCTCATAGGCTCCCTGCGCTAAAAAACACTATTGCAGTTTAGTAAAAGGGGGCCATAGTGCAAAATATAGACAGCATATATAAATTCTCAAAACGAACACATTAGTGGGCTGCAAAACTTTAGTATAGGCCTGTATACAGTGTTGTAACTGAATCCATTTAAATAATTGATTATTTGGTAAACTATATTTTTCTTGAATTTCTGAGAAAGATAGCCAGCCAACATCAGACCTTAGGTGCTGAAGAGTCCAAATATCAGCTACTTGACACATTTTCCAATTTATAACTTTGTTTCCGATTTTAAAAAAGGCATTATTCCAAATTGGCATAAATGTTGTACTAGCCCAGCACACAGGAAGAACAGTCAATTAATTTAATTGCTTGTGAAGCACTGCAAAGTAGTTTATCCTTATAGCCTTGCACCTTGTCACTAAACAACAGCAGATAATAAAGGGGATAATTATTCCATTTATAAGCAATGGCATCCAGCCAACTGGGAAGGTTTGATGAGATTTTTGTTTCTTAAAAACATCTAGAGGCCAGCTTAATAATAAATACAGTGGTATTCCATAAAGCTAGGAAAGTCCCCCCCCCCCCCCGGCCTCCTTTTTCACCTTAAGTTTTTTGATGCAATCATCATCACTATTATATTAAACCCACTGAAATTAGAATAGTTCCCAAATAGTTGTAAGATCAGCACAGTGAGACCTGTTTTGAAAAAGCCAGACCTTGACAGAGAAAAAATGTCAGATTACAAGCCAATATTGATTTTACCCTTTTTAGCTATGGTCATAGAGAAAATTGTCTTACTTCAGCTGGAAAGATTTATGGAGGAAGCCAAATGTTTATATAAGAACCATAGTGTTGAAACCCTACTGCTTGCCACCATTGATGAATAGCGTTTAGGTATTGATGAAGGACACTGTTTCTGCATTGTCCCTTTAGATATCTCGGCAGCGTTTGACTCTCTAAGTCATGGTTGCTTACTGGAAAGGCTAAGATAGATAGAAGTCAGAGGGAAAGTATGTGACTAGTTTCAATCATTTTTGACTAATAGAAGGATATGTCTACACAGTAACGGTGAGGTGTCATCAGAGGTTGCTTTGCCATGCAGAGTGCCGCAGGGTTCTGCCCTCTCAGCTTCCCTATTTAATGTCTACCTCTCGCCCTTGGGTTAGTTGTTAGATAAAATGGGCGTTTCTTATAGGATTTATGCTGATGAGGTTCAGTTCTTCTTTAAGATCTGTAAATGGGGTGATGAGCTGTTTCAGGAGATCAATGATTGTATGAATAAGACTAATGAGTAGATGCAAAGCAAATGGTTTACATTGAATTTAGGAAAAACTGAAATTATGATTATTGGAGAAGGAGATGAAAACCTTTGACCTAGAGAGATCCACCTGTATGACCATGTGAAAAAGATCAGCAAAGAGATTAGGGTACTTGCTGTGCTCCTGGATGCAAAATTGTCATTTAAATCACAGATATCAAGAGTAGTGCAGCTTGCTTATTTTGCCTATCGGAAATTATCCCAGTTGAAGAACGTGTTAACTAACTGGGACTTCAGACAGGTGTTACAAACAATGGTATTATCTCACTTAGACATGAAGGAGTGGATAAGTCCAAAAAACGACTGATGAACTCTAAGTATTCCACAAAATCCTTTATTCCTTCAATACAACATACATCGACTCGACATGTGTATGTTTCGGCCCAAATGGCCTGCCTCAGGAGTCTCACAGGTCTGCGTATGAGTCAAAAAAACATCCAATGATCAGTTAAGCATCACATAATTCACTCTGCAAAAACACTACCACTTGCAAACTGACACGGATTATCTCAGTTAGACTATTGTAATGGTATATATTTAGGCATACCTTCTGTCCACACTAAGGCATTACAAACAGTCCAGAACTCAGCAGCTTGGATGTTGATGGGAGTGTTTCGCTAAGAACACATATCTCCGATCTAAAAAAACAACTACATTGGATACCGATTCATTTTCAAATTCAGTTTAAAATTTTGAAAATTGTCCAGCAGGGCATTTATGGTACCTTGCCTGACTATCTGACAAAATGCCTGCTAGTGTACAAATCGTCCAGAACACTGAGGACTGAGAACTGTTTGGTACTCGATACAGGCACAATAAATAGAGTACGTTATGTGCGAACACAGAAATCTTGTTTTTCAACTGCTGGGCCTGTTCTCTGGAACAGATTTTGTGGTAATCTGTAACATTTTTGAAAACTGTTGAAAACCTATCTTTTTGCACAAGCATTTTTCTTCTAGCAGTATCTTATTTAACATTGAATATGCTACTCTTTTCTAGAATGAGTATGATATGTTTACTTTGAGACCTCTGCCTTCATTTGATCTTGTCCGCTATGTGGATTTTAAGACTTTGTGTGTGTTCAGAGATTGTATATGTTAATTTGTGAATTGCTTTGGTCAAAAGCAGAATATAAATGTTTAAAATAAATAAATTTTCCCTCGCTCTAAGAAGTGGAAAATGCCTCAGAAATGGAGCACAGCTCCAGCCGGTGTCAAAGTATGGTATTACCACAACACTCCAACGGTAATGGCGGAATAGAAATCTCTAATGTATTGTAATCTATATATATATAAAATCGGAGGTATGTATGTGTGTATGTATGTATGTGTGTGTGTATGTGCCGCGATCACGCAAAAACGGCTTGACCGATTTGAACGAAACTTGGTATGCAGATCCCTCACTACCTGGGATGATATGTTCTGGGGGTCTCGCGGCCCACCTGCACACGTGGGCGGAGCTACAAACATAAAATCAGATTTCACCCATTCATGTCAATGGAAAAAATGTAAAAAGCTGCCATTCTCACAGTAATTCAAAAACGGCTTGCCCGATTTGAACGAAACTTGGTATGCAGATCCCTCACTACCTGGGGTGATATGTTCTGGGGGTCTCGCGGCCCACCTGCACACGTGGGCGGAGCTACAAACAGAAAATCAGATTTCACCCATTCATGTCAATGGAAAAAATGTAAAAAGCTGCCATTCTCACAGTAATTCAAAAACGGCTTGACCGATTTGAACGAAACTTGGTATGCAGATCCCTCACTACCTGGGGTGATATGTTCTGGGGGTCTCGCGGCCCACAACTCTATGTTGCTTGCTCAAGGGTGGGTTCACCCAAGAATTTATATGTTCTTGCTCCTGGAGGTGAAACTAAAAATGTTGTTTATAATCAAGTTTTGCGTTAGTTGTATTGTATTCATTTTGTCAAATATTTCACATTATAATTTGAATATATGTGTGTGTGTGTATGTATGTATGTTCCAGCATAACTCTTCAATGCATGGACAGATTTCAACCAAACTTGACATACACATTACTTACTATCTGAGGACAAACACTGTGGGGGTGGGAAGGGGGGATATGTAAAAATGATTGAAAATGACAGATTTTAGTATCTACCCCATAGTGTTTTCGGGCTCACAGATGAATACTCAGCATAACTCTGAAACGCATGGAGAGATTTCAACCAAACTTGGTACACATATGACTTACTATCTGGGGGAAAATATTGTGCAGGTGGGACGGGGTAAAATACTTTGGGGGTGGGAAGGGGGTGATATGTTAAAATTATCAAAAGCGACAGATATTTATGTCCAACCCATAGTTTTCGGGCTCGCAGAGATGAATACCGACACTCCCGATGCCGTTTAAGTCTAAGTTCAGCCCCATAGAGAGGGACATGCCTTTGGGACATGTGGAGGGTAGGGGGTTGGGACATGGGGGTGGGGCATATGGGACATGTGGGGGGGGGTAATGTGGGGGGTGGGACATATGGGACATAGTGGGGTGGGACATGTAGGGGGTTGGACATTTTGGGATAAATAAATATCCGGGCAACGCCGGGTGATCAGCTAGTGTAATATAATGTAATTTAAAAAACACCTTCCTAAAATCATCATCAGCATTAAACTAAAAATATTTTTTGTTATTTTCTTCTTTTTTTCTAGAAGAGGTATGCAGGCAGATTGATAGGCTTAAAAACGATAAATCCCCAGGACCGGATGGCATCCATCCAAGGGTGATCAAGGAACTAAAAGGGGCTATAGCTGAACTGCTATAACTAATAGCCAATCTGTTGATCAAATCGGGAAGGATTCCAGAAGACTGGAAAGTGGTGAATGTCACGCCGATCTTCAAGAAAGGTTCGCAGGGAGATCCGGGAAACTAGAGATTGGTGAATCTGACCTAGGTAACGGGAAAGATGGCAGAGATGCTGATAAAGAACCGCATCATTGATCACCTTGACAGACATGAGCTGATGAGGACCAGCCAGCACAGCTTCAGCAAGGGAAGATCTCGCTTGACGAACTTGCTGCACTTCTTTGAGGGAGTAAACAGGCAGATAGACAAGTGCGAGCCAGTCGACATTGTATATCTGGATTTTCAGAAGGCATTTGACAAGGTCCTGCATGAACAACTACTTCGAAAGATTGTGAGCCATGGAATCGAGGGCAAAATCCTCATGTGGATTAAAAACTGATTGGCGGACAGGAAATGGAGAGTGGGGGTAAATGGACAATACTCGGACTGGAAATGCGTCATGAGTGGAGTGCCGCAGTGTTCGGTGCTTGGTCCCGTGCTCTTCAACATATTTATAAATGACCTGGAAACTGGCAGCGGTGGCAAAAAGGGTGAACATAATGCTAGGAATGATTAAAAGGGGATCACGAGCAGATCGGAAAAGGTTATCATGCCGCTGTACAGGGCCATGGTACGCCCCCACCTGGAATACTGAGTCCAGCACTGGTCGCCGTACATGAAGAAGGACACGGTACTACTCGAAAGGGTCCAGAGAAGAGTGATTAAAATGGTTAAAGGGCTGGAAGAGCAGTTATCCCTACAAAATCAGAAGACATGAGATGAAATTTTCTTTTCCCTTAAATTTACAAGTTCAATTGTGAGGGAAGGGGGAGAATTTTATAGTTATGTATTGTATAAGTATTGATTATTTGATAGTTAAGGGGGGAAGGGTGGGAATTAAGTATTTATCACTGTTACTATTGATGATTATTAAGTGATATAGATATTGTTAATTTGTTTGGACATTTTATCACACTTATTATAAGTTTGAAAATGAATAAAGAATTAAAAAAAAAAAAAAAAAAAAGAAGACATGAGCTAAGCAGACTGCTGTGGAAGGATACTGTGAGACCTAATATTACTTTAAAAGAACTACAGAAGTCTATGGCTGAGATTAGAAAAATTGTTGAACAGCCAACAATGTCAAGATGTCGCCACAAAGAAGATTTATAAGAGTGTTGCAAGAAAAAAGCAATTGCTGAAGAATGCTATACAATATGCCATGTGCCACATAGCATTTGCAAAAAAAAAAAAAAAAAAAAAAACACCCCAAAACAAAACAACAAAACCCTTAGGGCAATGTAGCTCACAGACGGGGAGAGGGACCTTGGGGTGATAGTGTCCGAAGATCTAAAGGTGAAAAAACAGTGTGACAAGGTAGTGGCTGCTGCCAGAAGGATGCTGGGCTGTATAAAGAGAGGCGTAGTCAGTAGAAGGAAGAAGGTGTTGATGCCCCTGTTCAGGTCATTGGTAAGGCCCCACTTGGAGTATTGTGTTCAATTTTGGAGACCGTATCTGGCGAAGGACGTAAGAAGACTTGAGGCGGTCCAGAGGAGGGCGACGAAAATGATAGGAGGCTTGCGCCAGAAGACGTATGAGGAGAGACTGGAAGCCCTGAATATGTATACCCTAGAGGAAAGGAGAGACAGGGGAGATATGATTCAGACGTTCAAATACTTGAAGGGTATTAACGTAGAACAAAATCTTTTTCAGAGAAAGGAAAATGGTAAAACCAGAGGACATAATTTGAGGTTGAGGGGTGGTAGATTTAGGGGCAATGTTAGGAAATTCTACTTTACGGAGAGGGTAGTGGATGCCTGGAATGCGCTCCCGAGAGAGGTGGTGGAGAGTAAAACTGTGACTGAGTTCAAAGAAGCATGGGATGAACACAGAGGATTTAGAATCAGAGAAAATAATATTAAATATTGAACTAAAGCCAGTACTGGGCAGACTTGCATGGTCTGTGTCTGTATAGGGCCGTTTGTTGGAGGATGGGCTGGGGAGGACTTCAATTTGCTGGGAGGGTGTAGATGGGCTGAAGTAAGTCTTAACAGAGATTTCGGCAGTTGGAACCCAAGCACAGTACTGGGTAAAGCTAAGAAGTAAAAATTAAAAAATTTAAATTGAATCAGGTTGGGCAGACTGGATGGATCATTCGGGTCTTTATCTGCCGTCATCTACTATGTTACTATGTTAACTCCAGCACAGTAAACGGAGCAAATATTTTTCATGGCACGTTATAATTGAAATTATAAAATTGCAAAACCAACAAAAAATTAAATTTGAGAGTTATTTATTTAAAGTTCTTTAAGCTATGTATAGGTAATTGTATCAATAGTGAAACTAAAGTAGATAGAATAGAATTGCTAATTAGTGTGATGAATATGCATGTTTTTTGAGTGCAAACTAACTCAAAACTCAGCTCGATAATCGACAAGCAAACACACATTTCATCCTCCACCATCTGCAGTCATTCTCTTTTTTTCTATTTAATTTCTGTCGGAGATGAAAATCCAAGTTTGAAAAGATGAAAAAGATCCAAATGTAAACAAAAGTCATAATTGCTTTGTTGCTCATGTTAGAATAACTACTGCAATAAAAAAAAATTACTTGTTGTTAGTTTTCAAGGACCAATTATGTCAAAGAATGATGCTTGTCTAGGTGGTTATATCCTTGCGCACACAGATGTTCATAACATTGACAGACTCTTGTGTACGCGATGTACATTTCATCTCTTCTAGTGTACTGTATATTTATGAAGGGAATGTTTAAAAATTAAGTACAATTCTGGAATCTCTCGGACACACCTGGAACCTCTTCAGGGCACACCACTGTGCCGTGGCAAACAGTTTGAGAAGAAGTTTTTTTTGGTCTTTATTAAATGGTATGTTTGATGTAATGGAAAGAAAACATTCCTCTCTATATGTTGTGTGTTTATGTTAATGTTTTATTAGCATTTGTTAAACTGCTTCAGCATATTACAGACCTAAGCAGTTTACATTATAATACAAATAACATATGAAAGGAACTCCATTAGAGAATGGAAAGCATTAGATAGAGAATAAATAAATAAAATAATTGTGTTGAACCAATTTTCTTCAATAGATATGAAGGGTTTCTGATGACAAACTGTGTGTGTGTGTGTGTGTGTGTGTGTGCGTGTAACTGTGTGTGTGTGTGTGTGTTTTATGATTATTTCAAATGCTATGTTACTATCTGCTAAGAAGATTTTGATTTTCAGGCTATTTATCTTAGAAATCAAATAATGAACAATATCCCTACAGAAAAACATGGCTGTAATGGCATTATGTGGTTGGGATACTTTCCAACAGGAAGAGTGGGGAGGCTTACAAAGATCAGGGAAAAGATATTATGTGTAAAGTATAAAGAGACGCCTGAAGAAAACCTGTTCCAGTCTATCATAGATTGGGGATAAAATTTACCTTTCAACAGGGCAATGATCCCAAGCACAAACCAAAAACAGTAGTGGTGTGGATTAGCAAGAAGAAAGTGCATGGCTTAGAAGTTTTATAGGCGATATTATCAAATTTTAAATAAACCTGAAACCTGAAACTCCTTGAGTGACTTGGTCAAAGCCCAGACCTGAATCAAATAGAAAATGTGAAGCAAGATGTGAAGATTGCAATCTAAAGATGATCTTAGCCAAACTAACCCCCCCACCACCACCTTTATGAAGCTATGTTAGACTTTTTTTTTTTATCACAGGCTGCAGCAGTAAAAACTCAGAAGCTCATAGGAAATGTAGGAGCATCAGTCTTTTTTATCACCAGCTGTAGCGGTAAAAACTCTAACGCAGCTTCATTAAAAAAAAGGGGAGGGGGGAGATAAAAGAGGTTTAGCTATTCTGCCAAGAAAAACAGGCAGAAACTGCACCATCCCTCTGTGCAATGATGATAGACATTTATCTTAAATGACTCATGGTTGTTATGTTATATTAATCAGGTTTTCTATTCCGCCTTTACCTATTCAGTTCAAGGCTGGATTACATTACAAGAGGTTGGGTCAGTTACCCAGGAAGATATAAAGGACAGTTTGACACGGACATTCAAGATGGTTGCTAGTACAGGTAGATCAGTAAACTACTAATACAATTAGGTTGTAGTTACAAATACATAGTTACAAGTACAAATTACTTTGGGCTATAACCAAGTATTGAGTTAAGGGGTATGTAAACTTACGCAAGGAGAATTTCAATTCTTATTCTTGTTTCTTTTTAACTATTTCTGTTATTATATTTTTATTTTGGTAGAATATGCTGTGTAGATCAGTGACATAAGCGCCTACTTTCATACATTTTGATGTGCATGTATTTTTTCAGACAACAGATTGTGAGAATTTTACAAGTGCATAAAGAGTTTTACAAAATACAGTATTAGAGACTTACCCCCCTCCTCCTTTTACAAAACTGCAAAAGTGGTTTTTAACACTCGCTGTCACCCTGCTCAAAGAGTTCCTATGAGTGTCAGGAGCAGCACAGAGCATTCAGTGCACCGGCCTGCGCTAAAAAACGCTTCTGCGGTTTTGTAAAAAAGGGGGGGGGGGGAGAGGGGTTAATTCTGCTTAATTTCTGAGCTATGAAAGAATAGATATTTGGAAATATTTGGTGCACTGTATTTTTCACATGAGGGCTGTAGATAGGATTTTGACACACTTAGGGCTCTTTTTACTAAGGTGCGCTAGCATTTTTAGCGCACGCAGGAAATTACTGTGCGCTATGCTTCTAGAACTAATGCCAGCTCAATGCTGACATTAAGGTCTAGCACGCGCTAATCCGCGCATTAAAGCCCTAGCGCACCTTAGTTAAAGGATCTCTTAGGGTCTGATTCTATATATGGTGCCTAAAAAATCAGTGCTGACTAGTATGCTGCTAAATGCAATTTTTTAAAAGTTTTGTGCACCTTATAGAATCACGCTTAGTGCCAGTGTATGTCATAACTTTTAGACACACCCATTTAGGCCAGCTATAACCAGGCCTAAATGCCTGCACCTAAGTTATGCACTGAACATTTGGTCAGTGCAGAATTTTTAGGAACACCCATGATCCACCCCCTGGCCACGCCCCTTTAGATTCGTACTCTGGACATGGCATATAACACTGTGCAATATGCCTACCAAGTTGTGCGTGTAACTTCTAACTGATGCCAATTAGCATCAATTAACAAGTGTTAATTGGCTATTATCAGTGCTAAGTCAATTATTTATTATTTATTTATATACCACTTAGAGCCCAAGTGGTTTACAATCAGGTACTCAAGCATTTTTCCCTGTCTTGGTGGGTTCACACTCTATCTAATGTACCTGGTGCAATGGAGGATTAAGTGACTTGCTCAGGGTCACAAGGAGCAGTGTGGGATTTGAACCCACAACCTCAGGGTGCTGAGGCTGTGGCTCTAACTACTGCACCACACACTCCCCACAATTAATTAATTAAGTTGTGCCATTGGCTATGCGCACTGATGTGTTCACACAATCTTAGGCGCCATATACAGAATTTGTGGATATCCTGAAAACCTGACAGGTTGGGTGCCCCCAGGACCAAGTTTGGGAACAACCGCCTTAGAGCTTGGAGATCAAGGAACTTAATTTCCAGAACTTGGAAATGTGGGCTAGGAGCGTTAGGTCAAATAGCTATGGTGGTTACTCTTTCAAAACTCCTTTTTGGCTAGATATTTTTATACCCTCTGAAATTTGGCAATCTAGGTAGTTCCCTATGTTTAAATCCAAACCTTGTTTTCAAACTGAAACTAAAATATTTAATTAAAATATATCTAGTTTCAGTGGTGAAACATTTCTCCTGCTGCACAACGGAAGAGTGTCTTCCAGACAGACAGTACATGTACATTCATACCTGTTTCCCCTTTTCTCCTTTTCTCTCACCCAGACTTACAACTAGAGGTCTGCATGGGAACGGGGATCGCGGGAATCCCGTGGGTCCCGCGGGGGTCCTGCGGGAATCCCCCCTAACCCAAGGGACTCCCACAGGGACCCCCCTCTGGCCCATGGGAAGGCTTTGGAAGCAGGGTTCGTCTATATAATATAATGGACACGTCAGCCTTAGTAAAAGAGGGGGTTTATAAGTTAATTACCTGAACAGAAAACAAAAAAAGGGTTCCACCAAAGAGATTCCACAAGGAATACAACAGCGTAAACACAAAAGAAACTGTGGAATTGATGATCCTGTCAGAAATAATTGCTGCTTTATAAGGGGACGGGCGGGGATGGAGGTAATTCCTTGCGGGGATGGGTGGGGACGGAGAGGATCCTGGTGGGGACGGGTGGGGATTTCTGTCCCCGTGCAACTCTCTACTCCTGTGACCCGCGGAATGAAAATGTACCAAAAGTGGGGTTACAGATAACAAAGCTAAAGACTTTAAAGTTTGGAGGGATAAATTTGGGCAACTTTCATTTTTGAAAGTTTGTGTACTATAGGGTCACTAGAAAGGAACTATGCAATTTTGGATTACAGAGATATACCCCCTCTTCTACGATACTGCGCTAGCAGTTTCTAGCGCGGGGAGCCACGCTGAATAGCCCGTGCTGCTCTCGATGCTCATAGAGTTCCTATGAGCGTTAGGAGCAGCGCAGGTCATTCAGCGCGGCTCTCTGCACTAGAAACTGCTAGCGCAGTTTTGTAGAAGAAGGGAATAGATATGAGTTTTCAATTTGCTATTTCTCAAATGTGTTTCCCCCCCCCAAAAAACCATCCTTTTTAATTGAAAAAAAAATCATTTTTAAAGACTTATAGATAAAATATGTTATACTGTAGTAGACAAGGAAAATCACTTAAACTAACACTCGAACCTTCCCCAGAATACTAGAAACTAATTCAAGATTTCACTAAAAAAATAATACATAACAGATAAAAAGAACCTCAGTGTCAATCCTAAACCTTTTTCAAACATGGGTCGGATGTAAAAACGGGAAAAAAAGAAGAGTTTAGATCAGAAAAATTCCAAAATGCTGATCTGTGTTCTGGCGCAGAAACGCCTGACTCAGGAGTCAGCAGTTCACTGTAATCAGATATAGATGCGTTCACTATTCATATAGTTGAATTGTAGAAACAAAACCAATCTGCATCCAGAATAGTGAGTCTATTTAGCGCGCAGAGCAATTGCCAGTGACACGGTGAAGATTTATTATTCACCTAGAAGCGGAGAAACATCATCACCATCATTGGTCCTAAAAAAAATCCTTCACCAACTTGTCAAATTTTTAATTTGTATTTATAATTTAATCACAGTCTATAAACTTTGCCACTAAATGTTTTGCAGCATTGCAGAAGAGTTTCATAGACAGTTTATAAGTATTTTTTTTCTAATCTACTGCAGCACTTGAAACTGATATGCTGGATTGGAAGATTTCCACTTTGAAGATAACTTTCAAACATTTACCCCCTCTTCTATTAAACTGCGCTAGCAGTTTTTAGCGCAGAGAGCCGCGCTGCTCCCGATGGTCATAGGAACTCTATGGCCCTCTTTTACTAAGGTGCACTAACCGATTAGTGCATGCTAATCAATTTAGTGCATGCTGAACGCTAACAAGTGCATGTTAGTCTATGGATGCATTAGCGTTTAGCGTGTGCTAATTCGATTAGCGCACCTTAGTAAAAGAGGGGGTATGAGCGTTGGGAGCAGCGCAGGGCATTCAGCATGGCTCCCCATGCTAGAAAGTGCTAGCGCAGTTTAATAGAAGAGGCCCTGATTATTTTTATTTATGTTATCTATATATATAAAATCGGAGGTATGCATGTGTGTATGTATGTATGTGTATGTGTATGTGCCGCGATCACGCAAAAACGGCTTGACCGATTTGAACGAAACTTGGTATGCAGATCCCTCACTACCTGGGGTGATATGTTCTGGGGGTCTCGCGGCCCATCTGCACACGTGGGCGGAGCTACAAACAGAAAATCAGATTTCACCCATTCATGTCAATGGAAAAAATGTAAAAAGCTGCCATTCTCACAGTAATTCAAAAACGGCTTGACCGATTTGAACGAAACTTGGTATGCAGATCCCTCACTACCTGGGGTGATATGTTCTGGGGGTCTCGCGGCCCACAACTCTATGTTGCTTGCTCAAGGGTGGGTTCACCCAAGAATTTATAAGTTCTTGCTCCTGGAGGTGAAACTAAAAATGTTGTTTATAATCAAGTTTTGCGTTAGTTGTATTGTATTCATTTTGTCAAATATTTCACATTATAATTTGAATATATGTGTGTGTGTGTATGTATGTATGTTCCAGCATAACTCTTCAATGCATGGACAGATTTCAACCAAACTTGACATACACATTACTTACTATCTGAGGACAAACACTGTGGGGGTGGGAAGGGGGGGGGATATGTAAAAATGATTGAAAATGACAGATTTTAGTATCTACCCCATAGTGTTTTCGGGCTCACAGATGAATACTCAGCATAACTCTGAAACGCATGGAGAGATTTCAACCAAACTTGGTACACATATGACTTACTATCTGGGGAAAAATATTGTGCAGGTGGGACGGGGTAAAATACTTTGGGGGTGGGAAGGGGGTGATATGTTAAAATTATCAAAAGCGACAGATATTTATGTCCAACCCATAGTTTTCGGGCTCGCAGAGATGAATACCGACACTCCCGATGCCGTTTAAGTCTAAGTTCAGCCCCATAGAGAGGGACATTCCTTTGGGACATGTGGAGGGTAGGGGGTTGGGACATGGGGGTGGGGCATATGGGGCATGTGGGGGGGGGGGGTAACATGGGGGGTGGGACATGTGGGACATAGTGGGGTGGGACATGTAGGGGGTTGGACATTTTGGGATAAATAAATATCCGGGCAACGCCGGGTAATCAGCTAGTATGTTATATCGTAAGGGTGCTTGTTTTCCGCCAGCTCCCTAATAAAAGGTTTAAAGTGGATCAGAGAGAAAAGAAAAGTAGAAGAATCACTGTTACAAATGTCATCAACTTAGAAGATGTTTTCTAAACAAATAAATGTTAAGAGATTTACCACCACCACCACACACCCCTCCCAGCTGTGGCGGTAAAAGTTCCAGCACTCACATCATTCCTATGAGTGCTGGAGCTAATACCGTCACAACCGTCCTAAAAAAAAGCCTAAAAGGGGCCTTACTGAAGATAGTACAGTATAGGAATTCAAAGTTCTCAGACTATTAGGTAAAGAGTTCCAAAACAGGATTGACTTATAAAGAGAGAGTGTGTTATTACTAAAGAATATACTGATTCTTTTCTTTTTTTTCTGTCATCTGCTTTGAACTTTATATTAGGGAGTTGGTGGAAATAAAAGCAACCTTAATGACATAACATATAACATAACTTTCAAACTGTTGGATGATGTGGGGGGATGTGGGGGGGGGGGATCCAGAGATTTAAGGGGGGATATTGGGGGTTGTCGGGGGAGGGGGGAGGGCTCCGTGGTTCAGCTGATCCTGGCAGGGAGAATCCCCATCATCTGAGCCGGCAGGAATCACTGAAACTGGCTCAGCTGATGGGGATTCCTCTACCACGATCAGCTGATGGCAATCCCTCAATGTGCTGTTTCCCCCTCCCCCCTCCCTCCTCCATCTCTGGATGGTAGAAAGGGGTCGTGACCACTGGGGTAGTAAGGGAAAGTAATGCCTTAAACCCTCCAGTGGTCATCTTGTCAGTTTGGTCACCTTTGGGGCACTTAGACCTGTTTTACTTTGGCCTAAGTCATGGTGTGTAAGTTCCGCTAGGATGTCCTAGAAAAGCTTCAGTTATTGCTTTAGGATGTACGGGTGGAAGCCTGCTCAATTCCTGACCATAACACACCTCCCAACCCGCCCCTTTGAGCTCTGGACACACAGCAGCTGGGAAATGCTGCTAAACATCCAGAAAGTTTGTTTTAATTATCAGCACTTGAATGTCCCTGTTATTAGGATGTCCAAGTGTCGACTTAGGCAGGATTTTGGATGTTTTAAAGTTTTGATTATGCCCCTCACTGTCAAAAGGCTTTGCTAAAATCTAAATACACCATATCTATAGCATTCCCTCTACCCAATTCTCTGGTCACCCAGTCAAATAAATTGATCAGATTTGTCTGACAAGACCTACCTCTAGTGAATCCATGTTGCCTCCGGTCCTGTAATCCACCAGATTCCAGAAACTTCACCATTCTCTGTTTTAAACGTGTTTCCATTAATTTGTTTACCCCAGAAGTCAGACTTACTGGCCTTTATGTTTTTGATTTATTTCTACATATTACCTGTAACAAAATTTAGAGCATCTTTTACAAAGCCACATGAGCGAGTGCCATGCAGCAAATTCTTTGACACCCATTCAATCATTATGGGTGTTTGATCACTTACCGCATCGGCCTGTACTATCATACTTCATTAAAGAGGTGGTTATTTTTAAACAGTGAGGTTACTCTTAGAACTTCGGATTATGACCCACAATTCTAGAACTTTCCATTAAAAAATATTTCTTCTTCTTCCTCATTATTTTTTTTTTTTTTATTCTTTATTCAGTTTTAACTCTTGCAACAAGTGTACAATATTCAATCAGATAATTCGTACAAATCACTTGACATTCTAACAATTATTAACAAATGCATATAAAAAAGACTCCTCCCCCACCCATCCCATTCATCAGGAATAAACCCATTAAATCACATAACATGCCTCCCCATCCCCACATTAAATATAGTCCTATGTAATAAAAAGGTGTCCAAGGTGTCTTATCATTAGAATATGCAATCAATGGCCCCCAAATCTTTTTGAAACTATTATAATTTCCTTGCTGTATAGCAAACACTCTCTCCATTTTATAAATATGACAAACTGAATTCCACCAAAAGGTATAATTAAGTTTAGTATAGTCCTTCCAATTTCCAGTAATATGTTGAATGGCAACCCCTGTGAGTATTAACAAAAGTTTATTGTTATTTGCTGAAATTTGACTCATTATTATATTTCAACTATTTATTTCTTTAATTTGTTTTCTATCCTGTTCTCCCCAAAGAGTTCAGAATGGGTTACAGGTTAAAAATCTTTGTTTTACCTGTCTCTCATGTTTAGAGATATACACATTAAATCCTCAAATATCATATGACTTCCAATGCAACCCCCGCACAATTCAAGTTATTTTTCTCTGCACATCTCTAACCTACCTTGATCTTTTCTGAGATACTGGCTCCAAAATTAATCAAAGTGAGGTCTAACCAATGACCAATGAACCAATGGCATGGTCAGTTCTTTTTTTCCCCGCTGGTTATGCCCCTCCCTTTGCATCCCAGCATTCCTCTGGTTCTAGCCTAGGGTTGCCAACTGGCTTCATATTTGATTGACAGGTTGACATGGTCCTGGATTTCTCCCATTGCATGTGGGGATTCATCGTTCAGATTTTCCTATTAAGGTGCATAGTTATCAACATGGGATACCATTAAGATGTGTTATTTTACTGATAATCCATAGTGTGTTATTGAGAAAGACATGAGGGAAGTCACTGCTTGCCCTGGATCGGTAGCATGGAATATTGCTATTCCTTGGGTTTTGGCCAGTACTAGTGACCTGGATTGGCCACCGAGAGAATAGGCTACTTCGCTTGATGAACCACTGGTCTGACCCAGTAAGGCTATTCTTATGTTCTGGGTCTCCACAAAGGAGTACTTAAATGGGCCGCCGCGGGTGCGGATCGCTGGACTAGATGGACCTCAGTCTGATCCGGTGAAGGCGTTTCTTATGTTCTTATGTCTCACTGCATAAAATAGGACCTGTGGTAAAATAGCACAAGTTAGGGATCAAATAACATGTCTTAACAGTAGCTCACCTTGATAACTACGCCCCTTAATTACCTAAGAAAAGTAAAACGATATATACAATGAGGTAAACCCAGGATTGGATCAATCCATTAGGCAGATTTGTAGTTAGTTAACAACCATAGCTACCTTGAGATCACCAGACAGTATCACCCCAACGTTACCTTTGCACCTCCTCCCTTTCAGGTATCACTTCTTTAAATTTCCATTCCCAAATGCAAAAATTAGCACTTTATTGTGCTATATTTCAATTGCCAAGGACTTTACCACTCCTCAATATTTTTAAGTCACTTCTGATTCTTCCTATTTCCTTGTCTGTTCTGTTACCAATCTGAGTGTCATCTGAAAAAGACAAATGTAAAAATAACAAAAAAAGTTCAAATAAAAAAAGTAAAACAAAAAAAACTTTTAATTTCAACCCCTGGCACTCCATTAATCATGCTCAGTCCTCAAAACGAATTCCAGTTACCAGCACCCTCCATCGTCTATCGCTCAAGTATCTCTTAATCAAGTCCTCTACCTCTGAATCCACCACCAGACTTCTCAGTTTATACTGGGCTTCCTAGGCACGAGTATCAAACATTTTGCTGAAATCCGAGTAAACCACATCCAGTTCAAGTCCTTGATCTAATTTTCTACTAACCCAAACAATGAAATCAATCAGATTTATTTGGCAGGATCTGCCTCTGGTAGAGTACTCACTATACAGAAATTCAATGCACAGCTTACAAAATGTGATACTTTTGCAAAAGAATTATTTTCACTCTCCCCCCAAAATGCAAAAATATGTTTATGTTTTAATACTTAATTTTATTTTACCTGGGATGTGCTTGATGAACCAATTTATAGAACCCTATTGTTTAAAACTGTTTTTCAAAATTGACATCCCATAGAAGCAATACAACTACCATTGCATCTGGGGATTCATTGTTCAGATTTTCCTATTAAGGTGCATAGAGCAACTTTTAGAAAGGTGCGTTAGGGCCTTAACGCGTAGAATAGCGTGCGCTGAAATGCCGCACGTGCTAGCTGCTACCGCCTCCTTTTAAGCAGGTGGTAATTTTTTGGCTAGCGCACCATAGCACACGCTAATCTTGTGCGTGCGTTAAAAACGCTAGCGCACCTTAGTAAAAGGAGCCCAAAGTTATCAACATGGGATACCATTAAGATGTGTTATATTACTGATAATCCATAGTCTGTTATTGAGAAAGACATGAAGGAAGCTACTGCTTGCCCTGGGTTGGTAGCATGGAATATTGCTACTCCTTGGGTTTTGGCCAGGTATTAGTGACCTGGATTGGCCATCGTGAGAACGGGCTACTGGGCTTGATGGACCATTGGTCTGACCCAGTAAGGCTATTCTTATGTTCTTACTACTTACTATTCATTATTTCTATAGAGTTACCAGATGCACGCAGTGCTGCACAGAGTCACAAAGAAGAAGAATACAGTCCCTGCTCAAAAGAGCTTACAATCTAAACAGCCAAGGGGGTTAAGCAGCTGGCTGGGTTGGAGGGCAGAGGAGTAGAGTTAAGGATTGAAGGCTATATCAAAAAGGTGGGTTTTCAGTCTTTTAAACACGGGAAGGGGATTGACGGACAAACTCGGGTAATCGGGTAATTTATTCCAGGCATAGGGGGCAGCTAGATGAAAGGAATGAAATCTGGAACTGGCAGTGGAGGAAAAGGGATTTTAGTGAAGGAGAAGCAATGTTAGTGAAAAACTCTGGAAAAATAGGATGTCTAGCTCTGGAAATTGGGTTATCATAATACCCATCTGGAAGTGCTATTCTGTGTATTTTTTGTGAAACCTAGGCATGTGCTTATAAGGAATGATTAAACTAGTCAAAGCTTTGACTAGGAAACCACTGACCAACTATGGAAGAAAATTTAAACAAGCTTTTTGCTGTTATTAGAAACTTTTTGTGTCTATGCTTTTAAGCCTCAGAAGCCAGAAACTCTCTTGGATTATGTATACAACTCTAGTAATTGCATTCCAGGAGTCCAGAAAATGCCACAAAGCTCAGTATTTTCCAAAACAACTATAACAAACAATGACTATTACTGGCCTGAAAGAGTCAAGCACAGCAGGTTATTGGCTTTGACAATGATGGAAACCATTAAAAAAAAAACATAAATATTTTCAGACAGACAGTAAATCAAATTTGTGCATGTCAGTAAAATGTTTTGACTATTTTGAGAGGCAAGTAAAACTATTTTATTTATGTATTTTTTTACAAGAAAATTTGAAATATTGAATATCTGAAGGCACGTAGGGGGTAATGTAACCATCAGTTATTACTTTTTGCTGGGCTGAAACAGTGGCTTGTGCTTTTTCTATAGTTGGCCCAAAACTGTGGAACGTGCTAGCAGACCATCTCTGATTTTGTTCCTCCTCACAGCAGTTTAGAAAAGTGACTAAATGCATTTATATGTGCAGGATTTTTCTAGTTCCTGAGTTTTAGTACAGTAGTTTGTCACTTAATGCTGGCACTGTAACATGTGTTTGTTTTTTGAACTATGTATGTTTTGATCAAATTAGACTCCTAGGGATAGGCAGGGTATACATTTTTTTTAAATAAAAAAAAATGTTATGAAGTAGGCGCTAAATATATAACTGAAGTAGGCCCCTAAATATATAACTGAAGTAGGCCCCTAAATATATAACTGACCTCTTCTCCTTCTCAACCAATAGACATAAGAGAAGTACACACCTGAAGTTCGTCTCCCCATCGGTTAGAGGATGTAAATTTAAGGCACCATCAACATCTTCTCTCTTATCAAGCAGCCTTATGGGGCAAAGACCTGGTAAAACTAATTATACACACAAATAACTATGGTGAATTTCGGAAACACCTAAAAACATACCTGTTCTTGAAGTACCTAGGTAGCCAGGTACTGCACAATCTCTCCCATCACAATCTCTCCCATAACCACTGATCTCTTAAACTGTTAGCCACTAATCTCCAACTATGTAAGTTCCACTCAATTTGTAGCATCTTTCTAATCATTGTAAACCGCATAGAACTTCACGGTCCTGCGGTATATAAACTGTTATTATTATTATTATTAACATGCCTTTTATGCAAGTAAATATTTAGAACACCAACATACAACCATTATGTCACTGGTTGTTTACAAGAACTCTGATGGCTACCTGTGTTTTTTCATATTAAGTATAAACTACTGTTGTTGACATACCTGGCACTTCCAAGTTTATTTAAAAATTTGTTAAACTGCCTATACAGTGTTTCTAAGGGTGTACAATAAAATGTTGGTTTACACATATACAATGTTCAAAGGACTTAAATGAAGAAAACAAAAAATTGTGGAGAGTAGATGTCCAAGGCCGGAACCTCTAGAAACATATGGACCCTACATGGTCCGTGTTTTGACACAATTGCCTTCTTCAGGGGTCCCTTCTGGTCCTAAAAGTAACCTTGTGGATTAAAGCAAGATTTCCTATGTAACTCAGATGCACTCAAACTGACAGCACGACTCTGTCGGTTTGAGTGCGTCAGTTTTCCCAAGCCACATCAATAATGGCCTATGGCCTTCTCTTTTAGGAAATTATCCAAATATTTTTTAAACCCCGCTAAGCTGATTTCACCACATTCTCCAGCAATGAATTCCAGAGTTTAATTACATGTTGTGTGAAGAAATATTTTCTCTAGTTTGTTTTAAATTTACTACGTAGTAGCTTCATCACATGCCCCTTAGTCCTAGTATTTTTGGAAAGAGTGAACGAGCAATTCACATCTACTCTTTCTACTGTACTCAGTATTTTATAGACCTCTGTCATATCACCCCTGAGCCATCTCTTCTCCAAGCTGAAGAGCTCTAACTGCTTTAGCCTTTCCTCATAGAGAAGTCATCCCATTAATTTTATCATTTTCAGCACCCTTCTCTGTATCTTTTCTAATTCCACTTTATCTTTTTGAGATTCAGCGACCAGAACTGCACACAGTATTCGAGGTGCGGCCGTACCATAGAGCAATACAAGGGCATTATAACATTTTCATCTTTGTTTTCCATTTCTTTCCTGATAATTCCTAACATTCTATTTGCTTTCTTAGCATTTAGTGCACACTAAACTTTAGTAAAAGGAGTCCTCAGTGAGTTTGTATAAGCTTTGTGAATTGCCTCACAGGTATAAAACTTTTGCATAGTGTCAAACAGTATGTGCAAAATTTCACAAATATGTTTCCACTTGCTGTTTTCTTTTTTTGTAACACAGGAAATTACATTTGCAAAGCTGTTCACAAATTTGTTGATTGGCCCTGAAAAGACTGAGGTTAAAACAGAAAAAATAAGAACAGAAGGTGAAGTCAGACTTTATGACACAGTAAGAAGACTATATAAATTAACATCTCTTCAGTAACTCTGTGAGACAGGAAATGTTCCCACCCTAAGTTGAACAGAAGTGCTCCTTGGGAGCAGACCTTGGGAGCAGATTTTCCAACAACACATTTGGCTCTATTTCTACAAACTACACATGGTTTTAGTCAGCAAAAGCACACATAGAAAAGGAGGTGTAGTGTCTGCAGGTACTTTTTTATTCAGCAATTTTCAAAGTGAAAGTAAGGCTTATATAAAGTAATGCTGGCAATTGAAATGTGTCTTTTCAATTGAGGAACACATCAGCAGGCACAATTCTGAGTAACACAAAAATCATTTGAAGAATCCTGAATTAACCATCCCTTGTTTACTGGAATTGATTGACTGTTTTGGAAAATTTTCAGGTTATAAGATAAATTGGAGTAAATCTGAGGTTCTTCTATTGAATGTACATTGTGTAAAAGCTTTATTTAATCCATTTCCCTTCCTTTGGAAGGAAGAGGGAATAAAATATTTGGTTATAATGATTCAAAAAATATTGGAAGATACGACAGTAAATGAAAAATCCTTATTACTAAAAATTAAAGAAGTGTGTGAGCATTAGAATCCATTACATCTTTCTTGGTGGGGGAGAGTCCAAATCATCAAAATTATGATTTTGCCTGTGGTTTGTTACCAAATAAGTATGTTAACAGTTTATTTCCAAAGTTCATTTTATAAAAAATTAGAGGGGTTCTTACAAAATTTCTTTGGCTGGGTAAAACTGCTAGAATAGCCTTAGTATCTTTGCAAAAATCACAATCGGCGGGAGGGGTAAATTTTCCAAATTTTTATAACACTGGAATTCGCATCTCGCTCAGATTGATCATAAAATACACAACACATATAAAGTGGCAAAAAATGGGCCGCAGCTTTATTGTCATAAAATCAGACTTTAACAAAAACTTAGAACTTTCCAATACAGTGTAGCTTATTCTCAAAATTCTAGAGCTACTCGGTGGCGAACTAGCTCCTCTTCCAAAATTCACCCCCATTCCCCACTTCCCTTTCGGCAAGACACGCGGTGGCGCAGAGTCCAGCCGCCACCCATGGCGGTATCGCGCATGAGCAGTTAACAAAATTTAATCACCCAATCTGTTGCATAGCTACACTGATCCAAAATTGTTTCCCCAACATAGAAATTTTCCGCCAACAAAACTGCGACAAACCAACCCTCCCCTCCCCACCCGCCAAAAAAACCAAACCACCCAGAGAGGACCCATAAAGAGGGAAGGGAAGGGCGGGACAAATTTCCCTCACAACTCTAACCTTCCTACACTCCCTCCCACTTTAATTCTCCCTTGCCCGCCAATTCTCCTCACAAAAAACCCTCCAATCCCAGAGCCCCTTCCTCAGCCAATCCACACTTTCTCTCTCTACCCTATCCTTGCATCTCTTACTTCCATACTCCTCCCTTTTTCTAACTTGCCTAACAACCCACTACCTATTCTCCTAACTTCCTGCTAATATTAATTAACCCTTTTTCCCCCCCAACCCAATCTTCGCTAGCTCATCCAGCGTTATAAGCCCGCAGATTAATCTGCAAGCCACTTAACACTGGAATTCGCATCTCGCTCAGATTGATCATAAAATACACAACACATATAAAGTGGCAAAAAATGGGCCGCAGCTTTATTGTCATAAAATCAGACTTTAACAAAAACTTAGAACTTTCCAATACAGTGTAGCTTATTCTCAAAATTCTGGAGCTACTCGGTGGCGAACTAGCTCCTCTTTCAAAATTCACCCCCATTCCCCACTTCCCTTTCGGCAAGACACGCGGTGGCGCAGAGTCCAGCCGCCACCCATGGCGGTATCGCACATGAGCAGTTAACAAAATTTAATCACCCAATCTGTTGCATAGCTACACTGATCCAAAATTGTTTCCCCAACATAGAAATTTTCCGCCACGTGTGGAGACAGCTTAGCTAGTCACCGCACCCCCCCCCCCCCCCACAAAAGCTGCGGCCCCGGGGGCCCGCATAACAAGCCTCCAACAAATCCTGCACTGCACTCAAAAAAATATCAAGCCCAATATCTGACAAATGCACCCCATCTGCCCTATACAACCCAGGGCAGTCAACAGTGAGCAAATCATGGCACAGAACTAAACCACCCATCATACCCAAAAATCTGGAAACTTCAGAATTAACACGTTTCCGTAGACGCTCAATACCTTCCACCTTACGAGCATCCCGCCAGACCAACCGGGGAATGATGCAAGACCAGACAAAACGAGTGCCTGGAAAATAAAACGAGGCAGACAACAAATCTTGCTTCGTTCTCCGGATAAGGTCCACTCCTCTAGTATAACATAAATCATTACCCCCAACATGGAAAACAATCACTTGAGGTGAAGAAAAACGTTGAGCTTGTAGCAAAGTCGGAAGAAACTGTTCCCACAGCATGCCTCTCAAGCCGAGCCATCTGATGCGGACTCCCAAATGCACCAGTCCAAGGTTCAGTCCCCAACGAGACTCCTTAGCTCGGCGCTGTGCCCAAAAGACATATGAATGGCCACAGAACCAAACACAATTATCAGGCAGCAAGGCATCTGTAGGAAAAACTGAAGCAAAAAACTGATTAAGCATGCACACTGTCTGGTAGAGGGCGCACATAGCGCTGATAACAAGCCGAACGCCATCGCCCAATCCTGCACAACAAAGATGCAGAAGCTCCACGCCTTGCAGCATAAGACGCCGCCCCAATTCTAAAAGAATGTGTTCCAAATTGTGTTGGATCACAACCAACCGCTATTAAACACAATTTGAAAACAGCACCAAACTGATAACGCGTTAACGGTGCACCATTGGCATGCATGAGCCAAAATAAGCCCCCAACAGGTCGCACCGCCTCATACATTCTAGCACAAATAACAGGACACACCACCCCAGCCCCCAATGCCCGTAACTCTACCCAAATTCCAGCACCCCGTTGGTCAGTTTTGGATTTACGAATGCGCAAACGCAAACAACGGTCTTGCAAAACCACATCGGAGACCAACAATCCAGTCTCCCCAGCAGCAGAAGCGGCAGGGGCAACGAGCTCACTAATCCTCATAGCTGCAAAAAAGGCAACACTAAATGCCACTTTGAACAGACACACTTCAAAGGCATCAGTACAAACATTAGGCAAAGCATCCCAAAACTGCAACAACACTGCCGGAGAAAGAGGCAAACGCAAAGGCCTCAAACCCTGAGCACTGCTGGAACGCTGAAAGCCTTGAAATAACTTCCTCACCAAAAACGCAGCACAAGGATTAGTATAACCCAATAATTGGGACAGAAATGCCACGCTCGCTAAGGAAGAGCACACAATACCTACCGACCACTCCTGCTGCCGGGCAAAAACTAAAAACTGCACCATTAAGGGCACTGAAAAAGGCAAACTACCACGAGAAACTGGATCCGCCAGAAAAAACAGAAAATGGCGCCAGCCAGCACGATAGGACTTCCAAGTATTTACAGCCAGACTATTCCGCAGCAGCTCCGTTAAGAATCCAGCACTCTGCTCCAGAGCTCCACCGGCATCACAGTAGGTTCCAGGTCCGCCATGGGGGGCCAAAGCCCAAAAACGAGCCCACTGAAAACGAGATAATGCATCGGCAATCTCATTAAACAAGCCTGGAACATGCTGAGCAGTCAGAGTAATATTCAATTGCAAACATCGTAACACAATCAAACGCAGTAAGTCCACCAACAACGGACAATGAGCAGATTGTGCATTAACAGCCTGCACCACCGCTATATTATCCGAGAAAAGCATCACCTTCCTATGCTGCAAACGGTCACCCCAAATCATAGTTGCTACCCAAACAGGAAATAATTCCAAAAAAGCAATGTTAGCACCCCACCCCCGCTCATGCCACCAGACTGGCCAAGGGTGAGTGCACCAAGCTCCTCCGAAATAGGCACCGAAACCAAAACTTGCAGCCGCATCAGTGAACAGGCGTAAATCTACTGAGGAGACCACTTCTTGCTGCCACACACAAACACCATTAAAGCTCTGTAAAAACTGATACCATAGCCTAAGATCAGCCTTAACACCTGCCGTCAGCCGCACCCGAAAATGCTTTTTAAGAAGACCTCTGGAAAGAATGGCCAAACGGCGAGAGAAAACCCGACCCATTGGAATCACGCGAGACGCAAAATTAAAGTGACCCACCAAAGACTGAATCTCTTGCAAAGTCAACTTAGATTTCCCTAAAGCCTCCCCAATAGCCAGACACAAAGCCTGCACCTTAGCCACAGGCAGCCGAGATTCCATCCGAACAGAATCAAGTTCCACACCCAGAAAAACTAAGGATGTAGCCGGCCCTTCAGATTTATCTGACGCCAAAGGCACACCCAAACTCTTAGTCACTGCCTCAAACGCTGCCACCATCTCCGCACACTGAGGAGAACCCACAGGACCCCCGAACAAAAAGTCATCCAAATAATGAACAATACAGCCACAACCGGACACCTGCTCAGTGACCCAATGCAGAAAAGAGGAAAAGGCTTCAAAATAAGAACAGGACACAGAGCACCCCATCGGCATGCACTTGTCAAAATAATAACCATCCTGGAACTGAAAACCTAACAAATGAAAGGAATCAGGATGCACAGGAAGTAAACGAAATGCAGACTCTATATCAGCTTTCGCAAATAAGGCCCCCGGACCCAAACTGCGCAGCATGGACACTGCGACATCAAAAGAAGTATACTGCACAGAACAAAACAAAGGATCAATAAACAAATTAACACTGTACCCCGGGGGAAAAGACAAATTATGAATCAGCCTATACTTTCCAAACTCCTTCTTTGGTATCACCCCCAAAGGAGACACCACAAAATCAGGTAAGGGAGGGACCGAAAAAGGACCAGCAATCCGACCCAAATCTAACTCCTTTTTCAATTTATCCCGTACCACCTCCACCTGCAACTGTACCGAAGACGCATTATGACACATATGTAAAAGGGGGGGGGGGGCCAGCAAAAGGAATAACAAAACCCAAGTGAAAACCTTCCCACAACAATTGTGCAGCATCCTCCACCGGATAAATCTGTATCCATACATCCAACACTTCCAAATTAATAGGCGAAGGGGCTTTAGCCATGTATGCTCCCCGGGACGGATCCTGCAGGCCGCATTCCCGCACCCCGGCCTCCCCCACCACTACTGACACACCGAAAGGCTGGGTGGGAACCGGCACATTGACTGCAAAGATGGCGATATTTACAGGATGCCCTCTCACATCTCCCAGCATTGAACTGGAAACAAAAGGTACTGGGTCCTCCTCGAGCAGCCGTCTGTCCCGTACCTCCCCCCCTGCCCAGAAACCCCGAGGAGTAACGCTGTACTGCGGGAGCAGAGACTCCACTTGTAGATGCTCCCCCAGAAAACCCAGACCCAAAGGAACTGGTGGGACGAAAGGACCAAGACCTGGCTTGTGTCATCTCCCCCAGCCATAAATCCACATCCCTATAACCCCATGCCCAAGATTTATCTGCTGCCAAACTTTTACGAAACTGCTCATCGTAATTTAACCACGACCAGCCTCCATAGGTCCAATATGCCCTCAATATCATATCAGCATATCGTAACAAACCCGCATACAAAACAGGCCTAGCCGCACCAACTACCGCCGCATAAATATTAAATCCCAACAACCAGTTCATGATAGTACGCGGCACACGAGACCTCTTACGATAGCCTTCAGCCTTACCCTCCTCTTTTTTCTTATCACTCTTATCATGTTCCTTTTCTAACAAACTAAACACGTCCACAAATTTCCCTCGCAAAATTTTGTGCCGCAATTTTTTAGAAATACCACAATCAAGCGGCGCAATCTCACACATGGTATGACCATTACGAGTCACTCCTACTGCAGCAACTCCAGAGGTACTCGGCACTGATCCGGCCACTAGAGCCTGACCGACCGGCCGAGACTGCCTGTCCATACCAGACACACACTCATCCTCAGAAGAAGAAGAAACAGAAGAAGGCTCTGAAGAATCATAAGAATCCGAGGACTGCCAAGCTGCCATCGGGTCCCCCAGAACCTCTCGCCTCTGCCTCTTCTCTCTATCCAAACGCCGGACCACATGTCGCAAATTTTTAAAAAAGTTGCGGTCACGCAACCTCTTACTAACTGACTTCCGACCACTCGAAACCACCCGACCGGACCCAGAACATTCAAGACCCCCACCCAGTACCCCACCATTTCCCATTAACAAATCATACAAAACCCCCAAAGACTCACCCGAAATAGCTGCCGGAGCAATGCCTGAAGGTCCAGGTAAAGGGTCAGGAACAGCAACTGCAGAAGGACGCCAACGTGCCCGACCAGCCGCAGACTCTGGGCCCACACGCTGACGTGAGACTGCCCCACAACAACCAGCAGCACCCAGTCCACGTCGCAAACCCCTGGACGCAGCACAAACAGGCTGGGACGCAGCTACCGGACCAACCGCTCGAGTCCTAACCACAGCACGGCCCCTCCGAGCCCCAGAGCCCCTCCCTCTCCTGAAACCACCAGACGTGTTAGCTGGTGCCATTTGTAAACAAACCCAAACAATACCCAAAACTTAAAACCCACCAATAATCCCCACCAGAAGCCCAACCCTCACCCCTTGTGAGCTCACACCCCCAACCAGGCTCCCACACACCCGTTCCCCCCCCCAGCAGAAAAACCAAATTCCTGCCACAGTCACTGAAAACTTAACACAACCGGATCCAGGGACCCCCACAAACCTACCCGCTTACCTGAGCTGCTTCACAAGGCTCCCGCTGACACTGCCCCACAGTCCAGGAGGCAGCAAAATCCCAGCGGCACGCAAAGCGGCTTGTACACGCCGCTGAAAAAAGGCCCCGCCCGACCTGCAGAACAGCGCCGCAGGAGCGCAAAGCAGCCCAGCACGTCGCCGAAGAGAGGTACCGCCCGACACGCTGAACAGTGCTGCAGGAGCGCAAAGCGGCTCTAGCCGCCGCCGAATAAAGGCCCTTCCCGACACGCTGCACAGTGCAGCAGAAGCGCAAAGCGGCTCAGCACGCCGCCGAAGACAGGCCACGCCCGACACGCTGAAAAATCAGCGCTGCTGGAGCCAAAGCACCTCTGAGCTCTACCCGACGCCGAAGAAGGCCCCGACCCGAACGCTGCAGCTAAACACAAATAAGGTAAAACCCAGCTCCCACCAACTCTCCCCAAACTACACCCCCCCCACTCCACCTAAATCACTAATAGTTCCCACTTTAAACTGGTTATTATGGTATCCTTTTTTTTTTTTTTTTTTATAAACCTCGTCGTGGACACAAATTTCCCTCACAACTCTAACCTTCCTATACTCCCTCCCACTTTAATTCTCCCTTGCCCGCCAATTCTCCTCACAAAAAACCCTCCAATCCCAGAGCCCCTTCCTCAGCCAATCCACACTTTCTCTCTCTACCCTATCCTTGCATCTCTTTCTTCCATACTCCTCCCTTTTTCTAACTTGCCTAACAACCCACTACCTATTCTCCTAACTTCCTGCTAATATTAATTAACCCTTTTTCCCCCCCAACCCAATCTTCGCTAGCTCATCCAGCGTTATAAGCCCGCAGATTAATCTGCAAGCCACTCAGGTATCATCAAGCCTTTATATTGCGTCAGGATATGTAAAGGATCCTTCTTGAACTCATGGAGAATCTGCCAGTTGGTACTGGAAAGTCATCTTTTTGCCCCATTGCGTCTTAATCATATTTTGAATATCAAGCTTCCTCGAATATACGAGGACAATATTATTCTTCAATCTACCTGGAAGACATTAAAATTTATTGATGCCTTAACTTCGGTTTCAGTACAACAATCCACGTGTCAATCCCTATGGATAAACTCCAAGAAAAAAAATTGGCGAGTCTAAAATTCTCTGGAAACATTGGTTGCAGGTAGGCATACATACTATAGATGATGTAATTCAGAATGGGAAAATGGTAAATTTATTACAATTGCAATAATAATTTGACATCTCAAAATCTCAAGGTTATAAATGGTTGGAGTTGAAACAGGCCATTTAGAAAAAGTTCCCTGATTGGCGTAACTTAAAGTATAGCTTGCCGGGCCTGTGTTTTCAGACAGATTTGCAAGGGCATCAGGCCACCAAGTGGTATAAATTAATATCTGAATATTTGAATAAAAAACCTAAAACAAGCTTAAAAGATATTTGGAATATTGAGATAAAGCAGCAGATTTCTGCAATTCAGTGACCACAGATTTAGACTTGGAGAATGAGATGTACAGCGTCAGCATCCATGAGACAAACTTGGTTTTTTCTGTTATATAGAATTTTTTGGACCCCAGTTTGTTTACAAAAGTTGGATAGTTCAAAGTCTAATAGATGCTGACACTATCATCTTGAAGTAGGGACACTGGATCATTTGTTGTTTTATTGTCCCTTGATACTCAATTTTTGGAAATCAATATGGGTAAAAATTAATATGGTACTTGAGGTATCGATACCGTTATCTTACGATGTGGTCCTATTTGGGACATTGTTGACTGCTAAGAATCCAATAAACATATACAAAAGCAGACTTCTTCTGATCATGACAGGGGTGGCCATACAGATGATAACCAGAAACTGGAAAAACTGGGATAGACTAAGCTAAACTATTCTTTTTGGTGGGAAACACTCTGTTTGTATTACAGATACAAAAGAATGATTGCAAAGCAAATAGGAAATAATATAAATTTTTAAAAAATACGGGGTCCACTAGAGACATTTGTTAACTTTAAGACTGACTAATTGATGAACCTTTTAATTCCTTGATGATCTTTATACACATCCAGGGAGGGCGGGAGGGAGGAGTAAAATATTTTATTTATTATCTGTTTGAAAACAAATGCTGTTTATATGTTATTCTTCTGATTGTATACTTTGTTTGCGCTTTGTATAAGTTTTGAAAATGAATAAAAGTTTACAAAAAAAGAAAGGAAGTTAATCGGTGTGCTTAGTGAATCTAGCCCATAGAATCCAGGGGAGAATGTGTGAGGACTGATTTACAGTTAACACAAAAGTGTTCAATGCAATTTGCCTTATCTGCCATGCATTAATACATACTGTCAAACTTTTCTTTTATGTCAACTGTACTGCTACTCTCTCAAAAATGCAGGAAATGCCCCCAACAGTTACAGCAGAGGTTTTGCACCTAGCAAGTCTTAACTTTTGCACTTAACATCCGTTAACTGCAAAACCACTAACCCACTTTACAGCGATTCTGCAATAGTAAAATGTCACAAGAGCTAAATTTTGTGTTGAAACCTAACAGCAGCTGTCAAATTTTATCATTTCATGTGAACTTTCTCTCAAAATTTTAGGCTGCTAAACTATTTGCATAATACTTAAAATTAGGGACAGGCTGTCATTGTGAACAACATGGAAATGCCACAGAAGCATCATCATTTTCATATGCAACAGTTTTGTGGGGGGTTTTCATGCGCTAATAATAGTGCTCACTCTCTGGAAACAGTGTGCTCTGATGGCAAAGCGGGCACCCTCTTCCTGAAGAGTGTATTCTGTTTTCTGGATAGTGCCCGCATGCCTGAGCCTTTGGAAGCTCTTTGCAAAAGGGTTCATGCTATCGATGACATAACTTCCATAATAAAAAAAAACATAAAACTCAATTTATATACTGCAACGCCTCTCAATTCTAAGCGGTTTACAAAGGAGTAAAGAAAAACGTACAAATACAGTCGATTATATGCTCATTTATAAAATGTATGAAATAAGCAAGTCTTCAGCATCTTTCTAAAAACCTGATAAGAACTGGAACCTAATATCAACTTACTAAAACTCTTGTCCCACAACGTTATTTGATAGTCTAGGATTCTTTGAGAATATCGCTTGTAAATACAACCTTTTGCAGTAGGAAATGTAAATATGGTAAGTTTACGCAAAGATGGTTTTCTATCTGACATTTAAAATAATCAACAAAATAATTTGGCACAAGGCAGCCATAATGAACAAATGCTCAAGAAAAAAAACAAAGCAAAAACAAAATGAATATTCCTGGAAACATGGGAAATAATACAAGACAGACATTATCCGGGTGCTGATATCTAATTAAAATGAATATGGCAAAGACTAAGCTCCTCATCTTTCCACCTAACCCTATCCCCTTCTCTATTTCTGCGACAACAGGTTAAGGGTTGCTGCTCACGCCAAGAATGTTACAGAAGTACGGGGGAAGGGAAGTGGCACGCATGCACAGCAGTGGAATGGGAATGGGGAAGGAGCGAGGGGATGGAGAGAAGGATGGGTGCCTTCCCCCTCACTATAATAGTGCCCGGGGCAGACCATCCCCCCTTTACTACGCCACTGGGTTAATGTATGGAAATCTATCTCATGCACATTCATTGTGGTTATCCTGAAAACCCTGATTAGCTGGAGTAATAATAATAATAAGTTTATTCTTGTATACCGCCCATCCGTGAGGTTCTGGGCAGTTAACAGAGAAGAAGAACTGTACAGTCAGTGACATATACATAAAATTTAGTCAAACATAATCTATATATATAAAATCGGAGGTATGTATGTGTGTATGTATGTATGTATGTATGTATGTGTGTGTGTGTGTGTATGTGCCGCGATCACGCAAAAACGGCTTGATCGATTTGAACGAAACTTGGTATGCAGATCCCTCACTACCTGGGGTGATATGTTCTGGGGGTCTCGCGACCCACCTGCACACGTGGGCGGAGCTACAAACAGAACATCAGATTTCACCCATTCATGTCAATGGAAAAAATGTAAAAAGCTGCCATTCTCACTGTAATTCAAAAATGGCTTGACCGCTTTGAACGAAACTTGGTATGCCGATCCCTCACTACCTGGGGGGATATGTTCTGGGGGTCTCGCGACCCACCTGCACATGTGGGCGGAGCTACAAACAGAACATCAGATTTCACCCATTCATGTCAATGGAAAAAAATGTAAAAAGCTGCCATTCTCACTGTAATTCAAAAACGGCTTGACCGCTTTGAACGAAACTTGGTATGCTGATCCCTCACTACCTGGGGTGATATGTTCTGGGGGTCTTGTGACCCACCTGCACACGTGGGCGGAGCAACAAACAGAAATTCAGATTTTACCCATTCATGTCAATGGAAAAAATGTAAAAAGCTACCATTCTCACTGTAATTCAAAAATGGCTTGACCGCTTTGAACGAAACTTGGTATGCTGATCCCTCACTACCTGGGGTGATATGTTCTGGGGGTCTCGTGGCCCACCTGCACACGTGGGCGGAGCTACAAACAGAAAATCAGATTTCACCCATTCATGTCAATGGAAAAAATGTAAACAGCTGCCATTCTCACAGTAAATCAAAAATGGCTTGACCGATTTGAACTAAACTTGGTATGCAGATCCCTCACTACCTGGGGTGATATGTTCTGGGGGTCTCGCGGCCCACCTGCACACGTGGGCGGAGCTACAAACAGAAAATCTGATTTCACCCATTCATGTCAATGGAAAAAATGTAAACAGCTGCCATTCTCACAGTAAATCAAAAACGGCTTGACCGATTTGAACGAAACTTGGTATGCAGATCCCTCACTACCTGGGGTGATATGTTCTGGGGGTCTCGCAGCCCACCTGCACACATGGGCGGAGCTACAAACATAAAATCAGATTTCACCCATTCATGTCAATGGAAAAAATGTAAAAAGCTGCCATTCTCACAGTAATTCCAACTACCTGGGGTGATATGTTCTGGGGATCTCGCGGCCCACCTGCACACGTGGGCGGAGCTACAAACAGAAAATCAGCTTTCACCCATTCATGTCAATGGAAAGGATGTAAAAAGCTGCCATTCTCACAGTAATTCCAACTATAAAACACTTTCTATGACACTATAACCACTAGGGACATCATTTCTATTCTACCACGGACACCATACATATAGAGTTTGTATGTTCTAACTTTGTTTGTAACTGTTTCCTTCATGCACCACAGTTCATAATGTTATTACATTATATGAGTACTCACATATGCTGAACTAGGAACACTGGTTCCATTCTGAACCGGGAAAAAACTGCATGGAGTTTCTTTTCAACCTGAGTTTCCACATATTGAGTTGTTTAAATCAATACTGAAACTTTTGGATGCCACTTATTCCAACAGATCTTCCTTTTCAGTTTAAGAGATTGCAAATTCCAGTGAGACTTGCATTCTCTATCACAATCAACAAATCACAGGGACAGACTATTACATACTGTGGAGTGGATTTAGGATCCCCCTGTTTTTCCCATGGACAACTCTATGTTGCTTGCTCAAGGGTGGGTTCACCCAAGAATTTATATGTTCTTGCTCCTGGAGGTGAAACTAAAAATGTTGTTTATAATCAAGTTTTGTGTTAGTTGTATTGTATTCATTTTGTCAAATATTTCACATTATAATTTGAATATTGTACTTTTTATAAAGCTGTTAAAAAATAATTTCATTCACCACTATAAAGTATCTTTATTTGAATCCATTTACAGTGTTATTGCTATAATTAAATACCCGTGCAACGTCGGGTCATCAGCTAGTAATAAGATAAAAATGCATGATTATTTGACAAACTTATCAAACAAATAATTTTTTAAAAACTTTCTAAAAACACAATAAGAATCCATTTGACAGATCAGCGGGCTTAACCAAGAGTTCATTTTCCCTAATTGAAAAGCAAGTGTCCTATTCAAAAATCTCTTATAATGACAGGCCTTAACTGAAGGGTACAGAAACATAAAATTATTACGGGTATTTTTAGATGATCTATAAAATTTACATTGGGAGGTTAGATAACCCGGAGCTAAACAAAAAAAAGCTTTAATGTTCTTTTGTTATCTTTCAAAGTCCTCAGGTTCAATGGCACAAGATCTCAGATTGTAGGAAGGTTGCGTAAACCTGTAGGTGTGCTAAATTTAATATCTGCAGCATCATATTTCATTAACAAACTCATTTTATCAAGGTACAAGTGGATCTACTTGCTATCCAGTTCCATAAACTCTCCTGGTAATATAAGAAAATCTTAATGCATTGTGATTTCTACAGTTCTTTCAGCGTCATAACCTTTCTTAGGTTCCTAGGGCCAATATTAAAAGAGGAGTGGTGGAAAGGTTTACAAGGCTAATATTAATGCCAGTAGCATCCTAGAAACATAGAAATATGATGGCAGATAAAGGCCAAATGGCCCATCCAGTCTACCCCATCCTGTATAAAGGAATCCTCCCCCCCCCCCAAGATATTTGAAGACTATTCCCAGGAGATCTAAGGGGAAGTGGTGTGACCAGAGTCTCCAAAATGCCCCTCTCCCAGAAAAATTCATTATAGCTTGGTTTAGGGTAAGTCCTGTTTATTTCTTGATGTGTCATCAGCATGTGATGCTCTTGATCATCAGACTTTATGGGAAAGATTAGCCAAGGTGAGAATTGAGGATATCGCTAGACAATGCTTTAGATCTTGTTTGACTCATATGTATAAGAATGCTTTATTTAATGATTCATATGCTAAGTTGAATTTAATAGAATATGATGCTCCACAGAGGTCTTGCTTTTCCATTGCTTTGTAGTGTTTAAAACCTCTAGGGGAATTGCTCACACATCACAGTGTAAGTTACAAGATGACTTTCAGTTGTGGTTACCATTTGAGAATTACTTTATTTGTTTGTAGCTATTTCTAGGATAAAGGTCACATCCTGAATGTTCATGAATAAATTGAATGTGCATTCCAGAAAATCTGAGGTTTATGGGTGAGTACAACCACAAAGCCCCATTTTACTAATGATTCAGGCAGTTAAACTTCAGATTCAGCATAAAGTTAGTTTTATTTTTGAGATCTTTGATATACTGCTTATATCTACACACCGAGGGTTATGTGATTTTCCCAAGGTCACAAAGAGCAGCAGGGGGAATTGAGCCCAGTTCCCCTGTGTTAGATACTGAGCAGTTTTTAAGCCTATGCACACACAGACATACACACTTTAAAGGTACAAAAACAACTCTTTATTGGTTCACAGATCTGATCTGTGTTGAAAATAATCTCTTATTTCACGTTATTGTACATACTAGAATATAAACCAAGATTTCAGGCCAAAAAAATGTCCCAAAAATGGGGGTCTCCGCTTATATTCAGGTCATCGCCCACCCGCCCCCCTTCCGGACATGTTGCAGGTCTCCACTGGGCCTGCTGTATGGCCTGGTGAGGTGGGCTGAGACAGGAAGGATCTCTCCTATCTCCTGTCCCAGCTGACTCTGCACTGAGAAGGGGAAGGCCCGTCATTATGAAGAGGTGGGCCTGCCGGCAGGAGGGTATGAGCATCCCTCCTGCTGGATTGTCTTTGAAGGTATGAGGATGTAGTGGGGTGTCAGGATGAGGTGCCAGGGGTTCAGGGTGCCACAGATGAGTGTGATGGTTGAATGCCACAGGTTCGGGAGGTATCGGGGTAGGGTGCCAGGGGATGTCGCAGTGGAGTGCCATGGATTCAGGGGCTATTGGGGTGGGATGCCAGGGGTTTAGCAGTGCTGCAGTTGAGTGCCATGGGTTCGGGAGGTGTCACGGTTTGGGATGGGGTATCGAGGTTTGATGGGACCCAGTGGCAGGAATGAGTGGATATCCCTTCTGCCGATTTTTATATCGAAAGAACAGGGGTGTGTGTGGGGATATTAGTAGTGTTTGGGGATGTCTAATGCCACTACTGCCATTAGCCACACCCCTAATGGCGTTAAGTGCCATAAAGTGCCTACATAGGTGCGATTCTGGTGCCGGTAGACGCTTTAACGATTTTTGCCATTTAAAACAACATTTCTCAATTAACTTAGGCGCCAGTAAGTTTATAGAATTTCCCCCAAATTTTCACAGATCCTGCTCCAAAATACATGAAATAAAGACACCCATATCTGACATGCAGACTTGGACATCCATATTCTAAGTTGGATATCCTTTCTAAAATTCCTCTCCACGTTCATTTAAATAGCATCTACGAACAAATTAAACCTACATCAAATAGACAGTGAAAAAGAACCATCAAAAGCTTAAAACTATGCCTTACACCTTTCTTTAATACCCAATGGAAAGAAGAGAAGGGATGAAGAAGGAAGGGGTTCCAGAAGACAAACAAGAGGTATGTGTATAGGTGTGGGTGACTGATTCTTTATGATTTGATCTGAGAGCAAAACAAGGTGTTAAAGTATTATCTATGTTGAGTTGTCCTCTTACAAGCTCTTGATATCATTTGTAGAGCTGTACCAAGTATCTTATTGACCATCTTAAATATTTCTTTTTACAACAACTGCTATTCAGCAAAACCCAAATATTCTAAGACATTTGCCCCCTAAAGTTCAGAAAACATAGAGGTTGAAATGAACCAAACCCTAAATGTTTTGACTTCATTTATGTTAATAGTTGTTTGGAACATTTTCTGCATTTTCCGTTTCTAAATGACACAATTTGGGCCAGATGTACTAAAGGGCTTTTCCCATTGTATGTCTGAGAAAAATACTTTATACATCTGGCCCCAAATATTCTCTTTGGAGAAAGGAATTGTGGTGTTTCTTCATTCAAAAACTCCATGAGACATTTTTGAGGCTGGAGGAGTCATTTAAAGTGATTTTAAAAATTTGTGAATAACAAAGAAAATAAGCTTTTGGAGGTGAGTCATTGATTGTCTTGTTAGTCAAAAACAACTACAACCAAAAAACGACAGTTTCCATTTTGGACCCATTTAGAGCTAATGAAATTAACCCTTTAAATGCTGAATTGAGATTTAATATTAAGATGTAAAATGGCTCTATATTACTGAAGATAAATTGTACTTTGGAGAATAAAGGCATATAAATGGTCTTTTACCTCAAGAGCTCTATGTTTTTAAATTTTGGATCAGATCACAATGAAAATATGATGGTCTTAGTCTAGTTCTTTTTTTACTTTTTTTTGCTCTAATTACAAAACCACCATGTAATATGGAAGCAATCAATATAGTTGGCAGGCTTTCATGACTAGAGGTTCAGAGTTGGATGCTGGGCAGGGTTAAAGAGCTTCGTAGGGAGTCTATGGTATATTTATATAGCCATACCTGAACCTTGCCAGCACCATCAATCCCTCACTTTTATGAGCACTAAAATTCACCAACGTAACCCAACTCAAATAATTATATTCTAACTATAATAGTAGGAAAAAAAAGCAGACCTCAGCCCCTAACATTCCTTTCCAAGATTTCTAGGGGGGTACAATATTTAAATCCAGTCTTGTTTCCATTCAGAAGTAGCAAACTGTCTATACCAGACTTTATTCTACACTTTTTTTTTTAGAATGCTTCTGCTCTTAACATTTTTCCTTCCATACTGGGTAATGACAAGTGTATCTGGCTATATAATTCAAACCTGGTGTCCAAAGACTTCTTATGCGGTAGACATAGTTCCCATATTACACATTTTTTTCTCCTCTTTTCATGATGTTAAAATTCAATGCAGTGGAAACAAAAAAGACAGGCATGCCATAATTAATTATTAATGAATATATTTATTACATGCCATAAGGTGGCTACTTTTTGCTTCCAACAAATCATTGTCAGTGTTGCATAGTTAGTAAGAAAGTTGGTTTAGGTTAAAAGAAGAACAGATCTACTGAGTTCAGTTGTTTTTTCCAGACTGCCTAACAGCTTTTTTAGATGCACCTATTAACCTAGCTACCTAATCCTACCACACATATCAATATTTCTGCAAGAATAATGTACCTATTGCTACTAGTACTAACTTGCAAAACACCACTCAATATATGCCGTGTTAGTCCCATTATTTCCATGAATTTGTATACTACTTATAGTCAAAATCAAAACCCAAAGAGACTGTGGAAAATGATGTTCTTAATGCAGACTTTATTTGTCAAAATATAGATCAATAACAATCCACATGTATCTTGGGTGCAAAGGACCCAACACGGTCCATGTTTCGGCAAACATGCCTTCCTCAGGGATCCTAGATAATGGTTTTAATCTGAAAATATGAATGTGGAAAAGACAAACATAAAACCATTGCGTTGGTTGCCACTGCAAATAAGTGCCCTCATATTTTCGGATTAAAACCATTCTCTAGGATCCCAATATCTAAAGGCCCTGGTTTTCTGTAGCCGGAGAATTATGCAGGGTAGATTTTGAGATTATAACATAATTACACGAATTCACTATAACCGACAGTGGCAGGTTTTTACAAAGGTGTGCTGCCGAGCAGCAAATACTAAAGGTCGAGCCACCCATAAGAATAGAATGGGCACTTTGGCAAATAGCATGTGCTGCTTGGACGTGCAACTTTGTAAAAGGACCCTATGAGAGTAACCTTTTTCAAAAATAATTTCTATACTTGCAATGTGTGCAACTGAACCTTTTTGACAATGAGGGCATTTTGTTTTGTTGGTGTTTACAGCCAATTATAAATGATTGCGGTCTTTTCCTCCTCTTTTAACACATACATGCACACACCCTTTTACGAAACCATGTTAGGCTTTTTTTTTTTATCACTGGCCTTGGCGGTATTAGCTCCGATGCCCATAGAATTCCTATGAGCATCGGAGCTGGCAATAGAAAAACCTAACAAGGCTTTGTAAAACAGGGGGGTTATTTATATACAGTATTTGGATTTACTCATTCCTTTTTCAGTAGTAGCTCAAGGTGAGTTACATTCAGATACACTAGTTATTTTCCTGTCCCTGGAAAGTTCACAATTTTTTAAAATGACACAACTCATATAGGATCTATAAATATTGGCACTTTGCATGGATGTTTGTTTTTGACATATTTACATAAATTTTCATACAACTGTATATCACTTAAAGGGGGTGATTTAATAAAGCTTTTTCTGTATGTAAAGCTTGTTTTACATGCACAAAAGAGCTACAAAATTTAGAGCTCTGTGTGCAGCTTTGGAGACCGCATTTTCGAAAAGATATAAAAAGGATGGAGTCTGTCCAGTGTCTTTGTCATAAAGAATATGGGGACTGAATAAAGATGTCAATAGGTATACACTAGAAGAAAAATGGGAAAGAGGAAATATGATAAAAACATTTAGGGTTCCTTTTACGAAGCTGCATTAGGGCATTAATGCGCGGAATACCGCGTGCTACATTGCCGTGCATGGTGCATTGAGCTGGCATTAGTGCTAGCTGCATAGCATGAGGTGTAGCGCACAGTAATATCCTGCGTGTGCTAAAAGCGTTAGTGTACCTTAGTAAAAGGAGCCCTTAAATACCTATGTGGCCAGGGCCAGTTTTTGACATGCTGGGGCCCAGGGCAGAAATTAAAGAGTGGATCGAGAGCTTGGATAGGCAAGCAGGAGAGAGGGGAAAGTAGGAGAATGCAGCAGAGGGAGAGGGAAACAAAAAGCAAAGAAAAAAAAAAGTGAAAGAGGTAAGCAGAGGCAGGAGACTACAGGGGGAATTGGCGAGAGTTAGCTCCGCCCACCCCCAACATCGACCAACGAAGCTCCTCCTTAAAAGGGGAGGGGCCAACGGCGCTCAGCCATTCGGCATTCATCAAGGGCGAGCGTTAAAGGCGCTCGCCTTAGCTAGAGCGCCTTTGCGAAGGGCCTTGAGAAGGAATGAGCCGCCGCTAAAGAAGAGCAGAGAGAAACCACAACAGACGCAGAGGACATTCAACCAGGCGGACACTAAGGACATAACCAGGCAAATTCAGAAGACACAGCAGGCACAGTAGACATCCACAGCAGACACAGAAGACATCCACAGGAGACTGGCAAGCGAGCAGTAATGGAAGCAACAGACAGAAGCAGGATGTTGAGCTACCCAGTTTTCTGCACCGTCTGCCATATGTATGACTACCTCCCTTCTGGGAGGCAGTCTTACGTATGCGCTCGATGTGGAGAACTCAAAATCCTGAAGAAGCAAGTCAGACTCCTGGACAGCAGAATACTGGAACTGGAGGCACTTCAAACAGTAGAGGAAGAAGACAGAGATGCAGAGATCATCAAGACAGCGGACACAATCGAGGAAGAAGTCAAGGAGCTGGAGAACTTCATAGAAGAGGCATACAGGGAGGCCGTGGAAAAGCACCAGCTACAGTGGAATGGCTGGGATATGCCTACAGAGATTGTAGACCAGCAGACAGACAGCCATCAGGAGGAAATGGACACAGCATCGACATCATTGGCATCACGGAAACATGATGAACTGATGAAAATGTCTGGGACATGGTGCTACCGGGATACAAACTATACCGCAGAGACAGAGTGGCTCAAAAATGAGGAGGCATTGCCATATAAATCAAAGAAGGAATTGAATCTACTGGAGAGAACATGCCACAACGGACAGATAAATTATAGTCTCTATGGGTCAAAATTCCAGGAACAAATGGTCCAGAAATGAGGATAGGCATCTACTACCGACCCCCAGGGCAGTCCGAAGAAATTAATGAAGGGAGACAACGCAGTTATCATGGGCGACTTCAACTATCCAGGGATAGATTGGAACCTAGGCACCTCCGGCTGTGCTAGAGACACCAAGTTCCTGGAAACTGTAGGCGATTGCTTCCTGGAACAACTTGTCAAAGAAAACACAAGAGCAATTCTGGACTTAATTCTAAATGAGCTGCGAGGACCGGCACAGGATGTAGAAGTAGAAGGGACACTGGGAAACAGCGATCACAATATGATAGGCTTCAATCTGGAAACAGGGGCAAAACGTCAGTCCAGAACGACAGCCACGGCCCTAAACTTCCGAAAAGGAAATTACAAAGGGATGAGACGCATGGTGGGGAAGAAAATTAAGAAGAGGATAAACACTATAAAGACACTGGAGCAAGCTTGGTTTCTTTTTGTGGATACGGTCACCGAGGTGCAAAATCTATATATACCACATATCAACAACGGATCAAAGAGGAAAAAGAATAAAGAACCGGCGTGGCTCACTGTAGAAGTTAAGGAAGCGATTAAAGACAAAAAAACTTTGTTTAAGGAATGGAAAAGATCAAAAACAGATGAAGACTGGAATAAGCATAAACAACATCAACACAGGTGCCATAAGGCGGTAAAAATAGCAAAAAGAGACTACGAGGAAAAAATTGCCAAGGAGACAAAAAACTTCAAGCTGTTCTTTCGATATTTTAAAGGGAAACGACCCGCGAAGGAAGCGGTGGGACCGTTGGATGACCAAGGAATAAAGGGAGCGCTAAAGGAGGACAAAGCAATCGCCGATAGACTGAACACATTTTTTTGCGTCTGTATTTACCAAAGAGGATATACACAGCATACCGGAACCCATCAGGCTATATGCTGGAAGCGAAAACGGGAAACTGACAGGGTCTACGGTCAGTCTAGAAGAGGTATACAGGCAGATCGAGAGGCTAAAGAGCGATAAATCCCCGGGACCGGATGCCATCCATCCAAGAGTCATCAAAGAATGAAAGGGACCATAGCTGAACTGCTTCAACTAATAGCCGATCTGTCAATTAAAACAGGAAAGATTCCAGAGGACTGGAAGGTGGCAAATGTTACACCGATCTTAAAAAAAGGTTCGAGGGGAGACCCGGGAAACTACAGACCAGTGAGTCTGACCTCGGTACCGGGAAAGATGATAGAGGTGCTGATAAAGGAACGCATCATTGAAAACCTCGACGGACACGGTCTGATGAGGACCAGCCAGCATGGTTTCAGCAAAGGCAGATCTTGTTTGACAAACTTGCTGCGCTTCTTTGAGGCAGTAAATAAGCAGATAGACAAGGGTGACCTGGTGAACATTGTATATCAGGACTTTCAGAAGGCATTCGACAAGGTTCTGCATGAACGACTACTTTGGAAAATTGCGAGCCATGGAATCGAGGGAGAAATACTCACATGGATTAAAAACTGGCTGGAGCATAGGAAACAGAGAGTGGGAGTAAATGGGTAATACTCGGACTGGAAGAGCGTCACCAGTGGGGTCCCGCAGGGCTCGGTGCTTGGACCTATACTCTTCAACATCTTTATAAATGATCTGGACATAGGTACGACGAGCAAGGTGATTAAATTTGTGGACGATACGAAGTTATTCAGAGTAGTGAAGATGCAGGGGGATTGCGAAGATCTAGAACAGGGGAGCCCAATAGGTCGATCGCGATCGACCAGTAGATCGCCAAGGTAAAGTGAGTCGATCGTGGAGAACATCCCGGCCTCCGTGATAGACTCACTTTGCCTTGGCAATCTACCGGGCCGATCAGCCTTTCTCTCCCCGACGTCAATTCTGCCGTCGGAGAGGAAGTTCAGGCCAGCCAATCGCTGCCTGGCTAGGTCGGAACTTCCTCTCCGACAGCAGAATTGACGTTGGGGAGAGGAATGCTGGTCGACCCCAACACAGGGAAGCAGGGAGAGCTTGGGGCAGCAGCCGCAGCTTTGGGACCTGTTAAACGATAGCGGCAGCAGCTTGGAGGCCTGTTCCCCGATGGTAGCAGCAGTGGCTTGGTGGAGGGCAGGGAGAAAGAAAGAAAGAAAGAAAGAAAGAAAGGGGGCAGGCAGGGAGACAGAAGGAAAGAAGGGAAACAGAAAAAAAGAAAGGGAGGCAGGGAGAAAGAAAGTTGGGGGAGGGAACGAGGTCTGGAGGAGAGGAAGCATACAGACTGAAAGGAGGGAAGAAAAATTGGATGCACAGTCAGAAGAAGAAAGTGCAACCAGAGACTCATGAAATCACCAAACAACAAAGGTAGAAAAATGATTTTATTTTAAATTTAGTGATCAAAATGTGTCTGAATTCATATCTGCTGTCTATATTTTGCATTATTGCCCCCCTTTTACTAAACCACAATAGCGTTTTTTAGCGCAGGGAGCTTAAGAGCGTCGAGAGCAGCGCTGGGCATTCAGCGCAGCTCCCTGCACTAAAAACTGCTATTGTGGTTTAGTAAAAAGGGAGGGGGTATATTTGTCTATTTCTGTATGGTTGTTACTGAGGTGACCTCTTTGAAAACCCCCCGGAATAGGAATGATAATTAACATTTTCTCAGCGTACAGTGTGCTTTGTGTTTTTTTAAAATTTTATTGTTGGTAGATCATTTTGACTTGGTCATTTTAAAAGTAGCTCGCAAGCCCAAAAAGTGTGGGCACCCCTGATCTAGAACATGACATAATCTGGCTTGAGGAATGGGCATCGACATGGCAGATGAGGTTCAACATGGATAAGTGTAAAGTGATACATGTTGGTATCAAAAATCTCAAACACCATTGATAATTATTAAGTGTTATATTTATTGTTAATATGTTTGTATACATATTTACAATACACTTATTGTAAATTTGAAAATGAATAAAGAATTTAAAAAAAAAAAAATCTCAAGCACAAGTACAGGATGTCCGGGGTGTTACTTAGAGAGACCTCCCAGGAAAGGGACTTCGGAGTTCTGATAGACAAGTCGATGAAGCTGTCTACACAATGTGCGGCGGCAACAGCAAAAAGGGCGAACAGAATGCTAGGAATGATAAAGAAGGGGATCACGAACAGATCGGAGAAGGTTATCATGCCACTGTACCAGGCCATAGTGCGTCCTCACCTGGAGTACTGCGTACTGCACTGGTCGCCGTACATGAAGAAAGACACAGTACTACTTGAGAGGGTCCAGAGAAGAGCAACTAAGATGGTTAAGGGGTTGGAGGAGCTGCTGTACAGCAAAAGATTAGAGAAACTGGGCCTCTTCTCCCTCAAACAGAGGAGATTGAGAGGGGACATGATCGAAACATTCAAGGTACTGAAGGGAACAGACTTAATAGATAAGGACAGGTTGTTCACCCTCTCCAAGGTAGGGAGAACGAGAGGGCACTCTTTAAAGTTGAAAGGGGATAGATTCCTTACAAACGTAAGGAAGTTCTTCACCCAGAGAGTGGTGGAAAACTGGAACGCTCTCCCGGAGGCTGTCATAGGGGAAAACACCCTCCAGGGATTCAAGACTATGTTAGACAAGTTCCTACTGAACAAGGATGTACGCTGGTAGTGCTAGTCTCAGTTAAGGTGGTGGTCTTTGACCAAAAGGGCTGCCACGTGAGCGGACTGCTGGGCATGATGGACCACTGGTCTGACCCTGCAGCTGCAATTCTTATGTTCTTATGTTTATCCCTCTTCTACCTGCCCCTCTCTCAATTTACCCACCCACCATTACTACCACATATAAAACAACTTTAAATTATTTCTTCACACAAACAAAATACAGACAGACCTTCACCAAATACAAAACAATGGATCACAAATTATAAATAATAATATGAATACCAAAACTGAACTGCAAACCCCAAAATGTTAAACTCGGCAAGTACTTCATTTTGTACTGAACACAGTCACTGGTATAATCATGAGAGGGGGACTGGGCCTCCCACTTTGAGCTTAGGATCCCTCAGAAAGTAGCTGTAGCTGATGACCACCTTCTCCCCCTCCTCAGGTTCAATGACCAGAACTTTTCAAGTTATGCAGTTGGCAGCAGTATGTCAGAGCTGCTGCTATTGCCCCCCCCCCCACCCCACACACACACACACTTGTTTTTCATTGAAGCATGAAAGTGAAAGGTCACTTGGACACACAAAGTCAGAGGCGTGAAGAAAGTACAAGAGTTTTATTTACAGCATGCCGGACTCTTGTGCAGTGAGCAGCCTGCTTACAAGAGTGCCAGAAACAGGAAATGCACAGACTTTTATGCCCTTTTCACAAACTAATATATGCAAAATCTGTAACTTCTCATTTGTTACTTCTATAACTTTTCTACAATTATTTTTGGTCCTAAGCCAGCACTTGCGATAGGTTCAGGGGTACAACTTGTAGTTCTATAGGAAGCTAGTTCATTTACCTATTTATCTAAGCCTTGCAGTTCTAACTGTTACATGTTTAGGAGGGCAGTATACATCATGGCTCAAACTCTTATCTATTTAGCTTACAATGTGGTAAGGCAGGGACATACATTTCAAGCAGATGATGTCAGCAGATTGTACACTGTTTCCAGCTATATAGGCCAGAGCAGTATTTCAAACAACAGTTAACCATTTCATGACCCTACAAAAGCAGTCAACTAAAAAAAGTTCAACAGGACAAAAAACCCACAGATACAAAATCACACAAGAAACAGTGGGAACAAACAATGAACACTCCACGTAGGGGTACTGGTGTAAAAGAGTCTTGTTCATTCCAATAAAAGGACAGATAAAAACTATGAACCTGACACAGCACTGTGTTTTGGCAAATCAAAACATCTGCATCAGGGGGTCACTGTGATATTGTAATCCACAAACAACAAGTCCATTGTCAGTACAAGCCTGGATGAAACAAACACAAAAAGTTGAGCGCTAAAAAACTGTTTTATAGCACTCGACTTTTTGTGTTTGTTTCATCCAATTTTTACATCCTGATCAAAGTCAACAATTGACCCTTAGGGGTCACCATCAATGTGGCCAGTGCAGTACATGCTCCCATGCCATTGAAACCCAGGAGATTATTCATTCATGTTTGCAGAAAAGCCACACTTTAAAGCATTATACAGACTGCAGCACAGAGGGGGTTGTTTACATGATCACCTGTCCTTGTCAACTGTTTTACATGGGTCATACTACCAGATCCATTCGGGTGCGGGTCATTGAACATCTGAGTAAAATCCGATGGGGTGACATGGGAGCCCTTCTTACTCAGCACTGGCAGGCACAGTTACACACTCTAGATGATCTTAAGTTTGTGGTTTTGGAGGCTCCAAGGTTAAAAAGAGGTGGAAACATGACAGATCTTCTATGGAAGAAAGAGCAGTTATATATATATATCACTGGCAGATGGTAGCCCCTAACGAGCTGAACCGCAAGGTTGAGTGGTGGGCATTCCTTCATAAATGAGAGACAGCTATACTGACAGATATTCCGGGGCATCAGCTGTGGGCAACGTCATCTAAACCAGAAGAGACGTAGTCAAGAGATACATGTAAGGTATTCACCAGCAGCGTCAGAAGTTTGTGTTATAAGGTGTTGTTTAACATTGTGAATAGCTCTCTCATCTGTATTTTTGTTAGGAAGAAATTTTTCTCCTGATTGCCAGCCAGCGAGAGTGAGTTCTCTGAGGAAGCCATTCTGGTGAAACACTTCAGAACCCGCTGCAGTGAGACAACTACTGATATGTTTTTTTTCACCAGCTAAAGTTAAATAACTTTCAAATTTCACTTTTTGAAGTGGATATTTTAGAAATTGAACTGTTTTTCACAAATATATATATATACAGAAAAAAAAACTTCCTACTGACTAAAGACGGAGCAATGATAGATTCCACGAAAGCACATCTTGTCCCTGTCTGTGATTTCTGTACCAACTATTGATTCTGAGCTCCGCCTGTCAGTTTAAGGGTTGTTAAACCATAAGTGTTCCTTTTTTTGTTTTGATGAGTGATGGCATATCCCAAAGCTAACATATGAGTTAATAAATTAAAAATGAAACACTTTTTTTCTATCTTGTTGTCTGGACATTTTGTTTTTCCAACATGATTCTAATTTCTCTTTATGCTTTTTGTCTATCTTCTATTAATTCCCTTTCCAGTGTCTGCTGTACATTTTTTTCTCCTTTCTTGCTCCATTCCCTCACTATGCCTGTCTCCAACATATTGATTTTTCCCTTTCAACTTTCCTCCCTTTTTTCTTTTATGCCTCTGTCCACTCAAATCTCGCTCTCTTTCTCACCCATCTCTTTTTTAAAATTTTCAGCTACCTATCAATTTTCCATCTCCTATCAGTCCCTAGCTCCCCCATTTCCCATCTCACTTCTTTCCCAGCTAGTTCCTTCTATCTACTCTCCATTACCACATTTCTACCACTATATTCACTGTCCTCTCACTCAACTTCTTGTCATCCTCCTTTTGATCTCTTCCTCATGGATTACCACTTCCAGAATCCCTCTCCCTATCTCCTCCACTCTTGTCAGGCTATATCTCCATGTCTCTTTCTCTCCGTTCACTACATCTTCTTATCCCACTTCTCTGCCCTCCTGCCCTCCCATAGGTCCATTTTTCATCCTTTCTCCCCCATGGCCCAACATCTCTCCCTCTCTTTTCTGTTGTTCTGTTTCTCTCCTCCTTTGATGCTGAACAATGGGAGGGAGGGATAAAGAGATGCTGCATCTCTCTTTCCTTTCCATCACCAGACCTAATATTTCTACCTCCCTCCCTTTCTTCCATCCTCAGGTCCAACTTCTCTCCCTTTCTCTTTCCAACTGCCCTTCCATCCCATAGTTCTCCTTTCCTCCCTTGCCCCCAGATCCATCATCACTCCCTTTTTATTTCCAACTGTCCTCCCATCAAGTACTACTTTCCCCTTTACTCCATACCACCCTATGTCCAGCTTCTCTCCCTTTCTCTTCTATCTGTTTTTGGCCCCATAAGTTCTTCCCCTTCACCTCCCTCCACGCCCAGTCTGGCACTTCTTTGAACCCCCTCACCTGTTCTACTTTTATAAAAACAGCTGATCCAGGAGTTTTCATTCTATCTATGCCAGTCTGATGTCTTGCTAACAAATCCAGACCTTCAGTCTTGCTAACAAATCCTTTTTTGTTGCAGGGGGCTGCCAGCCACAGCAGCAATTCTGAAGTGCTGCCTACAGCCCCCCCCCCTCCATGCTTTCCTTCTATCACGGTCCATCCCCAATGACACAACTTCTTGATTCCACCCAGGTGGACCGTGGCAGAAGGAAAGCACACAGGAGACTGCAGGCAGCAGTTCAGAATTATTGCCTTAGCTGGCAGTCCCCTACAACAAAAATGGATTTGTTGGCAAGATTGAAGGTGAGGGCGAAGTCGGATGGCACTTTTGGAAAGAAGAAAATCATGCCATCCATGGAGGACCCCCTAGAGTTTTGGGGCTCAGGAAATTTGCTTTGTTTACCCCTCCAACCCACCCCCCCCCACACACACACACACTTAACACTGGCCCTGTCTGTGGCATTAATATGCAAGTGAGTCTCTTTCAACCAAAAGGAATCTCTGTAATGAGGGGGCATAAGATGAAAGTTGTAAAGAGGTAGACTAAGAAGTACAGAAATACTTCTTTACAGAAAGGGTGATGAATATGTGGAACAACCTCTCTAGGAGCCAATTCTATAACTGGGCTCTTTCATTTAGGCACCCCAAGGGCAGGCAGTAGGAACCTATTCTTTAATTTTATAAAATAATGCTAAAAAGCGCACATGCAAATTTGGGCACATGACTAGACTTGGGAGTACTGGTTGACAAGTCGATGAAGCTGTCTGCGCAATGCATGGCAGCAGTGAAAAGGGTGAAAAGAATGCTAGGAATGATTAAGAAGGGGATCACAAACAGATCGGAGAAGGTTAGCATGCCGCTGTACAGGGCCATGGTACACCCTCACCTGGAATACTACATCCAGCACTGGTCGTCTTACATGAAGAAGGACACAGTACTACTCGAAAGGGTCCAGAGAAGAGCGACAAAAATGGTTAAGGGGCTGGAGGAGTTGCTGTACAGTGAGAGATTAGAGAAACTGGGCCTCTTCTCCCTTGAAAAGAGGAGACTGAGAGGGGACATGATCAAAACATTCAAGATATTGAAGGGAATAGACTTAATAGATAAAGACAGGTTATTCACCCTTTCTAAGGTAGAGAGAATGAGAGGGCACTTTCTAGCTAAAAGGGGATAGATTCCATACAACTGTAAGGAAGTTCTTCTTCACCCAGAGAGTGGTGGAAAACTGGTATGCTCTTCCAGAAGCTGTTAGAGGGAAAAACACCCTCCAGGGATTCAAGACAAAGTTTGACAAGTTCCTGCTGAACTGAAACGTATGCAGGTAAGGCTAATCTCAGTTAGGGAACTGGTCTTGACCTAAGTGCCGCCGCGTGAGCGGACTGCTGGGCACAATGGACCAATGGTCTGACCCAGCAGCGGCAATTCTTATGTTCTTATGTTAATTAAAAGTTATGGGGCTCATAATAAAAAAAAAAATGAAAACGTCCAAAAGTCCATAAGTTGGCACTTGGACTTCCTAATCACTGGACAGTTCAAGTGCTGATTTTCAAAGCTGACTTTCTGGACATCTTGCAAGGCATTTTGGCCACTGTGTGTCCAGAGTTCCATGGGGCATGTATGGAGGCATGATAGGGGCGGGCTTTGGCATGTTTGGATGTCTTGTGGCAATAATCAAACCTTTCCCTAGACAAAACTTAGATATTTTTGGCTAGACCTGTTTTAGAAGCATCTAAATGCCAAGAAGGTAACCACACTTACCAGATGACCACTGGAGGGAATAAGTAATGACCCACACACACATTGCCTTAGTGGTCACTGTCAGCCTAGCTATCGCTATTATTCAGCATTTTTAGTTGCCATTACTTATGTCAGCGAAGGCCTATGGGAAATTATATCAATCTGACTCTGGCATGGGAATGCAGATAGACCCTGAGGGCAGGGAGACGGTTTTAAGTAGCCCTGATTGATATGTTTTAAGTATCCTTGATATGTTTCAAGTAGCCCTGATTGAATCATGACTAGCTAAAAGGTGTTAATGTCTATTTAAGAGGGTGCTTGGGACAATGGGTCCAGGTGCACAGATCAAGAAGATAGGCTGCTTGAATGGGACAAAGAAGCCAGAGACTAATCCCATCTACCATGCTTGCAAGTATCACACCCTCCTTTATCAATTAAATTAACCATTGTTTCAAACAGTTTACAAATTCTAAAGATACTGGGACATACAATAGTTTCTATATTCAGAATAAGATTCCAATCTATAAAAGCCTCCTCTCTGCAAAACACATCTATCTATCAATCTATCTACCTATCTCTGGAGGAGAGGGGTCTTGGCTCTCGCTCTCTCTCTCTCTCTGGCTCTCCCTTGAACTTCAGACTCTCTGTCTTTTTTGTCTCTGAACTCTGTAAGGCAGGGAAACTGCTTTGCTCTCTCATTAATTGTAATGCTTAATTGTTGTAATGCCTATGAATACTGCTTTTCTGTAAGACTATTTCTATAATATATTCTTTATGCAATCACCTCTGGCTGTGCCTCTTTGATTCTACTTCCTGGTGAGTCATCTGTGAGGGAACTGAACCTGGGACCTGGCGTTTGTCAGGGCGCCTCTCAAGTGACCCCCACCAACCATATATTGTGGGGGCCACTAACAAACCTGACAGTCACTAATCCCCTCCCAACCCACAAAGATCTCAATGAAACAGTACATACCTGTCTCTCAAACAGTACCACTTGATATGGGAGTATCACTCAAGTGTCTTAAGTAGCCTGGTGGGTGGGCTAGTGAACCACAGAGAGGAAGAGCCAGGCCCATAAGCCACTCTAACCACTATATTTATGGTGGAAAGTGTGCCACCTGTAGCCATAAACAGTTTAGTATAGTAGGTTTGGGGGGGAGATTTGGAGGGCTCACCAGAAATTATAAGGGAGTTACATGAGATGTATATCTGGCACCCTTTATGTGAAGTTCACAGCAGCGCCCTCTAAGGTGTCTTACTGCTCTGTTGCTATGTCTATGTGGACAGTCCATTACAATGGTGGCCCCTCCTATGTCCAAATGGTCTGGGTTTGGACATTTTGGACGTGGACATTTCTGTGGTTGAAAATGTGATATAAAGTTAGATGTCCTAAGGCTGGATGTCCTTTGGACGTCCTGTCAGCCAAGACGTCCAAGTAGGTGATTTAAAAAAAAAAGAAATTTTGGGATGTCTATTGGTTCGCCTTTCGAAAATGAACATTTCTGAGCCTCTGAATTTGGACATCTTGTGGGAAACATCTAAATCACACTTAGATGTCCTTTTCGCAAATGGCCCTCTATGTGTGTAAATTTAGACACAGGATCTGTGCCTAAATTTTACACACGAGGCAAAAAAGTGGGCACACAAATGGGAGAGTCAGGGGTGGATTGGAGGCACTTCTTGGATTTACAAGTATAGTTATAGTATAATGAGGGATCCGCACCTAATTTACTCCCTCTTTTACAAAGCCACATTAGGCTTTTTTATCATCAGCTGCAGCAGTATTATTTCCGACGCTCATAGAATTCCATTGAACATCGAGCTAATACTGCCTTGACCGGCAACAAAAAAAGCCTAACGCAGCTTCATTAAAAGGGGCCTTAAGCATGAAGATATGCATCATGGTTCAGTTGGTGCAAATGGCCATCCTAAAGTTAGGTGTTGGTTCCGGACATAAGCGCTATTCTATAAACTACTAGCTGATGCCCCGGCGTTGCACGGGTATTTAATTATAGCAATAACATTGTAAATGGATTCAAATAAAGATACTTTATAGTGGTGAATGAAATTATTTTTTAACAGCTTCATAAAAAGTACAATATTCAAATTATAATGTGAAATATTTGACAAAATGAATACAATACAACTAACACAAAACTTGATTATAAACAACATTTTTAGTTTCACCTCCAGGAGCAATAACATATAAATTCTTGGGTGAACCCACCCTTGAGCAAGCAACATAGAGTTGTCCATGGGAAAAACAGGGGGATCTTAAATTCACTCCACAGTATGTAATAGTCTGTCCCTGTGATTTGTTGATTGTGATAGAGAATGCAAGTCTCACTGGAATTTGCAATCTCTTAAACTGAAAAGGAAGATATGTTGGAATAAGTGGCATCCAAAAGTTTCAGTATTGATTTAAACAACTCAATATGTGGAAACTCAGGTTGAAAAGAAACTCCATGCAGTTTTTTCCCGGTTCAGAATGGAACCTGTGTTCCTAGTTCAGCATATGTGAGTACTCATGTAATGTAATAACATTATGAACTGGGGTGCATGAAGGAAACAGTTACAAACAAAGTTAGAACATACAAACTCTATATGTATGGTGTCCGTGGTAGAATAGAAACGATGTCCCTAGTGGTTATAGTGTCATAGAAAGTGTTTTATAGTTGGAATTACTGTGAGAATGGCAGCTTTTTACATCCTTTCCATTGACATGAATGGGTGAAAGCTGATTTTCTGTTTGTAGCTCCGCCCACGTGTGCAGGTGGGCCGCGAGACCCCCAGAACATATCACCCCAGGTAGTGAGGGATCTGCATACCAAGTTTCATTCAAATCGGTCAAGCCGTTTTTGCGTGATCGCGGCACATACATACATACACACATACATACCTCCGATTTTATATATATAGATGCCTAACTTTAAGTATGAGTATATTTTTCTGTGCCATATGTAGAATTGAATCCTAAGTGCCTAGTTTCAATCATAGAATACTCAAGTAACCCTGTTGGTTTGCCATAAATGTGGGTGTCTAAATACAACAGGGATGTGTGTAACTTCGTGGGAGTGTGTAGTGCTGTGGTTAGAGCTACACCCTTGGCATCCTGAGATTGTGGGTTCAAATCCCGCACTGCTTCTTAAGACCCTGGGCAAGTCACTTAATCCCCATTGCCCCAGGTACATTAGATAGAGTGGGAGTCCACCGGGATAGATAGGGAAAAATGCTTGAGTATCTGAATAATTTGTAATCTGTATAGAATTGTAGGCTATGCAGAATATAAATTATTTTTTAAAACTTTGTTTTCTTTGTCCTGTCCAAGATCCATCCATGTAACACACAGTAACACAATAAATGATGGCAGATAAAGACTCACATGGTCCATCCAGTCTGTCCAACAAAGACAAAGCTGCACCTGCCACTCTATGCAGGTTCTCTGGAAAGCGATCTACGTGACTGTGCAGATAACGGATTTTAACACTCATATTACAGCCAAGCCTGTTGAAAAGAAAGAGCATATCCTCTACTAATTGTTTGTAGTTGTCTGCCTTCTTGTTGCCAAGAAAGTTTTTCACAACATGAACAAATGAAAACCAGGCACGATTCAATTTAATTCATTGATGCTATGAAATGTGGGTCATTTATACGTAAGTTGTCTGATCTGTGAACCATCGAAAATCCCTGCTTTAGTTTTTCCATGGTAAGTCTAGGTACCATATGCGCTATGTATTCAATGAACAAACTGTCTTTATTGAAAGACTTCACAAATTGTTTCATCGGGCCTAGCTTTATATGTAGTGGTGGCAGTATACCATACCATACCATATTGTTTCTTATACCCTGCAAATGTCAACTGGGAATCATTGTAGCTTACATAAGATTAATAAGGTTAGCAACATAGACATTATGAATCATAGCAAGACTATAATGAAAACAGATGTGTTTTTAGCACCTTCCTAAAATGAAGATAGGAGGAGGTCTGACGTAAGCAGTTCTAAATGTTGGGGCTTGAAACTCGAAGGTGGATTCGAAGAATGATTTCCTCCGATACATTGGTCCTCAATTACACTTCCCCCTCCCCATTCGCGGTTTCCCTACTTGCGATTTCACATAATCGTGATTTTTTGGGGAGGAGGGGAAAAAACCCCCATATTTTTGTCTTCCCCCCGGCATCCCGGCCTTACCTGGTGGTCTAGCTGGTTTTCGGGGCAGGAGCGATCTTCCTACGCTCCTGCCCTGTGCAGATAGTCATTAAGAAATGGCTGTGGGGAGTTCCCTTAGTCTACGGGAACCCACAGCCATTTCCTAATGGCTATCTGCACGGGGCAGGAGCGTAGGAAGATCGCTCCAGCCCCAAAAACCAGCTAGACCACCAGGTAAGGCCAGGATGCCAGGGGAAGGCGGAAGGGAGGCGGGGATGGGCCAGAGCCGGATATTCGCGGTTTTTCACCATTCGCGGTCCGGCTCTGCCCCTATCCCCCGCGAATAACGAGTGAAAAGTGTAAAGAGCTTTGTGGACTGTTGCTACTTATAGGTGAAGTAGGGCAGAGGTTTTAGCTTGGTCCTACTTGGTCCGCACAAAGGACCATACAGTGAGCCCTTTGGCATGGCCCTTCAGCAGGGCCCACCAAAGGTGCAGGCCTGCCTGACACGCAGCCCTTTAAAGGATGCTTAATCAGGCCCAGGAGGTAGCAGGTGGAGGCTTTAGTTCAGAGGGAATCCTCAGGTGGATATTCTATCTCATGTTACCAAAGGTCATTATAGAGAAAAAAAAAAAAAAAGGAAGCTTGTTATGACATCCCAAAGAGATCTTTTAAATAGTGGTAAAAAATTAATAAATTCAACCATATCTAGGAAACTAGAGCTGATGCAGTCTATCCAATGCAATTTTATGAATCAGTGCCCCAAATAACCCCGGGAACAGGTCAAGGCAACAAGAACAAAAATGTTTTTTGTTGGCCTGTGTAATGTTTGGCTAATAAAAACGTAATCTAATCTAGAATAGGTGCCATGAGCCCAAAAGTGGTGGGTGTAGTCTCTCTTCCTGGGGTGAAGCACTCTCCATACATCCACTAACTGTAGAGCTGAGCCAAAGGAGTCTAGTACCGTTGAACCACATCTGACCCTGTCCAGTCCCTGTCTAGAATGAATTTGCATTGGTTCCATTACCAAATTCATATCCCCTGCTACAATAAGATTCTTGTTATGATAGGGATGGCATTCTTGTAAAAATTCAGATCCAGTTGATTAGGGCTGTATACCACCAATAAAATTAACTCTACCTGCTTCAACCAGAGTTTGAGCAATAGATAACTCCCTGCTTCGTCCTTAGCTTATAGTTCAGTTCTACACTGTGGTGCCTTGTGAATCAGAACCGTGACTGCCCCTCTTCTACTACCTGAACATAAGAATAGCCTTACTGAGTCAGACCAATGGTCCATCTAGCCCCAATGGTCCATCTAGCCCCTCCTCATGGTAGCTAATCTAGATCACTAGAATCTGGCAAAATCTCAAAAAATAGCAACATTCCATGCTACCGACCCCAATAGCCCATTCTCATAGTGGCCAATCCAAGTCAATAGTACCTGGCAAAAACACAAATAGTAGCAACATTCCAAGCTACCGATTCAGGGCAAGCAGTGGCTTCCTCCATGTCTTTCTCAATAACAGACTATTGACTTTTCCTCCAGGAAATTGTCCTGAAGAAGAATAATACATTAAGTCTCCAACCCAATTTTTCATCAGCTTCTTGTGTTCTGCATCTGATAGCCAAGTCTCTTGCAAACAGACAATAGCCACATTGTGTCTCTGTAGGGCTTCCATAATCTTGGTACTTTATGGGGGATGACAATTCTCCCACATTCCAGGAGATAATACAATCACTGGAACCCCTCAGGTCACCCCATCTTCACCAAGGCCTCTCAGATTGTATAAGATAGAACCAAGGCGTGAGTGCCCAGTCCTCACTCCCACCTCTATAACCTTACTTAATTAAAATAGGACACTATATTTTGCTCTAGAAAGCAAGGACAATTTAGACTTTCAATAATCATAAAAGGAAATGGATAGAATTCTGTCAAAACTCACCATCCAATCTGTCTCCCTCCCCCCCGACCCTTCCATCACTCATACCTCCCCTCCCCTCTCCCCTCCCCCTCATTCTCCCAAGAACCCTCCTGATGCCCAAATTCATTTGAATCCATAAAACCCATCAACCTTCCCTGTACCCATATGCAGGAAAGCGAGAATTTTGTGATGCAGGGGACCCTGCACCAATTAGTGAAATATCAGCTGAGAGAATAACACTTTTAAATTAACTTATTTCTCATACTGGCAAATATAATATGAAATTTGCAGTACTTCCACTGGACAGATATAAAGAGAATAACCACACTACCCCATTAATTGCCATTAACTCTCAAGAATCAACTGAGGTCTCTTGATATTAGTCATCTTCAACTTTGTCCAGAGTTTTAAATTTGTATCATCTTAATTACTCATGTAAACTGCTGTGAACTTCATGGAGGTATTGGTGGTATACAAATAAAAATTGTATTGTATTGTATTTTCCGGATCCCATCCCCATAAACCTTAAGTACTGCCGGAAAGAGAAATAAGAAATATGTCTTCTGTTTAGCTAATGCTGCACAGAGCAGATGGAATTGACAATGATGCTCTTGGAGTGCTGGTGAATAATCTTGAAGTATTTTTATAGGATTTCCATCAAAAGCTAGTGAGTCCCTCTTGAGGCAATAACTGAGCAAAAGCGCCTTTTACACTCCTGGTCCAATCGTCAGTTCTCAGTATCGTGGACTACTGCAACATCATCTACCTATCTGGACTTTGCAGACATTTCCAGAAATTATGCATAATTCTAAACACCACAGTAAGGCTGATATTTAACTTGAAAAAATTCAATCACTTAACCCCTTTCACTTAACCCACCAGTTAAAAATTGAGAATCAGGTATTTTTAAATTCGGCTATCTCTTCTATAAGGCCCTTATGATTTATTGCCTGATTACCTCACCAATCATTTCTTATTTTTCAGACCCAGACCTCTCGATCCCAGTCTCTTTTTTCCTTCCCATCAGTTAGAGGTTTCTCGCATAAGAGATTCATCAATACATTCTTATCCTACCAAAAAGCTTCTAAAGATCCAGAATGGAGTCATCTGGTCCATTCTTGTACATCATACATGCATTTTAGGAAGCTCCTGAAAACACACCTCTTCCCCAAACTGATGACCCAGTTTTAAATTAACCTTTGTTGACCCAAGACTAGACAACTTTCATTCATCATCTTACCCCCATCACAAACCTCAGTTTTTCATCTATTGTTTTTATGCGTTTGTAAAACTGTATTATTCTAATTTGTTAAAAATTACTGTTGCTGATGTTTTTTTACTACCCTGTACACTGCCTTGAACTGAAAGGCTAATGCTATGTTTTGCTATAATTGCGTAGTTTGATGATGACTGGTCTCCACCTCTGGCAGTCCCCTCTCACACGGCCTACACGATGAGCCTGCTCTAAACAGACAGGACCCATACCAGCTTGCAGTGAGAGTTCTTTCACTTCTCCCACTCCTCCACTCACCCCCTTGCTTCCTTCTGGGTTTGGCCAGGTTCATTTCCCAATGTGCACTTCTACTGACCTTGCTGGTCCTTTCCCATCTGATGCAAACTTCCTGCTTCGGAGGGGTAAGACCAGCAAAGCTAGCAGCAGCATGTATCAAGAAAATGATCCTGTGCATTTTACTGCTGCCATCACCACCACAGAGCAGGGAAGACAGCAGTCCTAACAGCAGTGAAAGTGAGAGGGGAAAGGCATGGTTGAGGCTGGAGAGGCTAAGCTGCCACAAATCTTTCATACAGAGTGCCCTTGAGCATTGGGATTTTTGAGCAATGCTATATGCCCCTTGCAGATATCTCACGGTACATGTACCATGTGTTGAGAACCCATGTTTTAAATCTGTAGCTCTCAGTTGAGTTCTTGATACATATCAACCAGTGTAGTTTTCAGGATATCTATTATAAATATGTTTGAGATCGTTTCGTGTAGTGCCCCCATGATATGCAACTCTTTTTCATGCCTGTTCATTGTGGATATCTTGAAATCCAAATTGGATGTGGCTTGAGCACTGGGTTGACAGTCACTAGTCTAGAGGCTCTGGGTCTTCATGAGGTTTTAAGCCTTCTAAGGCCATTAAAATTTATGCTGACAGATGTCTGGAAATCCACTGATGAAGCAACAATAATGCAGTGTCTGTAGAATATTCCAAGGTCCCCTGCTATTATTAGGTCTACTATTCTTCCAGTTTCCATAGTAAATCAGGTGATATTTTAATATATGGTGGACTAAGGAAAAGCAACCAGTGCTCTGGCAGGCATCGACATGCTAGGTGAATCAACCACAGCCACTCGCCTCTAATTCTCTGCCGTCCCCATATGGCATGCTAAAAGTTGCAGGAAATTCCATAATCGGAGACTAAACACAGAGCTGTGGCAGCTGTTTCTTATTTAAATGCTGCTTCTACAAACTCTAGTCATGGCTCCCCTCCCTCTCCCCTCAGTCTAGAAGTGAGGCTAGCAGCAACAAAATTTCTAAATAGATCTAGCACTACCACAGCTTGTTAAAAAAGAAAAAGCAACCTTGTTTGCTAAACCTCCCCCCCCAAAAAAAAATCATAGCTTGAAAGAAAGAAAAACATTTACTAAACTGTTGAATAGGTGAGTTATATCAATAAGTAGTTTAATATTCTAGAAGTCCCTTTTCATTTACATGATGAAAATATATTTTAAAGATATACTTACATGAACTGAGTTCACTCCTGTGTCAAAAAATGAGGATATCTTCATGGTGCTGTGGAATGAGGGTCCAGTATATGAATAAAATGGCATGATGGACATTAGCCTTATTGGGCCACAATTTGTTTTACAAAAAGGAGAATATGCTGCTTCCAAGTGTTCTCATATTAATAGAATGATACCAGCCAGCAATTCATGAAGCAAAGAGAATTGAACCCTTAGGGGTCCTTTTACCAAGCAATGGTAAAAGGTAGCCTTAGTGTGCCTGGTAACACGTTAACTGATTAGCACAGAAATGCGTAATATCTACCCCCCAGGCACAGCCCTCCCAGAAAAATTTAAAATATTTTTTAGCATGCATGGCAGAGATCCAAAACTTACCACAGGACGCCAGAGCATGCTTGCATTTACCACAGCTTAGTACAAGGATCCCTTAGTTTATCACATATTTTAAAATAAATTTCAGAACAAAGCATACTGGCCTCACCAAATTATATTTATTATAATCCCCATCCCAGCAAATTTCTGATTAGCTGGAGGCACTTGTTAACACTGGCATAGGCACCAAAATTTAAAACACAATGCAAAAGTAAGGTCATCCATAAATGATGTGACATTTATTTATTATTTATTAAAAAAGCTTCTAGCCCACTTAAATCCTACATGGGTTACAAAATCACATACATAAAATACAGATAACATATACAATACTTAGGTTGTCAGACATCTGGGAAAACCCAGACATGTCCTCTTATTAGAGGACTGTCCAGGTGCTGGACGAACTTTCCAAAACCCGGCAGTTTGTCCAGGTTTTGGAAAGCCCCGACAAGCTCCAGCCGCATCTGGAGGGCCTCTGAGCATGTGACATCACACACATCCGCACATGCTCGAGGCCCTCCAGATATAGCCCGGAGGTCGAGGAAGAAGAGTTGAGGCTTTCTGGGGGTGGGACTAGGGGCAGAATAGGGCGGGGCTGGATGGGGATGGGGGCAGAACAGGACGGTGTCATGTGTCTGGATTTTCTTTTCATAAAATATGGTAACCCTAACAATACATAATAAACATCATAAAATAATAATATGTTACTCATACATTTTCCTCAAAATAAACAAAAAAAGAAAGGCTGGAGGGGAGAGATGGCAATGGAGTAAGTCGCATTTCAGGAGGCTCCCTCTTGTCGGCGAAGAGTGAAGGTGCATTTGAAAGTGCCTTGATCCCTGGGGTTGACTACGCGGCTTGGAATGGATACACCGCCGCGGCGCACAACTGTATGCGGCCTAAGTAGAGATGGCGCTGAGACGGATGGGACATTAGAGGAGCAAGACCGGGATGGTGAATGGCTGATTTGCAATGTTTGATTGATTGCTAGTTTGGTGCTCATGCCCTCGGATTAATCTGTTCCTCATGTCGTGCTGCTTCTACCCCTCGAGCCTGGAGAGATAGGAGTGGTTGAAGAGTTCGAGTGGGTCTGGATCCAGGAACTTCTGGGTGGACCCTATGTTGACACACAATTCCTGTTGTGTGAGCAGACATTGTCTCAGAAGACACCACTCAATAGTCGGGTTGGCAGAGAGACTAAATATAGGTCAGCCCAGATCCCACTTATCTTCAGCCCTAACCACTCCTTGAAAAATGCCCCTTTTTGCTCTGGGCGCACAGCAGTAGTTAAAAGACCTAAGCTGCTTTTAAATATGTCTAAAATCTGTTTCGATTATCGGTACTTTGGACGACCTGTTTTTTTGATCATCCAAGTGCCGATTTAGGTGGGTTTTTAGATGTATTTTCTTTTCAATTATGAGCCCCATAAAATTTACAATTGAATGTGTATATTGAGTATTATTGTTTGTATTTTAATATATACCAATTTTATATTGTGAAACAAGAAATCTCTGTAAATTGTAATTTTTATGCATATTTCAGTGACTTTTATGGGTTATATTAGTTTTTATATAAACAATTATTTTGTTTACTTAATTTAATATTTCTTTTTGTTATGTTTAGAAATTATGGCTCCTGAAACAGGAATGTCTGCCAAAACACAGATCCTATCTTGGGCCCATCCTTGTTATCATCTGGTTAACATTGCTTGATTTTATGAGTACATCTTTTTGTGTATGTGTTATTGATTAAAGGATTTGGCATTGCTATCTCTAGTGCATCTTTTGCTTGTGGAAAGGTTCTGGTCCATTTCTACTCTGAAGAACTTTTGTGTGCATTTTGGTGTAGGGTTTACTCCCTTGTTTTTTTGGCTTTAAAAACATAAGAATAGCTATACTGGGTCAGACCAATGTTTCATTTAGCCCAGTATCCTGTTTCCAATAGTGTCCAATCCAGGTCACAAGTACCTGGCAGAAACCCAAATAGTAGCAACATTCCATGCTACCAATCCAAGGGACTTCCCCCATGTCTGTCTTAATTATGAACTTGGGGAGAGTGTGGCGCAGTGCTTAAAGCTAAAGTGGGGAGAGTATGAGGCAGTGGTTAAAGCTACAGCCTGAGCACCCTGGGTTTGTGGGTTCAACCCCACACTGCTCCTTGTGACCCTGACCAAGTCATATAATCTCCCCATTGCCCCAGGTACATTAGATAGATTGTGAGCCCATCAGGACAGACAGGGAAAAATGCTTGAGTACCTGAATAAATCAATGTAAACTGCTCTGAGCTCCCTTGGGAGAACAGTATAGAAAATTGAATAAATAAACTTTTCCTCCAGAAACTTGTGCAAACCTTTTTTAAACCCAGCTATGCCAACTACTGTTAACACATTTATTTATTTAGATTTTTATCCCGTCCTCCCAGTAGCTCAGAACGGCCTACAAGCAAACATTCACAGTGAAATACATTTGGACAATACAAAGACTATACAGTAGTTTAAATACAAGGACTATATAACAATTTAAGTACAGGTTAAGAATGGACTATACAGCAATTTAAGTAGAAGTTTAGAATGGCGAAGAGAGGGTAGAAGGGAAGGGGGCTTAAGGGGGGTGAGGCGTAGACTGTGATTGAATTTTAGTTGAAGAGGAGGGTCTTTACCGCTTTCCGGAAGGTCATCAATGAGTTCTGTAATCTAATTTGTGGGGGGGAGTTGGTTCCAGAGTTGGGGGATGAAGTGGCTGTAGGAGCATTTTCGGGTGGTTTCTGACAGGAGGGACCTTCCTGGGGGGATGCATAGGCGTTTCTTCATTTCCTAGCAGAGGGGGCGGGTGGGGGCGTACAGGGTTAGCTTGGATTTTATGTAGGTAGGGGTGGTGGCATGCGCTATTATCAGGGCCTTGAATGCGCAGCATTGATTAATTGGAAGCCAGTGTTCAGCGTGGAGGGCTGGGGAGATGGGATCGTGGTAGTTGAGGCTGTGTAGGAGGCATATTGCTGCATTTTGTACCCGCTGGAGGCGCTTGAGATCTTTTTTGGCTACTCCATTAAATAGGGAGTTGCAGTAATCCATCCTGGAGAGGTCGTAGAGGAGTTGGGCTAGGTCAGGTGTAGAGATGTATGGTTTGATCCTTCTCAGTTGGCGGAGGTAGTAGAGATTACTTGAGATATGTGGGTGGACAGGGACAGGTGGCCGTCTAATGTTACTCCTAGGCTGCGTACTTGATCTGCTGCAGTTAGTAAGGTGGAGTCCCATGATAGTGCTGGGCTTGTGTATTTGGTACTTTTTTTCCTGATCCATAAAAGTTCGGTCTTGGAGGCGTTCAGCTGTAGTTTGTTGTTTCTCATCCACGTTTTCATATCAGAGAGGCAGTGTTGGAGGTTGGCAATTTGGGATGATCGGTTTTCGCCTAGTGGGAGGAGCAGCTGGATGTCATTGGCGTAGGAGTGGATTTTAATGTTGTATTTCTGTGCTATATCAATGACAGGTCTGATGTAGAGGTTAAATAGGAGGGGGGATAGAAGGGCGCCTTGGGGATCGCCGTATTTGATAGGCTTGGGGTTACATTTGTGCATCCCTAGTAGGACTGTTTGGGTTATTTGGTGAAGGAAGGAGGTGAACCACTGGAAGGCAGAGTCCTTGATTCCAAGGTCATAGAGTCTAGATAAGAGGAGGTGGTTGTCGACAGTGTCAAAGGCAGCGCTGAGGTCAAGTAGGACTAGTAGGGCATCGCTGCCTTTGTTGAGTATTGACCAGCTGTCATCAATGATATCCAGGAGTACTGACTCTGTGCTGTGGCCTCTAGCAATGAGTTCCAGAGCTTAACTATTCATTGAGTCCAAAAAATATTTCCTCCTATTTATTTTAAAGGTATTTCCATGTAACTTTAATGAGTGTCTCTTAGTCTTTGTAATTTTTGAAATAGTAAAAAATTGATTCACTTTTACCTGTTCTACACCACTCAGAACTTTGTAGATGTCAATCATATCCCCAATCAGCTGTCTCATATGAGAGAAGTTCCATCACCTTTATAACTTTGGTCTACAAACTACCTATGTGAAAAACTTACTCTAACACACAGTTCTTCAACCGCCGGTCCGCGGACCGGTGCCAGTCCGCAGAAAATTCCTGCCGGTCCGCGCAAGACCGGCGAGATCAATTTCTTCAAGTTCCTGCCGGTCCGCGCAGGACTGGCAAGATCGAGGAGCTGTCACTCGCGCAGGGCCGGAGAGATAATAGAGAGCCTCACACTGTGCTTTCTTCCCTCCCAGCGGCTCTCCTTACATACGCAGCGATTCAAAAAGGAAGCCTTGGAGCTTTTGCTGAGTTGGGCCGCCTCTGATGATGCAACTTCCGCTTTCCTCAGAGGTGGTGCGACCCAACAAAGGACCCGAGGCTGCCTTACTGAATCGCAGCGCTGGCAAGTAAGGAGAGTTGCTGGGAGGGGAGAAAGCTGCTGGGCATGGTGAAAAAAAAAAAAAAGGGACAGCTGCTACTGGACCTGGATAGGGAGAAGGAGAGATGCTGCTGGGAGGTGAGGAGGGAAAGGAGTCTGGGAAGCTGCTGGGTAAGGGGGAAAAAGGGACAGCTGCTACTGGATCTGGATAGGGAGAAGGAGAGATGCTGCTGGGAGGGGAGGAGAGAAAGGAGTCTGGGAAGCTGCTGGGTAAGGGGGGAAAAGGGACAGCTGCTACTGGATCTGGATAGGGAGAAGGAGAGATGCTGCTGGGAGGGGAGGAGGGAAAGGAAAGGGAAGAGAGTTACTGCTGGACAGGGGGAGGAGGGAAGGGAAAAGAAAAAAGGAAGGAAACAGCTTGCAGGGAGATTAGAGAAGGGGAAGTGGAGAGACAGGAATGAGATGGGAAGGGTAGTCAGCAGAGAAATTGAGAGGGACAAAGATGCTAGATCTGGTGTAGGAGAGATAAAAATGAAGAGAGCAGTGAAGCTGGAGTGAATCGTGTAAAAAGGAGAGAGGGGCATAGGCTGGATGGAAAGGGGAGAGGGGCATAGAAAGAAGACAAATACTATATGGAAGGGGGAGAGGTCAGAAAGTAGATGGAAGGGGCAGATGCTGGATTGAAGAGACAGAGAGGGCAGACACTGGAAGGAAGAGAGTGAAAAGAAGATGAAAGCAGAAACCAGAGACAACAAAAGGTAGAAACAAATAATTTTATTTCTATTTTGTGATTAGAATATATCAGATTTGAAATATATATCCTGCTAGAGACATAACTGGGGACTGCAGTATTCTGTTAGTATGATATTTCTATGAACTTGGCTTGTTCAGTTTTCTTGATAGTAGAGGGGATATATGTGAAGGGGAGGGGAGACAGGGGTTTTGTTGGTCCGTGCTCTGTATATTTGTATTTATAAAATCACAATTGTTGAGAATATTGTTTCTTTTTATACTTTAATAAAATATGTTCAATAACATAATTGCGGCTTGTGCAGATGGGATCAGATGGTTTGCGGGGACCGAGCTTGCGGAGATGGGGCGTAAACAGGGTTTTTAAATTTTAGTCCTAGTAGTTTGCCGGTCCACAAAATAATTCTTTTATTTCTGCCGGTCCACGGGTGTAAAAAGGTTGAAGAACACTGCTCTAACAGACTTTAAGTTGAAATTAAAAACATTTCTCTTCTTGACGTTTTTGAAACCTAACTGTCCTTTTAATGACGACCTAGTACCTAGGAGGATTCTTAATACCTGCTCCCCTCTCTATTATTTTTTCCCTTACATGTTTTCTTTTTTTTTACATATTGTAGTTCTAGCCCTTCTTTCCCTCTTGTCTCTGTTTGTAATTTTTTTTTTTTTTTGTCTTTTAAAGTTAGTATTTTCCCTAGTGCTGTTGTGTGTTTTTAAACTGTATTTTAGTTAATAGACGGTTTAACATTTTTGTACACCGCCTAGAAGGTTTGATTAGGCGGTATAAGAATTTTTAAATAAACTTGAAACGTTAAACTCTTTTTTTAACCTCTTTGAATTCCGCTATATCTTTTTGGAGATACAACAAGAGCTGAATGCAATACTCAAGGTGAGATCACACCATGGAGCATTGCCTCCAATCCCATAACTGCTTAATTTTCTCATAAGTCTCTCATGAGGAACTTTGTCCTGAATCTCATCTTTCTAGAGATTCTCTCCATGGCACCACACTTCAGCAAATGTTTCTTGGATATCAGATCATAGGACTGAAGTCCTCAATTTACGCAAGTCTCTAAGAACCAACACCCACTGCAGAAGTTCTCAATGCTATATCAAAAATATCATGTTACTAGAATCACATATTTTTAGCTCACCTTCATTTTGCCCACTAACATATGGAGATGCTTAGCATTCTCCCAAGGGAGAGTGTTTTTCCAAACTCACCAATACCACATACAGGGCTGGATTCTGTAAATGGCGCTGTTTTTTATGGCCGCCTATAAAATGGCGGTAAATCATGTGTCAACCACACAACAGCGCTGTTTACAGGATCACAGCTTTCATCAGAGGTAGGTGCCTACATTTTTAGAATAATATTTTAATCATATTTAAATGGCTTTTACCACTTAAGTTAGGTATCAGTAGGGTGCCGTTTATAGAATATGGGCCACAGTGGTTTACATATATATACCTATGATGAGCTGGTAAGAAGCTATTTATGAAGTGAGCATAGTGTTCTGATTGCAAGGCTTCCTCTCCCCAGGAGCACTCCTAGAAGACTGTACTGTATTCTTGCAGCATTTTGCTCTTTTGAGAGTGGAGTCAACCACTATGAGAAAGTAAGGAAGTTTCTGCTTCTCAACTCCAGGAGCCTCCTAGACTCTATGAATAGATTCAATCTTCTTATCGATATGAGATATATACAGAGAGGTATTCTGCATTCTCATTTGCATGTCCTTTAGTAATATGTGATTGGACAATGTCAATTTCTTTGGGGAAGGGGAATTGGTTGATGTCCAAAGCTTCTGCCCTGGTCTCCTTTTCCATTTCCAACTTAAATTGAACAGCATCAGCCATTTCCTGAAGAAAAAAAAAAAATCAATGAATTAGAGTTCCTCTAATGTGGACTTCCTTCTTGCCTGAGGTGGGGAAGGGTTTGATGGTAAGCCAGTTGAATCCTTTTCCGAGAATACCTCTAGCTTTTAATCAGAATCCCAGTAGCACTCAGAGCCAACCCCGAGAAGTATTCCAGAAGAGAAATCTGGGGCTTTGCCAGTCTCCACCTACTGATAGTAATGAGAGGCCTTGGGAAAGGGTATGAAGACACTGAGAATCTCTGAGACCTTGGTAGTTTCCTTCCTGATAACTGGATATCAACAATGGTGCAACCAACATTGTCCCTGAAGCCCTTTAAAGTCTTGATGTTGATGACTGCTCTACAGACAAAATATGAGATTTGAGGACTTGCCGGATCTCTCTCTGTGTCAACATTGACAATGTATTCCATCCATTCATTGAATTTTCCCATAAACTGCTCCTTGAGGCTGCCATTAACAAAGATATGGAGAATATAGTAGAAATAGCCATGTCCTCTTTAGTCACCTGAGAAATATCAAGCGCTGTATTTAGGGTTCTTGAAGACTGTTGCACTCCAAACACTATCAATGATGAATGGTTCTCATGTTGAGGGTACTTTGAGGACACCAGTGATCTTTGTGCTTCAATGGTTTGAAATCATAAGCTCTAGCATCAATGAAATCAAGGACAAACTCCTCCTCTTTTTTAGGGCAGGATTCAGAAGATGACCCTACCTGATGGTTTCTATAAATGATTGATGATGAGGGTGATTGTTGTGCTCTCAAATCAATCCATCCCTTGTTTGATGCAGCTCTAAAAATACTAGTTATCATTTTTATAATGCTGCTAGACATATGCAGTGCTGTACATCCTCTATAATAATCCTCCAAGCGTGCATGCGCACTTAGGAGGTTGTGCTACCTGATTCGTGCTGTGCCTCTTCGTGGCCATATTCAGCGGCTTGATGAAGCACGTGGGGCGGCTTGATGAAGCGCGTGCGACGGCTTGAGGTGTGCGGCGGCTTGAGGCAGGTGGGGTGGCTTACAACGGCTGGCAGTGCACAGTGGCTTGAGGTGCGTGCGCCAGCTTGAACGGCTGTCGGCGCGTGGAGGAATTTCAGTGGTGGTTTAGGAATGGCTGGAGGGTGTCATGCCGGTACTGCAGGTGAAAGGGGGCTGCTTTGGGGAGAGGGGTGTGTTGGGAGGCAGACAGACAGACAGCCAGTGTCCAAGGAGAGACCGAGAAAGAAAAAACCCTAAAACAGACGAACAGCGGCCAAGGAGAGAGAAAGAAAGAATGACAGACAAAAAGAAAGACGAACAGATAGGGGACAGGGAGAGACACAGACAGAAAGAATGACAGACAGACAGCGTCCAAGGAGAGAGAGACAAAGAAAAACCCAGACTGACATTTACTCTAGCACCCGTTAATGTAAAGGGCTTAAACACTAGTTAAACCTATAAGAGACAATCCCCTACTTGATATAAAAATAGACAAACAGGACATATAAGGGTTAGGGAATTTCTCACAGAGGGGATTGATAATTCAAATGTTGAAGTTCATGGACTAGGTCTATCAACATAAAAAAATTCATTCATGCTGCTTTTCATGATCATGTTGACCTCTCTTGGACATCTATGAACATAATTTAAAATGAGAGGGTTAATGATCAAGCTTCAGGCATTACAGGCACCAGTTATGTGTATCTATAACAGATATGGTCCACTGGGTGCACTTTTTAAAGCTATGGAGGGACATTTTCAACAGGATATCTAAGACCGACTTTGGACTTTTTGAGGATAAGTCTAAAAGTCAGGTAGAGAAAATATCCATTTTCAAACCTACAAAACGCCTTCTTCTTTTTTTTACTTCGAAAATGGTCCAACTAGACATTTTATCCAGTTAGATATCTACTTTTTTGTTTTTTTGCCATTATAAAAAATAAAATCCAAATTAAAAACATCCGAAACAATCCATTTGAATGTAGGAGGGACCAGCATTTTAATGGACTGGCCACACAGACATGCCAGCAGAGCAGTGGGGCTCTGCTAAGAACTTCACATTAAGGGTGCCAGGTACACATCTCACCAGAACCTCCGTACATTATATGGTGAGCCCTTCAAAATTCCACCAAAACCTACTGTACTTACATATCTACCACCCCAACAGCCCTTATGCCTGCAGATGTGACCTATACGGAAGTACATAAGAACATAAGCCGTGCCTCTGCTGGGTCAGATCTGAGGTCCATCATGCCCAGCAGTCCGCTCACACAGCGGCCCATCAGGTCCAGGATCTGTATACTAGCCCTCTATCTATACACCAAAAGTGTACTAATTAGGGTGGCATAAGAGCCTAGGTCCCCTTCTCTGCAGTCCACTGCACTGTCCAATAGGCTACTCCAGAGACCTGCTTTTAGCTCTAGTAGGATTGGTCATAATATCTGCAGCTGTCATAGCAAAGCTACCAGAGCCAGGAAGCTGCAGACCGGGATGGAAGCTGGGGGCAGAGCAAGGAGAACTGGTCTGAGCAGAGACAGTTCAGGAGCCCAGCTAAAGTCCAGCGTGAGTGCCCTACCAGAGATTTTCCTGCTGACTGGGATTGCAAGAGATTCAACTCATGCGCATTTACATTACAGAGGTATTTAAACGTCTCTATCATATCTCTCCTCTCCTCTAAAGTATACAGATTGAGATCTTTAAGTCTGTCCCCATACACCTTATGATGAAGACCACATACCATTTTAGTAGCCTTCCCTTGGACCGACTCCATCTTGTTTATATCTTTTTGAAGGTGCGGCCTCCAGAATTGTACACAATATTCTAAATGAGGTCTCCACAAAGTCTTATACAGGGGCATCAATACCTCCTTTTTCCTACTAGCCATACCTCTCCCTATGCAACCTAGCACCCTTCTAGCTTTCGCCGTCACTTTTTCAACCTGTTTGGCCACCTTAAGATCATCACATACAATCACACCCAAGTCCTGCTCTTCTGTCGTGTACATAAGCTCTTCACTCCCTAATCTGTACCGTTCTCTCGGGGTTTTGCAGCCTAAATGCATGACCTTGCATTTCTTAGCATTAAATTTTAGCTGCCAAATTTCAGACCATTTTTCAAGCTTCATCAGGTCTTTCTTCATGTTATTCACACCATCCGGCGTGTCTATTCTATTGCAGATTTTGGTATCATCCGCAAAGAGGCAAATCTTACTCGACAACCCTTCAGCAATATCGTCTATAAAAATGTTAAAAAGAACAGGCCCAAAAACAGAACCTTGAGGCACACTACTGGTAACCTCCCTTTCTTCAGAGTGATCTCCATTGATCCACTCAACCAGTTCTTTACCCAACCCGTCACTTTGGGACCCATCCAGAGGGCATTCAGTTTATTTATTAGACGTCTGTGTGTAACACTGTCAAAGGCTTTACTAAAATCTAAATACACCACATCTACTGCACATCCTCTATCCAATTCTCTGGTCACCCAGTCAAAGAAATTGATCAGATTTGTCTGACAAGACCTACCTCTAGGTCTAGGCAATCCATGTTGCCTCCGGTCCTGTAATCCACAGGATTATAAAAACTTCACCATTCTCTATTTTAAAAGTGTTTCCATTAATTTGCTTACCACAGAAGTCAGCCATACTGGCCTGTAATTCCCTATGAACACAACCCTCTGAAAATCAATCAGGGTCTATTATTCCTCCATCCCTATTCATGTTTGTCTTCTGCAGTCCTGCTCCCAGAACAGAAATATTTGTTAAGCAATTTCGGCCTTTTCTTTATCAGCTTCTACATATTCCTCCCCTTCACCTTTGCGTCTCACAATGCCACTTTTGCACTTCTTCCTATCACTAATATATCTAAAATATGTCTTGCTGCCCTGTTTTACCATGTCAGCTATTTTTTCTTCCATTTGCATCTTTGCTTTCCTGACAACAAGACCAGCTTCTCTTAACTTTTCCAGATATTTTTGCCTGTCTTCCTCTTTCTGCGATCTTTTGTGGTTTATGAAAACTAACCTCTTATTCCTTACCTTCTCAGCTACTACTTTTGAGAACCAAAGTGGCCTTCTTTTCCATTAACATTTACTTACCTGCTTCACAAAAAGGTTTGTCGCCCTTACAATCGCTCCTTTCAGTTTGCCCACATTTCCACTCCTTCCAGACGTTCCGATCCAGCCAATAATTCTTTGACGTAAACCCCCATCCGAACAAAGTTAGTTTTTTTAAAGTCTAGAACCTTTGCTTTTGAATGAGCCCTCTCTATACTCATCACCTATTAGCAAGACTTCCCCTTTTTTAGAGATATTCTGAATGTCTACTATTAAATCTCTATCTACTTCTTCCGTCTGTGAAGGAGGCCTGTATATCACACCAATGTAAATATATTCACCGTTCCCTCTTTCCAAATTGATCCACAGTGCCTCTTCTTTGCCCTGCAGATCCTGCAATTGTGTAGCTTTAATATGTTGTTTAACATATAACGCTACTCCTCCTCCTTTTCTTCCTACCCTGTCTTTCCTGAACAGATTATAGCCCAGTTATAACTACATCCTAGTCATGGTTCTCTATGAACCATGTCTCTGTGATCGCCACTATATCCAACTCCTCTTCTTCCATCAAAGCTCTAGATCCAGAATCTTGTTTCCCATACTTCGAGCATTAGTATATACTGCTTTCCAGACATTGTCCCCTTTTCCCATCCTTGTAGAGGTATTAAGTGATTTACATACCTGAGGGCTTATACTCACCTGGGAGCTTTGATCACCCTGCTCCATCACTTCTAGTTTAAAGCCCTCTTTAGTAGATTAGCCAGCCTGCTGGCAAAGACACTTCTTCGATAGATGCACAACATCCCTGCTCAGCAGCCCTTGGAAGATCATCCCATAGTCTAGGAAGCCAAAATGCTCTCGACACCATCCACATAGCCAAGCATTCATCTCCAGGATGCAAGCTTCTCTGCCCTGGCCTTTACCCTCAACAGGATAGACGAGAATACCACTTGTGCACCTGACTGCTTCACCTTCTCTCCCAGAGCTACAAAGTCACTATTGACACGTTCACAGGGGTACCTGGCAGTATCGTTAGTGCCAATGTGGATGAGCAGCATCGGATAGTAGTCATCAGGCTTGATGAGTCTCGGCAAGCTCTCCGTAACATCTTGGAATTTGGCTCCAGGCAGACAGCATACCTCTCATAATATCATGGCTGGTCTGCAGATGGATGCTTCTGTACCCTTCAGAAGGGAATCGCCAACTACCACTACCTTACGCCTCCTAGTGGGATGGATCCAGTACTTTTTGGGATTTCAAGCTGTGGTCCACTTCCAGGGCGGGGGTAGTCACAGTACCAATCTTGCAGTGTTCCGTAATTGGAGACCAGCTGTCTTCCCTCAGCACAGCCTCTTCTTCCCCACTACTGAACATCTTTGACACTCATGAACCATTTCATCGATGTACATCTCATTCTCACGGATGTTTCTCGATCTTGCCACCTCCTCTCTCAGTTCTTTTACTTTCTTCATGAGGGATTCAAGCTGAAGACAGCTTGTGCAAGGAACTACTCCCTCTGCCTGGGTAACATTTTCTATCTGCACAGAGACAGAAGTTGTAACCTGAGCAGCAGCTTTGGTGATACGATGTGTCCCAGCCATACTGTGGTGCAGAAGAACTTACACCTAGAAGAAGAAGAAAAAAAAAAAAAAGAATAGGGCAGAAAAATCCTACCAAATTAATGCCCTGTTCCTGAGGCAGACAGTAGTTCACAGGTTGCTATAAGTAAAGAAATGAGCTAGGGGTGGGCCTGGCAGAAACTGTCTTTAATGCTGATCCTTTACAACCTCTCTCTTAGAACCAGGCTTACTGGAGTCTGATCTCTTAAAGTCCTCGGAGTTCAGTTTGATAACTTCCCCTGCGTGGGTCCCATCAGTGGCATCACCCATGCTATGAAAACTTAATATCCTGCTTATCCTTGGAGAAACCCAATCTCTTTGCGATCTTCAAGGACTCTCAGTGGATACCTCTGATCCAATAACTCAGTTGCATATCTAGGACAGTTAAAAGCACAGTGCTAAAAACATATTTTTAGCACTGTAAGTTGCTAATAATCTTATACTAAATATCTTTAGTTGGAATTCTGACTTGGTCGCTCTAAATCCTTGTGACACCCCTAGGCAGACAGGTTTTCAGGATACCCATAATGAATATGCATGAGATATATTTGCATACACTGGAGGTATGGCATGCAAATCATCTCATGCATATTCATTAAGGATATCTTGAACACCTGATTGGCTAGGTGTGTCCTGAGCACTAGGTTGAAAACCCCTGCTCTAAAGGCTTGTGGCTTGTTTGAACAGTATGCAGTCAGTCATAGGTAAGATCCTGTTGCTGGAAAATCACATAACCATATCTCTTCCACTTTGCATTCCCCCTATCTCATAGAGATCCTATCTTTCTTTCATAGCAAACTAACAGAGACAAGTCTAATTACTGATGTGATTGAACAAAGAACAAGCATGGAATACATTTTATTCTGGAACACACTGCATGATATCTCACAAAAATAAAGCCTCAATTTTCAAGATGTTTGACCAAGAAAAAAAATTATGCTTGCCAGACTCTACTATCTTTATCACATAAAACAGACAATTAAACACTTGGCACCATTCTTGAAAGCTGCAGTTTTATTTCATTAAGGTTATCTATGTTAAAAAAACAAACAAACAACAACAACAAAAAACAACAACTTTGTGTCTGGTGTGGAATTTCATTGTATGAAGTATTACAATTCTTGTTTTCATTACAAACAGAAAAACAAATGTAGAACAAGTGTCCAAAAACATGGCAATAAATTAGAATATAATTTACAAAAGCCAAGAAAGTTTAGTAACAGTGTACCACATGAATACTGAGTATAAAATAATAAGCAACTACTCACAATAATACAAAAGTTATTTCATTCTGTATTGTATAGGATACCGATGTGATGTTCACTGGATAAATAAAGTCCATAATGTGAAGGATGTAGCCATCCTCAGGGGTATATTGTTCTTTTAAATTTTTTGTTTAACCTACTAACCAATTAGTGATATTACCAAATGCACAGCGGAGCTGAATTCCAAGGCTTGCATTTGCTGCCATTCTACTTCATTCTAAACATGGCAGACCATCAAAATTGCCCATCTCATTCAAATAAAATGGTCCTATTATTTTTATTTATGAATATATTTTTAGCTTAGATTGCCTACAGCATGTGGCTACAAAGTAGTAGCAGCAGCAGCATCTTGTATTGGAAACAGGAAAGCTGGAGGGGAAAGAAGAAAGTTCTACGTTCTGAGCTTTCTCTAAATACATTTTAATTTTAAGAAAATCCAAGCACCTTTTGTATTCTGTTCCCTTTAACAATGCAACTCAGTGTTGCTCCAGGGAGTTCTTCAAATTCCAGCCTCAGGGCTGTTTTACATTGCAGGATAAATATCTCACTCCCTAGTCTTGTAGCACCAGTGAGAGAACAAAAAATGGCTGTGGAAACAGACTTTGCAATGTTTAAGTATGAGGTAATCTTAAAAAAAAATTTTTTTTAACTTTAAAAACCCTGTTGTTGAAGTAAAATACTAGCTAATCAACACAATCATTCTGTAGAAACAATTAGACATTGGTATAAGGTCTCAGACATGGCAAATAGCATATCAACACTTTTCCCTTTCTGATATTTAAGTTGCAGCTAAAACAGACTCGCACCAAGAAGCTATTTTTTAAACATTACATTTTAACATTTAGTATCAATTAATCTATCTGGGAAATAAATCCTATTGAAAATGTATACACCTGATTATGAATACGAGGAAGCTGAAGCATGCAGGAATTCTTTTTATAAAGGGTCATACATTGTTACATATTACCTTATAGACAATGATTTTTATCAGGGTTGCCATTATCAAATCTTAAGTGATTTTTCTTCTCTTTGTTTGGGAGTCACCATCTCACACATTTTCTCTGTGTGGAAATAGACTAATGGATCATAGGCACACAATACGAATGAGCAGCACAGGCATGCAAAGCAGAAATGAAAGGTATGGGCTGCAGGTTGACCTTCTTCACTCCTGCTGGGACATATTAGAAATCTTTGCTGTGGCTTTATAATACGAGGGACCACTGAAAAGTTCTCAGGCTAACCAACAAAGTTGGAGAAGTCTCCATCGAGGGCTATACAAGTAGTCCAGTGATTTTTTCCACTATTTTCGTGCTGTCAGAAAATTATATAATGAAAAAAGTGGAAAATCGCTGGACAAAGTGTATAGCCCGCGATGGAGACTGCCCAACTTTGTTGGTTGGGCTGAGAACTTTTCAGTGGCCCCTCATAACTAATATTTTACTTAACTATACTGCTTCTCCAGGTTGTTCAGCTGAATCTGCAAAACTATTTACTGATATTTTTTCAGATTTAGCTCACACCCTTCCAGTAGTAGTTCAATGCCACTTATGTTTGCTCTGCTTATCAACTTTGGCATTGTTTACTAAAAGGGGGGGGGGGGTCGTCAATATTCTGAAGCATTTATTTACATAACAGCATCTGCTACACCCAAACTACCACTGTGAGAGATCTTCAGTTGCACTATCCAAACAGTACTGCTGAATATTTTTTAAAATCTCCGTAGCACTATCTGAACAGTACTGGGATGAACCATGGGCAGAATTGGGCAGAGACCAACATTGTCTGGTAGCGGCAATTTTTAGCACCACAACCCACATAACTAAAAAGCTGTCCTAAGTGTATCCAGATAATATATCTGACTAACAACTGAATATCATTGCTACTCAGACAGTGCCGGGCACTGACCACAATATCTAGATATTCAGCAGTAGCCACCAAATTGCCTGTAGTGGCTGGTGATTAAAAATAACGCCAACAGCTGAAGGTTGAATATTGTGGAGAGCATTGAATGATGTTCTTTATATGCTACATCAAAACCAAACACACTTCTATGTATAAGCAATAAAGTACTTGGGTCTTGATAAAGTACTAAAGATGTGTCAACAATTACAAAGACGAGGAGACACTCGATGAAGTTACAGGGAAATACTTTTAAAACCAATAGGAGGAAATATTTTTTCACTCAGAGAATAGTGCTCTGGAACACATTGTCAGAGGTTGTGGTAAGAGCAGATAGCGTAGCTGGTTTTAAGAAAGGTTTGGACAATTTCCTGGAGGAAAAATCCATAGTTTGTTATTGAGAAAGACATGGGGGAAGCCACTGCTTGCCCTGGATTGATAGCATGGAATGCTGCTACTCTTTAGGTTTTGGCCAGGTACTAGTGACCTGGATTGGTCAACGTGAGAACAGGCTACTGGGCTTGATGGACCATTCGGCTGACCCAGTAAGGCTATTCTTATGTTGAATTATGTATAACAGACCATATGAAAACATGAGCAGTGTTGAAGGAGAAAGCCTCAGATATCTGTCCCTACACTACAGAGAGCAGGTGATGGATAAAATGGAGCCAGGGACCTCATCGGCATAAAAAAAAACCCTCCAATATGCTACATGCATAATGGCTTTATACAATGCAATGTCCAAATCCACAGAATGAAATAATCAGAAGTCATAATACTTATCTCATTCATTTCATCAAAATACCAACAATGGCCAGCGTTTTTCGCCTCCGTATCTACTCCGTGGGCGTGAGTGTGAATTCTTCAAAAAGCCACAAACAAGTGCTTTATTGTTTATACATAGAAGTGTTTTTGTTTTTTTTATGTAATATCTGGTTTTCTATTTTTCTTGAGTTGAATTACTTAAGCATAACAAAATGTGTGTTTTTCCACTGTCTCAAATGAACTCATTCCAAGTTTCCGAGAAAGGTACCTTGGAACTATGTGTACATCAATAGCACCTAATAAATGTTTTGGGGCATAAAAATAAATCACAACATTTCATGAGACTTTTTACCAAAGAGAGGAGATAATTTGTTTTTTTTTCTCATATCCATATCTTCATGCACCTCTGTAATTAGGTAACTTCTAGGTCCCACACAAAAGATTTGCTACAGATATAAGCGTTTACTCTAGGGCTGAAATATCAAGTCACACCCTTCTGTAAATTTTCAAGGTAATATCAAACTCAATAGATGTCTTTATCAAAGAGTAGTTGGTTACTTTTAAACAAACTATTAAGAGGTAGCAGGTGACAGAATTTCTAAGTACTGTACACTGAACAACATCTGTATAGATTGTCAAAAGAATTTTTGTTTTGAACAGCAGACTCATCATATCACTCTAATTCTCTTTCTAATTCACAATAGTAAATAGCACATTTGGCTTGCCACCATTTTAAATAAATTGACACATGTTGATCTGGTTGTACAATTTATAACTTACCATGTTTTTCGCTCCATAAGATGCACTTTTCCCTCCCCAAAAAGTGGGTGGAAATGTTTGTGCATCTTATAGAGCGAATATAACAATTTTTAAACCCCCTGCCCCCGGTACCTTTAAATTCTGATGGTCCAGCGGTGTATTGGCAAGAGTGAGCTTTCTGCACTCCTGCCCCTCCCTCGCTGAATGGCTGCCTCATTATCTCGGGGCACACAAGGCAGGAGCGAGCTTTTCGCGCTCCAGCCTGGGCCCGCACCGCTACCTGAATGGCTGTCATCAGTTCTCATGGGACTCATGAGAACTGATGGCAGCCATTTAGGAAGCAATGTGGGGCCAGGCTGCAGCGCGAAAAGCTCGCTTCTGCTTTGTGTGCCACTGGCCCAAGATAATGAGGCAGCGCCTGCCGATACACCGCTGGACCACCAGAGGGGGTACAGGGTGCAGAGCAGGGATGGGGGGACAGGGTGCAGAGCCTGGCAGGGAGTGTGGGGTGCAAAGCCTGATATATATTAGTACACAATTTGGTTCAGAATTGTTTTTTTTTTCTTGTTTTCCTCCTCTAAACCTAGGGTGCGTCTTATGGTCAGGTACGTCTTATAGTGCGAAAAATACTGTAATTGTTTTACAGAACGTTTTCTTTTTGTTTCAAAAGTGCCTTTAGATTTCAGTTTTAATTGCATGATGTTGGTAAGAATTTAGGGGGGAAGATATCAAGCTATATTAAGGCAACAACTGACGTTGTTAGCTCCTTAATGCAATTTAGGTTGTCTGGCCCTAATTCAGTAATATTTAGATCATCACTAGGTTACACAGCAATGAGATGCAAAATATACAAATGCTTGTAAAGCAGCCCATCACTATGTAAAACTCCATGACTTGCAGTGAACACCAGGTGCACTTTGCTAATCCTCTGCTGGTGTTCAGATAGCTACAGCTTAATGAGGCTCACAGCATTATTTCAGAAATGATGAATAAATCCTATGGAAATCAGTTGGAATGAAGAAGAAGTACTAATTTTCTTTACTTCTGATTTATAATTGCTCCTTAAATAACATTTCAAAGCCCGTTTTATAACTTAAATTGTGGTGCTACTTAGTGAGAGATTAAATAGTTAATATTAGTTTTAGCTTTGACTTAGAAGAATTTTGACTCTTTATATCCACGGTAGCCCGTCACGGTAGCTATATTTTAAAGAGTTTTAAATATAAATGGATTCAGTGTCATTGTTTGTCCATAATAAAATATCATCTTAATGGTCAATGGAGGTACTGTAGGTAGACTAATGGATTTACTCAAAAGAGCACAATGTCCCATAGAAATCAGCTATGCAAGTTGTTCTGATCATTCCAATTTGGCTTTCCCTCCTCATGCTGTGTCCAGCATTTTGAAAGAATAAATCCCACTTCACAGAAGTTAAACTATTGAAATCCTGTCAGCAGAGGCTGACCAGTGGTTAAGTTTTCCACAGGGTAATGCATTTGCAAGGGTATCTGACCCATTCTTTAGTACGCCTCTCTTCGACATATACATTTCCACAATGGAATAATAAGGTTCTTTCTCAGTTGGTTCGGTCAATGTCCTTGGCAGGTCTTGCAACACATCTGTCTGAAGTAGGCTCGGCTGCAGAACTTGAACTTCAGCACCAGGGGACAATAAGCCACTTTGTTCACATCTTTGCACTCTGATGAAATAAGGCACAAAATGGCAATTAGACACAAATAAGTAAAAACTTAAACTAGCAATAAATACTTACAGGCCCATGCTTTCATGAGGTCAGCAATATATGAACTAGGTCAGAAGAAACTCGTAAAGCAATCTCATGGTGTAATGAATGAAGAGTGATAAGCTAAAATGTGTTTATCACACTTTAGTCACTACTAGGCCTCATTTAAACATGCTCTGCAATGTTAACACCCCTCTGCTCCATAACTGGGGAAAAAGCAAACACACAGAAATCATCTTCTTTACCATATCTCACAATGCATCTGTACTGCAGTTGCGGAGATCTAAAGTTTAAAAAAAAAAAAAGAAAACAACAGCTTTTTCAATTAATGAAATCTGCTCTCCTTAATAGCTGAACAGTTCTTTTGCTTACTTGTTCAAACTGGAAAAGAAGCAGTGGGATCTAGGTACAGGTTAAAAAAGTACAGACTATTTCACAGTCTAACCAGGGATTTGCCAACAGAAGTACAGTAGGGACACAACATTACAGCTTATCTTCAGTTTCCTCAAAGTAAATGGAAAACGATGATTACCAGAGCAGTAAAGCTATCTTGCTCAATGCCAGTTTGCAAAAGCTATAGCTAATGTAAGCAAGTCAGGCTTCCTAAGCTTTTCCTGATTAATAGGGTGCCTTCAAGAAAGCCAGCTACATTCTGCTAGCTGTTTTTCAGCCCTGGCCTAGCTAGTATGCAGCAGATGAATTATAAACTCTGGTCTGAATTCAGCCATCTATTTTCTCTCTTTGGAAGCAGGTTTTTCTATTTGCTAAGATACATTTTCCTCGCTCATAAAATTCAACCTTCAGTCCTTCTACAGCTCTCAGCAACCCGGGATAGAAAGTGGAAGAAAATCTTATCTTCCTGATAAAAGTGCACCATTATTGCTATAACTTCAATGTAGGATTCAACGACGGAGGGCATCCTTACCAGACCTGTACTTATATATTATTATCATTATCATACTTTATAAAATATTACCAAGTTTATTACTCAAAATTAAGTATGTTAGGAATATTGGGGATTGTTTTGAATTGGGTTCAGGGCTTTTCTGGCGATAAGACAATATACTGCTGAAATGAACAATAGAGTTTCATTCAGTGGAACCCTCACTGCAGAGTCTTACAGAGTTCTCCTATTTTGCCGTTTCTAATGGCGTTCTTCAATTAACTTAGGTGCCGGTTGTAATTTTCCCCTAAGGGAGTTGGTGGAACATAAGGCATAGATTAGATTAGATTGCAGATATCTATAATGGACAATTCCTGTTTCTTCAAACTCACTATTTGAACTACCTGATGCAAGAGTCCACCTCAGGAGTCAGCATCCAAGAAAAAGATCTTGATTACACTGAAATCTTTTTGCCCAGTGTATGGCGGTAGCCAAAAAAGCAAACAAATGCTAGGAATTATTAGGAAAGGAATGGTAAATAATACAAACAATATTATAATATCTCTGTATCACTACATGGTGCAACCTCACCTTGAGTATTGTGCTCAGTTCTGGTCGCTGTCATCTCAAAAAAGATATAGTAGAATTAGAAAAGGGTCAAAGAAGAGCAACCAAAATGATAAAGGGGATGGGCTACCTCCTACATGAGGAAAGGATAAAGAGGTTAAGGCTCTTCAAAATAAGATGGCTATGGGGGATATGAAAGAGTTCTACAAAATTCTGAGTGGTGTAAAGCGGGTACAAGTGAATCGATTTTTCAGGTTTCAAAAAGTACAAAGACCAGGGGACACTCTGAAATTACATGGAAATACATTTGAAACAAATAGGAGGAGGTATTTTTTTTTTCACTTAAAGAATAGTCAAGTGCTGGAACTTGTTGCCAGAGGATGTGGTAACAACGGTTAGCAAAGCTGGATTTAAGAAACGTTTGGAGAAGTTCCTGGAGGAAAAGTTCATAGACTGTTATTGAGGCAGACCTGGGGAAAGCCACTGCTTGCCCTGGGATCAGTAGCATGGAATGTTGTTACTATTTGGGTTTTTGCCTGGTATATGTGATCTGGATTGGCCATTGTGGAAACAGGATTCTGAGCTATTCTTAACAGACAGAATGATGGATAAAAATCCCCAGTAAAGCATAATTTAAGTTAAAACTGTGGGGGTCAATTGCAAGGTGCTATGCCTTATGCTTATGCCTTATCCTCTAGGAGAGCAGTTCATGGGCTAGAAAAAGAGGCCAAGATTTAAAATCTAGAAATAGAGGGTGCATGCCATGTGACTTTAGGAAAGTTATTCCAGGCATTTGGTACAGCAAGCTTGAAAGCATGAAGTTGAGATTTAGCAGTGAATATACAGGGCAGTGCAGAAGGATATACAGGACAGATAATGAGACATAGCAGAGTGAATGTACTTGCAGGCAAAAGTAAACTGTTTTAATTTTTTATGAAAATGGACAGAGAGGCAATGTAATGATTTAAGAAGAGGAGCTGCATGACTATATTGGTGTCAGAGGAAGATAAATTGTGTTGCTTGGTTCCAAACAGAGAGCAATGAGAGACATCCTTCAGCAGCAGATCTGTGAGCAGAACAAGCCTATATGTGTCATAATCCAAGAAAAGGGATCAAGTCTTAGAAATTGAGTTATTCAGTTGGCTAAGTAATCAAGAAGATGCTGATTCAAATGCAACAAACCACATCTTCCTATCATTTCATTTGCCAGAGATATACTGTCTCAATTAACAAATTGTTGTATCAGATAAATAGAACCCAACTGACATTCTTGCTTCGTTTCTAAAGTAAGTGTGCATTAAGACTTGGTATTTTTTCTTAGATTAAAAGACATATAAACTATCCACTGCAACTATTCATACCAGCTTCAGAGGATCAGAAGTTTGGTGTGTAGCTTTCTATTATTCTGTGCTGTGGTATGTAGTGTATGATTTTTATAAAAAAATATTACCACCAGAAGCTAAGATGCTAAACAAGAAAGTGAAGCATTGTAAAGCACAATACGAGGTCTGTTCAAAAAATTCCAGGACTGATTTTATAAAAATGTATTAAACATCTTACAACTTATTCCATTGGGTTTCCTTCAAAGTACTCCCCTTCCCTACATATATACTTTTCCCAACATTGTTTCCACTTCTGGAAACAGTCCTTAAACACATCTTCAGGAATCACCATAAGTTGCTGCGTTGAATTTTGCTTTATGTCTTCAATGGTATCGAATTGCTTTCCTTTCAGTGTGGATTTAAGTTTAGGAAACAAAAAAGAAGTCAGCATGAGTCAAGTCAGGAGAATAAGGTGGCTGGAGAAGAACTGTCATCACATTTTTTGCAGTTCTTCTGGTCGTCAGTCATCAACCGTGGAACAAACTTTGCTGCAACGTGAGACATCCCCAATTTATCTGTTAGAATGTTGTGGCATGAACTAATGGAGATGATGCATTCCTCTGCCAATTCTCTAACAGTTAATCGCCAATTAGTGCACACAAGAACCCTCACTTAATCAACATGATCACCATCAGTTGACGTTGACTGTCTTCCATAAGAACATAAGAATTGTCGCTGCTGGGTCAGACCAGTGGTCCATCGTGCCCAGCAGTCCGCTCACGCGGTGGCCCTTAAGTCAAAGACCAGTGCCCTAACTGAGACTAGCCTTACCTGCATACGTTCTGGTTCAGTAGGAACTTGTCTAACTTTGTCTTGAATCCCTGGAGGGTGTTTTCCCCTAGAACAGCCTCCGGAAGAGCGTTCCAGTTTTCTACCATTCTCCTAGGGTTACCAGATTTTGTCTGTAAAAAAAAAAAAAAAGAGGACACTTGGCCCCACCCCATTCTGTCCCAGCCCTACTCCACTCCGCCTGCACCACATTGTGCATGCTCGGAGGCCCTTCAGATATGGCTCCATGCTCAGGAAAGAAGAGATGAAGTTCATTTGGGAGTGGTGCTAGGGGCAGTACAGGGTGGGGCTGGGACGAAGTTGGGAGCTCTACTGCCACCTGCAATTAGTGTCCAAGCATGCAAGAGCTCCATAGAATTCATGTGAAATAAAGACAACAATGGGAAATTTTCTAAATAAATCAAATGTTCTGCTCAAACATAAAAACACTTGAACACTCAGTGAACAAGGAACAGCCAATAGAAGCAACAAAGGAGCTCAAGTAGTACTCCTGTAGAGACTATAAACACCTTATACAGAATTCATCAGAACCCAAAGGGCTGACTGGCATCCAAGTTCAAACTTGGAGAAGAATGAACAGAATGAAACAGTAGGCAGAAACAGGAAGGACAGAGTAGGGGTCCAGAATGACACACCTATCTACTGGAAAAGATATTATCAATGTAAAGACAATCTCTTTTTCCAGTGCAATAGGTGTGTCATTCTGGACAAGCAGGATGTAGAAAAGCAGTCCCAGAAATCTAGGGTGATCTGACTGCGCCGGCGCTTAATACTCAGGTCTCAAAAGAAGAATCATTTTTTGCTGCAACATCCACCCTTGAAAACTTTACAAATATGCGTAGAGTGGACCAAATTGCAGGACTACAAATGTCCACTGGAGAGACTGCCCTGGCCTCTGCCCATGAGGAGGCTACATTTCTGGTCATATGCACCTTAACAGAAACAGGGGACTGTTTCCCAAAGATAGTGTAGGCTGATGAATGGCCTTATGGACCCATCTGGAAATCGTGGCCTTGGAAGCGGGCGTGCCTCGCTTAGTCGAATGAGTCAGCACAAACAGATGGGCAGAGAGACAAAGTCATAGGTGACTTCCAGATAACAAAGAAGCACTCTTCTGAAAACAAACGTCCTCAAAATGTGGTCCTACAGGTAGTTCTTAGAAGCTGTAAGTTAGAATACAAGTAAGTAGACTTCCTGATTAACATGAAACGCTAAAACCACTGTCAGCAGAAAAGAAGGGACAGTGCACAGGGAGACCCCAGAATTCCAAGAGTTTAAAGAAAGGCTTTCTAGAAGAAAAAGCCTGGAGCTCCATAATTCATTGAGCTGAGGTTATCACTACCAGAAAAACCACCTTCAGTGTCAAGACCAAGAGGGAAGCTTCTTCCAGTGGCTCAAATGAAGCTTTGGTGAGACCTTGTAGAATCACGTTAAGATCCCACAAAGGAATGGTAGCTTGACTGGTGATCTGATGTGGAAAGCATCCTTAAGAAATCTGGCGATATATGGATAAGACGCCAGCATAGGTCTATGGTCTTGGGCCCTGAAACAAGAAAGCCCAGAGACTTGAACTCGAAGTGAAGCCATGATGAGGCCCTTGTCAAGGCCTGCTTGGGAACACCAATGCTGGAAAGTCTTCCACGTTGTAGTGTAGGCAGAGACTGTAGTGGATTTCTTAGACTTGAGCAAAGTGGCAATGACCAACTCTGAATACCCCTTTGTGCTCTAATGCTTTGTGCTCAACAGCCTTGTTGTAAAAGCAAAGTGATCCGGATCCTCCATGCATACCAGACCCTATGAAAGAAGGTGTGGATCCACCTGCAACCACAGGCCGTGGCCTGCTCGATGGCACATTAGATCTGTGTACCACGGCCTGCAAGGCCAATCTGGAGCCACTAGAATAAGTCTTCCCTGAAGAGTTGCGATCCATTGAAGGACACAGCCATCATGAACCATGGAGGAAAGACATACAATGGGACGATTTGAGGCTACGGCTGGACTAGAGCGCCTAGACCCTTGATTTCGGGCTCGAATCTTCAACTGAAGAACCTGTTCACTTTCTCGTTCTTTGCCGTTGCCATAAGATTGACGCGTGGACGATCACAGCATTGAAAAATGGCCTGAAACACTGCTGTCGACAGCATCCACTTGCCTGGATCCAAGGTCTGTCTGCTAAGGAAGCTAGCTTGAACATTGTTCACACCTACGACATGCGCTGCTGATAGCGCCTGAAGATGAAACTCTGCTACAGTGCTACATTTAGGTGTGTAGATTTATACATGCTATAGACATAGCATAATGGAGTGCACCTAAATGTTAGTGCTTAAATGATGACCTTCTATAAAGGCATATGGGTGCCCATATGATATTATAAAATTCAGTCAGTGGGCTGTATTTTTACACCCAAATTTTGATTACCTTTATAAAATTGACCCATATGTGTAACTGTATCTACCAGGAGCCAGCTAACTGATATTCAGTGGGAGATAGCTAGCTATCTTCTGCTGAATATGCTGGTCAGTGGATTGGCTAGTCACCAGCTATATCATGGGACACAGCCAGTCAGTCAGTGCCAATTATCATTGGCTGACCAGCTAAGTCTAGTGACCAGACAGACCTGCCTAAAAATCAAACTTCCACTTGAGGAACAGACTGCTTTCTGGGATTCAGCACTTTGTTAACTACTCAGTACTATGGCCCCTCTATCAGCTCCTACACTATCTCATCTTAATCAAAAGGATTAATGGTTTGGCCTGATCTAATTTTGCTCAAACGCCATCTTAGAGCAACCGAGCGTCGATGGAGGAATCACCAGTATCCTGCCTCCTTTGATCTCTATAAAAACATGTGCCTCCCAATATATATTTGCAATTCAAATAGCAAAAAGGAAACACCTTTCTGCCCACATAGCAAAAGCCCTCAACTCATCCACTCTATGTTCCATTCTATGTTCTCTCACCACACATCCCAGTCAATGCAACTTCTCCTCCCTCAGCTCAGGCTCTCGCCACAGCCTTCACAGACAAGGCTACACTATGAGATCTACATTGTCCTCCTCAAGCCATTCCATCCAATCCCCTTCTTTTACCAGTGAGCCCTCCTCACTTGGTAACACTCTAACTGCCTTCAATAAGCCCTCCCTTCGTGAAGTCACTAGAGTAGTATCTACCATGCCATTGCCCCTCATATTCCATCCAACGTCTATTAAATGTTTTCTTATAATTTTTGGCCCTTACATCCACTCTGTGATAGTCAACAGTCCCACTACCAGTGAAATCCTGGCAACCTGCAAAGACACAATCATACAACCCAAAATCAAAAACCCTGAACAATCAGTCACTGTTTGTACTAGCTACCACCGCACAGCAACCTTAGCTTTCAAATTAAAATTGCTGAAAAGATAGTCTTTTCCCATCTTGCAGATTTTCTCAACAAAACAAACACTCTTCACCCCATCAAACTAGGTTAAAAACACCACTATTCAACAGAACTCTCCCTAATAGGTTTGGTTACATATATATATTAACATCTTGATCATCTTCATTCCTCTCTTCTATCATTAGACCTCACAGCTGCCTTCAGCACCGGTGATAATGCACTAATGCTTCAATGACTCAAACATATTGGTGTTTCTGATACATTCTAAAATTGGTTTGTTTTCTTCTTCAGCAAATGTACCTCTGACGCTTTCTCTCTCTCCCATGTGGGGTAGAAACATAGAAAGATGACGGCAGATAAGGGCTACAGCCCATCAAGTCTGCCCACACCATTGACCCACCCTTATAAGTCTACTGGCCCCCTTAACTCTACTGACCTGCTCTATTAAGTCAATATCCTAGCGACCCTATTCATTGGTATGACCCTCGCAGTGATCCCACATAGGTATCCCATTTATTCTTGAAGTCTGGGATACTGCGGGCCTCGATCACCTGTACTGGAAGCTTGTTCCAATGCTCTATCACTCGTTCCATGAAGAAGTACTTCCTGACGTCTCCACGAAACTTCCCTCCCCTGAGTTTGAGCGGATGTCCTCTTGTGTTCGAGGGTCCTTTGAGAAGAAAGATATCATCTTCCACCTTGACCTGTCCAATGATATACTTAAATGTCTCAATCATGTCTCCCCTCTCCCTATGCTCCTCGAGAGTATAGAGCTGCAATTTGTTCAGTCTTTCTTCGTATGAGAGACCTTTTAGCCCCGAGACCATCCTGGTGGCCATCCGCTGAACCGACTCAATTCTGAGCACATCTTTACGGTAATGTGGCCTCCAGAATTGCACACAGTATTCTAGATGAGGTCTCACCATGGCTCTGTACAATGGCATCATGACCTCAGGCTTCCTGTTGACGAAACTTCTCTTGAAACAACCCATCATCTGCTGTGCCTTAGATGAAGCCTTCTCCACTTGATTGGCAGTCTTCATGTCTGCACTGATGAACACTCCCAAGTCTCGTTCTGCCATAGTCTTGGTCAAAGTTTCTCCATTCAAGGTGTAATTTCTGCATGGATTTCCATTTCCAAGATGCATGACCTTACATTTCTTGGCGTTGAAGCCCAGCTGCCAGATAGAGGACCAACTTTCTAAAGTACGGAGGTCCTGTTCCATAGTATCCTGTAGATTGTAGCCGTTTACGATATTGCATAGTTTGGCGTCATCAGCGAATAAGGTTACCTTACCTTGAAGCCCTTGAGTCAAATCCCTAATGAATATGTTGAAGAGAAGTGGACCCAGGACCGAGCCCTGCGGCACTCCGCTGGTCACTTCCAACGTTTTAGAGAGGGTACCGTTAACCATCACCCTCTGAAGTCTGCCACTTAGCCAATCTTTAACCCATGTAGTTACTGTTACAGTGTTCCCGCTAAGCTGCACTGGGGTGCGCTGACGCACAAAATATTACCTCGCAGCGCACAAGTTTCTCGTCACAGCGCACACAGTGTAGAGCACAGTTCTTCAACCGCCGGTCCGCAAACAAAATCTTGCCGGTCCGCGAAGGATTCGGTCCCCGCCGCAACGAAAGGCCGGCGTCAGCTGACTTGCAACTTCCTGTTGCAGTCGCTGTGCCGGGACTCCTGCCTTCGCCGGGACTCCTGCCTTCCACCGCGTTTGCCTCCTGCCTTGTCTCCGCACCTCCAGACCAGCAGCGGCAGCTGTATATGCTTTTAACTTCGGCACAGAGCTGCCCCTAATCAATAGTTTAGCGCGGTTTCATAAGGCAGCCTCGGGGCCTTTGCTAGGCCGGCCCACATCGCATCATCGAAGCGGGCCGGCTATCAAAGGCCCCGAGGCTGCCTCATGAAACCGCGCTAAACTATTGATTAGGGGCAGCTCTGTGCCGAAGTTAAAAGCATACAGAGCTGCCGCTGCTGGTCTGAACTCTTGGGCCGCTGAAGGAGGGCAAAAAGCAGCTGTCCTGGAGGTTTCCCTTCCTCTCGCCTTTACAGGTTCCTTTTTTCCACCTTTTTTTTTTTTCCTTCAAACGGCAACGGGCCCCAGCATCGACATCAATCAAGTAAGTTCCACTGTCAATCAAGCGGTTCTGCTCGGCCAAAGCTTCCCCTGTGACATGAGCCACCCTCAGGGGAAAGAAAGTGACCCACAAAGGTGAGGGGAAGGGGGGCAGATGATGGAAGTTGGGGGGGGGAGAGAGAGAGAGAGAGAGAAGGGGCAGATGATGGAATGGAGGAGATGAGAGAGAGAGAGAAGGGGACAGATGATGGAAGTGAGAAGAAGGGAGAGAGAGCAGAAGGCAGATGGATGTCAGTTGAGAAGGGAGAGCAGATGCTGAATGGAAGTGGGGAAAGAACACATACTGGATGGAAGGAGGAGATAAATAAAGGGGGAAGAAAATAGTAAGATAATGGAGGGGTGAGGGAAAGGGGTGACAAGCTGTGTGTAGACACAGTGAAAAGAGGGAAACGGGACTAAATAGTAAGAAAGAATTTAATTTAGATGGAGGCAGAAAATAGAGAAGGAAGACCAGAGAAGAAAAGGGAAGAGAGAGCAGAGAATGATCAGATCTGAGTGGAGGAAATGAGAAGAGAGATATGCTAAAAACCACAGGGGGGAGGGAAGGATAGAGATGCCAGACCATGAGGGGAACAGAAGGAAGATGATGGATGCTAGACCAAATTGGGGGGTGGGGGGGGGGGCAGGAGGAGAGATGGCAGGGAAAGACAGACAGTGAATGGAAGGGGCAGATGCTGGACTGAAGAGACAGAGAAGGTTATCATGCTGCTGTACCGGGCCATGATACGCCCTCACCTGGAGTACTGCGTCCAGCACTGGTACTTTAAGAAGGACACGGTACTACTCGAAAGGATCCAGAGAAGAGCAACTAAAATGGTTAAGGGGCTGGAGGAGTTGCCGTACAGCGAAAGATTAGAGAAACTGGGCCTCTTCTCCCTTGAGCAGAGGAGATTGAGAGGGGACATGATAGAAACATTCAAGGTACTGAAGGGAATAGACTTAGTAGCTAAGGCAGGGAGAACGAGAGGGCACTCTCTAAAGTTGAAAGGGGATAGATTCCATACAAACGTAAGGAAGTTCTGTGGTAGAAAGCAACATATTTATTTGGCTCATAACTTGCTGGCGCCCGATATTTTTAGCTCACAGTGAAAAAAGTTTGCTCACAACACCCGCCCGCTTAGAGGGAACACTGCTCCTAACCCCATCGATTCCATCTTGTTCAGCAGTCTGCGGTGTGGGACGCTGTCAAAAGCTTTGCTGAAGTCAAGGTATACGATGTCCAAGGACTCTCCCGAGTCCAGCCTTCTTGTTACCCAGTCAAAGAAGCTGATAAGATTGGACTGGCAGGACCTACCCTCGGTGAATCCATGTTGACTGGGGTCCCGGAGATTCCCCTCATTCAAGATCGTATCTAATTTATGCTTAATTAGTGTTTCCATGAGTTTACATACTATTGAAGTGAGACTCACCGGTCTATAGTTCGCAGCCTCAGCCTTGCATTCCTTTTTATGCAGAGGAACGACGTTGGCTGTTTTCCAGTCTAATGGAACTTTCCCCGTGCTTAGTGAGAGATTGAAGAGCACGGCCAACTGTTCCGCCAGAACATCTCTCAATTCTCTAAGCACTCTTGGGTGTAAATTGTCCGGTCCCATGGCCTTGTTCTCCTTGAGCCTTGTCAGCTCGCTGTAGACGTCTTCAGGTGTGAACTCAAAATTCTGAAACGGGTCTACCGCAATTTGTTTTGCCTTCAACTGTGGTCCGTGTCCCGGTGCCTCACAGGTGAAGACTGAGCAGAAATATTCATTTAGTATTTCAGCTTTTTCGGAATCCGCCACCGCGTAGTTTCCGTCCGGTCTTCTAAGGCGTACTATGCCGTCTGTGTTCCTTTTCCTATCACTAATATACCTGAAGAAAGACTTGTCCCCTCTTTTAATGTTTTTTGCCAAAGTTTCTTCCACTCGAAGTTTGGCCTCCCTAACTGCTGTTTTGACCGCTGCAGATCTGGTTTTATATTCTACTTTAGTTTCCCTTCTCTGCGTACGTTTGTAGGAAAGAAATGCTGTTTTCTTCTCCTTAATGAGGTGCGAGATCTCCTCAGTGAACCATTGGGGTTTATTGTTTCTTTGCCGTTTGTCTACCGATTTTATGTAGCGATTAGTAGCTTCGTGTATTGATGATTTCAGGTACGACCACATAGCTTGCACATTACCGGTCTCTGCTTGGTCCTGCAGCGTCTGATGGACGAAATCTCCCATGCGTGTGAAGTCGGTGCCCCGGAAATTAAGTACCTTTGTTTTTGTGATTGATTTAGGGAATCCTTTCCTAAGGTTGAACCATACCATGTTATAGTTGCTGGAGGCTAGTGTGTCCCCTACCGAGACCTCTGAGACGCTTTCCCCGTTGGTGAGTACCAGGTCAAGGATCGCCTGGGCTCTAGTGGGCTCCGTTACCATCTGTTTTAGTTGTGCACCATTTATGGAGGTCAAAAGCCTCTTGCTGCTACTGGTGGTTGCTGAAAATGTGTTCCAGTCTGCATCAGGCATGTTGAAGTCCCCTACCAGTACAGTGTCGCCCCGTAGAGTGATATTCTCTATGTCTTCAATTAATTCCGTGTCCATGTCTTCCAGTTGTCTTGGGGGTCTGTATACCACACCAAGATACAGGCATTTATTGCCACCTCTTGCCAGGTTAACCCAGAGGGACTCCCCGGTGTATTTGACATCAGTGATCCTGGTGGTTTTGATGGCTTCTTTAATGTATAGTGCTACCCCACCACCTAACCTGCCCTCTCTGTCACGACGAAGAAGATTGTACCCCGGTATAGCCATATCCCACCCATGTGAGTCCGTAAACCATGTTTCGGTTATTGCTACCACGTCTAGGTTGGGTACTGCAATGCTCCATCCTAGCCCCAATGCTATTGAACTTCTTCCTAGTACCTCTTCTGATTTTTTCTCAGTCTCTAGGATTCATCCCCCTTCTTATATGCTAAAGATAAAAAAAACATTTCTGCCCCATCAACCCTACTGATACCTCAGAAATCCTTAATATCAATCACTCTATCATTAACATAACATCTTGGCTCAGAGACAACAGGTTATTTTATAACCTTTCCAGGTCAAAAGTACTTCTATTCATGCACTCTGAAACTCAGCAACTAGCAACCCCCGTTCTTCTTCAGAATACTGTAGTTCCCATCGATTTCCTTCATGAAAGTCCTCAGGATTACACCAGACAACAAACTCAGCTTTCATCAACAGATCTCCACAATAATACAATGCTGCTTTTACAAGCTTCGGATGATCTACTCTATTAAAACCTTACTCAAACCTCATGTCTTCAATATATTAATTCATTCCTTGGTTATAACACACCTAGACTACTGTAACTCTCTCTATCACAATCTAACACACAAAGAAAATCAACTAATACAAAACACTTCCATCAAATTGATCAAGGGAGCTCAAAAATTAGATTATGTTACTCCAGTGTTAAAATCATCACACTGACTCTCTATCACACACGGATTAGTATATAAGACAATTCTTCTAGTATTTATGATCAGACAGACCCACATTCCCTTTTTTCTTGACATTACCTTATCCCCTATATTCCTTCCTGCATACTTTGCTCCTCTCAACAAAATCTTTTGGTTATCCTGAACACTCATCATATAACTTACAAAAGTACCCGTCACTATATCTTCTTTGTAATGGGGCCCTCCCTTTTGAGCAGTCTCCCTTTTTACCTCAGACTTGAACCCTCCCTTGACAAATTCAGAGCCCAACTAAAAACCTTCCTTTTACAGCGACACATTCAGTCAATGCCCTTCTTTTATTCTTTATCCCTTTCTTCTTATCAGCACTGTTCTGAGATGATTGGAGAGTAAGTAGCCTGTTACACCAATCGGATAGCTCCCCCATTCTTCCCCTCCCCCAACCCACTATCCTATCCTGCATTGTAGTTCCTCTTCCAACCTAATGACCCTTTTACATCCCTCTCAACTTTCTTCTTTTGCTATTATTAGTAAACCACTCAGACATACCATGATGGGCAGTATATCAAAACTTAAATAAACTTCGAAATCACACCAGCACTAACTGCATTGTGCCAGGGTAGTCAGAGCATATATTCAGAAGCACTACACAGTTAATTGCTGCTAAACATGTGCTCTGGGGTAGGATTTATCTGAATAGGAAGCTTTCTACCCTGCTAAATCCTTTTTGAATTGCTACTCCAACATGTGTAGAACCAAAAGTAACAAAACTGTCAATGGAAAAGTAATTAAAGGTTTCTAATTTCGTCATTACTGCATAATCAAGCTCCTCCAGATCACAACTTACCATCCACATTAGAAATAGGAGAACTTTCACATTTGCTTTCACACTGCTGCATTGATGAAGGTCGAGTTGTTTCTGGGCAATCACTGGATGCCTGCCCAGTATATGAAAGACACTGCACTGTTCGCATTTGCTGTCCAAGACCACACTGTGCAGAACACTGTGAGGAAGAGAAACAGATAAAATGAGTAAAGGAAGATGACTTAATACATTTTGAAAAGCAGTACAATATAATGAAATGTTAATTCATTACACAATGCTCAAAATTGGTTCTGAAGCAGCACATGGATAACTCTACCATCAGTTTAGGAATCAGAATTTCAAATATAAAGTCTATGTTTAAAGATAATTTTGTGTTAAAAAGATTATCATAAAGTACTATAGGGCTACTCAATTCCAGTCCTCAGGGTCCAAAGGCAGACCAGGTTTTCAGGATATTCACAATGAATGTACATGAGAGAGATTTGCATGCACTGCCTCATATGCATATTCAATATGCACACTGCAGCCACCACTAGAGCCACCAAGCAGGACTCATCAGTGCCCCTAGTGGCTACAGCCAATATTGCATGGGCGTGTGACCCAGAAAGGAGTCACCCTGTAGGGACTACAATAATATACATAAAAAAAACCAATCCACAAAGTTCCAGGTTTCAATTCCCAAAGATAATTTAATGTCAGAATGTTTAAAAAAAAAAACTCAAAGTGGCCAAGCAAAAAAACACAAGGTAATTTGCAAAACAAAATGGCCAAGGAAAAAAACTCAAGGTAATCTGCAAAACAAAACTTCAGAGGAAAACCCTGTGTATAGATCAGGATTTTTCCACACAAACCACTTAATCTTCACTGTGGTTTTACCCTCCAAACAGCTTCTTTTCAATAAAGCTTTTCCCTAAGCCTGTACACAGCAGGTCTCAGGTAAGTTCAGTTCCACTGCTGCAATAATCCAACATTCAAACAGTCTCAAATAAGAAAGCCTCCAGCTATCATACAGCACTGTTGAGCTTAGGAGAAGTGCCTAAAGTTTGCCTTCAGAAAAGAAAAAAAAACAAAACAGCTTTCAAAATCCCTCCCAGTTGGTGACAAACTTCTCCCTACAAAAAGGCACTATCAGCTTCCTACCAAAATGAGCTGAGAACAAAACAGTAAAGCAAAATCCCCACAGTTCTGGCAGTCAATGAAACAGGCTGGGAAAAAACCCAACCTCAGCCAAAAAGCAAAACAAAAACTCACAGTTCTCCAAACCAGTGATTCCCAACCCTGTCCTGGAGGACCACCAGGCCAATCCGGTTTTCAGGCTAGCCCTAATGAATATGCATGAGAGAGATTTGCATATGATGGAAGTGATAGGCATGCAAATTTGCTTCATGCATATTCATTAGGGCTAGCCTGAAAACCCAATTGGCCTGGTGTTCCTCCAGGACAGGGTTGGGAACCACTGCTCCAAACGAACACAGTTTCTACTCAGTCTTTGCAAATGGCAGCTAAGCCATCTGTTCAGGTGCTGCAAACACATCTTCAGGAGCCAGCTCTCCTTGAAGTTCAATTGGCACCTCTTGGTCTGGAGCTACACACTCTGGAGTGGATCCAGATTCCTCCACTTCCATTGGGTCACAGGCATTACCCTCACTGGAGCCAGTAACCTCTTTCTGAGGAAGAGACCTGTGCCTTCTCCCTAGCTTCCCTAACAGCTTACTAAAATCCACAGGTTTTTCATAAGGGAAGCCACGCCCTGCTCTGACTGAGCCTGCTCTTACCTGGGCTTCTCTCTGGCTCCCCCGGTGGACACTAGGGCAATAGCCTTCCTCCCTATTCCTAGGAATAGGTTTAAAATCTATGTCCCTAACCCTGATGTGTGGATGATAGTGACTGTGTCTGTTTTCCTCGTCCCCTCCTTTCTGGGTCAGAGGCATCCTCAGGTGGATTAGATCAGAACTGGGAGCTGGCCTTGGCTATCCCCTTTTTGGGCTTCTTGCCACCTTTTCTCCCCGCTTTACCAGGACAGGCACAGAGCCTGGCTGGTCACAATATGTAATTGTGGATATCCTGAAAATCTGGCCTGCCTGTGGCCCTCAAGGACCAGAACTGAGTGAAAATAAAGTAATCTTCAATAATTCTACATCAACTAGCATATCTCAAATGTACAGCATTCCTCAAGGTTCTATTCTCTCTCCGCTTCTATTCAACGTTTTCTTAGCTCCTTTACTCACACTCGCACAATCTATAGGGTTCACCATCTTTGCTTATGCGGACAACATTCAACTGCTCCATCCTCTCAACCCAAACAACAAAGGTGACATTGTAGAAATAAATTCAAAGCTGACCAAAATTAGCACATAGCTGCATCAGAATATGCTTGCGCTGAATATTACAAAAACAAAAAGCATACTATGTCCGTCCTCAGATAAAGACGTTTTGTCTTTACCCATTAACATAGATTCCACTACAGTTCAAATGGACACAAAGGTAAAAAATACTAGGGACAGTCTTGGACCAAAACCTAACCTTTCATGACCGAATCAGTTTTGTCATTAAAAAATGCTTCTATAAATTAAAACTCATATGATCAATCACATCACCTCTCGATTCCCCAATCAATTAACATTCTTATCCATTCCATAATATAATCTCACATTGACTATTGCAACTCACTGTCCAGGGCATTACTCAGAAATTTGACTACAAATTCTGCAAAATACAGCAGTTAAACTCATCTACCCTGCAAAAAAATTTGACCACGTAACCCCTCTACTGTGCAACACACACTGGCTTCCTATTTCCCACCGCATTACATTCAAAATTCTTTTTCTCACTTTCAAAACTAAACCCTCCAATGTACCATCCTTTATTGACAAACTCCTGATCCCCTATACCACAACCAGAACATTATGTTCCAATAATCCAGACCTGCTAGTGGTCCTGTCCACCCATGAAATATTCTATGATTCTACCAGAAAGTCTATCTGGGTATTTAATAATTATAATAAACTTCTCCGTGACAGCACCTTCACTTTGGAATGCCCTTCCCCTTTACATTAAACTACAGCCCTTTCAAGAACAATTTCGGTCTAAAATAAAAACTTTCCTTTTTAAGGATGCCTTCAGTACTTGATCCATTGATTCCCCTATCAGAGACTTTCCTCTGACTCTCTTAACCAAACGCTTCTCTTGAAGCGATCTCTCTTTCCCTTCATGTATTATCCTTCCTCCTCTCACATTTTGTTTTTGTTTTTATCTTGATGCATTTTTACTACCCATTGTTCTTCCCTTTCTGTCTAGTCTGTTTTACAGGTCCTGTAACCCTCCCCCCCTTTACAGTAAATTTCTTAATAATTGTAAACCGTCTAGGTAAATTATCGATAGACGGTATATCAAATGAAAAATAAACTTGGAGTAGCAAGGGAGAACAAGAGGCTCTGGTAGCTGCATCAGCTTGTCTGAGGCTTGACCTACTTTGCTATTCTAAGCCCTGGATCATCATCGACCCTGCACGTTTTCTATGTGGGCAAAGAGAAGTTACCCTGGCAAGTCATCACTGGGTACCACTCTTGGGCCTTTATACTCCTAAGAGTACTGTGGAACTTGATAGTGGAGTATACAGGATACCAGTGGGCAGCTCTGGGTTCATGGAAAAACAATCCAAAATGGTGTCAGCCTCTACTCCAGCTATTACCTATTAAGTTGGGCTCTAGCAGGATGGGGTTGTCTTAAGAAGGAGTTTCATTTAGCTGCACCAGAAGTTCTCCACTTCCACAAACTTCTTTTGAAATTTCAGCTGACTCATTGGGCGTTGTTCAGGGTTTTGATAAGGTTAAAGTTGTATGCCCTGTGCTATTGCTCTTCCTGGATAGCAAAGTTATTTACCTGTAGCAGATGCTCTCTGAGGACAGCAGGTATATATTCTCACATGTGGATGATATCATCCACAAATCCCAGTAAGGACACTACCAAGTGCACTGTCACTTTACATTTTTTAAGCAGTGTCCATACTGTGTGTGTGTCGGTGCCTTCCCACCTGACATTGGTTCATGGGACTATCAATTCAGTAAAAAAGCTAAGAAGAAAACTAGGGGAGATGGGCAGGTTGTGAGAATATATACCTGCTGTCCTCTGAGAGCACCTGCTACAGGTAAGCTAATTTTGCTTTCTCCTAGGATAAGCAGGTTTATATTCTCACGTGGGACTCCCAAGCTGCCAGGATCATGAGGCTGGAGAAGAAGAATTTATATATAACACAAGCCTGGTGAGAATGAAAAGGTCTGAAGCTAAAGTTGGTATGTAGGAAATAAATCAATTTTTGCAGAACTACTTACCGAAACAGACTGTGTCTTCTGGAATTTTAATCTAAATAGTAGTGAAAGGTAAATGTATGGATTGAGAGCCAATTGGCTGCCTTGCAGCTGTCCTCAATAGCTATATAGTGGAAATGAGCTACTGAAGCAGCCATAGCTCGGACATTGTGGGCTGTTACATGGTCCTGCAGCATCAACCCAGCATGAGTATACAAGAAGGAAATACAGACTGTTAGCAAAGTTGAGATGGTTCTTTTGGTAACTGGAACTCAAAGTCTGTTAGGATCAAAAGCTAGAAAAAGCTGGGAGGAACCTCTATATGGTTTACTTTGGTCTAGGTCTCCTGGATGGGATTGTGGTTTTAGGAAGAACACAAATAGAATTACCAATTGGTTGAGATGGAATTCTGAGACTACCTTAAGCAGGAATTTTGGATAAGTCTGAAGGGATTCTCTGTCGTGGTAGAGTTTTGTATAGGGTGAATCTGATACTAGTGCCTGAAGCTCACTAACCCGGTAGCTAGATGTGAGGGCTATGAGGAAAACTAGAAGTTTGAGAGAGCAGGTTGAGAGCAGCTCAAAGGAAGACTTCATAAGAGCAGTGTTTGCTCATGAGGGGATCATATTCCTTGAGAATGGAGGTCTGTCTAGATGAACACCCATTGACACATGGGTGAGGAGCTTTTGATAGGGAAGAGGCTAAAAGGGAATTTCCCGGGTAAGGTTGGAAGAATCATCCACTGCTGGAGGGAATGCTGGATTGAAACAGAGAAGAGTCCTATAGCTTGAGATCACAGTATTGATAGAGACCACAGTATTGATAGAGAGTAATATTCTGAGATGGAGATATGCAAACAGAGTGATGTACTGTGGCCTAGAAGATGTCGCATTTGTCGTGCCATTATGTGTGACAGGGTAGAAGCTTTCTGGCACAGGTGAATAAGATTGTTGACTCTCTGGTACAGTAGAAGAGCTTTAGTTGTGTCCAAGAGAGCTCTGATGAACTCCAGCATCTGGGATGGATGCAGATAGGATTTTTGGTAGTTTACGGCAAATCCCAGTAGCTCTAGAAGACGAACTGTGGAGTTGATGGCATTTTGAGTGAGAAGCCTTGATCAACCAATCATTCAAATAAGGAAATACCTGAAGTCCCCATGAGCAAAGGGCTTCTGCCACTACCACAAGGCATTTCATGAAGAATCAAGGAGCTGAAGCCACTCCAAATGGTAGGACTTTGTACTGTAAGTGTTGAAAGCCAATGCAGAATCGAAGATATTTTCTGTGGAGAGGTAGGATGGATATGTGCGTATAGGGTTAGGCCTCCTTGAGATCTAGAGAGGGTTTGTCCTCCTTGAGATCTAGAGAGCAAAGCCAGTTGTCCTTGTTTAAGAAAGGCAGAAAGGTTCCCAGAGAGACCATTAAAAGCTTCTCTTTCATCAATTATTTGTTGAGGCCCCAAAGGTTTAGAATTATACAGAGGCCTCCAATTTTCTTTGGAATCAGGAAATATTTAGAATAGAACTCCCGGTCCCTCTCCTGCAGAAGAACAGGTTCTATTGCATTTAGTTGGAGTAGAGTTGTGAGTTCTTCGAGAAGGACGGTTCTTCAGAAGAGAGTTGAAACAAGATTCTTTTTCTGGGTGGTTTGGAGGTGCTCTTAGCAAGCACAGAGTGTAGCCTTGAGCCATTACCTGACAAATCTATTGGTCTAGTGTACAGTAATGAGAGTCTAATGCTGGTGAAAATGGAGAAGTCTATCTCCTATGGGTAGATTTTGAGAAAAAGGCAGAGAAATACTGGCAATGCTCTCTAGAAAGGAGTCAAAAGGACTGCTGTTGCTGCTGCTAGTCATGGAAAATCACTTCTGGAGTTCCTGTCCCAGAGGGTTTGGGAGCACCATTAGAGAGGTTTGGGGGTGGGGGATGGGGGGATCCAATTTTTTGTAAAGTGGGGAAGGGGAGGGGGTTGGTTCGGGGGAGTCTTCACAGGGGGTCATCATGGGGCGTTCGCGGCAGCAGGATGGAGTGGGCATCCCTCCTGCCAATTTTTGTAAAGTGTGGAAGGCGAAGGAAGGGGTCAGTTTGGCAGGGGTGGTTTCATAGTGGCAGGAAGGAGTGGGCATATCCTCTTGCCAATTTTTGTAAAGTGGGGAAGGAGAGGGGTCAGTTTGGTGGGGTTGTTTTTGCAGTGGCAGGAGGGAGTAGGCATTCTTCCTGCCTCTATTTTGGTTCAAGGGGTCATCGGGAGACTATCATTAAGGGGGGGAGGCACCTCACATTTCTTTTTTTAATGGGGCAGATATTGTGCATGTGCAACACACACACATCTATGCCATTAAAAAAGAATAAAAATAAAAAAAAATCCCCAACAGCTGAGTGGCAGGAGGCTGCTTTGGGGCTTCCCCAAACCGGCTCTGTGTATGTGTGAGAGCCGGTTTCTAAGTGGGCGATGGGATGGGAATACTACTGCCCACTGCAAAACTCATTTGCATAGGCAGATGTTTGAACATTGATCGCTGTTTAGAAATCGGCCCAATAAAATTGGGCAACAGTGACTCGCACGTTTTAACGACCGTGTTTTGTACACCTAGCCCCTAGTAAGGAAGATCTCAAAAGAGTATTCTGTTAGGAGGAATGAAAGGTGAGAAGCCCTTTTACATTGCTGTTAATTGAATATGAACTGCCTCAGCTGTGTTTACGATTTATCTTCCTTTTTCCAGATGAATGTCAGGAGAAGAAAATGCACACTTGGTATTGCTCAAGCACGTTAGGAAACTTTTTTTTTTTAAACAACCCCAATGTATTGTGGCTGTGTACTTTAGCTTCCAAGATTATGAGGGCATTAAAGGCTTGCCTTTCTCTCCTGTCTGAAAGGGTCTGGGATCCCATGAGTGTGACACCCTACCCCACCCCCAGGATTCAAAGGTGCCGCTGAATCTGTGGAATATTGGGGCCAGGTGTTACATAGCAATACCTTGAATTAGGCCTCTTTAGACGAAAATCTTGACACTACCCACTGCTGTCATTGATCTTATAAATTACTGACAGGTTCACATGCCTGGTGCAAGGAATTAGGCACCCTAGGCAAACTTTCATCTCTTTCCTTAATTAAATTTCAGGCCCTTTGGACTCACCAAGAGTCTGCAAATCAAACTGAACAATGATGACATTCCCAGCACCAACTCTCCCAGAATTATGCAATAAAAACAAAACAACTAATTAAACATCAACTTTAAGGGAGAAATTCTGTATAGGATGCCAGTCTCAGCAGCCACCTATGAAGCAGCTGAGAATCGCACACCAGCATCCATTACAGAATTGTGTCTGCCCTAAAAGACAGACAACTACCCCCCCATCCCCCGATTCTCTAATCAGTGCCACTGTCCCAGGCGCTGGTCACAGAATCACACCTGCCTGATCCCTTGCCATCACCTGATCACAGCAAGGGAATCCCCAATTAGCTGATCCGCAGCTTCAGGGAGTCATGCAAGCTCTGCTGATCAGGGGGAAAATACCTCTGCAGCAATCAGCTGAGCCACTGCGGCAGGGACCCTCCCCATGAAATCCCTCAGCAGGAGGAATGCCTACTTTTACGATTTAACAACTTTGTGTCATCAGCAAAATTTAATTATCTCACTAGTTATTCCCATTTCTAGATTATTGATAAATATGTTAAAAAGCAGTGGTCCCGGCATAGACCTCTGGGGAAGCCCACTACCTACCCTTCTCCATTGAGAATATTGACATTTAAACCCACTCTCTGTTTTCTATTTGTCTTTCAACCAGTTCTTAATCCATAAGAGGACATTATTTCCTATCCCATGACTTTCTAATTTCCTCAGTAGTCTTTCATGAGGTACTTTGTCAAATGCCTTTTGAAAATCCCAATACACAAAATCAACTGGTTCATCTTTATCCACATGTTCATTCATCCCTTCAAAGTAATGCAATAGATTGGTGGGACAAGGTTTCCCTTGACTGAAACCATGTTGGCTTTCTCTCATTAATCCATGCTTACATATATGTTCTGTCATTTTGTTCTTTATAATAGTCTCTGCCATTTTGCCAGGTACCAGCGTCAGACTCACCGGTCTATAATTTCCCGGATCACCTCTGGAACCCTTTTTAAAAATCGGCATCACCTATATATCCAGATATCAATTTATACCACTGTGCGGCTTGGTGTCCCAAGAAATCCGCCTGAAAGCATAAGAATTCCAGACTATACTGATTATTAAGATTTTTCCATTCAGGGAACCCCTCCTGAATAGTCTGCTTCAGTTGCAACCATTTAAAGCTTTGTGATTTATTAAGATCAAATTTATGTTGCAACTGTGAAAAATCAAGCAGTTTACCATTTGAAATAACATCATCTAAAATCCGTATACCAGCAATAATCCAGTGCTTCTGGATATATAAATAAAAAACCAAAGAATGGTCTTAGAGACATTTGGAGCATTGAGATTAAGCATCAAATTTCTGCGTCTCAATGGCTTCGAATTTGGTCTTGGAGAATGAAATGTACAATGTCTGCATCTATGAGACAAACTTGGTTTTTTTTGTTACATAGAGCTTTTGGGACCCCTGTTCGATTACAAAAGTTAAATGCTGGCATTGTAATCTGGAAGCAGGGACTCTGGACCATTTAATATTCTATTGTCCCTGTATCATGGTCTTTTGGAAACCAATCTGGTTCCAAATTAATTGTTTACTAGAAAATCATGTAGCATTATCATATGATACAATTCTGTTTGGGATGTCAATGAGAGCAAAAAGTCAAATTTCATCAAGTAATAATAAACTTTTATTGATTTTGACAGAAGTCGCCATACAACATATCACCAGTAATTGGAAAAATTACAATAGGCTTAACTATACATTTTGGTGGAATTCGCTATGTCATATTTATAAAATGGAAAGAACAATTGCCATACAAAAAGGGAACTATAATAATTTTAAAAAGATGTGGGGGCCATTGACAAATTATTGCATTGATTAGACGCCATTATCCACTGAAAGTGCATAGGGGGTTGGGGGGAGGGTATAAAGTTATATTAAAGGTTTGATCAATAGATAAGAATATAATATTTATATGATGTTTTTGATTAAAATATTTGTGGGAAGGGTGGGTGGGGAGGGTATAAATTTATGTTTTTAAGATGATGTTAGAAGAAATACAAGTGATGTTTACAAGGTTTAAATGATGTAATATTGTGTTCTTGATGTAAGATAGAAAAATGAATAAAGAATTTGAAAAAAAAAAAATCGGCATCACATTGGCCACCCTCCAGTCTTCTGGTACTATGCTGGTTTTTAAAGAAAAATTACAAATTACTAACAATAGCTCTGCAAGTTCATTTTCTAATTCTATCAGCACTCTGGGATTTATACCATCCAGTCCAGGTGATTTGCTGCTGTTCAGTTTGTCAAATTGACCCATTACATCATCCAAGGTTACAGAGATTTGTTTGAGTTTCTCTGATTCATCAGAATTGAATACCTTTTCTGGCACTGGTAACTCCCCCACATCTTCCTCAGTGAAGGCTGAAGCAAACAGTTCATTTAATCTCTCTGCTATGGCCTTGCATTCCCTGAGAGCCCCTTTTATCCCTCAGTCATCTAGCAGTCCAACCAATTCTCTTCACAGCTTCTTGCTTTTAATATACCTAAAAAAAGTTTTTACTGTGTGATTTTGTTTCCAGCGCAATCTTCTTTACAAGGTCTCTCTTCGCCTTCCTTATTAGTGCCCAGCATTTCACTTGACATTCTTTGTGCTGTTTACAATTATTTTCAATCGGATCCTTCTTCCACTTTCTGAAGGATGCTCTTTTAGCTTTAATAGCTTCCTTCACCTTACTCGTTAACCACATTGGCTACCATTTGGTCTTTCTTCCTCTTTTTTTAAAACATGGAATATAGATAGTCTGGGCTTCCAGTATGGTACGTATTTTTAAATACTTCTTAAAATCACAGCTTTATTAATCTTCCTTTAAAAAAAACAATACAAAAATTTATTTGTTTATAAATTAGTAAAGTGCTCAGTCCATTAAACCAGTGGTTATGATCGAAATCCAACCTAAAAGGAGACTCCAGATAAGTAGTTTTCAAATATATTTTTCACTATCTGGTAGGAGGTTTGTAAAGGGGCGGTAAAGTTCATGATGGCCCCAGATTAACCACTGTGTATGTCATCTATGCACTAAGGGGTTCATAATAATAAAAAAAAAAGTCTAAAAAGTGTCCTAAGTGGCTACTTGGACGATCAAAAAGCCTGATGTTATCGGGGGGGTCGCGGCTTCAACGGAGCAAGAGGGCTTGGACTCCCTCTTGCCCCGATGTTATCGGGGGGGGGGGTCGCGGCTTCAACGGGGCAAGAGGGCTTGGACTCCCTCTTGCCCCGATATCGTCGGGAGGGGGGGGGTCGCGGTTTGACATGGCACGAGGGCTTGGGCACCCTCCTGCCTGGATCGTTGTTGGGGGGGTGGGGGAGGATTCTGTAACCGATGTTGTTTTTGACAGACACCGGTTACAGAATCCAGCTTTTAGGCAAAGGACTGGCTCCTCCTTCGCCTAAAAGCCCTCCTGTTGGACGTTTTTGGCTTAGGCGTGTTTTTGTTTCATTATGGTTAAAAAGTGTAGACGTGCTGTGGGGGTACTTTTAGACGTAGTGGAGATTGGGCGTTTAGGCAGAGGAAGGCCATAATCAAAACATGGACGTATGTTTTGGTTATGGACACTTTCCCTGCTTCTGGGTTGAATGATTAGGGACTTAGGCCAAAAGGGGACTTAGATGTTTTTTTTTATTTTGCCCCTCTAATGGTTTAATGGACTGAGCACTTTACTAATTTATAAACAAATAAATTTTTGTATTGTTTTTTTTAAAGGAAGATTAATAAAGCTGTGATTTTAAGAAGTATTTGAATTTATATCCAGCGATATAAGAAATAACTCTCTATTTTTGAGACGTATTTTTAAATAACAGCCATGCCTAATATATATTTTTGACTTTTGCAGCTGCACCTTTAACTTTCTTTTTTACTATTCTCCTCATGTTATCACAATCTCCTTTTTTAAAGTTAAGTGCTGCTGTATTAGATTTCCTGTGTAAACTTATTCCAGGGATTATATCAAATCTGATCATGTTATGATCACTGTTATCAAGCGACCCCAGCACTATTACCTCCCTCAACAATTCATGTGCTCCACTATGAACTAGATCTAGAATTGCTTGACCTCTTGTCGGTTCCTAAATCAGGTGCTCCATAAAGCAATTGTTGATTTCATGAAGGAATTTTATCTCTCTAGCATGCCCTGATGATACATTTACCCAGTCAATATCGGGGTAGTTGAAATCAAATAAACATAACAAAGTGGGAAGGGTGAGATGTTCCAGTAGGGGGTCTTTATTATTGTTTAAGAACCAAACGGTTATATTTTAAAGGTACGTTTTGAAAAAATGTTACCTCTTATAAAGAAGATTTGGACTGCCAAGGATCAAATTCAGTGAAGCCCTTTGCAACAGTGAGCCAGAGAATTTCATTCTACTGGTTTATTGAGAGCAAGTCTAAATCTTCTTTATAAGAGAGGTAACATTTTTTTCAAAACATACCTTTAAAACACAACCGTTTGGTTCTTAAATAACAAATTTCAAGACTCCTGAGGAAGGTACCCTGAGTACCGAAATGCATGCACCACTGAGTCACTAAATGTTTTTATGTTACTGACAATAAGGAACCCTACTGGAACATCTCAACCTTCTTTTCCTGGAATGCTTTATTTGGTGTATGCCAAACATGTCCTCTTTTCTGGTGTCCAAATAATTCCATTTTAGGCTAATCTGTCCATAGAACACTATTCTAGGAGTCCTGGTGTTTGTCTACGTTCTCTCTGGCAAACTTCAGTCTGACCTTGATGTTTCTCTTAGAGTGCAAAGGTTTCTTCCTTGCACACCTCCCATGCAAGTTAAATTTGTGCAGTCTCTTTCTGATTATAGAGGCATGCATTTTCACATCAACAGTAGCAAGAGCATGCTGTAGGTCCTGTGATGACATTTTAGGGTTTTTAGAGACTTCTTTTAGCATCTCGTGGTCTGCTCTGGGGGTCAACTTGCTTGGATGGCCAGTCCTGGGCATGTTGGTAGTTGTCTGAAAAGTCTTCCACTTGTATATTATTTTCCGGACCGTGGAATGACTAATGTCAAATTCTTTTGAGATCTTTTTAAATCCCTTACCAGGCTTATAAGCTGCTACAATCTTCTTTCTGAAGGCCTCAGACAGCTCTTTTGATCTCACCATGGTGTTCACTCTCAACGCAGCAATCATGAGCACACCAAACTAAATGTCTGAGGTTTAAGTAGGGCAAACCTACTTCAAAATGCTGAGTAATAATGTTCTGATCATGTGCACCTGATGTGATACACCTGTGTTTGATCTGAGCCACTTTAAGTGGAAGGATATGTGGGGGTGTCCTGATTTATTCCTCATTTAGAATACACATTTTTGTGGATATCTTTTGTTTCATGAGTAAATCAAGGAAACATTTTGTTGTTTACCTGCAATTACATCACTTTCTTTTCCAGAGATAAATAAAAAAATGATTCGACATCGATATGTGAACATTTCTTAAGAAAGAACTGAATATTTCATGTGGTGTCCTAATTTTTTCACATGACTGTACATATTTACCCTCTTAATGGAAATAACCAGTTAAGTGCTGCTAAAAATGATCAGATAGTTGCAAACACATAATTTAATTGGTGCCATTTCTGGCTTGTAAAATCCTTTTAAATACTGTAAGTGTAAGTGCAAACATTTACAATAGTAATATGGCTTATATACAGTAAGTGCTTGTGCCTAAATATATACCTGCTTCATTGTTTACATGTCCAGTTATATCAGAATTCTATAATGGAAGTTAGGCACCTACTTTCCTTTTTAGAATAGGCTGCAAATAAGCGTCTCATTACAGCATTCTTTTCATAATGGTTTTGCAGTTTAAAATGGAGGGAGTTAAAGTGTAGTCACCCTACCTGTCCCCAGTCCCCCGTGGCCCAGCGAGGAGGAGGACAGCGACCCAAGCTGCAGCGAATACGAACGGGAGGTTTGCTTTCCTCTGAGCAGTGTGTGGCAGGAAAGGTTTTGGAAAGGTCACTGCTCTTGCACTGAACAATTCTGTGCTTGAATCCTGGACCACACTTAGGAGTACACTGGAAAAAATGACAAATGCATGATTACATATTAGAGAAAAAATATGAATCTATATATAGGACTTTATTTTTTATCAGTGAAAGATATTTCTCTCCAACTGAGAAAACAGTGCAAAATAGTGACCCAACAGGCCAGTATTTTGCACTTTTGCAATAATGTAGCAGTCTGTTTGCTTTGATACCATTACTAGAACTAATCACTTATATAGCGCTGAAAGACATATGCAGCGCTGTGACATTTATAGACGGTTCCTACTTGGAAGAGCTTACAATCTAACTTGGACAGACAGACATGACATATAGGGTTGGGGAGGCAGAGCCCAAGGTGAGAGGAGTTAGGAGTCAAAAGCACTCGCAAAGAGATGGCCTTTTAACTGAGCCTTGAACACTGCCAGAGACGGAGCCTGCTGTAAGGATTCAGGCAGCTTGTTCCAAGCATACAGCGCAGCAAGGCAGAAGGGATGGAGTCTAGAGTTGGCAGTCGAAGAAAAGGGCACAGAAAGGAGAAACTTACCTGCTGAGCAGAGCTCACGGAGTGTGGAGGGGGGGGGTGGATCATAGGGGGAGATAAGTGAAGAGAGACAGTGAGGGGCAGCTGAGTGAGTGCATTTGTAGGTAAGTAAGAGGAGTTTGAATTATATTAAGAAACGAATCGGAAGCCAATGAAGTGACTTTAGGAGAGGGGTAACGTGAGTAAAACGGCTCTCCCAGAATATGAATCATGCCATTATGAAAAATGATGGACTAGGACATCTAATATCATCATTGTGGCAAAACTGGGCAATTTTCAGCTGGCATGGGCAGCTGCCAGCATGGCATAGCGTGGGCTGACTGATGCTAGCACTCAACCTGGATATTCAATAGTGGGTCTTTTTTGGTGACTGGCATTGAAATCGGGCCTAAGCAAATATTCAGCACTAGCAGGTTAATAGCAGGCAAAAATAGGAATGCTACTTATGTGGTCTGATTTGCACACTAAACTTAACCAGCCAGCTAACCAGCTAAATGCTTTTTAACCAAACAGGAGGCATTCCTGCCCGGTTAAATAGTGCCACATACCAAGGGGCATACTGCTACTTGTTTACTTGAGAGTTTTCTCTCTTCCAGCAAATATACCCTGTTCAAATAAATGTTAAACTAACCAGTAGGTGGCAGTGTTATAGTGCTGCATCCTGCTATCACAGGCTGCCTGAATTGAAGAGGTTGACTCCTGAAGTTCTAACACAGTAACATCACCTGCAAGCAGTGAAGAAGTTACAGTTGCCGAGAACTTTTTTTTTTTTTGTTAAATAGAAACAGAGAACTGACAGAGAGTCACTGCTGCAGCTGCAAATGGTTGTTTGCTGTCAGGTACTAATCAGACTGAAAGATCTAACAGTTTTCTGTATCTGCTTCTGAGTTCATTTAGACAAGGCAGTGATCTGGGAAACTGCCAAGATCGTCAGATCTTATTGAAAGAAGGCACTTTAACTTTAGAAAAAAGTTTAACTTTAGAAAAGACTTTAACTTTAAAAAAAAGTTAATATAAAATACTAGTTAGTATTTGTGTGAAATCAATTTTCCTTGCCTGTCAGTAGTTGCAACGCTGTCAAAGGCTTTGCTAAAATCTAAATACACCACATCTAGCGCACTCCCTCTATCCAATTCTCTGGTCACCCAATCAAAGAAATTGATCAGATTTGTCTAACAAGACCTGCCTCTAGTGAATCCATGTTGCCTTGGGTCCTCTCATGTAAACCCCTGCCTAACACACCAAAACTTTGCCCTCCCCCTCAAATACTTCTACCTCCGATATCCATCTGTTCACACTCTGCTCAAGATAACCCTCAATTTCTGTATATAGGCCCACTCCTAGCTCCATGACTAGAGCTTAGAAAGAGACTTCCCCCTTCCCTCACTACTTAGGAAGCAATGATGTTTTTAGGGCCTATCTTAATTTTTTTGACCCATTTGATCCTAGCTATGCCACTGGGACCAACAGCATGTTAATGAATGCACATCCCTTTTGAATTGATTGAAAATAGTTTTAGTGGTTCTGTTGTTTTCATACTTTGTTCATCTTCTCAGGTCCTTTCCCCAAACTAGATTTTCTTAAAGAATTGGATACAAGGAATGACTATTTCTATTAGAGCAAGACAAAAAGAGTGGGGAAGAGACAGCGTTCCTTTGGTCTGGGCAATACATTGTCTTGCAAACTTTTATTTATGGAATGAGAGCATTCCTTTTTGGGTTTTTTACAAGTATACTAGCGCCATCTACTGGATTTTATCTATACACCCTGAGGAAGGCTTTTCAAGCCGAAACACGGACCGTGTTGGGGTCCAGTACAAAAAGGACTAAAGACTCTCTGTAAAGCTTTCCTTATGTTCTAGCTATTTATATGTATTATAATAATAATAATAATTTATTTTTATATACCGCCTAACTAGCAGTTCATAACGGTTTACACAATAGATACTCAGCATACAATATAATATATAACATCATACATAATAAAATTCTAAGTAACTAATACAAGCATTAAAACTAATGAATAAGGAAAACACAATTTAAACTAAAATAAGTATATATTAAAAGATTAAAAGTACATTGTAACTACATAATATGAAAATCAATAATGTATATGGGTTTTAAGATCTTTTTGAAACTGATAGTAAGAAATGGAGAAACAAGAAGATTCAAACATGAATTCATTAATTCTGTATATGTTTTTACCATTTATATGTTCTTAATAAATTGATTGTCCTTGAGGCCGATGTGTGTTGTCCCTTCCCCACTCTGTTTGTCTTGCATTGCCATATGTGGGGTTGTGCTTTCTTTTTTGTTGTAGAATATAGTATTTCTATTAGAGCAGCTTGGTCCTCATATATACTGATTTATGCACAGGGCAGCAACAACACTAGATATGCCAGTGAGAAGGGAGCTAAAATCAGTGTTAAGACAAGCAGTAAAGAGCAACAAAAGTTTCCTTACTTCTGACCAATCCAAGGCAACCCACTGAGGTGGACAGGACTGATTTTTACAGGATTCTTTTTCTATAGGGCGGTGCGTTAGACAATTGCTGTCATCCAATGATTCCTCTTCAGAAGGTCCAATCTTCCTAATACAAAGAACTGTCCGTGTTCGCATGCCTCCATCACAGGTCTTGCTGCATTCTGACCAGTCACCTATAAACCACCTAGATAGAAAAAGGAAACTTCACTAATTCATTTCATAATACATATTTTTCTTTCATATTGTACACATGGTAACAAAGTAAATGATGCAGATAAAGACCTAAATGGTTCATACAGTTAAATATGATATCATTACTGTATGGCACTGTATTATATAATTCACCTGGTTAATTTGTCTCTTCAAAGAATTTTCTGGTGGCGGTCAGCATTTTTTTTAAACATCATTAGCTGAATTAGCCACCCATATTCAGTGATGGGTCATGTTTTGGCCCCATTCATTGCCCCACCCTTTAAGAAATAAGTGGAGTAAAAATAGGAGATTGGCTTATGACTTTATGACTAAAATATTATTGGATGGACTGACCAAGAGATCCTCATGGCCAGCAGCCACCCAGTTATCTACATGCTGATAGATTTCCTGCTTCTTCCTTCCCTAATCCCACTATCCTGGAATTCTTCGAGACCTGACACTACCAGATCCGCTCACATACTCAAACTATCTTTCCCTTTGTTAAAAGGTGTCATGTATGCAGGTAAATTAGGGAAATCCCTTTTCTTCAAATTCACTGAGCTTTGGAATAACCTCCCTGCCCCGCTGCGGAACCTAGGCTTATTCCAATTATTCCAAAAGCATCTGAAAACCTGGCTTTTCTCCAAAAAGTAAAGCTATCTATTTAAAATGTAAATCCTCTTCAGAACCTCAAATTTCTTATTATGTCCTTCCTTCATTTACGTGTCAAGTTCTATCTTTATGGAGATGATGCGGTATACAAACTTAAGGTTTAGTTTAGTTTAGTTCTTGGCAACAAATGAGAAATTAAGGGCTCCTTTCACAAAGCCACGGTAGAGGTTTATACTGCAGACTGGTGAGGTACATGCTCTGACATTCATAGAAATTCTATGAGCGTTGGAGCATTGGCCTCGCTGGTCCATGGTAGAAACCTCTACAGCAGTTATTTAAAAGCCAGCATAAATAAATAAAAACAGGTGCTACCTTGGTGCCTAAAACTAGGCATCCATTTTTGCTATACAGCTACTCCCTTTTACAAAACAGCAGAAGTGGATTTTAGCACAGGCTGGCACACTGAATGCTCTACACTGCTCCCGATGCTCAGAGTTCTGGGGAGGGAGGGGGTGCGCTGGTACTGACCTACCTGGTTAACGACTGTCCGGACTTACAATCAGCTCTCTAACCAGTTGGTGGAAATGGCAGCATGGCGTCCTAGCAGTGAAGTGGGGCAGGAACAGTCTTCCTACGCTCCTGCCCTGTGAAAGCTGCAATCAAAAATGGCGGTCTTGTGAGTTCCTGCAGTCTCGTGAGACTACCGTGGGAACTCGCGGTAGCTATGTTTGATCGCATTTTTTCCAAGGCAGGTGTGTAGGAAGAACTTTCCTGCATCGCTTCACTGCTAGACCACCAGGGCTTTAATGTAAGATGTGGAGGAGTCCAGGAGGAGGGAGAGAGCGGGACTTAGACACTCCTCGCTTAACCAATTCGCTTATCGACCAAGTCATAAGAATGGAATTTGGTCGTTGAGGAGTAGCTGTACTTAGAGAGCTTTCTATTGCTTATCCATCCTACTGTAGCTGAGATTACTCTGACGCAACTTTTCTGATTTCATATGCAATTTTTCCTTAAGTTAAGTAGCATATTATGCCATAATATGTACTGTTATTTCAATATTTTTACTGCTGTTATTGTCTATTGCCTATGTACAGGCTGTTATTGTCTATGGCCTATATTTCCGGCACCTATCTTCGATATAGAATCAGGCTTGGCGGCACCGAACATCAACCCCGCCCATAACTATTCTTCTTTTGACGTTCAGTGCCTGTAGCAACTGCGTAGGCACAATTCAGGTGCTTTTTCTTACTTTTTTTTTCTTAATTAGTTTTTAACGGTGCGGTCAATTACTGCACTGTTAATGGCCAATTAAAATACTTAACTTAGGCGCCTTCCGAATAGCGCCATTTTGAGACTCTGAATCTTAGCTCCTACATTAGGCTCATGAATATAGGCAATGACCGGCAGGTCTACAATTTAAAGCAAAGAGGTAAAGTGTCACAAATTTGATATATCACCTTTCTGTGGGTATAACCAAAATGGTTTACATATATTATATGCAATTATTTTGCCCCTAGTAGGCTCACAATCATAATTATTCTTGCTGTATACCAGCTGGGTGAATTTCTTCAAAAAGGCAATACATAAATCCAAAGAAAGAATGAAAGAAATATTTTCCTGCTTTTAGCACAATGTTTCCATTTTCCTCACCATCTATCTATTCACTTTCCTCTGTAATTTAAAATGTTCCAAGAAATTTGAGTAACTTTAGATACCGTTTGCTTTTTCCTATTGTGGTTTTCTAATATTTAAACTTATAGGTTTTTAAATTTTCTCTATCTGGCAAACAAAATATTGTTGCTATCTCAAATAGATCTCGAATGCTATATTCTATTTCATATTCAAGAAATCTCGTTCACCAAGGTAGGGTTCTGCAAAGGTATTTGAACTTGATTAGTTCCAAGTGCAGTCTGCCAAACACATATAAAGGCAAATAAACATTCTTTAAATAGTTATTCAGCACACATTATTATTAGAAGGGAAAAGCTTATTTTTGTGGGTTACGAAGTATCTGACCCATATGTACAACTCAATGTATTTCTTTGTTTGATTCATTTTTTTATACAGGAGCAGTTTGTATTTAGATAGTTTTATTTTAATATAATAATGTGCTTATGAATTTGCACCAGTTAAGTTGGTTTCATGTGATTTCTTTGGAGAAGCCTACTTGCTTTACAAGTGGAAAATGGCAGAAAATATATACTGTATGTATTACATTTAAAAATCTCAAGGGGTTCATCATATTTAAAGCAATTTAACTGGCTAGAAATGGCACCTGGCCAATTAAATCGCCTGTTAGGGGCTGTTAATTTTCAGTAGCACTTAACTGGCTAGTACTGCTAATGATAACCGGTCAGGGAGAAATTCTATAAGAGGCACCTAAAGGTAGGCACCTAGGGTCACCAGGGGTCCTCTCTAGGACCATAAGCTTTGTACTTGGAGAAGCAAAAAAAAACAAAACCCCAAAATAATAAATGATCGAAGCAGATCAGAAACACCTTTCAACTCACTTGCAGAAGGAAAAAACTGAAGGGGGCTCCACAGCACTGGAGGAGTCGGCGGAGCTGAAGAATATCAATTTTATCCTCCTGCAGCCAACTCGTGAGTATGGGATATTCACCTACTTTCAGGTCCCATATGCTTTTTGTAAGAGAAGTACCTACACTGCCTATAAAATATTTCAGACATTTCATAAAGATACCTATTATGAAATCACACAGCCACCTACTCTTTTAAAAAGACAAAAAGTCTCTTGGAGGTAAATCTATAATATGGCACCTAATTGGGGAGTGCCTTAATCTGGGGGAGGGTCTGATTTCTAGGGCCCAGATGCACTAAAGCCAGCGATCATCGCTAAACCTGTTTTAACAGCTTTAGGGACGATCGCTTTTACTGACCGGATGCACAGGGATAAGCCTAAGGCCCTGATCGGCACAGATGCCTAAGGTCCTTCCACTTGGGAGGGGCCATTGGTGTCTGAGCCAATCAGGGCTTTAGGCCCCTCCCTGTGCATCACATGATGCACCAAGGAGGGAAGGCTCATGAAGCAGAAGGGACCATGCTTCCCTCCTCCTTCCAATACAAAAAGGTATAGGAGGGGGGTTTGAGGGAGCATCTGGTGGCAGGAGGGAGTGGGCATCCCTCCTGCCTTTTTTTGGGCGAAGAGGGCCTCTGTTAGCAAGAGGTAGTGGGCTTCCATCCTGCCAATTTTCTTTTGTGTGGGGTGAGGTTGACATGGCAGGAGGAAGCAGGCATTACTCCTGCCGTTTTCATGGCTACAGGGGGGGGGGGCATTTTGCGGTTGCGGTCAATAGGGACACTGTCATCAGCGGGGAGGGAAGAGCTTTTTCTTAAAAAAAAAATTTAAAAAAATAGAACAGATATTGTGCATGTGTAACAAGCACAGCATCTGTTCCCATTAAAAAATAGGTTTCCTGCCCCGAACAACTGAGTTATTATAAAAGAATCTTAACTTTGCAGACTCACGAGTGGATAAATGAAAAAGTGGATAAATGAATAGTAGTTCTGGACTTATACTGGAATAAGGACTACTGAAACTAGTGCCATAGTTCTACCGAACAACTGAGTGGCAGGAGGTTGCTTTTGAGGCTTCCCCTGTCTCTCAGCTGTTCAGGCATTCCTTACCAGCTCTGCGCATGTGTGAGTCGCTCTCACAACATTTAGGTGGAGGCAGTGAGAACAGGCTACTGTGCTTGATGGACCATTGGTCTGACCCAGTAAGGCTATTCTTATGTTCTAAATCATTTGCTTGCAAACTTTTTAGTGCATCAATAGCTCTTTTTGAATCGGCCAAAACATCGGATCAGAGAGACCCACGTAGTCTTTCTGATCCTCTTTCGTGCATCTAGGTCTGAGTTCTTCAGAACATTGAGCTCTGAGACAACTGCACTAAATAAAGGTAGAATTGTGGTTGTCCAGACTGTTTCCAAGCTATATTCTTACTTGATATGCCACATTTCAGAGGGATATCAATGCAGTGCACAATACTGTTACAATAATAAAGAAAGGAGAAGCGAGGAAAGGATGAAAATAAGTGAAACATAAAAAAAGAAATGGTAGAAGGAACTACAATGTAAGATAGGAAAGGAGAAAAAAAAAAAGCTCATATATGGTATATCTGTATCCTGAATTCAGAGTCTTGATCTCTAAATGAGAATTAATAAAAAATCAAGGATCATTAAATAAAAAAAAGTTTTCAGATTAGATATGAATTTATCAAGAGAGGTTTCTAACCTGAGTTGGAGTGGTAGTGAGTTCCATAATGAGGGACCAGTAACTGAGAAGATGGAGGAGCGAATGAAATCATATACAACATGTCTGAAAGAAGGGATTGTGAGAAAGTTGTGTTGTTGAGAACGAAAAGTATGCGGAGGTATGTAAAATATTACAAGTTGTTCGAGATAGGTGGGGGGTGAATGATATATCTGTGTCTTGAAAACAATGAGTACATTTTTTAATGTAATTCAGTGGGTGTTCTTTGTTCTTGAGGGGGGGGGGGTGGAGTTAGGAGGTCTTGATCAGGGGACAGGTACAGCACCAGCACAAGCAGATCCTTTAAAATACCACCTGGTAGCATCAGGCTAAGACTTCACAACCTGATGCTCTAGGACAGTGTTTCTCAACTTCTTCAAGTCAAATACCCCCTAAGTCTAACAAATATCAACCAAGTACCCCACCCAGGCTCCGCCCCAGACCCCACTCCCATAGTACTAATTGTAATGCAATTTCTTCCATCCATTTTTCATATACACACAATATAATCTTATTAATACATAATAGTAACCACAAAATTACACAAAGCACATGGTACATAGAGAAAATCTTAATTATCATTTATATTCATTTCTTTTTCCAAAGAGATCAATGCAAATGACTTTAAAATATGCAATTTCACCTCAGTAACAACTATAGAAAAATCAACAAATATAGTTCAAAATATAGACAGCAGATATAAATTCTCAAAATGGACACATTTTGATCATTATATTGAAAATAAAATCATTTTTCCTACTGTAACCAGCCTCAGTCTGTAATTCTGTAACACCAGCCTTACTTTATCTTTAATGTAGTCATATAGCCAAGTTACCTCAGGCTAGATGTACAGTGTACAAATGAGGTCTGAACAGAGAAATATACCAATCAAATCTTGACTGAGTTATTTGTCAAGAAGAATCTGACTGGGGTGAAATTTGAAATTAATTAAGAATCCGACTCAACGTTACAAATAGCACAAATGTTTTTTTTCTTTCTAAATTGCAAAAGATTCTTTAATTGCAGTTTGCTCAAATAAAATACTTTAAAACCCTTTAAAACTAATTTAAGAATTTCAACAAGTTAAATCCACTCCTTTTCAACATATTCATAGGGGATCTGACTCAAGGGCTTCAAGGTAAAATAACACTATTCGCCGATGACGCCAAACTATGTAATATAGTAAGTGAATGCAGTTTACAGAATTATATGGCGCAGGACCTGCTTACATTGGAAAGTTGGTCCTCAACCTGGCAGCTAGGCTTCAATGCTAAGAAATGTAAGGTCATGTACCTCGAAGCGGAAATCCATGCAAGACGTACTTCTTGAACGAAGAAACTTTAACTAGGACTTCAGCAGAACGAGATTTAGGAGTAATCATTAGTGCAGACATGAAAACTGCCAATCAAGTGGAGAAGGCTTCATCTAAGGCAAGGCAGATATTGGGTTGTATCAATAGAAGTTTTGTCAGCCAAAAGCCTGAAGTCATAATGCCGTTGTACAGGGCCATGGTGAGACCTCATCCGGAGTACTGTGTGCAATTCTGGAGGCCACATTACAGTAAAGATGTGCGCAGAATTGAATCGGTTCAGCGGACGGCCACCAGGATGATCTCGGGGCTCAAGGTCTCTCATACGAAGAGAGACTGAACAAATTGCAGCTCTACATTCTTGAGAAACGTAGGAAGAGGGGAGACATGATCGAAACATTTAAGTACCTCACGGGACGTGTCGAAGTGGAAGATGATATTTTCTTTCTCAAGGGACCCTCGGCCACAAGAGGGCACCCGCTCAAACTCAGGGGTGGAAAATTTCATGGCGACACCAGAAAGTATTTCTTCACAGAGAGAGTGGTTGATCATTGGAACAAGCTTCCAGTGCAGGTGATCGAGGCAGACAGCGTGCCAGACTTTAAGAATAAATGGGATACCCATGTGGGATCCCTACGAGGGTCAAGATAAAGAAATTGGGTCATTAGGGCATAGACAGGGGGTGGGTAAGCAGAGTGGGCAGACTTGATGGGCTGTAGCCCTTTTCTGCCGTCATCTTCTATGTTTCTATGTTTCATTAACAAAATTTTGTATGAAATGAATATACGTATTTCCCTTTGATTTCTGTTATGCACATCCAGGAAGGTGAGTTGGAGGGGGGTGTTATATATTTATTATATCATTTGATTGTATTGAGTACTGATTATTGTAATATATGATTGTTAATCTGTTGCACTTAATGTTGGCTTTTGAAAATGAATAAAGATTAAAAAAAAAAAAAATCTGGATACATTTGTCTCCTATTTACCCAACTAACTGGATCCAGTATTCCTATTTCCAATTACAATTCTGAGGTAAGAATTTCAATAAGCTTATCACCAGTATTAAAAGTACTGTATGTTCACAATTAATTGGATTGGGGCGTTACAGGTATTTTACCCAGGTAAATATAATGTCTTTGTAAAAAGTCTCTCTTTAATCTTCATGCACTTAGCTTTTCTTTCAGCTTTATTTTCCGTTCCTCCTTCTTTCTTGTATACTTTCACTTGTTCCTCTTCCTAAACTTATACTGAAATAAATAAAAAGGAGAGAAACTATCTCCCTAATAGTGTGTGCAGCTATGGAATATGCCTGCCTAACCACAGGAACCTAAAATATCCATTATAATAAAACCCTTAGCGCGCTTGCGCACTTCAAACTCTGTGCTCCGTACCTCCATGGTGGCGTGTCGCTCATGCGCAGTGCCTGCCTCAGCTGATTTCCTGCCCCGATCTCCGACACCAGCTGACTTCCTGCCTTCTGACTTCGCTGCCACTGCGGGGACGCCTCTTCTTCTCACCCCCAGACCAGCAGCAGCAGCAGCCAAGGTTTCATCAAGCAGATGCAGGGCATTTGCTAGGTCGGCCCACTTCGATAATGCGAGGCGGGCCAGCATAGCAAAAGCCTCGAGGCTGCCCGGGCTAGCGGATGCTGGACAGGGAGAGCAGGGAAGGGAGAAGGGGTACTACTGAACATGGGGGAGGTAAAAGGAAGGGAGAAGGGCTACTGCAGGACAGGGGGGGCAGGGAAGGGGTGCTGCTGGACCGGGGGAGATAAAACGAAGGAGAAGGGCTACTGCTGGACAGGGGGAGCAAGGAAGGGGTGCTGCTGGACAGGGGAGAGGTAAAAGGAAGGGGGAAGCGCTACTGCTGGATAGGTGGGAGCAGGGAAGGGCTACTTCTGGACAGGGGGAGCAGGGAAGGGGTGCTGCTGGACATGTGTGAGGTAAAAAGGAAGGGAGAAGGGCCACTGTTGGACAAAGGGAGCAGGAAGCAAAGAAAGAAAGAAAGACAGAAAGAAAGAAAGGCCTCAGCGCCCCATTGTGCTAAAAGTTTACACATCTATTCTTGCACCCGTTAATGTAACGGGCTTAAAACTAGTATGTATATATATATATATATATATATATATATATATATATATATATATATACTAGCTGATTACCTGCCGTTGCCCGGATATTTATTTATCCCAAAATGTCAAACCCCCTACATGTCCCACCCCCCCTATGTCTCACATGTCCCACCCCCCACATGTCCCATATGCCCCACCCCCATGTCCCAACCCCCTACCCTCCACATGTCCCAAAGGAATGTCCCTCTCTATGGGGCTGAACTTAGACTTAAACGGCATCGGGAGTGTCGGTATTCATCTCTGCGAGCCCGAAAACTATGAGTTGGACATTAATATCTGTTGCTTTTGATAATTTTAACATATCACCCCCTTCCCACCCCCACAGTATTTTACCCCGTCCCACCTGCACAATATTTTTCCCCAGATAGTAAGTCATATGTGTACCAAGTTTGGTTGAAATCTCTCCATGCGTTTCAGAGTTATGCTGAGTATTCATCTGTAAGCCCGAAAACACTATGGGGTAGATACTAAAATCTGTCATTTTCAATCATTTTTACATATCCCCCCTTCCCACCCCCACAGTGTTTGTCCTCAGATAGTAAGTAATGTGTATGTCAAGTTTGGTTGAAATCTGTCAATGCATTGAAGAGTTATGCTGGAACATACATACATACACACACACACATATATTCAAATTATAATGTGAAATATTTGACAAAATGAATACAATACAACTAACGCAAAACTTGATTATAAACAACATTTTTAGTTTCACCTCCAGGAGCAAGAACATATAAATTCTTGGGTGAACCCACCCTTGAGCAAGCAACATAGAGTTGTGGGCCGTGAGACCCCCAGAACATATCACCCCAGGTAGTGAGGGATCTGCATACCAAGTTTCGTTCAAATCGGTCAAGCCGTTTTTGAATTAAGTTTCCAAGTTTCCAAGTTTATTAGGTATTTTTGATTTATCGCCTATTCAAAATTCAAGGCGATATACAAATAAAATAGTTGGTAACACACTTGCAATTATTAAATTAAACAAACAATTATCTAAAATACAAATAATACATATAACATTACATTTAAAGGTAATTTAGATAGGTTTAAAGTGAAACATAAGGAAAAATTATTTAATGGTTACATTCGATAATACAATCACTAATTCGAACTTAAAATATTTAATTAAATTCAGGGAAAAAACAATAGGAAGGGGGACAAAGACAATTGACCTTTTAAGTTATGGATGTGGAAAGAAAAAGGAAGAATTAGTTATTAAAGGCGTCAATATATAGAAAACTTTTAAGTTCTGACTTAAATTTTGTTAAGTTTTTTTCCTGTCTTAGGTACAATGGAAGATTGTTCCAAGATTGAGGGGCTGTTATGGAAAAAATAGTGTTACGCCTTGTGTTAATAACTTTTAGTGAGGGAATAACTAAAAGTTGCTGGTCTTGAGATCTAAGAGATCTAGAGGTAGTATAGGGTATTAAAAGTCTAAATATAAAGGCAGGAGTTTTGTGTTCTAAAGCTTTGAAAATGAGTAAACATTGTTTAAATACTATTCTATGTGCTACTGGGAGCCAGTGGGCTTTCTTAAGTAGGGGTGTGACATGATCGAATTTTTTAGCCTTATAGATTAATTTAATAGCGGCGTTCTGGATTATTTGTAATCGTTTAATTTCTTTCTGTGACAAGCCAGTAAATAGTGCATTACAGTAGTCTAATTTAGACACTACGAGTGAATGAATTAAGATATTCAATGATTTTGAACATAAAAATTTAGATATCGATCGGATCTGACGAAGTCTATAAAAAGTAGATCTTACGACTTGACTTATATGATCGTGAAAAGACAGTTTATTGTCAAAGGTAACGCCAAGTATTCTAACATTATTAGTCATTTTTAACGAAATGCCTTTAATAGTTATAGCAGAAGAAAGTGTTTCACCATCTTTCCAGGGAAAGAACATAAGATTTGATTTTTGAATGTTTAAAGCGAGTCTATTAGTTTCAAGCCAGTCATAAATTTGAAGTAATTTCTCATTTATTGATATTATTTCTTGTGGGTTTTTGGTGTTAACAGGATGTAATAATTGAATATCGTCCGCATACGCATATACTGTAAATCCAATAGATTGGCAGAGTGTCAACAGCGGTGCTAGGAAAATGTTAAACAAAATCGGCGAAAATATTGAACCTTGTGGGATTCCATATGGAAGGGAAAAACTATTGGAAGTAGTATCATTGAAAGAGACGCTAGATGTGCGATGATCGAAATATGACTGGAACCAGAGTAAGACTTGGTCTACTATCCCAATTGATTGAATTCTATTTATTAAGAGGTCATGGTCAATAGTGTCAAAAGCGGACGATAAATCGAGAGAAATCAGTATGACAGAAGTATGGTGATCTAAATGATATAGTATTGATGTTGTTAAACCGATTAGTGTGAGAATGGCAGCTTTTTACATTTTTTCCATTGACATGAATGGGTGAAATCTGATTTTCTGTTTGTAGCTCCGCCCACGTGTGCAGGTGGGCCACGAGACCCCCAGAACATACCACCCCAGGTAGTGAGGGATCTGCATACCAAGTTTCGTTCAAATCGGTCAAGCCGTTTTTGAATTACTGTGAGAATGGCAGCTTTTTACATTTCTTCCATTGACATGAATGGGTGAAATCTGATTTTATGTTTGTAGCTCCGTCCACGTGTTCAGGTGGGCCGCGATACCCCCAGAACATATCACCCCAGGTAGTGAGGGATCTGCATACCAAGTTTTGTTCAAATCGGTCAAGCCGTTTTTGAATTAATGTGAGAATGGCAGCTTTTTACATTTTTTCCATTGACATGAATGGGTGAAATCTGATTTTCTGTTTGTAGCTCCGCCCATGTATGCAGGTGGGCCGCGAGACCCCCAGAACATATCATCCCAGGTAGTGAGGGATCTGCATACCAAGTTTCGTTCAAATTGGTCAAGCCGTTTTTGCGTGATCGCGGCACATACACACATACACACACACATACATACACACATACATACCTCCGATTTTATATATATATAGATATATACATACTAGTTTTAAGCCCGTTATATATATATATTTCCCTGTCTAAAGAACTTAAGCTTCACTCTCTCTCATACAACTATATTATATAAGCATACACTTTAACTATATTTCTTTCTCGCACAGAGCACACAATCACAAACTCTCCTCTCTCTTCAAGATCTTCAGTTGGTTTATTTTCTTTTCCTAACTGCCACACTCAACCAGTTTCCTGGCTTGTTCCAGCCAATCACCATCATGCACTGACATTCTAAGGGAATGCCTGCACCCTGCACCCTGCACATCTACAGCATTATCTTTGCTGGACAACAACAAAAAAACTTTTAACTTTAAAATATTAGAGAAAAAACCTTCTGTCAGGTCTCTCCTGTCCTGGGTCAGCTATTACATATATTTATTTTGTAACCCACTGGTTACACTACCTTTTTTGTCTGGTGATTTCATAAGTCTCTGGTTACACTTCCTTCTGACTGTGCATCCAATATTTCTTTCTTTCTGCCTCCTGCATGCTTCATCTCCTCCGGACCTCATTCCCTTCCCCAACCAACATCTCTGTCTGTCCCTCCATGACTCCAACTTTTCTTCCACTCTCCTCCACTCCTATTGGCAACATGTCTCCCTCTCTCTCTCTCACTGTCCATCTGGGTTGAGAGATCCAGGCATCTCTCCCATCCCCTCTACTGCCACATCTAACATTTCTCCCTCTCTCATCCCTTGGAGCATGTGCAGCATTTTTCACCCCTGCCCAACAGCCCCATGCCCATTTCTCCAGCACCATGCCACATCTCTCACTCCATCACTATGTCCAATATTCCTCCACGTTGCATCCCCTTCAATCTGTCCCTCTGTTCCATTTCCACTGCCATATCCAACATTTCTCCCTCTCATCCTTCTCTCCTCCATGCATCTCTACCTCTCTCCTCTCTCTCTCTATATATATTGTAACCAGACAGGCATCGTGCCTGCCCTGGTTCCAGCTAAAGCTCCTGCGAGGACCCCCTAGTAAAACCCGGAAGGGAGTGTGTAAAGGCTGTCCTAGTGTGGATTTAGCTGATTCTCAAGCTGATCACCAGAGGGAGCCTGAAATTCTCAATAATCCACTAGACCAGCAGTATTCAGGTCACCACAAGAGGAGCTCTAGAGCTGCCTTGAGGACTGCTGAATCAGCCAGGTTAGGGCGTGTCCCAAACATACAAAAGCCAGCAGCTGAGAGCAAGCAGACAGGCAGACTACGGAGAAGGTTGAGACCTTTCCTCCCTGAGTCTCCTCGGGCCAAGCAGGAGCGAACCAGCCTCACCTATGGAGGTGCAGGAGGCAGGAGATATACTGGATGGAGCCGTGTTAGATCCTGATCTCCCGATGGAACTTGACAACCTTCCAGAGGAAATGAGCCTTGGTGAGGAAGCCATGGAAGTTGGTTTTTCCACCAGCTGCAACTGCTAACTGGAAAAAACAGTGAGTGTTTTTCAGCTTGCTTTGTTTGAGAAAGACTATTTTGTTGAAGCTGAACCTTTAAGGATCTTTTGGTTTTTCTTTACTGTTTTGCATTTTTGCTGTGAAGCTGATAAGTGTCTGTTACTTTGGGAGAGGTTTGCTGTTACCTGGGAGGGAATTTTGTAGGCTATTTAATAGCTAAATTAAAGCAAACCTGAGGCACTCTCCTTTGCCTGGCAGTTTAGTGCATGACTGCCAGAGGCTTCATTTTAGTAGCACTGAATATAGGGTAGCCAGTGCCTTGAACCCTATTGTAATTTTGAATTGAATAATCTGCTTGGGAGCAGGCTGTATTAAACTCTGAGGTGAGCCCAAACCTCAGAGGTGAAGAAATAAGAAGAAAAGCAGTGTGAACTTTATTCTTTGGAACTGTTTGTTGCATTTTCTTTTTTTGAACTTATGGAAGTTTTTTTGTTTGCTACTTACCTGCTTTGTTTTGACATACAATACCTGACTTTTATGCTTTACCCAGAATAAAAGTGAAGCATTTTTCATTTCAACCTATTTGGAAGAATTTTTGATTTTGTGTATTTATTGGTGTCAGTTCAGGCCTGCAGGGTGACTCCAGTCCGGGTCACACGCAAGTGCTATTATTTGTGTAACCACTGAGGGGTGCTGTGGAGTCCCGGACGGACCACAGTCCCAGTTACATTAATTTGGTATCAGGAGTGGGATATTGCACCTCCTGCAGGCGACACCAGGGAACTGCAATTGAAAAAAAAAAAAAAGTTTTTCTTTTGCTTTGCCATTTTTGGACTTGCTTATCCTTGATGTTGGTATTGCGATTGTTGGACTATTTACCAATTGTATTGTTTGGAGAATTATATTTTTTGGGAGTACTTTATCTGGAGTTTCCTGTAACCTACTCGGAGGAGGAGTTTCCAACCGGAAGGCGGAAGCAGGGATAAAGACTGCAGCATATCCTGTGGAGGAGTGCAGCGAGTGGACCTCAGTTCGAGTTCGGAGGTGGAGCAAGCAGGACGAGAGTTCCAGAGGGACCCGAGAACCGAGCCAGAAACCCAGTTCTAGACCGGAGACAGCACGGGCGGTGTACCCAATCAGCACGAATGCGAAGACTCACCAGTGCCTCTGGTGAGTCCAGTACCCCTAGGGGGTAGCTGGTGAGGATAAGGTGGTGCTGGTTGGGGATTGGGGGAGGCTAAGGAAAGGGAAATACCTTTTTGAAGCGGCCACACTTGGGTTCTCTTTCTTGTTGTTTATTTGTAGGTGGTCGTGATGGAGCAGGCCCAGGTGTTAGCCACGTTGGCCGGGGAGCGCCAACGTCAATGCGAGGACCTCAAGGCCCTAATAGAGTCCAGCGAGAGGCGTTGGCAGATGAATCAAGAGGCCATGATGAGGCAGCATGGAGAGCTGATGGCGTCTATGAAAGACCAAGCGCAAGTGTTTCAGCAGATCCTACAAAAGGCTACTATGCAGCCCGGAGGACAATCGCTACCGAGCATAGCAGCGCCAGCTCCGGTAGGACTAAACACACTGACACATGTAAATTTGTGCAAAATAGCACCCGGAGACTCACTTGATGATTTTTTGAGCTCTTTTGAGCGGATTGCGGTTGCTGCTGGGTGGCCTCCGGAGCAGTGGGTGTTCAGGCTACTGCCCTGTTTGGCCGGGGAGACTCTAGCAGCATTCCAAACCTTAGGACCTGAGCATGCAAATAGTTACCCTGTAGTCAAAGCTCATATCTTAGATTACCTAGGGTACACCACTGAACATTATCGGCAAAAGTTTAGAGCCATGCTGATGCTGAATACAGAAAGACCTAAAGCATTATTACAGCGTATAACTAAACTTGCCGAGAAATGGTTGCAGCCAGTGCTGAACGATGCTAAGGTGCTATTTATGGAAATAGTAAAAGAACAGCTGTTAGAAGCTGTGCCCAAAAACTTAAGGGCCTGGATTAAGAGACAAAATTGCAAGACCCTAAGCCAAGTATTGGAAGTGGCAGAAGCCTACTTAGATGCCCAGGAACCCTTAGGCGAAAGCGTAGGGCAGACACACACATTTAACCCTAAGGCAGGCCCGGGTGAGACCAGTAAGGGGTGGAATAAAAAACCCATAACCAAAGAGACATTTACCCCAACACCTAGATCCAACACTCAAGGTGTGGACAGAAAATGTTACCTCTGTGGGAAGATAGGCCACACACAAAAATTCTGTAGGGTCAAAAAGGACTTTATGATAGCCCGGGAGGTTAATAGTCCTGATGTGAAGGAATGTCAGGTCCCAGTTTGGGTATCAGGCAGAAAGGTGTGGGCCTTGGTTGACACGGGTGCTGAACAGTCGGTGATGTCCCACCGGTTGTGGGAGCAGGTGGGGAATACTCCCTTAAGGAAGGGGAAAGCTAGCAAGGTCTCTGTTAGGTGTGTGTATGGAGATACGAAGTTGTATCCATTAGGGAGCGTGACTGTAGAGCATAGGTGGAGGAAGTATAGGATTCAAGAAGCCATATTAGACTCTTCTCCCTGTTCGTTAATCCTGGGAAGAGACTGGCCGGGTTGGAGGAAGGTGGTTACTCAAGATGTCCAGAAACCGAGGGGAATACAGAAAGATTTTTGCCAGCCCCCTAAGCAAGTATTTGGCGCTCGGGTTGAAGGTAAAAGAACTTTTAACAAGCAGAAACATAGCAAAGTTTACAGTAAACAGTGGCGTCCTACGTTGAGGTGGGTTCCTTTGTCTAATAAAGCACAGGCTCCTACACAAGCCTATGCTAAAGCTGCAGGTTATGACATCTATGCAGCTTATGAGCAGGTGGTGCCTGCTAAAGGTAGAGCCAGAGTGCAAACCGATCTACAGGTGGCCCCTCCACCGGGCTCTTATATAAGAATAGGCCCTAGGTCGGGTTTGGCAGCCGAGCACTCAATAGATGTAGCAGCGGGTATAATAGACCCTGATTTCAGGGGAAACATTACGGTGCTATTGGTTAACCATGGTGATACAGAATACCAGGTTCAGCCTGGAGATAAGATAGCACAGCTGATTTGTGAGCGAATATGGTTACCTAAGCTAGAGCGGTGGGTACAACTCAGGGACACCGATAGAGGGTCAAAAGGGTTTGGTTCTACAGGGATAGCCAGCCCGGACAATATGCAAAGGCCTGAACTAAACTCTTCACAGGACAGGGAAAAGGATGTCGGTGAAGAAAGATATTCTCATTGCTCTAGTGAGGACAGGAGAACTCAGGCAGATGAAAGTATTGCCCACCTTCAACAGGAGGTAGTGTCTCTTAAAAAGGAATTGCAAGAGATAGCAAACACCTAGGTGGCCAACCGGAAAGAGGAACTAGAAGCAGTCCGGCAGGCATGTTTGGAGGCGTTCCCTAAGCAGCCAGTAAAGGAAGAACCTATATCTAATAGTTTCATGCCGGAATTAAAGGAAGTATTGAAACAGGAGATGATTATACAGGCAGTGGCGTACCAAGGGGGGGCCGGGGGGGGCGGTCCGCCCCGGGTGCCAGCCCTAAGGGGGTGTTCCCGGCCTTGCCGTTCAGTCCCCCGCCACCCCCGAAGGACCGCTCGCCCCACTGACCTTCCTGCACCACCTGTGAAGCAGCCCGCAGCAGGATCGCGAAGTCAGCGTCAGCGATCCCTGTGCTGCTTCCTGCGCCGCGATCCCGCCCCTCCTCTGACGTCAGAGGAGGGGCAGGACCGTGGCGCAGGAAGCAGCGCAGGGATCGCTGACGCTGACTTCGCGATCCTGCTGCGGCTGCTTCATAGGTGGTGCGGGGAGGCCAGGGGGGCGAGCGGTCCTTCGGGGTGGGTCGGGGCATCAGGCCTTCAGGGTGGGGCGGGCGGGCAGGCAAGCAGGCTTTCAAGGGGGAGGGGGTGACAGGCAGGCAGGCAGGCCTTCAAGGGGGGACAGGCCTTCGGGGGGGGTGCAGACCTTCAAGGGGTGCAGGCCTTCAAGGGGGGCAGGCAGGCCTTCAGGGGGGGTGCAGGCTTTCGGGGGGGTGTAGGCCTTTGGAGGGGTGCAGACCTTCAAGGGGGTGCAGGCCTTCAAGGGGGGGAACAGGCCTTCAAGGGGGGAAAGGCAGGCAGGCCTTCAAGGGGGGGACAGGCCTACAATGGGGTGGGACAGGCCTTCAAGGGGGGGTGCAGGCCTTCAAGGGGGAGACAGGCCTTCAAGGGGGGGAAAGGCAGGCAGGCAGGCCTTAAAGGGGGGACAGGCCTACAAGGGGGTGGGACAGGCCTTCAAGTGGGGGACAGGCCTTCGGGGGGGGGGTGCAGACCTTCAAGGGAGTGCAGGCCTTCGAGGGGGGGGTGCAGGCCTTCAGGGGGGTGCAGGCCTTCAGGAGGTACAGACCTTCGGGGGGGGTGCAGGCCTTTGGGGTGGGTGCAGGCCTTTGGGGTGGGTGCAGGCCTTTGGGGTGGGTGCAGGCCTTCGGGGTGGGTGCAGGCCTTCGGGATGGGTGCAGGCCTTCAGGGGGGGAAAGACCTTCGGGTGGGGGGTACAATCCTTCAGGGAGGGTGCAGGCCTTCAGGGGTGGGGTTTAGGCCTTCAGAGGGGGACAGACCTTTGGGTGGGAGGTAAAGTCCTTCGGGGGGGTGCAGGCCTTCAGGGTTGGGGTGTAGCCCTTCGGAGGGGGGACAGACCTTCGGGGGAGGGGGGTCCTGGTGTAAAAGTACACAGAGGGAGAGAGGGAAGGGGGGGTTCAAAGATACGTGCATATGCCAGACTTTGGGGGTTAGAAATAATGGGTCTAAAAACAGAGGAGTGGGAGAGAGATGGTGCATAATGGGATTTAGGGAGGGAAGGAACAGAAAGGGAGAGAACTTGGAAACAGGGGATGGTGTGGAGGGGGGATAGAGATACTGGATAGGAGGATAGTTGGGAACAGAAAGGGAGAGATGGTGGATCCTGGGGTGGTGGGGAGTTGAGAAAAGGTGAATCTGTGGATCGAGACAAAAAAAGGAAAGATGCCAGATCTCCGGGAGAGGGAAGGGAAACGGAAGGGGAGGACAGAGATGGCAGACGGATGGTTAGCACGGAGAAAGGAGACCCTGGCAAGCAAGACAACAAGAGCCTGGGACCAACAAGATTTGAATATTGACCAGAGAACAAAAGGTAGAAAAAATAATTTTATTTTCTGTTTTGTGATTACAATATGTTAGATTTGAAAAGTGTACATGAGACAGCTTGAAATGGGAACTTTTCTATTTTTGTGAATGGCAAGGCTGAGTTCAGTTAAAATATATGCTTTATAAGAAAATATAATAATGTGTTTTATAAAGTTTATAAGCATTGCTGGCATACTCGGTGAGGTGTTCCTAGTGTTGGTGGTGGTGGTAGCATGTCAGTGTGTTTAGAGGAAGAGGTAGTCTGGGAAATTCTGCTGAGCAAACTCTGGGCCCATTTCCACCCCCAGTTAGTCCACTCCACTCAACTGGTTCACACACTGAGTGGGTCTTTGGGTGTTATTTCTGGGTAGTTGTTTTAGAATCTCTTCCAGTGGTTTGTCAGTATCTCCTTCTGGTCCAAGGAAGGAAACTTTGTCAACCTTAGCATTGACCTTCAGAATATGTTTGTAACAGCGCTGCTTGTGTGGCATTAGGCTATGTAGTGATCGAAAGAAAAAAACAGACCTTTGCACATTTTTGCACTATATGGTGGGTGTATGAGGATATTCATTTCCTGCACAGTTAAGTCCGTGTGAAGTTACCTTGTTCTGTATTTGACATCTAGCAAGGTCTCTGTTTGGAAGGAAAGATATAAGCTTAAAAATGAAGTGGCCAGAAGTTATGTTAAAAGTAGATAGCGTAGCTGGTTTTAAGAAAGGTTTGGACAAATTCCTGGAGGAAAAGTCCATTGTCTGTTATTAAGACATGGGGGAAGCGTCTGCTTGCCCTGGATTGGTGCACTCAGCAGCAACAAATACTAGTTTTGGCTGGCTCTTTCCCCGCATTTCTCCTCTCTTCCCCACGATTTAATATCCAGTTCAGGCAGTAAGTAAATACATCGGCAGGGGGGGGGTCTGGTAAGTCTTGGGGGCTGGGGATGGAAGGTGAGAATCAGTTCTGTAGGCTATCAGAAATTTGCTTAATTATCTACTCACATAGAAAAGCAGTAAAGTCAATAGGTTCTCTGAGTGGGAACAACCTGTTTGATCTTGCACTCTTGTGATTGACCAATTGTTTATTACTGTTTAATTTATCACATTGATTAATTTGAGCACACCTGAGGTGTCCTATGATGGTGTGCACTGCAGGCAGAGTGTGATTAACCTGTGCCTTATTGTGTAAAGCGCTGGAGAATTCTCTCCTCTCGCTTACCTCTCACGCTGAGGACACCCTGCTTCAGTATAATCATTTATATGATTTATCTTATAAACATTATTACGTGGTCTTTTCCTCAAGTGCTGAGACATCAGGTTGTTCCCACTTGGAGAACCTATTGACTTTTACTGCTTTTCTGTGTGGCTTTAACATTTTTGCTATTCAGTATACCTAAACTATTATTCAGTAGAAAAAATTTGGTTTGTTCAATCAAATCCTGTGTGGACATTGGACTTCTATGAGTGAATGTTCTGCTTGATTGAACAAACTAAATTTTTTCTACTGAATAATAGTCTAGGTACAATGAAAGTAAATAGCAAAAATGTTTGAGTAGATAATTAAGGAAATCTTTTTCATATTGCTTGCTTATGGACTGGGAAAAAAGACTGTTCAAGCAAATGTCTCCAGAACTGCTTTAATGGAAAAATGTGATTTTTTTTTTTAAGTACTTTGTGAAATTTATTGTTGTTGTGAAATTTATTGTTGTACTTTGTTTAAACTTAAAAAGCGGTGTCATTAACAGTGAATCAAATCGAAAAATCGATTCAACAGGGTGAATCGAATCGAATGAAATATTTTTCTCTGAATCGGACAGCACCATGAGAATGGGCTACTGGGCATGATGGACCATTGGTGTGACCCAGTTAGGCTATTCTTATGTTATGTTCTCATCTGTAGGGGCCTTTGTTTTCACTTCTTATTTTAATGTATTTTTTTCCTGGGAACTTATCAGTGTTTTTTTATAATGGGAACAAAAATGGAAGAGAATTAATGTGTGTGGAATGGGGGGGTAACTAATTTCTTCAGCTAAATAATTCAATCCACTTCAAACAGACATAGGAGAACTTGTGCACCATTCACACACCTTCCAACCAAAAACGTCAAAAGAAAAAAACTGTTCGACAACCTCCTAGCCATTCGAGCTGCAACACTTGACCCCCAACTCTACAACCAATTGATATCAACCACAGACTGCAAAACCTTCAAAAAGAAATAAAAACCCTTCTATTCAAAAAACACATAAAACCGAACTAACACAATCAGAACTGTCCCAAGCATCACCTGCAACTACTCCATATGTACTTCTAATGTCATGACAATTTAGACATAATTTATGTTATGTTATGTTTGGAATAATGGTTACATATATGAGGTTCAATAAAAGAAAATTTTCACTGCCTGTTTCTATTCTGACCATTTATTCCATTTCATGGTTATTGCAAAAAAAAAAAAAAAAAAAAAATTTTTACATGGGGGGGGGGGGGGTGTCAAAAAATGATGGGCCCCGGGTGCCACATACCCTAGGTACGCCACTGTATACAGGGACAGCAGCAGGCTAGCACTCTTGAGAAACTTCTAGACCAAATGAAGAGCCAGGTTAGTGAAATAGAGTCTAGAGTGTCCAATAGTCAAGTTCAACAACAGGAGTTGCTATCTCAGTTGAAAAATTTACAGACTACACAAGAGCTCAGGGCTAGACAAGGAGTGGAACCAACCACTCTGGTCAAACAAAGCCAGAGTAACAAAGCCCAGTTAGAGCAACAAGCCTTACAATTGGGAACCATTAAAGACTCGGTAAAACATGTAGGGGGTAGTGTCACACACCTACAAGACCAAGTACAAGAACATTTTGAGGAAATAGCTCAAGTCATGACGGCAATTTCCAATAGGATAGAAGAGTTGGAGGAGGCTGAGCCCCAGACTGAAGGGAACAAGGCTAAATCCCCGGAACCTCGGGTCTTGCATTGGCCCGAAGATTTTGAAAATTTGTGTCCCAATCCACGTCCGGAGGAAAAGAGATATAGAAATAGGAGACGCAAATAACCTTTTCTGCTAGGCTGATAGACCCCATGCTTATAGGGATAAGCATGCTTTTAGTGAGTGGGTATGTAACCAGACAGGCATCGTGCCTGCCCTGGTTCCAGCTAAAGCTCCTGTGAGGACCCCCAAGTAAAACCCAGAAGGGAGAGTGTAAAGGCTGTCCTAGTGTGGATTTAGCTGATTCTCAGGCTGACCACCAAAGGGAGCCTGAAATTCTCAATAATCCACTAGACCAGCAGTATTCAGGTCACCACAAGAGGAGCTCTAGAGCTGCCTTGAGGACTGCTGAATCAGCCAGGTTAGGGCGTGTCCCAAACATACAAAAGCCAGCAGCTGAGAGCAAGCAGACAGGCAGGCTAGGGAGAAGGTTGAGACTTTTCCTCCCTGAGAGTCTCCTCGGGCCAAGCAGGAGCGAACCAGCCTCACCTATGGAGGTGCAGGAGGTGGGAGATATGCTGGATGGAGCCGTGTTAGATCCTGATCTCCCGATGGAACTTGACAACCTTCCAGAGGAAATGAGCCTTGGTGAGGAAGCCATGGAAGTTGGTTTTTCCACCAGCTGCAACTGCTAACTGGAAAAAACAGTGAGTGTTTTTCAGCTTGCTTTGTTTGAGAAAGACTATTTTGTTGAAGCTGAACCTTTAAGGATCTTTTGGTTTTTCTTTACTGTTTTGCATTTTTGCTGTGAAGCTGATAAGTGTCTGTTACTTTGGGAGAGGTTTGCTGTTACCTGGGAGGGAATTTTGTAGGCTATTTAATAGCTAAATTAAAGCAAACCTGAGGCACTCTCCTTTGCCTGGCAGTTTAGTGCATGACTGCCAGAGGCTTCATTTTAGTAGCACTGAATATAGGGTAGCCAGTGCCTTGAACCCTATTGTAATTTTGAATTGAATAATCTGCTTGGGAGCAGGCTGTATTAAACTCTGAGGTGAGCCCAAACCTCAGAGGTGAAGAAATAAGAAGAAAAGCAGTGTGAACTTTATTCTTTGGAACTGTTTGTTGCATTTTCTTTTTTTGAACTTATGGAAGTTTTTTTGTTTGCTACTTACCTGCTTTGTTTTGACATACAATACCTGACTTTTATGCTTTACCCAGAATAAAAGTGAAGCATTTTTCATTTCAACCTATTTGGAAGAATTTTTGATTTTGTGTATTTATTGGTGTCAGTTCAGGCCTGCAGGGTGACTCCAGTCTGGGTCACACACAAGTGCTATTATTTGTGTAACCACTGAGGGGTGCTGTGGAGTCCCGGACGGACCACAGTCCCGGTTACAATATATATATGTATACAAGGCCAATTTTCCTCTAGCTTCCTTTCCCCATGTGCACCATGTCTTTCCCTCTCACTCCACACCTACATCCAACAATTCTCTTTTCCTGTTCCACCCATCGGCAACATCTCTTTCCCTCCCTTTCTAACCCCCAGCCCGTGCAGCATCTGTGCTTCCCTTATTCCCAATGCCAGCCCCCATTCCTCTCAGCTGGATCCAACCTCTCCCCAGTTCCCAATTCCCCCACCTACCAGCTCCCTGCCACTGTATTTTAAAATCTTCAGGCAACTGGAGGCGCAATGAAGCCAGCCCTCGCCGTCTGCCTGCCTGCCTCGGAAGTATTCTTTCTGCAGTATTCTGGGGAGAGGTTGGATCCAGCTGAGAGGAGTAGGGGCTGGGGTTGGCTTTAGAAACATAGAAACATAGAAGATGATGGCAGATAAGGGCCATAGCCCATCAGGTCTGCCCACTCTACTGACCCACCCCAAGTCTACTATCCTAGGGATCCCACTCCTGGTGACAGTTTCCCTTGGCTTAACCCTCTAAGGGATCCCACATGGGCATCCCATTTGCTCTTAAATTCTTGCACGCTGTTTGCCTCGATCACCTGCACCGGGAGCTCGTTCCAAGGATCAACCACTCTCTCAGTGAAGACATATTTCCTGGTGTCGCCATGAAATTTCCCGCCCCTGAGTTTGAGTGGATGCCCTCTTGCGGCTGAGGGTCCTTTGAGAAAGAGAATCTCTTCTTCCATCTCGATACGGCCGGTAATATACTTAAACGTCTCGATCATGTCTCCTCTCTCCCTACGTTCCTCGAGTGAGTATAGCCGCAAATTTTTCAGCCTTTCCTCGTACGATAGATCCTTGAGCCCCGAGACCATCCTGGTGGCCATCCGTTGCACCGACTCTACTCTCAGCACATCTTTTCGGTAGTGTGGCCTCCAGAATTGCACACAGTATTCCAAATGAGGCCTCACCATAGTTCTGTATAATGGCATTATGACTTCAGGCTTCTGGCTGATGAAACTCCTGCGGATGCAACCTAACAACTGTCTTGCCTTAGATGAAGCCTTCTCCACATGTTCAGCAGTTTTCATGTCTGCGCTGATGATCACTCCCAAGTCTCGTTCTGTTGAAGTTCTAGCTAAGGTCTCACCATTCAAGGTGTAAGTTCTGCACGGATTTCTGCTGCCGAGGTACATGATCTTGCATTTCTTAGCGTTGAAGCCCAGCTGCCAGGTCGAGGACCAAAGCTCCAACAAATGTAGGTCCTGTGTCATACTATCGGGTGAATTGCCGTCTCTCACTATATTGCATAGTTTGGTGTCGTCAGCAAATAATGTTACCTTATCTTGAAGCCCCTGAGTTAGGTCCCCTATTAATATGTTGAAAAGGAGCGGGCCCAAGACTGAGCCCTGTGGTACTCCACTAGTCACCTCCGATGTTTTAGAGAGGGTACCGTTAACTACCACCCTCTGAAGTCTGCCACTCAGCCAGTCATTGACCCATGTAGTTAGTGTTTCTCCCAGCCCCATTGATTTCATCTTGCTCAACAGCCTGCGATGCGGGACACTATCGAAAGCTTTGCTTTAGTCTACGTATACGACGTCCACGGATTCTCCCAAGTCTAGCTGTTTTGTTACCCAGTCAAAGAAGCTGATGAGCTTTGACGGAGAGGGGGCGGGCAGGACGTAGGAATCCCTGGCAGTGGAGGTGGTTTAGGCGGGCGGGCAGGCAATATCCTTGGCAGTGCGTACCCCCAACAAGCGGCTCTAGGATGCTAAAATAATTCCAGCTTTCTTTTGGCATTATTTTTCTGATAATATGGCCAAACCTCTCTATTATACTTACATATTAATGATTTATTTTACATGCATTTGCATCTCGGTATGTAACCCAAGTGCCTTACCTAATTCTGTGTTACAGCAACACAACTTGCATTAGCACCCTTTAAGATTCATTGAAAGGCAAATAATGTGCACTATAGGTTTAACACAGCTTGATAACTCCTCCTCAAACTGAAAAAGAGCAATTCTGTTTCTAAAAGAGTCATAGCACATAGAAGCAAAACCCAAAACTAAATTCAGTACTTTTTCTTGTACCATTCTTATTAGAAACTGAATATAGTAACATAGCAAATGTCGGCAGATAAAGACCAGAGAAACAAAAGGGGTGGCTAACCACAAAAGTCAAATAAAAAATGCAAGGAGTGGAAATGCCACAAATAACCAGGATGAGAGCAGGAGTCCAAAATAAAATCACTTTATTAAAAACTCTCTACAAAAAATGAAGCAGCAAAGTCCAGATGAATGGATGTACTAAGGACCCAACACGGACCATGATTCAGCAGCCTTTACCTTCATCAGGAGTCCTTAGGGGGAAAAAAGATGTATAGGTTGTGTTGGGTCCCAGTGGCGAAACAAATCAGCAGCACGGCCATCAGGAGCAAGCTTTACGCTCTCCCGCTCGGCCCTGAGCTGCTTTCCAAATGGTTGCCATAGGTTCTCGCGGGACTCGTGAGAACTTACGGCAGCCAATTGGAAAGCAGCACAGGGCCAAGCGGGAGAGCATAAAGCTTGCTCCTGATGGCCACGCTGCTGATTTGTTTCGCCGCTGGCCAGGAAATGAGGAGTCCAGAAGAGTGAAGGCTGCCGCGGCAGGCAGGGAGAGAGCGAAAACAGCTGCAAATGATGGTGGCAAAATTTTAAAAGGTATGGGAGGGCTTGCCTGGGGCTGGCTGGCTGGCTGGCCTGGGGCTGGCTGGCTGGCTGGCTGGCCTGGGGCTGGTGGCTGGCCTGGAGCTGGCTGGCTGGCTGGTTTGGGGCTGGCTAGCTGGCTGGCCTGGGGCTGGCTGGCTGGCCTGGAGCTGGCTGGCTGGCTGGTTTGGGGCTGGCTGGCTGGCTGGTTTGGGGCTGGCTGGCTGGCTGGTTTGGGGCAAGCTGGCTGGGGGCAGGCTAGCTTGGGGCTGCCTACCATTAGACGTGCCCACCACTAGATGTGCTCCGTACCCTGTCCCAGCCTACCACTAGACCACCATTTGGTTCAGAATTTTTTCTTGGTTTTTCCTCCTCTAGAGATGGGTGCGTCTTATGGTCAGGTGTGTCTTATGGAGTGAAAAATATGGTATTAGGTATGGAGTGACTGTTTCCGTGCTAACATATAGTGCTAACATATAATAAGTCTTTCTGAAATGGTCACGTCCAAACATTCTGGAGGCCGTAGCTGAGAATAGCAGTTCAATAAGCAGGTGAGCCTAGTAAGCAAGATCCAGTTATAGAATGGAACTGAATCATCTATAGCTGTGTTGGTCTGGGATAAAGGTATAAATGCTAGACGTTTCAGTGGTTGTCTAAATGCAATCAGTTACTAAAGTCAGTGGAGAGTTTTATAAAAGTATGCCTAAAACAATGAACAGTATGTCTGTTTTATGCTTATTTTATAGATGTCTTTGTGCTGTTGTAAAATAAGCACAGAGAATATGCACAAATTTATACCAACTTTAACGTGCATTCCAGTTCATAATACAGTATATTCAACACAGTCCAAAGAAAAACTAAGGGCTCCTTTTACAAAGCTGCGAAGGCGGTTTTAGCGCGTGCGCTAGACGCTAACTCCAGCATTGAGCTGGCGTTAGTTCTAGATGCATAGCGTGGGTTTAGCGCGCACTAAAATGCTGCATGCAATAAAAATGCTATCGCAGCTTAGTAAAAGGAGCCCTAAGAGTGGCCACAGTAAAAATTGTCCACCATTTTGTTTATAACACAGTATACGCTACTTTTTTTTTTTTTTTAATACTCAGTCTGGAAGACAATATGGGGGCAATTCTATAAGTGGGAACCTTCTTTTAGGCACCCCCATGCCATGCCGTGAAAACCTATTTTATTATAGCATCTGGGTACCCAGATTCCCTTATAGAATACTATCACAACCTGGCATTGGTGCACCTATATGTAAGCACCTGTAGTTGCATAAGTCATTGACATGGTGTAACTGTAATCACATATGTGCATCAAGCACGTAATTAACTGACATAATTCTGTAAATTATGCCCACCCATACCCCTCCCATGCTCTACTCATGCAAATGCCCCGTTGCGTTTTTGTTCTAATAGCTCTTAGTCACCCTGTTGCAACTTATACATTTAAGTGTACACATACCCATGAAAGTATTAGTAGTCTATACATTTACACACTCAAGTAGCACTTAAATGCAGGCACACAGTTATAGAGTTGCTCTTTATATGATATAGTTTAAAAAAACAGTTTCTTCTTTTGAAGGGTCAGGCCAAGTTACACTACAATGTATTATCACACCATGGACTTATATTAAATTATCAGGTTTTAACTGTGTTGCTTGCATGAATTTTCTCTGGCAAGAAAATATCTACAAACAAGAAAAAAAAAAAAAAAAACACCCTGCTCATACTATCACAACATTATTCTGCCACTGTTCACCTCAGTTAAACTAGATATCTTCTTTTAAAAATCTGGAGGATTACATTTAATCTTACATTGAATTGAGAAACAGCTAGAAGACTCATAATCTATCCTTGGTCATATTTTTCCCTGTGGTATTTCTGATCATACAGCTAAGTGAATGCTTTCTGCAGTGGGTGATATGCCAAGCTTCTCCTGCGGCATAGATTTCCAAGTGTACCCAAACCAGCTGAACTCTATGGGTAAGGGACTGGTATGTGAACTGCTTTTCAGTGGTTTACCAAGCTGATTCCTCTAAAACCAACGGAATGAGTAACAGCCTGCAAAACTGGCCTTGAACCAAATGTTCTAAATTCATGCGGCCTCAGTGAAACATTATTTATCCACCTCTCTGAACAGTCTGCCACTGAGGCGTGCAAATAAATTATATTAACCAACTGAAAATCCATTAAAATGAAGACAATGCTAAAGGAAATTCAGGAAGTAAAAGCATGACCTTTCCTCCTAAAGTCATTTGGCATCCATTACATAATTGTAAATGGGTCAACAGCAACCAAAAGGTCATCTTTTGTTTATTTTTACTATAGCAATTTGCAATTTATTAGCAGGCATCAACACCAGAAGCTTATGCTAATATATAGAATTTACAGACATAATGGGAACAAGTTAAAAAGAAAAGTCAAACAAAAAGAAAAAGACCAGAAACACAAGCATAACAAGAATAAAATATATCTAATACTTGCACATACTTGACTGGTGAACAATACAGTATACAAGGCACCAGTACTAAATCAGTAAATCAAACTCCACAGCTACTAAGACACCTATTCCAACATACCATATTATTAATATGACTAGATTTTTAGCCCGTTACATTAACGGGTGCTAGAATAGATGTGTAGACTTAGGCATTTCTTTCTCTTTTTTTCTGTCTGTCTTTCTTTATCTCTCCCTGCCCCCTTTCTTTTTTTCTTTCTGTCTTTATTTCTGTTTCTCTCCCTGGCCCCTTGTCTGTATGTCTTTCTTTCTGTATGTCTTTCTTTCTGTCTCCCTGCCCTTTGTCTATCTGGCTTTCTTTCTGTCTCTCCCCCTGTCCAGCAGCACCCATTCCTTGCTCCCCCTGTCCAGCAGTAGCTCTTCTAACTTCCTTATACCTCCCCCCTGTCCAGCAGCACCCCTTCCCTGCTCCCCCTGTCTAGCAGTAACCTTTCTCCCTTACTTTTACCTCCCCCCTGTCCAGTAGTACCTCTTCTCCCTTCCCTGCTCTCCCTGTCCAGCATCTGCTAGCCCTGGCAGCCTGGGGGCTTTTGTTAGGCCAGCTCGCCCTACATTATCAAAGTGGGACGGCCTAGCAAATGCTCCGTGGCTGTTTGATGAAGCCACGACTGCTGCCGCTGCTGGTCTAAGGGTGAGGGATGTTTCATCGTGTCCGCGAAGAATCTTACATGTCCAGTAGCCACACTGGCAACTCAGGGGCTGCCTCCTGCTCTGATTTCCTCTCCCTTTCAGCCTCTCCCTCCTAATCATTCCCCAGCTTAAGGCAGAGAGCCCTCCCTGCCTTCTGGCACTTAGTTACCTGCCACTGAATTTTCCAATGTAATCAGGGCTCAGCCATCCCCGGAGATCAGGGCAGGAAATCAGCTGAGGCAGGCACTGCACATGCGCGGGCACGGCACCACCAAGGCATGGACCCATGGAGTTTGAAGTGCACATGCACGCTAAGGGTATTATTATAGTGGATGCTACTAATTAAAGGAGTGTATTAATATCTTTTATTTGAATGGTAGCTGATATTATTTTAAAAACAGGGGGGAGAGTGTGGTGCAGTGGTTAAAGTTACAGCCTCAGCACCCTGAGGTTGTGGATTCAAACCCACACTACTCCTTGTGGCCCTGGGCAAGTCACTTAATCCCCCCCCCCATTGCCCCAGGTACATTAGATAGACTGAGAGCCCACCAGGACAGACAGAGAAAAATGCTTGAGTACCTGAATAAATTCATGTAAACCGTTCTGAGCTCCCCTGGGAGAACAGTATAGAAAAATTGAATAAATAAATAAATTTACTAACAATGCTTGCTAAGACTTTTACCATGCATTATCTACCACTGGGCCATTTTAGTAAGTTGAAAAGAGGATCTTAGATATTTACTGAACTCTTCAATTATTTTGAAAGGAAAATATCCCATCATCAGCCCACTCTCACTCTTTTACCCCTTCTTTTTCTCTCCTTTCTGAATCACCCTTCCATTTGTTTATCTTCTCTTCCTCTCTTATCTCTTGCACTTGTACTCATCTCTTCACTACCTCTATTTTGATACAGGTCACAATCTGTCCCTTGTCCTTTCTGCTTCAATCACCCCAGCACTAGCTCATCACCTCATCTTCGCTGTGCTTCCAGCCCTGTGTGTTCTTTCTGAAATCCCATACAATCACCATTTAGGAACAGACATGGGGAAGCCACTGCTTGCCCTGGGATCGGTAGCATGGAATCCTCTATAATAAAACCCTAAGCACGCATGTGCACTTACGATGTCATGATCCCTGCCGCCGTGATGTCTGATGCCTGCTGGCTTCCCGCACTGCCGGGACGCCTCTTCTCACCCCCGGACCAGGAAACGCAACAGCTGCAGTTTCATCTTGCAGCCGGGGGGCATTTGCTAGGTCGGCCCACTTCAATAATGTGAGGTGGGCCGGCCTAACAAAAGCCCTGAAACTGCCTGGGCTAGCGGATGCTGGACAGGTTGAGCAGGGAAAGGAGAAGGGGTACCACTGGACAGGGGGAGCAGGGAAGGGGTTCTGCTGGACAGGGGGGGAGGTAAAAGGAAGGGAGAAGGTATGCTGCTGGACAGGGGGGAGGTTAAACGAAGGGAGAAGGGCTGCTGCTGGACAGGGGGATCAGTGAAGGGGTGCTGCTGGACAGGTATTGATGGACAGGGGGAGCAGGGAAGAGGTGCTGCTGGACAGGGGGAGGTTAAACGAAGGGAGAAGGGCTGCTGCTGGACAGGGGGAGCAGCGAAGGGGTGCTGCTGGACAGGGGGGAGGTTAAAGGAAGGTAGAAGGGCTACTGCTGGACAGGAAGAGCAGGGAAGGAGTGCTGCTGGACAGGTATTGATGGTCAGGGGGAGCAGGGAAGAGATGCTGCTGGACACGAGAGAAGTAAAAGGAAGGGAGAAGGACTACTTCTGGACAGGGGGAGCAGGCAAGGGGTGGTAGTGAACAGCCGTGAAAAGAGAGAGACAGAAAGAAAGAAAGACAAACAGACAGTGGCCAAGGAGAGAAAGAAAGAAAGACAGACACACACATCTAATGTAACAGGCTTAAAGACTAGTATTATTAATATTTGGTTTCTGCCAGGTACTTGTGAGCCTGGATTGGCCACTGTTGGAAAAAGGGTACTAGGCTAGATTGGCCATTGGTCAGACCCAGTATAGGTATTCTTATGTTCAGTACAAAAAACTCAGCAGAAATGGTTTCCCAGGATGTACAAAACCCCATGTGCTAGTAACTATCTGTGTCGCTTTGTACAATTCACCTTATTTCTCTCGGCGACTAACAGTCAGTGTGTGCAAACATCATTAGCGTGTGCCAGCCATTAATAAATCACCCCCTAAAACTATAACAATAGTTATCAACAAGGGTTACCATTAAGCCATGTTGTTTTATCACTAATGTCTGCTATTTTAAAATATGTCCCATTTTATGTAATGCAATCTAGTTAGTATTAGTTAGGGTTAGCAGTAAAGTAACACATCTTAATCAGTGGTGTAGCGAGGCTGGGAGACGCCCAGAACTGTGGCACCCCTCTGCGCCCTCCTCTCTCCCTACCGCTCCTTCCACGCTCCCCACTCTCGCTCTCCCTTCCCACCACGTACCTCTGTAAATCTTCGCCAGCGCAAGTGGCTATCCCAGCATGCCGTTCGCACCAGCACTGGGTTTTCCCCTGACGTTACTTCCTGGCCCTGTGACCCAGAAGTGATTCAGAGGGGAACCAGGCTGGCATGAGCAACAGGCAGGAGACCTTGCTTGCGCTGGCAAAGATCTACAGAGGTACGGGGTGGGGGTGAGGGATGGCGCGAACGTGGTGGGGCAGGGTGGGGCAGAGAGGTGCCAGCACCTCTATCAAGATGGCGCCTGGGGCAGTCCAAACCCCCTCACTTACTACGCCACTGATCTCAATGGTAGCCCATGCTGATAACTTCACCCCTTAATGCTTCTTTTCTTCCAAATAACACACTAGATCTAGTAACTGTATTACTACTAGTAGTACAGATTCCAGAGATGTACTCTCAAGCAAACTCTCTCACAGATGTTTCCATATATGTCCTGAAGTTATAAGACTTATAATTTCTATTATAGTTGTAACACATGAAGAACATCACATTAACAGGATTCTCCTTTCATAAACGGCCCTAAATGAACACACTATAAACCTTAAAAAAAAAAATAAATCCTGAAGCTTGTTTGTAAACTGAACTACCTTGGCATATGTGGACTATAATAACAGTTCTTGAACAGGTACTTACTCTGGTGGGCAAGGCTCAGTATTACAGGCTCTTTGGTTTTCTGGTGGTTTACTGTCAGGGTCACAGTAATTGTTCTGCACAAGGGAATTGTCATCCAGTCTTTTACATACCACTTCTTGTCTCTGTATACCTTGAAAAAAAAATATTGCTATTATTTGACTGTATATTCAGTTCTACTGATTGACATTCTGATCCTACATGTACAATCAGCATCAAACAAAAAATAAAATCACATCACATTATAAATAGATTAATGTTTTATTGTCCTCCTATCATAAGTGACATGTGTCTAATGCCACGTAAGATTTTAGAACATTCTTCCCATACACAAAATCAAAACAACCAAAGTGGGAACAAACCACAGTATCAGGATAAAACAATTAGGTTTACTGTAAAAACAATTTTCTGTTTAATCTACTCTCAGTGTAGATTTTATTACCTTTCAAGCACTTGGATAAAATATACACATAATCATATCTTTGCATGTCAATTTATTCATGTATATTTTTAATTCTTTTTATTTTCATTGTCTCTTTTGAGGACTCCTGAGGAAGGCACTGTAATGCTGAAATGCAGACCATGTTGGATCCTGCACTGAAGAAAATTATCCTCCATATTTGGGGATTGTTTTTACAATAAATCTTATTGCTTTATCCTGATACTGTGGTTTGCTCATTAGTATGAGCTACTGTATGTACTAATGTCTAACTAAAGCTTTATTCAGTGCAAACTCCTTTCTACTCAGGGCACACAAAATTGTGTGCATAAGTTGAACTAACCTATACACAAAGCCTAGCATACTCTACAACAGTGGTCTCAAACTCAAACCCTTTGCAGGCCACATTTTGGATTTGTAGGCACTTGGAGGGTCTCAGAAAAAAAATAGTTAATATCTTATTAAAGAAATGACAATTCTGCATGAGGTAAAACTCTTTATAGTTTATAAATCTTTCCTTTAGCCTAAGTCTTAATAATAATATTGTCATTTATAGTTAAAGGGACATATGAGCAAGAAACTTTTGTGATTATGATAAACATACCGAGGGCCTCATAATACATGGCGGGCCACATGTGGCCCCCCGGGCTGCGAGTTTGAGACCACTGCTCTACAACATCAGACACCTGACAATACATCTTTCATTTTGAATGCTTTCAGTGATAACTGATATAAGACACTACAGCTAGAGTTACTAACATATGATACAGGTTCCTTTTTTTTTTTCATTTTCGCTGTGGGGAAACTAGCCATAATCATTTAAAAAAAAAAAAATGCCAATGGCATGTTGCATTTTTCTTGTAGTATCCTCTCTATGAAAACAAAAATTGAAGCCGCAAGAGTGTTGTAAGCAAATATTTATGTGTAAACGACTATGTATGAAGATTTATTTAAATCTAATATTAATGAATTGCAGAGAGGCTAATATGGCAGCTTTTAGGGTCAGCACTCCAAGGTCAGTGTTTCGTTTAAACACTGGCCATGGTGTTTGACATAATACTACTACTATTTATCACTTATATAGTGCTCAAAGGCGTACGCAGCACTGTACATTTTCACATTTCATAGATGATCCCTGCTCGGAAGAGCTAACCATCTTACTTGAACAGACAGACATGACATAGGGGTTGGGGATGGATGAGGTGAGAGGAGTCAGGAGTTGAAAGCACTCTCGAAGAGGTGGGCTTTTAACTGGGCCTTAAACACTGCCAGAGATGGAGTTTGTCATAGGTTATACTCACCCATTTAGCACCAGTTGATATCTGGATATTGGTGCTGAAAATCTGCCACTCTAATCTGGATAACGGCAATATTCAGTACTTAATAATAATAATAATTTATTTTTATATACTGCCATACCCAAGAATTCTAGGCGGTTCATAACAGTCAAGCTTAATACAAGCAATGCAAATGAATACATCAAATTAAAATGCATCTGAAAAATTTGGCGAAGTTATATAGAGAAAATACAAACAATTTAAAATAAAATAAAAAAAATATTGAATTAAAAGGTAAGATATATTAAGATACAAGCCTATTAAATAGTTGTGTCTTTATCTGTTTTCTAAAATCAAGATAAGAGGTAGCTTCTAACACGATTTTGGCAAGTACTTTTCTAAGGATAGCTAACCATTTTGATGTCTTAACTTATCTGGAGTCTTATCACTGGTCTCCAGATAAATCCCAGCTCTAAGCTTGGACCATCAGTACATGGGAGATGTATAGTGATTTTCAGCAGCATTATCCAGATGATGTATACATAGCCCTGGTCAGAAGGATTTATCTGGGTGGCAGGAGCATGTCCTTAAGCAATTTTTACAGCTGTAGGTTATATATAATTTTAAATAAAATAAATAAATAAATAATGAATTTTCTAGAAATGGATGTGCAAAAAAGATAGCTATATGTCACTGAGTTGTAGTTATGCTTACCTTCCTAATCCTGGAGCTCTCATTCACACAGCTGGACTATATTTAAAAAGATCAAATGGCAACAGGTTGTCTGGGGGCCTAATCTATGGTAGGCTAATGGTTCATGTCTAGCTCTCCCCCTTGTGCACTCTAAAATCATATAACCCTTTCTGCCAAGCCCCCTGGCCTCAGTGATTTATTGCCAATGAAACACTCTACAAAAGGTGTCATGACAACACCTTAGGAAAGTATTATGGTTGCCATGTTACTCTACTTGAATATTATTGTTTACTGAAAGTTTCTATACTTCTGCTAATGATTGGGGGAGTCAATTCTGAGTGGTTTATATGAGCTTCTGTAATGGTGTTACAATACATGAGTTTCTGTAGAAGTAAGGTGAAAAAACAAGTTGTGACTAACTTGACACATTTATAGTGTGTGCTGCTTTTATCAGGTCAGAGAAGAAACTATATTCTATGAGTTTGTCTATTTCTCAAAAGGACACTCCTTTAGCCACCTAAAATTAGCATACTTAAACAGAATTTTCAATATTCAAGAACGCTTCTGCTTTTGGTAGTGGTGCTACCATGTAAGGACTTCTCTTTACAAAAAAAAAAATCCCTGGTTTGAATGGATAACTTTGGGTGCCATATGCCTAAAATTATGTCTATAAGGGGAGGGGGGATTTGAGAAAGTCCAGGAGGCGGTGCTATTTGTGATTAAGATGATCAAACACACCTGCAAACCTATCTAATATTTATGCAAAGAACAACCCCCGTGCAGCCCAGTATGTAACACTTATTCTCACAAGTTGTTCACTGTACTCTGAAGTAGCTTTGTTAGGACTGTCCAACGAGGTAATTTAATTAAAAAAAAAAAAATTAAAAATTAAAAACAGAAAAATGTTGCTGTATTAGTTAGCAATATTAGCTTCCTCGGGATGGCTGTGATTTTTCAGCTAGGGGGTGTTTTCATCCTCTACCTACAGAAATATCAGAAGAGCCTCCAAAATCTAAACATACTGGACCCAATATTCATAAGAACTAGTCATCCAGGAGGCAACTCCTGATACTCAGAAAATTAGTGCTCAAGGTCCAGCCACTGCTTTTCAGTGGCATATGATTTTCAGTGGCATTTTTAGATAATGCCACTGAAAATCATATAATCATATACCACATAATGTAAGATATGTGGGTCTCCCAGCAACACTGATTCATTCTCTACAAGTTGTACAAAGCTCAACAATATGATTACTGTATGGATTACAAAAGTGCTTGTACAAACATGCGACACCTTTTATTAAGAAATTGCAACAGCTGTCTGCTGCACAAAGGTTTACATTTAAATTGTTATTGATGGTGAATAAGAGCATGTATCAAGAATCATGTCATTATCTCTCTGAAAATATTCACTGGAATGTACCAAGGTGGTCACTTCACTTGTAAGAATCTCTTATGTTGGTTGTGCCAAGTTTTAGAATCACTCGGCTGGAACAAATGCAAAAAAGGAGCTACACCAGAGTAGGCAGAATTGAATGGAACAGACTGCCTATGGTTTTCTGCCAGCAGAAGAATTTATCAGCATTTAAGTGTTTGTTGAAGCAGCATTTATTTACGCAGTCAAATGTTAGTAAGTCACAGCACTTTGGACTTTGACGCTTCTATTTGTTGTTTTTGTGACTATGTTTTTAATGTGCATTTTTTGTACCTCACGGGGCCAGATTACATACATACAAGGATACTGAGGGGAATTCTGGTAGCTCTGCTGGCTAACTTCTTCAATGCTTCTCTAGATGCAGGAGTGAAACTGGAGGACTGGAGAAGGGTGGATGTAGTCCCTCTACACAAAGGAATGGAAAAGGTCAAAAATGGACAAAAACTGGAAAAAGCACAAGGCAGTAAGAGGAGCCAAAAGAGACTACGAGGAAAAAATAGCCAAGGAGGCAAAAAACTTCAAGCCGTTCTTTCGATATATTAAGGGGAAACGACCCGTAAAGGAAACGGTGGGGCCGTTGAATGACCATGAATAAAGGGAGTGCTAAAGGAGGACAAAGCCATCGCTGACAAACTGAACACGTTTTTTGCGTCTGTGTTTATCAAAGAGGATATATGCAACATACCGGAAGCCGATAGGCTATACGCAGAAAACTGATGGGGTTGACGGTCAGTCTGGAAGAGGTATGCTGGCAGATTGATAGGCTTAAAAATGATAAATCCCCAGGACTGGATGGTATCCACCCGAAGGTAATCAAGGAACTGAAAGGGGCTATAGCTGAACTGCTTCAACTAACAGCCAATCTATCGATCAAATCGGGAAGGATTCCCGAAGACTGAAAAGTGGCGAATGTTATGCCGATCTTCGAGAAAGGTTCGAGGAGAGATCCGGGAAACTACAGACTGGTGAGTCTGACCTCAGTACCGGGAAAGATGGTAGAGGCACTGATAAAGGACCACATCATTGATCACCTTGATGGACACGATCTGATGAGGACCAGTCAGCACGGCTTCAGCAAGGGAAGATCTTGCTTGAACTCGCTGCACTTCTTCGAGGGAGTAAACAGGCAGATAGACAAGGGCGACCCATTCGACATTGTATATCTGGATTTTCAGAAGGTGCTCGACAATCTCCCGCATTAACGACTACTTCGAAAAATTGCAAGCCATGGAATCAAGGGTGAAATACTCATATGGATTAAAGACTAGTTGGCGGATAGGAAACAGAGAGTGGGGGTAAATGGACAATACTTAAATTGGAAAAGTGTCACCAGTGGAGTGCCACAGGGTTCGGTGCTTGGACTTGTGCTCTTCAACATATTTATAAATGACCTGGAAATTGGTACGACGAGTGAGGTGATAAAATTTACAGATGATAGAAGTTATTCAGAGTAGTGAAGACACAGAAGGATTGCGAAGACCTGCAACGGGAACTAAACACACTCGAGAAATGGGCCGCGACATGGCAAATGAGGTTTAATGTGGATAAGTGTAAGGTGATGCATGTTGGTAGCAAAAATCATATATACGAATACAGGATGTCCAGTGTAGTACTCGGAGAGACCCCCCCAGGAAAGAGACTTGGGAGTACTAGTTGACAAGTCGATGAAGCCATCCATGCAATGTGTGGCAGCGGCGGCGAAAAGGGTAAAAAAATGCTAGGAATGATTAAGAAGGGGATCACGGACAGATCGGAGAGGGTTATCATGCCGCTGTACTAGACTGACTCTCCTGCTTCCATGTGGTGGCAACCTCTTCCCTTCAGTGTGAGCCTGTGGATTTAAAGCGGAGCTGCACTGCGGCATGCTAAATGTAGAACTGTGAACACAAGTTCATAAAATTAGATGATGCATGTCAAATGTTTTCTCTTGTTTCTGTCACATCAGCCAGTTTTCTTTTTACATTTCCACCTCATGACTATAACACTACTGCTGAGTCTTGGACAGACCCCTTACTTATATTCTATATTAGCCTTAGGAAGCTAAGGGAGGGAGGGAGAGCTATCAAGCTCATCAGGATTGCCAGCTCCAGAAGGCCCTCAGGCTAGTCATAGGGATCAGCAGAAGAAAGCATTTTATGGTCTGCAAAGACCCAAGGGGCTTCCGGCTAATTTTAAAAGGATTTATGTAAAGTCTTTCTACTAGTTGTTAGAAGCTTTAAATAACCACAGGCAATTTAGCTGTGTGATATCCCTAAGTGATTCATTAATTTAAACCTTCTCAGATTAAAGTCAGATACATTACTCTACAAGGCTATCCATAAGAACTATGGATTTTTTAACTTCAGTAAAAACATCCAAAAATTAATGACATAAAAACACACCTCAGATTTCTAGGATGCTACTAATTCAGATTTACCAGCTCAGGAGAAGTCTGAAAATTAGATTATGTCCTGGAGTGATAGCTTTCTCTTCTTTTATTCTTCCCTTTGTGTAGCAGTGAGAATAAAGATGAAGGGGACCATTTACTAAAGCACACCCAAAATGTATGCTACTGCGGGCCATTTATTTCAATATTTATTAAAGGATGTTAAGCCTTTAGCAAATCCTAAATTAACAGCTCTACTGAGGCCAACCTCCCCCTTAGAAAAAGCCATTTGTGGCCTGAAGTAACTCCCCCTAAGAAAGAATATTTTTCCCCACCCGTAAAGCAGACACCTGCCTCTAACTGGAAATCGATAACAGAAGTATCAACAGGTCCTCAGCCCTACTGTCCTTCATCCTTTCCTGCCTGAGCATTTAGAGGGGTTCCCAAGCTCCCAAACATCCCTCCCTCTTGCAACACCCAGCTATCTCAATGCTAATGGTTAAAGTGGCAATTTCTACTTGCTCCTGCCCTGCTTCTTGCAAGGTGTCAAATAGTGCCAATTGACCTGATGCATGCCATGAAACTTCTGGGGACTCTCTAATCTGGGCATGTGCTCATTCTGGAGAGAGCTGTGCTTACTGGGGGCTGGGGAAGGGAGACTTACTTTGCCTTGTGGATGGTCCTTTCTAGGGATGCAAGTGCATTAGCTTGCTGATGCTATGAAAAACGTTAACTACATCTTCTGCCAAGTTCCCACCCCTCTCTGGCTTCTTCACAGGCTGACAGAAAAATGTTTAACGTGCACATCAATTTTAAATGATTAACTGTTTTATTAAATTATGGGCACAAGATTATACACTCCCATTTCCTACTTCTACTCAGTCCTCTATTACCTGGGAAAACTGGCTTTTCAACTCCAGCTGTAGGTGGGTGAACCAAGGTCCAGATGTAATAAAGCCAGCGATCGCATTTGCCCACCTGATGCTGAAAACGGCTCACTGCGTGGTTTTCTGCATGATCGCTCATTCCCAAATCCCACCATGCAAATAAGCTCATTAATATTAAAAATGCCATGTAAACTAGTAGAGTGATTGATGCTCTAGCATGGCTTCCTGATGCACTAAAAAAAGTGATCGCTTTTAGCGATCCAAAAGAAGCAACTGGTCAAGACCAGTCGCTTACCAGTTTAGCCCTTTTTTTTTAATGGGCACAGATGCTGTGTATGTTACACTTGCACAATTTATTTATTTCTTTAGTTTAAAAATTTATGAATCGCTTAAATCTAAGCGAAGTACAAAACATTTACATCCACAATTTCAAGAACAAACAAACATTATAAAATGCAATAAACAAATAAGACAATCTTCCTCACAAATTTCCTTAATACAGAATGCTTTAAATTTAAAACAAATAATAACCACAGGGTTAGAGAAAGGCATCCACAATATCTGTCCCATTAGAAAAAAAGCACACATACCCCCGCCGATGACGGCCCTCTCTGAATACCCGGCACTGCGAACTGACCCGCCCCCACGCTGCAGCGAAAACAGCAGTATGAATGCCCACTTCCTCCTACCACGCCGGCGCCCCCTCCCGCAAAAGAAAATTGGCAGGAGGTATGACCACTCCCTCCTGCCAACAGAGAACCTCCCTCTTCCCCACAAAAAAAGCATTGGTGAGAAGGAAAATGGGAAGGAATTTCTCTGAAATTTTGGCCCTTATCAGCAGAGCAATGGGAAGGACAGTGGCAATAGAGATTTGATGTTGTTTAATGAGTAGGAGGAATGAATCCTTAGTAATACTGTAAACAATGAAAAAGTTTAAACTTTTCTTCACTTGAAGAGGAATGCAAATCCCTAACTTGTGTACTTGTCCAGCTTCCCCAACACCACATATTCCAGTATCTCTTTCTCCCTTCCATCCCATCCCACACATGTGGCAATCCTCCAACCTTAAGGATGCATTAGCGATCAAGACAGCCTGCTTCCAGCCAATCACAGAAGCCTTCACCTTTCTGCATCCCATTTACACAGGAACAGGAAGCTGCAGCAGAGGGAAGGCTTCTGGGGCCAACAGGAAGAAGACTGACCTGATCACTGGCACTGCTAGACGTTTGGTGGACTGCAGTGTAGGACGCAGGGAGATAAGGAAGAGAGAGATACCAGGCCATGTTTGATTGTTTGTTTTTTTGGGGGGGTATAAATGATAAAAGTCATCTGCTTCAGAAATAAAATGTGCTATTTATTATGGATTTTGATGTGCTGAATTCAAATATGATAATCAAAACAGCTGTTGCTGTTTCCGATAAATTTAGGGCTCCTTTTAAAAAGCTGTGGTAGAGGTTTCTACCATGGGCCAGTGAGGTAAATGATCTAGCACTAATAGAATTCCTATGAGCATTGGAGCACCTACCTTGCAGGCCCACGGCAGACATCTCTACCACAACTTTGTAAAAGCCAGCATTAGTTTTTCATTTTATGTATCTGTATACTGTTTAGATCAGGGGTGTCCAACCTGTGGCCCGAGGGCCGCATGCGGCCCCGTGAAGTATGGTTGAAGATGATGCAGTGTTTTCCTCTGCTGCCCCTGGGTATTTACCATCTTGCTGGCTCCCTCCTCTGTCTTGCTGCAGCGTTTGCGTGTTTGTGCGGCCCCAGAAAATTTTTTTTCAGCCAATGCGGCCCAGGGAAGCCAAAAGGTTGGACACCCCTGGTTTAGATAGTATAGTTTCAATAAAAAAATATAAACCCAGTCTTTTCATCTGTGTATGGATGCTTTGTTTACATGATAATATTTGACTTGTCCTCTTTATTTATATCTTTAAAAATCAGCCAAAAGATTAAATATATAAACCACCCGATATTCAAGGCTATTTATCTGGCCAGAAACGGACGCTGACCGGTTAAATAGCATGTAACCAGCCAACCACAAATATTCAGTACAAGATAACTGGTTATCTTCATTGAATATTCATAGTTAGTGGCTAAAAGTTATCTGGCTATATTGTGTGATAACCAGCAATATTAGGCACTGACTGGCCAAGTTTAGCAGCCAAGCCAGGTGGGTAAATAGCAGGCCTATCTTTGGCTATTATTAACTTAACTAGTCAGCGCTGAATATTGACTTGGTCAGTAAAGTTAATGCCGGCCAAAAAAAACTCTGAATATTCAATACTGGTCACTGAAAATGGCCTGACATTGGATATCTGGAGTCAGCGCCAACCACGGGAGTTACACAGCCTGCCTCCCATGGTCTGAATATCGGGACCAAAACTTATTATGTAGAAAAGACACATATGTATTATGTATACATGTACCTTATACTTTAATTCTTATTTAGTGCCTATTTTGCACTTCTTGGCTTGCCTCTTATATTCATGAAATGGAGCATTTCTTCTTAAAGTCCAGCCCATTTGCCCTTATAATATGGCTCCATTTCTGCAATGTCATTGTGAAATTGTTCACCATGTTTCTCACCCACTGCTTCATAGCTGAGTGGAAAAAAATGTAGACGAGAGTGCAAAAAATTCTACCAACTGCTTATAGTTGTCTACCTTGTTATTTCCAAGAAAATTTGTTGCCACTAACTGGAAGGCTTTCCATGCTGTCTTTTCTTTGCCATGCAGTGCACAATCACATGTATTATCTTATAAAAGCTGACAAATCTGAGGACCCAGAAAGACACCTTTCTTTATCTTAGATTCAAGGACATTGACATTTGCCATGGAGGCACTTAAAAACTGCGTTTGTCTTGTCCATGGCTTTGACAAAGTTGTTCATTGGACCCAGCTTGATATATGAATGTGGTAACAAAATCTTCTTTGATTCAACAAGTGGTGGATGCTGAACACTTGTCCTCTAAGTCTCCAATGATTGTGTAGGTGGCCAGTATCTCTTGATGTAGTGGGAATCTCTTGCACAACTATCCCTTTGACAGAGGAAACAGAAGTACTTTGTATTATCCAGTCTTCAGACAAAGCAAGAGAGCAACAACCTTCATGTCACCATAAAGTTGTCACTGATCCTGGTCAGAGTTTATGCACCTCAAAAGTTGTTTCATGTTGTCTTAGGTTTCCTTCATATGAAGTACCTGACCAACTGGAATTGATGGCACAACATTACCTTAATGGTGCAAAACAGCTTCATGTCTCATTTTCGATGAATCAAAGAATAGTATCCATTCATCTGATGCTGCCATTAGACCATCAATATTGTTGCAGACTATAAGTTCACATTACATGAAGATCTTTATGATGAGCATAGAACACATGAACCCTAACATCATCTTCCAAGGGATTTCACTACTGTAATCTGGAGCTCAACAGCTCTGTTTTACTCTTAGGTAGTTCCAAATCCCTGACAAGGCCATTCATTTAACCTTGTGTTATGTGGTGTGGTTCAAATCAGGAGGATGGGAGTAAATCTGGATCATGTGACATTAATGGCTCAGGACTAGAACGTTCATCCTCTTCCTCTTTTTGTTGAACTCAAGTGAGAATGATTCTAGTGCATGAGAAACCAGTAGTCATTTTCTCTGGGGTTGGTGGGATGTTATGATACTGCACATTTTCCAACTGGAGGCACCATGCAGAAGTGATAATTGTTGATATGATCTGTTGGCTCTCTCCAAATTATCGGCACTATAACAGGACAGTCAGGTTTTAGGATAGAGTTCAGAACGGAAGCAGAATTTATTTCACTGTTAAGTGAGATGCATGGAGATTAAACAGTGGCTACATTGCTCCAATTGTGTCTCTAGATTTTAGTTCTGCCTTTGATCTGGTCCACCACACACTTCTACTACAGAAGTTATTATCTCTCAGCATAACTGGTGTTCTTCTTGCCTGATTTTCCTCTTTTCTGCATGATTGTTCCTTTAAGGTGTCATCATCTCTATCAGCTTCCAACTCTCTTTCCTGTGGGATTTCACAAGGCTCTATTTTATCACCTACTTTGTTTAACTTGTTCCTTAGACCCCTAGCCCTACTTATTCAAGACCATGGCATAAGCGCTTATAACTATTCTCCTGGTTCACTATGCAACATCTGACAGTTTAGATTTAGAACTTCAACCCCTTCAAACCTGTCTAGAAGATGTATCCATCTGATTTTATGACCATCAACTTGTTTTAACCTGTCAAAGACCACTATATGTTGGATTACTGGCCACAACCCTTTTCCATCTCTTACCATTGTTCTATTTGGTCTGCCCGGCTCTATATATCTGGAGGTTACCTTAGATTCAGAACAATCCTTCTCTCTGCATTAAATACCAGCTTTCTTTACTCTCTATCAAATCTGGTCCATAAGAAATACCTTAATTTTTGAAGTATTACATACCTTGAGCTTTGCTTTTAGAACTTTGTGTCTTGACTATTAAGGTGTCGTTTACACAGGTATAATGCAAACTAACTTAAATCATCTACAATCTTTCCAAAACATAGTATTTGCTATGTAGAACTAAAAGAAGTGATCATGTCTCCCCCTTATTCCAGCGCTTCTACTTGTTACCCATTGTATTCAGAATTAAGTATAAGATGCTCATAAAGGACTTCATACAGGCATTCCTGATTATTTGGCTTCTCTCATTATTCCTTATGTCCCAGCTCATTTTCTGAGACCTATTAATGACCATAGATTGGTTCTTCCTGACCCTTCTACGAGGCAGAACTGGTTGGGAAATCACAAGAAATAGTGCCTTTTTCCATTTAACTCCCTCCATTTGGAATAATTTTCTGTTGTGATTTGAATTTTCTTATGCTAAACTTCAGAGTGACCCTGAAAACACATTTTTAAAATATTGCTTTTAGGAGATCACTAGTATCCTAGACAGGTAGACCTTACTGTTGCTCGTATTACAACCGAGTAAACTATTGGACAGGATACTGTGTTGTTATTGTCAGATCTTGAATGGACTCTTTGTATGATTGTGTCTTTCTATGGTTTAGTGGAGTTTTTCTCCTTTTATTCTGATTCTGTAGTTCTATGTTGTAAACTGCTTTAACTTGTTTTACAACAAGGCAGTACCGGTATATTAAGTTTACCATAAATGATAATGTAATGTATTTAGGGGTGTCAAAACAAAAGTGTAAAAGCTTTACAACTTTTGATGAACTCAGCAGCAAGATTGATCTCTGGACAGCCCATATTACACCTGTTTTGAGACAACTGCATTGGCTTCTGATTCAACAGAGGATACAATACACAGTATTATCAAAAATCCATCAGACTGTGTATCGTGTAGCTCCTGCCTGTTTTCATGATTTGTTGGCAGTATATCATCCAAGAAGGGTATTAAGATCTGAAGGTAGGATGAGATTGTCAGAAGACAAACTAGTAAGGATACTTCATGCAAAGATAAGCGATTCCATGTTTTCAACAGCCGGAGTAAAATTCTGGAATGCCTTACCGGGGCAAATAAGCTTATGTGCTTGCTGATAGAGCAGTTAAAGAAAATATTAAATACACAGTTGTTTACAAGTACTTTTATGTGAGGGAGTGAGGGAATGAGAAGGTAACAGACTGTACAAGGACTATGTATGTTGCTTTGGAAACCGCCTAAATTTTAGGTGGGGTATACATTTTTTTAATAAATAAATTTCCTTTTCCTGTTCAGCCACTGGTGAAGATTGTTACACAAGAATTGCAGCATATGTGCAGGGTCCAGCTCTTATCCTGATAGCCAATTCTGCAATCAAAATAAAAGTGGTAGGCTTTCTTAACACAGCAGTTATACTCTACTTTTGATGCAAAAATCACTTCATCACAAACATAGCCAAAGTTATTTGCATTGTTCAAACAAGTACACAATATCCCTTTGGCTAAACAGAAACACTGACAGATAAGAAAGCACAACACTATATGGTCTCTGGAGCTCATATAAGGAAATTTGCTCAGCAGAATGATAGAAACTGAGTTGTAGTTGCATCATCCATGACTTCTACGAATAATACAATGCAATTCATAATCACATATAATGCAATATCACATTCCAATTGCATCACTGTTTTGCTTACAAAGCAAGTATTGTTCAAACCCAGCTGTAGATATTTTTATTGCTTTACAAAATAATGCATATCCATCAAAAAGAGGTTGCAGAAAATGGAATTACAAACTCATTTCAGTAAATCACATAAGCAATCCATTTAGTCCACTTCACGAAAACTGGTGTTACATAGAAAGAAGAAAATACTCTACCCTGGGTCCACCTTAAATCCTGGTTGTCCACTGGTGAGCCGAGACGGGAGAGATCCCTACTTTCCTGAGGTTACTGTGGAAACTCATAGTGGCCATTTTTTTCAGTGAGATTTGTGAGCTAGTGACCCTGTCTCCAAAAAAAGGAAAGGGCTGAAGAAGTACCTAGCTGGGAGAGGGGGAGAGAAGTAGAGAATTACCGTATTTTTCGCTCTAAAAGGCACACTTTTTTCCCCATAAAAATTGGTTGGAAATAAGGGTATCTTATACACCCCCCCCACCCCCCCGACATTAATTCCTTCGATGGTCCAGCACTGTAGGGCATGAGCTTTCAGCCTCCTGTCCTTTCCTCCGGCTTTCCTCCACAGCTGTCTACATGCTTACACTCGGCGACGCTCCATGGAGGAAGAGTTGCTGAAGCACATCTCTTCAGCTTCCTGTTTTTAGCACCAGCGGGGGAAGGCAGCATAAAAAAGTTTTCAGCTCCAGCGGTGCTATAAAAAAAAGGAGAAGGACCTCTGACGGTGCAGAGGTTAAATACCGCCACTGCCCTGCTTCAAACGTGAGGACTCCCCCGGACATTAGAACTGGGAAAGAGCCAGCGAAGCAGCAACATCTCTCTTCAGGGCCCTTCCTCTGGCTGACTCCCTCCTGCCCTTTCTTCCAGCTGACTCCCATGGTGCAGGACAAGGCAGCATCAGAGTCAAAGCGGTGCAGAAGGCAGGTGCGAGCCTTTTGCTTCCTGCCTTGTCCTGCGCCGCGGCAATCAGCTGGAGGAAAGGGTAGGAGGCTGAAAGCTCCTGCCCTACAGCCCTGAACTGTGCAAGGAATTGAGGTAAAGGGGGGGGGGGGGGCCCTGCCTGCCTGTCCAGGTGTTAGGGCTCTGTGTGGGGGGGACCCTGCCGGAGGGGCCCTGCCTGCCATCCACCAGACCACTAGGCCTGCCTGCCTAACACCAGGCCACTAGGCCTGCCTGCCTGCCTGTCACCAGACCACTAGGCCTGCCTGCCTGCTACTAAGCCTGCCTGCCCTGTTCCTGCCTGACCTGTGCCCTGCCCCTGCCCTGTGCCCTATCCCAGCCAGCCCTGTGCCCTGCCCCGGCTTACCCTGTGCCCTGTCCTGGTCTGCCCTGTTCCAGCCTGCCCTGTCCTGGCCTACCACTAGACCACCATAGGAAGGACAGGGTACAGAGTCTGGCAGGGAGAGGGGGACAGGGTGCAGAGCCTGGCAAGGAGTGTGGGGTTGGGTGCAGAGCCTGGCAGAAAGAATTTAGTTTAGAATGGTTTTTTTTCTTATTTTCCTTCTCTAAATCTAGGGTGCATCTTATGGTCAGGTGCGTCTTATGGAGCGAAAAATACGGTATTCCTCCAGCCTTAAAAGCCAGCCCCTTTCAACCCCAATCAAAGGAAGACCTCAGTGGGGATTGTGACCCAAAACCACAAAAAGGGGTAAAGGCAGTACCAGTTGGTACTAGAGAGACTCTAGGACCCTGGGGAAACCAAGGAGCAGGCAGACCTAAATCCTATAGTAAAAGGAGAGAAGGAAATTCATTCCCTGTGAACCCTAAGCAATCTCCTGAGGGTGAAGTTGAGCCAATTCCATAGGGTGAAGTTGAGCCAATTCCATTTATGGAACAAAATGAAATGCTACAGAATCCACCAATAGTAGAAGATTAACCCATGGAAGTGGGTGGGGAATGGGTGGAGAAAGCAGAGAGAGCTGTTAGGAGAAACATCCCAGAGAGGAGAAAGGCAGAGCCAGAAATGTATGAAGATGAACCGATGGAAATATATGAGCCAGAGGGGGAACAAGAAGCTGAAATATATAGCCTGATGGAGATGAGCCAAAAACTTCCTATGGACATTGAATAACTTTAATGAACAGCCTGGAGGTAATGTTGGAAGAAAATACAAGCAGCATATAGTGTTTTATAAAGCAGTGGTTGAGCAGGAGCGCTATATACTTTTTTGTTGTTTATTTGTTTGTTTTACAGTTTCAAAACTGAAAGTTTGGCTGCCAAGGAAGAACTTGGGAGGACCTGACTAACACAGGAGTTTAAGGTGGTGTTCTTCCCATTCCCCATTTCAGTTTTTGCTAAGATATTTGTTTTTGGTTTGTTTGTTTTTTTTAACCTGAACTTTACTGAATGTTCCCTAGGAGAGAAAGGAAATAAATCAGCAGTGCTGTACTGAACTGAAGCCCATAGCAGTGCTATATCCTACTAGAGAAAAGAAACGTATAGTATGAGAAACTGTTTGGAGATGGTGTCAAATCTGCCCGACAGACTTTGATTACGTTGTGGCTCAGAAAAGCTGAATTTAAGGGGCAAAATAGGATTTTCTGCGGGGGGGAGGGGTTTGGGGGGGTTCAAGTATTTTGGTGATAAGAATTCCCTGTTGCTTTCTGTTACCTGGGATTAAATAAAGAAGTATTGTTTTGAGAACAGCTGACTGAGAGACTCTCTGATATTGCCGCCCAACCCCAGCAGGATGCTGTAGGGGCGTGACTAGGCGACCGCCAAGCCTGGGGCATTCGACAGGCTGTACAGGCAGGAGCAATAAGGGGATCAATTCTGCCCTGACTAACCCTGCTGGACCACCAGAGTCTAAGGTAGTCCCGAGGGGAGGCCTACCCTGGCTCCCCGAGGAAGGGGGTGCATGGTGATTGCACAGACAGCTATCAGCCGGGACAAGACCTGACACCTCCCTTGGGGGAGGAAGAGATCGCTCTTGTCGCAGCTCAACTCACCACTGGAACACCAGGATTTAAAGTGGACCTGGGGAGATGCCAGCACTGGATTTGGGAGGAGGAGACTGGAATATAAACCGAGACTCCCAATTTTGGGCTAAAAATCTCGGTTTATATTCGAGTATATATGGTTTAATTTTAGCCCCACAAAAATGATCATCATTCTTCTCAAAGTAAGTTTTATAACCAATGTCTTATCACTCTCATTTGTAAAAAGTTACTAAGCAGTCAAATCAACCTCAGATTACACTAACTAATTCACCCCCTGTTCTGTAGAAACTGTCTTCTTATTAAGTACATAATAGTGCTGCCTGATTCAGGAAAAAAAAATTCAATTCAATTTTCCTGCCCAATTGGGTGTTTTGTTTTGGGTTTTTTTCAAACATCCTGGTGGGTTTATTTTATAGCCTCTTCACCCCCTTTGCCTTCTCCTAACCACACTGGTGCTGTGATGTAAACAAACAAAAAAGACTTTTCCTCTCTGTTAAATCCTAGCTTACATTTGCGGTCTAACACCAGCTCTGGCAGGATACGCATTTCAAATCTGACATATTGTAATCACAAAACAGAAAATAAAATTAGTTTTTCTACCTTTTGTTGGCTGGTCATTATTCAAATCTTGTTGGTCCCAGGCTCTGGTTGTCTTCTGATAACTTGCTTTCCAGGGTCTCCTTCTTTCTCCATGCTAACCATCCATCTTCTATCTCTGTCATCCCCTTCCATTCCCTTCCCTCCCCCGGAGGTCTGGCATCTTTCCTTTTTTTGTCTCCATCCACAGATCCACCTTTTCTCAACTACCCTTTCATCCAGCATCTCTCCCTCCTTCCCCCACCACCCCAGTATCCACCATATCTCCCTTTCTTTTCCCAACTACCCTCCTCTCCAGTATCTCTATCCCCCCTCCACACCAACCCTTGTGCCAACTTCTCTCCCTTTCTGTTCCTTCCCTCCCTAAATCCCATTGTCCATCATCTCTCTCTCTCTCCTCTGTTTTTAGACTCATTATTTCTTCTCCCCCAAATTCCATCATATGCACGTTTCTTTGAACCCCCCCTTCCCTCTGTGTACTTCTACACCAGGGGCCCCTCTCCCCTGAAGGTCTGTTCCTCCCGAAGGACTGCACACCCCTCCTCCCCGGAAGGCCTGCATGTTCCCCCTGGCCTCCCGTGCACCATTTACCTAATATCAGCAGCCTGCAGAGAAGATCGCCGGTGCTAGCGAACTTTGCAAGCTGCCATAGGTCTTCAGAGGAGGGGTGGGACCGCGGCAGAGGAAACAGCTCCGAAGACCTATGACAGCTTGCAAAGATCGCTAGCACCGGCAATTTTCTCTGCAGGCTGCTGATATTAGGTAACTGGCGCTCGGGAGGCCAGTGGAGAAGTCGGACACCAGCGGGAGACCAGGGGGGAAATCAGACATCAGCACTTCCTATCTGACCCTTCCCCATCGCCCTCTAAAGCAGGTGCGGCAGTGGTCGGTCAGCAAGAGGCAGCGCTGCTGCTTCTGCTTTAGGGGGCGAGGGGGGAGGGTTGGTTACCGAATCGGAAGGCTGATTTATTTTTTTTTTTTTAATCTATTCAAATTGATTCACCCGAAGTGAATCGGTGATCCGATTCGAATCGTGAATCAGGCAGCACTAGTACATAACAATTAAAAAGAAATATTGATGCAACATTTGCTAAACCCAAGGTATCTTTGACATTTTCTCTATAAGGACTTAGGTGAAAGCAAATATACAGGAGAAAAACTAGGGAAGCGCAAGTTCCTTGCTCTGTCAGAATTCTCAATCATTTCTAATTTCACATGAAGACTAAGAGAGTCTTTAATTGCTGAAACCAATATTGCTTGCAGATTAGCTACTTGTGTTTCCACGCCCTGTAAACATTTATCCAAAACTAAAATATTTGAATACACCTTCACAAATTCATCAACAACTTTGGAAATTGCAGAGCTCCAAGAGTCAACCAATTTCTACATCTTCTCCATACGCTGATTTAAATCCTACAAGTCTTATAATGTAATCTCTTGCAAGTCCCCTTTCAAACTGGAAATAGGCTGAGACACAGTTTGGACAATTTCAGGAATCTTTAAAACACAAACCAAAACTGAAGTCATAGGACAAAGAGCTTATTATATGTGTCCCTAAATCGCAAGGCCTTAATGGAGGAAGAGGAGGTGGTGGAGTATGTTCAGAGGGGCTAAGAGAAGCAGCAATTGGGAACAGGGCCTGATTTTCAATTACTCCTGCAACACATGTCTATCCATCAGGCCTGGAGTTGACACCTTAAACTTGGCTTTACATTTCTCCATCTTCCAAAATTAGAAGATAAAAAGGGAGTAATATATCTAGCTACCTTGCCCCTCTCTTCTCCTAAGTATTCTAAGTAGCTCCCAAGGGGCAGGGAATGCCCCCTTCAGCAATACTCTATGGACATTGGCCTCTTGTAGAAAACAATAAAGCTCCTGATTAAGTCAAGAAGGTGTCTTCACAGTGCCTGGTGGTAATGGTGATGACCGCCCCTCATGGAAGCTCCACACACTCCATTCATGATGACAATGCCAGAGAGGACTCCCACCAACTCCTGAACGCCCATGGTAACATCAGTTCCCAACCCTGTACATAGTGGGAGGTGACTTGTGCTTTCACTGCATTGACTCTATTTTGGACTCAGGATCTCTGTGTTAGACCCAAGTCTTATCTCCAGTCACCAATAGTGTGAGATGTAATGTACGTGTCATATTTGAAGGGTGTTCAATAATTTATCTACCTGAGTATAAATGAAAATAGCAAGTCTGTGCATGTTGTGACATGTCTCAAGGTTACTCATACACAGTTGTGGCTCAGTACGAGTCTAACATTCCAAGAGACAGGATGTCAGGAGAATCCTTGCGCGAATCAAGTAAGAAACTGCTAGATTTGGAGCACCGTTTAATGATAAAATTTCTCACAAAAGAAGGGAAAAAGCCAAAGGAGTTCCATGAACACATGACTTATCTTCTCGATTCATTCTCCATTGTTGGATCCAACCATCAGCAAAGTACTCATGGCTTGTTTAGCTTTCCTTCAACTAAAGGATGTTGGTATAAAAAAAAATTCAGCATTGTCTGCTTGCTTACCAAGCGGCTCTTTGGGACAGGGAACTAAAACCTCTGCTACTTTGTTCTAAGTTTTATTATGATTTGAAAATTCATCTGTTTAGCATTTAATCAGACTGATCAAATACCTTTGTATGGTATTTTTAAAACTTATGTAAACTCTCTTGGACCATTATCATTCTATGGACTTGAGGGGGATGCATGGAGGGCTGAGGGTGGGTGGTGATTGTTTTGTGCACATAAGTGAGAACGCTGTTTGCATTTTCTGTTTGTTTTTCTGGCACTTTATTGCAAAACTTTAATAAATATATTTAAACATAAAATTTATGTAAAACGCATTGAACTTCTTGGTTATGCAGTATAGAAATTAATTATTAGATTAGATTTAAGTGGGGTAAAAAGTCCACTGAGGATGTCCCTCACAATGGGCAGCTTGTGGAAGCAACTTCCACAGAAATGTGCAAGAAAGTTACAGATTTAATTTTGTCGGACAGATGAATTAAGGTTTCCTGAATAGCTGTAGAAATGGGCATCATGGCAGGTACAGTTTGGAAAATAATTCATGAAAGTTGGGCATGTCCAAGGTTAATGCAAGATGGATTCCAAGAATGCTGACATATGTCAGAAGGCCACGAGGCCCCAGGAAGCTGTCAGGAGAACCTGGAGATGCTCCATGAAGACTGAGTGAATTTTTTTCATCGTTTGGTGACTGGTAACACGAGACAGAATCTTACTGTCACCACATATATAGCTTTGATGAAACAATTTGGAAAGGCTTTGAATAAAGATGGTTCATGCATTGAATACGTGGAGGGGCATAATTGAAAGGAATGTCTAAGTCCGATTTCATTTAAGTCGTAAGTTGTCCAAAGTAAAAAAAACAGCCTAGGACACATTTTCAAAAATACATCCAAATTTTTTTGGTTTCAAAAATCGTCTAAGTATACGTCCTGCCGATCTGATTGTCCAAGCTGCTAAATTGTCCATATTTATACCACATTTTCATCCAACCTTTCATCCAAGTCAAAAACGCCTAGAACAAGACCTGTTGGAAATGGGAGGGGTCTGCAAAGTGATGGACTGAACACCCAGACATGGCACCTAAATAGGGGGGTACCTTACAGGGAACTGCTGTGAACATCACAAAAAGGTGCCATGTCATCATCTCACTACAGCTCCCTTGCAGGTCATGGTGAGCCCCCCCAAATCACTTCCAGAATCCCCTAGACCCACTTATCTACCACCCCAATAGCCCTTATGGCTGCAGGAACCACTTATATGCCAGTACAAAAGGGTTTTGGGGGGTGTATAGGGGAGTGCATGTGTTTCAATATCAATGCAGTGATTCCATGGGTCCCTAACCCATCCCTAAAACGGCTTAAGAGGCCTCTGTGCAGCACAACTAGGCACAATTTTCAAGTTGTGATTAATATTTTTATGGGGGGGGGTTTGGTGATCACTGGGGTAGTGTGTGGGGGTCTGTATTATGTGTTTGCAGTGCTTATATGGTCACTTTAGGTGGGTTTTTGTGACTTAGACCATGTTTTAAATGGTCTAAGTCACAATGTCCAAGTTCCGTCGATCCTGTGCTGTATAACTTTCGGTTATACATGTAGTACAACTAAGTCTAAGCCTGCCCACGTTCCGCCCAAATCCCGCCCTCGACACTCCTCCTGAAGCACCCCGTTTAGCTATGGTCGTTCAGCGGCACTGTGAAAGCCTAGGCCAATTTTAAATACGTCCAAAACCCGGTTTTATTATCGGAACTTGGACGTTTTTGACTGATGATCGTCCAAGTGTCGACTTAGGCCGGTTTCTGGATGTTTTACTCTTTCGATTATGAGCCCCATAGCACATATGTTACCTGGACTTACCATGGACAGATTGAAGACTGGAATTTCTGATGGTCCACAGGTCAGACAACTTATGTCAAATAATTTTTACTGAGCCAAATATAGCAAAGATACAGAAGATATAAACTGATAATCCAAAGCTCAGATTTTCAGAAAGAAGCAAAAAGAATCCCCAACAATACAACCCCTCTCTCTCCCCCCCCCCCTCGACCCACCCTACCCCAGTCCTCAATCCAAGAGACAGCAAAGCAGACCAAGAGGGGACCAAGTACAAGAAAAGAAAATGAAAAATACAGAGAGACAACATCAACTGTTCAGGAGATGACTCCGGGCCAGTGGATCAGACAGCTTATAAATGACCCACATTTCATAGCATCAATGAATGAAATCAAATCATGTGCTTGGTCTTCATTTGTTCTTGTGAAAAACATTCTTGGCAACAAGAAGGCAGACAACTACACACAATTAGTAGAGGATATGCTCTTTCATTTCAACAGGCTTGGCTGTAACATGAGTGTTAAAAGTCCATTATCTGCACAGTCACTTAGCTTGATTTCCAGAGAACCTTGGTGACTTAAGTGAAGAGCAAGATGAAAGATTTCACCAAGACATAAAAACAATGGAAGCCAGATACCAAGGAAGATGAGATGTACATATGATGGCAGACTATTGTTGGAATCTTATGCTAGATTGTCCTGGCAGATCCCACTCTCAGAAGTCTTACAAAAGGAACTTCTTATGTATTGAATGACTGGAAAGTTTGTATCATAAACTTGTGCTTTTAGTATGAAATAAATAGATTTTCTGTTGTACACTTTTCTTTTAATTTTTAATATGTTTTCTTCATGCTTAAAAGATATTAAACACTACATTCAAATATTCTGATTTTTTAATGGGCAAGCAGAGTGAAGCGTGGTATATGCTATAGTATATGTTCTGTATCTCAAAAACTAGGGTGCTGGTCTTAGACCAGAGGGCCGCCGCGTGAGCGGACTGCTGGGCATGATGGACCACTGGTCTGACTCAGCAGTGGTAATTCTTATGTTCTTATGTTTATGTTAACTAGGGCTGATAGGAGAAAACTGGTGCCATTTTGGGAATCAGCAGATCAAGTATACCCAGAAACCGGGTCTAACATTTGAGGCACCAAAATGAGCATTGGCTAGTGTAAATCTGGGGTATATAGTAGTTAACTGCATTCTGTGTTAGCAGCTGAACTGCTGAAGTGCATTAGAGACCACTGCCCCATGTTAATGGCAAGGCTGCCTTCCTTCAAGTTCTGAGAACTCCCCCAACATTTACTGCAGTGGGTTCTGCAGCTACTGCAGGTTCAGTTTCACAGATAATGTGTGCTAATAGGCCCCATAGCTAATACAAACTATTTTTCGAATGACACTGTCCACTGCAAGATTCATGGGGCTTTTATTGTCAATTAATCTTCACTGAATATGGACATTGATTACTTAACATGCAGCAATGCATTTTCTAATCACTGAACTAATAAGTAGAACATCACAATTATTTTTCAATAGTAAACATGGGGGGGAGGGTCTTTTTACTAAGGTGCACTAAGCCCTAATGCAGCCTTACCCTGCTGAAAAAGGCTTACCACATGATGTGCTAAAATGTCCAGTAATGCTCCTGTTTACACGCATTTTTTATTCTTTTGTATTTATTTTTTAGTGAGAGTGTGGCATGGAAGCATTATCCAGCTAGTGTGTACTTATTAGCTAACTGGATAACATGGTAAGTGCTATTTTTTGTAAGTCCTGTATACTAATTGAAACATTAGCGTGGGACCTGTAAAACTAAAAATAGAACGTGCCCTATTTTACTGCCGTGGTAAAAATGTGCTTAGTATACAGGAAAGTCTCACGATAGGACACACTAAACACCTTTTTTTTTTTGCTATGGCCATCTTTTTGCTAAGGCCCCATAATTATTTTTTTTGTGTATATTTATGGATAATTATGGTCAGTTAAACAAGAGTACGGAAAACTAAAGCTGTTTAATCAAGGTCATTTTGACAACTGGGAATTCAAGTACATATCCCAAGATTTGTCATGGTTTCGTGATCTTACGCAGTGTTTCTCAACCCTGTCTGGGAGGTACACCTAACTGATCTATTTTTCAGGATATTTATAATGAGTGTGTTTGAGACGCTGTAGATTTGCACACAGTGATCACAAAGAAGTAAACCTAAAACAGAGTGAGAACAAATTCCACAAATTAGAGAGATACCAATAGGATGAAAGTCACCATTGTTCTCTGGAACTATATAAGTTCTAGCAGCCATATTGGTCCTGAAGAAAACTGAACTCGTTGCAGGTTATAAAACCTTTTATTGAACCAGAGTAAGAATAATCCAAAGATAATGAGCTTTTGAGGTTCCCCCCCTCTTCATGTTTGTCTATGCAGCTGTATATTTTAGCCTCTTTTTGTTCATGAAAACAAAGATCACCACCCCCTATAAAAAGGCTTAAAGGTTCAGCTCATTAGGACTGGTATTCCCCCTCCCTCTTCTTTGAAGATTAAGGATTTACAAGTTTTGAGAGATGGATTCAAATCACTTGAGAACTCTCTTGTAAAGGTGCCCTTCCATGACAGCAACTCCTGAAACTAAAACCAGTCTTTCCAATTTACTGCATTCTTAGCTTTTAAATATATGAACAGGAAAAAAAAACTCCCAACACTTTCATCAAATTAAATAATTGTAATGCAGGTCTAAATTGATTAAGGTATAAATGTTATCTTACAAAATATTTTTTGAGTAATAAGAGAAAAGGTTTGTTTTGGCCTGAGGACTTTGAAAAAGCTCCATAAATTCTCCACCTTCTCTCTCTCCCTCCCCTCCTTGTCTGAGTATAAGCCGTACTTTAAGATAATCTGAAAAACATTTCTATGCAAGTTGTTTTAAACTCTGAAGGGAATAATTACAACCAGCTACACAGAAACCCAGTGCTTCTAAATTCTACAGATTTATAGTTGACAATAAAAGACATAAAAAATGTCCTTATGACCGGTCACTGCAAGTCTAATAGAAAACAAATCTCCAGTGGTTTATTAACCACTTATGCTCTAGAGTCTAGAGATTTGCAGATGTTCTGTTGAATTCCATTTTTAATACACTGCTGCGCTGCATGAGTTAAATGTTGTTCTGCCCATTCTAGTGCTATGGGTGGCTCGGCATTTAGCTCACAACTATGTAAAAGGGGGTGGGAGGTTGAAAATGGCCAAATTCTAATTTACATGAGACACTTTTCTCTAAAACTGAAAATCTAATCTTGCAAGCGTGTAAATGCCTTCTAGATCCATTTTATATCATATTTTAAAAATTACAGTTTGAGGTAAATTATATAGTTGCCAACAACTGCTGAATTTTACATTAGTAAAATTAGTGCAAACTATTTTCCCTCCTCCCCTTTACTAAGCCGTGGTAGAAGTTTCTACTATGGCCTGGAAGGCTAAATGCCTCAAAGCTCATAGAATTCCTATGAGCATTGGAGCAGCATTGGAGCATTTAGCACCCCGGGCCGCGGTAGAAACCTCTACTACAGCTTAGTAAAAGAGGGCCTATGCAACCTATAAATACTTTCTGAGCTCACCATAAAATCCTAAAATATTAAAATCACAATCAGGTATATAAGAGGGATCTTCATAAAGTGTTAGCACTTTTATTAAATATCTCAAAAGCAAATTACATCACTTTTCTACATAATCACATTTTCACAGCATCCAACTAACAAACCACTTCTCCTGCTCCAACCATTTCCCGCGAAAATATGAAAGTATGGAAATGTTTTTAGGAACCCTCATATTTCAGATAGATGAATAATACTCATATATTAGCTGTTATCTGAAAAGTCCATTCATTTTTTGCCCTCAAATTTCCAAGCTACTGCTCTAGGAAATGTAGAGGAGCCACTATTTTCCTTGGGGCCGATAGTCAAAGCGATTTAAATGGACAAGAGCCTCTCTTTTCACTTAAATTGCTTCCCGCTGCCTAAGTGGGGATATTCAGTGGCACTTAACTGGAGAGTGTCCCTGAATATCCCACTTAGGTGGCAGGAAGCAATTTAAGTGGGCAGGAGAGGCTGCCGCTGCAAGGGGCAGGAGCAAGAGAGCTGTGCTCCTGTCCCCAGTAACCCTGCTGGACCACTAGGTACGTAGGAGGGAGTCGAGGGGGGGCTAACTGGACAGCTAAAGAGGCAGGAAGGCCTTTCAGGATGGGGGTTCTTTTCACAGGCTGGGAAGAGAAGGGAGGGAGGGAGAGGGATGGAGCTCTAGGGCTGCTTAAAAAAAATGTATTTGGGCCCCAGCCCAATATTTAGACATGGTCACATAATTTTTATGTGGGTCCCGACTGATGATTGTCCAGGCCTGCATAAGCTCTGATACCCAGCACCCCTCCCCTCTAAAATTAGCCCCCTAGTATTCAGTGTCAGTGCCCAGACATGGCCTAGCACTGAATATTGGAGGCTAATCTAGCTGGTGACAACTAGCGATTCAAAATCGCTTAACACTACCACCTGAACATATATGGGAAAAGGTACACCAAAAAGTATCCAGCTTTATCAGTAACTAATTCATAAATGATGGCAGAAAATAAATTAATTGCCTCATCTAGTTTGACCAGTTATTCTGTCCATACTGCATGGATCCATCGCAGCAGCCATCAATACAGCATAACTGCTCATAAGGTTTCTTTTTATTCAAGACTGTGTTTGTCATCTCCTTTATTTCTACTTTGATGTATTGGGCAGAGGAGCTTGCAACAATACTCCTCAACCTTTTATACTTCAGGGCACACTTTCAACCAAATTTTGCATAGTCACTGTATTTACTAGTTATTGGCTACTGGCCTTTTGACAGTAAAATGTCAGAAAATGTACTTTAGACTAAAATGGATAATATCCAATTCCAAATATTATCAATTATATCTAAGCTTGTATTTCACTTATTGAGTTTAATATATTGCTATAAATACTTAAAACAGTTAAAAAAATAGTTATTCAGCAACTTTCTCTCTCTGTCCCCCCCCCCCCACACACACACACCAACTTGTCTCTCTCTCTCTGCACACCATACATACACATAAACAGTGTGTCTTTCTGCTGCACCCACCACTACACACACATACAGTCAGTCAGTCTGTCCCTCTCTCTGTCCCAGTGCACATCGGGTTACCATATTTGTGAAACCAAAAAAGAGGATACATGGCCTTGCCCATCCCCTAGGCAGTTGCCTGCTGTGTGCAGTCAGGGTTGCAGCAAGCTATAATTGCCATCTGGTGACCCCCCCACCCCAACCCACATAACTCCCCACACATACTCCTACAATTCAAATATTTTCTCTATTAGTCTAGTGGCTTGCCCTCCCCATCTCCTCCCCCAAACCCCCTACATAAAATAATTAAATTCCTGCTGACTGATTTTCAAGGTGATTCAAACATGTAGGTAGAAGCTTGAACCAATTTTAATTGCGTGGGGGTCACCTAACTTTCAGTATTCAATGGCACTTAACTGAGAAGTACTGTTAAATAAAGGAAAAAGGGATGACTGAATCCCTTCAAAAAGGCCGTAAAATAAATCCTAATAAAGAAATATTGCCTTTCTGTATCAAAGTGATTCACATATTTCAATATACATGTACTCATTTTGTACCTGGGGAGTAGAGGGTTAAGTGACTTACCCAGAGTCAGAAGGAGCTGCAGTAGGAACTGAACCCTGTTCCCCTGGTCCTCAGGCCACTGCACAAACCATTACAGCAATCCTCAGTTTCACCAAAGATCAGCTCTGACTGGCCCAACAAACTGTGGGCAGGTCAGTGGCAGTACAGGGAGTGGTACTGGAGAGGAGCTAGCAGTTATGCATGTGACGGCAATATTCAGTTCTGGGACCTACAGTGCTAACCCAGCTAAATTGAACAGCTCAAAAGCTATCTTAACTTCAGCAGTGTAGCTATGTGGGTCCTGACTTTGAATATCAGCCAAGACTTAAAATTTAAAAAAAAAAATTGCCTTCCTTCGTAAGCCCCCTGAAGCAGCCCACATCCTTTTCTTCCTCCTTCTGCAATGGTCAGAGCTACAGCCTCAGCACCCTAAGGTGACCCTGGGCATGCCACTTAATCCTCCACTGCCCCAGGTACATTAGACAGATTGTGAGCCCACCGGGACAGATGGGGAAAATGCTTGAAGTACCTGTATGTAAATCACTTTGAGTATGTTTGTATAACAACAAAAAGGCAGTATACAAGTTCCAATCCCTTTCCCTCTTTCTGCATCCCACATCAGTAAGCAATCCCCTCCACCTGTAATGTCTCCCCAATCCCCAGACCCCCCTTCCCCCTGCAGGTCTAGATGGTCCCATCCTGGACCTACCTTTATCACTAGTGGTCCAGTGGGGGCAATAAGGGCAGGAGCAAAGCCCACTCACTCCTGCCTCTTGAGGCTGCCTTCAGAAAAAGTGTACGCTTATGGTACCCCTTGGGGGGCTATCTGGACCTAGGGATTTGGGGTATGTTCTATGGGGCAAAGAAACGCATACTGGCATGGGATGGAGGAGGGAGAAGGGAAGGAGGAAAGCTGCTTCAGGAGGCTTGGAAAGGGAAGAATTTTTATAAAATTTATGCTGGTCCCAGCCATAACAGTCTTATGCAGGCCCTGGCTGAATATCAGCCAGAACCTGCATAAGTTCCAGCGGCCAATACCGCAAAATGTAGCTTCAAATATTCAGTGCCAGGGCCCATATAAGGCCCAGCACTGAATATTTGAGGCTAACTTAGCCAGCAACAATCAGCATTTAAAAAACACTGACCACTGCCAGCTATCTACCCCCTGGGGTTTAGTGACATCCTCCCATCCTAAATCCTCCCCCCAGACTCATCCTCCATACCTTAATGTAGACTTGCCAAGTCTTCTGCCGATAACCTTCAATCTCCCGCTGAGTTGCCTCCCTGTGTCACAGCACCTAAGGCCTTCATAAAAAGTAATTTCCTGTTGTTGCTAATCCCAGGGCAGCAGGAAATGACATTTTATGAAGGCCTTTCCTACTGCCACAGCACAAGACAAATCCTTTTGTTTCTAGCCGTCAATTGGCTGTGCCAGAGGCGGAGCGATTGACAGGATAGAGCGATGGACCACCTGGGGGATAGACCTTTAATCTCCCACAGAATAGAGAGCTGCACAGGGACAGAAATCAAACCCACCCCCCTTTGGAATCTCACCCGTTCCCGCCAGTCCCCGCTAGCATCAAACCCATCTCCACCCGTCCCTGCAAAGATCCATTCCATCCCCACCTGCAGCCATAACTTTCAGAAGTAATTATTTCATTTAATTACGCTACTGAAGTAGGCTAGAGGCTCGGGCAGAGATCCATTTACAAAGTATGTATTATTCCCAATTAGCATTATGATTATAATTATGGAGTATATTATAAATAAAAATTCTTAATAAAAAAAAAAAAACTCAAAGCAATAAATTAGTGATTCTGCAGTAGAATGACTATAGTTCTACTGTGAGACTTTCTGCATTAGGTCCTAAGCTTTCGTACCTGAAGCAATGGTGGGTTAACTGACTTGCCTAGGATCAAGGAGTTTCAGTAGGAATTGAACCTGATTCTCATGACACTTTGCTAAACATTAGGCTAATCCTCCACTAGATGGTAGTGTGTGGGGCCATTCTCAGAGCCCGATGCTCAGATCATCAGTGCTAGAGGTAAGACCATATATCCCATAGCTAGGGATACCATTTTTCGGGCTGCAAAAATCTGGACACATCTCCCCGTCTTGTTTTACTTCCAACCCCACCCAGTTCCGCCTTCGGCTCTGCCCCATTCTGCCCCAGAACCTCCCAGTTCAGTCTACAGCTCTGATCCCACAAACCTCCTCTCTTCTTCCCCCAACAAGGTCTTTAGAGCCTGGAGCATGCATGGATGTGTACTATGTCATCCGCAGATGCCCTCCAGATGCGGCCGGAGCTCATCAAGGTTTTCCAAACTCAGACAAACTGCTGGGTTTTAGAAAGTCCATCCAGGACCCCGGACAGTCCTCCAAAAAGAGGACATGTCCGAGTTTTCCCGGACGTCTGGTAACCCTACCCATAGCACAAAAATGGTACAGAAAACAAGTCCTCCATTATCCAAAGCCAATGAGATGCAAATTTTATGCACACTAGTAAAGCAAAAGAAAGAGGGAAGAATGTTGACTGGTTTGGCACATCTGCGCTTACTGAGAAACCTCTGTGTGCATGTGCCAGGCAAAACAGGAAGTACAAGAGCACATCGGCACCCTTCCCCCCATGCCATGAAATATAAGATCGCCCCCAAATTTTTGCAGTTTAAATCCCCTAAAAGGCTCACACCAAAGTGCAAGAAAATAGGCGACAATGCCCGCCCTTTCCCCCAGCTTTGCTCAGACTCACAGACAGGTTTTTCCTCACTATCAGCACTGAGTCTGCATGGGCTTCTTTCTCTTTTCAAAAGAAGACAAACTGGCAATATCACCTCAAAACCCAAATGCCTTCCCCCCCAACACAGTGGTATGCTTTCAGTGTTAAGGCCAGTGTTAGTTTCTGTTAGAACATAAGAATTGCCACTGCTGAGTCAGACCAGTGGTCCATCATGCCCAGCAGTCCGCTCACGCGGCGGCCCTCTAGTCTAAGACCAGCACCCTAACTGAGACTAGCCCTACCAGCGCACGTTCTTGTTCAGCAGAAACTTGTCTAACTTTGTCTTGAATCTTTGGAGGGTGTTTTCCCCTATAACAGCCTCTGGAAGAGCGTTCCAGCTTTCTACCACTCTCTGGGTGAAGAAGAACTTCCTTACGTTTGTACGGAATCTATCCCCTTTCAACTTTAGAGAGTGCCCTCTTGTTCTCCCTACCTTGGAGAGGGTGAACAACTTGTCCATATCTACTAAGTCTATCCCCTTCAGTACCTTGAATGTTTCGATCATGTCCCCTCTCTCCTCTGTTCGAGGGAGAAGAGGCCCAGTTTCTCTAATCTTTCACTGTATGGCAGCTCCTCCAGCCCCTTAACCATCTTAGTCACTCTTCTCTGGACCCTTTCGAGTAGTACCGTGTCCTTCTTCATGTACGGCGACCAGTGCTGGATGCAGTACTCCAGGTGAGGGCGTACCATGGCCCGGTACAGTGGCATGATAACCTTCTCTGATCTGTTCGTGATCCCCTGAGCATTGGAGTAAATATACAATCACCCTGATTTGAATCCATTTCATTGCATTTAAATACAATTTGTGCTAATCTTCAGTGCACAGATGAGCATGTATGCTGGAGGGTTTTGTAAATGTTACACACATTAATATGTGCACAGTTCTAGTGGTAATTGCTCCTAGCATCGGTCTTAAGTTTTGAGCATCTGGACTTCAGTCAGATACAGTAGTGGCTGGAGGAGGATCTGAGTCATTTGAGGCAAATGAGAGGAAATACTTGGTCCCCTGGGCCCCTCCAAAAAGTGAGTTCTGGCTACACCCCTGCTCTCCCTTTCCATATCTAACCACATAGCTTTGCAACAATCTATATAAATAGCTGTGAGTATTAAACATGGTTGCTGCCCAGACATTTGGCCTTCTAGTTTCCCTGTGTAACCTGCCAAACAGACCTGGATACATATATAGATGCTTATAAGCATCTATATTTCTACTGGGACTTTCAGTTAATAAAAAGCCTACAAACAGCCTGTTGCAGCAGTGGGGAAACGAAAGTAAGGCAGAATTACACTGTGGACTTCATAAGGCTGTTTCTTCTTTTGCCAGCTGTAGGGGGTTAGATGAGTGAATTGCTCAAAGACTTATCTCATGAATATCACTCTCCAAAGAAATGGAAGTATTTTACAGAGTAGAAAAGTTACCAGGCATTACCTCAAAGGCAATATGCCCGAGATCTATTGAAAGGAAGACCTAATTAAAATGTTAATTCTGTCTGTTTGCTGTGATTATAAAGTGAGATGGCACAGTGTTAAGAGAGTAACCACATTTCTATTAAGACAAAAGGGTAAAGGAAGAGGTATTTAGGTCTGGCCGCCTACCCATCCTCTTCATTGTTCTGGTTTTGCTTTTGGCGAAAACATTTTATTTTGACTGATTCACCAATTATGTGGACTGTCAATTCCATTATTCAGTTAAAGGTTCCTCTCCTTTGATTAATCCTGCACACAACCCTACTGGTTTAGTTATCTTCTGCTGTTTTGCAAGTGATTTTCTCAGTTAAAGAAATAGTTACAAAGGGCTAGAGGGATCATGAGGGATCCGATTCGATCTATGTCTGGGGGACTGATTCACAAATCGCCCTGATGCAAATGAGGGTGATCGGAATCACGCTCCCAAGAGACTCAATCGGATCGCTGAACAGCGATCCTTGAGCATGCGCAGACCATCTGTGCTCGGCAGAGCAGGGAAAAGTCTGCAGATCTCTCCCAGCCCAGTAAGGCGCTTGCTCTGAGTGCTGGATGTGAGCAGAGGGAGGGAGGCAGCCATCTAAAAGAGCCTTTGGGGCAGTGCTTATATTTGGAGGAAAAAGGAAGATTTGATTGTCATTTTAATTTCAACGTTTGTTCCCGATTCTCTTATTCTGTAACACCCCCCTCCCCCTTGAAAACAACAAGTTACTTGGGGAGACAGTGAAGGAAAGTGAGCACTAGGGAACAGATGCCAGGGCTAGCGGCTCTTGGGATATTACCCCAAATAGCCCCCCATAGTGGGTTTCAACCCAGACAAGCCTTTGCTGTTGCTTTAGAGAGCATTTTTTTTCTTCCCAAAAATGTGGTTTTAACCCGCTTTAAGCCTCTGGGTTAAAACTATGGGCTTGCACTGCTGGGAAGGGTGAGAGAGTCAGGGCAGCAGGAGAGATTGGAGCAGGCAGGAGTTCGGGGCAGGCAGGAGATTCAGGGCTGCAGGAGTTTGGGGCAGGCAGGAGATCGGGGCTGACAGGGAAGAGAGCAGGGCGGCAGAAGGCAGGGCAGTCGGAAAGGACTTGAGCGACTGGACCTCAGCAGTTGCTTGTTTGTGATCGGCTAGCCCAGTTGGTGTTGCAGGGTTTCGGTTTGTGAATCGCGTCCCTGCCTACCTTTGCATGCCGTTCCCCTCATTTGCATGCATGGATCAGAGGATGGTCGGCAGAGAGGTAAATGAATAACTTGCTGTTCGTGCGAGCATGGCTCCCCTCTGAAATCACTTCCTGGTCACAGGGCCAGGAAGAGACATCGGAGGGAAAGCCAATGCTGGCATGAGCAGCAGGCCGGAGAAGCTGCCCGCACTGGTGAAGATTTAAAGAGGTACCAGGGAAAGGGAGGGCGTGAGTGTGGTGTAGGGGGGTGCAGAAGGAGCAGGGGGCGTAGAAGAGGGCACTAGGAGGCGTCACTGCTCTGGGCGCCTCTTACCCTCGCTATGCCTCTGCTACCCTCATTTACACCCATTTAAATGCAATTTGTAGCCATTTTTGGCGCACATACTAATACCGGCTCTCAAACCCTCTGAGCATTCAGGGTGCTACATAACATTCATGCAAGTCCAGCATTAACTGCATGTTAATGCCAGCAGTTTTGCACATTGGTCCATTAGTTGCTCATGGAAACTAGGCCGAGCCTATAGAATTTATCTGCTTAAAAGCAGATTGAGCTACACAGATATTTTATACCTATTTATAGTAAATAAAAACAGGTTGATCAGTAACAAAATACATAACCAGATTTCTTTAGATATTTCAGCCCGTATGTCAAATGTGGCCATATTCGATTGTTGCAGCTGTCCAGGACTTCCCATGTCTGACATGGCAAGAACCAGAAGACTGTAACAATATCGATGCCAGTACTGGAAGCCTAAAAGGACGTGATAATATTTAGCCAAAATCTTTAATTATATTACCCAGGGTTTGTAATGAATGCATTGTTGTTTGTTATTGAAACTGCTAAAAGACATTTTCATAAGATTCTGTTTGTTGTATATTTTTTTTCCTTCGCTATGCTGCTTACTGTGGAGATCCTCTTGAGGGTTGTTCCTTCTTTTTTTCCTTTTTTTTAAAAAAATTATAAAATGCACGCATACATCATAACTCAAGCTATACTCTTAGTCATGCCTATGTACAGATTTCCTGAAAATAGGCACATTCTACTGTACATGGGCTTGTCGTGCCACTGGGGCTTGCTGGCATCTGAAAAGCTGAAAGCTATGCCATAGGTAGTTTCACTACCAGTAGGTCTCCCAAGACACACAGGTTTCAGTGGAGATGCTAGACTAACGATGTACCGCCCATCTGGGCAGCCACAGATGGACAGTGTTGGAGGTGGAGGATTGCATTTGGTACGACATCAAATTTAAACTGCGCAGAAGGCCCAGCAATCTAATTCTGTATTCTGCCAAGAAAACTTGTTGATGATGAGACAAAGAATTGACATATAGTACTGGAAAATGGTCCCCTAGGTCGGAAGGCACTCACCATGTTACTAGGGAAGATCTGATCATCACCCAGAGTATGCCCAATGTTTGTGAAGCTGACAGACGAAAGCCTACAGGATGTCCTGATGCTGATGTTGCTGGACAGAAAAGGGAGATTAGAAGCTGTAAAGATATTCTTAACATCGGAACATGGAATGTACAAAGCACAAACCAAGGAAAATTGGAAATTGTTAAAGATCAAATGGAAAAAAAAACAAAATTGATTTGATAGGGATCAGTGAACTCAAATGTACAGGACAGTGCCATTTGCAATCAAACAAGCATTGGATCTGCTACTCTGGTCATGAAACACACAGGAAAAATGGTGTTGCATTCATCCTCAACAATAAGCTTTCAAAGACAGTACTAAAGTACAATGTTATCAGTGATAGTCATGTCACTCCGTCTACAGGGAAAGCTGATCAATGTCACCTTGATCCAAGTATATGCTCCTACACACATGGAAGATAAGGATATAGAGTTGTTCTTTTAACAACTTCAAAATGAAATAGATCAAATGCGAAAACAAGATCTACTGATCATTATGGGGGATTTCAATGCAAAAGTAAGAAGTACACCTGAAGATGCAGTGGTTGGAAAGCATGGCATAGGATAAAGAAATGAAGCTGGTGATAATTTAGTACAGTTTTACAAAACGAACCAACTGTCAATCATTAATACGCATTTCCAGGATCACAAATGTTGCCAGTACACGCGGACCTCTCCAAATAGAATGTATTGAAATCAAATTGACTACATCTGCATAGGACAGAAATGGAAATCTGCAATTTTGACTGCAAGGAGTCAACCAGGAGCTGATTGTGGAAGTGACCACGAGCTTTTGACATGTAAGAACAATGCTTTGCAAGAAGAAGATCATTAGAGACCTCCCAAAATATGACATTGAAAATATTCCATCAGACTATTGGATAAAACTAGATAACAGATTTGCCTGTCTTTGATACAGGAGATAGAGACATCAAAATCATAATTAGTGATGAAGCAAAAAAAAAAACCCAAAACCCCAACACTCCAGAAGAGAAAGAAAGCCAAGAAATTGCCTTGGATCTCAGAAGAAACCAGTAAAGTAGCAGAACAAAGAAGACAAGCAAAACTTTCCAGTGATAGAGAAAAAATATCACAAATGAACCAAGTGTTTCAACATCAAGTTTGGCAAGACAAAGAACAATACAGTATATAAAGGATATTTGTCAGAAAATTGAATCAGAAAATGTAAACAGATTAGCATATCAGGAGGTTAAGAGATTATGGCAGAAATTCCAGCCTCGACTGGGGATGCTTAAAGACGCCAATAAAAAGAGATAGAAAGAATATATGGAAAATGTAAACAAAAAAGGTAATAAGGATAACATTGGGGAAATTGAACAGAAAACTGACGCTGAAGAAGAACCAGATATTTTAACAACAATTAAAGCTTTATGGAGAAACAAGTCACCTGATATTGATGGTATTCCAACTGAATTAATCAAAGGCTTAGAAAGTGCTATCATGGCCCTCACTTGACTGTGTGAACAGATTTGGAAGGAAAAAAAACATAACCAACCGATTGGAGAAGATCATTGTTCATACCTATACCAAGGACTGTTAGAACTACACAGTCAGATTGCATTAATTCCACACACCAGCAAAATATTGGTGAAAATAATATAACAAAGGCTGCAATCATATGTTGAGCAAGAACTACCTGAAGTTCAGGTTGGTTTTAGAAAAGGTCAAGGAACAAGAGACATTATTGCCAATGTTAGATGAATATTGGAGAAGAGCAAAGAATACCAAAAGCCCCTATACTTTTGCTTCATTGACTACAACAAAGCTTCTGACTGTGTGGATCACGATAAACTAGGGAGAACTCTAGAACAAATGGGAATGCCCAAACACATAACTCAGCTGATAAAGAGCCTCTACTAAAATCTGCAGTGAGAACAGAATATTGCAACACTGGCTGGTTTCCAATAAAACGTGGCATCAGGCAAGGATACAGCTTGTCGCCTTACCTGCTCAAATTTTATGGTGAAGCCATCTTCAGAAAAGCAAATTTGGAAGAAAAGAGTGTTAGTTTCAAAGTTGGTGGCTAAAATCTAAACAACCTGCGCTATGCAGATGATACAAAGCTTCAAAGGCCTAGTGCTAGCTTATAAATCCCTTCACAACATGGTACCTGGATACTTCTCAGACAAACTTCCTCTCTATATGCCCAAAAAAAAAGTGCTACATTCCCAGGATGAAATACGCCGTCATACACCCTGAGGACATGCCCTCCAGCTCCAGACAGCGTGGAAACGATCCTACTCCCACTTCCCACCAAATCTCTAGAACAGCCTTCCTCCCCACATCAGATCTCTTGAAGGCCTTCTAAACTTTAGAAAAGCCACAATCACCTATCTCTTCATCTAACCTTTCCCGCTACACTCTACCACCCCACTCTATCTATCGTTACTACCCAGTGTAATTTTGCATAGACTGTGGCTAAATAATTAGACTTGCGATGTGACTGATCTTTTGTATATCACTTATTCCTGTGCACTGATCAATATGATGCTCAAATCTCATGACCCACACATGCTTAATGCCATTTTTACTTGCTGAAATTATGTGATTAGGTGGCACCTTGTGTATCCTCTTCTTCCACCTTGCCCATACCGCTCCTGACTCTTTGTGACCCTTTCCAAGATGCCTCTAAATCTATGCAATGTCTAGGAAATAACTCTGTAAGATGAGGTTGTGACGCCACGAATGTAACTTATATTGTAATAGTATGACTATAAACTGTAACCAGTTCTGAGCTCTTTGGGGAGGACCAGATATAAAACCAAATAAAGAAATAATGATGTGTGATTTCTTTTTAACATTTTAATCCTTAGCTTCTTTGTACTGAGAGAGCTCCCACTGTAAAAGTCATTTCCTTTTAACTTATTGCACTGATACTTTCCAGTCAAGAAGTTAAACTCATGTACAGTATAGCTAACGTATCTTGATAAAATAAGTGGACAGGAAAATATCACCTAAGTTAAAAGTGATTGATCTGTTTGCTATATATATAGTAAAAGATAAAGAAGCATAACCTAGCCTCACATAAGCCACAGGAATCTTAAAGCAAGGCGAAGGCACATTTATTCTAATACGTTACAGCCAACAGAGAAATTCAGCCCCCTCAAAAGACTCCCATCCTACCTGTTGCAATCTCTAGATGTCTAGGAGGTTTCACAGCAGTAGCTATCACCTTATACGGCCGCTTGACTCCTTGTAATACTATAAATCTGTCACTAGGGGTTACTACAGTGTCCCGGAAACTTTCTCTAGCCGCGGCACACTAAAGGTAGTGACCGTGGCTCGAGGCACCTGTAAGTGCACGGATATTGCCGTGATGACATCATGCGCATGCTTGACATCATCATGTCGATGTCCGCGTGTGTGTGAAGGCCTTCCAGGCGGGCCCTGAGTCACCAGTGGGGGGGGGGGGGGGGGGAGAGGGCAGAAGGGAAGAGGGCCAGAGAGAAGGATAGGTGCTGATGCCCACTGATTGCCTACAGGACGTGCCTCTTGCCATGAGAGGCACGTCCTGTAGGCAGTCAGCTGGCGCCAGCGCCTCTCTTCCTCCTCCCCCCCAGTGTACCACGGCACACCTGAAATCTCAGGAGGCACACTAGTGTGCTTTGGCAAACAGTTTGAGATACACTGAGTTACTAGAACCATTGTGAAGCTTAAATCAGCAGGAGTAGGAGCAACTGTATCATCTTACCAGACAGACTAAGAACATAAGCAATGCCTCCGCTGGGTCAGACCTGAGGTCCATCGTGCCCAGCAGTCCGCTCACGCGGCGGCCCAACAGGTCCAGGACCTGTACAGTAATCCTCTATCTATACCCCTCTATCCCCTTTTCCAGCAGGAAATTGTCCAATCCTTTCTTGAACCCCAGTACTGTACTCTGCCCTATTATGCCCTCTGGAAGCACATTCCAGGTGTCCACCACACGTTAGGTAAAGAAGAACTTCCTGGCATTCGTTTTGAATCTGTCCCCTTTCAACTTTTCCGAATGCCCTCTTGTTCTTTTATTTTTCGAAAGTTTGAAGAATCTGTCCCTCTCCACTCTCTCTATGCCCTTCATGATCTTGTAAGTCTCTATCACATCCCCACACTTGATCTTTATCTGCCATCATTTAAGATAAGATAGATAGATTGTGAGTCTTCCGGGATTGATAGGGAAAATGCTTAACGTACCTGATACTGTTTAATGCAGGGGTGTCAAAGTCCCTCCTCGAGGGCCGCAATCCAGTCGGGTTTTCAGGATTTCCCCCAATGAATATGCATGAGATCTATTTGCATGCACTGCTTTCATTGTATGCTAATAGATCTCATACATATTCATTGGGGAAATCCTGAAAACCCGACTGGATTGTGGCCCTCAAGGAGGGACTTTGACACCTCTGGTTTAATGTAAATCACTTAGGATATAAACAGTATATAAATAAATGTATGTGTGTGTGCATATATGTATATTTATTTATTTATTATTGCAAAGTTCTTTGTGGTTTATACTCGGCAAGACACTCCGCACAAGGAATTGAAAAGAGCTGTGCAGCACAATTGCAAAGTAAGAGCAAACTAATACAATGCTTGCAAAAATCATCCCCAGTTCCTACATCTGTAACTTATTTGCTAGAATATTTTGTGGGTTGATATTTGCAGAGCATATTCTACAAGTTAGCCTGGAAAGTTAATTGCAGACACATAAAAAAAGTAAAATAATTTCTGGTTGCTAACTGCATATACCATTCCAGCTGTTTTGAAAAACATACCACTGCAAGATTTGCAGAAGTGGCCTAATCATTTTCTCATCTCAGCAGGTAAAAGCACTGTGGGTCAGTTGAATGCCTACTAGAGTATCTTTGCAGCTTTGTAAATTTTTGAGTTGCGCAGAGCGTAGAGCCTAATCTAATATTAAAATTGTTTTTTTAAGAAGAGGACATGTCAACCTTTTTTTTTTTTTTTTTTGCAAAATATGAGAGTTAAGCGTTTGCGCGCTGGTCAGATCACCTAGAATAAGTACGGCACACTGTTGTGAGGACGTTCCAGAAAGACTTGGCTTTTGTTCTTCTGGTGCTGAGTGAGCTGCAGAGGGAAAGAAAGCTGATGCTGCTTCTACAAATGAAGAATGTAGAGAAGGGTCAAAGTTCTGGCTGTTCTTACGAGTGATATCCACTGATTAGTATTGATCCAAATATAGTTATCCTTATTTTCTCTGTCTAAAAAAGGAGAGAGGTATGCCATTTTTTCCCTTCCATCTTCCAAAAGACTGGCTGATTAGTAAAAAAAAAAAAAGGGTCTCTGTCATGATCAAGCCTCCTTCTGCCCAATGTGTGGCGGTAGCCAAAAAAGCAAACAAGATGCTAGGAATTATTAGAAAAGGTATGGTAAATAAGACTAAGAATATTGTAATGCCTCTGTTCAATTCTGGTCACCGTATCTCAAGAAAGATATAGCAGAATTAGAAAAGGTTCAAAGAAGATCAATCAAGATGCTAAAGGGGATGCAGCGCCTCTCATATGAGGAAAGGCTGAAAAGGTTAGAGCTCTTGAGCTTGGAAACGAGACGGCTCAGGAAAGATATGATTGAAGTCTACAAGTGGATCAACTTTTTTCTCCATCAAAACTTACAAAGACTAGAGGACATTCGATTAAGATACCAGGAAATACTGTTAAAACCAATAGGAGGAAATTTTTTTCACTCAGAGAATAGTTAAGTTCTGGAACGCATTGCCAGAGTATATGGTAATAGCGGTTAACATAGCTGGTTTAAGGTTTGGACAAGTTCCTGGAGAAAAAGTCCATAGTCTGCTATTGAGACAGACATGGGTGAAACTACTGCTTGACCTGGGATCGGTAGCATGGAATGTTGCCACTAGTTGGGTTTCTCCTAGATACTTATGACCTGGATTGGCCACTGTTGGAAAAAGATACTGGGCTAGACGAACCACTGGTCTGACCCAGTATGGCTATTTTTATGTTCTCCTCTGACACTGGACACTTCAGCACTGATATAAAGGAATAGCAGTAGCAGTAGCATATCACCTCCACAACATGTCCCAATTCTACCAGCTCTGCAAATATTCAACTATAGCACAATGAACTGTAGTCAAGCTACAGGATGAATAATGCACATTTTTATTCCAAAAAGTGCTTAATACCGAGGGTTGATTCATAACTCATGGCAACTATTTTTTTCTCTTGAAAATGCGCCAATACGAAAGTGTGTAACATGTACAGTATTTTTTAATGTTGCCCCCAGATAAGAGATAAGTGCAGGAGTCTCTGGTAGGGGAGAAGCAAAAAAAATGACATCTGAAATCATCATTTTATTATGGCATACAGTATATAACAAGTATACAACATGAGCAAAAATAATAGGTAGGGTGTTGCAAGATCTTCCATCCCTAATGCTATAAACTAGTGTTCTTCAACCACCGGTCCATGGACCAGTGCCGGTCCACAGAAATTTCCTGCCGGTCCACAGGGCCAGCACGTGCATCAGGCCCAAAACAGTGCTCTTCAACCGCCGGTCCACGGTGCGATCGATGCGGCGTTATCTTCGAGCCAGCTCCCTCTTCCTAACTGATTCAGTGCACAAAGCCATGGGCAGTGACTCTACGTGCGTCCTGCGCCTGAACCGGAAGCAACGTCAGAGGGAAGGCTTCCAGATGAAGCAAGGGACGTGCAATGTGCAATTAGTACTATTATGGGGGCGGGGTCTGGGGTGGAGATTGGGTAGAGATGGGCGGGGTCTGGCCCACGATTTAGCTATGTGTTCTTCAACCACCGGTTCATGGACCGATGCCAGTCCACAGAATAATTTTTTTTATTTCTGCCGGTCCATAGGTGTAAAAAGGTTGAAAAACACTGCTATAAACAAATATATTAGATTTCACTTTCAAATATATTAGGTTTCACTTTTAAATAAATATATTAGATTTCCAGTGTTAGTACATTTTTGAGAGAATAAAATATTTGCCATGACTTATGAATCAAATTAGGCATGGATCTGGCATATTCTGTAACAGCACACACAAATTCTTGAAATGCCCATTATCCCCTCATGGGCACACCCACTTTTCTAATTGTTGCCAATTAGTGACTATAATTATTAGCACCCAATGATTGGGACTAAGGGCTCCTTCTACGAAGGCGCGTTAGGGCCTTAACGCGCGGAATAGCGCGCCCTAGCCACTAACGCCTCCTCTTGAGCAGGCGGTAGTTTTTCAGCTAGCGCACGCTAATCCGGTGCGTGTGTTAAAAATGCTAGCGCACCGTCGTAAAAGGAGCCCTAAGTGGTTTGGTATTAAATTGTGCTTGGAATTTGGGTACATGCCTAAATTTCCATGTGCAATTTTGAGTGCCATACACAGAATCCGGGGTTAACACCTTCATTTTTAGCACTGCTATCCAAAGGAAAACTAAATATCTGTCTAATTTAATGAACCTTATCCCATAGGCATAGAAAAGATAAAAAAGCTCAACAAATTAATCTCTGTTGCTGAGAAAGCAATTTTTTTGGCTGTTTACAAAGAACAACCAAACATGTTACATAATGCAGCAATTTGTTCTTCCACTGAATTTATATAATAACTCTAATTTAATAACTTGTATTCTGCCTTTTCAGACATATGCTTATACAAAAGTGGATTATAATTCATCAACAAAACCACTTTGACACATATTGTATCATAAACTGAACGAAACAAAGGCAGGGTAGAAAATAGTCTGACATCCTGTGGTTCGTGGTAAGGGGCACTTGCTTGCCTGTTCCCCTCCTTCCTTGCAATCTCGTTTTGTTCTCTCCATTCATCTACCTAGGCCCTGTGATCTCTCATTCTCTCTTTTTGCTCCCTCTTCTTTCCTGCTCAGTGATCTCCTCGCCCACAATTTCTCTCCAAACTCCCCATCATCTTCTTACTCTTATAATCTGGTGCTCTTTTTTTGTCTGTCCTGGTCCTTTGGAATCAGCTCCCAATCTGAAATCTTTTACAGAATATTTAAGATACTGTTGAAAAAACTTTTTTGTTTAGAAAAAAAGGTTTTTGAGGACTCATGGTTGGGGATGTAAGGTTCCTGAAGAAAAATATAACTGTTCAACAAAGAAAAATGAGGAGACCCAATGATCCACAGTGAAAACAATCCATCGATGAAAACAAAAACAAAAACTGTGGATACAGATGTTCTGGAGATAATTTATTAAACACTGACATATACAACCATGAAAATTGTTTTGCTACTTCAGCTTGTCTGCGGTGTTCTTTGCTCACATGTTTAAAGACAATAGACTGTTTTCAGTCCAATTCTTTATATGTGAGATTGCAAACCATTGGACCCCTGAGGAAGTCGTGTTCGCTGAAACACGGACCGTGTTTTTTATCATTGTACTTTTTAAATTGAATTTTCATGGTTTTATATGTCAGTGTTTAATAAATATAACTGTTCTGCTGCTTGTAATGGATGCCTTAGCATTTAGCGCGTGCTAATCTTTAGCATACACTAAACTGGTTAGTGCACCTTAATAAAAGGATTCCATACAGAATAAATATACATGCAAAACATGAAGAATACATTATTGAAACATAAAAAGAGAACAAAATAATAAAACATAGGGCTCCTTTTACAAAGGTACGTTAGGGCTAAAATGCTGCGTGTGCTTGCCGCTACTGCCTCCTCTTGAGCGGGCGGAAGTTTTTCGGGTAGCGTGCGCTATAGCGCGTGCTAATCCGCTGCGTGCGCTAAAAAAGCTAGCGCACCTTTGTAAAAGGAGCCCATAGTTCATAAAACAAGAATTAATCATTATAAAATATCCATGTATATAAAATTACAAAAATAATATAGAGTAAGGCAATTTAAACATTTCAAAAGATGAATACTGAGTACAGGAAGGAAAAGCCATTATTATGTTATAAACAAATTATATATGGAAAGTTACTTGTCAAAGAAGGATAGCATAAGAAAATGGAAAATTATTATTTGCAGATTACAAGGCAAAACAGGTTTCAATGAAAGAATGTAGTAGAGCCATCGTGATGCCCAAAAAACTGTAATAGAGATGGCAATTATAAAAAGTAAAATAGAATCAATATAAAAAGAAAAACCATATATAAAAGGAATTAAATAATAATTGATATATTATAATAGTACAAATATATTATACTGCATCATTGTAAATAAATAAAAGGATGTATTACCTAAACCTTTGCACCTTGAAACGAGTGAACCCTAGAAGAGCAGTACCTCATATGAAAATGTCTTATTAATCCAATAGGAATAATCTAGAAAAAAATAGAAGAAAGAAAAAGGACAAAAGCAAGATTAAAACGGGAGGAGATCAACAGGAAATACATCAAATTAAGAAAGAGAGACACTAAAATAGGGTACTTATGGCAAAAGAAAATGTGTAAAATGAAACCATGAGATCAACCGATAAATGTAAAAATAAAAATGACAGCTCATCAAAGAAATGCCGAGTGTGGTTATGGGCTCCTTTTACTAAGGTGCCCTAGCGTTTTTAGCGCACGCAGGAAATTACCGCGTGCTACGCTTCTAGAACTAACGCCAGCTCAATGCTGGCATTAAGGTCTAAGCGCGCATGGCAATGTAACACGCACTATTCCGCGTGTTAAAGCCCTAACGCGGCTTAGTAAAAGGAGCCCTATGACTCACAAACGGGCCTGGGAGTAAAATAGAGAAAGAAAACATGGAAATCAAATTTAAAAGAACAAATTGTGTTATTGTGAGCAATATCTTATTAGGAGCAATAAAGTTTTAAAAACGTGGTCAAAAAAAGGCACCAAAAATACATATGTGCCATAAGATTAACCGATGAGCGTTCATTGATTGATCTCATAGTTTCATTTTACAGACCTTTTTGCCATAAGCACCCTATTTTAATGTCTCTCCTTCTTATTTTGATGTTTTTCTAGTTGGCCTCCTTCTGTTTTCATTTTGCTCTTGTCCTTTCTCTTTATTCTTTGTGTAGATTATTCTTATTGGATTAGTAAAATGATTTTATATGAGGCACTACTCTTCTAGTGTTTGTTCATTTTAAGGCACAAAGTTTTAGGGAATACATCCTTCTATTTATTTACAATGATGCAATATAATACATTTGTACTACCTTTTTTCTTTTATTTATGCAATTTTTCAAAAAATTATTCCAAGCATAACATCTTGTACAGAAAAGTGTGAGCAAGACATCCTAAATTAAGTTTACTTTCAAACTTGAAAGATAAATCACTCCGATTATTAAAAAGAAAAATCAACTTCACTTAATCATACACCAGTCCTCTAGTTTTAGATCTAAGACTTAAAGAGTAGAATACCGTATTTTCACGTAGATAACGCGCACCCGTGTAAAACGCGCACACGGGTATAGCACACGGGAAACCGAAATATATGTAAAAAAAATTTTGTATACCGCGTACACCGTATACCGCGCATGCTGCCCGACTCTCCCGTCGCCGCCCGACTCTCCTTTCGCCCGCCCCGACTCTCCTCTGGCCACCCCGACTCTCCTTTCGCCCACCTCGACTCTCCTCTCCCCCTTGAAGTCCTGTCCCCACCCTGAAAGCCTGATGCCCCCCCCCAGACGTCCGATTCACCCCCCGCAGGACCGCTCGCACCCCCACCCCGAAGGACCGCTCGCACATACCTGCACCCCCACCCCGAAGGACCGCTCGTACACACTCCCACCCGCACCCGCACCCCCACCCTGAAGGACCGCTCACACCCCCACAGCCACCCGACCCCCGCCATCATGTAGAAGCTCCTACCGGTGTCCTGCTTCTTCCTCTTGGCGGTCCCGGCCCTTCTGTGAGCCCTGCGCCTGCGCTGCTTCTTCCGGCGGTTCCGCCCTTTCTCTGACGTCAAGCCCTCTTGCCCCGCTGACTCCCCGACACGATCGGGGCAAGAGGGAGCTCAAGCCCTCTTCCCCCCCCCCCCCGACTCCCCGACACGATCGGGGCAAAAGGGAGCCCAAGCCCTCTTGCCCCGCCGACTCCCCAACTCCCCGACAATATCGGGCCAGGAAGGAGCCCAAGCCCTCCTGGCTCTGGCGACCCTCCCCCCCCGCTAGTTGTTCGGGCCAGGAGGGAGCCCAAGTCCTCCTGGCCCTGGCGACCCCCACCCCCGCTAGTTGTTTGGGCCAGGAGGGAGCCCAAACTCTCCTGGCCACGGCGACCCCCTACCCACACCCCGCACTACATTACGGACAGGAGGGATCCCAGGCCCTCCTGCCCTCGACGCAAACCCCCCCCCCCCCAAGAACCTCCGACCGCCCCCCCAGCCGACCCGCGACCCCCCCTGGCCAACCCTCACGACACCCCCACCCCCTTCCCCGTACCTTTGTGTAGTTGGCCGGACAGACGGGAGCCAAACCCGCCTGTCTGGCAGGCAGCCAACGACGGAATGAGGCCGGATTAGCCCATCCATCCCAAAGCTCCGCCTACTGGTGGGGCCTAAGGCGCCTGGGCCAATCAGAATAGGCCCGGGAGCCTTAGGTCCCTCCTGGGGGCGGGGCCTTGGGCACATGGTCGGGTTGGGCCCATGTGCCTCAGGCCCCGCCCCCAGGTGGGACCTAAGGCTCCCGGGCCTATTCTGATTGGCCCAGGCGCCTTAGGCCCCACCAGTAGGCGGAGCTTTGGGACGGATGGGCTAATCCGGCCTCATTCCGTCGTTGGCTGCCTGCCGGACAGGCGGGTTTGGCTCCCGTCTGTCCGGCCAACTACACAAAGGTACGGGGAAGGGGGGTGTCGTGGGGGTCGGTCACGGGGGTCGCGGTCGGCTGGGGGGGTGGTCGGAGGTTCTTGGGGGGGGGGCGGTCATTGGGGGGAAGGGGTTTTGCGTCGAGGGCAGGAGGTCCTGGGATCCCTCCTGCCCATAATGTAGTGTGGGGTGGGGGTAGGGGGTCGCCGTGGCCAGGAGGGTTTGGGCTCCCTCCTGGCCCAAACAACTAGCGGGGTGGGGGTTGCCAGGGCCAGGAGGACTTGGGCTCCCTCCTGGCCCGAACAACTAGCGGGGGGGGGGAAGTCGCCAGAGCCAGGAGGACTTGGGCTCCCTCCTGGCCTGATATTGTCGGGGTGTTGGGGAGTCGGCGGGGCAAGAGGGCTTGGGCTCCCTTTTGCCCCGATCGTGTCGGGGAGTCGGGGGGGGCAAGAGGGCTTGAGCTCCCTCTTGCCCCAATCGTGTCAGGGAGTCGGGGAGTCGGCGGGGCAAGAGGGCTTGACGTCAGAGAAAGGGCGGGACCGCCTGAAGAAGCAGCGCAGGCGCAGGGTTCACAGAAGGGCCGGGACCGCCAAGAGGAAGCAGCAGGACACCAGTAGGAGCTTCTACATGATGGGGGGGTCGGGAGGCTGTGGGGGAGTGAGCGGTCCTTCAGGGTTGGGGTGCGGGTGCGGGTGTGAGTGCGTGCGTGCGGTCCTTCGGGGTGGGGGTGCGGGTGCGTGCGAGCGGTCCTTCAGGGTGGGGGTGCGAGCGGTCCTGCGGGGAGGTGGATCGGACGTCGGGGGGGAACTATGTAAAAAAAATTTTGTACAATTCGCTCACGCTTATAACGCGCAAGGTTATGCACGGTTTGTAAAAACCGTGTATAACGCGCGCGTTATATGCGTGAAAATACGGTAGTTAAATCCAAATATTCATCAAAGAGCACATTAACTACTGCTGAACAGGGAACTAATCAATTATTAGGCGCTGTTGTTCCTTCATTCTCAAGACGCTTCATTGAGAGAAAACTTATCAAATGAGACGGGTCTACAAACACATATTTTAAAGAACAATATCTAACAACACATTTGCATGGATATCTTAAAAAGAAAAGACCCCTGTACTACTTTTAACATATCAGTTATTATTTACTCCCCCCATGATCTCCCCCCCCTCCACCCCATATAGTTTTTCTTTTGATACTGACTCTAGTATACTTTTCATAATTGCTATCTCGATTACAGATTTTTTGGCGTTCCAATTGGCTCTAGTCTTACATGATTGTTCCATTAATTTCTTTCATTGAGATCTGCCTTGCCTTGTAAGCCACAAATAATAATTATTTGCGTTACAAATTCTTATGCTATCCTTCTTCAATAAGCGACATTTCCTATATAATTTGTTTATAACACAATAGTGATTTTGTTCCTTTGGCCCTTCCTATCTGTTCTTGGTATTTATCTTTTGAAATGTATAAAATTGTCTTATTTACTGTATATTATTTTATAATTCTATATACACCAATTTTTGTATTATATAATTCTTGTTTTATGTACTATGATTTACCCAAAGCTCTTAATGTTGTAGCGTTAAGAACTCATAGAATTCCTATGAGTGTCATAGCTGTTACCGCCACGGCCGGCGCTAAAACCCGTGCTAAGGTTTTGTAAAAGGGGTGGGGTTGTATTTTAGTCCCCCTTTTTATGTTTCAGTAATCTATTCTGCATATATTGTATTGATATTTATTCTGTGCATTTTTATTTGTTTAGAGACTTCTGAAGCAGGTTCTACAGCCAAAAGATGGCTCATGTTCACTCAGCCTTTATTCTTTTAATAAAGGATTTTGAAGGAATACTACTGTTGGCTGCTGTTTTCATCAACCCCGCTGTTGTTTGCTCTTGTGACTTACCTGTGGAGGATTGTTTCTTCTGTTTTATTTGGTTGAGATTGGAAGTGAGGCATCCAGGTTGGGAGATGCTCAAATCCACTTCTTGTTTGCATAACAGTATGCATACATTCACGTTCAACAAAATATTTAATAAAAAAAATGCAGTGGTATATTTTGCATTTAAATTGCATATGCTCTCTACATAAATTCTTCAAAACTCAGGTTTTCATAGTCCCAATACAATTTAGAGAACAGGAACTTAAACTCACAATATAGAAATTATTGCAGTGTTCTCTCATATGAAAACATAAAAGAAAGAAAAAGTATAATTTAAAAGCACTAGAAAAGAGATTAGAGGGGCAAAATAAAAAAAATAAAAAATGTCTAAGTCCCTTTTTGGCCTAAGGCCCTAAACGCTGAAAGTAGCAGCTGGGAAAATGTCATTTCTAAAAAAAAAAAAAAAAGTTCAAAATGAGTTTTTGTTTTTTTTTTAGAATGGCCTACCTCTACGTTCAGCAGTTTAATCGCCCAGACCACCACTACATCTGACCTTAGAACACATTATCAACCCAAAAAATTGCCCAAGTCCCCAACGCCCAAAACAAGACCTTTTAGGCGAAGGAGGGGTCAGTCCTTCATCTAAAAGCTGGATTCTGTAACCGGCATCTGTCAAAAACAACAGATTACAGGTTACAGATTCCCCCCTCCCTCTCCCCGCTGCATCGATCGCGGCAGGAGAGATGCCTAATCTCTCCTGCCGTGATCGCCATTGTGATCGCGATCCTCCCCAAATGCAGCGAACCACAACAGGAGAGATGCCCAATCTCTCCTGTCAGCACCCCAACCCTCCCTCAAATACCGGCAGGAGGGAGCTCAATCCCTCCTGCTGAGGCGTGAGCCCCCAAACCCCCCCCGAATCCCTCAAATACCAGCAGGAAGGAGCCCAACCCCTCCTGCCGGAAGGCTTATCCCCTACGAACCCCTACCCCAAAAATACCAGCAGGAGGGAGCCCAATCCCTCCTACCAGAAGGCGAACCCCCAACCAGTATGGCAATTCTTATGTTCTTATGATTCATATGAAGGTAAAGATACAATGGGAGTTTAAATTTCCTGAAATCTGTGTGTCTTCCCTCTAATAGTCCATGTTAATTTATCATATTCCAGTGTCTACCCCTAGGTTCTAACCCATTCATCTAATCTTGGTGCACCCCTTGATTTCCATTTCCTTGCTCTCACTATATTGGCTGCTAAAAGAGTAATGGATTTCCTTTGCACTATACTCCGATACCTCCTAGAAGAGGAGGAGGCTGAGTTGGAAGTGGGACAGGAAGGGGATATAAGACTATCATTGCACTCTTTTATTAGAAAAGCAGCCATCTTAAACTTAACTATAAAAAGATTCTCTCTCTAGCATGGCATATCAGCTAGTTTCTCTTGCACATCATACTTCAAGTCTGATGCATGCCAACACTGACAATTGGGGTTTTTTTTTAAGAAAAAGAATTTAAAGTATCTGCATTTGAAGTTATGTTTTTCTAAAAACTGGATTGATGATTATACTCTATTTCCTGAAGATGGTTCTGTTATGGAGCATATTTGGGTAACTGTACATGTCTGTTATGATGATCCCACCATCTAAATATTTTAATTTTATTTTGGAGATGTTTCTTTGAAGCCTTTATAAAATAGGCATAGAACAGGTGAATAGGCTTTTAAATTAAAAACATTTCTTTAAGTGGCTTCTTATAAAATTAGCCCCTGTATGGGAAAACTGAGAAATAATCAAGAGGGTTTTACAACTAGTAAAAATCTGAATGAGATATACACAATTGAAATTCAAAAACAAATCCCTGTCCAGATGAAAAAAGGAAGTCATGTCCATGATGCTGAATGAGTCTACAATTTGCCGATTTAAGGCATCTAAGGAAAGATCAATATGCACAAATACATCTACTGTATATACTTGAATATAAGTCGATTCGAATATAAGTCGAGACCCCCATGTTTCCCCCCCCAAAAGGAAGAAAAATGGTTGACTCGAATATAAAATGGGTGCTTAATATTCAAGTGCCATGCCCTGCCAGACTCTGCACTCAGCCCCCCTAACTGCCAGACTCTGCCCCAGCCCCCTTCCATCACTGCCCTGAAAAGGCTCTGAATTCAGCCCCCATCCCTAACAGGCTCTGCATCCAGCCCCCATCCCTACCAGGCTCTGCACCCAGCCCCCTTCCCTCCCTGCCCTACTAGGCTATGCAGCCAGCCCCCTTCATGCCAAGCTCTGAACTCTGTCCTTCCTCCATTCCAGGCTTTGCACCCTGTCCCACCTTCCTACACTGTACCCTCTTTCCCCTCTGATGGTCTAGTGGTAGGCTGGGACAGGAGGGATCCCTCCCCTCTCCCATCCTGACCAATTCTAACTATTTTTTACAGCCCCCCCTCCCCCGCATACCTTTTTACGCATCCCTAGTTTATGAGCAGGAGCGAGCTTGGAGTCCCATGCTGAGCCCTTCAGATCTTGCAGCCAGTGGTAAGTGGTGCACCCGGCACGTAGGAGTGAGCTTTTTGAGTTCCCGCCCGGCCCTGCGCTTCTCCCTGAATGGCTGCCACCAGTTCTCACGGGACTCGCGAGAACTGGCGGCAGCCATTCAGGGAGCGGCACAGGGCCGGGCAGGAGCTTGAAAAGTTCACTCCAGCGTGCCGGGTGCATCGCTTGCCACAAGATCTGAGGGAGGGGCTCAGCGTGGGGCAGGAGCACGGAAAGCTCGCTCCTGCCCATACACCACTGGACCACCAGGGATGCAAAAAAAGGTACACAGGGATAAAAAATTGTTAGAATCGGCCAGGATGCGAGACAGGAGGGATCCCTACCAGGTCATAAGGCAGGCTGGCAAAGGCCTGCAGCAGGTCCAGAAGGGGTTCGGGTAGTCACTGGGTGATGACCCGAAAATAAGACGAGTCCCCCCATTTTTGGGCCATTTTTTTGGCCCAAAAATCTCGCCCTATATTCGAGTATATACGGTACTTAAAAACTTAAGAATTGCTATACTGGGACAGACCAAAGGTCCATCAAGTCCAGTATCTTATTTCCAACAATGGACAACCCAGGTCCCAAGTACCTAGCTAGATCCCAAGTAGTAAAACTGATTTTATGCTGCTTATCCTAGAAATAAGCAGTAGATTTCCCCAAGTCTTCTGATGTTCAAATGATTTTCTTCCTTACATTTCTCAATTGCCTTCATGAGGAATGTGCCTGTGAAAAGGCAAATATCAAATGTCAATCTTGGAAGAGACCTAAACAGCCAGATCTGCCACATGCCAAAAGTTATTCTACAGTTTGCACAGTTATAAGAAGCTAAAAACAAAGAACACTGTCATGTTTTTCTAATGAAATGATACTCTTCAAATGAATTGTGTATCAAATGAAATCAATAGGAAATGTTTTCAATTAATCACCAAAAGAAATCTGAAGTGCAAAATACATTATGGCACAGCCACAAGATTCCCCCCCCCCCAACTCTTACCTCCAGCACAAGTGGTAGAACATTGTGACCAGGGCAGGTGATTCCATGCAAATCCAACGTCATTGTCTCCACTGCCTGTGCGCATGATGGGAACATTAAACTTATACCTAATCCCCATATTTTGTTCTTGCAGCAAAACCTGTGGTCAAAAACAACTGGTTATATAATTGATAAAAATTAGCAAAACCGTGAGATTTTTATATAAGTATTGTTTTATGAAGGTTAAGCAATGTCTTGAAACAAAATATGAGGTCTTTTTAATAAGATGCAATAAAAAGTGGCCTTAGCACATCATTATACGGGTTTCCCCACATGCTAAGGCTATTTTTAATGCAGCCATAAAAATAGCCTTTTTCTATTTCTTGTATTAATGACCATGAGCTGAAATTTCCATTAGCATGTGGCCATTAAAAAAAAAAAAAGAGTGTGAGCACTTACCATCACCTAGGGGTCCTTTCATTAAGGTGCGCTAACCAATTTAGAACAAGCTAAATGCTAAGACATCCATTACATTCCTAGGGGCATCTTAGCATTTAGCACGCTCTAAATCAGTTAGCATACCTTAGTAAAAGGACTACCTATTTTGTAGGTGGTAAGGACTCATGTGCTATTTTTGTACTAATTAATCATCATATGATAATGTAGCTATGTAAATTGATTAGAACAGAAATGCCCACTCTCTGCCCCCTCAAAAAAATTGATTTTTTTAGTGTGCAGTTAGCACATGAATATTTGGCATTTGTCACAGGATGTCAAGAGCACATCCCATGGTACACCATTTTAAACTGCGTTAGGCTCACATTAATGCCTAACACAGCTTAGTAAAAGGGCCCCCATAATATGGTCTGACCCAATAAGGCTGTTCTTATGTAACCAAATAAATAAATCTACCCAAAGCCTTAACCAACCTGAACAGGATACCTAACGATATGATAAAATTATAGGTGATGGTCCTCATCGTGGATTACATTATTTCTGTAGAGAGAGAATGTAGGCAGCCCTAAAAAAAAAATTATGTGACTACTGACCTCTTAATTCAATTCACTCTCTATTTAGCATATAAAGGTAAGACTATGATCAAATGGTATCCCAATCTGCAGGAGGTTATTAGTAAATCTGGGATGGCTATCACCAACCTTTTCCTATCCTTAAAAGCAACAACTCTGGTGACAATGTTCTTTTGATGCAACCTAAAACTTCACCTTTCCCCTTCAATAATATGAACTGAGAAACAGCACACAGGTGAAGCCTGTTCTGGAAATCTGGCCTGTGGACATATCTTCTAAGAGCCACTTGCCTGTAATCTATTTTGAAGATGCAAATCTTTTGGTCCTGAACTTAATATTGTTTAGGAGAGGAGCAAAGAAAAGAAAGTTCTGCTACTGGATGAATCCAGACTCAGGCAGTAACTCTAATTTCCCATGTAAGGAGTAATTTTATAAAGCTTTATCTGTGTGTAAATCTTATTTTACACATGAAAAAAGGCTTATGACTATATAAAAAGTATGCAGATGGAAAGAGTGCACCTGTTTCTATATAATATGTGCAGAGGCTTTCTTGGGGGAGTATTTTGGGTGGAATGGAGACAGAGTTTTTATGCACATGCATATTTATTGGGCCATGTGTAAAGTTGTGTGTTGGGCATTTGTGCGCTATTGGGGCTAGATCTGAGAGCCTATTTCACAGTATAAAGGCATTTAGGTAACCATGCTGCCTTTATAACAGAAGTTTATAATAGGTGCCTGTTTGACCTTCTCACCTAAGGATCCTGCTATAAAATCTAAGGGCATTGTGATTTCCAGACAAGATCTGACTTTATCCATCACTTCTTGGGAGTTATCCTCAAATGATCAAACTAAGGCCTTTTAAATACAATACAGTGTCTTATATACCACAATTTTCTGCAAGAAATCTATGCAGTTTACAATAAAATTTTGATTAAGTTCTTAAATGACATTGTTTGCAGGAGCATTGGATTAGGAAGGAGGGGGTGAAGGGTAAGAAAGTGACTATAGTGAAAAGAGGTATATCTTCAGTTTCTCCCGGAATTCAAGGTAGTTGATGGGTTGTCTTAGGTGTATTGGCATTTTGTTCCAAATGAGAGGTCCTTGATATTTGAAGCTAGTTTTGAATATTTTCTTTCTTTTTTTTTTCCATAAATCTTTATTGATATTTCAAACTTTATAATGTATACAATTTAAACATCAGAAAAAACTATATGCTCTAATAGTGGACTTGTCCTCTCGTATCAGTTCCTTTTTAGAATTAGCCTTGCAGCTGTGTTTTGTAGTAATTCAGTTCTCTTGCATTCTTATTCTGCAATGCCACCAGTTGCAATGGTCCAGGTGTGCAACTGTCCTGAAGCTGGTTTCAGTCAGAACTGGTCTTATTGTCCTCAGTTGTCCCAACTTAAATAATTTTTTCACCAGAGTGTGTTGAAGGTTAATTTTGAGTCTAGTGTAACTCCCAGGACTTTGGAAGTATTCTCTATCTTTAGACTCTCGCCAGTGGACAGTTTTAGTTCTGTGCTCAGTAGCGAGTTGTAGCCTCCGAACCATAATATTCTTGTCTTAGATTTGTTCAATTTGAGGAAATTTCTCAACATCCAGGTACTTAGGTCATCGATGGTATTTTTCAGGTATGTTATGGTGTTACTGAAGGATTCTTTGACTATTCGGAAAATGAGGATGATATCTGCATAAGAGAAGATGTTATCCTTAGTCATGGGAAGGTTATTCCCCAGTGATTTTAAATAAATGTTAAATAGTGCAGGAGATATTGGTGAGCCTTGTGAGACTCCGCAGTTGGCCTTCCATTTTTGTGTTCTCTTTTCTTTCGAGACTTTGTAAGTTCTGTTTTGTTTTTTTTTAGGAATTGTGAAAACCATTGTAGTACTACATCCTGACTCCAAGTTCATTTAATTTGAGAAGAAGGAGAGAGGAAAACAGAGAGCCAGTTCTGGATCTAAGCCTAAGTTGAGCAGGTTTAAGGGGCTTAAACAATTTAGAATGGAATCCCTCTGTTCTTTAATTCAAATTTCCTGTACACTCAATCTGTAGAAAGTGTTCCTACCATTCAGATTTTTAATTATTGTCAGAAAGATCTGGAATTTATCTTAGAATAGCCTTTTCAATAATGAGGCTCTTATATTCACCCTTAATTCAACCCCCAGAGTGGTCACCAAAGCTTCTTTGGATCTGAATTATATAATCATCAGGCAACAGATGCACCTGGAGTACTGTGAGATGATTTTTTTTTTGTTTGTTTCAAGAGCACAGATGGACTAACAGTTGGAACAAAAGTTTTTTTGCTTTCACAGAATTCATTGCCCTGAAGAGCAGGAGTCTTTCTAGTTGAGAAACAATCTCCTCCATAAGCCAATACCTAATATTTATTCAGATTACAATACTTGTTTTCCTTTTGTCTATAGTATCTCAATCCTTCATTTTCTTTACAATATGACAGAATTTGTGAAATCTGCTTCCTTCCCAAATCTCTTCCATAGACTTGAAAATGTGGCACATTTTGCAGATAACACTAAATTTCATCACACTTTAAAGACAAAGAAAAGCTAAGATACTTTAGCCAGAAAACCAGGCATTAGGTGATACATTTTGAGAATAAGAGAGAGGTTGGCTCTCTGTATCCACAAGGAATTGGCTCCAGGATCCCCCTGTGGATATCAAAATCTGTGGATGCTCGAGTCTCTTAATTCCCTTCCTTTTCCTCCCCCCCTCCTCCACCCCCCAAATGGCCTGGCATCTCGCAGTTCGCTCTCTCAGGTCTCACGCACCCAATGTATGCAGCCTTCAACCCTGCAGCAACAGCAGAAACCATACTCAAAGGCTGCCCGTGGCCTGCACCCAGCCTTTCCAAAAAGCCTTTGACAAGGTACCCCATGAACGCCTACTTCGGAAACTGAAGAACTATGGGGTGGAAGAAGACATACATGCATAGATGGATCAAGAATTGGTTGGCGGATAGGAAGCAGAGGGTAGGAGTAAAGGGCCACTACTTGGACTGGAGGAGGGTGTTCCCTCTAAGCTGAGCAGGTGTCCTCCAGCTGCATTGCTACCACTAGGGGGTGGAATATTTTCAGTCGCTAAGGACAGGTATGTTCCCTGGAGTCCTGCAGAACTTGCCTGTCCCTCACAATTGAAAAATGTGACAGTAAAACAGCACCCTCTATTGGTGAGACTGTGGGTGGAGGACTCCTGCTCAGCTTAGAGGGAACAGTGTCAAGTGGTGTTCCGCAAGGGTCAGTGCTCGGACCGCTGCTATTCAATATATTTATAAATGATAGAGAAACAGGGACGAAGTGCGAAATAATAAAATTTGCAGACGACACCAAACTATTTAGTGGTGCTCGGACTAAAGAGGACTGCAAAGAATTACAAAGGGACCTGAACAAACTAAAGGAGTGGGCGATGAGATGGCAGATGAAGTTCAATGTAGAGAAATGTAAAGTACTGCATGTAGGAGGCAGAAACCCGAGGTACAGCTAAACGATGGAAGGGATGTTACTGAGTGAGAGTACCCAAGAAAGGGACTTGGGGGTAATTGTGGACAAAACAATGAAGCCGACGGCACAGTGTGCAGCGACCGCTAAGAGAGCGAATAGAATGCTAGGTATAATCAAGAAGGGTATTACAACCAGAACGAAAGAAATTATCCTGCAGTTGTATCGGGTGATGGTGCGTCTGCATTTGGAGCACTGTGTCCAATATTGGTCGCCGTACCTTAAGAAGGATATGGCGATACTCGAGAGGGTTCAGAGGAGAGCGACATGTTTGATAAAGGGTATGGAAAACCTTTCATACACTGAGAGACTGGAGAAACTGGGGCTCTTTTCCCCAGAGAAGAGGAGAATTAGAGGGGATATGATAGAGACTTACAAGATCATGAAGGGCATAGAGAAATTAGAGAGGGACAGATTCTTCAAACTTTCGAAAACTACAAGAACGAGAAGGCATTCGGAAAAGTTGAAAGGGGACAGATTCAAAACCAATGCTAGGAAGTTTTTCTTCACCCAACGGGTGGTGGACACCTGGAATGCGCTTCCAGAGGGCATGAGTGGACAGAATACGGTATTAGGGTTCAAGAAGGGATTGGACAATTTTCTGAAGGAAAAGGGGATAGAGGGGCATAGATAGAGGACTACTACACAGGTCCTGGACCTGTTGGGCCACCGTGCAAGCGGACTGCTGGGCACGATGGATCTCTGGTCTGACCCAGCAGAGGACTTCTTATGTTCTTATGTTTCCCTCTGATCTGGCCCACCCAGGAAGTTGCATCAGAAAGAGTAGGCCAGGTCAGAGGAAAAAGCCTGGTGCAGGCTGTAGTCCTTGCTATTGTAGTAAGGTCAAAGATTGCATGCAAAGGTACACCAGCTGCAGGGGACCTGAGAGAGAGGCGTGGTTGGTTGAATAAGAACATATGAATAGCCTTACTAGGTCAGATAAATAGTCCATCTAGTCCAGTAGCCCGTCTTCACGGTGGCTAATCCAGTACCTGGCAAAACCCCAAAAAGTCGCAACATTCCATGTTCCGTAGATGTGGAGAATCAACTGTACTTTGTACAGAGCAATATTTGCAAACATCAACCAGACAAAAAACTAGATATATTTATTGACTGATAAAAATGGAAGTGAGCATTTAAAGCCAAATCATAGCAGCCAAAATTAGGAGTATCTATTAAATGGGGTAGAATAGAAGCAAAGAATGCTATCCTACTACTACATAAGGTAATAGTCAAATCACTTTGTTTCGTTTGGATTATCCATCCTTAAAAAGGGTGTCCAATATTAGAAACAGCTCAAAAAATGGCCACAAAACAAATAAAAGCTACAGATGAAAGTTAATACTTATTTACTTTTAGAGAAAGACACTTCAGAGTAGATCTAATTACACTACATATTATAAATGTGTTAAGAATAGAGGTCTTAGAGTCAGTATTTTTGCTGAAATAGCTACAGAACATGCTGACATCCTCTAAGACAGTGGTCTTCATTAATGTTTAAGCTGGGGCCTCTTTGGATTTTAACAAGCTAATGGAGAGCCGCCAAATATTTTCCCATGCAGGGCCAAGACACTGCTGACCAGTGTATGTCAATGGCATCCATCTCCATTAGCCCACCTTTAAACTTAATCAGTTGTGAAAAAGGTTGTGAGACTTTCCAAATGTCTTTTGTCTATTGAGATATGCCTTGTCCTTCAAGCATGCATCTGTTCTCCCCATCCATTTTCCCCTTTTTTCCTCCTCATCCTCTTCCCCCTTTCTGTCCTGAGCCTGCATAGAGATGCAGAGTGGCAGTGGAAGCCACTCTCTGGTCTCTGGAGTCATCATTGGCCCCTGGGCCTTGCATTGAAGAACATTGCTCTAAGACAATGATTTTCACTCCCAGTCTTTGGGAGCCACTAATAGGCCAATTTGCAAGATAATCTTACTAAATATTCATGAGGCAAATCTCTCTCATGCATATTCATTAGAGACAGCCTGAAAACCTGATCTTTTGGCATTACTTGATGATTGAGAGCCACTATCACCGCTCTAAAGTTTTCAAAGTAATATTCAGCATCTTCAAAGGAAGGGCATTTTTTATTCAAAGCATGATAAAACTATGGTACATTTTGCCAATAGCTACAAGTAGACTTGCTTTTCTGAAGTAGGCTGTGAAAACTGTAAGGCTGTTTATGACTATTCTGCATGCTGTTTTACATTTTTTTAATTTGTATTTTTTCAATCTGTATTGTGTATTTCTTATCTTTTCATTACCTTTTATTCTTTCAGGTTTTTTTAGGGCTGCATTTTGATTAAAATTGTAATTGCATGATTAAAAGTATGAGCATTTTCCTCACTGGCTCATAATAAACACATCTACCGCAGCTTTGAGAAAGCCAGCGAAAGCCATGTTTTATATGAAATCTCTGCACTGTTAGCTCAAACAATTGGCCAATATCAGGGTACAAACCTAGAATTCTACCTGAATCTGAAAAGAAAGGTCAAAACCTCACTGTATCCCGTATCAATCCACTTAAAGTAGAAATCCATATACATAAATATCCTGGAAATGAGGGATCTCTTTTGTTGGCTTGGTTTATATCCAAATAGAATCTAACCTTGAATGTTTTAAAACATTACTAAAAACTTTCCTGTTTATAAATGCATTGGGTTAACAATTTACAAGATGAAACAAGGACCCCAGCAGAGATCAATCTGAAACAGACAGCACAAAATCAGCTTTTAATTCTTTATTTTCTTTCCTTTACTAGTGACATTGTAGTTCAACTTTTTTTATATTATTTTATTTTATTGTTATATAATATTATTTTATATTATATTATTTTAATTACTACTTTTATAGTTTTATTGCGGTATATTAAATAAACTTGGTATCTGAAGAAAGCTACAAAAGTTATGCCATTATGATGTATTAGACAATGCGTACAGACACAAAAACAGTCTTAAATGAAATTTTTATTCTGAAATAATCTGGTTTATTTTCCAGATTTTCTTTTCTTTATAATCATTGTACTAAGATTTGGACATGTTTCAACAAGTGGAAACCCATACTGATGCACAGAACCCTCTTTAAAAAATCCATATTAGAAAGCATTTGTGAAGTCTTGCCTCTAAATACTTTTCCTTCTTGTCTATATTTTTTAACCAGAGTCAGCCATAAAATCAGCCAAGAGCGACTCGCATGGTCTTAATGACTGTATTTTGTGCATCTAGCCCTGAATATACAGGAGCATGATTAAACCCTATAGAGTTGGAAGGAAAGTTGGCTTTAAGTAGAGAATAGATTTTGCAGAATTGCTTGCTCAAATTGTCTGTCTCTTCTGAAGTTGTATTTTAAACAATTGTGAGAAGTAAACATATGGACTGAGGACCAAGAATATCCGCCTACTGTCCTCGGATAACACATGCTACAGGTGAGTAACTATGCTTATTTGAAGACAAGCAGACAGTATTTTCTCATATGTGGGACTCCCTAGCTGCGAGCCTCTGAGAAGAGGGTTATTGACAACTATCATGAGCCTGGCGAAACCAAAAGTGTTGGAGGGAACATAAGAACATAAGAACATAAGAAGTTGCCTCCACTGGGTCAGACCGAGGTCCATCTCGCCCAGCGGTCCGCTCCCGCGGCGGCCCATCAGGTCCGTGACCTGTGAAGTGGTTTCTGCCTATTTCTATAAACTACCTCTAGTTATATCTGTACCCCTCTATCTCCTTATCCTCCAGGAACCTATCCAAACCCTCCTTGAACCCCTGTACAGAGTTCTGGCCTATCACATTCTCTGGAAGCGCGTTCCATGTGTCCACCACCCTCTGGGTAAAAAAGAACTTCCTAGCATTTGTTTTAAACCTGTCCCCTTTCAGTTTCTCTGAGTGACCCCTAGTGCTTGTGGCTCCCCACAGTTTGAAAAATCTGTCCTTATTCACTTTCTCTATGCCCTTAAGGATTTTGAAGGTTTCTATCATGTCCCCTCTAAGTCTCCTCTTCTCCAGGGAGAACAGCCCCAGCATTTTTAACCTGTCAGCGTATGAAAAATTTTCCATACCATTTATTAGTTTAGTCGCCCTCCTCTGCACTCCCTCGAGTATCGCCATGTCCTTCTTGAGGTACGGCGACCAGTATTGAACACAGTACTCCAGGTGCGGGCGCACCATTGCGCGATACAGCGGCATGATGACTTCCTTCGTCCTGGTTGTAATACCTTTTTTGATGATGCCCAGCATTCTGTTTGCTTTCTTTGAGGCTGTCGCACATTGCGCCGATGGTTTCAGTGATGTGTCGACCATCACCCCCAGGTCCCTTTCAAGGTTACTCACCCCTAGCAGTGTTCCCCCCATTTTGTAGCTGAACATCAGGTTCTTTTTCCCTACATGCATGACCTTGCATTTTTCTACGTTAAAACTCATTTGCCACTTTTTTGCCCAGTCTTCCAGTTTCGTTAGGTCCCTTTGCAGGTCTTCACAGTCTTCCGTGTTTCTAACCCTGCTGCAGAGTTTGGTGTCATCAGCAAATTTGATAACCTCACATTTTGTCCCTGCCTCCAGATCATTAATAAATATGTTGAACAGTAGAGGTCCCAGCACTGACCCCTGTGGAACTCCGCTCGTGACCCATTGCCAGTCAGAGTATTGGCCTTTTACTCCAACCCTCTGCTTCCTGCCAGCCAACCAGTGTTTGATCCATCGGTAGATATCCCCTTGCACCCCGTGGTACCACAGCTTTTTAAGTAGCCGTTCATGAGGTACCTTGTCGAAGGCTTTTTGGAAGTCAAGGTAAATGATGTCTATGGATTCCCCCTTATCCATCTGGCTGTTTATTCCCTCAAAGAAGTACAGCAAGTTCGTGAGGCATGACCTTCCCTTGCAGAAGCCATGTTGGCTCGCCTTCAGTTGTCCATGGTTTTCTATGTATTCGCATATTGTGTCCTTTACCATTGCTTCCATCATCTTCCCTGGAACCGAGGTCAAGCTCACAGGCCTGTAGTTTCCCGGGTTACCCCTTGATCCCTTCTTAAAGATGGGCGTGACATTTGCTATTTTCCAGTCCTCTGGGATCTCCCCTGTTTTTAGGGAGAGGTTACATATTTGGCGAAGTGTCTCTGCTATTTCGTTTCTCAGTTCTTTTAGTACCCTTGGGTGGATGCCGTCCGGGCCTGGTGATTTGTCGCTCTTTAGTCTGTCTATCTGTCTGAGGACATCCTCTTTGCTCACCTCTAGTTTTACCAACCTTTCATCTTGTTCTCCGTTTATAATCTCCTCGGGTTCCGGAATATTGGTTGTGTCCTCTCTGGTGAAGACTGACGAGAAGAATTTGTTTAACCTGTCAGCTATCTCTTTTTCCTCCTGTATCGCTCCTTTCCTGTCTCCGTCATCCAGTGGTCCCACTTCCTCTCTGGCTGGTTGTCTCCCTTTCACATACCTGAAGAAGGGTTTGAAGTTTCTTGCTTCTCCTGCCAGTCTTTCCTCATATTCTCTAAGTGCAGAATACATTTTGTAGAACTGTTTGACCGAAAAGATTATCCCATCTACAATGATTCTCCAAACAACAGTGGGATATGAAGGTATTAATTGAGGTATAATACTGCTCATACTGGATAATACATATCTGTATTAGAGGCCCAACATACTTGAAGGGCTCTGGCCTCAGAATCGGAGCCTACGCACAGCAGTGAATCACAAACTGAGAAGATCCGCGTAGTTAATACAGCTCCTGCTCCAATCATTGGCCAGTAATTTAATCTTTTTTTTGAAAAAATTTTTTATAAAGCAATTTAATGAAGCTAAAACCCTTTCAACTTTAAAGGGGTATTATATATATGTAGTAGCCAGGATTTGAAAAAATGTGAGACCAAAAAGACTTATCTCAGAACTTGACTTGTCTTTATACCATGTTCAATCACCAGTGTCTAATTTGCCGACGCGGCCACGTTTCGCAGGAATTTTTATCATCCGCTGCGTCAGGGCCACCAGGACACTCAAAATCACAGGCTCACTAAAAAATCAGAAAAAGAATTAGAGCATGCACACTTTCAAAACCCACCAAAACACATAACAGTAAACTAACACTCACATCCATTCACTCGATCACAGATTTTCAAACCGTATCAAGATGGCAGCAACCACAATTTTATAGCGTACTCGTGACGTCATAACGTCACATCACGCACCCACATCATCATTCATTCATCACAATATACTCTAATAGAAATGTTGCCATTCAAATGATCTATTAAGGCCCATTGGCCACAATGTATCCAGCCTGTTAATCCAGCGCTGTTCTCTTTGAGCCAGATATCTCCTAAAGTCCCCCCTCTCCTACCCGGAACAACCAACTCCAAAATTAAAGCCCGTAAGGAACCAAAATCATGATCTTTATCGATACAATATCTTGCTAATGGAGCCCCAATTACCTTATTCTTGATGTTACTTTTGTGCTCTGTAAGTCGTGTAGTAAATTTTCTGGATGTCTGCCCCACATAGATTAACTCACAGGGACATTTTATAATATATACTACACCACAGGATTTACAGTCAGACGTGTGTCTTAAGGTGTACTCTTTATTGTCTTTAGGATTACAGAACTTATTAGTGCACATCATAAGACCACACATCTGACACGTTCCACAGGCCCTGTGACCCATCCATACAGTATCACACTCAGCACTAGAAAGCATAGAGGGACACAGAATCTCTTTCAAGTTTCTAGTTCTCCGAAAAGCTATCCTTAGATCGTAAGCTTTAAAAGTGCCGGAAGTTTGTAAAATCGCACAATGTCTTTTTAGCGAGCGCACCATACGATGACACTGGCTCGAGTACGTTACAACACACGTCATGACCTGCTCCCCTTGTTTCTGGATGTTCAAGCATGTTTAAAACAGAATTCCAATGAGAACGAATTCAAGCAATATCAAGATGATCTGAAAATAAAAGTGGATATTTTTAGAGCTGATATACAGAGAGATAAATTCAGAAAATTTAAACGGGATGAACAAGACTATCTCCAACATAAAGTCTACGCGTGGGTGAAACCATCGGATTCTGTGGATCGGGTCGCCGAAAGAAGAGTTGCGTTTGATCATACCTCTGAATCCTCCAACTCTGGTTCTAATTCAGATGAGGATTATTTAGATCCAAAACCACGACCCCCACGACGAGGAAGATGGCGGAGAGGAACCGGTCGGGGTCAAGCTCAATACCCGTATCAGAATCAAGCTCAATACCCATATCAGAATCAAACTCAATATCAAAACCTGCATCCGCAAACACGGTCCCAAAGAGGACAGCGATTTCCCTGAAGAGGGCGTCTTTGGATATTAAAATCGTGAATCTATCAAAGCATCAAATAACTCCTGAGGAATATAGTTTATTGGCGAAAGGTTTATCATTTGTTCCCACCACTCCTGTGGATGTTTTTCAAAATAGGATCGATTTGGAGAAATTCTATCGGACTCTGAGGATTAAATCATTTTTTTCTACTGAAACTGTTTCTGAACAGCCGGACACTAATTCTTTGGTGACCCCTAAATCCACCTGGGTTCCTCCTGGTTGAAGCAGACATTCTAAAGAATAAGAGTAACTTTGATGAAAGACCTTACTATAATATCAGCAAGGCTGAGAAAAATGCTATTAAATCGTTGACTGCTGATGAAAATCTGATTATAAGAAAAGTGGATAAGGGCGGGACAATTGTTCTGTTGAGTAAAGAGTCTTATCTGAACGAGGCTCATAGACAACTGTTCAGCTCCGACTATGATGTTCTCTCTAATGATCCGACTGAACAGCTTCAATTGAAAATCAATGCGTTAACTAAGAAAGCGATGGATGATGGATATCTGACCAAAAGAGAATTTAGATTTTTGAATGTACGCCACCCCAAGATTCCTATTTTCTATCTACTCCCAAAGATTCACAAGTCTTCCACCTCTCCCCCAGGTAGACCAATTGTGTCAAATCGTGGTGCTTTACTTGAAGCCACGCCCATCTATATTGATAAATTTCTCCAGAAGTTTGTGTGTCAAACTTTTGCCTTCACTCAGGACACTACCCAGTTTTTAAAAAAATTGGATGTAATTAAACCTGCTCCTGACTCTATCCTTGTAACTATAGATGTCTGCTCTCTCTATACAATCATACCCCAAACTGAAGCACTTCAAATCATTCATGACACTTTAGAAAAAAGATTAGATTTTGCAGTTCCAACTAAGTTTATTTGTTCTTTAGCTAAAATAGTGTTATGTGAGAGCTTTTTTATGTTTGAGGGCCAGCTCTTTCATCAGAAATCTGGTATTGCTATGGGGATAACGATGGCCCCCGCTGTTGCGAACCTGTTTATGGATAGGTTTGAGTGTGACTGGGTGTATGACTGTGAACTTTTCAAATATATGGCCTTCTGGACCAGATACATTGATGACATCTTTTTAATCTGAAATGGGAGTCAAGTTGAGTTGGAACGATTTTTTACTTATCTTGATACCTGTCATCCCAACGTACGTTTTACCCATGCTTATAGTACGAACCATATTTCCTTTCTGGATGTGTCTGTTGAGATTAGGGAGGGTGATTTTCACACTACAGTATTTACTAAACCTACTGATTGTAATTCTACCCTCCACTATTCCAGTGCCCACTCTAGTTCATTGAAAAAGAGTCTACCTTATTCCCAGTTTTTACGTATGCGTAGGATCTGTTCCTCAAAAACAGACTTCAAACGTCAGGCTGATGTCCTTAAACAAAGATTTCTGACCCGGGGCTACCCCCTTAAAGTTGTGTCTTCAGCTTATAAAAGAGCATTGTATTGTGATAGGGAGGCCCTGTTTGCTCCGAAGGGCTTGAACATCCAGAAACCAGGGGAGCAGGTCATGACGTGTGTTGTAACGTACTCGAGCCAGTGTCACCGTATGGTGCGCTCGCTAAAAAGACATTGGGCGATTTTACAAACTTCTGGCACTTTTAAAGCTTACGATCTAAGGATAGCTTTTCGGAGAACTAGAAACTTGAAAGAGATTCTGTGTCCCTCTATGCTTTCTAGTGCTGAGTGTGATACTGTATGGTTGGGTCACAGGGCCTGTGGAACGTGTCAGATGTGTGGTCTTATGATGTGCACTAATAAGTTCTGTAATCCTAAAGACAATAAAGAGTACACCTTAAGACACACGTCTGACTGTAAATCCTGTGGTGTAGTATATATTATAAAATGTCCCTGTGAGTTAATCTATGTGGGGCAGACATCCAGAAAATTTACTACACGACTTACAGAGCACAAAAGTAACATCAAGAATAAGGTAATTGGGGCTCCATTAGCGAGACATTGTATCGATAAAGATCATGATTTTGGTTCCTTACGGGCTTTAATTTTGGAGTTGGTTGTTCCGGGTAGGAGAGGGGGGGACTTTAGGAGATATCTGGCTCAAAGAGAACAGCACTGGATTAACAGGCTGGATACATTGTGGCCAATGGGCCTTAATAGATCGTTTGAATGGCAACATTTCTATTAGAGTATATTGTGATGAATGAATGATGATGTGGGTGCGTGATGTGACGTTATGACGTCACGAGTACGCTATAAAATTGTGGTTGCTGCCATCTTGATACGGTTTGAAAATCTGTGATCGAGTGAATGGATGTGAGTGTTAGTTTACTGTTATGTGTTTTGGTGGGTTTTGAAAGTGTGCATGCTCTAATTCTTTTTCTGATTTTTTAGTGAGCCTGTGATTTTGAGTGTCCTGGTGGCCCTGACGCAGCGGATGATAAAAATTCCTGCGAAACGTGGCCGCGTCGGCAAATTAGACACTGGTGATTGAACATGGTATAAAGACAAGTCAAGTTCTGAGATAAGTCTTTTTGGTCTCACATTTTTTCAAATCCTGGCTACTACATATATATAATACCCCTTTAAAGTTGAAAGGGTTTTAGCTTCATTAAATTGCTTTATAAAAAATTTTTTCAAAAAAAAGATTAAATTACTGGCCAATGATTGGAGCAGGAGCTGTATTAACTACGCGGATCTTCTCAGTTTGTGATTCACTGCTGTGCGTAGGCTCCGATTCTGAGGCCAGAGCCCTTCAAGTATGTTGGGCCTCTAATACAGATATGTATTATCCAGTATGAGCAGTATTATATACTATTTTCCTGATTATATTATATGCTGCTGGGGTAACTAGTTTTAGGTATTAATTGAGGACCAGGTGGCTGCTTTTCAGATGTCCTTGATGGGAGTGGAATGTAGATGAGCTACTGAAGTCACCATTGCTCAAATTGTATGTGCAGTGACATAGCCTTCAAGCATAAGCACAGCCTGAGCATAGCAAAAAGTGATCCACCAGCCATGTGGAGATGATTCTCTTGATGGCAGAAGCTCCTAGCCTGTTTGGATCAAAAGACAGGAACAGCTGAGTGGAAGTCCTATGAGGTTTGGTCCGATTTAAGTAATAAGAAGAACACATTTATAGTCCAGTGTGTAGAGTGCAGGTTCACCAGGGTAAAAATGTGGTATTGGAAAGAAGACAGGAAGAACTATAGACTGATTCAGATGAAATTGAGATGAATTTTGGGAGGAACTTGGGATGAGTTTGAAGAACCACCATATCATGATAGAATATTGTATAAGGTAGAACTGACACAAGTGCTTGAAGTTTACGACTCAGCGAGCAGATGTGAGAGATATGAGGAATGCTACTTTCCAAGTGAGATGCTTGAAGGATGAAGTTGAGAGTAGTTCAAATGGAGGCTTTATCAGAATAGATACTACAACATTAAGATCCTAAGTCACCGGAGGAGGCTTGAGTGGTGGTTTGGTATGGTGAAGGACTTTCATGAATCTGGATACCAAAGGATGTACAGACAATGTCTATTTGTCCATTTCTGTATGAAACCACTAATAGCACTGAGATGAACTCTGACTGAAGTAGTCTTGAGACCAGAGTTGGAAAGGTAGTCCAGAACTGATGGGAAAGAATATGTGATCGGGTCTAGTGAGTGGAGATTACACCAGACTGTGAAACAAGTCCACTTGAAATGACAGCAGTGCTGTGTAGAATGTTTTCTAGAAGTTTCAATGATAGCTGACACTGTGAAAGCATCTACTTGTTGGGAGATACCATGTTGTGAGTGCTGATGAACCTAGATTGGAATGGAGGACAGAATCCTTGTTCTGTGTCAGAAATGTTGGAAAGCTTTGGAGTGTGATGAGTCCCTTTATGCTGAGTTGTAGGAGGAGAGGGAACCACAGTTGACGTGGCCACCAAGGTGCTTTAAGAATCATGGTAGCATCGTTCCTGGTGAAGTTTGAGTAGAGTTTTCCCTATTACTGGAATTGGAGGGAAAGCATAAGGAATCTTGTTCCTCCAGTTGAGAAAGAAGGCATCTGACTCCAGTTAATCTTGAGTGTAGATTCTGGAACAGAAAGTTTGAAGTTTATTTTTGAGGTGAGATGCAAAAAGGTCCACTTCCATGGACCTCCAGTCTAAAAATATCTGACACAGTATAGATGAGTAACCATTCATGTGGTTGTAGGAGTCTGCTCAATTTGTCCACTAAGATGTTTTGCTTCCCTACTAGGTAGACTGCTGTTATAAATATGTTGCAAAGAAATGCCTAGGACCAGATTTGGAGTGCTTCTTGGCATAGTGGGTGAGACCCTGTGCCTCCTTGTTTGTTTATGTGATACATGGCTATCTAATTGTCTGTTCAAATGAGTACTATCTGATTGATGGAGACTTTAGTAGATGGAACCTAAGCACAGTACAGGGTAGAGCTTTGGGTTATGGGTCAGAAATAGCTAAGTAGAAGGAAAATTTAGGGGAATCAAGATGGCAGTGGGTCTGCAGCCAGTTTGAGCGCTCCATCCTTACCTGGCCATTTTACCTCTATACAGAGCTGCCTGATGGTGTTCAGTGTTCTATATCAGTGGTTTGCATAACGCCCCATATAAAAAGGAAGGGCTCTGTCCAGCTGAATCTCTTTATGACTGGACAGACGAAGATGGACCACTTTATGGCAAGCTCCCCATCTACATTCGGAGTTGAGCTACCAGCTTTTGCTTCGGAGGAAGAAGCCTCCAAAGTTTTTGGGCTCGAGACATCTCTATCTTCTCCGTTCACCCTGCCTCCACCGCGTCCGACATCAGAACACAGCCGCATCTACAACCCAGGGAGGATTGTTGCAGATGCACAAAGAGAGAGCCGAGCTATTGCTTGTCACCGAAGTTCGGGTCAACCAGGGAGTGAGAGATTTGAGCTCCCTCGCAGTGGTTACTCTGGATGGCATCTGGAGTATGCTACAAAAACTGGAAACTGCAGTAACCAAATCATCTTTGGAATTTTCCATGGTTGTGATTAAAATTGACGAGTTAACAAAGTCAGTAGATTTTATTAAAAAGGAAACAACCGATAGACTTGATCAGATGAGCAAAGAAGTATCTTCTCTCCAACATTTAACTGGGAACTTGGTTAAGGACAAACTTTTCATTCAAAGAAAAATCGAACAGATTGAAAACTTTAACAGAAGGTTAAATCTTAGGTTTCTTAAGTTTCCTAAAGCTATAGGGGCGACGCTGGGCGATATATTAAAAAAATATTTGTCTGAAATTTTAACATTTCCATCTGATGCTATGCCACCCATAAATCGTGTCTAATATCTTCCTGGAAAAAAAGAAGTTGGAAAATACTCCTGAAGCTGAGAATTTACAAATTGATGATTTAAATAACCTATATGTTTTGCTGGAAAAATCCTAAGAAATTCAATCTCGACCTACTCTTCTTGTCTCATTTGTATTTGAACAAGAGCTAAATTCTGTAATACGTATGTTTTTCATTTTTCTCAAGCCTTATTCCTTGGACAAAGAATTTGGGTCTTCCCTGCCGTGCCTTACCCTTCTACAAAACTGCAATAGCAATTTCTAGCGCAGAGAGCCGTGCTGAATGGCCTGCGCTGCTCCCGACGCTCATTGAGTTCCTATGAGCGTCAGGAGCAGTGCGGGTCATTCAGCACGGTTCCCCATGCTAGAAACTGCTATTGCAGTTTTGTAGAAGAGGGGGTAAGTCTACTCAAGAACGCAGGAAATTATTCCTAAATATGAGACAAGAAGTCAAGGCATTGGGGGCTACCTTTTTGCTAAGTTACCCATGTAAATGTTTAATTAAATATGCTGGGACAAAATATACTTTCTTTGCTCCAGAGTAGCTTAATGCCTTTTTAGATACTAAGAAGCTGGTCCAGGAAATTCAGGGATGATTTAAATTTAGATGATGTTACCCGCTAAGCTTACACCTTATTACTAAATACACTTTGTTGATCTGTTTATTACTCTGTTTTCCCCCCAGTACTATTTGTGGTCTGAGGAAGAGATAATAATTTGCCTTTATGTTGGGATATTGTTAAATTCCCTTTTCTTTGTTTAATACTTTATTCTCTGTATTTCCAGAACAAGTGGATACTTGTAAATTTATTGCTATAATGAATAAATTAATAAATTAAAAAAGAAGGAAATTTTAAATTAAATCAGTAATTTAAAGAGTGGGTAAGGTTGGGCAGACTGGATGGACCATAAGGTTCTTTATCTGCCATCATCTACTATGTTACTATGTGTGGAAGGCACTGCAAATTGCTCGAAGCTCTAGGAGATTGATATGTAGAGATTTTTCTTGAGTGGACCAGATGTCTCGAGTGTGGAGGCCATTGAGATAAGCTCTCTAATTGAACATGGAAGCATCCATTGTTAATCTTTTCTGATGCAGAGAAGTATGGAGAAGAAGGCCCCTGGAAAGATTGGTGGGTGATAACCACCAAAGAAGGGCTGATGTCACCTGGATGTGTTGAGATAGAGTTCCAGTGACTTGAGACTATTGGGTCAAGAGTGACCATTGAGGCTTCCTGAGATGTAGATGGCCATGTGGCCCAGGAGAGTGTGGCACAGTGATTAAAAGCTACAGCCTCAGCACCCTGAGGTTGTGGGTTCAAACCCACGCTGCTCCTTGTGACCCTGGGAAAGTCACTTAATCCCCCCATTGCCCCAAGTACATTAGATAGATTGTGAGCCTATCAGGACAGAGAGGGAAAAATGCTTGAGTACCTGAATAAATTAATGTAAACCGTTCTGAGCTCCTCTGGGAGAACGGTATAGAAAATTGAATAAATAAATAAATAAATAAATTTGCAATGATGCATTGGAGCAAGGAGACTTTTAGCCTCTTTTACAAAGCCGCACTAGCGCTAATGGCCTCGAAGCCCATAGAGATTTAAAGGGCTTTGGGGCTGTTGCCGTGCGGCAGCCGCTAGCGCAGCTTTGTAAAAGAGGCCGTTTTTGGCAGATCTGTATGAGGTTGTTGAGTCTTTGTTGAGATACAAAGCACGGGATTGAGTTGTGTCTAGAATATAGAGTTGCGCGGGGACAGAAATCCCACCCATCCCTGCCCATCCCTGCCAGGATCCTCTCCATCCTCACCCGTCCCCGCCAGGATCCTCTCCGTCCCCACCCATCCCTGCAAGGAATTACCTCCATTCCCTCCCGTCCCCATAAAAAGCAGCAATTACTTCTAACAGGATCATCAATTCCACAGTTTCTTTTGTGTTTGCGCTACTGTTTTCCTTGTGGAATCTCTTTGGTGGAACCCTTTTTTTGTTTTTTGTTAAGGTAATTAACTTATAAACCCTCTCTTTTACTAAGACTGACGTGTCCATTATATTATATGGATGAACCCTGCTTCCAAAGCCTTCCATCCCCGTGGGAGTCCCATTGGCTAGAAGGGGGTCCCCGTGGGAGTCCCGTGGGTTAGGGAGGATTCCCACAGGACCCCCGCGGGACCCGTGGGATTCCCGCAATCCCCGTTCCCGTGCAGACTTCTAGTCTAGAACCACTCCATATAACTTCTGAGTCTGAGTGGGTTGGAGATGAGATTTCTTATAATTCACTGCAAATCCGAGAAGTTCTAGTAGATGTACTGTTAAATTCATGGCCTGGTAAGCTTGTTGAGGCTTTGGGGCCTTGATTAACCAGTCATCCAGGTAAGGGAACACATGAAAGCTGGACGAATGTAGAAGTGCAACTACTACCACAATGCATTTTGTGAATACTCTGGGTGTGCCCCTTGAAAGCAAAGATATTTTTTGTGGTCTGGCAGGATAGAAATATGTGCAAAGGCTTCCTTGAGGTCTAGAGAGTAGAGCCAAAGAGACCATGCAAAATTTCTCCTTCACTAAATTATTTGTGGACAGCACAGAGGTCTAGAATTGGGTGTAGATCTCCAGACTTCTTTTGTACGAGAAAATATTTTGATTAGAACCCTTGGCCCCTTTCCTGCAGAGGTGCTTGTTCTATGGCATTGAGCTGGAGGAGGGCTGAGAGCTCCTGGTAAAGGAGGGTTTTCTGATAGGAGTTGAAACTCAACTGTCTTGGAGGATGATTTGGAGGCATTTTCTGTAAACGAAAGGCACAGCCCTAACTCACCACTTGGAGGACCCAATGATCTGATGCTATCAGGGACCATCGATGAAAATAGTGGGTGAGTCAACCTCCTATAGGAATAGTCTGAGGTAAGGGTTGAGAAATGATGACAGTGTTCTTTAGTATGGAGTCAAAAAGACTGTTGTTGCTTGGACAGAGGCTGTGACTGACACTGTTGCATTTTTGCTGCCTGGGATGCCTCTGAGAGGATGAGAAAGGTTGGCTATATCTACAATTGGACTGATAGTAACTATTCGCTTATCTGTATCTGTATCTGTATTCACTGATTGTAACTATTCGCTGATTGTCCAGCCCTTCTTTATTGTAAACCGCCTCGAATTACTACGGCTTTGGCGGTATATAAGAAATAAAATAATAATAATAATAAGTAGAACACCTATAATTATTGGAATATTTTCTTGGCAGTTGAGACTGGGTTTACTTGGAGGAAGATACAATCCTCAAGTTTCTTGATCTCTTGTGTTGCTTCCTCTATATGATCTCCAAATAAATCATCTCCTATGCAGGGAACATTTGAAAGGCGATCTTGTACATCAACATCAAGATTGAAGATTCTGAGCCATTCTTGCCTACACATGGCAGTAGACACTGCTGGTGTATGAGAAACAACATCAAAGGTGGAATGCACCATGTATTTTCTTGTTTCTAGTAGGTCATTTGAGAGATATTGATAGGAACTTCATCTAAAATGTCATATAAAATTTGTAGTTCAATATTCTGCTGGTTAGCATGGAACTCTGGAACACTCTGCATCCAAACTTATTGAGTGTTCTGCCCTCTCCCTCAACTTGCATAAGTTCTGGAACTGTGTGCCTTTTTCAAAGCAGACTCCATAACTAAGGTTTAGTGTTGTAATTGTGGCCTATCAAAGCCTGGGCAAGACTAGATTCTATACAAAGTATTGAGCTTCCGTGGAGTTACTTGGACAGAGAGTTGTGCTTTCAAGTTTTTAAATAAAGCCTCTTTCATTAAGTTATGGAGCGGCACCTTTATCCAGTCATTAGGTCACTCCTTCTAGTCCAAAGCTTCCATTAGCTGTGCTCAAGGTTCTGTTTCTAATTCCATATATATTGGAAGTGCTTGCCCCATCTGTCTGATACATTTAATTAAAAAAAACAGACTTTCTGGTGGGGACCTTCTGCGAGGAGGTAGAGGAGATGGATCTGAAGGTACGCCATAGGACTCCTCTGCAGATAAGTCTGGATAATCAGAAGATTGATGAGATAAGTCTAAACCATAGTCTTCAACATCAGGTCTTGTGGATGGAGAACGTTGTGGAGAACGTCACTGTGAACGTCTCGAAGAGTGTGGAGATGACTATCAAAAATGTGATGAAGAGGTGCACTCTAGCATGGGCCATGGGAGAAACATGTACAAGAGCCCTTTCTCCAGCCACAGTTAGACTAGCAGGTGCAATCCCACACTTCCAGGCTCATATTTAAGGCTGTAAAAGTGGTTCGCCTTTGTGTTTACAGTTGAGGCTATCAGATCCATCTTGTAATGTCCAGATATGAGGGAAAGAACGCGATTGGAGCAAGTGAGCCACTCATAATTGAGCACTGTGACGAGGGGGCTGGAGGAACTTCCAGCTTCAATTCTCGTAGCAAGGTAGAAATTATGCCAAAAAACGTAAAGGCTTTGAACTGCTGGCGCACTATGAGGCCACTACCGCTTCTTGACCGCTGGGTCCAGGGCCATTACTGCTTCTTGACCGCTGCTCTCCTACAGAGAACCAGACTCTGCCAGAGAAACTGCATCCTGGGACAATTGTGGTATGGAATTAGACTTTCTATCCTCCCAGTGTATGTCAGATTGAACCTCCTGGTCCAGCTCTGTGTCCTCATCTGGTCAAGACTCATGCTGAGGGGAGATCCTCTGCGCCATTGCCTTTGTCGCGCTGAACGCAGACACTGAGGACCCTTGGCAGTTCAAATAGGCATTCCAAATAATGCTCACAAAATCTGGAGTGAAGCCTTGTACTGGGGGTCTCGAGGACCTCGGCAAGTTCCCTCTGCAGGCCTTCCTGGCCTCAGTGGCCACCGCATGTCTGCGCTTAGCCAATGTACCTATGGAGGGCTCTGGAAATGGTCTCATCCCTTGGGAATGCACCTCCTGCAAATCTTCAGACCTGGAGGACTCAGAGGAGGCTAAGCCCAAGGCTTCTGCCCCTCCCGCAAACACTCTGTTGCACGTGAGACATGGACGCCCTTCAGCCAGCCATCCAGTGCAAACCTGGCATGATATAGTAGGAAGGCCTGTCCATCCCTCTCGATTTTAAGTAAAATCGAGGGGTTTTAAGGCAGATGGAGGATTTAGAAAAAAAGATTGCTTAAAATCCACGACGGCTCATGGGGATTTCCTGAAGTAAAAAAAAATCCTTGAAGAAGGGTTTTAAAAATGGGAGACCTTTATTCTGGTTGCATAAACCTTCAAAATTTAGTTTCCCACTCCCCCGCCCCTTATTTTCCCCATAGGCTACAATAGCCTTACTCACTATTAATTGTCTAAGCAGTTTACATGCAGGTACTCAGTCATTTATCCCCATCAATCCCGGTGGGTTTACAATCTATCTAACATACCTGGGATAATGGAGGATTGAGCGACTTGCCCAGGAGCAACATTGGTCTTGAACCCAGAACCTCAGGGTGCTGAGGCTGTAGCTCTAACTGCTAGGCCACTCCTTCCTCCTATCCTTCTGGATATTCAGTGCTAGCATTTGAATATACAGGATTAATTAAGTCCATGGCTATTGGTGTTTTAAAAAAAAAAGGCTGACTGCTGCCAGTTGAAAGTTGACTGGGTTGTTTTTAACAATTTTATGTAATAAATAAAATGCCCTAATTCTTTTATTTGACGGACCATCTCATGTGCATATGTACATTACTGTGTAATTCTAGTAGCACTAAAGAAATGATAAGTAATAGTATCACTTTACCATGACAATGAGATTTTCAGTTGTGGGGCCCAAAGCGTCCAAAGATTCTGGTTCATCTGTTGGTCTCTTGTAATGGAAAGCAGTTCCAGCAACATCAAACTTTCTTGGCCAGTCAATAGTCCATGCTCCATTGATGTAGTAGTCATCCCCCTCAGATTTCAAAGCTAAAATTAAAAAAAAAAAAAACAACACCTATATAAATTATTTCAAAACCACTTTAAAATGGCTGTAAATATGGGAAATGGGACCATAAAGAGCAATGATGGTCCCATACTAATCATAGTCTTGTGTTACCAATGCACTCTATAAAGGGGTTGCGTTAAAAGAGATACGCAGAATACAAATTATTCAAAACACTGCTATAAAATTAATTAAGAAAAAGAAAAAATTCGATCATGTTACACCGCTTCTAAAGGAAGAACATTGGCTTCCAGTAAATTATAGAATCACTTATAAAATAGCTCTACTCACACATAAAACACTTATAAATAAAGCTCCCATATTTTTAGAAAGATATCTAATTCCATACTCCCCCATAAAATTCTTAAGATCTTTAGATAAAGCCCTGTTGGTAGTACCTTCCTTAAAAGTTTTATACTCTAAAAGAGATATGATTTTTTCTGTTACAGCTCCACAAATTTGGAATTCACTTCCACTTAATATAAGAGAAGAAAAATCTCTTAGTAAGTTCAAAAGTCTTCTAAAGAGCTGGCTATTCAAAGATGCTTTCCAATAGATTGGTCATACTCTACAATTGATTCAGGTAGACGATTTAATAGATTAAAGCGGGTATTTGTTCCCTTACCTTTTGTGTCTTAACCCTTCCCTGGTTTTACCTTTACTCTTAATTTTTAAAAAAAAATTGTATTTACGTTTATTGTTTTTACCCCTTCCCTCCCTTACATATAATATTGTATTGGTAATGAATATTATATTTGTAAGTTTTATAATGTTTTGTTTTTTTTATATAATTTTGGAACTTGTGTAATTCGCATTGGATTTGGACTATGCGAGGTAATCAAAATAATAAATAAACTTGAAACTTGAAACCACAGACTAAATAGGTTATGGGTCTGAGCACTTTACAAATATATTTTGATATAATCGTTTAAATATAGAGTACATAGAGCTGTGATTTTGAGATGAACCTTATAGTGTCATCACAGATTAATAATATTATTTTCCTACAAGTTTAAGCATTTTGTAAATATGACTGACCACAGAAAAAATTCCAAATAATTCTTGTCTAGCTTTGGATCAGGTTGCTCTTTGAATATTCCTAAATTCTTCAGGTGGAGAAAGAACATTGCTGGCCATAAAGAATGAAAAGCATATGAGAAATGCATTATTGGAAAACTACATTGTGGGATTTACACAATTCTATTCAATTGTATTATGCATATCTTACTGAAGTCTTATTTAGTAGTGTTATTCAAAGTACTAGGTCACAGCCATACCGTATTTTTTACTCCATTAGACGCACCTGACCATAAGATTAGAGGAGGAAAACAAGAAAAAAAACATTCTGAACCAAATTAAGAACATAAGAACATAAGCAATGCCTCTGCTGGGTCAGACCTGAGGTCCATCGTGCCCAGCAGTCCATTCACGTGGCGGCCCAACAGGTCAAGGACCTGTGCAGTAATCCTCTATATATACCCCTCTATCCCCTTTTCCAGCAGGAAATTGTCCAATCCTTTCTTGAACCCCAGTACTGTACTCTGCCCTATTACGCCCTCTGGAAGCGCATTCCAGGTGTCCACCAAATGTTGAGTAAAGAAGAACTTCCTAGCATTCGTTTTGAATCTGTCCCCTTTCAACTTTTCTGAATGCCCTTCATGATCTTGTAAGTCTCTATCATATCCCCTTTAAGTCTCCTCTTCTCCATGGAAAAGTCCCAGTTTTCCCAATCTCTCAGCATAAGAAAGGTTTTCCAAACCTTTTATCAGACGTGTCGCTCTCCTCTGAACCCTCTTGAGTATCGCCATATCCTTCTTAAGGTACTGCGACCAATACTGGACGCAGTACTCCAGATGTGGACGCACCATCGCCCGATACAACGGCAGGATAACTTCTTTCATTCTGGTTGTAATACCCTTCTTGGTATTCCTAGCATTCTGTTTGCCTTCTTAGCGGCCGCTACGCACTGTGCCGTCAGCTTCATTGTCATGTCCACCATTACCCCCAAGTCCCTTTCTTGGGTACTCTCATTCAATAACATCCCTCCCATCATATAGTTGTACCTGCATGCTTATATGTGATGAGCGTGTTGTCGAGGCAGTGGCTGACTTAGGATGGCGGCAGGCTTAGATGGGAGCCGGGAGGCGCTGACCGACGGCAAAGGCATCGGCCGAAGCGGGAGGGTAGCCGCATGGGGACCCCGAGGGAAGGAAGGCACCACTTTGGAATCGCTGCAGCACCCACAGACAGGTACTCACCCCTGGGCCACCATTGCTGAGTGCTCGTTTATTGAGGCAGTGCTCGGTTTACGAGACAAAAGTTTACTGAGTGTTTTGCTCATCTTGCATAACACTTGCAAACCGGTGCATTCGTAAACCGAGGTACCCTGTATTTTAATACTTATTACTACTACTTATCATTTCTATAGCACTGCCAGATGTACACAGCACTATACATTAAACATGTAAGAGAAAATCCCTGCTTGATAGAGCTTACAATCTAATACAGGATAAATAGGGGTTTGGAATTTCTCACAGAGGGAATGATAAAAGAGACATTGGTAAGAGTTAGGAGTTAAAAGCAGCCTTAAAAAGTGGGCTTTTAACCTACCAGAGGGATTTGAACACAACCAGAGACAGAGCTTGACATACTGACTTGGGCAATCTGTTCCAGGCACATGATGCAGCAAGAACACATTAAAATTTTTACTTAAGTAAAATATTATTATCTGATATAATATTTTTGAGTAAAAAGTGAAAGTATCACAACTACAACTATTGTTAAAATTTTTATCCCAACAAATTTATTGCTCTACAATTCCATTCACTTTGCTTTTAGTAAAACTACATCTTGAAAACTCATATGAGTGTGCGTGTGAGTTATTAGCCCCCCCCCCCCACACACACACACTTTTTTTTAACATAAGCGCGGAAGAGGTTTTCAGTGTTCCTATGAGCATCACAGAGCATTCAGCATGCCGGCCAGCGTTAAAAACTTCTTCTGTGCTTTTGTAAGGGGGGGAGGGTAATGCAGCACAGCTACATAGGTGTTCAACAACTGCACTAGCAATTGGAAGTTCCTTCAGATCAGACCAGGCTGCAATATTACTGGTGTTTTCTGACTGGGTCTGCAGGTATTGACAGTGGCGTACCAAGGGGGGGGGGGCGGGAGGGGCGGTCCGCCCCGGGTGCCAGCCCTGAAGGGGTGCTCCCGGCCTTGCCGTTCAGTCCCCCCACACCTCCGAAGGACCGCTCGCCCCACTGACCTTCCTGCACCACCTGTAAAGCAGCAAGCAGCAGGATCGCGAGGTCAGCTATCCCTGAGCTGCTTGGGCGCTGCTTCCTGCGCCGCGGTCCCGCCCCTCCTCTGACGTCAGAGGAGGGGCGGGAACGCGGCGCAGGAAGCAGTGCCTAAGCAGCACAGGGATAGCTGACGTCGCGATCCTGCTGCGGCTGCTTCATAGGTGATGCAGGAAGGTCAGTGGGGCGAGCGGTCCTTCGGGGGTGGTGGGGACTGAACGGCAAGGCCGGGAGCATAGGTAGTGCTGCTTCATAGGTGGTGCGGGGAGGCCAGGGGGGCGAGCGGTCCTTCAGGGTGGGGCGGGTGGGCAGGCAGGCAGGCATTCAAGGGGGAGGGGGGTGATAGGCAGGCAGGCCTTCAAGGGGGGGGGACAGGCCTTCGGGGGGGTGTGCAGACCTTCAAGGGGAAGGGACAGGCCTTCAAGAGGGGGGCAGGCAGGCCTTCAAGGGGGGACAGGTCTACAAGGGGGGACAGGTCTACAAGGGGGTGGGCAGGCCTACAAGGGGGTGGGACAGGCCTTCAGGGGGGGTGTAGGCCTTCAGGGGGGGTGCAGGACTTCAGGGGGCTGCAGGCCTTCAAGGGGGGGACAGGCCTTCAAGGGGGGGACAGGCAGGCAGGCCTACAAGGGGGGGGGACAGGCTTACAAGAGGGGGAACAGGCCTTCAGGGGGGTGCAGGCCTTTGGGGGGGGTGCAGACCTTCAAGGGGGGGACAGGCCTTCAAGGGGGGGACAGGCAGGCAGGTCTTCAAGGTGGGGGGACAGGCCTACAAGGGGGAGGGACAGGCCTTCAAGGGGGGGACAGGCCTACAAGGGGGTGGGACAGGCCTTCAAGGGGGGTGCAGGCCTTCAAGGGGGGACAGGCAGACCTTTAAGGGGGGACAGGCCTTTGGGGGGGACCCTGGTTTAGAAGTACACGGAGGGAAGGGGGTGTTCAAAGAGACGTGCATATGCCAAACTTTGGGGGGGGGATGAAGAAATAATGGGTCTGAAAATAGAGGAGAGGGAGAGAAATGATGGACCATGAGATTTAGGGAGGGAAGGAACTGAAAGGGAGAGAAATTGGACACAAGGGATGGTGTGGAGGAGGGATAGAGATACTGGATAGGAGGGTAATTGGGAAAAGAAAGGAAGAGATGGTGGACTCTGGGGTGGTGGGGAAGGAGGGAGAGATGCCGGATGAAAGGGTAGTTAAGAAAAGGTGGATCTGTGGAGGGAGATGAAAAAAAGGAAAGATACCAGACTTCCTGGGGAGGGAAGGGAAATGGAAAGGGAGGACAGAGTTGGCAGATGGATGGTTAGCACGCAGAAAGAAGAAAGATGGAGACCCTGGCAAGCAAGTTATCAGAAGAAAACCAGAGCCTTGGACCAACAAGATTTGAAATATAACCAGACAACAAAAGGTAGAAAAATTAATTTTATTTTCTGTTTTGTGATTTGAAATATAACCAGACAACAAAAGGTAGAAAAATTAATTTTATTTTCTGTTTTGTGATTATAATATGTCAGATTTGAAATGTGTATCCTGACAGAGCTGGTGTTGGACTGCAAACGTGAGCTAGGATTTAACAGAGAGAGGAAAAGTCCTTTTTGTTTCTTTATTTTATTTACACCACAGCGCCAGTGTGGTTAGGAGAAGCCAAAGGGGGTGAAAAAGCTATAAAACCCACCAGGAGTTTTGAAAAAAATCACCCAACTGGGCAGGAAAATCGAATTGAAAAACCAATTCAATAGGCTGAATCGAATCGAAATTTTTTTTCCTGAATCTGGCAGCATTAGTTTGCGCTACTGTCTTAGACTTTAGGACCTGGGATTGGGGAGAGATGGCATCCTCAGTACTTTATAATGCAAGTGAAACGAGGATTTGGACAGACTTTTGAAGGGTCTGCAGAAAAAAAATATTGTATAGGCCGGGGACATGAAACAGCAGGAAATGGGAACTTTTCTTCCTTCTATTTTTGTGAATGGAAAGGCTGAGGATGTCAGAGAGTTCAGTTAAAATATGTGCTTTATAAGAAAATATAATAATGTGTTTTATAAAGTTTATAGCATAGCTGGCCTACCCAGTGAGGTGTTTCTAGTGGTGGTGGTGGCAGCGTGTCAATGTGTTGAGAGGAAGAGGTGGTCTGGGAAATTTTGCTGAGCAAACTCCGGGCCCATTTCCACCCCCCAGTTAGTCCACTCCACTCAATTGGTTCACACACTGAGTGGGTCTTTGGGTGTTGTGTTGGGATCTCTTCCAGTGGTTTATCAGTATCTCCTTCTGGTCCAAGGAAGGAAACTTTGTTATCCTTAGCATTGACCTACAGAATATGTTTGTAACAGCGCTGCTTGTGTGGCATTAGGCTATGTAGTGATCGAAAGAAAAAAACAGACCTTTGCACATTTTTGCACTATATGGTGGGTGTATGAGGAGATTCACATTTCCTACACAGCTAAGTCCATGTGAAGTTACCTTGTGCTGTATTTGACATCTAGCAAGGTCTCTGTTTGAAAGGAAAGATCTAAACTTAAAAATGAAGTGGCCAGAAGTTATGGTAAAAGCAGATAGTGTAGCTGGTTTTAAGAAAGATTTGGACAAATTCCTGGAGGAAAAGTCCATAATCTGTTATTAAGACATGGGGGAAGTGTCTGCTTGCCCTGGATCGGTAGCATGGAATGTTGCTACTCTTTGGGTTTTGACCAGGTATTAGTGTCCTGGATTGGCTACCATGAGAATGGGCTACTGGGCATGATGGACCATTGGTCTGACCCAGTTAGGCTATTCTTATGTTATGTTCTCATCTGTAGGGGCCTTTGTTTTCACTTCTTATTTTAATGTATTTTTTTTCTGGGAACTTATCAGTGTTTTTTATAATGGGAACAAAAATGGAAGAGAATTAATGTGTGTGGGATGAGGGGGTAACTAATTTCTTCAGCTAAATAATTCAATCCACTTCAAACAGACATAGGAGAACTCACGCACCATTCACACACCCTCCAACCAAAAACGTCAAAAGAAAAAAACTGTTCGACAACCTCCTAGCCATTCGAGCTGCAACACTCGACCCCCAACCCTACAACCAATTGACATCGACCACATACTGCAAAACCTTCAAAAAGAAATAAAAACCCTTCTATTCAAAAAACACATAAAACCGAACTAACACAATCAGAACTGTCCCAAGCATCACCTGCAACTACTCCATATGTACTTCTGATGTCATGACAATTCAGACATAATTTACGTTATGTTATGTTTGGAATATAAGAAAATTTTCACTGCCTGTTTCTATTCTGACCATTTATTCCATTTCATGGTCATTACAAAAAATATTTTTTTTACATGGGAGGGGGTGTGTCAAAAAATGATGGGCCCCGGGTGCCACATACCCTAGGTACGCCACTGGGTATTGATCAAGGGAATCTCTGTCTGAAATAACAAAGACGACTTTATCACCATCACCGTCATCATATGCATCAGAAATATCGCTGTCCTAGTCATCCCTTGCATTTTTCTCTTTGTTATCACTGTTATGCTGTCCAAATACAGAGGTTTTCACAAAGTTGGAATCACTGACTGTTGTTTTAACAATTTTTTGTCTGATGGCAAACTCTGTTTAAGTATCTTTAAGAACCGATGCAAGAATGTCAAATGTATGGGAACCCTGCGGTCTTGAGGCCAGACAAGCAGACACTCACCCCAATATAAAATTGTCCATGGGATGACCAGCAGTCTGTTGAGGTAGAGACATATATGTCTGCTCTCCAAGAACTGCAACCAGTTTGTTTCACCTCTGCTTCAAAATGTCCCAACTCATCACTCTTCTGTTTGGCTGGAGACCAGTAAGCAATCAACAAACACGGGCAACTCCACTGTTCTCATAGGCTAAATTCACTGAATAGCAAAATTTAAGATGAGATGATGCACTATTTGCATAATGAAGTTTGCAATAGCAAAATCCTGTTCCAGGTTTTGCTGTTTCATTTGGTTTACTGGGGAATTGTCATTTATGTCTTGCATCAGCTTTTTTACTTTTTACTGCAAGAATCAGATGTAACTGAGTAAAAGTAGTACAAGAAAAATGCTAAAATTATTACTTCAGTAAAAGTAAAGTATGTTTCCTGTACTTCTTTACAAGTAAAAATGACAAAACTTTTACTTAAGTACAGTGCCTATTTACATTTACTTAGTTAGCAATATAACACAGCTATTTAGCAGAAAAGAATTTTGACTAAGGCTTCATTTTTATCCAAAAACCAAGTATGTCAGAGTTTCCTGTGTTTTAGGAAGCAGGCCCCCTGGCCCATCCCTCTTTGCCCTCCATCTGAACCCTACATCATACTACCCCTGTATACTTGTGACCCCTATGATTCCTCACTATGATGAAGATGCTGATGTCTGAGTTGATAAGGTAAGATAACAGTTTGCCTATGGGCGTCACTAGTCTGCATTCCACACTGGGGTCAAATCCTTGCCTAATGTGTAATTACCCCTAGTGAAGGAATCTTGTAGGTCATTTTTATCCAATAATACTATGAACTGCTTTGAAAGGCCTCTAAAGAAAGGTAAACCAAATATTAATAAAACCTGAAACTTGTAGCATTGATGCACCACTGCTTTGCTTTATGATTTGACCAAATGAATGGTTTTCTATGGATGCACTGCTACCATGTTTCCCCAGATCTAAAGTGGTGATACCTCTTTTAGATACACATGCAATAAAGAAAGCTAAACAAGAATATGAAGAACAACTTGCCAAAGAGACAAAAACTCGCAGTAACAATTTTTTTAGGTACATCAAAAGCAAAAAACCTATGAGGAAATTCATGGGACGTTTGAATGATCAAGGAGTAAAAGAGGTGCTCAGGGAGGATAAAGCCATAGCGGAGAGACTGAATGATTTCTTTGCTTTGGTTTTATGGAAGACAACAGATGGATGTGCTTTTAGTGACTTATTATATGGATACATATTTGTGTTTTGCACTTTTGATGTTTGGAAAATCAATAAAGAATTTTAAAAAAAGAAATCTACCTGAACCGGAAATGATTTTCAAGGGTGATAAGGCAGAGGAATTGAAAGAAATCTCGGTGAACCTGGAAGACGTACTAAGCCAAATTAACAAGTTAAAGAGTGATAAATCACCTGGACCAGATGGTATACATCCCAGGGTACTGAAAAATCTCAAACATGAAATTGCTGATCTGCTGACCTGTAGTTAAAATCGTCTCTAGTATCTGAAGATTGGAGGGTGGCTAGATTTTTTTAAAGTGTTCCAGGGGAGACCTGGGCAATTATAGACCAGTAAGCCTGACCTCAGTGCCAGGCAAAATAGTGGAAACAATTATAAATAAAATTGTGGAACATGTAGACAAACATGATTTAATGAGACAGAGTCAGCATGGGTTCAGCCGAGGGATGTCTTGCTTCATCAATTTGCTTCACTTCTTTGAAGGTGTGAATAAACATGTGGATAAAGGCAAGCTGTTTTAGATTTCCAGAAGGCTTTTGACAAAGTTCCTCATGGGAGGCTTCTAAGAAAATTAAAGAGCCATGGGATAGGAGGCAATGTTCAATTGTGAATTAAGAACTGGTTATCAGACTGAAAACAGAGAGTAGGGTTGAATGGCCATTTTTCTCAGTGATGTGCCACAAGTATCTATGCTGGGACTAGTGCTATTTAACTAATTTATAAATGGTCTAGAAATTGGAATTACGAGCGAGGTGAGCAAATTTGCAGATGACACTAAACTGTTCAAAGTTGTTAAAACGCATGTGGACTGTGAAAACTGCAGGAAGACCTTAGGAAATTGGAAGACTGGGCATCCAAATGGCAGATTAAATTTAATGTGGACAAATGCAAAGTGATGCACATTGGGAAGAATAATTCAAATCATAGTTATCGGATGCTAGAGACCATCTTAGGAATCAGCACTCAAGAAAAGGATCTGGATGTCATCGTAAACAATACGCTGAAGCCTTCCGACCAATGTGCGGAAGCAGTCAAGAAGGTAAACAGGATGCTAAGAATTATTAGAAAAGGGATGGTTAACAAGACTAATAATGTTATTATGCCTCTGTATCGCTCAATGGTGTGACTTCACCTTGAGTATTGTGTTCGGTTCTGGCCTCCTTTTCTCAAAAATGATATAGCGGCACTAGAAAAAGTTCAATAAAGAGTGACCAAGATGATAAAGGGGATGGAACTCCTCTCATGAAAGACTAAAAAGATTAGGGCTCTTCAGCTTGAAAAAGAGATAGCTGATGAGAGATATGATTGAAGTCTATAAAATCCTGTGTGCTGTAGAACGAGCACAAATGGATCGATTTTTTTTACTGCATCAAGATTTACAAAGACTAGGGGGACACTCGATGAAGTTACAGAGTAATACTTTTTAAAATATATATTTTTTTTTATTAAGCTAGCAATAGAAATTACAACGCAGAATACTACTACCACTATTAATACTAGAACACAAAGTTCAAAGACAATGAACAGTAATCAGAAGTATTAGAATATAAATGTTCTTATATTTTCACCCCCCCCCCCCTTATGGCTGCAGGAGCCACTTATATGGCAGTACAAAAGGATTTGGGGTTTTTTTTTGAGGGGGGTTAACATTTTTCACCATGAATGCAGTGATTAGAGTGTCTTATGGGCCTGGGTCCTCCTCTCCATGGTTCACTAACCCACCCCCAAGACAACTTAAGCCATCTCTGTGCAGCTCTACTAGGCTTTCCTATGCTAGGCTGCCAGGTGCAGATGTCCTTTGGGAAGATATGTACAGTTGTTATTAAGATTTTTATGGGGGGGGTCAGTGATCACTGGGGCAATGTGTGGGGGTCTGCACTTTGTGTACTTATCTGGTCACTTTGGATACCTTCTGGGGACTTAGACCTGGTTTTAGATGGCCTAAGTCACAACGTCCAAGTTCTGTATTGGCAGTGTTGTAAAATTTTTGGTTATACATGCAGTACGATTAAGTCTAGGACAACCCACGTCCCGCCCAAATCCCGCCCTCAAAACTCCTCCTGAAACACCTCTTTTAGCTCTGGTCGTTCAGCAGCACTGTGAAGGCCTGGGTCATTTTTAAATACATCTAAAACCCGGTTCGATTATCGGTACTTGGACGACTTGTCTCACTGATCATCCAAGTGCCAATTTAGGCTGGTTTTTAGATGTTTCTCTGATTCGATTATGAGCCCCATACTGTTTGTATTGCATTTAGTTTTGAAAAACACTTAGGTGAGCTGTCTTGCTTGATCGGTGGTACAGTAAATTCCTGGAAATAAATAAAATATAGGACCAGATGCCCAAAATCAGATTTACTCTGCAAGGTGGATTATTCATTATGCAATTATTTAACACTGGCTTTTACTGAACCATAGTAGAGCTTTTTACCGCAGACCAGTGAGTTAAATGCTCTGATACTCCAAGGAATTCTAGGAGCGTTGGTGCATTTACCATGCCAGTCCATAGTAAAAACCTCTACTGCCAGTGTTAATGCATTATATAGCAAATATCTATTCAAAAAAACTCATGTACACTTAATATATTATATAGCAATTGTCTGTTAAAAAAAATTCACTTATTTATTTATTCATTTTTATAGCCTGCCCTCCCCAGGAGCCCAGAACGGGTTACAAAGATACATACACAAAGCTTTCATCAAACAACTACACTGGCTTCCAATATCATCCCAGATAAACTTCAAAATTTCATGCATCTTACACCATATACTGAACGGAAACTCAGCTGCTCCCCTCATCCAGCTATTCTCAACGGCCTGGTCAATATCCAGAAGAATCCTTAACAGACTTCAACTAAACCTGCCATCCACAAAGAACCTCCACGACAAGCGAATCTTCCACTCCATGCTAACATACCTAGGAGTAAAAACCTGGAATGACCTCCCAGATGAAATCAGGAAGGAGGCAAACTATACCTCATTCAGGAAAAACCTGAAGACTCATCTATTTGACAATTAAATGTCTTAGCTTCTATTTTGGCTACTTTCCATCCTCCTTCCCGCCACCTAGGCACCACCCCTTATCTTCCCAGTCCCCTTCCATTCCTCCCCCTCTTCCTCTTGATCACCAATCAGTCGCCTAGAGTTTGCAAAGGTTTGTGTGAGTCACAAATGGAAGGTTAGATTAGATTAGATATGTACACTACAGAGTCAATAACATGCTACAGGATCAAGAAACAAAGCTATAACATAATTTATAGAGAATGTGAATAAGAACACATGCTTTGCAGAATCTAAGAAAATGAAACCACAGAGTCACAAATGGGTATTAACATATCTGCAGTGAACGGTAGAAGAACTGGTTAGCAGGCACAGATGTTGTGAGGTAAGGTACGTCGAAGCAAGGTCTGTTAAAGTTTGAGACCAGAATTAATCCAGTCCATGAAAAGAAGCATCTTTATTGCTTTCCGGAAGGGCAGTAGGTTATTAATTGCCCTCATGGCAGGAGGGAGTTGATTCCATAATTTAGGTATGCTATAGAAATATGATCACTTTCGGGCTGTCTCCTGGTGGAGGCTGTTTGCTGGAGGGTTGGAAAGTCTGAGTTCCCGTTGTGAACGGAAGGGCCATTGATAGTGGTATATTGGGAGTTTATCATGTGCAGAAGGAAAACTGAAGGGGGCAGCAGAGCCCTCTAGTGAAGGAGGAGGGATTCAAAAGCTGGAATGGATTCCTTTTGCATGGCTCACGAGCACTGGGATATTACCCATTTGTCCAGAATGTCCTACTGCACTAGAATACATGTCTTTATAAAATAATAGCCTAAGTGGCAAAAATTTCATCTAGTATTATGGCACAGACATTTACATCTGCCCTGGAACAAATGTTTATACCCACATCTATAATTTTTAATTATCCACACAAATTAACATAGGGGTCCTTTAATTAAGGCGCGCTAACCGATTTAGTGCGCACTAAATGCTAAGGCATCCATTATATTCTATGGGCTCCTTAGCATTTAGTGCTCGCTAACTCAGTTAGCACACCTTAATAAAAGGACCCCCCCCCCTCCATATTTTACTAACTTTGGGCATACTTACAAATGCTGCTTATGCTTCACCCAAGCTCCACCCCTGAACATACCCACTGGCAAAGTAATCACCTTTGTGCTTTGGTGCATGCTCTTATGCTACTTATAAACGTAGAAACATGATGGCAGATAAAGGCCAAATGGCCCATCTAGTCTGCCCATGCGCAGTAACCATTATCTCTTTTTCTCTCCGAGAGATCCCACATGCCTAACCCAGGCCCTTTTGAATTCAGACACAGTCTCTGTCTCCACCACCTCTTCCGGGAGACTGTTCCGCGCATCTACCACCCTTTCTGTAAAAAAAGTATTTCTTTAGATTACTCCAGAGCCTATCACCTAACTTCATCCTATGCCTTCTCATTGTAGTTTCCTTTAAAATGAAAGAGACTCAACTCATGCACATTTATATTGCATAGGTATTTAAACGTCTCTATCATATCTCCCCTCTCCCGGAAGTCATTTATGCGCGTAAGGGGTGTGAAAATGACTATATAAAATTACCTCTTAAATACAACAAAAGATATATTTTAAGCACCTGTAAAAAAAGATGACCATTGGGCTCCACAGCACAAAACAACTTAGGTGGTCCTGCACAATGATGCACAGTTGGTAGCTCTGAACATGTGTGGCACACTGCTCTAAGAAACCCATGCAGTTTACAAAGCTTTGTTTATTTTCTCTCTGACCCAAATTCCAAGTGATGACATTGCCTTTCTTTGGGACATATCTAGCTTGTCCTCAGAAACATCATCCTACTGATAAAACCCCCCCAAAAATACCAAACAACCAATCCTCCCAAACAATGATGCAGAAGATGATGGCAGATTAAAACTAAAATGGCCTATCTATTCTGTCCAATAAGGGGGTTAGGTAAATATATTGGATTTTTGTTTGGAAATATAAAAACCAATGAAGAAAATCAAACTATAACGCCAGTAGCTATCCACATGTTTTAGTATGTCAATTGAAGTTTGTTGGCTCCTAAAGAGCAGATGAAAACTGAACATATGGTTATGTGAGGAAAGAAGAAAAACAAATATTTTTTTAAGATAAAGTTTAATTTCCTCTCCAATTTTTCCCAAGTCTCTGATATAACTCTGATGTAACTTTTTTTTGTAAAATTGTTCTCTCTGACTCCCTCACCCCTCTCCAGTAAGTTCCTTCCAAGATGACTGAAAACCTGATATGAACTTTCTCAAAGTGGTAAAAACAAACAAGCCCCGCATTATATAGCTAAAATCATTATGAGAAAGATTTCTTCAATCTAAACTAAAGCATTTTCATTTCAAGATCATACTGGACATAATTCATGTTTACATTCCACACTTTCCTTAGGGGAAGAAATAAAACTTACCTATATAGTTCTTTGACATTGCAACTTCTTTTATTTCAATGTGAACTGAACCTCTTGGAATTTGAACTACTTCCATGTAGCCTAGAAGGCAAAATAGGCAGCCTGTTATTACCAATGTTTGGAATTTCAGGCAGGAAACAAGTCATCAATAAATTAGGCAGATACATGAACACTTCTTAAAAGTGGGATTCCACTGATATCACCAGAATGTACTTTTTTTTTTTTTTTTGCTACAGTGATAAAATAATCTTGAAATCTGAAAAGGAAACCTTCCTGTAAACTGTAAACCAGGTGTCTGAGTATTTGGGACAGGACAGATAGTGACAGTATCTCATCTCTTGATTCTGAATATCTGCTGGCAGGCACTCATGTGTGGGTTCTGTCTCCTTTCATGCCACAGAAACACTAACTAGCCTGAGGCAATGACTGCAAAGAAACAAAGTATTGCAAAATTGAGTCCTGGGGCTACAAGCAATCTATAAGGCTGCTTCATCAACTATCCCTTAGACTCAAAGTCACCCCCTCCATTATCATCCTTATTTAGTTAATATAGGATTACCAAATGGCTTCCAGTCATGCATATAGTGGGGGGGTAAGCCCAAGATTGTCACAGTCTCTTTTTAATGAGCAGGAGCCATTTGGTAACCAGAGTGTGGCGCAGTGGTTAAAGCTACAGCCTCAGCACTCTAAGGTTGTGGGTTCAAACCTACACTGCCCCTTGTGACCCTGGGCAAGTCACTTAACCCCCTCCCCAAAATTGCCCTAGATACATTAGATAGATTATGAGCCCACCAGGACAGACAGGGGAAAATGCCTGAGTACCTGAATAAATTAATGTAAACCGTTCTGAGTTCCCCTGGGGAAAATTGAATGAATAAATAATCAAATACCATGTAAAAATTCCAATTTCAGAACTTGTTCAAATGAGGACAGCAGAGTATTTTGCATGCTATATTACAGTATATATATTTATATAAACCACTAACAGAATTTAATAATTTATCATAAAAAGAATTTGGATGGAATTCAATAATTTACTATAAAAAGAAGTTTACCTCATTAACTTATTTTATGAGATTAAGCAGATTTTTCTGACCAATGATTCGAAAATACAGCCATAAGCATCTCATGGTACTGTTGAGCGGGGTGTCTGAAGTCTTTCCTTCTTTTTTAAAAAGAGTCAGACATAATTTGGGAGAAAATATCTTTTGCCATTTTCAAATTGCAATTTGCCACAAAGAAGCTATACACTACAGGAGGAATTAAGATTCATGGTATACCTTTCTATGGTACAATCAAAGCAGTTTGCATTTATTAGATACAGGTACTTTCTCTGTCACTAGAGTGCTCACAATTAGGGTTACCATATGGCTCCAGAAAAAGGAGGACAGATTGAGATATCCGGATTTTACTTCCATTGCTTTCAATGGAAATAAAACCTAGATGTCTCTATCTATCCTCCTTAATTCCAACGCTTTAAATGGAAGTAAAACCTGGATGTCTCAATCCGTTCTCCTTTTTCTAGAGCCATATGGTAACCCTACTCACAATTTAAGGGAGGAATAGCTTAATGGTTAGTGCAGTGGACTACAATCCTGGGGAACTGGCTTCAAGTCCTACTGCAGCTCTCTCCATTGCCCCAGGTACAAAAAATAAATGAATAAAAAATCTTAGATTATGAGTCCACTTGGGACAGAGAAAGTACCTGTATATACATGTATATAGCACTGCATATGTTTAGTAGCATTATAGGAATGATTATTAATAGTAGTAATACTTGGGGCAATGCAGGATTAAGGGGTCCTCCTCTCTGAAAGAACACCAGCTTGTAGTGGTGGAGGGGCTTTTGTGTTTAAATGAATTGGAGGGCTATGCTGTAGGGTCACCCTTATCAGACAGGCCTTTGAGGAGAAACCAGATTAAGAGTGTCTCAAATTTGCAAGAGTCAAGATATGGTGATTTGAAGAGGAGAGCAAGATGATGCGCCAATGGCACTAACTAAGATGGGGAAGAGAAGGTGAAAGATTGGAACATACCCTCTGGTTCGGGCTTCCACTCCCCATCTGAGGCAGTCAATGTTGGAAGTTTAAAGCCTCCGACATCCGGGCACACTGGCTGGAACTTTGGGCGGGTTCATTAAGCCCTGAGATTTATCTCCCACCCCAGTGGTCCGGAAGTGTAACGGCATCAGGAAGCATGGTGCAGTGGGAGGTGTCTGCCTCTGATTTAGCTGTCTCTGCTGGAGAGACTCCTGCTGCCATTCCTTGCCAAGTAGATTGGTTGAGGCAGCTATTCGGAGAGCTTCTGCTGTGGCCTCCAGAGCAGATAAGTTATCTACAATGCCTTCTGGAAGAACCCCAATGTTGGATTATTGGCAGAAGTAACAATGAAGTTAATATGGGAAGCATTTTAGAGCCTGGACAGGTGTTGTTAGGCATTGTCTTCTCAATTTTCTAAATGCAATGCAGATTTTTCTACCCAACTTAGACTCAGGTTCAGACCCAGAGCTTGCATGCTTCCATATGAATTTAACTGAGTTTCTCGAGTCATCTATGGAACTGATATCAGGGAAGTCAACTCTTGTCACTTTTGTGTTGGAGCCTATCTATATCTTGGTGTAGAAATAATACTTTAGGCAAATGAACCAGATTTTTTTGGGGAGAGGGGATTGGCACTGGTAGCCCTTGAGGGGGTCAACAGGAGCACCACACCACGAGGAAAAACATCAAAGAAGGTAAACAGCCGGGAATTAATTTGCCTATACACAAATGCTAGGAGCCTAAGAACCAAAATGGGAGAGCTAGAACTTATAGCCAGTAAGGAGGACCTAGACATAATTGGAGTCACAGAAACATGGTGGTCCGAGGACAACAAATGGGATGTGGTCCTACCAGGTACAAACTCTATAGGAGGGACAGGACACACAAGAAGGGTGGAGGAATAGCGCTATATATAAAGGACTCCATACCTTCGAACAGGATGGAAACAACAGTAAGGGCGGACGGCTTGGAATCGCTATGGGTTAAGCTGACAGGAAGAAATGGAGCAGATATAAAATTGGGACTGTACTATCGCCCGCCAGGACAACCGGAGGCAAACGACCAGGACCTGGAGGCTGAAATGAGGCAGGTAAGCAAAAGCGGAAGTGTGGTGGTAATGGGGGATTTCAACTACCCTGGAATAGACTGGAGCATTGGACACTCAAATTGCAAGAGAGAAACAAAATTCCTGGAGGCGGTGAGGGACTGTTTCATGGAACAGCTGGTCACGGAACCAACATGAGGAGATGCCACTCTTGACCTAATCCTCAATGGGCTAGAGGGACCCTCAAAGGAGGTAGTAGTACTAGAGCCACTAGGAAACAGCGATCACAACATGATCCAATGCAAGCTAGAAACGGGAACATCAAAGGTGAAAAGAACTACAACGACAGCGCTCAATTTTAGAAAAGGAAATTATGAGGCCATGAGGAAAATGGTGGGGAAGAAACTCAGCAACAGCTCAGGGAAGATGGCGACCGTAAAAGAAGCCTGGGCCCTACTCAAGGGCACGGTTCACGAAGCACAAAACCTGTACATCCCCAGTTTTAGGAAAGGGTGCAAAACAAATCGGACAAAAAACCCGGCGTGGATAACAAATGAAGTGAAAAAGGCAATAACTGACAAGAAAACATCGTTCAGAAAATGGAAAAAGGACCCAACAAAGGACAATCAGAAGGAGCACAAAAGGCAACAAAAAGACTGTCAGCGAGTGGTTAGGAAAGCGAAAAGAGAATATGAGGAGAGACTGGTGGGGGAAGCAAGAAACTTTAAACCATTCTTCCGGTATGTGAAGGGGAAACAACCAGCCAGGGAGGAAGTGGGACTATTGGACGATGGAGACAGGAAGGGAGTGGTAAAGGAGGAAAGAGAGATAGCTGACAGGTTAAACAACTTCTTCTCGTCAGTCTTCACGAGAGAGGACACATCCAATATCCCAGAACCTGAGGAGATCATAAACAGAGACCAAGATGAAAAGCTGGTCCAACTAGAGGTAAGCCGAGAGGATGTCCTCCGACAGGTGGATAGACTGAAAAGCGACAAATCACCTGGTCCAGACGGCATCCACCCAAGGATACTAAAAGAACTGAGAAACGAAATAGCGGAAACAATTCGCCAAATATGTAACCTATCCTTAAAAACTGGGGAGATCCCAGAGGACTGGAAAATAGCAAACGTCACGCCCATCTTTAAGAAGGGATCAAGGGGTGACCCGGGAAACTACAGGCCGGTGATCTTGACCTCGGTCCTGGGAAAGATGATGGAAGCGCTGGTTAAGGACACAATCTGCAAACACATAAAAAACAATGGACAACTGAAGGCGAGCCAGCACGGTTTCTGCAAGGGGAAGTCATGCCTCACGAACCTCCTGTACTTCTTTGAGGGAATAAACAGCCAGATGGATAAAGGGGAACCCATAGACATCATTTACCTTGACTTCCAAAAAGCCTTTGACAAGGTACCTCACGAACGACTACTCAAGAAGCTGTGGAACCATGGGGTGCAAGGAGATGTCCACCGATGGATCAAACATTGGCTGGCAGGCAGGAAACAGAGGGTTGGAGTAAAGGGCCATTACTCAGACTGGCAATGGGTCACGAGCGGAGTCCCGCAGGGATCGGTGCTGGGACCGCTCCTGTTCAATATATTTATTAATGACCTGGAGACGGGGACGAAATGTGAGGTTGTTAAATTTGCTGATGACACCAAACTCTGCGGCAGGGTTAGAACCACGGAAGACTGCGAAGACCTACAAAGGGACCTAACAAAACTGGAAGAGTGGGCAAAAAAGTGGCAGATGAGTTTTAATATAGAGAAATGCAAGGTCATGCATGTAGGGAAAAAGAACCCAATGTTCAGCTACAAAATGGGGGGATCACTGCTAGGGGTGAGCAATCTTGAAAGAGACCTGGGGGTGATGGTGGACACAACATTGAAACCATCGGCACAGTGTGCGACAGCCTCAAAGAAAGCAAACAGGATGTTAGGTATCATTAAAAAGGGTATCACAACCAGGACGAAGGAAGTCATCATGCCGCTGTATCGTGCAATGGTGCGACCGCACCTGGAGTACTGTGTCCAGTACTGGTCGCCGTACCTCAAGAAGTACATGGCGGTTCTTGAGGGGGTCCAGAGGAGAGCGACTAAACTGATAAAAGGTTTGGAAAACTTTTCATACGCTGACAGGTTGAAAATGCTGGGGCTGTTCTCCCTGGAGAAGAGGAGACTTAGAGGAGACATGATAGAAACCTTCAAAATCCTGAAGCGCATAGAGAAGGTAGACAGGGACAGATTCTTCAGATTGTGGGGAACCACAAATACTAGGGGTCACTCGGCGAAATTGAAAGGGGACAGGTTTAGAACAAATGCTAGGAAGTTCTTTTTTACCCAGAGGGTGGTGGACACATGGAACGCGCTTCCGGAGGTTGTGATAAGCCAGAGCACAGTACAGGGGTTCAAGGAAGGTTTAGATAGATTCCTAAAGGATAAGGGGATTGAGGGGTACAGATAAAAGCAGAGGTAGGTTATAGAGATGGTAAAGAAACCACTTCAGAGGTCATAGACCTGATGGGCCGCCACGAGAGCGGACTGCTGGGTGCGATGGACCTCTGGTCTGACCCAGCGGAGGCAACTCTTATGTTCTTATAAGAATTTTTTCTGACTTGTTATGTGTAACTCATAAGAACATAAGAATTGCCGCTGCTGGGTCAGACCAGTGGACAATCGCGCCCAGCAGTCCGCTCACGCAGCAGCCCCCAGATCAAAGACCAATGCCCTAACCGAGACCACCCTACCTGCGTTTGTTCTGGTTCAGCAGGAACTTGTCCAACCTTGTCTTGAATTCCTGGAGGGTGTTTTTCCCTTATAAAAGACTCCGGCAGAGCATTCCAGTTCTCTACCACTCTGAATTTAGAAAAAGCTTTTTGGCCTTAAGGCCAAGGGTTTTGGCTCTACCTGGGACATTTATTTTGAAATTTCCTTCACATTGTTTTGAGTATAATTCATATTTGTTTCTGAAGCTGAAACAATTTCTGGAATGTTTGATTGCTAAGAAAGTCCAGTAGTTTCTAATGCTTAAACATAGGCCCTTAACCAGTTGTTCTAAATCATTGTGCAACTCTTTATAAAGGCTATATTTTTTCCCTTTATTCTTGTGTAATTTTGACTCTCCAATTGTGGGTTAAAGCATGATGTTTAATATTTTCTTTTCATCTTCAATATACTTGATCTTATTTCATATTACTGCTCACGCATTTCTCTGAATATCTTGTATGGGATAAAAGTTTCATAAATACAAAAAAGGGTTCTTTAACTAAGGGCTCTTTTTACAAAGGCGTGCTAGGGCCTTAACACGTGGAATAGCGCGCGCTAAATTGCCATGCACGCTAGCCGCTACCGCCTCCTTTTGAGCAGGTGGTAGATTTTCAGCTAGCGCACCCTATAGCGTGCGCTAATCCGGTGCGTGCACTAAAACCGCTAGCGCACCTTCGTAAAAGGAGCCCTATGGTGCATCTAATGATTAGAGTGCACCAAATGCTGCACAGCTCATTACATACCTATGGGCTGCATGGCACTTAATGCACACTAATTCATTAAAGTGCACTAAAGGGCTCATTTTCAAAAAAGACATAAAAAAACAGCATAAACCGGCACTTGGGACATTCTAATTGCCAAAACGTTCAAGTGACAATTTTTGAAACTGACATCCTAGACATCCTGCTAGGCTTCTTGTTCACAGTGCGTCCAAAGTTCAAGGGGGCATGTTGGATGCGTGTTATGGGTGGGATTTAGGCATGCTTAGCACTTAGATGTCTTGCAGCGATAAACATTTTCCAAGGAGTCCAGGATGCCTTTTAGACATCCCAAGCTATATCTGTAGTCAACCACAGAGAGGGGGGACCCAGGTCCATATCCCACCCTACCTAATATATTTATGGTGGAAAGTGTGAGCTTACCAAAAACCTACTACCTGTATACTGCCATATAGGTGACACCTGCAGCCATAAAGGTTATTGGGGTCATAGACAGGTGGGGAGAGTTTTGGAGAGCTCATCATACATTATAAGGGGGTTCTGGTGAGATTTATGCCTCATACCCTTTATGTGAAGTTCACAGCAGTGCCCCCTAAGGTGCCCCACTGCTCTACTGGCATGTCTGTGTGGCCAGGTTAGTATAAACTGTGGCCCCGCCTACATCCAAATGGCTTGGTTTTGGATGTTTTATTTATAAATGATCTGGAAATTGGATCGATGAGTGAGGTGATTAAATCTGATGATGACACTAAACTGTTAAAAATTATTAAAATGGATGCAGTTTGTGAAACGTTGCAGGCAGACCTTAGGAAATTGGAAGACTGGGTATCCAAGTGGCAGATGAAATTTAATGTGGACAAATGGAAAGTGATGTACATTGGGAAGAATAACCCAAATCACAGTTACCGGATGCTAGGATCCACCTTGGGGGTTAGAAAAGGATCTGGGTGTCATTGTAGACAATATGATGAAACCTACCACCCTATGAGTGGCTGCGGCCCAAAAAGCAAACAAGATGCTAGGAATTATTTTAAAAGGGATGGTTAACAAGACTAAGAATGTTATAATGCATCTGTATCGCTCCATGGTACGACCTCACCTGGAGTATTATGTTCAATTCTGGTCTCCTTATCTCAAGAAAGATATAGCGGCACTAGAAAAGGTTCAAAGAAGAGAAACCAAGATGATAAAGGGAATGGAATTCCTCTCATATGAGGAAAGACTAAAAAGGTGAGGGCTCTTCAGTTTGGAAAAGAGACAGCTGAGGGGAGATATGATTGAAGTCTACAAAATCTCAAGTGGAGAAGAATGGGTACAAGTTGATATATTTGCCGGCTGTTATTATGAAATTTTTTTATGCTATTGCTGTACTATCGCTGTAGCTTTTCATTATTGTTAACTGCATAGAACTGAAAGGTACTGCAGTATAAAAATAAAAAATTATTATTATTATTATTTTCACTCCGTCAAAAATTACAAAGACTAGGGGACACTCAATGAAGTTACAGGGAAATACTTTTAAAACCAGTAGTAGGAAATATCTTTTCACTCAGAGAATAGTTAAGCTCTGGAACGCATTGCCAGAGGTTGTGGTAAGAGCGGATAGCATAGCTGGTTTTAAGAAAGGTTTGGACAATTTCCTGGAGGAAAAGTCCATAGTCTGTTATTGAGACAGATATGAGTGAAGCCAATGCTTGCTCTGGATCGGTAGCATGGAATGTTGCTACTCTTTGGGCTTTGGCCAGGTACTAGTGACCTGGATTGGCCACTGTGAGAATGGGCTACTGGGCTTGATGGACCATTGGTCTGACCCAGTAAGGCTATTCTTATGTTCTTGAATTTGGATTTTTTTCTTTTTTGAAAATGGCGAAAAAGTTGAATGTCCTAAGGATAAAGCCGTCCAGATAGGCGATTTTCAAAACAAAAAATTATAAGATGTCTAGCGGTTTTGAAAATGGACATTTTTGTCTCCCAATTTTTGGACACATTTCTCAAGATGTCCTAATTAGCCTTAGACACACTATCAAAAATGGCCCTCTAAATCTGTTAGCACACCTTAGTAAAGGCATAGGCACCAGATCTGTGGATGTTGTGGGTGTCTGAGCACCCCTAATACTTTTCCCTTTAAAGCTGGAGATCTGTAGCAGCTAGCTCCAGAGCTAAAAGAAAAAAAGGAAGGAAGTGGTGGGGCCGCTGGATGACCATGGAATAAAGGGAGTGCTAAAGGAGGACAAAGCTATCGCCGACAAACTGAACACATTTTTTTTGCATCTGTACCGAAGAGGATATACAACATAGGAAACAAAGACGGGAAACTCACAGGGTTGACGGTCAGTTGAAAAGAGGTATGCACGCAGACTGATAGGCTTAAAAATGATAAATCCCCGGGACCAGATGGCATCCTTCCAAGGGTAATCAAAGAACTGAAAGGGGCTATAGCTGAACTGCTTCAACTAATAGCCAATCTGTCGATCAAATCAGGAAGGATTCCAGAAGACTGGAAAGTGGCAAATGTTACGCCGATCTTCAAGAAAGGTTCAAGCAAAAATCCGGGAATCTACAAACCGGTAAGTCTGACCTCAGTACAAGGAAAGATGGTAGAGGCGCTGGTAAAGGACCACATCATTGATCACCTTGATGGACACAATCTGATAAGGACCAGCCAGCACGGCTTCAGCAAGGGAAGATCTTGCTTGACTAACTTGCTGCATTTCTTCGAGGGAGTAAGCAGGCAGATAGACAAGGGTGGCCCAGTCGACATCGTATATCTTGATTTTCAGAAAGCGTTTGACAAGGTTCCGCATGAACGACTACTTTGAAAAATTGCAAGCCATGGAATCAAGGGTGAAATACTCATGTGGATTAAAAACTGTCTGGCAGATAGGAAACAGAGAGTGGGGGTAAAAGGACAATGCTCGGACTGCAGGGCTTGGCACTTGGACCCGTGCTCTTCAACATATTTATAAACAACCTGGAAATTAGTACGACGAGTGAGGTGATTAAATTTTCAGACGATACGAAGTTATTCAGAGTAGTGAAGATGCAGGAGGATTGCGAAGACCTGCAACATGACATAAACACGCTTGAGAAATGGGCCACGAAATGGCAAATGAGGTTTAACGTGGATAAGTGTAAGGGGATGCATGTTGGTAACAAAAATCTTATACACGAATACAGGATGTCCGGTGCAGTACCATATTTTCACGTAGATAACGCGCACCCGTGTAAAACGCGCACATGGGTATAGTGCGCGAAAAACACAAATCTATGTACAGAAATTTTTATATACCGCGCACACCCGTATACCGCGCATGCTGCCCGACTCTCCCATGCCGCCCGACTCTCCTTTCGCCCGCCCCGACTCTCCTCTGGCCACCCCGACTCTCCTTTCGCCCGCCCCGACTCTCCTCTCCCCCTTGAAGTCCTCTCCCCACCCTGAAAGCCTGATGCCCCCCCGACGTCCGATTCACCCCCCCCCGCAGGACCGCTCGCACCCCCACCGTGAAGGACCGCTCGCACGCACCCGCACCCCGAAGGACCACTTGCACGCACTCCCACCCGCACCCCCACCCTGAAGGACCGCTCGCACCCCCACAGGCTCCCGACCCCCCCCCCCATCATGTAGAAGCTCCTACCGGTGTCCTGCTGCTTCCTCTTGGCGGTCCCGACTCCCCGACCAATCAGGTCCTGGGGGCGGGACCTTGGGCACATGGTCAGGTTGGGCCCATGTGCCTCAGGCCCCGCCCCCAGGTGGGACCTAAGGCTCCCGGGCCTATTCTGATTGGCCCAGGCGCCTTAGGCCCCACCAGTAGGCGGAGCTTTGGGACATATGGGCCAATCCGGCCTCATTCCGTCGTTGGCTGCCTGCCGGACAGGCGAGTTTGACTCCCGTCTGTCCGGCCAACTACACAAAGGTACGGGGAAGGGGGGTGGGGGTGTCGTGGGGGTCGACCAGGGGGGTCGCGGGTCGGCTGGGGGGGGCAGTCAGAGGTTCTTGGGGGGACGGTCGTTGGGGGGAGGGGGTTTTGCGTCGAGGGCAGGAGGGCCTGGGATCCCTCCTGCCCGTAATGTAGTGCGGGGTGGGGGTAGGGGGTCGCCGTGGCCAGGAGGGTTTGGGCTCCCTCCTGGCCCGAACAACTAGCGGGGGGGGGGTCCTAAGGGCCAGGAGGACTTGGGCTCCCTTCTGGCCCGATATTGTCGGTGAGTTGGGGAGTCGGCGGGGCAAGAGGGCTTGGGCTCCCTTTTGCCCCGATCGTGTCGGGGAGTCGGGGGGGGGGGGCAAGAGTGCTTGAGCTCCCTCTTGCCCCGATCGTGTCGGGGGTGCCGCGGTTGGCTGGGGCAAGAGGGCTTGAGCTCCCTCTTGCCCCGATCGTGTCGGGTGTCGGGACCGCCAAAAGGAAGCAGCAGGACACCGGTAGGAGCTTCTACATGATGGGGGGGGGGGGTCGGGAGGCTGTGGGGGTGCGGGTGCGGGTGGGAGTGTGTGCGAGCGGTCCTTCGGGGTGGGGGTGCGGGTGCGAGTGCGTGCGAGCGGTCCTTCGGGGTGGGGGTGCGAGCGGTCCTGCGGGGGGTGAATCGGACGTCGGGGGGGAACTATGTAAAAAAAATTTTGTACAACGCGCTCACACGTATAACGTGCGAGGGTATGCGCGGTATGTAAAAACCACGTATAACGCGCGCGTTATATGCGAGAAAATACGGTACTTGGAGAGACCCCCCAGGAAAGAGAAGTGGGAGTACTGGTCGACAAGTCAATGAAGCTGTCCGCGCAAAGCGCGGCGACGGCCAAAAGGGCGAATAGAATGCTAGGAATGATTAAGAAGGGGATCACGAACAGATCAGAGAAGGTTATCATGCTGCTGTACTGGGCCATGGTACGCCCTCACCTGGAATACTGCATCCAGCACTGGTCGCAGTACATGAAGAAGGATACAGTATTACTCGAAAGGGTCCACAGAAGAGTGACTAAAATGGTTAAGGAGCTGGAGGAGTTGCCGTACAATGAGAGATTAGAGAAACTGGGCCTCTTCTCCCTTGAAAAGAGGGGACATGATCGAAACATTCAATATAATGAAGGGAATAGACTTAGTAGATAAAGACAGATTATTCATCCTCTCCAAGGTAGAGAGAATGAGAGGGCACTCTCTAAAGTTAAAAGGGGATAGATTCTGTACAAACGTAAGGAAGTTCTTCTTCTCCCAGAGATTGGTAGAAAACTAGAATGCTCTTTCGAAGGCTGTTATAGGGGAAAACACCCTCAAGGGATTCAAGACAAAGTTGGACAAGTTCCTGCGGAACTGGAACGTACGCAGGTAAGGCTAGTCTCAGTTAGGGCACTGGTCTTTGACCTAAGGGCTGCCACATGAGCGGACTTTTGGGCTCGATGGACCACTGGTCTGACCCAGCAGCGGCAATTCATATGTTCTTATGTTCTTCTGTATCCTAGTTACTGCTCCCACCTCCCCCTGCAGCCTATCCAATAGAATACAGGGGAGGAGGGAATTTCCATAACTTAGCAGTTGCCATAATGGAAAACAAGTATAGCAGGCTGACACTGACAAAAGGAACAGACAGATTCAGATAAGTTTATTGGCATAACAATTTACCTTTGTTGCCAAAATAATATTTACAGCAATTAAGTTAAAAAAAAAAATGACAAAGCGGTACTGGGAGAGGAATGATGGGAGCAAGAAACAAGTGAGGGGAATGGAAAGGGGTCACTGGTTAGGAGAGAGAATGCTGCTCTGAAATGGTGGAAGAGACAGAAAGGAGCTGTAAAGGGATTTGTGTGATAGGGACATAGTAGGGTTACCAAACGTCCAGATTTATCCGGACATATCCTTTTTTTAGAAGGACATGTCCAGGCATCTGGACGTCTTTTCAAAACCCGGCACTATGTCCAGGTTTTGAAAAGCTTCCACCTCAGGACCATGGCGGGAGGGTATCTTTGCATGCATGGATACAACGTGGTGATGTCATATGCATGCATATGATGCCATCACGTTGCATCTACGCACGCACAGTTGCTCTTCCAACATGATCCCGAGGATGAGAACAAGTTGAGGGGGGTGAGACTGGGGCAGAATGGGGTGTGACTTGGGTGGAACTGGGCAGGGTTGGGTGGATCTGGGCGGGCTCAGGGCAGGGCTATGGGCCCGGATTTTACAGGAATAAAATCTGGTAACCCTAGGATGTGAATTGATAGTGGATCTGTGGGGGAGAAGTAGAAACAGGCTGGGAGGGTGAGAAGAATTCAAAGAGAACATGATCTGTGAGGGGAAAGGTTGCTGGAAGAAGACATGATCTGGGAGAGAAGAGGAGCTGAAAGAGATGGAGAGTAGCTGTAAAAGAGGGGCTGAGGGAAAAGGTGATCCTGATGGAAAGATATGAAGGAGAAAAAAGGTGAGAAGGGAGTAAGACGAAAAGAAAGTAAGAGGGGAGAAATGGAGAAGGGAGTAAAACTAGAAGAAAGTGAGGTGAGAGAAGATGTAGAAAGAAACGATTGAGGAAAGACAAATTATGATGACATGGAAGGAAGCCAGGAAGAAGATGCTTAAAAGAAGGAATTTGAGAACAGAAAGAAACCCTAGATGAAGCAGCGACGGAGGACTAAAGTTAAACTAGGCTGGATCAAGAATAAGCAATAGCTATATTTCGCCCTTCTCCCTTAGCCCGGTAGTTTCCAAAATTAATGTTAATTTACTGGAAGGACATGGGGGAACAGAAGGGGGGACTGTGGCAGTATTTGGTGCCATAGTGTAAAAAATATCTTTAAAATTACTTCTCTTTGGCAGCTCTGAAATGCAGAGACCTATGATTGAGTGTCAAATTGAGAAGGGAATAGAGAGTAACACCATCTCCCTTTTTCACAAAAATAAAAAGTCATTCCCTTGTTAGATCTTATGGGAGACAGTGGTGTCAGACCATGGGTTCATTATGTGTATCATTATAAAGAAATAACAAGGCAGCAGAAGGAAGAGTTACAGGTGAGATGGGTGGAGTTTGGAAGGGGGTAACATAGTAAATGACAGCAGATAAAGACCTGAACAGTCTATCCAGTCTGCCCAGTACCGTAGTCACACACATTATAAATTCATGATTAAATTGTCTTTTTCTTTAATATTTTCTGATACTAGACTGTAAAAGTCCACCCGGTACTGTCCTCAAGTTCTAACTACTGGAGTTGCCGTCCATGCTCACTCAAGCCTATCCAAACCATCTTGTCATTTCCAGGATACAGACCATAAAAGCTTTCCCAGCACTGTCCTCATGTTCCAAATTACAGGCGTTTCCATCGAAGGCCTCCCCAGCCCATCCTAAACCGAATTGCCAAATAAGGGGCACAGACCATGCAAGTCTGTCCAGTACTGGCTTTAGGTTTTCATTTTATACCATTAATTAGAGATTCTCTCTGTTCATCCCACACTTTTTTGAATTCCATCACCATTTTCATCTCCACCATCTCCCTTGGGAGAGCATTTCTGGCATCAACCACTCTCTCCATGAAAAATAATTTCCTAATATTACTTTAAATATACCACCCTGCAATCTCAATGTATATCCTCTAGTTTTATCATTTTCCCTTCTCTGAAAAAGAGTTGTTTCTATATTAATGCCTTTCAAGTATTTAAACATCTCCCCCATCACTCCTCTCCTCTACAATATAATTATTCAGGTATTCCAGTCTTTTCACATACAACTTTTGGAGCAAGCCCCATACTATTTTCATCCTCCTCCTCTGGACCAGTTCAAGTGTTTTTTACATCCTTAGCCAGATACGGCCTCCAAAACTGAACACAATACACCAAGTGGGGCCTCACCAATGACTTGTACAGGGGCATCAACACCTACTTTCTTCTGTTGGTTATGCCTCTCTCTATACCGTCTAGCATCCTTCTGTCTACAGCCTCCTTGTCACACTGTTTCATCACCTTCACTTCCAAACAGATCTTACCTGTCACTTTCAGGTGTTCTTAGTTTGGTTTTAATCTTGGCTCAGCTACTAAACCCTGGCTTTCCATTCTGACTTCCAGCACAGATCTGTTACAGGCTAGCTTTTGGGGTCTGTGACCTGTGTGGCTGTGAGAGGCACCATGAATAAGGGGGTATTGATATAAGGGTGTGACACCCCCATATCCTTCCACATCATGAGGGCTAGTTTCCATTTTTACAAAAGGCATTAAAGTCAGTGCTAACTTAGCTCTCCAAGTCAATGTCTTACTCTGTGACTGATAAGGTGGGGTGACATAAATGTATGTCTTTGGGTTCACCAATTTCCTGCTCAGCATGTGATCTTTTGAATTTCCAATCTAAGGGCAGGAAGTACCACATGCGAATGTGGCCCTGAGGGCTGTGGATCAACTGACTGCTAAGCTTCCAAGTTTTGTGTATGCCAGGTGGTAGAGATGCTCTTAGGGCTGGGAAAAATTAGTAAGAGAAAAACAGAATAAGAAAATGAGAGGAGGAGGCAAACAACAACATTAAGGTGGGGAAGGACTGAGAAAGAAGTGGGGATGGTCTGAAAGGAAGGAAAGTGTATGGTGTGCATACGTTAGGTAGGGAAAGGGGACTATTAAGGACTGGCTGGGAGGGGAAGCATGTAGGTAGTATAGATGGGCCAGAGTGGACTGGAAGGCATAGCATGAATGTGGTGTAAATGGGCTGGGAGTAGGATGGTAAACTGTGGGAATGAGTGGGGGTTGGGAAGGAAGAGAGAATGGTACGACTTGAAAGCTAGTATTTCTTTTAGCCACAAGTCCTCCCTGTGTGATGACCCTACCTCTGTGCTCTTCATTTAGGGACAGCCTGACCAGTTGTGTTCACAGCCCACCATGCTTTAAGATCCTTTGTACGGACTTGGTAATTTGTGCCAAATTGAGCGCTCCCTATCATTTTGAAAAGTTGGCTCCTATGAGTAATGCTAGCCCAAAGTGACTTGCCAGGGTCACAAGGATCTACAATAGGAATCGAACCCAGTTCTCCAGCTTCTCAGCCCACTACACTAACCATTAAACTACATAGCATTTCTACTTACCACTTTCCGCTGCTGCAAAAAACTGCTAGAAATTGCAATGGGGCAATTCTATAGAGTGATGCCTAAATATAGGTGTGAGAAATAAGCATGCTATGTTTATTTATTCAATTTTTCTATACCAGTCTCCCAGGAGAGCTCAGAACGGTTTACATGAGTTTATTCAGGTACTCAAGCATTTTTCCCTGTCTATCCCGGCAGGCTCACAATCTATCTAATGTATCTGGGGCAATGGGGCGATTAAGTGACTTGCCCAGGGTCACAAGGAGCAGCGTGGGTTTGAACCCACAACACCAGGGTGCTGAGGCTGTGGCTTTAACCACTGTTCTATAACCATGCTAAGGTATACCTAACCCAGTTTGGCATGTAGAAACTTAGGGCTCCTTTTACAAAGCCACGCTAGGGCTTTTAACACGCGGAATAGCGCGCGCTAAATTGTCGCACGCGCTAGCCTCTACCGCCTCCTTTGGAGCAGGTGGTAGATTTCTGGCTAGTATGCGCTATAGCACGCGCTAATCTGGTGCGTGCATTAAAACCGCTACCGCGGCTTTGTAAAAGGAGCCCTTAGGCACATCAGCTTAAGCCAGGTTAATGACCGATACAAGCTGGCACAATCTGATACAATTTTACCTCGGTGGAACACCCAAGAAGCACCCATATGCTGCCCACTGATACTGTGCATTTGTTGTTACACATTATGTGACTTTTGTGCCAATTTTATTAAATAGCACCTAGCACATACATACGTAAATGCCAATTTGGGACATCATTCATTCATATTAGTGTGCTTATTCTATCAGCTAGCACCTAACTTTTAGGCATCCTTTATAAAATTGCCCTTAATGTTCTCACTTTGGGCACTGCTAATATCAATAAGTCATTTCTCATACCATTTGGAAATCATGATTGATTATCTTTTGGGTGGACATTAATTCAGACACTTTGGCTATCATTTATAAATCTAACAACTTATCAATTAGATATCATATTATAATTTTACTCTTTGTAAGCTTTTTGTAATTTTTTGTACACCGCTTTGAAACCAGTTGGAGATATAATGGTATATAAGACACCATTAGCCGTAGCATTTTAGTGCACTATGCTCTATAGCAGCGATTCCCGAACCTGGTCCTGAAGGTACCCCAGCCAGTCAGGTTTTCAGGTCATCTTCAAAGAGGCTGATATTGAGAGTGATCTAAGTGGGCCAGCAAGGTCCACGTATGTATTTTTTCCTTTGTTTGTTTGGTTTTTTAAAATTTCCCGTACCCCCTCCTGCCCCCGCAATAATGCTTCTCTCTCCTTCCCCCCCCTTCCTCCATCAGCATTGAAGTGCCCCCCACCTGACCACTCCCTCTCATGTGGTAGTCCAGCAGGGTGGGCCTTCGAAGGTAGGAGTGCATCCTACTTGTGGCAGCCATTTTACGAGGCAGGAGCTAGGGAGCAGCGCTCCTGCCCCCAAAGACCTCCCGGTGGATCACCAGGTATGTAGCTAGGCCTGAGGGTGGCCTACCTGCACATGGGAGGGGGTGGCCAGGTAGGGGAGGGTGCTTTTATGCAAGCGAGGGGAGAGGACAGAGGAACATTGTTAGGGGGCACAGGGTGTATTTTTTTTAACAAAGACAAAATACTTATGCAGGGCCCCAGCCTGATATTCAGTCAGGTACTGTATCAGCCCCATATTCAGTGTTGGTGCCTGGACATGGTCCGGCACTGAATATCAGGACAATTTTGCCGGTGGCGATCAGCGCTTAAAAAAAACACTGATCTGCGCAGGCTGAATATTGTGGGGAAGGAGGGATGAATATTAGTTAGAGATCTGCATGCAGTGGAGGCAGTGTATGCAAATCTCTCTCATGAATAATCATTATGGATATCCTGAAATCCTGACTAGCTGGGGTGCCTCCAGGACCAGGTTTGAGAACCACTGCTATAGAGCAAAATGAAAGCATCCAATAATAGCATCATGGGGCCCAATATTAAAAAAAAAGCAGAGCTCCAGAATTCACTCCTAGGTTTTTCCCAGTTTCATTCAAACATAAAAGCCTGTTTCCTGCTGAAATTTTACTCGTACATAAATTTAAGAACTTAAAAGATATGCTCCTTTAGTTCTGTCTGTAATTTATTTGCTTAGATTTATAAGCATAATTTAGATGCCTAGTGCTGAAAACTCGTGCCAAGTTCTTTTGTTGTCTACTACCCTAAATTCACTCCCTGCTACCACACACTTTTAAGGCTTCTTCATTTATGAATAGAGGGGCCTTTTTTTAACTAAGCTGCCATGACCTTAGCATGTTCTTATACAGGTTTTTCCTGCGTGCTAAGGCCATTTTTGCGGTGGTGCTAAAATGATCAATTTTCCATTTTTTGTAAACCGCTTTAGCACAGGGCCATTAAAAAAAAATTACGCATGAGCTCTTTCCATCACCCATTTTGTAGACGGTAAGGTCTCACGTGGTATTCCTGCGCTAACCAATTGACATGCACCAATATAGATGCGCTAAATGATTAGTGCAGGAATGCCCATTCTCTGCCCTTTGATATGCCCACTCAAAAACTTTTTTAGCACAGTTAGCATGCACACATTTGGCAGTTACCACAGGACACCTGAGCGCATCCCATGACATGCCATTTTAAGCTGCTGACTAATGCAGCTTAGTAAAAGGGCCCCTTAGTGAAATTCTCAGCATAAATTCAGGTACTTAGCCCTAGCAAATTTTCAAAAAGGTTCATTTAGGATCTTACCTGTCAAAGGGACCATTTTACTAAAGGGTGTTAAACACTAACACGTGAAAACAAGTTACTGCACAACCATGTTTAGGGGTTTTGCGGTAGTTTACCTGTTTTTACATGTTAAACTGTGCCTTACTGAACTTTTAAGGATTTTTTTCAGAGGTATGGCATGAGCAGATAGTGGGCATGGAACATTAGCCAGCTAGTGTGTTAAAATTACCACATACCAAATGTCTAACATGGAATTACTTACCGCTTCCTAAATGTTTCTAAGTGCTTCTGTGTTAATCTGTATATTAACCTACAGTACAATCTGCAATAAAAAAAAATTTGTGGGAATGCCCCTTCTTGATTAGTTTTGGGCTTGCCACAAGTTAAATTCATGCAACAGTACACTAGGCCTCTTTTACAAAGTCGTGCTAGCGGCTGCGCTGCACTAACAGCCCAAAATCCCATAGAGATTTAAAGGGTTTCGGTGCTGTTGCCGCACAGCAGCCGCTAGCGCGGCTTTGTAAAAGACGCCGCTGTAAGTCCAAACATTTATGCATTTTACTAGATGTACTCTAAAATTAGGGTAATAATCCCTTTGAATATCAGATTCTTATTTCATATCACAACCACTAAAGTGATATACCAAGATCAGTGTTTAAAATTATCAGACTTTTAAAACCAAGACATACTTCTAATAATCAACAGCAAAGGAGCCAAAGTGTTAAAATATGCTGTTCACAGCACAGCAGAAAAAAACAGAATGGGCCCCAAGAACTGGTGTGGAGAAACAGGCTTTATTATTAATAATAATAATAATAATAACTTTATTCTTCTATACCGCCATAATCAGACGACTTCTAGGCGGTTCACACCAAAGAGAGCGGGACAATCAGCGAATTACAATATTAAAGGACCCAATATGGGCCTATAGCAAGTGTGCCTATGTTAAGGGTCAGCTAGATAAGTATTCCAACACCATAGACATTGTTCAGGTTAATCAATAAAGTACAGTAATCCAGCATGTGAACATTGTGCTACAAGGCAAAAAACACTGCACACACGTGCAGAGTAAAAAAAACCCAAAACACCAGTGCATCAAGTGAAGAAACGTCATTCTGAAACAGGATAATGTTCAGCACACTGACATTACAAGCCCTGTGAAAGAATGCTGAATCATTCCCTCTCTCCCCCTTACTTGTCACAAATTAACCCTTATCTTATTTAAGTAGTCCTTATTTGGAAAAGGACATCAGCTGACAGGCATTGATTACGTGTAAAAACACAGGTATTGATTACGTGTAAAAACACAGGTATTGTCTAAGTGCTGAGTTGAGGGTGACACAATGTAAATGCATGTGACTTTGTATCCACCAATCATTAGACATGTAATCAAGGGAGTTACTGTGATGTCATGAGCATAGATGCATACTAAAAGGGCTCAGAGCTAGCTTCAGGCAACAACTCCGCCCAACTCGTATCCTGCATGTGCTGTGTGTGTTTCATCCCTACAATCAAGAAGTTTAAATTGTTTTTTAGTGCTGAGAACTTGTCAAGCTGATTCAAGATCTGTTTGGTGCCTTTTTATTCAGTGTGTACACATGTGCAGCTTTTTTCAGACTACAAATGAACTTGACAGACTTACAGCACTAAAGGCAGTTTAAATTTTTTGACACACTGGTGTTTTTTACTCTACATGTATGTGTATGCAGTGTTTTTTGTCCTGTAAATGAGCAGAGCAAACCTGTAGCACAAACTGTACACATGTGAGATTACTTTATGATTAAGATGAATAGTATCTACGGTGTTGAAATACGTATCTAACTGACCCCTGAAGCAGGTACACTGCTGAAACATGGCCCATGTTGGGTCCTTTAATAAAGCCTTGTTTTTATATACCAGTTTTTGAGGCCCAATGTATTTTTTTCTGCTGTGCTTCATTCACTGTGCTTGTGATTCCCTCTTTCCTGTTGCAATAGATTGTTGATAGGAAACAGGCCAATACCCAAAGCCATGTGAATGAAGCACAAAAAAAAAATTTTTTTGCTCTTCTAGTTACTAATGGCTAACAGTAAAAGTCCATTCCCAAAGCACAGTTTAAAGACCTAAATTTGCTACCAGTATAACACTCTCACTTAAGTAAAATCCTATTGGAAAAGCCATGTTTTGGCACATTTTCTAAAATTCAAACAGCCTTAAGACAAGTGTCCAGCAGGAAAAAAGTTCTATGCCACAATCACAAGGCTTGAAAACTGTGTTGTGAAATCTTTTGCTGCTGGAAGTCTACCTTGAGGTTAATTATCTGAATTTTACTAAATGGGGGAGGGGGAGCACAATTCTTTATGACCTTCAACAATTTGATTACGTTGATAAAATTGATTTAATTGTATGTGTATTTTAGTATAAAACTGAAGAAAATTTATAAACACCTGATGTTGAAAAGAGACGCTACAAAATCTCCTGTATATTGTACTTGCCTCCTCTGGGCAGTGAATCATTGAAGAAACCTTCAGTGGCTTCACAAGTACTCCCATCTCCTCCGCATACCCGACACCTGTCTTCCTTTGCATCAGAGCCCAAAATATTATCACAACCTACATGCTGAAAAAACATGTAAAGGATCTTATGGTAATACTGACAAAAGAAAAGACTTGAATAAGGACTATAATAGTTTTTTTAAATGATTATTTACTTTCAGAGCACAGTTCTGAATGTAAGTTAAGGTTATGCACTCTAAGTCCTTCATGGCCTTACTTAAGGTTTGGTTAAAGCTTGGAATATTTAAATCCATGCAGACTATCACAAAAATAGAACCTTACTTTTGGATATCTGGTTAATTGCTAAAATATCTCTTTGACTGATGACAACAAATACTGTATGTACCATCATTTTAGATTCATTTAAACCTTCCTCAAAGCTGATGGTGGCATAAAACACTGGGGTGTACAGTTACTGCCATATTAATGCAGGCTCACTCCTGACACTGACAGCACAGATCAGAAGAAAAGCCTTTCTATTTCAAGCTGTAGCTATAGTCCTATAAAATTATTTGCTTGATGCAGTGTGGTTAAAGGATTAACAGTAGTTCCTTTTCATGTAAGTGCTGGTCGTGGTAAATACCTTATCGGTTTTTTTCAAAGACAGAGGCAATCAGAGCCTTCTGTGTGACTGACATTCTTGGCAGGATACTGCAATGGTTCACCTTTGCCTTCTGCAGCCCAGAGCACCTGGTCTTCCCTGGTGGTCTCCTTTTGAGGCCAGAGCTGACCCTGCTTAACTTCCAAGACTTGACAGGCTCAGGCTCCCATGTTACTGGGGGTCATATATCAGTAGCTGCTGATATTTTTTTTCTTCTTTTTGGAACATTTATTTCAACATTGCCTTTATTTATTGTTTTATTCTCCAAGCAGTGCCATGCCTCAAGGCTATGAGAAGAAGCATTAGCCTTTTGTTATTTGCAGTGTTTAGCAAGCTGCAATTCACAGGTTTCCTTTGCATCTATCAGTAAAGGATCCAAAGAGGGTATAAACCTCAGACTAGCATGTGCATTCTAAAATATCCAAGGTAACTTAAAGGTATCATTTCTTAATTCAAATATGAGAATTCATGAAACTTGCAAACTATTCTTCATCATTAAAATTTGCCTTGAGACTTTAAACTTTGCAGTTGTCCTACAGACTTGAGATATTACAATGAAATAAAATACTACTGTAAAAATGCATTATATATATATAATATATGCATATATTTAGGGCTTCTATTCTTATGTGTTGAGAAATTGTCCACTCGATACTCAGCCTGTAGCAGAACACAGCATCTGAGCAGTTCACAGCCATCAGATCCCTGGAGTTTAAATACCAGGGCATAAGTGGCTCCTGGCATTCAATAGCCGGCCATCAGTGGTTACTGGAAGTTAACTGGACACTAACCAATATTAAGATCAGCACCTGGTTAACTTTAGCACATAAAGGGGTTCTTTTATTAAGTTGCAGTAAGCACTAGTGCAGCTTAAAATGACATTGTGAGACACACTCAAGCATCCTGCAGTAAGTCTGAGATCTGCGTGATCAAACCACAACACTAAAAAATATTTTTAGTTTTTCTACGGATTGGGCAGGGGTGGAGAGTGGGCGTTTCTATGTTGATCAGTTAGCATAGCTACATTACTGTGCATCAATTAGAGCACTGGTTCCCAACCTTGTCCTGGAGGACCACCAGGCCAATCGGGTTTTCAGGCTAGCCCTAATGAAAATGCATGAGAGAGATTTGCATATAATGGAAGTGAGAGGCATGCAAATCTGCTCCATGCATATTCATTAGGGCTAGCCTGAAAACCTGATTGGCCTGGTGGTCCTCCAGGACAGGGTTGGGAACCACTGAATTAGAGGATTAGAGTAGGAGTGGCACATAAGCCCTTACCGCTTACAAAATAGGTTTCAGTAAGTGCCCACACAATCATTTTTATAATGGTCGTGTGCTAATAGAAACTTTAGCACATGCCCATAAATTGGAAAAAAAAGGGAAAATCAGCCATTTTATTGCTGCAGTAAAAATGTCCTTAGCGTGTGGGAGAAACACACATAAAAGTGTACTAATGCCACTTTCTACTGCAGCTTGGTAAAAGGATCCCAAAGTTAGAACAGCCAGATACTTAGCCAGTCAGCAGACTGAACATCTGCCCATGTTCTGCCCCCAACCCACCCCTATCTTGGCTGGTTGGGAAATGATCAGTTAGCAGTGATATTCAGTGGCTTAAACCAGTTAAATGTCACTGAATATCACCACATCGTGTGCCAGGTCAATTAGTGGGGTTTAACCGGACAGGAGCCTCTCCTATACCAACATCTGATGAGCATATAAGCGTGGCTACTTTAGCATTAATTTCCTCCCCTAGCCTCCTCTTTTCTCTTTTTTTATAATTTTGTGAGTGATTAATGTGGCAGATTGAAGGAAGGGATACATTTCAACTTCACTGATTCAACAAACTTCATGAACGCTACAAATATTTGTTAAAGAAATTACTGCTGAAAAACCTGCAGTAAATTGTGCAAATTTTGTGAAATACTGCAAATTTCACAAGCTCGTGGCTGAAAGTACATAATATTTGACAGATGATAGTCAGATGCAAGCATAGGTGTCGTAACGGGGGAGGCCACAGGGGCCGTGGCCTCCCAAAAATTGACGGTCAAAAGAGTCAGTTATGGCTCTACTCTCCCCACCCATCTCCTCCTGGCTGCTGTAATTTTAAATCTTCGGGCAGCGTCACTGCAGAATGAAGACTTCCAGGGCAGGCCTGTTCGTTGACACTGCACTGCGACTGCCGGAAGATTTAAAATTACGGTGACTGGGAAAGGGGGGAGTTGGGAGCTGGAGAGAGAGGTCATGTCACAGGATTCTGCTAGGCTAGGGCAGAGCCTTTGGAATCCACACCCCTCCCCCCCCCCCCAGACAAAAACGTTCTGCTGCCTATGGATGCAATTTAGGAATGTTTTTTTGGGTTCAGCTTTGGTCAGCATTCATTCACACAGTTTTCCTTAAAAATATAGAAGTAACAATAAAAGATAAAGAGGGCCTTTTACCAAACAGCGGTAAAAAGTAGCCTTAGTGTGCCCTTATGTGGGTCTTTCCCATATGCCAAGGCCATTTTTACCACAGGACTAAAATGGCCAAAATTCCTACTTTAATTACTGCATGGCAAAATAGCTGTGTAAACCAATTAGCACAGAACATGCCCACTCTCCACCATCAGACAAACCCCAATGCCAAAAAATACATTTATTTTTGCAAATTGGTACCATGCACACATCCTGAAAATACAATGGGACGTTAGTGCTTACCGCAGCTTTGTAAAAGGGTCCCCCAAAGCTTTTAAATTTCAGTAGTTCAATAAGAATTTCACAGTAATAGCAAACAAATCCTTGTGCTTTCATGGAAAATATCTACAGAGTCAATAGTGCTTCTCTCCAATGTTCAGTCATCCTGTACAAGAAGTATATTACTGTAAGATAGCCAATACTACTAAAATGAAATCTTTGTAACCTTGCATTCTCCATTGATGCAGATGTCCAGTGAATCAGCATTGCAGCGGGTTCCATCTATCACAGCAGGGGCGCGCTCGGTGTAAAAATTGTAACCTTCAGCCAAGCAGTTCAAAGCACAAGGCTTAACCCCACCTACATGTACAGAAAAAAAAAGTGTTTTTATGAATTAAATAACTAGGAAAGAGACAACTAGTGTGAAAGTCAAACAATACATCCAATTTGTAACACATTCTGAAAATTCTAGATATAGTGCTCAAAATTGTGCACGCAAATTTGAGCGCATACCCAAATTGCACTTCTAATTTAATACAAATTATTGGCACTAATTGGCAACAATTAGAATTTACATGTGCATCTTTGTAGTCGGTATTTTATAAAGTTGCACATGTAAATTTTCCACAAGGATTCGAACGGGGAATGTGGCCATGAGAGGGGCATGGGTGGATCACGGGCATTCCTAGATTTTGTGCTCAGTGTTATAGAATAAAGGTAGATCTGCGCCAAATTTAGACAAAAGAATTTACACTGGGCACGGATCCTGGTTCTAAGCACCATGCTATAAACGGCACCCAACTTGGAGCGCCATTTCTACAATAGCGCTCAGCACTCATTGTTGTCGGCACCCAAATTTGGACACCATTTACAGGATCTAATCCTTAGCCTATTAGCTAGCTTGCCTGAATAGATATACTTAAATAACTAGAACTAGAATTATCCAGGAATGCAACACAAATGCAACAGCATGCATAAAATCAATGTCTATATGTCAACTAACATCAAGGTGTTGTTTAAATGTACATTGTCAAACTTCACAATTTAAGTCACCTTTATTTTACTATGTCTAGAATACCAGTCATGACTAAAAAGTGAACCTTATGAACGGTGTCAGGTCAAAAGCGCGCCGGGACAAAGGTGCGCCCAGACAATTGAGCGCAGCGCGGAGGCGCGCACCGCTCTAAATTACTGTTTTTAGGGCTCCGACGGGGGTGTGTGGGGGGGAACCCCCCCACTTTACTTAATAGACATCGCGCCGCGTTGTGGGGGCGTGGGGGTTGTAACCCCCCACATTTTACTGAAAACTTAACTTTTTCCCTGTTTTTAGGGAAAAAGTTCAGTTTACAGTAAAATGTGGAGGGTTGCAACCCCCCAAACCCCCCATAACGCAGGCGCGATGTCTATTAAGTAAACTGGGGGGTTCCCCAACAAAACCCCCCATCGGAGCCCCTAAAAACTGTAATTTTGTGCGGCGCGTGCCTCCGCGCTGCGCTCAATTGTTGGCACGCGCTTTTGTCTTTCGCGCCGTTGTCTATGAACCTTATGAACTTTGCAATACAGTGCTCAGTCAAAGTAAGAATATAAGAATAGCCTTACTAGGTCAGACCAATGGTCCATCAAGCCCAGTAGCCCTTTCTCACAGTGACCAATCCAGGTCACTAGTACCTGGCAACAATCCAAACAGTAGCAACATTCCATGCTACTGATCCAGGGCAAGCATTGGCTTCCCTCATATCCGTCTCAATAACAGACTATAGGCTTTTCCTCCAGGAAATTGTCCAAACCTTTCTTAAAGCCAGCTACGCTATCTGCTCTTACCACAACCTTTGGCAATGCGTTCCAGAGCTTAACTATTCTCTGAGTAAAAAAATATTTCCTCCTATTGGTTTTAAAAATATTTCCCTGTAACTTCACTGAGTGTCCCCTAGTCTTTGTAATTTTTGATGGAGTGAAAAATCGATCCACTTGTATCCGTTCTACTCCACTCATTTAGTGATTAGGTTAAGTGTAATTAACCTATCTCACCATTATGGATTTCCCAATATGATCTTGGATGCTTTTAATCATCCCTGTTATATGAATGCACATAAATAAAAGAGCATTAAGACTCTAGCATACCAGTTTTGCCCCAATGCATTCTGTGTCATTAACATGGTTCCTTAATCATGAGTATTTAACTAGCACATTAAAACACTGCTTTTTAGGGCTCTTTTTACTAAGCTGCGCTAGCGGTTTTAGCACGCGCTTAGCACACGCTGCATTGCACCATGCGCTATACGCCAACGCCTCCATAGAGCTTGCGTTAGTATTTTTTGTGGAGCCCGGGGTTAGCGCGCGCTAAAAATGCAGCTTAGTAAAAGGAGCCTTTAATATATATGTTTTTATAAAAATGTATTTAGCTTTTAAGATCAATTATGACTTATGCACCAGCTAATTGGTTCAATTTATGGACAATGCTCTTTCTTAATATACATTTTTATTTTATAGATGTGCACTCTGATGATTCTTTTAATCTGTGTTTATCATCTATCAGCCCATATTTAGTATTTGCATCATTATATTTGATGCACATACAAATATTTTTATTATAAATCATGATTTTACCAATTATTTATATTACAAAATTCTTAACTGATCAATTTTTTAATATATTCATTTTGGTCTGTCTTTAAGCTATCTTTTAATATACTGATTTAGCGCTCAAAGATACAATAATCATATCTGTTTAGAGAAGCACGAGTTGATATTTGGATCACATTCAGAGGTTTTTTTGAGGCGTTACTGTAATCAATTATTAATAACACTAATTCATTATCATAACCATTTAAAAAATTTCATTATAAACAATTTTCTCATATTAATTGGTTTGCTGTTTCGATTGTTTCCTTTAGTCGTAAAATACTCCTTACAAAGAGCAATCTACATTAATTGAAGTACATATCTTTTTCATCATATCACAATGTTTTCTTGTTCTTATCATAATATTCTTTACTTTTTCCTTTCACTTTAAGTATAATTTTTTTAATGGATTAGTTGTCATAACATTTACTTGTTAAAATGTTCACTTGTTTATGTATTTTTTTTTTGTTTTGTTTACTTTTGTCCCCTGAGGAAGGCGACAGAGTCCACAAAACTTGGATCCTAGTCAGAACTTTGTTTTAGCATTTTTAGGACTCATCATCATTATCTATAATAATAAAACGCTAAGCGCGCATGCGCACTCTTGCCGCGTGTTCCCTGATCCCTGATCTGTCGGGCTGTGGCAGCAAGAGTGCGCATGCACTACAAAGGACTCCAGGACGCCCTTGGCTGTCGGTTTCAGGCCCGCACGGCGGTATGGAGCGGCAGCTTCCAGGAAGAGTCGGTTTCAGGTGCGCGCGTGTGTGCATAGGTTTCTTTCCGTGTAAGGCAGATCGTTGTTGTTGCTCCCTTTCCCCCCCCCCTCCGGTGTACCCGAACCCCCATCTGACCCTCCCTTCATGCGGTCTGTTCGCTTACCTTAGTCCCTTGCCGCCCCCCCTTCCCGCCTCTAGCCTCTAGCAGCAGCCGCAGCACTCTACACACGGTGCTTCGCGCCCTTCTACTGCCCTGATTTGCTCTGCTGCATCCCTGATGACATCATCAGAGAGGAGTTCCATCCCCTTTATATCTTGGTTGCTCTTCTTTGAACCTTTTCTAGTGCTGCTATATCTTTCTTGAGATAAGGAGACCAGAACTGAATGCAATACTCCAGGTGAGCTATACAGAGGCATTATAACATTCATAGTCTTCTTAACAATCCCTTTTAAAATAATTCCTACAATCTTGTTTGCTTTTTTGACTACTGCCGCGCATTGGGCGAAAGGTTTCATCATATTGTCTACAATGACACCCACATCCTTTTCATGGGCGCTAACCCCCAAGGTGGACCATGAAGTGTGCAGAGGAGAGGGGATCAGGGGCCCACTCCTTAATCTGGTAACTGTGATTTGGGTTATTCTTCTCAAAGTGCATCACTTTACATTTGTCCACATTAAATTTCATCTGCCACTTGGACGCCCAGTCTTCCAGTTTCCTAAGGTCTGCCTGCAATTTTTCACAATCTGCATGTATTTTAACAATTTTGAATAGTTTAGTGTCATTTGCAAATTTAATCATCTCACTCACTGTTCCAATTTCCAGACCATTTATAAATAAGTTAAATAGCACCGGTCCCAGTACAGATCCCTGCGGCACTCCACTGTTTACTCTCCTCCATTGAGAAAAATGACCATTTAACCCTACCCTCTGCTTTCGATCCGATAACCAATTTCTAATCCACAATTGAACTTTGCTACCTATCTCATGACTAATTTTTTCAGGAGCCTCTCATGAGGATCTTTGTCAAAAGCTTTCTGAAAATCTAGATACACTACATCAACCAGCTCACCTTTATCCACATGTTTATTAACCCCTTCAAAGAAGTCAAGCAAATTGGTGAGGTAAGATCTCCCTCGGCTGAACTCATGCTGACTCTGTCTCGTTAAATCATGTTTGTCTACGTGTTCCACAATTTTATTTTTTATAATTGTGTGCTCTTTTTCTTCAACATATGCATTATAACCAAAATATAATAGTTTCTGAGCACGCTATGATCACTTTGGACCATTTTAGATACAAATTGCAGCACTCTATCCAAGGGCTGAATGAGGGTGGATATAGAACGAAATTATTCATGTCCATACAGCATGGCAGCTCCACCAGAAGTCTAGAATATCATTATATATATATATATGCATATAATATATAGAATATAGAATATCGTTATATATATATGCATATAATATATCTGCATACAAATATATATTCATTAGGAACAGCTTGAATATATTACTGGTTGGTGGCCTTCTAAGACAACAATTTCACACTCCTTTTAAAATGAATGTCTGCACTGATGGCCTCTGCTATATTCAAATAGCTCAATAACAATGGCAATAATTCACTGCAGCTCCACCATTTGGAACAACTTTTCTGTTTCATTTTTTGAAATGCTATATTTTTAGTTTACTTAAATATACATCTAGTTCTGTGTAAGATACAGCTCTTAATACAGACACACATTAAAGCATATAATCTGAAGACTATATAAAGTCTATTAGGTTTTAACCACAGACCTTTCTCTTATTTTCAAAGGAAAAGTGTGCTCATACTTTAAAAATGGCTTCAGGAAAATTGTCTTCATACATTTTTACCTAGGAAGCAATTTTGGAGGAAAAATACAGATATATTTTTGGAAATACAAAAGTATGGGGCCCTTTTACTAAAGTGCAATAAGGTTTTAACAATAAAAATTAATGCACAGTGGGGAAATTCTACATAAGGTGCCCAAAAAATTGGTGCAGGAAATTTAGGCATGACCATTTACACCAACTAAAACCTGGTGTGAATCCCCATATCTACCTTAGGTACAGAAAGGGCGAATTCTATAACAGAGTGGTCAAATTTTCCAAAGTAACCATGCCCCTCCCATGGCCTCACCCCTTTTTGTTTCCACACTACAATTTACTTGCGCCTCTTTATAGAATACACCTAACAAGATGTGCGTGTTTTAAATTGTCTGATAAACATTGCATAAGCATGCTTTATTTATCAGGGTCCGAAAAAGCGTAAGCTATAAATTTTTTGTAGGTCTGCTGAACATCAGGCCTAAACTAAAAGGATAGCAGTGGTCGCTGTGCCTTTAATAGAGTGGCCAGCACTGCTGAAAATTACCCCCTGTATTATGATGCCCAAACTCCCCACAAGGTAGCACCTCTTTCAAACACAAAATCTAAGGAACAGGCTGTTACAGTAGCACACTCACATTCGCATACATAAGTGTGAAGTCCGAGACTTTTTGAGATAAGTTCCATTTTAAATTGACTCATTAATTATGCATAGTTGGGAACTTTTCGCTTGAAATTATGAAGCACGGGTTCAGGGATTGATAGGTTTTATATGAACTCTTGATACACATATCTCTTTTTATATCTTCACTCTTCACGCCTGGACTTTGATTATATATTTACACAAAAAATTGGATATAAAAAACAACCCACATTCGGGTTAGCGTTGAATGATGTTTGTGGGGAGACCCGGCAGGGCGCTGTAGAAAACAACCCACATTCGGGTTAGCGTTGAATGATGTTTGTGGGGCGACCCGGCAGGGCGCTGTAGGGTGCACATATATTGTGGACAACCCCAGGTGAATCTCCTAGACATTAATGGAGATTCCCACAGACTGACCTGCTACCCGAGTAAAATAAAATAATAATCTATTTAGGCACTGGCACACGATACAGTGTGTCCAGGGTGTTGAGTGTAAAGAATTCCTTGAGATATTGGAACAGGTCTTTTTGGTATCACACTGGTTTTTGACTCCTCCAAATTTTATATGGTGCTGGGGCTGATCCTGTTCAATATGTTTGTGAGTGACATTGCTGAAGGGTTAGAAGGAAAAGTGTGCCTTTTTGCAGATGATACCAAGATTTGTAACAGAGTAGAGATCGAAGAGGGAGTAGAAAATATGAAAAAGGATCTGCAAAAGTTAGAGGAATGGTCTAATGCCTGGCAATTAAAATTCAATGCAAAGAAATGCAGAGTAATGCATTTGGGGATTAATAATCAGAAGGAACCGTATATGCTGGGAGGTGAGAAGCTGATATGCACGGACGGGGAGAGAGACCTTGGGGTGATAGTGTCTGAAGATCTAAAGGCAAAAAAAACAGTGTGACAAGGTGGTGGCTGCTGCCAGAAGGATGCTGGGCTGTACAAAGAGAGGCGTAGCCAGTAGAAGGAAGAAGGTGTTGATGCCCCTGTACAGGTCATTGGTAAGGCCCCACTTGGAGTATTGTGCTCAATTTTGGAGACATTATTTGGCGAAGGACGTAAGAAGACTTGAGGCGGTCCAGAGGAGGGCAACGAAAATGATAGGAGGCTTGCGCCAGAAGACGTATGAGGAAAGACTGGAAGCCCTGAATATGTATACCCTAGAGGAAAGGAGAGACAGGGGAGATATGATTCAGACGTTCAAATACTTGAAGGGTATTAACGTAGAACATAATCTTTTCCAGAGAAAGGAAAATGGTAAAACCAGAGGACATAATTTGAGGTTGAGGGATGGTAGATTCAAAGGCAATGTTAGGAAATTCTACTTTACGGAGAGGGTGGTGGATGCCTGGAATGCGCTCCCGAGAGAGGTGGTGGAGAGTAAAACTGTGACTGAGTTCAAAGAAGCATGGGATGAACACAGAGGATCTAGAATCAGAAAATAATATTAAAAATTGAACTAAGGCCAGTACTGGGCAGACTTGCACGGTCTGTGTCTGTATATGGCCATTTGGTGGAGGATGGGCTGGGGAGGGCTTCAATGGCTGGGAGGGTGTAGATGGGCTGGAGTAGGTTTTAACAGAGATTTCGGCAGTAGGAACCCAAGCACAGTACCGGGTAGAGCTTTGGATTGTTGCCCAGAAATAGCTAAGAAGAAAAAATAAAAAAAAATTTAAATTGAATCAGGTTGGGCAGACTGGATGGACTATTCGGGTCTTTATCTGCCGTCATCTACTATGTTACTATGTTTTATTTTGGATGGCTACATTTTATTGTTGTCTAAAAATAAGGATGTTCATTTGTTTAGTGAATACCAAACAGATGTGAAGGCCCATTTTAGATAGAACAGACATTGAAACTGAGATGTCTAGGCTGGGTCATGTACAATTTTGATAGTATTTTAGAAAAGAATCTGCCACTTGTATTTGCTAGGAACGCACTTGTATTTGCTAAGAGCATTCATTTTACAAAGATATACATTGAAACACTGCAAACTGACACATATAACTGCTGCTAAATTACTATGGAGTAAAATAATCCCCAACAAGTTTGAAAGCTTATCCAAGTGATGCACATAATATAAAATCAAAGGACAATAAAACACAGTAAAAAAAATTATGCACACCCGAACCGGTCTGTGTTTCGGCTATGATCGCCTTCCTCGGGAGCCCAGGATTAGAAAACCACGAGCTTGGTAATATATAAAATGGATCCGAGTATGTGGTAAAAATCCGTAAATGCAATGCTGTGCTGTCTGAAGCAGTAGCAGCAGCCGGTGAGCAGAGGCAGTGCCGTAAACAGGAGGAGCGCACTTGTATTTGTTGGTATGTACAACAGGAACATTCATTTTACAAAGATATATGTTGAAATACTGCAAACTGACACATGGGCAAAGCAAGCACCTTTTAAAACCCTACAAATACATTTCCCAACCTGCAAATTTTCTCACATCCGTATTTCCTTTGGGAAATACAGAATACACATGTATTTCCAGAATACACATGTATTCTGTATTTCCCAGCCCCACCCACAGCATACCATATTGTCATCTCTATACACTGTGGATTTGCACAATATGTAAATATCGGCTATCTCAAATTGGGATTTACACTTGTATGCAATATTCACAAGTAAATGCTGGTACTTGCACACATAAATTGCAAATACTGTAAACCTTCTAAAACAGGGGCCTTAATGTGGACTAATCTAGAAATTATCATGCATAAAGTCCTTTAATGTACATTAAAACAATTGATTCAGTAGAATGTGTGAACATATCAAAAATGTATCATGAATTTTTCTCTTGACACACTCCTAAAAATAATTCAACAAAACTACGACTTACAAATTCACCAGGTACACTGAAAACTAATGTCAGTGCTTAATGTTGTGTGCTGATTGTATTATGGGTCTTTTACTCTTGTAACCTGCCTGGGAATTGTAAAAATAAATAAATAGAACAAAATCAGATATTCTGTAGGATGTAAGGAAATCTGGTGGTTACAATATTTTTTTTAACTATCTAAACTAACAGTAACTGCTATCATTTGCAACCGCTATAGTGCTATAATTTCCCAATCTCAATGGACAAATGCTTTTACCTGCAACTTACTGATCTCAAATCCCTTTACCAGTTCTGCTTACTCCTTGTATATTTCTTTTAAGACACGTCTTCTATACAAAACACATGCCAGCAAAGACATAACACATATCATCTTATCTACAAACTTCAGTGTTTGATCTGACTAGTGCCATCAATCACAATGTCTAGTAGAAGGATGGCATGTAAACTCTGGATTCCAAGACATCCCTGAGTCATGGTGCTCTCCCTCTTTTATGAATGCTAAACTATACAATACATTTATCTGCCTATATCTTACCTTGGCTCCTAATGACAGGCGATCTCTAAGGTTAACTACAGTTTAGACCTCGTATGCTAAGTTATGGGAGGCCAAGCAGCCTGCAATTCAGACATACCTTCGTTTGGTGTTTCAGAGGGGCTAAAACTCATGAAGTAGCTCATCTGATGCAAATATTTAACAACAGCAATTACTTCTTCCTCGTTATTCGCGGGGGATAGGGGCAGAGCCGGACTGCGAATGGCGAAAAACCACGATTATCCGGCTCTGACCCACCCCCACCTCCCTACCGCCTTCCCGACCTTACCTGGTGCTCTAGAGCAGTGTTTTTCAACCTTTTTACACCTATGGACCAGCAAAAATAAAAGAATTATTCTGTGGACCGGCATGGGTTCGTGGACCAGCGGTTGAAGAACACTGGGCTAAGTCGTTGGCCGGACCCGCCCATCTCTACCCAATCTCCACCCCAGACCCCGCCCCCATAATAGTACTAATTGCACCTTGCATGTCCCGTGCCTCATCTGGAAGCCTTCCCTCTGACGTTGCAACATCAGAGAGAAGGCTTCCGGTTGAGGCGCAGGATGCCTGTAGGAGCCACTGCCCATGGCTTTGTGCACTGAATCAGTGAGGAAGAGGGAGCTGGCTCGAAGATAACGCCACATCAATCGGACCGTGGACCGGCGGTTGAAGAACACTGTTTTGGGCCTGATGCACGTGCTGGCCCTGTGGACCGGCAGGAAATTTCTGTGGACCGGCACTGGTCCATGGACCGGTGGTTGAAGAACACTGGTCTAGAGAGCTTTCGGGGCAGGAGCGATCTTCCTACGCTCCTGCCCCATGCAGATCGCCATGAGGAAATGGCTTCTGTGAGTTCCCGTAGTCTCTCGAGTCTATGACGGGAACTCCCTACAGCCATTTCCTCATGGCAATCTGCACGGGGCAGGAGCGTAGGAAGATCGCTCCTGCCCCAAAAGCCCTCTAGACCACCAGGTAAGGCCGGGAAGGTGGCAGGGAGGTAAAAAATATGTTTTTAAAAAATTTTCCCCCTCCCCAGAAAAAAATCACGATTATGTGAAATTGCGAGTGCAGAAACCGCAAATGGGGAGGGGGAAGTGTACCATGAGGAATTCTAGCTATGTCTACTTTCCTGCTGAACATTAAAGTCAAACCAAATCCAAGATCTTTAAGACATAAGCAAGTTAATGATGACACCAGTAAAATATCCATCTGCTCAGCTGATCTTTTCTGTGGGGAAATTTCATGAAGCAACTCTACTTTAAAACAAATTATACTGGTTCAAAATACAGTAGAATCTCTGTTAACTGGTACTCTCAACTAACTGGAGAAAAGAAAAATGCTAGCAAAAAAAAAAATATAAATCATCCTCCCTCCAGCCCCCCGAAGCAGCAGTGGCAGCCAGTCCTGACCCAACAACCCCCACCCCTCTCTCCCTCCAGCCCCCAAAGCAGCAGCAGCAGCTGGTCCTGATCCAACAACCCCCTTCCTTCCTTTCAGCCCCTGAAGCAGCAGCAGCAGCAGAAGACGATCCTAACCTAGCAACCCCCCTCCCTCCAGCTCCTGAAGCAGCAGTGGCAGCTGGTCAGCAGAGGCAGCACAGTAAACAGACTGCTTGTGGCCAGCCTCAGAAGAGCCTTTCCTCGACTGCGTCAGAAGTTTAAAAAAGCTTTGGGCAAGTTCCTGGAGGAAAAGTCTATAATCTGCTAATGAGGCAGACATAGGGGAAGCCAAAGCTTGCCCTGGGATCGGTAGAATGGAATGTTGCTACTATTTGGGCTTTTGCCATGTACTTGTGACCTGGATTGGCCAGTGTGGAAACATGATACTGGGCTAATGGACCATTGTTCTGACCCAGTATGGCTAGTCTTATGTTCTTATATATATATCTGAGTGCTAAAGTTTGGAATACTCTTATCAAATTTGTCAAATTCCATCTTATATTCTTTTCCAAAAAGCACTCAAAATTTACTTATTTTTAAATCAATGTTAACTTTTTTGTTTTTAGATTAATAAGAATAGATGTTAATGTCCTTATGAGAAGGCTTTTGATGTGTGTGTATGGGGGGGGGGGGGGGAAAGGGACATAGATGTTGGGCTCTTAAGGATGCAATTTCACGAATCTACCCCCAGATTTTGTCTCCCATCATGTTCTCAATATATTGTCCTTGATAGTGGTGTTCAAAGTCTAGTATATCCTGGTGGAAGTGCTCAACTTGTTCCTCTGAGTATGCTCCCATGTTCTCCTTGAATGTCTCAAGATGAGCATCAAGGACATGGACTAAGAGAGACATCCTATACTTTTGTGGAATAGGCAATTAAGAACACCTATTACCCGGGAACAAAAAAAAAGTTTGTTACAGAGGCTTTTTTTTTTTTACAGAGAAAAGTAAATAACCTATGTATGGATCAAAGTATTGCAGATGAAATTCTTAAGTTCACAGAATTCACAGTATTGTATTGTTTGTCTTATATTTTGACTTTAACTCTAAGGGTGCCTGATTCCATTACAGAATACTAGTAGCAAAAACCCACATCGATGTGCCCGTTTATCCCAAGTCAATGGCAAGAGTAAGCGGGAGTGCCTAAAAACACCACTCAACACTCACATCTGCTAGTATTTTATAAGATGCATGCAGTGATGATGGACATGCCCATGACCCGCCCACATGTATGCCCTATGTGCAGATGTACTTAAAGTGCTAAAGCACTTACATGCTACCCTATAGAACAGTACATAAGTGTCCATATAGGCTATGGTGTAGTAGCAGACCACCCCGGGTGCCATCTTGGTGGGGGCACCTGCACCTGTCCTCTCCCTGCCCTCTTCTTGCCGCATGCAACTTCCCCCCCCTCCCCACCCCATACCTCTAACTCTTCACCAATGCAATCAGCATTTCCAACCTGCTGCTCGCATCAGTATTGGCTCTCTAATGGAAGTCACTTCCTGGTTGCGGGAACAGGAAGTGACAGAGGGAGAACGCTAAGGCCAACGCAGGCAGCAGGTTGGAGATGCTGCTCGCACCGGCAAAGAGTTAAAGGCACAGGGGGGTAGGGAAGGCTGCTAATATTCAGTGGCACGCTAACCGGCTAAGTGCTACTGAACGTTGCAGTTAGTACCAAACACAAAGCCAGCTATCTTGGGTGCATTACAAGGGTGGAGTCAGTACCTGGCTGCTTAAGTACCAATATACAGCACTTAAGCAGCCAGGGTTAGTGCATAAATAGGACTGCATTAATGTATGTCCTATCTTTACGTAGTAACCTATGGCCGCTTAACTGATGAATATCGCACAGGTCCCAGCTTTAAATATTCAGGGGCAGCGCTGTCAGTGGTGAGCTAAACACTGACTGCCGTCGGCTGAGTATTGCAGGATTAAAATATTTTATCGTATATTTTGTTGACATTGTAATGTAACATACTATATCATGCTTTATAATGTAATCTGAATCCTTTTTTTTATACTGTTGTAATTGTCTATTACTTATGTTTGACTAATTCTTGCTGTACACCGCCCTGAGTGAATGCTTTCAAAAAGGTGGTAAATAAATCATAAGAAATAAATACAAATAAGAAATAAAATTTAAATATGAGGACTGATTGAAAAGTAATGAGACTATATTTTTCATTCAGAAATTGGATCAGATGGCTCCACAGGATCTAAACTTTTTTTTTTTTTTTTCAAAGTAGCATCCTTCACATTCAATACATTTTTTGCAGCATTTCAAAAACGATTCAAAGACGTGCAATACACTGTTTTGCAGCATCACTTTTAGCGCTGTGACATTTTTCACTTCCTCGTCTGAAAAGAACCTCTTTCTGTGCAGTTGTATTTTTCAGGATTGGAATGCCCAGAAATCACCTTCCCTCTGTGCTATATGGACAGTGTTCCAGTGTTGTTCCATTAATTTCAGTCAGTGCTGCCAATGCAACAGCTACAACATGCAGACGGGCGTTGTCTTGGAGCAAAAAACACTGTTTCTTTAACAAATGTGGCCTTTTCTTCCTCATGGCTCCACACAAATGGGGTTTCAGAACTTTTGCATAGTAGCCACCATTAACTGTTTGTATTAACTGCTTGTATTGCTTTAGTATCTTTACAAAAACCAATTGCGGCGTGTGGGGTAAATTTTTCCAACTTTTATAGGTACCACCAGACCTATACACTCCGTCAGGGTATGTATTGGATCCTTCCTGAGCTCATGGAACACCTTCCTGATTGGCTGCACTTAGAGTGGCAAATTATGTCCCCATTACGATTGTTTCATGTGTTGAGTATCAAGTTACCCAGATATGTTAAGGACAATAGTATTTTATTTGATACCTGGAAGATCTTGAAATTTATTAATAAATTAACAGATATTCCAATAGAGAAATCTACTTATCAATCCTTATTGCTATACTCCAAGTTTCAAATTGGCGAGTCTGGGATCTTCTGGAAGAACTGGATGCAGGCAGGTATAATGTTCAATCAAATGGGAAAAAGCTTGATTTTTCACGACTGCAACAATCATTTGGTATTTCAAAGTCTCAAAATTATAGGTTGTTGCAGCTTAAGCAGGCCATTCAGAGTGGGTTCCCTGATTTGCGAAATCTAAAAAATCATTACAGCTTGCAGGTCCTATGCTTCCATACAGATTTATTAGGGCATCAGGCCACCCGGTGATATAAATTAGTATCTGAATTCTTGAATAAAAAACAAAAACTAGTCTTAGAGACATTTGGGGCATTGAGATAAAGCAGTATATTTCTGCATCTCAATGGCCACGAATTTGGACTTGGAGGATGAGATGTACAGTGTCAGCATCTATGAGACAAACCTGGTTTTTCTTGTTGCATAGGATTTTTTGGACCCCAGTTTGTTTGCAAAAGTTAGACATTCTAAATCTAATAGATGCTGGCACTGTCATCTAGACATTGGATCATCTGTTGTTCTATTGTCCGCTGATACTCAACTTTTGGAAGTCAATACGGGGACAGATTAATATTATACTGGAATCAACAATTCCATTGACATATGAGGTAGTCATATGTGGAATATTACTGCATATTAAGCCCCCATGGACCGCTATAAATGCCGGCTTTTCCTAATTATGACAGGGATAGCCATGTAAATGATAATTTGCAATTGGAAAAATTACGATCACTTTAATTTTCCTTTTTGGTGGGTGAGTTTATGCTCAAATTATAGGTAGGAGAAAATGAATGTTGATAGGTTGGGGCATAGCAATTTATTTAAACTGGTTTGTGGCCTGTTGACATCTTTTATTACTTCATTATAGTTGTCTTTTGTCTTTAATTTTTGTTTATTTCCATGCACATCCAGGACAGGGTTGGAGGGTGGGATATCTCTCTTGTTTATTCCTTGATTGAATGTATTGGAAAGGGGGTATTTTTTTCTGCATTGTTATTGATTGAATATAAGGGCTTATTTTGATTATTAATGTTTGTATAATTTCATGCACTTTGTATTAGTCTTGAAAACAATAAAGATTTAACTGTCTGTTCTCCCAGAACGCGCTTCATCAGTCACACACGTGTTACCCTCCTTGAAGTGCTTCCACCGCTGAAATACTGCAGCACGGCTAATTGTTTCACTACCGTATGCTTGCCAAAACATTTCAAGAGTTTCGTTACTGCTCTTTCCAAGTTTAACACAAAATTCAATCACACATCTCTGACATACTCTCACAGACACGTCTTTCTCATCTGTCATGATGAAATGTACAAAGTTCTGCCTCTCGCCGTGCCCAACAATGAAGACTATGCATTGCCACGTCTACTTCTTGGAAAGAAAAACAGCAATCTCATTACTTTTCAATCGGCCTTCGTAGGATTGAATAATTTGTCTAATTTGAATAGGAATGCTATTCCATATTTTAGAACCCCGAAAAGAAAAATAATATTTCAACATTGATTTACAATAAACATTCCTCGCAGTGGAATATTTTTTGACACCGCTGACTGCTGCAGGCAGAATTTGGCTCAGATATTTGGATATTCGGTGGCTGCACTTAACCAGGTAATGTCGCTGAATATCTGGGTGTTTGCCATACCCAGCTGAAATCTGTATGGCAAGAGAATTAGGACCAGGACTTGCTCATAAATTTGCAAACTGACTTTTTGATAGTAGAGGGGGAAGGCTGAGGAAGTAGGTTTTGTTTTGATTTTTAAAAGCAATGGCAAAGGTGGGATGAAGATATGATTCAGGAGGTTATTTAACTACAACCGATATTCAGAATAGGGATGGGTATTCATTTGCAACAATATGGGAAATGTCAATAACATATTCCATTGTCATTATCAAATGAAAAGGAGCAGGAAAAAAAACATGAAAATTCATGTTTTATCATTTGCCGATAATAGTGCACATTCTTTTGAGACAATGTGCACTATTTGCAAAGAGGGTGCACACAATCTGCCTGATATTCAGCGCTATTTAGTTAGCCATGAATGGCCTGACTGGCTAAATAGCACATAGCTGGCTAATCTCTAATATTCAGCGTATGATGATTGCTGAATAATAGCATTTAGCAAATAGCTGGCAATATTGTGACTCAGGCAGCTATCTGCGAAATTCAGACCATTAGCCAGATAAGTTCAGCGGCCAAATCAGCATAAATAGCTGGTCTAGGGCCACCATAAACTTAGCCAGCCGACACTGAATACCGACTTAGCCAGCTCAGTTTTTAGTAACCAAAAATGTTGAATATTGAATGCTAGTCACCGGAAACGGCCCGGCACTGAATATCCAAGCTCAACACTAACTCCCGCGGTCTGAATATCGGGCCCAACAACTCTGCTCCCATGAGAAAAATTGGTCAAATGAAAATGAATAAAACAAAACATTCCTAGAAATGACACTGGACACAACCTGAAAAAAAATGTTCTGACTGTCCATCCCTAATTCAGAGCCATACTCAGACATTTTACCTAGCACAGTTAAGACTGTTTTACTTGTGGTCCAACATGCTTATTTAGTTATCTGGGCACCAACACTGAATATGAGGTGCCCACATAATTTCTCGGTCTTTCCCGACTGTGCTCCCAGACCATTCTGGCACTAACCAGATAGCACCACAGCAGACAGTGCTAATATTCAGCATCACAAACCAGATAAGTGCCACTGAATATTAGCAGCTGGGCTTAACCTAGCATGAGCCTCTCCTGCCCAGCTAAATCATTTTGAATATTGGGCCCATGGTTTCACATTCCCTCTTTGCAGAGAAAGGAAGTAAGAAAGAAATATTTATTCAAAGCAAAAGCTATGATAATTCTCCTTTAAGAAAATTAATATAGTTCTTCTTTATGGCACCAGGTGTATAGAAAAAATCTATAGAAGTTTCCTTCACATATCCTAAACACAAATCCCACAACATTTAAAACAACAGTCAGCATTGACTTCAAACACTAATCATGACATTTAACCAACCTAGAAGAGGCTTAGTGCTCCTTTTACTAAGGTACGCTAATCATTTTAGCGCATGCTAACCACATGCTAAATGCTAACGCGTGCATGTTAGTCTATGGACGCGTTAGCAGTTAGCAAGCGCTAAAACACTTAGCACACCTTAGTAAAACAAGGGGTAAGCTAGCTATCAGGAAAATTAGAAAATATCAAAAACAGACAAAGACACAACAATTTACACATAAGAGGCATACCAGAACTGCTAGAATACTCAGACTATATGGAAATTGCTACCAAAATTTATTAGAAACAGAGAAACATGATGGCAGATAAAGGCCAGACCATGGTCCATCATGTCTGCCTATCCTCTCCCTAAGAGATCTCACATGTCCCATGCTTTCTTGAAATCAAATACAATCTTAAAATCAAATACAATCTTGAAATCAAATGCAATCTTGAAATCAAATACAATCTTGAATCTCACCTCCACTGAGAAGCCATTCCATGTATCTATCGCCCTCTCCTGTAAAAAACTATTTCCTTAGATTACTCCATTGTCCATACCCTTTTATGTTTGAATATTTTTATTAAAGTCACACAAGATACAAACATAAAGGTAGTAAGAGCAATTTAGTAGGAAAACATAACCCCAACCCCCTCCCTGGAACCCAAAAAGCAAAACCCTACCAACAATCTGCACACTAGTGCTGCCCGATTCAGGGAAATATTTTTGATTCGATTCAATTTGGCCTATTGAATTGATTTTTCAATTTGATTTGCTTTTCCCACCCAAACGGGCCATTTTTTTTTCAAACATCCTAGCAGGTTTATCTTGTAGTCTTTCCACACACACCCCCCCCCCCCCCCTTTGTTCTCTCCAATCCCACACCGGTGCTGTGGTGTAAACAAAATAAACAAAAAATACTTTTCCTCTCTCTGTTAGGTCCTAACTCACGCTCACTGTCTAACACCAGCACTGCCAGGATACACATTTCAAATCTGATATATTGTAATCACAAAATAGAAAATCAAATTAATTTTTTCAACCTTCCACTGCCATATCCAACATTTGTTTCTTTCCCACTGTTTATCATCTCACTCTCTCCCCCTGCCTTGTGCCCTCGGTCAAACCTCTCTATTCCCCTCCATGCAGCATCTCTCCTTTCCTCCCCTTCATTATCATGTGCAACATTTCTTTCTGTCTCCCTTAGTACCATCTCTTCATGCCCTCCACCCTTTGTCCAACATTTCTCCCTCTCTCTCTTCTCCAATCATGTATCCCTCCCCTCCACCATATGCAGGATTTCTCCCTCTCACCCTTTTCTACCTCTTTGTTTCATCTCTCCCTTCTTCTCCTCCACCCCAATTCTTCCTCTTTCCCCCATGTGCAGCATCTTTCCTCCCCTCCCATCCCCCTGTGCAGCAGCACCTCACCGATCCTCCCACGACGAGACCTAACATACCTCCAAGGCCTCCTACAGCAGCAGCAGCACTCTGAATGGGCTGCTTCATGGCCTGCCCGCTGGGGCCTCCTTCTGCTGCATCACTGATGACATTATCTGCTTTAGGAGGCCTCAAGGTATATCGGGTCTCACCGGGGTAGTGTGGGTGGGGGGTGTAGGTCGCTGAATCGGTGAGTCTGATTTTCTTGGACAACAAATCGAAAATCAATTAGAACTGGTGAATCAGGCAGCACTACTGCACATGTACTCCAGTGAAATCTAACAGCAGTTTATGTGTTTAGCAAGTGACTTCTAGCTGATGGAGTCAGTTAGCCAAAAGGGCTCCCAGATCAAACAAAAGGTTTTCCTCAGATTGGTATCTAAATTTTTGAATGATAAATGTTCCATAGAGGCCTGCTGAATCATTAGTGTATGCCAATGTGATACAGTAGGTGAGTCAGCCTTTATCCAATAATGCAAAACACTTTTTTTTTGCCCATAAGAACTGCATGCTCCAAAAATCCTTTAAGTCCTTTTGGAGTAGGTCGCTGTGGATGAATGAGAGAAAATAGTATTGTGGGTTGCAAAGCATAAGTGCAGTTCCATATAGATGAAATATGAGTACGTAACTGTGTCCAAAAAGAATAGACATAAGGGCAGTCCCAGAATTGATGATCCAAGGTTGTTTGAGACTGTTTACATTTAAGACAGTTATCTGTAGTGCTTTGTTTAGTTCTATAAAGATGTACGGGAGACCTGTAAAGGCGCAATAGGAATTTATAATTCATTTCAAACATGGTCACTTGTGGAGTTCGTTTACTATAACAAAACATGCACGTCTTAATTGCTGTGTCATCCACAGGACAGTGTAAGCCCTGGGACCACTGTTGTGCTCACTTCCCAAAAGGCAAATATCTCATATGTTCCTGGAGATATTTATGGTGAAATCTTAATGGAATTTGAGTTTGAGCTGAGAAGCATAAGGCATCCGACAAAGAATTCTGTCTTGCATCCATTAGGCAATCAGATGGTATAGTACATATATAGTGGCATAATTGGTTATAGGTGAATCAATCCTTGTTACTCATATTAAACTCTGTGACTAATTCTGCATGAGACCACATGGTTCCCGATGGAGTAACTATTTGAAACACATACTTCAATCCAGTTACTTGCCAGGTGCTGTACAAGGAAGATTGCAGTTCAGGAACAAAATCTCCATTTTCCAGAAGCAGCAAGTAATGTAAACGATATTTTGAGATTACAAATTCTCTTCCATATTCTCCTTAACGGTTTTAAAAAGGGTTCTCCTCTGGATAATAAACCCGATGGCAATCTCTTAATATGCAATAAGTAACTAAAGTGATATGGATTATACAGGAAAAGTTCATGTGGTGTAGCTGGTAAGTGTATAATGTCTCTAAACCAATCATTAATATGCCTCATTTGACATGCTTGAGAGAATAATTTGAGACTAAGCAAGCTCAAGCCTCTCTGAGCTCTCGGTCTCATGAGGGCAGACAAAGCAATATGAGCTTTTTTTAACCATTCCATAGATAATTCACAAAATATCTACATAGCACGCTTTCATGTTTAGCAAATAATAGAGGAACAGTTTGAAAAATATAGAGCCATTGTAATACCAATACCATATTACACAGTGTTATTTTGCCCAAAAGAGAGAAAGGGAATATACCTTCCAATTATGCAACTTCTGTAATGTAATTCTCAATAAAGGGTCTATATTAAGAGAATACATTAAAGTGAGATCAGATGGGATCTTAACCCCCAAATAAGATAGCTGGTTGTCTAGTGTAAAGGAAAACACCCCTTCCATTGAGATGGAATATCTGATGATAGAGGTAACACTAAGGATTTCTGCTTATTAAGTACCATACCAGAATAAAGGCTAAATTCATCAAGTAGCTCCAGTGCTCTAATTAGAGAGCTTTGTGGGTTAACTAATATTAATAAGATGACATCTGCGAATGCAAGGACCCGTAACTATGTATTGCATTCTGGTAGACCCTCTTACTCATCTCTCATTATCATTCTCAGGAGGGATTCCAAATACAGTAGAAATAAGAGAGGGGAAAACGGACGACTCTGCCTCATTCCCCTCACTGCCGAGAACACCAACGTGAGTACCCCATTTACCAGGACACAAGCTGTGGGACCAGTATAAAGCAATTGTACAGCTTTATGGAACCATCCAGTGATACCTATATGTGTACCTATATGTGTCCAGTGATACCTATATATGTAAGCACTTTAAAGAGATCATTCCAGTTCACCTGGTCAAATGCTTTAGCAGCATCTAAACCAGCAGTCTCAAACACGCGGCCCGCGGGCCGCATGTGGCTCTCCAGGTTTTATTTGCAGCCCGCAGTCTGGAGGCATCATTCTCTTCCTTTTGGAGCAGCAGCCGGCTCGTTCGTTCAAAGCCACGGGTTGGCGGCTCCTTGCGCTATCCACTCCTGCATTGGAAGCCTCTCTGATGTCACAACATCAGAGAGGCTTCAGACGCAGGCACGGATCTTGCAAGGAGCCGCCACCCACGGCTTTGAACAAACGAGCCGGCCAGACACGCTGCTGCTCCAGTGGCGTACCAAGGGGGGGGTGGTCCACTGTTCTCCCTAGAGTGTGGCTCGCTGCTTGTCTAGAGCAGTGGTGCCGAACCTGCTTCCCTTCCCTTCTCACTGCTGCCATCGGGGATCAGGCCGGCACCGTGTTCTTTGATCTCCCTGCTTCTCTTCCCTGCGGGGCCGACCAACTCTCGCGGCCCGACGTCAATTCTGACGTCGAGAGGACGTTCTGGCTAGCCAATCGCTGCCTGGCTGCCCGGAATGTCCTTTCCGACTTTAGAATTGATGTCGGGCGGCGAGAGTTGGTCGGCCCGGTGCAGAAGAGAAGCAGGGAGATCTCTGCCTGTTCCCAATAGTGGCAGCGGCAGCAGCCTATTCCGCGGTGGCATGGGGGAGGGCAGGAAGGAAGGAAGAAAGAAAGAAGGTGGGGTGGGGACAGGGAGCCAGAAAAAAAAGCAAAAAATGGGGCACGGAGGAAGGAAGAAAGAAGGAGGGGGGACAGGGAACCAGAAACAAAGCAAAAAAATGGGTCACGGAATCAGAGAAAGACAGACAGAGAAAGAAAGAAAATGTTGGGGGAGAGAATGAGGTCTGGAGGAGAGGAAGCATACAGGAGGCTGAAAGAAGGGAAGAAGTATTGGATGCACAGTCAGAAGAATAAAGTGCAACCAGAGACTGATGAAATTACCAAACAAAGGTAGGAAAATGATTTTATTTTCAATTTAGTGATTGAAATGTGCCAATTTTGAGAAAGAAAAGATATTGAACTTTAAATGTGAGTGCTGCAGAAAAAAATAGAGTACTTGGAGGGCCGCAGAAAAAATAGTTAATGTCTTATTAAAGAAATGACAATTTTGCATGAGATAAAACTCTTTATAGTTTATATATCTTTCCTTTTAACTGTTAAAGGAAAGTTTTATAAACTATAAAGAGTTTTACCTCATGCAAAATTGTCATTTCTTTAATAAGACATTAACTATTTTTTCTGCGGCCCTCCAAGTACCTACAAATCCAAAATGTGGCCCCGCAAAGGGTTTGAGTTTGAGACCACTGATCTAAACCTACCAAGATCCCTTGGGTGTCCTGGGCTTTCATTCTAACAATTGCTGTTAAAAGTCTATGAACATTGAGGACAAAGTGTCGCTGCTACACAAAATCCACCTGTTTAGGCACTATAAGATGGGGAAGAACCAAAGCCAAGCAGTTGGCCAAAATCTTATCAAACAATTTTATATCAACATTTAATAGTGAGATAAGTCTAAAAGATTCAATATCTGTCCCTGGTTTACCTGGCTTTGGTAATAAGGACCATATTTGTACCCACCGGGAATTTACCTGTATCCAAAGCAGATGTATAATATGCCTCCAACAGCCCATATGAGGAAACATCGATTTATAAAACTCTGGAATACCCATCAGGGCCGAGGGCCATATGACTTTTGAGTGATTTGATAGCCAATTCCTTTCCCTGGATTGGTCTGTTTAATTGTTGTCTCATGGAAGATGATAACCAAGGCATACCAGCATCCTCAAGATAATCCATCACATCCAAACCTCGGGAATGTTCAACCAATGAACAAAATTTTGAAAAATGCTAAAAAAAAGCACTTAGCTATTTAAGAAGTTTGTATCAAATTTCTACCATTCTCATGCTCCAGACGCAAAACACACCTGCCAGGTTTATTCCCATATTTATAGTATAGTATTGATATTTTCTATAGTACACGAAATTTTTTTTGTTTGCTCATGTATGAGCATATTTAACACAACTTGTGTAGTTGTAAGTTCTTCCTGCAGGGTATTATTAGGATGAACTATATATTTATGTTTCAAATTAATTTTTTCAACTTTATGATGCACTGTGCTATATGTTTCTTTTGGGCTACTACATATAAGATAACATCTCCTCGATAACTGCTTTTGCCGTGTCCCAAAAAAGCAGGGGAGTTCCTCTATGCTGTGCATTAAGAGTAATGGAATCTTCCCATTTCTGGGTAAGCTATTTAACAAAGTCCTGATCATCAGCTAAGTAGGTTGGAAAATGCCACCCCCTTCCAGGTGTGGCCATCTCCTCCAAAGTGAAATCAATCCATATCGGGCAATGATCAGAGACTGCGATTGAACCAATAACTGCATCCTGAATCTAGGGAAAGAGGGCTTGGGAAATTAGAATAAAGTCTATTCTAGAAAAAGTGTGATGCACCCTGGATTGAAAGGTATAATCCTTCTCTTCTGAGTGGAGAAGGCTCCAGGGATTTATCAGGCCCAACGTATCATACAAGTATGAAAAACCCTTACGCTGGTTTGATTGAAGTGACTGCCCAACACCTGTCCTATCCATCCCTGGGTCCATGACTTGATTGAAGTCACCCAAAACTACTAAAGGTTGAGTAAGATCTTGCAGACTCAAACGCACCAGGGATTGAAAGTATTGATGATCATATTGGTTAGAGGCATAAGATATCAACAAATAAAAGGTGAGACCCAGCATCGTAACATAGCAATACAAAGTTTGGCTGAAAGGGTCTTTAAAAAGAAAGTCAATTTTACCTGGAAACCCCTTACGGATCAACAGGGCAACCCCGGCTCACTTCTGAGAGAAGGAGGCTGAGAAAAGCTGAACTACCCAACCTCTTTTTAACTTAGCATGCTCCTCTTCCGTTAATCTCGTTTCCTGCAAGCATGCCAGGTTTGCCCTATGGTGCTTAAGTCTAGAAAGAATGTTTGTACGTTTAACTGGGGGACATTATACCGGAAACATTCCAGGATAGTAGTCGAAATAATTTATCACTCATTCCTTAAGAAAAGGTACAAACAGACATTATACAAAGGAAGAGTTCCCCCAGGTGCCCAGCCTTCACCCGGGGGATAACTCCAACCCAAACTTCCTCGCAAACACAACAAAACACTCGCTGCAAAATCGACCTGTATATACAAATCAACAATAACCAGTGGAGTAAGTGCATTATAAAAAAATATACCAAACCTACTAGTATTTCCCTCCTAACAATACCCACCTTCCCTTTATCCCAAGCTTTCATTAGCTAAAGGCTCTATAACCTCCTGCAGGGTAAGGTAGAAAGCAGATTACGATACTGGTGCTTTCAAAGCCTCTCCCTCTAAACAACAAGAATTACATAAATACAGAGTAAAAGCTTGAGCAATGTTAATCACAAAGAGCAACTTCTACTACCAGAAATAACTGTAAAGACAGTAACTCAGGCTTCCTTAAAAGCATTTTCAAGAAGTTGAATCACGAGAGTACAAAACTTATTTAGGAAGTTACCAGCCTAGTCAGCAGAATCAAACACTTGCCATTTCCCATCACTATATATTTTTAAAATTGTGGGGTAAAGAAACATAAATCTGCATTTCTGTTCTACCAATTTTGCACAGATGGGAAGAAATGCTTTCCACTTGTCTGTTAAAGCTGCTGAGAAATTCTGTCCAATACGAATCGGACGAACAAAGAAAAAACTCCTTGCCTTGAAATATCAACAGTACAACAGAAAGGCAAGGGAAGCGTCTTTATTAAAATAAATGGTTCCAAACAAGGATCCTAGTTTTGGCGTACAGACAACACCTTCCTCAGGGGACACTAAATGAACATATAAAACACAAGCAAAAAATACATATAAAATATGAGATGACATTTGTGCTAAAGTTATAAGACATATAATAAATAAATAATGGCATTGTTAGTACATGTATTGTACCTAACAAATGAAATGCATGTGTTTAATAAAACAATGAATGAAAACATAGTTTCCAAAGGAGCATGAGAACAGTGATGAAATTTAGAATAAAGCATATTTCTGAGGCATGCATTAAATGCAGGGCTATTAAATTGTTTGCAAAACTAAGAGCTTTGGAAATAACTAAGAGCTTTGGAAAGTGGGACTCAAAAGCTAGGCCCATATAAAACAGATCTTAATGATAAAGAACGTATACTAATGACTTGACTTGTTATGTTACCTGCTTCTAATTGTTCCTCTGTACTTGCTCCCCGGGAGAACTTTGGAGGGAAGCCTTTGTTACACTGTTGACCCGGACAATCTTAGCCATGCCCTCTGAGTGAATTCACTTGGGGAGGGAGGTGAAAAAGGCCATTTTAGAACTTGAGATGCGATGCGCTGGAGGCATTTGTTGCCTCCTTCTCACGCTGACAAAGGAGTGACGATAAAGGAGCTCCTTAGGGCAGTCCTTTGGGAGGACTTTCTGGGACTATGGTAAGAAAGTAGCCAGAAGGATGTTAGGCTGCATTGAGGAGGTATAACCAGCAAGAGAAAGGAGGTGTTAATGCCCCTATTCATTGGTTTTGACGCCTAAGAAAGCAAGGGGAAGAATGGAGAAAGCATCCACACATTTATTCACACACTTCAACACACCCCACTCCACCCCAAAATGCACACACACTCCACCAGATTCACGTGTCTATAGACTAACATGCACGCATTAGCGTTTAGCCGCACGCTAAATCGATTAGGGCGCACTAATTGGTTAGCGTACCTTAGTAAAAAAGGGCATAGTGGCAATCTAATATATTGTTTATTTTGTAGTAGATACTCATAAGTCAGCATCTTGCACACATACATGAAAATCCAAATTTTTCCCTTCTCCACTTCACCAGCACAATCGCAGTGCAACACTTTCATCTGAACACCTTTTCAACAAACTCTGATCTGCACACAAACTTCACTGGGCACCATTTGCTTTCCGCTTTGAGCATAAAAATACTCATATCATATTTTCTCAAAATCAGTACTATAGTATCCCTGAGGAAGGCATATTTTGCCGAAACACAGCCTGTGCTGGGTCCTCCATGACAAATGTGGACATTGTTTTTTAAAGCATTAACTGAATAATAAAAGAAGCGTCAAGAACATTGGATTTCCACAGTTTTGTTTCTTTTGGATTGTCCTTTTCTCCTGTGAAAATCTGGATCTTCTCTTCTTCTTGTAAAGCAATGTTAATTACCGTAACAGTTGTTATCCAGGGACAGCAGGCAGCTATTCTCACTAATGGGTGACGTGATCCAACGGAGCCCTGATGCGGACGCTTCTTTGAAGAAAAACTCAAAGTTTTGAGTCGCCAGCACCGCGCATGCTCGAGTGCCTTCCCGCCCAGACCAGGGCGCATCTCCTCAGTTCAGATAGCTAGCAGAGAAGGTGGGTGGGACGTGAGAATAGCTGCCTGCTGTCCCTGGATAACAACTGTTATGGTAAATAACATTGCTTTATCCCAGGACAAGCAGGCAGGTATTCTTATTAATGGGTGACCTCCAAGCTAACCAGAATGGGATGGTGGAAGAGTTGGCAACTTAGGAGAATAAATTTTGCAATACAGTTTGGCCAAACTGTCCATCCCATCTGGAGAAAGTATCCAGACAGTAGTGTGAAGTGAAGGTATGAACCGAGGACCAAGTGGCAGCTTTACAATCTCCTCAATCGGCGTTGATCTGAGGAAAGCTACAGAAGCTGCCATCGCTCTGACCTTATGGGCTGTGATTTTTCTGTCAAGGGGCAATCCAGCCTGGGCATAGTAGAATGAGATGCAAGCCACCATCCAGTTAGAGATGGTGCGCTTAGAAACAGGACGTCCCAACTTGTTCGGATCAAAGGAGATGAAAAGTTGAGGAGCAGTTCTGTGAGGCTTGGTGCGTTCTAGGTAGAAGGCTAAAGCACGCTTACAGTCCAGAGTATGCAGGGCAGATTCTCCAGGGTGAGAATGTGGCTTTGGAAAGAACACTGGAAGCACAATGGATTGTTTGAGATGAAATTCTGAGACAACTTTAGGAAGGAATTTCGGGTGCATGCGGAGAACCACCTTGTCATGATGGAATACTGTAAAAGGTGGGTTCACAACCAAGGCTTGTAGCTCACTGACTCTTCGGGCAGAAGTGAGGCCAATGAGAAACACCACTTTCCAAGTGAGATACTTCAGGTGAGGTTCAAATGGAGGTTCAAATGGAGGCTTCATAAGTTGTGAAAGAACAACATTGAGGTCCCAAACCACTGGAGGCGGTTTGAGGGGAGGATTGACATGGAACAGTCCTTTCATGAATCTGGAAACCACAGGATGAGCATAAAGAGGTTTCCCTTGAAGAGGCTGATGGAAATCAGCAATTGCACTGAGATGGACTCGTATCGAGGAAGACTTGAGGCCAGAATGAGACAGGTGCAAAAGATAGTCCAAAACCGAAGACAAGGAGGAGTGTTGAGGCTCCTGGCACTGAGAGACACACCAAAGAGAGAATCTAGTCCATTTCTGGTGGTAGCATTGTCTAGTAGCGGGCTTCCGTGAAGCTTCCAGGACATCCCTCACTGGTTGGAAAAACTGTAGAGTGGTTACGTTGAGAGGAACCAAGCTGTCAGGTGTAGAGATTGCAGGTTGGGGTGAAGCAGAGATCCCTGATGCTGTGTAAGCAGAGATGGAAAAACTGGCAGAAGGTATGGCTCCCTGCTGCTGAGTTGGAGTAGAAGGGAGTACCAAGGTTGCCTGGGCCACCGTAGAGCAATCAGGATCATGGTGGCATAGTCTGACTTCAGCATGACCAGAATCTTTTGAATGAGAGGAAATGGGGGAAATGCATATAGAAAGCGATTCGTCCAGTCCAGGAGGAATGGATCTGCCTCGAGGCGCTGAGGGGTGTAGATCCTGGAGAAGAAGTGAGGCAGTTTGAAGTTGTGGGGGGCTGCAAAGAGGTCTATCTGAGGCGTTCCCCACAGGGAGAAGATGTGATGAAGGGGCGTGGGGTTGAGAGTCCACTCGTGAGGTTGCAGGAGACGGCTCAAGCTGTCTGCTAAGGCATTGTCCACCCCCTGAATGTAGACCACTCTGAGGAAGGTGTTGTTGCAAGTCACCCAATACCACACCTTCAGAGCATCCTGGCAGAAGGAGGCCAATCCTGTGCCCCCCTGCTTGTTCACATAGTACATGGCGACCTGGTTGTCTGTGCGAATGAGGACAACCTGGTCGCGAAAGAGATGTTGAAAGGTCTGGAGAGCGTTGGAGATCGCCCTGAGTTCCAGGAGATTGATGTGGAACTGGCGGTCCGTGCTGGTCCAATAACCTTGGGTGCGGAGGCCGTCCAGATAAGCCCCCCAGGTATAAGTCGACGAGTTGGTCGTGAGGACTTTCTGATGGCAGGGGGTTTGGAACAACAAACCTCTGGAGAGATTGGAGGATAGCCTCCACCAGCGAAGAGACTGTTGCAGAGCAGGAGTGACCTGGATGTGTTGAGTCAGAGGGTTGGACGTCTGGGACCACTGAGACGCCAAGGTCCACTGAAGAGTCCTGAGGTGAAGTCTGGCAAACAGAATCACATGTACTGTAGAGGCCATGTGGCCTAGCAGGACCATCATCTGTCTTGCTGGGATGGACGGGCGAGAGGACACTGACTGGCAGAGATGAAGCAGAGCCTCCATGCGTGGGGAAGGGAGGAATGCTCGGAGCTTGGTAATATCCAGAATCGCTCCTATGAAGGGGAGAGTCTGGGAAGGCTGTAGATGGGATTTTGGGAAGTTTATCTCAAATCCCAGAGTTGTAGTAACCAAATTGTCTTCTGAGTCACGAGGGCAACACCTTGAGATGTGGAATCCTTGATGAGCCAGTAGTCCAGGTAAGGAAACACCTGGAGGCCATGGTTCCTGAGTGCAGCGGCTACCACTACCAGGCACTTGGTGAAGACTCTGGGGCATGAGGCCAGACTGAAGGGAAGCACTCGGTATTGCAGATGAAGATTTCCCACCCGGAATCTGAGAAATTGGCGGGAGGCCGGATGAATGGGGATGTGAGTGTAGGCCTCCTTCAGATCCAGAGAGCATAACCAATCGTTCTGCTCGATGAGGGGGTACAGGGATGCCAGGGTCAACATGCGAAACTTTTCTTTGACCAGAAAATTATTGAGCACCCTGAGGTCCAAGATGGGTCTCAGATCGCCGTCTTCTTCGGCACAAGGAAGTACCGGGAGTAAAACCCCTTGTTCTGTTGGTCCCGAGGGACCGGCTCGACAGCCCCAAGCTGCAGCAAGGCCTGGGCTTCCTGAAGAAGAAGGGCGGTCTGTGTCAAGTTGGAAGGATACTCTCTTGGAGGATGTTCCGGAGGAACCTGGTGGAATTGAAAGGAGTATCCCTCCTTGATGATGGAGAGGACCCAGAGGTCGGTGGTGATAGTCGTCCATCGATGGAAAAAATGATGGATGCGACCTCCGATAGGTGGAATCACTGAAAATGGCAGAACAACAGAGGTTATGCCCTCTTTGAGGCAGTCAAAAGGGCTGAGGAGCCTTAGGGACAGCAGATGGTTGAGGCTTTTGCTGATGTTTCTGCGGGTACTGCCTCTTCACAGGCTGTCGGATGGGGGGATTCTGTTTTAGGGGGTAACGTCGCTGGTAGATCAACGGTGGGAGTGATTGACGAGGAGGAGCAGGCCTGGGCTTCGAACGCAGGATGGACTGGAAGGACTTCTCATGGTCCGAGAGCTTCTTGGTTACCGCCTCGATGGACTCATCAAAGAGGTCGGAGCCGGCGCATGGAACATTGGCAAGCCTGTCCTGGAGGTTGGGGTCCATGTCGATGGTCCGCAGCCACGCCAGCCGGCGCATAGCCACCGAACATGCTGCGGCCCGAGCCGCAAGCTCCAAGGCGTCGTAGGAGGATTGCATAAGCTGTACCCGGAGTTGGGATAACGAGGCCAGCGCCTCCTGGTACTCGAACTGAGCCCTAGGATCCACATAGGGCATAAACTTCTGGAGTACGGACAAAAAAACTCCAAATATGTTGTGAAGTGGAAGTTGTAATTCAGAACTCTCGAGGCCATCATGGAGTTCTGGTAAACTCTCCTGCCGAACCGGTCCATGGTCTTTCCCTCTCTACCAGGTGGGACGGAGGCATAGACCCGGGAGGGATGGGACCGCTTCAGTGAGGACTCAACCAAAAGGGATTGGTGGGAGAGCTGCGAGCCGTCGAACCCCTTACGATGGACAGTACGGTATCTGGTGTCCAATTTACTCGGCACTGCGGGGATCGAATAAGGTGTCTCGAGGCACCGTGCGAAGGTTTGGTCCAGCAGTTTGTGTAAGGGAAGCTTGAGGGACTCCGCAGGTGGTTGAGGGAGGCGCATAGTCTTGAGGTATTCTTTCTAGAATTTGGACCCCGTATCCAGGGGGATGTCCATGTCATCAGCCATCTGTTGAAGGAACGAGGAGAAGGACAATTGGTCGGCTGTTGCAGGGCCCCGGGACGGGCTCGATGAGGTTGAGGCCTCCGGATCCATTAGGGACAGGGATCGAGAAGGTGAGAGAGATCTCACCGTGTCCTCGAGCTCTGGCATCGGTGGAGGAGTAGTAGTCGGTGGCGAATACTCCAGGTATGCTTGCTTCCGATGAGGCGAGGCCTGTCTGGACGAGTGCCTCGAAGAGTGCCTTGATCAGTGATGCGGACTGTATCGAGAGGTCGGCCTCGATGGGCGAGATGAGTAGGTCTTCGCTGTTATTTAATTAACTTAATATTTTAATCATTGTGAGGTTTTTTTATTTAATATTAATTGATAGATTGTGAATCTATTTATAGTATTGTCTTTAATGAGGTTTAGGTTTATTTTGAGATTTGTTTGGAGATATTTAATTGGATATTTATGAAATTTTGATATAGTGCTATAAATTGGTGAAATTATTTAATTGAGTATTTATATTTTAACTTTATAGTGGATAATTTTATAGTGATTAATGAGATGTTTCTTTTGTATCTTATGTTTATATTGAATGTCCATTTAAGTTAAGTCTGTATTACAATTAATTTCAATCAAATTTTAAATTTAATAAGGATTAAGTGTTATGATTATTCACTATGTTACATTTTGATGGGTTTACAGATGTTTTGATATGAACTTATTGTTTTGATTATCTTTGTGTGTCATCTCATTATAATATATTGCTCAATATGAATTTATCTGTTATGTTTAAAATAGTATTTGAATATAACATTTGAGATATTTTGGTAAAGAATAATGGATAAAGATGGATTCATCTGTTAAGTTTAAAATAGTATTTGAATGTATCATTGGAGGTAATTAGGTAAGGAATAATGGATAAAGCTGAGGGTATATTTTGAGTTCTAAATTTTATATAAAATTTATAAGAATTTTTAGTTACACACAAAATTAAATGTTTGGAGAAATTCACAAGTTAAGATACAGTTTTAGGGTTATATTATATTACATATTTCACTTATTGCACCAAAATGTTTTTTACATATGTTTTTTATATTTATATTATAGAGTGTTCCATGTTATAAACCCTTGAAAAAGCCTGTGTGGGCAAAACGGGTCCTGTCGGGCACATTGATGTTGGGGCAAGTAATAAAGAACTATTCATTGATGTATCATGAGTTTTTGTCAGTTTTTGAATTTGAAGAAGAATTTCCTTACACTGACTGATCAAGCAATATTTTGATAATCTAACCCTAATAAGTGAGGGTCTTTTCATATTGAGGAGTTTTCCTATGACCTCACTTTCTATCTTCTACTCGTTGTGGATTTAGTCTTCGCTGAGGCCCCCAGGTAGTGGATGGGGCTGGAAGCGGTCGATCGAAGCAGGGATGGTTGCCGTAGAGGCTCGAACCCCGTCGGGGTGATCATTTCCAATGGAGGCACTCGCAAAGACTCTGCTCCTTGCATCGAGTGAATCGGCTCCAATGGAGACACTCGCAAAGACTCTGCTCCTTGAATCGATTGAACTGGTTCCAACGGCGGCACTCGCAAAGACTCTGCTCCTTGCATCGAGTGCATTGGTTCCAATGGAGGCATGGGCAAAGACTCTGCTCCTTGCGATGCATGCATTGTTGCCAGACCAGATACTCGCAGAGACTCTGCTCCCTGTTGAGAGTGTGTTCCCCGCTGAGGCACTGGAGGGGGCTCGACCTCGCGGGAGGCCTCCACGTGCCCAGGCTGGATTTGGGAAAGAAGCTGAGGCCCCATTCGTGGTAAAGAGCTCGATGAATTGCTTCTGTAGCATGGTCTGGAATGAGGCCGGCAAGGATGGATCCGCATCTGAAATGGGACCACCTGCGCGGGCCTCGCACTCCCTTGGAGCAGTGTGTGAGTGCTTGGACTTCACCTTGGGTACTTTTAACACTACTGGGGGAATGGGCTGCTGGGCTACCTGACCTGAGGAGGTTGAAGAAGGCATCGCAGCAGGCGCCAGAGTCTGAGCCGGGACAAACGAGGCGGGCTTGATGAGACTCGGCGCCGCAGAGGCGGTAGGCTGTGGAGTTGCGGATGATGTCGAAGGTGAAGGTCCCTTCGTGGTTGATGGCTCCGTCAAGGACTCCATGAACAGTGATTCCCACAAGACGCAACGGCGCTTGAAAGCACATGCGGTGAGTGTGGAGCAAGGCCGGCACGATTTCGGAAGATGTTCAGGCCCGAGACACCGAACACAGTGTCGATGAGGGTCCGTTAGCGAAATCGCGCACTGGCACTTGTCACACTTTTTAAAATCGGTGATAGGCCGGGACATAGGCCGGAAAAGGTCCGCCGCAAGATCAAAGCCGCGGGGCTGTGGCCACGTGGCCTGCCCAGTCGAACGGAACGAAAATCAGCGATTAAGATCAAATAAAACCAAAACCACGGACTTAGAAGGCACAAGAGAAGAAAACTTCTCACAGAGAGTCGAAGACGGACTTCTCGGTTCCGTGGAAAAGTAAGAACTGAGGAGACGCGCCCTGGTCTGGGCGGGAAGGCACTCGCCCATCCGTGGTGCGGGCGACTCGAAACTTCGAGTTTTTCTTCAAAGAAGCGTCCGCATCGGGGCTCCGTTGATTCACGTCACCCATTAGTGAGAATACCTGCCTGCTTGTCCTGGGATAACTATGCATTGCATGCAGCCACATCAAATGAGTGCAAAAACCATTTTCCTTTAACCACAGTATAACATATTTTGGCCTAGTATGCCATTTGTACTGTGTTGTTTATTCTTGCTCAAAATACCATTCTCCGTAGGACCCCTGGGGAAGAAGTGTTTCTTCGAAACACAGACCATGTCGGGTCCAGTCCACACGGATATTAGGACCAGTTTTAGGGATATCATCATTGTAACTTATGTATTTGTTTTATATATGTCATATATGTTTTTAAGATTTGTGTCATTTTAATAAATTCCTGCACCTTATACATATCCCTGCAGTTTTGTTTTGGTTTTTGCTTTGCATCTTCATTGCAGGTTTTGTTGGGGGTTTTTTGTGGGGTTTTTTTGCTTTACATCAAATGCGTGCAACATGATTTGTGATGCAATTGCAGCAATGCAGTGATATACAGGGAAAGTACCAGTAGCTCAGAAGCACATTTCTAAACATGAAAAAATATCTGAATTGTAAAAAAAACAAATAACTATTTGCCTCAAATATCACAACCTCCTCCTATATCAGGGGCCGCACAAATGCTGCAGCAAGACAGAGGAGGGAGCCGGCAAGATGGTAAACACCTGGAGGCAGCAGAGGAAAACACTGCATCGCCCTCGACCGGGGCCGCACAAAATACTTCACGGGGCCGCAGGTTGGACACCCCTGTCCTATATAAACAACTGCAGCATTTGTACACAGCATTATTTTTCAGGAATAAAGGAGTGAAAGTCTTAACATATATGCTAGATTTAGTTCCTGCAAGTTTCCCCAAGAAAGAGAACTTATTCTTGCACAGTGCTAAAAGATTTATGTGGTTTTGGCAAAGTGCTTACTTCTTAATGCAGTGGCTTCTTGTCCACCAGCTTCCTTAAGCTTCAGTGTCAATTAAGTGAATCATTTCTAAACCAAACAGACACCGTAACAACCCAATATTCTTTCATGGTCCTATTCTAAATTACGGAAAAAGACTGGGAAAAATTCTTTCCAAAATACAACTCTTATTGATTTTCCAGCAAAGCACTGATGTTCTGTATTAGTACATAAAGTACCTCCAGTATAGGGCTTCCAGTTATAATACTTTCCCCGGAACGGCATGTCGTCAAAGTCTGCGCACTGTTTTTCTCTGAAATCACGGGATCCCGGAGGACATGACTAGAGAACAGAAAAAGAAACCACTCATTAACTTATAATGAATATGGTAGGACATGCAGTATTCATGCAAGTTGTAAAATAAATAAAAAAATGTTTAAAAAATAAATAAAAAATAAATGACACACATTCCATTTCCCAATACTGAAAATTGTTTTATGGCTCTACAACCGGCATTCAGACTAAAGCGTCTGTTTTGTAATCTTAGACAGGCATGAAGTTACCCAAGTAATGTAAACAGTGTTAAGTGTTACAGCGGTTTCCATATAACATTACACTCAGACACATCACAGCTTGCTTTGCAATCAATCCATCAGGTATCTCCCTATAAACAGACATTAAAAACCAGATGAGGAAACTAAAACACAATATCTTCCTTGGAAACATGGATCTAAACTCAGTTGCTAAAGCTGTCTTAAGCTTCACATTTAAGATATCAAGAGACAGATCTGTAACATTACATTCCACACTCTTAATTGTGGTTTGGAAACTTCCGCTCACTGTAACTGTTTGCTGTCTACTACTGACAAGGCCCTTATCTGAAGTCCTGGGATAAAGGTGAATAACACAAATCTACGTAATACTAAATAGAGAATCACTAGGGGGCCCTTATACTAAACTGCAATAAAAAGAGGCCTTAGCACATCCTTGCACGGGTTTTTACCACACAGTAAGACCATTTTTACCACGGAAGTAAAATGGCCAATTTTCCAATTTTTGCATTAATAGCTGTGAACTAATGTTGCTATTTGTGTGTGCGGCTATTGAAAAAAACGAACACACGTGCACTTACTGACACCTATCTTAAAGGCATTAAGGGCCTGATTCTATACACAGATCCTTGCAGCACCACTCGGCACAGTTGTCAATCAACCACTAGATGCCATTTATTGAATCACAAGCGCCTAAGGGGACTTAGGTGACGATAGGCATCCTAAAGGTAGGCGTTTAGTCCAGGGTTTCACTGGCCTAATGTACCAGCACCTTTCTTGGAGGCCTAGCAACGCCTAACTCAACCATGCCTATTCCCCGTCCCTAACCACACCTACTGTTCAGGTAGGTGTTGAGTGTTGGACACCTACTTTTCAGGTAGGTGCCAGGCGTTCACTTAGGCATCATTAGGTGCAGTGCAGAATTCCACACCTAACTTTTAATTGTAAATTTTTAAAATTAATTATTTAATTAAGTTTCAAGTTTCAAGTTTATTTGGTTTTACTATACCGACCATCAAATAAATATCTGGCCGGTGTACATTACAATAAAAATATAAATTAAATAGGGAAGGGGAGTTAAAATATTCTACATTTAGAGGTACAAGTAGTGTATGTTAAGACATAGACTAGACAAACTTGATTGTGAGGGAACTTCAGTGGTGCAGCCAACTACCACACCATTTCAGCTCATTGATTTAATTTAGGTTAGGCAGCGCTGGGCAGCCTCATTTATGGCACCTAGTGATGCTTAACTAAGGCACCATTTATAGCATCAGGACCTAAGAGCTCATGCACTAATCCTGTACTAACCAATTAATGAGGTAATGTAGCTGTGCTTAATAGTCTTGGAGAGCCCCATGCAACCATTTTTTTTTTTTTTTTTTAATTTAGTAATTTCAATTATACATATCAAGGGTAGATATACAAGAAAAGAATAACATTTGTGAAACATATTTTACAAGAAATAATACAAATAGAAAGAAACTACACTCCCCCTCCGTATTCATGGTGGTTAGGGGCAGAGCCGGCCCGCGAATATTAAAAAACCACGAATAATATTTGGGCCGGTTCTGCCCCTAACCCCTGCTTCCCCCCCGGTTATTTTAAGCCCTGTAAGCCTTACCTGGTGGTCTAGCGGGTTTTCGGGCAGGAGCAATCTGCCCACGCTCCTGCCCCGTGCAGATCGCTCACAGGAAATGGTTGCCTTGAGCTCCTGTCGTCTCTCAAGATTATAACGGGAGCTCAAGGCAGCCAATTCCTGTGAGCGATCTGCACGGGGCAGGAGCGTGGGAAGATCGCTCCTGCCCGAAAACCCGCTAGACCACCAGGTAAGGCTTAAGGAGGGGTTCACAGGGCTTAAAATAGCCCAAAAAATGAAAATGATTTTTTTGGCAGAAAATCGCAAATAATCAAAACCGTAGATAAGGAAACCGCGAATACAGAGGGGGAAGTATAATTCTAAAGTCCACTTCAAGGAGAGATTTGTGAAGATAAACTAAAAGTAAATAATTCCTGATGGAAATCTAATTAGCATTCTAACTATAAACATTGAGATCCATTTTCGGTTTTAATTACCCTCATTCAACTTTGTTGGTATCTCTCTTGTCAGAAAGAGATAAATTGCTAATTTTAAAGAATTGCTTTAAATATTAAAAAAAGTTGTATTTTTGCGGGCACCAATTCAAATTTTTCCAGATGTAACTAGAGCTATTCAGGAACGTAGGAAACAGTTCTTGGCCCTGAAATCCAGGGTTTTGGCTATTGGAGCAACTTTTTTTTCCTGCATTTTCCCTATAGATGTATTTTACATTATCAGGGTACACAATTTATATATTTTTTAAGCATTCTCATTTGGAGAAATTTCTATTGGAACATGAAAAAAAGGGTAATTAAAATATCACCAAAATTTTTTTAAAACTTTATAGCGGGCAGTTAGCTCATGCCAATTTGTAACAGCTGAGCATGCCCCACAGTATACCATTTTAAGCTGTGATAAACACATGCTACCGCTTACCACAGTTTAGTAAAAGAGCCGCTAAGATTCTCAAATTACCAACTTACACTTTCCAGACTCTCTTACTCATTTTCTCAGGTTTTATTCTGAGGCCACCTTTTTTTTTCTCTGTCTCTTTATTTCTGTTTTAAAATATTGTTTTAGATTCACAAAAAGTGAGTAAGATGAACCTAGGAACATTCAATGTAACTATTTTCCTCAGGAATCAAATATAAACAATCGAAGGTAATTATAGCAGGGAGATTATAAAATTTCCAAAAAACACATTTATAAAGGCAACATAGGGCTCCTTTTACTATGGTGCGCTAGCATTTTTAGCGCACACAGGATTTAAGCGCGCGCTACGCTTCTAGAACTAACGCCAGCTCAATGCTGGCATTAAGGTCTAGCACACACTGCAATTTAGCGCGCGCTATTCCATGCGTTAAGGCCCTAACGCACCTTTGTAAAAGGAGCCCATAGGTACCTAAGTACAAATTTATACCTGATCTGAGGTATAAATTCCCCCAAATTCTATAAATGGTGCTCAAAACTGCACAAAACAATTTGACGGGCATAATCGAAAGGGACGTTTAAGTCCGTTTATGTCCATCTCGCAAGTCGTCCAAAGTTAAAAAGAGCCTAAGACACATTTTCGAAAGAGACGTCCAACTTTTTTTTACTTTCGAAAATCGTCTAATTATACGTCCAATCTCATAATCCAAGCCGCTAAATCGTTCATCTTTATACCACATTTCCGTCCAACTTTCCGTCCAAGTCCAAAACGCCTAGAACAAGCCCTGTTCGACATGGGAGGGGTCTGCAAAGTGATGGATTGAACACCCAGACATGCCATCTAAATAGTGGGGTACCTTACAGGGCACTGCTATGAACTTCACAAAAAGGGTGCCATGGCTTCTCTTCACTACAGCTCCCTTATACGTGATGGTGAGCCCCCCAAACCACCTCCAGAATCCCCTAGACCCACTTATCTACCACCCCAATAGCCCTTATGGATGCAGGAGCCACTTATATGGCAACAATTCAAATTTATGCAAGTATCTTGCTAGATGATGTTCTAGAAAGAGGCGCATGTACATTTTTTAGCGAATAACTGAAAAGGGGCTTGGTCGTAGGAGAGGCATGGGTGTGTCAGGGGCGTTCGCTTAAGATATGCGTAGTATTATAGAACACAGGAGATCCTCACCTAATTTAGGCATGAGAATTTATACCAAGTTTCAGTTATGGATGCGGATCCCAGCACTGAACACTCTTCTATAAACAGCCCTTAACTCAGAGCTCATTTCTTTCCAGCTCCCAAATTTGGGGACAATTTACTAAATCCAGCCCTTTATGCATAATAGCATATTCTATAAAATATGCAAGAACATCACAACTCTGCTCCTGCTCCACCCAAATTACCCCCCTCTATAACATGACACCCAAATTCTTCGCAGACAAATTTCCTCTCTACACCCCAAAGAGAACGAAACACTCTCAAGATGAAATACGCCTACATACACCATCAGGACACTCCCTCCAGCTCCAGACAGCCTGGAAACGATCCTATTCCCATTTCTTACCAAACCTCTGGAACAGCCTACCTCCTGATGTCAGAGCCCTTAAAGGACTTCTTAACTTTAGAAAAGCTGTAAAAACCTTTTTCCCTAATCGCTCCCTCAACCCTTCCAAAACATCAGTATGTAATCCTATATGAAGATATATTGCAATACACTGTATGTAAACCCTATAATTGTAATGCTGTGAATGTAAACTGTAACCTGTTCTGAGGTCTTTGGGGAGGACGAGATATAAATTTTAATTAATTAATTACTTAATACAGAAAATAGAAAAAATCAGTTATTTTACTCCTGCAGTAAAATACTATGTTTTGTCCATCTACTTTTACACATATAAACCGCCCCCCCTCCCCCATGCAATGTTCTTTTTATAATTTCTAAAGACCACAAACATTTTTAAGTACAGTGGTTTATATGTTCTATATACACTTCTCCCTCATCATTCGCGGGGGATATGGGCAGAGCCGGACCGCAAATGCCGAAAAATCGTGATTATCCGGCTCTGACCCACCCCCCTGCCGCCTTCCCAGCCTTACCTGGTGGTCTAGAGGGTTTGCGGAGCAAGAGCGATCTTCCTACGCTCCTGCCCTGTGCAAATCGCCATCAGGAAATGGCTGTAGGGAGTTCCCGACGTAGTCTCGAGAGACTACAGGAACTCCCAGCAGCCATTTCCTCATGGCGATCTGCACGGGGCAGGAGTGTAGGAAGATCGCTCCTGCCCCGAAAACCCTCTAGACCACCAGGTAAGGCCGGGAAGGTGGCAGGGAGGAAAAAACGATGGATTTTTATGTACATTAAGACTTTTTAAAATTTTCCCCCTCCCCAGAAAAAAATCGCGATTATATGAAACCGTGAGTGCAGGAACCGCGAATGGGGAGGGGGAAGTGTAGTTCAACCTGCTTACAGACAAAATCTTCAGCCTAGACACCCCAATCATATAGACTTATTCTTTTCACTATATACCCCCTCCCCTTTCCCCATCCTCCATCAAGAGATGATAATAATAATTTTTATAATAGATCTAACTGAACCACATTAGATAGTAGAACAGTAAATGACAACAGATAAAAGATCTGCATAGACCACCTAGTCTGGGTTGCCAATTTGGCCCTTTCACCAAACTCCGGTAAAAAGTAGCCTCAGTATGCATCCTTATGTAGATCATTCCTGCACACTAAAGTCATGTTTACTGCAGGGGGTAAAATAACCATTTTTTTCTCTTTTCTGTATTAATGGCCACACACTAAATTTTCCCACTAGCATGTGGCTGTTAGCGCATGAGCTCCTATCGCCACCAATTTTGTAGCTCACATACTAACCAGATGCTAATTGGTTAGTGCACAGCAATATAGCTGCACTAACTGATTAGTGTAGAACACACCCTCTCTCCACCCACATTGAGGCATTTTCTGGGCAGGCTTTGGGCAGGCTTAGGGACTCATAATCAAAACAAAAAAACATCTAAAAAGTGGCCTAAATGGGTACTTGCACAATCAAAAAGCCTGATCGTCCAAGTACCCATAACCAAAGCTGGTTTTAGACGTATCTAAAACCAGCTTAGGCCTTTCCCCTGCCTCTAAACGCTTAGAGCGAAAAGAGTTATTTTTAGAGAAGGGGAAAGGGCGGGAGGTGGGCTGACCTAGACATAGGCGTACAGCAGGTATAACCAAAGATTTAGGCAGGTTGCCTAGTCGGCACTTATACGTTTTGACTTAGACCAAGTCAAAACAGGTATAAGTGCCAAAAAAGGGGCTGCTGAGCTGATCGTGCTGCCGCGATAAGTTCAGCAACCCCGGCAACCTTTCTACCACCACCACTAACGATCGGAGCAGGAGGGAGCCCAATCCCTCCTGCCCCGGCGAAACCCCCTAACCCCCACCCCCGACAGCGATCAGAGCAGGAGGGAGCACAAGCCCTCTTGCCCTCGGTGCACCCCCCCAACTGCCCCCCCAAACCCCCGATCATCCCCCACCCACCGACCTCATGACCCCCTGCCAAACCCTCGACCCCCCACACATCCCACTCCCTCCCTTACCTTCAGAAAGTTGGCCGAACCCATTCAGCAGGCCCGCCATCCGTCGAATGGCGGACCCTAGGGCCTGATTGGCCCAGGTGCCTCAAGCCCCGCCCACAAGTGGGGCCTGAGGTGCCTGGGCCAACCGGAATTGGCCCAGTAGCCTTAAGCCCCTCCAGTAGCCTTAGGCCCCTCCTGCCCCGATCGCTTTTGGGGGTGTCAGTCTTCGCCAGGGCAGGAGGGCTTGGGCTCACTCCTGCCCCGATCATTGCTGAGGGGGGTGAATCTGTAACCGGTGTTCTTTTTGACAGACACCGGTTACAGAATTCAGCTTTTAGGCAAAGGACTGGCCCCTCCTTCACCTAAAAGCCCTTGTTTTGGGCATTTGGGACTTAGGCTTTTTTAGGTTGATTATATGGTGTAAGTTTAGAAGTAGTGGTGGTCTTGGAGTTTAAACAGCTGAACGTAGAGGCAGGACATTATTAAAAAAAAACTCCTTTTGGATGTTTTTTTTGAGAATGGACATTTTCCTTGCTTCTACTTTCAACGTTTAAGGCCTTAGGCCAAAAGGGGACTTAGACTTTTTTTTTTATTATGCCCCTCTTAGTCTTGGACGTCTTGTGTAATAATTGAACCTTTCCCCAGATGTCCTAGATGGAACTTAGACGTTCTGAGCTAGACCTGTTTTAAAAGCATCTAAGTGCCATAAAGATACCCAAACTGACCAGATGACCAATTGAGGGATTACATTATGACCCCCCCCCAAAAAAAAAAACCAACAACACACTGCACACTTCACCAGTGGTCACTAACCTCCTCCCATCCTCATAAAATCTGAATGAAATAGTACATACCTGTCTCTAGAATAGCAGCATCTGCTATGGAAAATCCTAGTAGAGCATCACACAGGTGTTTTAAGTAGCCTGGTATGTGAGCTAGTGAAACATAGAGAGGAGAGCAACCCACAAGGGCAAACTAACACATATATTACATTACATAATTGACATGTTGTGTTTGAATATAGCATGTAACTTTTATTTTAACTGTAATCTATAAATACCGAAGTACTAATCATAATCTTACATACTGAACAATGTTAACAGGACTGATGATTCTCATTCCTCGTCTTTTGAGCTGTGTCAAAACTAAGTGTGGATTTTTTTTACGACCAGTGATGATATAAGCTCGTATGCTAATTTAACCAAGCAAGCATTTATATTGAGGTCTTTTCCTTCACATAATAAAATGTTGTGCTTTGTACAATTAAACCACTTATGAGGGGGTTGAGTAAGATTTCTGGGTGGTGCATCCTTTTCATTTTTGTATATTGACTTAGAGTGAAGGCATACTTTTCCTGAATAATATAGTGATCAAGGCTTGATCTTCTAGGGTTGAGCTTCTAGGGTTTGCCATCAATTACCAAAAGTCACATCTATAGCTGTCTCAAACCTTGGAGTTACTACTACTACTATAAATCATTTCTATAGTGCTACTAGACATGCACAATGCTGTACACTAAAACATAGTCCTTGCTCAAAAGAGCTTACAATCTAGTCAAGAGTTCATAGGAGCACTCTTGAACACCACTCAAGGTTGGGCTTTGCTACCCAAGCAGACAGTTGACAATTTCATTCACTTGTGTCAAACAACCTCCACCTTCAAGTACACTTCTTTGCACCAGATGTTATGCCTGCTAAGTCACATAGCATCAATGGTTCATGTGACCCCATTTGCACATCTTCACTTCAGAATTCCACAGTAGACCTTATCAACACAATGATCCCAAGACACAGGATCCCTCCCTGCTTCAGTTTAAGTCACCCCAGATCTTTGGCACTCTGTCTAAGGGGTAGATGGTAGCACAAAATCTTACCCCAGGGTCTCCTTTTCTAGCCCCCTCCCCATCAAAAACATCTAACCACAAATGCTTCAATGCTAGGCTGGGGAGCACATCAGGGAGTGTGATCTCATCATGAACAGACCTTCCATATCAATTTTTTTATCACTGTGAGAAATAGGGAACATTTTCCAAACATTCCAGATCTGCCTCCTTCAACAGTTAGTATGGACAACCAGGTTGCCATGTTCTATTTGAACAAACAAGGTGACACAAGTCTTATCCCCTTTGTCTGGAGGCAATTGAGATTTGGAATTGAGCTATTGCTCGTGGGATACTTCTCAAGGCAGTTTACTTGCTGGAGAAGCAGAATGTGTTGGCAGACAAATTGAGCAGGCTTCTTCAGTCTCATGAATGGTCTCTCAGTACAAGAGTCTTGCGTCCAATTTTCTCTCAATGGGGAATGCCAGGCATAGATTTCTTCGATTCCCCTCAGAACAACAAACTTCCACATTTCTGTTCCAGAATCTTCACTGTGCATTTCCTCTAGTCCCTCATAAGGAAAACTCTACTCAAACTTCACCAAGATTGGGGCACCATGATTCTCATAAAACACCTTTGGTCATGCCAGGTTTGGTTTCCAATGTTCCTAGTACTTTCGATCAGGAAACCATAGAAATTGCAAACATTTCTAGCATCGCTAAATCAAAATGAAGGGTCCCTACTTCATTCCAACCCCTGCTCATTAGCAGTAACAACATGGTTTATTTCACCAAATAGGTAAATACTTTCTGCCTCTTAGCTGCAGTATCCACTGTCATTGAAGTGTCTAGGAAACTTTCTACTCAGCACAGTTATCGTTTCAAGTAGACACGCTTCTCTTCCTGGTGGGCATTCATTCTCTGGAACCCATCTCATGTCTATTTTGTTCTATCATAGTAACATAGTAGATGACGGCAGATAAAGACCCGAATGGTCCATCCAGTCTGCCCAACCTGATTCAATTTAAAAAAATTTTTTTTTTTTTTTTTTTTTTTCTTCTTAGCTATTTCTGGGCGAGAATCCAAAGCTTTACCCGGTACTGTGCTTGGGTTCCAACTGCCGAAATCTCTGTTAAGACTTACTCCAGCCCATCTACACCCTCCCAGCCATTGAAGCCCTCCCCTGCCCATCCTCCTCCAAACGGCCATACACAGACACAGACCGTACAAGTCTGCCCAGTAACTGGCCTAGTTCAATCTTTAATATTATTTTCTGATTCTAAATCTTCTGTGTTCATCCCACGCTTCTTTGAACTCAGTCACAGTTTTACTCTCCACCACCTCTCCCGGGAGCGCATTCCAGGCATCCACCACCCTCTCCGTAAAGTAGAATTTCCTAACATTGCCCCTGAATCTACCACCCCTCAACCTCAAACTATCCTTGACTATCTTTCTATACCTCTCTAATTCTAGTCTAAAAACCAATTCAGTTAGAGTTCATCTCAGTGCTATCAGTGCTATCAGAGTTCATTCCCACCTGGACAACAAACCGCTTTCTGTACATCCCTTAGTAGCCTGTTTCACGAAAGGTCTATTCCACACAAAACCACCTATCAGCCTACAGTTAAGCGCCTACATTGGCATGTCTAGCTGGTGTAGGCGCCTAACTTAATTCATTAACACGCTTAATCAGCAGTGATAATTGCCACACCTCATAATTGCCATTTCCCAAAAGAACTTGGCCACATCCTTGTATCCCCGATTATAAAAAACCCCAAGGATTCTACCTCCTCGGCTTCCAATTATAGACCCATCGCCAACATACCGCTATTCAAAAAAATTACGGAAGGCCTAGTCAATCACGAACTCATGAACCATCTTGAGAAGTTCAACATTCTCCATGATTCCCAGTCTGGCTTCCGCCCAAATCACAGCACAGAAACTGTCTTAGCCTCTCTGACAAATTACCTCCTCCACTTATTCTCTCTAGGAAAAAGTGCCTTGATACTCCAGTTCGACCTGAGCAGTGCCTTCGACCTGGTTGACCATGACATTCTACTCAGATGCCTTGACTCCATCGGCATCTCCGGTCAGGTCCTAAACTGGTTCACAGGATTGCTAAAAAACTGCTCTTACCAAGTACACGTCAATGGGACCTTCTCCCAACCCTGGCACAATCCCTGCGGAGTTCCTCAGGGCTCATCCTCTCTATTCAATGTCTACATGGCCTCGCTAGGTCATATGCTATCCAACCTAAAACTAAAATCATATATCTACGCAGACATCACTATTATCATTCCCATTACCTCGCTTTCCCAAGAGATTGAACAATTCACCTCATCCAGCCTCACCAAGATAGAACAATGGGTCACTCAATTCAAATTAAAGCTGAACCCAGAAAAAACCAAAATTTTCCTGGCCAGTCCCAACAACAAGCTAACAAACACCTCCCTGAAACTTAACAGGTTTGACTACCCAATCAACCCCACAATCAAAATCCTTGGAGTCATCCTGGACCGCTGCCTTACTTTCGAAGTCCACACCAATGCTCAGATTAAAAAATGTTTTGGTACCCTCTGGAAACTCCGCACCATCAAACACTACTTTGACTTCTTCTCCTTCCGATTACTGGTCCAATTACTAATCCTGAGCATCCTAGACTACTGTAATATCATCTACCTAGGTTCATTTAAAAAAACCATCAAATGCTTAAGACTTGTTCAGAATGCAGCCGTTCGACTCATCTATACTCTCAAAAAATCTGACCATATAAGCCCCTTCTACAAAAAACTGCACTGGCTGCCTATGGAGGCGAGGATTATCTTCAAATTTGCTTGCCTCTGCTTCAAAACCCTAACAGGCTCGTCTCCAATCTACCTATCAGATCACTTTGTCCATCCTGGCCCCACCCGCACACATAACGCCCACTTGTTTGCCTTCCTGTTCCTAAAGTGCTGCATCTACAAGAGATTTCTTGACAGATCCCTGGCGTTCCAGGCATGCAAATGGAACAAATGTCTATCCACTCTCATCTCTAATTCTCCCTCCTACCAAACTTTCAGGAAGTCAATCAAAACCTATCTCTTTGACAAATATCTCTGACTCCCGCCCTCCTTGTAACTCTACTTTTAACTATGCCTTGTACCTCCCACCTTCCTGCACCTCCCACCTACCTGCCTCCTCCCTACCTGCACCTCCTACCTACCTGCACCCGACTTTCTAAGCCATGCCGATTGACTTGTTTATAACCTCTCTATCTCCTTCTTGCCTGCTCCCAACTTGCTAAGTTATATTGATTGATTGACTTATATGTAAATTTCGCTGTAGATGTACAGTCTCTTGTCATGTAAACCACTCTGAACTATTCTGGTACTGCGGTATACAAAAATAAAGTTGTTATTATTATTATTAATTAGATTTTATTGAAAATTAGACATCGAACTCAAAAAATTAAATTCTATAAAAAAGTAGGCGCATGGTCCAAAGCATGGTGGACATGATTAGGGGCATAGTGTGGGTGTGTTTTTGAGTTAGGCACCTCTTTTTGAATTAGGCACTGTCAGGCACCTAACTTAACTGCAAGTATTTAGGCGAAGAAAACCCTGGCATAAATATTTATTTATTTAGCCCATCCTCCCAAAGGAGCCCAGAACGGGTTACAAAGTGGTGTGCCTATAGTTCAGATGCCCAGTGACAGTTAATGACGGTGCTAATCGTGGTTCTAACCCGTGTGCCTAACCTTTATATAATTGTACTTAACACTGCACTAGTCAGCACCAGTTTTTTAGGTGACTTATATAAAATCGGGCCCTAATTACAAAAATAGTTAAAAGCCCGACAAAGACATGTTTCCCCCATACAAGGACTGAATCAGGGGCTGTAAAACTAGAAGACGTAATCCAACAAATATCACCTAATGGTAAATGCTTCTTTCCTCTCTGTATTCAACACTCTTCTTGAGCACCCACCTCAGACCTCCCACTGTCCCATTCTCACTTCCCTAGAGCATACCTCCTCACTCGCACTCCTGCTGGGCACCTGCCATTCTTCTTCTTTTTCCTATGAACCTTCCACTGTACCCCAACACTGTCCTTGAACATTCCAACAGTAACATAAATACCTCAGCCCCCTTTGCACCACTACCCCAGTTCCTTCCAGATCACACATCCCCACTGTACACCTGCCATCTTTCTTCTTAATCCATGACACACATCCTACCTCAGATATCTATATCTGGCATCCTCCAAGTACAAGTAGGCAAAACACACTTGGGTGTGATTGTATGTGTATGTGATTGTATGTGATGATCTTAAGGTGGCCAAACAGGTTGAAAAGGTGACGGCGAAAGCTAGAAGGATGCTAGGTTGCATAGGGAGAGGTATGACCAGTATAAGACTTTATAAGACTCTGGTGAGACCTCATTTAGAATATTGTGTACAATTCTGGAGGCCGCACCTTCAAAAAGATATCAAAAGGATGGAGTCAATTCAGAGGAAGGCTACTAAAATGGTGTGTGGTCTTCGTGATAAGCGTATGGGAACAGACTTTCATTTTCACAGCAATCAGCTCAGCACGATTTTTCTGCTCATGCAGTCAATCTGCATTCGCATCGTCTTCAGCAAAGTATCCCCTGAAGAAGGCATCTTCTAAACGCCGAAACTAGGATCCTTGTTGGGACTTATTGTTTTGAATAAGGAATTTACTGTTTTGAATAAAGATCCGTTTTGGTTGTTCAAGACATCCCCCTTGTCTTTCCTTGTTGTTTTATCCCCAAAGTACATACATGACCACATATCACACCTACACACAAACATCAGATAACCTACATGCACGCCTACTGTCCCAGATATTCCCTATAAATCCCACATGTGCATCTTACCCTAGAAAGGATACCCCTACTCCCCACATGCATGTTCCTTTGCCAGGCACCCACTCAACTACCATCCATGCAGGCAATATCTGCCCACACACACCTACTGCAAGCATCCCCTCAGTTAATATGTATACTCGCATAAATCTCTCCCAATTCCTGATCAGAGTTCCAATGTGGACCCAGCAGGCCCCGCCTTTCTTAGGCAAAAGGATATTATAGGGACCCATCTTAATTTCTTCACCTAAGGTCCACTAGATCCCAGCTACACCACAGGATCCAAGATAATACCCTTCCTACTTCTACCCAATTGTTTTGAGGATACAGTAGTTATTGCTAATTAATTATTTATTTACATTTTACTTGTACAATAAAGAAATATAATTAATTATTTCAATCTCAGCAATTCCAACTGTTGTTCAAAATGATATTTCATTGAAAAGTGTTTGAAATATATGTTTCAGAAGGAGTTGGGTACACTAGGTTGCTGGAATGTGAGTGGTCAAAGAAAAGAACAAGTATAGGAGCTCATCATCTGATGAAAAATGAAATAGAGAAGTGTTTCATTTATGAAATGCAAAACCTCAAAGGAGTAGTGTTCTTTAAATTACAGGAGGGATAATGAATGTTGACACTGCACAGAAACCTTTACAGAAAACAGTGGTTAGGAGCAACAGATTTTTCATATGCACGCTGACAAGTCTGCAACCCCTTAATGCCTCCATTAATCAAACATGTTTCTCTCTCCAGAATCTGACCAGCAATTTGGTCCTATCATAAAGCCTAAACTGAAAACAGCAAATCTCAGCATCTTCTGTAGTAGGTTGGTTATAAGTTTAAAGTACATTGCAACCGACAGATTCCAACTGTTGTCGGTAGGTTCTATGGTTTGCTCTAAATTCTGTTACAGTTCTAAAATTTAAAATATGAAAAATGCAAGATTGCGGTGGTGCAGTAATTAGAGCTACAGCCTCATCACCCTGAGGTTGTGGGTTCAAATCCCATTCTGCTCCTTGTGTCCCTGGGCAAGTCATATAATGCCCCAAGTACATTAGGTACAGTGTGAGTCCTCCAGGACAGATAGGGAAAAATACTTGAGTACCTGAATGTAAACCACTGACTCCCTCTTTTACTAAGGTGCGCTAATCGAATTAGCGCACTAAACGCTAACACGTCCATAGACTAACATGCATGCGTTAGTGTTTAGTGCACCTTAGTAAAAGAGGGCCTTAGGCTATAAGTGGTATATAAATACTCTAAATAAATAAATAAATAAATGAGAATTATTCAAGACTCTTATTGTTTGTTAAGTCCTTCTCTATGGCTACTATAGTTAATGATCGCACAATTATTCCAACTAGGTACCACAATTATGTGTGATTTTCATAAATCATTTAACTGTTCATATAACAACTTCGTGGATCATCGGAATTTAAAGCAGTAATCCTTTACTTTTTTTTTTTTAATGGAAAAGCTGCTGAAATCGTCATCGATCCTACATGGGCATTTCTATGGGCAAAGTGTGGCCTAGGCACCGCTAAGCGTGATTCTCCAAAAGCTTAGGTACCTGAAATGTAGGCCTTTAAAACCCTCGCCTACATTTTAGTTTTTATATAGGTGCCGCTAGCCACGATTCTGTAAATGGCGCCTAAGTGTGATTGGCATGCAGCCATCACCATTTTTGTAGGTGCCAGCCAATTTAGACACTGTTTATAGAATCAGCCCCTCACTGCCTACAAAATAGGTGGCAATAGGGGCTCATACAGTAAGTTTTTGTAATGGCTGCACACTAATAGCAAAATGAGCGCATGGCCATTAATTTAGAAAATGGGAAAATCAGCTATTTTTTAGATACAGCAAAAGTAGATGTGTTAGCGTGCAGAAAAGGCCCACATAATATCCTCAGCTAAGAGAAGTTTTGCCTCACCAATTTGCTTCATTTCTTTGAATGTGTGAAACTGTGAATCAATATGTGGATAAAGGTAGATTTCCAGAAAGCTTTTGACAAAGCTCCTCATGAAAGACTCCTGAGAAAATGAAAAAGTCAAGGCAATGTTATGTTGTGGATTAGAAATTGGTTATTGGACAGAAAACAGAGATTAGGGTTAAATGGCCATTTCTCTTAATAGAGGAGGATGAATACCGGAGTGCTGCTGGGATCTGTACTGGAACCGGTGCTATTTAACATATTTATAAATGATCTGGAAATTGTAGCAACGAGTGAGGTGATTAAATCTGCCAATGATATGAGACTATTCAAAGTGATTAAAACCCATGCAGACTGTGAAAAAGTGCAAGATGACCTTAGGAAATTGGAAGACTGGGCATCCAAATGGCAGATGAAGTTCAATGTGGAGAAATGTAAAGTGATGCACAATAGGATGAATCAAATCATAGTTATCAGATGCTAGGGTCCACCTTGACAGTCAACCCCCAAGAAAAAGATCTAGGTGTCATTATAGACAATATGCTAAAATCTTCTGCCCAATGTGTGGCAGCGGCCAAAAAAGCAAACAGAATGCTAGGAATTATTAGGAAAGGAGTAGCCTAGAGGCTGGAGCTACAGCCTCAGCACCCTGAGGTGGGTTCAAGCCCTGTGCTGCTCCTTGTGACCCTGGGCAAGTCACTGAATCCTCCATTGCTCCAGGTACATTAGATAAATTGTGAGCCCACCGGGACAGAAAGGGATAAATGACTGAGTGTCTGAATATAAACTGTTTAGACAATTAATAGATGGTATATAAATAACAAAAATAAAAATAAATAAGACCTAGAATATTATAATGCCTCTAAATTTCTCCATGGTGAGACTTCACCTGGAGTACTGCATTCAATTCTGGTTGCCATATCTCAAAAAAGATATAACAGAATTAGAAAAGGGTCTATGAAAAGTCACTAAAACGATAAAGGGGATGGAACGCCTCTCATATGAGGAAAGGCTTAAAAGGTTAGGGCTCTTCAGCTTTGGAAAGAAATGGCTGGGGGGGGGGGGCGGAATATAATTGAGGTCTACAACATCCTGAGTGGTTCAGAATGGGTAAAAGTGAATTGAGACACTCAATAAAGTTACATGGAAATACCTTTAAAACAAACAGAAGAAAATATGTTTTCACTCAACAAATAGTTAAAACTCTGGAACTCATTGGATGTTGTAGCTGGGTTTAAAAAGAGTTTGGATAAGTTCTTGGACAAAAAGTCCATAGTCTGCTATAGAGACAAACATTGGGGAAGCTACTGCTTGTCCTGGGATAGGTAGCATAAATGTTACTATTTGGGTTTCTTGGAAAGTATGAAACCCCCCACCCCCCAGAAGGTGACTGGTTGGTGCTCACTCTCCTTTATTAGATAATATGACACTGATTCGACACTATCGAATTTTGGCCCAAAAGGGCCTGCCTCAGGAGTCTGATTATTTGAACTGAGAAGAGATATATACTTGATGGTGCACAGACTTGTGAAAATTTTCCTCTAATTTTTAAAAAGCTTTATGACCCGCTTTTGCCAGCTTTATGTCAATGCTTTTTTTGGCCAGCTTTTTGCCAATGCTTTTGCCAGCTTTATGACCCACACATAGTTGTAGGCAGAGCTGCAAACACCTATGTGGGTTTCATTTTCTAAAGTGTTTGCAGCTCTGTGTGGGTCATAAAGCTGGCAAAAGCACTCTTGAACAACTGTTGTCAATAATATCATCCTTCTTTTGCAATCAGGTAAGTGAAAAGAGTCTTTTTAAAGACTAGAAGAAAATTACAAAATACTGAGTGAGGTGGAACGGATAGATATGAATCATTTGTTTACTAGGGGACATGCAATGACCCTTACTGGGACAGACCAAAGGCCAATCAATCCAGTATGCTGTTTCAACAGTGGCCAATCCAGGTCACAAGTACCTGGCAAGATCCCAAAAGAGCATTGGGGTGGAACGGGTAGACATGAATCATTTGTTTACTGTTTCCAGTAGGCCTAAAAGAAATGCAATGACCCTACTAAGTAATAAATTTAAAACAAACCAGAAAAAACATTTATTCAATTAATGTGTAATTAAACTCTGGAATCCATTGCCAGAGAATGTGGTAAAAGGGTTTAAAAATGGTTTTGATAATTTTCTTAAAGAAAAGTCCATAAGCCATTTTTTTTAAAATGGGAAAATCCACTGCTTATTTCTAGGATAAGCAACATAAAATATGTTTTACTCTTTTGTACTGTTCCCTTTAAGCTGAGCAGGAGTCCTCCAGCTGCATTGCTGCCATCACTAGGGACTGGCAGGCTCCTGGAGTCCTGTAGACCTTGCTCGTCTCTCATTATTGAAAATGTGATAGTTAAGCAGCAGTTATTTTGGGACCTAACTTTAGGCAGAAGCATCTGTGCCTGCCAAAGGTATGTAAATTCTCATGCCTAACTTCTCTCAGGCACAGAAATGAAAGTATTCTATAACTTCATTCCTAAATCCTGGGAACACCCATGATCTGCCCATGCCCCTTTCTTGCCCATGCCCATGAAAAGAATTAGGCACAAAGGGAAAAAGCGCCTCCAATTTAACCTTTACTTCTTGGCAGGGAGTTGTTCTCTCTAGATCAGTGTTTTTCAACCGCTGTTCCGCAGCACACTAGTGTGCCGCGAGATGTTGCCTGGTGTGCCATACGGTGCAGACACTGATTAGGCCTCAGGCCGGGTCCCGCACGCGCTCCCATGAGACTCCCCCGGTCCCCGCTGCTGTTCAGTTTCGATCTTCTGCTCTGACGCAACCGGAAACAGGAAGTTGCAGCAGAGCAGAAGATTGAACACTGAGCAGCCGCGCGTGCGCGGCTCTTTGGGAAAGCGTGCATATCGCCGAAAAACAAAACCTACAAACTAAGGTGAGGCGAAGGGAGAGAGCTGGCTAAACAGTTGGATCGATTGGGCAGGCGAGTGGTGGCTGCGGGGACCGTGTGATCGCTCGTGTTCCCGGCTCAAATTGGAAGGAGGGAGTGAAAGGGAAAAGGATTCTGGGCCAAGGGGATGAAGACGGAAAGAAAAACCCACAGCAGGAAAGAAAGGGAAGGACAGGCAGGTGAGCCAGATGCTAGAAGCAGGGGGGGGGAGAAAGAAAGAGGGAAAAAAGCTAGATGGGGTTGAAAAGAAGAGACACACTGGTATGGAAGAGGAAGATAGGGGAAATCTGGACACAGGAAGGTAACAGAAAGAGGGGAAATTATGTGCATGGGGCATAGGGACAGAGACATAAAGGGGACATGCCATGGGGATGGTATATGGACACAGGGGGTGGGGCAATGACAGATACATAGGGGAGATATTAGAAATGGAGAAAATAGGAGCACAGAAGCGAGATGGTTTGTGGGGATGGGACAGGGACCGAGCTCGCAGGCTCCAGTGGCTTGCACAAATTACATTGTAACGTGCCATGAAAATAAGAGGGAGGAAGGTAGATAGATAAGCCACATGAGAGGAGCTGAAGGGTAGTAGAAAGGAACAGATGGTAAAGGAGGGAGGGAAGGGTGGTGGTGGAAAGGAATAGGACAGACATTGAAGGAGGGTGGAGAGGAACAGACCCCGAAGGGGAATGTGGAAGACAGAGTGGGAAGAAGACAGATGCTAGACTATGGGGGAGCGGAGGGAAGAAGATGGGGGCTAGACCAATTGGGGGGGGGTGAAGGGAGAGGCACAGTAACAGCAAATGGAAGACGTAGAGAGAAGACACACAGTGGATGGAAAGAATTGAATGAGAAGATGTGGAAAGCAGAAACCAGACAACAAAGGTAGAAAAAAAAAATTATATTTATTTATTTATTTTTTGCTTTAGGATAAAATAGTATATTAGTTGTGTTGATAAAAATTTATAAACAAAGCCCTGCCAGCTGAACATCTCTTTCTCTAGTTCAGCAGCAGGAACTTTGATTTATAAGAAAGGAATAAGCTAAATATTACAGTACTAAGGCTTATATGGATGCAGCGGGGACGGTGACGGGGCGGTGAATGGGATGGCAGTGGCAGTGGCGGTGACGGGGCGGTGAAAGGGATGGCGGTGACGGTGACGGGGCGGTGAAGGGAACGGCTGTTGACGAAGAGCTACGTGTGTGTCTTTCTTCGATTCCAGCCAGAATATCAGTTTTGTGTTCAGCCAAACAGGCCCAGGTTTCGCACTGAATAAAGTATTTTATAATTTTTCACTATTCTGTTTACTTAATATTTCATAATAAAGTAATTATAAAATACTTTCTTTGTGTTTATTTGATTCCTATTCAAGAGAATTACTTTATATATAGTCAATATAGGCACAGAGTTAAATTTTTTAACATTTTCTAATGGTGGTGTGCCTCGTGATTTTTTTCATGAAACAAGTGTGCCTTTGCCCAAAAAAGGTTGAAAAACACTGCTCTAGATAATGCCAGATGTTATTTACTCCAAATATATCTTGAAAGGGTGTAGTCAAACAATTTGATTTCTGTTCCAAAGTGTTTCAGGCTCAAAGTTCTCTTCTGCATGCTTTGATTTTTCATTATGAAACACATATCTAGACCCTAATAAACACCTGACACCAGGAGTAAGGGCCATGATGAACATGCAGAGGGTGGAGGAGTTTGCCGAGCAAGCAAGGGGGGAGGGGGCAATAAAATATGCAAAACAAGAGAAGAAAACTCCTTTAAAGAAATAGACCAACAAATTAGGAAAAGCAACTGATTAAAGCACAAATACAGCAGGAAATACAGAGAACATAAGAATAGCCTTACTGGCTCAGCCAATGGTCCATCAAGTCCAGTAGCCCGTTCTCATGGTGGCCAATCCAGGTCACTAGTACCTGGCCAAAACCCAAGGAGTTGCAATATTCCATGCTACTGATCCAGGGCAAGCAGTAGCTTCCCCCATGTCTTTCTCAATAACAGACTATGGACTTTTCCTCCAGGAACTTGTTCAAACCTTTCTTAAAACTGGCTATGCTATCTGCTCTTACCTCTGGCAACGCGTTCCAGAGCTTATCTATTCTCTGAGTGAAAAAAATGTCCTCCTATTGGTTTTAAAAGTATTTCCCTGTAATTTTGGAAAACAAAAACAGATCAAAACTTGACAAACAGTTTAAAAAGTGAATTTAAACCCAAAGATGAGAGTGAATTGCAGCATAAGATAGTGGACTATGAATGATGGTTCACATCCAGCATAGAACAAAAAATGATAAAGCAGATAAATGCAAATATTACAGAACTGAGCTGGGTGTGCTGATATCAGAAAAACTACAGAGAAAGGTACAATAAGGTACATACATGTCATACAGTGGAAACTACACAAACACTGCTATACCAGAAAACATGGAAACCACAACTTGCATAGAACTGTGGAGAATAAGAAAGCTGTGATCACAGAGAAAAGGATCGATGCAAGAAAACTGGACTTTGTGACAAAGGAGAAAAGAACAAGAACAGCAGTACAAATAAAACCGTCAGTACCAAGTACAGTCACTGTTCTGTACTATGTGCAAAGAAAGAGAAGATCCTTCAGTACCAACAAATGTGGGACAAAGATACAAAAATCATGCCAATTTTACCGGGCCACCACCAGCCAGATTAAAAAACAAATTTCTGACTATATCTTGCTATGTTGCCTGTTTATACTACACCTTATGAACTCTCTTTGGAATAATGCAAGAGCCAAGACAAATACTAGCAGTGAATCTGAGAGATTGAGATTATCTTCAAAATTCTCCGGCATAGGGGTGAGATTCATTCTTGTCATAGTATGCTCAAAGTTAACCCATTCAAAAACATTCGCTATGAAGAAGAAATTGCTAGGGGTTAGCTTTGCTAGGGGCTAGCATTTGCTAGGGGTTAGCTTTGCTAGGGGCTAGCATTTGCTAGGGGTTAGCTTTGATATAGGCAGCTGCTGTGAAAATGTAAGGCTCAGCAGAGAAATCCAGAGGATGCCAGTAAAATCTTATAACATGCTGAGGAGTTGGAGGTAAAGGAATAAGAGATGATCCAATGGTATTGTTTGCTACTCCTATCTTTTCAATAAGAGGATTGCAGGAGAGATAAGAGTCCATTTATAAGGGAGAAGAGACAGAAACGCTGAAACTTAGAAACAATGTGGCAGATAAAGCCAAATGGCCCATCCAGTTTGCCCATCTGCAGCATCCACTATCTCCTCCTCTCCCACACGCTCTTGAACTCAGACACAGTCCTTGTCTCCATCACCTCTACTGGGAGACTATTTCACGCATCTAGAGGAAGAGACAGAAGTGGACAAAAAGAAAATGGATGGGAAAAGAGGGAAGAACTGAAAGGCAAAAGAGAGAATATTGAGGGAGAAAGGCAGGAGCTGAAAGAAAAGAATTTAGCAAACAGAAAAAGTAAGTATTCCAGGGAAAGATTTACCCATAGTAGGGCAGAAAGGAAATGAAAGCAGAGGTGATAAAAAAATGAAAGAAGAAAAATGACAAGAGCAAATACAGAAGAGAAAGAAAAATCATGACTGAGATATACAGTGCACAGTTAAACAGAAACAAAAAACAGAGACAGGGCAGAAAAACCAAAATTGACTGAAAAGTACAAAGTAAAACTGTGGTTTACTTTTGGTGAGAGCTATAATTATATTTTGACGGATATTCCTGTCCTTTCACATGTCTCTGGCAGTGGCAGTCTCCTATGGTCAGATAAGATTTTTTCAAACGACCATCACATTTTATGGTTTGTCTATCTCTACCCTAAGCAGAAGGCTGTCTACAAAATAGCAAGTGCTGCTTCCTGGAAACTAAAATGTCAAGAGCATTCTAAATGTCAGTTTAATTTTACTTACATCGGTGTTACAGGAGCGATAACGTTTCCTCTCTCCAAGGCAATATTTTCCACCACCTGAGGGACTGGAAAAATATTTTATTATATTTCTGTGTGTATCATATAAATGCAGAAGTTTATACAGTATGCATGGATAATATTAAATTTAAAATTTTAATTCCATTGCTTTTATATAACAACAGTTATTGACTAGTATTGTATTCAAAAGGACATTATTCGTAATATCAGTCATTTTTACAAGGGTTATTAGCGTTTGAAATGTACATAAACCAATACTCACATGCGGACTGAGGAAGTTAGCTTCCTGAGCTCCACCTGTGACTTTCCCTTCTCTCCTGATATGACTGCAGCAGGACCTGTTGTTTTCTCCGATCAGCAGCAGTGGTAAAAACCATATGAAAATGTACAGAACCAGTTCCTGCACGTGCTGCCATTAGCTCTGTTCCTGCACGTGCTGCCATTAGCATCAGTCACACCCCTTCTGATGTAAACTTACTGTGTCAAAGAGGTGTGATCAAAAGGCCCAGTGGCAGTGTGTGCAGAAACCTGGTTCTTCACGTCTTCTCATGGGTTTTATTGCTGACCACTTCTGGCCTGCCGCCGACCAGGGAAGACAGCAAGAATATGAGTGGATGGAAAGGAGAGAGGGAGGGGAAAGAGAGAAAGCAGGTAATGCTGGATGAGGAGGGGAAAGATAAAGAGTCACGGAGAGGTGGGATAATGCTTGATTAAGGAGAAGAAACATAAGGAGAGAGAGAGATGGGGTAAGGCTGGATGGGGAAGAAAAGAGAAGATGCTGCAGGGCAGGTGAAGAGAGCAAGAGAGACATAAAGGAGATGCTACACAGCAGGGGGGAATTAGAGGACCTGGATAAGAGAAAGATATGGAAAGCTGGAAAAGTAAAGGGCCATGAATTTTATATTCTGCCTTTCTTTGATACAACCCAAATGATTTACATTTATTATTATACTTCACAGATCCTAATGGGCTCACAATCTAGGTACAATTTTTGTACCTAGTGCAATGGAGGGTAACATTACTTGCCCAGGATCGCAAGGACTGAGAATCAAATCCAGTTCCCCAGGTTCTCAGCCCACTGTAATAACCATTAGGATGCTCCTCCAGTGAAAAAAAAGGGAGACTGAGTGGTATCTGGATGGACAGAGAGGCATAAAATAGAAGAAAAGTGAAATTAAAGATCAGTGTCAAAGATGGATTTAATAGGAGGATGTGAAGACAGGAGGTGAGAGAGAAGAATAACAAACAGAGAAAGCAGCAAACAAAGACTGAGACCTACACAATTAGAAAAATTAAAAGAGTCAGACAAGAAAGGTGGAGAAAATAATTTTATGTTTAATTTAGGGTGAAATATTGTTATAGCACTTAGGGATCCTTTTACAAAGGTGCGTTAGGGCTTTAACGCGTGGAATAGCGCACACTAGACCTTAATGCCAGCATTGATCTGGCATTAGTTCAAGAAGCGTAGCGCAGGTTTAGCATGTACTAAAATCCTGCGTGCACTAAAAACTAGTAAAGGGAGTCCTAAGTTCAGTTTAAAGGATAATAAAATAAAACAAAACAAAAAACAGAAAATAAAGTGATGCCATTTAAATGGAATAATTTAAAATATTTCAGAGGCCAAAACCTGAACCGATCTTATTTTCTATTTTTTTGTCTTATTTCCATTTGTTAATTTGTAATCAGAATGTGATTGGAATGTGTCAATTTTTGAAAGTTGCATCTGTTGTCTTTTGTATTTGCACAGTACAGACGGATATGCATCACTGTTTCTCTGGTGTTGCACTATCCACGGAGTCCAGGTTCTTGGGAATTCAGTTTAATTTTTGTCTACTTATTTTTATTTTTAGTTTGTGATTACTTATTTTGTACTTAATGGGGGTCTATCTGTATTCTGCATATGTGGAAAATGCATTGAATCTATGCAAACCGCTTCCCAATTGGTATGCTCATGTTTCTACTGCTCATGCCTTTCTTATTAGCAGGTCAAAGTGAGTTACATTTGGGTATAGTAGGTATTTTCCTGCCCCTGGAGAACAGGCTACTGGGCTTGATGAACCATTGGTCTGACCCAGTGGGGCTATTCTTATGTTCTTATGCTCTCTGCAATGTTTACTATGCTACTTTTTCCTAGGTAGGCCCTTGTGTAAATCCTGAAAGTTAGTGTTACACGGCATCGTAGAATTGCGTTATAGGTTTTGAGTGACTTTTGAAGGATTTTGGATTGATTCACAATATGCCTGGCAATAGATTTTAGATTTGGATGTAGCTCATGCCTTTCTTATTAGCAGGTCAAGGTGAGTTGCATTTGGGCACAGTAGGTATTTTCCTGCCCCTGGAAGGCTTAAAGCCCAAGTTTGTACCTGAGAAAAGAGAGTTAAGTGCCCCTTTTACAAAGCTGTGGTAGCGATTCTGCCACAGCAAATGCACCAAAGCCCATTCAATTCATATGGGTTTCGGTGCATTTGCCACAGAAGAATCAAACTGAGGCTTTATAATAGGGGCCCTAAGTGACTTATCTAAATGGCTGTAGAATTTGAACCCCGGCTTCCTAGGTTCTTCTCCTGCTGCTCTAACCATTAGGTACAGCTAGTATAGCTATTCTAAACAGTTTTGGTAGCTCAATATTAAACTAAAAGCCAGTACATCTGAAGCATGGTAGCAATTTGTCAACCTGATGGACAAAAACACTGATGGACAAATCTCAATTTATGGTTATTAATAACCATAGGATTGTTAATGTGGTACTGAACATCACTGTTCACATGGCAATCATAACTGGACCAGGGGGGGGATGGGGGAGGAGCTAGGGCTGACTACGAGCCAAGAGTTACTGTACCTGCACTTAATACTGCAAATACTATACCGTTTGACATGCTGCATTATTTTGATGCATTGTTTTGATTTCTTGAGTCCCACTAGGATGGTTATTTCTTCAATAGCACTCTAACTTGGAATTGCATATAGCTCATATATTCCTCTTACTCCAAGTGATATATGATTCTATGGAGTGTATTCAATATGATTATTGCTATCAAAAACAGAGGTACTGGGGGAGGGGGAGGCAGCTAGTGTAGGTGCACCAGAGCAACACAGTTAAGGGGTCCTTTACTAAGGCACACTACCCGATTTAGCACGCTAATTGATTTAGTGCGCACTAAATGCTAAGGCGCCCATTATGTTCTAGACACCCTTAGAGCAGGGGTGTCCAACCTTTTGGCTTCCCTGGGCCGCATTGGCCGAAAAAAATGTTTCTGGGGCCGCACAAATGTGCAAACGCACTAGACGTCAGGATATGTTTTCAATAGTGGCCCCCCCCCCCCAGGTCTGGAACTCCCTACCCCAATACATAAGAGATGAAAAAGACATTAGCCGTTTTAAAAATAATTTAAAACCTTTTTTGTTTAAAGATGCTTTCAACCTCTGAATGGAATATATACAGTGCAGTAGACTCCCTACCAAAAATTAAAAAACAAAAGAAAGAAAAAATGGATACCCCTCCTTATGTTTTTTCCCTCTATAGTTCTTTTCTTTCTTCAAAATTATTAATTTTGTAACTTTACCCCTTTACTCCCTTCGTATTCAGTCTTGTCTGTTTGTCTGTTCGTCCAACCCCTTTTTTTAGCTAAATTTTTAAATTGTATGTTGTATGTTTACTTTGGATTTTACTGTAATTCGCTTAGTAAATTATGAATAAGCGATTCATCAAATTTCTAATAAACTTGAAACTTGAAAAAACTTGAAACACCAAGACAAAGGAGGGAGCCGGCAAGACTGTAAACACCCGGGGGCAGCAGAGGTAAACAGTGCAGTCGCCCTCGACTGGGGCCGCACAAAATACTTCAAAGGGCCACAGGTTGGACACCCCTGCCTTAGAGTATCCTTCCCTGCTGTGTTTAAAAGTGACCCACTGTCCATTTGCTGCCGACTCAGGTGTCGCCCTCCCCACACAAAGAATTTTAATTTGCCCCAACATCTCCCAGCCACCCCATCCTAGCCCAGCCCCATCCCTCTATAGCAGGGGTCTCAAAGTCCCTCCTTGAGGGCCGCAATCCAGTCGGGTTTTCAGGATTTCCCCAATGAATGTGCATTGAAAGCAGTGTATGCACATAGATCTCATGCATATTCATTGGGGAAATCCTGAAAACTCGACTGGATTGCGGCCCTCAAGGAGGGATTTTGAGACCCCTGCTCTATAGCATCACTAAACAGGAGTCACTGACTACCTTTGCCAGTACTTAAACGTTTATGCCCAAACGTTTAAAGTTCCCATTTTACAAAGCTGAGATATGTATGTCAAAAAACTCAAGAATATGCAAATGGCAAGGAGGTATGATCTGGGTGTGTTTTGGGCAGGCCTAGGGCAGGCTCAGATGATACACATTTATTCCCCATTTCAGAAGGGGAATAAACATCAATGTTTTAATTTAGCAACATCAGGATTTACACCTGCTTCCAAGCACATTTAGGTTTTGTCAAACTGCTGTAACTGAGCAGCACCCGACCACCCCCAACCCCCCCGCAAAAAAAAAAGCCAAACTTGCAAGGGATACCAGTCTCTGTAACAGAATCAGAAAAGTATATATTTATAATTCTAAACTGCCAAATATGAACACATATGTGCTGGATTTCAACCTACTAAAAATTTCTAGGGTTTTAGTTCAATTTTTGTATGTAATTTGTTTACATAGTACACGCATTGAGTACTTTTGTGCAATTGGTGGTATTTAAGTCGGTTAAATAAATAAATTATGCAACTACAAAGATACAGTTTCTTAAGGATATAAATTTATCTATGAAATTTACTGGACAAAAGCTGCCACCAGAGTCCGAAATAGGTGACAGATAACAGTGATAGGTACTGAAGCTATGAGAGCGAGCATAGAGAAATCTCATAATAGGCATCAATATTAATTATTAATGAGCATTAATCAGCTTGCTCTTTATGGACCATGTTAATTACATGGAAACGAGTTCTGTATATATTTGCTAGTGTTGAAGTCAGTGGATGTTGCCACAAACTCTTAACGACACCTTCTGGCATAAGAAGTGGAATGAGATGGGCAACTAGGATGAGAAGTGGGACTGAAGCCCAATCAATATTTTGGCCAACATAGCATCAGCTGGAGATTGGTTTGTTTGCCTTTTCCAACACAAAAGGTGTTCCAGTGTCCCTGCTTTGAAGTTCTAGGTTCATGTTTGCACAGTTAACGTGGGTTATTTTTCTATAATGAGCTACTTTACATAGTTTTCCACCTTGTTGCATTGTTAGCATAGTTTTTCTGTTAAAATTCACAGATACTAATTAAGGGGCCCTTTTACTAAAATGAATTAAGAAATGGGCTCAATGGCACAGTAAAGTAGGGGCGAGTGGGGAGGGGGGAGAACGCCCTGGCGCCAGCACCTCCCCACTTATTTCTTCAAATCTTTGCCGGCAGTGACCAACATCTTCTTCCTGCTGCTGGTGCCAGCTTAGGTCTTCTCTGTGATGTTGCTTCCTGTTCATGGGACCAGGAAATGACATCAGAGGGAAGGCTGAGGCTGGCACAAACAGCAGTTAGTAGATGCTCTGGTGAAGATTTGAAGAGGTATGGAGTGGCACATGGTGCAGCAATGTTGGGAGGTGAGTAAGATTGCATGGAAGGCACACAGTGCAGTGGTGTCAGGCGCCTTCACCCCCAGCGCAAACCTCCTTCACTATGCCACTGAATGAGCTTAGTATGTTTTAACTCAAGACTTTCCCCATGGGCTAAGCCAAGTTTTAATACAGCACCCAAAACTGGTCTTTTTTTCATTTTTTTCTTTTTGCAGGTCCTGTGGTTAATTTTTCCATTAGTGTGTGAGACCTGCAAAAATATTAACACAGGAGCACTTACCCCCCCCCCTCCCCCACATTAAGTCGGAATTATCCAGTTAGTGTATACTAATGCAAACACACTAGCCGGATAACACTTCTACACCCCTTTCCCACCCAAGACATGCCCCCTCCTGAAAAAAAATTTAAAAAAAATTGTGTGCGATTAGTGCGTGCTGACAGGCAAATTACCTCAAAATGCTTTATGCATTTTGTACTAAACATTTTCCCCACTTTAAATGTGCATTAGCACATCATATGATTTGGTTAAAGGACCCCTAAATGTACTGTTAATGTGCTGTGGGTGCTTGACTAATATTAAGCAAACTCCTTGATTGCGTTCAAGGAAGGTTAACTTTCATTGGGTTTTGAACCTCCATTCATTTTGAAAAGTTGGCCTAAAATGGTCCTGAAGGCAAAAGAAATTTAGAACCACTGTGTTGCATTGTAAGTGCTGAACAACAAAGAGTTAAAAAAAAAAAAAAAAGGTAATATGAGTGAATTTCGAGAGAAGAGATAGTAAGCAACTTGAGCAGCTACATTCGGAGCCTACCGGAGTCGGCAGGAAGGCCTCTGAACACATAGGTTCACTATACTAACAAAAACAGAATTGATGGTAAGAAAAGGTGAATAGAGAAGATAAGGAGAAGCTGAGGATAGTGAGATTTGTTGTCAGCAGTGATAAGATCGGAGGAGAAGGCTGACACAAAAAGAACCCCAAGGCTCTTTGCTGAGAGAAATGATGGATGAAGATCAGCAGCAGAGCTGGACAGAGGAGTGACATAAATCCCGGCTTTGCATTTCTTAATTAACTTTATTCTAAACTGATTCAACATACTGTCATAGTTTCTAGAATTAAGAAAAAAAAGCAATGAGATATGTCCAAATATTGGTATTTTAAAAATTATTTTACGTTAGTTAATGGTAAATCATAATGCCAAGGGCTTAATATTAAAGGCTGTGACCCTTTACAAATCAGAAGCATGGAACTTCAGCAAATGTCAAAGCGCATGGGTGAAAAGCCCAGCAGACATAAAATAAAAGTCTCTAAATATAAATGAGAACCTGTGCAGAAACTGCCTTCGAAAGACTTTCATTTCCGGGCTAAAACTTTGCCTAATAAGGTAACAATGCACAGGCGCTGCTAAAATCCTAAGCTCAAGCCTAAAATTTTGATATTTCCATGCAGATATGCCACTGCAAAATGCTTTTTTAAAGTATGGTTATCATCATTAAGATAATAATGTTGAACTCCATACAAGACTCACCACAATTTAAAATTATGGCTATTGAGAAGGAAAGCAGATTTCATTATAATTAAACCATAAAAGACAGCTCATTTTACTATATCATGCATAAAACATACTGTGAGCTTTAGAAATATTAAAGCAGACCTAGTAACCCTCTCCTGCATAGCTATTTCTGTCTTCTATTTTCCAGACAAGTATTGGCATGGATGTGGAATATTTTTACAGATAACATGTGAAACCATATTTGAGAATTGTTTCCAAATGTGTCTTTTTGTTGGCTCCGGCTTACTTTAGCTACTTACGCTGGACTGTCACAGTGTCTCAGAGATGAGGAGACTCCTCCCCCACAGGTCCGGCTGCATTCTCCCCAGATTGACCATGGACCCCAGTCCCCGTCCACGTTCTGGGGCCAGGTGCCAAAGGGAACGCATTCCCCCTGATAGCACCACTGAAAGATTCCACAGAAAACACAGATATTAGCTTCCAGGCTGATAAGAGTTATCAGGACAGCAAATTATAAGGTCAAACAATGACCAATTTTAGGCATGAGCACACTCCGCAGAGATAGCAGACAGCAGTTATTTTACTTTCTTTGGACAGAGGGTTAGGGCATGTGGCATTTGTTAACTACTTGTAGCAATCTGCTAACTTATAAAATCTTTAATGGATATTCAGCAAGCTAAAAGAATCTTCTTCACAAACATCCTTTGGGAACTTAGATGGGGGAGGGGGGACTTACAAGATTCAGCCCATTTCTTAGACAATTCTGTCCATTTTAACATTTTTTTTATTTAAGAAAAAGCCCGTGTTAACTCATGAAAATGGAACATGGAAAGTTTGCCGTCTTTATGACGGTAATTCCTTTTCTTTTGTCTGGTTGAAGCTGCAATAGCAGGAGAATTTGTTTTCAATAGTTTGTCTACGCTAACAGTGCAGACATAATAAAAGCGAAGCCAAGACACCGGGAGAGGGTACTGAAAACCATTATACTGTACACTGATTAGCTTTTCCTTGGAGGACTTATACACTGGATATCCGTGCCTGTGTTTATATATGGACCTGCACACACGCTGTACAGAAATATAAAACCACTGTGAATTTCTAGCAATAACTATAACAAGTTAGAATAAATGCCTTATCTGATCGTTCCAATATGATCCTGTTTCTTTTCATACTATACTGTAAGTTGCAAACAACCCCCCTCCCCACCTCTCAATTTAAAATAAGAGTTCAACCTATTTGTGAAAGAGTTACTGTATATGGTCTGGGCTGGTCATGGAAAACGTGATGCAGTGTGCAGAAATTCTGAGTTCGATTTCCAGCCCAGAAAGGTCAGTAAAACCTGGGTGCTCTGGGTGGGAGAGATAGTGACCACAGGTGTAGAAGTGGATCCTGAGGGCAAAAAAGGGCAGTGCTAAGGTGCTCAGAAAGATTTCCTCTCCAAAACTGATTTCAGTGATAAATCAATATTGGAATAATCCAAAATGTAGTTTTGAACTGTGCTGTGTTTTTCCAATACTGCTCTGCACCATAGGTCTGATAAAATTAAGAACATAAGAATTGCCATACTGGGACAGATTGAAGGTCCATCTAGCCCAGTATCCTGTTTCCAACAGTGGCCAACCCAGGTCCCAAGTAACTAGCTAGATCCCAAGTAGTAACACAAATTTTATGCTGCTTATCCTAGGAATAAGCAGTGGATTTCAACAAGCCATTTCAATAAGGCCTAAGGACTTCGCTTTTAGGAAATTATCCAAAACCTTTTTTAAACCCCACTAAGCTGACTGATTTCACCACATTCTTTGGCAATGAATGCCAGAGTTTAATTATATGTTGTGTGAAGAAATATTTTCTCCAGTTTGTTTTAAATCTACTAATTAGTAGCTTCATCACATGCCCCCTAGTCCTAGTATTTTTGAAAGAGTGAACAAGCGATTCACATCTTTCTTTTCCACTCTACTCAGTATTTTATAGACCTGTATCATATTACCCCTGAGCCATCTCTTCTCCAAGCTGAAGAACCCTAGCTGCTTTAACCTTTCCTCATAGGGAAGTTGTCCCATCGCTTTTATCATTTTCATGCCCTTCTCTGTACCTTTTCTAATTCTGCTATATCTTTTTTGAGATATGGTGACCAGAACTGCACACAGTATTCAAGATGTGGCTGTACCATAGACCAATACAAGGGTCTTATAACATTTTCATATTTGCTTTCCATTTCTTTCTTGATAATTGATTTCCTTACATAAGGAATTTGAAAATGTTTAAAGAATTTTCCTTGTGTTTCTTTCTCCTGCATTGCCTCTTGCTATAGCCACGTTAATAAACTACAATTCACATACTAACTTGTACAAAGGACTTTTGCATGTGCCCCTATAAAATCCTGCTGTGTGCTAAGCTCAGCACTGTTACAAGGTTGTTACCACATCTAAGCAACTTAAATCCTAAATAAAAATAACCAAAATAACACAAGGAAGGAAGCACCAATATGGTTGCTGGATGTTTCTAATAGTGTACCGTATATACTCGAATATAAACCTATCCGAATATAAACCAAGGTGACTTTTCTCCCCCCATAAAAGGAAGAAAAAAAGGTAGACGCGAACTTAAATGAGATTAGAAATTTGGGTGATCCTGATGAACCAGACTACAAAGACTAGACATTTTTGCCATAAGTTTTAACACAATTTTTTAAATTTAAAATATTTTTATTAGCACAAAACCAAATAATGTTTGTAATAACAGCAGTTTAAATAATATATTTTTAGATAAACAATCCCTCCAACCATAATCCTCCTATTCCCTACCCCAGGGGTAGGCAATGCCAGTCCTCGAGAGCCGGAGCCAGGTCAGGTTTTCAGGATAGCCACAAAAAATATGCATGAGATCGATTTGCATCCCAAGGAGGCACTGCATGCAAATCCATCTCATACATATTCATTGTGGATATCCTGAAAACCTGACCTGGCTCTGGCTCTCGAGGACCGGAATTGCTTACCCCTGCCCTACCCCTTATCCCCCCTTTCCCAAGTATGGATGAAGGGTCTTATGACTTATTGATTCTTCATCCATACTTCACCAATCTCTCATGTGCCATTTGGAGTTCCATATTCTCTGCTGTTGCTGCTATGTTTTGCTTCTGTGGAAATTTTTTCTTCTGAATTTCTCTACACGGTTATAAACCCATTAAAATGCTCATATTACTTCACACAAAGCTCCCTATTTTGGTATCCTCTCTCTCTCTCTCTCTTTTTTTTTTTTTTTTTGCTGTCTTAAGACAATAGTTGCTGAAATTTGCAGTATTTGGAAGGGAAACAGGGAACAAATGAAATATGACATATTGATTAACAGGGAAGAAAGGGAGTTGGGGTTATCTACCTTTAAAAATCGTTACTGGTATACAAGCTTGACAGTCATACTATACTATGAAAATCTTCAATCAGTGTGCCCCACTGGGTAAGATTTGAAGGTTGTTGGGCTGCACTAATTCCTCATTGCTATTTGTGGAATAACTGGACAGTCTTACTTCTATATGGAAGCATCTGTTCATTTCTAATTGCCTTATTAATGGGGCGTGAATTGTAAGAAGCCACCTGTCGCTCCATACTGTTTGCTCTACATGCCTTTAGTGGTTCAGGCCCTGATGCTCAAAAGCTTTCCATATCAGTAAGAGTTGTTAAAGCACTCCTACTGGCATAGAAAGCTGTCCTGCTGATGCACAAAAGGATTCTCCGTGGCTGCTACCGATCATCGTAGCAGCCACTGAGAATCCAATGCTAATGCATTACAAGGAGCTCATTAGTATTCTAATGAGCATTCCATGTAACGCACAGCAGGGAAACCCATTGTTTCTCCGTGCAAACTTTAAGGCAGGGTCTGAGATGTCCTAGCCTAACTTGCCTGTATATGCCTGAGCACTGATTGGCTCAGGCAATGACAGGAAAGTAAGGCTATGACAGCAGAACCTGATACAAAAAAATATAAGACACCCTCATCCTTCCCTCCTGGCCATTGATCTATCTCATCCATGCCCCTGTCTGACCCCTTCCTGCCGAGCTCCCCTACCAGCTCGAGACCCTAAACTCCCCTTATATTCCTGTACCTCTTTTTTACAAGTAGGCAGGAGGGATGCCCACTCCCTCCTGATTGAAGGACTCCCCCCTCCACCCAGCCCGGTACAAAAAAAAAAAAGGGAAAAGAGAAAGGGGATGGAATTTGATATACCACCTTTCTGTGGTTACAATCAAAGCAGTTACATATTACTGTATATTCAGGTGCTTATTTTGTGCATGGGGCAATGGAGGGTTAAGTGACTCAAAGGCATCATTGTCCATATTTAAGAAGCTGAGCATCACTAGTAAAAAAAAAAAAAAAAAATCACTCCCACCATGCTATTTTTTTACCACGGTGTCAGAGCTTTATGTATCTGGGCCTCAGTGTTTTGTTAGAGAGATGGGGAACCATTTCTGGTAATAACATTTAGACTGGATTTTTAAAAAGAACAAAGAAATTCAAGAACTGGACATACCGGTATAACCAGTGTATTAGGGACACACCTCCATCCTGAGGCAACTCTACACCGAGCCATTAGTAAAGAAATGGACATAAGATCTCAGTGACTTATAAAAAAAAGAGACATTCTTAGCCTCTATTTGCTGCTGGTAAGCACTAATAGTTTTAAGATTATATGAGTATTTTCTATACTGGGTTTTGATTACTTTTTTTTTTTTTAATTTCCTCATCCTTTTAGAGCAGAACTCCCCTGATACAGCCTGAGTAAAACAGTGATCCTTGTCAGCAGATGCTCATTCATAAGATTCTTTCAGCTGCTGCAATTGCTAAAGACTCCTACAGCACATTAGAGGAAGGCGTGGCCTAGCGGTTAGAGCTATAGCCTCAGCACCCTGAGGCTGTGGGTTAAATCCCATGCTGCTTCTTGTGACTCTGGGCACTCAATCCTCCATTACTCCAGGAACATTAGATAGATTGTGAGCCCACCAGGACAGATAGGGAAAATGCTGGAGTACCTGATTGTAAACCACTTAAATAACATTGACAATAAGTATATAAATACCTAAAATAAATAAATCACTCTCTACATTAAGCTAAGTACTTGAGCTACTTTCCAGCTGATATTCAATGCTATTTAACCGGCCTGAAACAGTGCCAACCGGTTAAATAGCACTTAAACAATTAAATGTGAATATTCAGCGCAAGATAATTGGTTATCTCTGCTGAATATTCACATGCAGTCACTAAATTTTAACCAGCTATATTGTGCAATAACCGACAATTTTCAGCGCTGAGCAGCTAAGTTTAGAAGACAAATCAAGCCATGTAAATAACAGTCCTATCTCTGGCTCTATAAACTTAATTGAACAGCACTGAATATTGACTTAGCCGGTTAAGGGCTCTTTTTACAAAGCCACGTTAGGCTTTTTTTTATCGCAGGCCATGATGATATTAGCTCCGACACTCATAGAATTCCTATGAGCGACGGAGCTAATAATAATAATAATAACAGCTTATATACCGCAATACCATGAAGTTCTATGCGGTTTACAGAAGATTAAGCAAAGGTAACAAATTGAATTGACATAATCCTGGATGAAGGAAACCTACGTGATCCCCACCAACACGGGTTCACCAAGGGTAGATCCTGCCAGTCCAATCTTATTAGTTTTTTTGACTGGGTTACTAGACAACTGGATGCCGGAGAGTCACTGGACGTGGTATATTTGGACTTCAGCAAAGCATTTGATAGCGTCCCACACCGAAGGTTATTGAACAAGCTGAAATCGACAGGATTGGGGGACATTCTAACTACATGGGTTGGAGATTGGCTAAGTGGTAGACTACAGAGGGTGGTGGTGAATGGTACCCCATCAGAAGCGGCGGACGTGCTCAGTGGAGTGCCACAGGGCTCGGTCTTGGGCCCGATTCTATTCAACTTATTCATAAGTGATATGACGCATGGACTTAGAGGAAAGGTATCACTGTTCGCCGACGACGCCAAAATCTGCAACATAGTAGGCAAAAGCTTGTTACCTGATAATATGACACAGGACCTACTGCTGCTGGAAAGATGGTCAACGACTTGGCAGCTGGGCTTCAATGCTAAAAAATGCAAGGTAATGCACCTGGGCAAGAGAAATCCGCGCAGAACTTATGCACTAAATGGTGAGACCTTAGCTGCGACCACAACAGAGCGTGATCTAGGGGTGATCATTAGTGACGACTTGAAAGCTGCCAATCAGGTGGAGAAGGCTTCCTCCAAGGCAAGACAAATGATGGGTTGTATCCGTAGAGGTTTTGTCAGCAGGAGACCTGAAGTCATCATGCCATTGTACAGATCCATGGTGCGGCCTCACTTGGAGTACTGTGTCCAATTCTGGAGACCACACTACCATAAAGACATATTGAGGATCGAGTCAATTCAGCGAATGGCCACCAGGATGGTCTTGGGACTCAAGGATCTGACATACGAAGAAAGACTAAAAAAATTGCGGCTGTACTCACTTGAGGAACGAAGAGAGAGGGGAGACATGATTGAAATGTTCAAGTACATCACGGGTCGCAATGAGTCGGAAGATGATATCTTCTGTCTCGTGGGACCCTCGACCACCAGAGGGCACCCACTGAAAATCAGGGGAGGGAAGTTTCACAGCGACTCCAGAAAGTACTTCTTCACCGAAAGAGTGGTAGATCATTGGAACAGACTCCCACTGCAGGTGATTGAGGCAAGCAACGTGACGGATTTTAAGAGAAAATGGGATGCTCACGTGGGATCTTTAAGGGAGTAAATTCAGGGGGGCGGGTACTTGGAATGGGCAGACTCGATGGGCTATGGCCCTTTTCTGCCACCATTTTCTATGTTTCTATGTTTAAGAGGGGAGGAAGAAAGAGAATTAATAGGACAGGAAATTCATTTTTGAGGAGAGAGTGATCATAAGGACAAGTTAATCGCTATAGAGGGGAGAGAGAAGAGAGGATCAGTTGTCTAGATGCTTTAGGAACAAGTGTGTTTTTAGACATTTCCTAAATTCCCCATAAGTAGTGGGTGAAAGCAATTGTTCTAGGTCTTTACCCCATGATGCTGCTTGGTGTGAGAGAAGGTGTTCATGGTGTTTTTTCAGTTTACAACCTCGAACTGGGGGGGAAACGAAATTGGAATGTGAGCTTCTCTTGTGTCTGTTGGCTGAGAAGAAGAAAAGGTCAGTTATGTATTTAGGGGCAAGTCCGTTTAGTGCTTTAAAGCAGAAGCAGGCAAATTTAAACTTTACGCGCGCCGCCATTGGCAGCCAATGCAGCTGCCGGTAGTAGGGTGTCACGTGGTCAAACTTCCTCAGCCCAAAGATCAGTCTGACTGCTGCATTTTGCATCAATTGTAAACGTTGCATATTCTTTTGGGAAATTGCTAAATAAGCGATGTTACAGTAGTCAAGTAGACTTAATACAAGGGATTGGACTAGGGTTCTGAATGCCGATGTATTGAAGTAAGCTTTAATGGATCTGAGTTTCCAGATAGTAAAGAATCCCTTTCTGATTAAGGAGTCTACCTGGTCTTTCATGGTTAGGCATTGATCCAAAGTTACACCTAGTATCTTAATGGGGGGCTGGATAGGGTAACTAAGTTTATTGATACATAGTGGTGATCTGGTGTCAAGCGGATGTGGCGAAGCAACGAAGAAAGTTGTTTTTTCTGAATTAAGTTTGAGCCTAAAGTTTGTCATCCAGTGCTCCATCATGTTTATGGCTTCTGAAGCTTTGGGAATAGTTTCAGAGACAGAATTAGCGAATGGGATGATAATCGTAAAGTCATCTGCATAACTAAATCATTTTATTCCCAGCTGGGTTAGCTGCGTGCCCAGTGAGGACATATAGACGTTGAAGAGCAATGGAGATAGTGGAGACCCTTGTGGCACACCGGATGGGTTGCTCCAGGTGTTTGAAAGCTCATAATTAAAACGTACCTGATAAGTGCGGGATATAAGGAAGCCATGGAACCAGTTCAGCCAGCGATAAAAAGCCTAATGTGGCTTTGGATATTCAATGCCGGGCAGTGACTATCTGTGGTCAGCGCTGATCGCAGTAATTAGTCAAATTGTTTCCCCACAGTCTGAATATTGGCTCCTTCTATACAATTCAGTGAGTCTATCTTGCATATCTCTCCTATTTTGAAGAGTCTGCATTGGCTGCCCAGAGCATTTCGTATTAAATTTAAAGTTTTGAAACTTATACATCATAAGAACATAAGAACATAAGCAGTGCCTCCGCTGGGTCAGACCACAGGTCCATCTTGCCCAGTAGTCCGCTCCCGCGGCGGCCCGAACAGGTCACGGCCTGTCTGAGTCACCAGAAGGGGCCCCCTTGCCACCTTGGTTTCCCATTGAGTCTTATCTTCCCATCGAAGTCTTAACCCTCTGGTCTTGCACATGCACGACCTGGTTGGATTTCTATACTTATTACTTGGTTTGCTTTCTATACCTGTGTTACATCCCAGCACCTCTCTCAGTATCCCACGATCCCCCTATCCCTCAGGAATCCGTCCAATCCCTGTTTGAATCCCTGTACCGTACTCTGCCTGATCACTTCCTCAGGGTGTTTATGATTTCCTGCCACATTATTTGGAAAAATGTTTTGACGTTTTATATTCCACCAAGGAAGCTGAGATTAGAGAATCATTTGTTGCTGGACACAAAGAGAGAGAACAATATCCGGTATGTACGAACCAAGAGCTCTTGTTTCTCTTCAGCCGGACCACTGATGTGGAATGCCTTGTCAGGAACGTTACGTCTTTGTAGAAATATCCTGCAATTCAGGAAGTTGCTTAAAACCCATCTGTTTATTCAAGCCTTTTTAAAAAATGAATATATAACAGCTGTTGAGTAATGTTTTTACTGAAAAATGCTGTATTAAATTGAACAATTGTGGTACTTGATAATTAGTTTGGGTGCAGTTATGTTGAGGATATGAAGAAAGAATACTGTAACTTTGTATTTTCCTCTAATTGATGTACCGTATGTCTCTTTTTACAATGCTTATTTTATTATGTATGAAAATTCTGAGCCACCTTGGTCAAAAGCGGATTAAAAATGCTTTAAATAAATAAATATTTAAGAGCTTTGTATTTTTCAAATGGTTTGCATTATTCATCACTATTTTGGAGAGTTTTGATTAGAAATGGAGTTTTTCTGACTAGTGAGGGCGATTTTTGCTGTAGAGTTTGACCACCTCTTTTTATACAGGTCACTGAGTTCTCTTCTCTATTTCCTTACAAGAGGACTTTCATTTATTCAGATTTACAGTTTTCTTGTCTAATATATATTTGCACGTGCCATCTTTACTGTAAGCATATATCTCATGTATACTGATTGAGTCATTCAGAAAAACAGATTAGATGAGGAGGTTTGAGAACCATTGTTCTGAAAGCAATGGCTTGTAGCACGCTTTCTGCAAGTAAATAGAATTAAATGGTACAAAGGAATTCCCTTTAGATGGCGAGGAGTACGAGGTGCTCTTCAGGAATTTCCTGAAAGGCTCAGGAAATGTTGGCAAAACAAAACCTCACTGAATAGTAAGAATTGGTTTTCAGAGGTTTGCTGTAGAGGCTACATCTGAGAGAAGTCTGAAAGAGCAGAAATCTGTGGAGGAGTTTGAATATTATGCTGTAAACATATCCTGATAATCTAGTAGAGGTGTTACAGCCTGAAGGAGATGAAAGGACGGCAGCATAATAAAGGACTATTATTATCTGATATCTGAGTAACCATCTAGGTGCTAAGAATAATGAAAAATCACAACTAATTAAAATCTTGCAATATGCAAAAAATTGTGTTTGGGTATTTGGAAGCAATTTCCAAACTACAACTTGGAGGGTTCCATACTTGTTTGTGTCTACTGCAACCTCATTGTAACTGAGAGCCGGATTCTCTAAAGTCACCGTGCTTTTAACGATGGCCTTTATTAAAACGGCTCACAGTGGTCCTTTCCATGTTTTCTAGCAGGATACAATTATACTATGCAAATGTAGTACAAAGAGGTCAATAATATTAAAACTGTAGTTTCCTTGAGAGGTCGGATAATGAATCACTGGCAACTGCGACGCTGCTAGTACAGTTTGCTATAGACTCTGATAGAGAATGGATGCTTAAGATGTTTTTTAAGTTTAAGGATATACCATTTATGACAAAAACTGTGAGAATGTATCCTGATGTGTCAAGACTGACCCAAAAGAGAAGAAAACAGTTTCTCATTTTGAGACCGAGGGTCATACAGTTGGGTGCTACGTTCGTACTCAGATACCCCTGTAAATGTGTGATGGTCTATCAGGGGAATAGACATGTTTATTTTGAACCTCAGCAGTTGATAAAATTTATTTCTGCAAAAGAGCAAAGTTAATATATAAAAAAAAAAAATGTAGTATAACGGGGTCATTGATATTTTAAATGATCTCTCTGGGTGATTCTCAAAAAGAACACCCCTCTATTTACAAGGAATTGGGGTCGATATTTACTGGAAGGGTCTGAGCTGTTATAGCCTTATTTTCCTGTCAGTGCCTGGCTCGGGCACTGACAGGAAAATAAAGTAGCTCAGACCTACCACTATGAATGGACCCGATTCCTCCTAAATGGAGTCCAAAAAAGCCTGGTGGTTTAGTGCCCCCCTGCCATTGCCGCCCCCTGCTGATGCCCCACCCCTAGCCCCACCCTATGTGGAATATCGGCGGGAGGGATACCCACTCCCTCCTGCTTCAGGGTCGGAGACCCCCTGACAGCAAGCTTTTCTGTGACAACCTCCCACCACACCAAACCTGGTGGTCTACTGTGCCACCACCCCCCACGATCCTCCTAGTACCCCTCTGACATCAGCTCCCCCCCAACAGCCCTCCACCACACCAATCCTGGTGGTCTAGTGGGCAGTCCTCCCTCCAACCCCCAACCCCCTTTGTACCTTGTTTAGAAGACCAGCAGGAGGAATGCTCTCTCCCTTCCGCCAGCAGGCCCATTTCTTTTCAAAATGGCAGGCCTTCCCCTTCCCGGTGCATCCTATGGGAGGGAGCTTAGGTGCCTGGGCTAATCGGGGCCTTAGGCCTCTTCCCAGTGTACCCAGGAATGCACTGGAAGAGAGAGGCTGATTGGCTCAGGTGCCTAAGTCCCCTCCCAGAGTTCAATGGGGGTTTCTCCTTTTGAATTATTGTATGGGCAGAGAACAAGAGAAATCCTGGATGGTATTCGAGAAGCCTGGGAGGAAGACCCCAGTTAAGGGATGAATTTGGCTGAGTACATACTCACCATGCAGGACAGACTAAAGAAAGCCGGGGAAGTAGCCAAACTGCCTGGAGAAGGCATTGGTTACCAATTGGATCACGTATTAAATTTAAAGTTCTACATTTGATTTCTAAACTTTTGAACAATAAGAGTTCGGTGGTGTTGAGTTCTCTTTTGCATTCCTATAAACTATCACAGTCATTATAGTTTGTGAATAAGATGCTTCTTGAAGTTTCTGCCTTGAATATGGTTAGACTTTCAGGTTCTCGCCATGTCATGTTGACCATGCAGATCTGGTATTATGGAATACACTACCCATTGAGATAAAAAAAGTCACTGAGTATTTTGCAGTTCAGGAAAATGGTAAAAACTATTTGAGCGAGTGTTTTCTTAAAAGAAACGGCATATGTTTATTGAGTTTGTTTAAATTATTTATAACCTGCCTATCCACAAATCTAAGCGGGATACAATAAACACATACAAAATCATTAAAAAATACAATTACAAAACAGCAGAAAACAGTAAACAAGCAGCACTAACTCACACTGTCACATGACTAGCACCAAAAAGCACGTCAAATAAAACAGTTTTCACCCCCTTTCTAAAATGCCAAAGAATGTTCGATTGGCGCAGCACCAGAGGTAAGGCATTCCAAAGCACCGGGCCCTGCCATTAGTGACGGAATTTCTAGTTTCAAACTGTCTGAAGACTGTAGCTCACGGGAGGGGGGAATGAAGGGGACAATATTACAGTAAAAGAGAACAGACACTTGAAAGGCAGTTATGATGAAGCACCTTAAACATCATGCAAAAGACCTAAAACTCGACCCGCATACCAACAGGTATTCAATGAAGCTCTCAAAGTATGAGTAAAGTGATTGAATTTCAAAGTATGTTCAATAAGGCGTGCAGTAGTGTTTTGTGCCAGCTGCAATACACACAAGACACATTTAGGTAAACCTAAATAAATGGAATTACAATAGTCCAGTAGAGGTGTTATCGTGATAACATTTTGAAAATTATTGTAAGAAAGATAATCATGCAACCTCTGCAATAGATGTAGCTTGAAAAACACACCAGATATTACTGCCTTAATTTGGGCATTAAAAGACAAAGTAGAATCAAATATAACTCCCAAATACCTTAACTGCCTTCGCACTGGGACAACCTCACCTGCAAGGGAAATCTCAGATGGACACGATACCAGGTTCTTCCCGCAACCGATATATAACACTTTGATCTTAGTGACATTTAACTTTAATTGATTTTGAAACATCCAGTCCTGAATAACACCAAAACAATCATTCAGGTGTGATAAAGCTTCATCTTGTGATCCTTGAATAGGAATAAGAAATTGAATGTCATCAGCGTAAAGGTGAAACTTAACAACTAACATATGCAGCACCTTACAGAGCGGAAGGAGGTAAATGTTAAACAGGACAAGGCAGATCCCTGTGGAACCCACAAACCAAAGACGCCCAATTTGATTTTACTTCATTCACTTCTACGCAGAAAGAACGATTACCCCAAAATGACTCAAACCAATTCAACACCAACCGCAGCATTAGTCCAGAAGGATGGCTTTGGCCCAGAGGTCATGACTGAACTTGTGCCCCTACAAGTTCCCTTTAATGATCAGCTCTCTTCTTCCCTGAGAGCTGACCTGGAACATTTGGTAAGGCATAATCAAGATGTGTTTGTAGAGAAGCAAGGCTAGATTCACCTTGCAACCCATGACATTATCACTGAGCCAGGAGCAGTGGTCAGACAAAGGCCCTATTGGATCCCAGAAACTCTCCAGGAGGCCACGGCAAAAGATGTATCTGACATGCTGAAGCTAGGTGTTACTGAGGAGTCGACGAGTAACTGGTCTTCCCCCACTATGTTTGTGCCAAAGCCAGATGGGAGTAACTGATTCTGCATAGATTTTCAGAAAGTAAATGGATCCAAGAAGCTGGAGGTAGTCCCAGACCTGTGGGGTTTCCACGCTGCATAGGTTGTACCTTGGGGATTCCAGTCTTCCCATATGTCCATGAAAAATACCATCCCTGGGCTTACCAAACTAGACCCTCGGGTATTCTAAATTCTGAAAGAGAAAGAACTGGCTCTTTGCCCAATTCACTACCCAGCTCAATTGTTCCATGAGCAAGATGATCTGTGACATGATGGCTTTGGAATCCATTTTGGAGTCAGACTGGGCGAGGCAATCATCCAGGTAGGGATGGACTCAAATGCTCTGCAGTGCAAGTGTACTACCACCAAAGAAGGTAAAAGAGGCTGTTTCCAATCCAATCTTAGAATTCAAAACTGAAAATATCGGCCTAGAACACAAACACAGGACATGCTTGTGGTTTGCCCTGATGGGAAAATGCAGGTAAGATCCAGGAAGGTCAGAAACTCACCTGGTTGGACACAGGCAATCACAGATCTTAATGTCTCCATTCAAAAGCATAGGACCCTGAGGCAGGCATTGCCCATTTCAGGATAAGGATGGGCCGGAAGGAGCCATTTTTCTTTGGAATCACTAAATAAATGGATTAGTGACCTTGACCTTGGTCTGACAAGTTCTACTGTGCCCAGATCTAGCAGATGCTAGAGAGTGACAAGGTGATCTGGGGTTTTGCAGTTGAGCCACAGGGCAAACTATGAAGACATCAGGACTGGATGAGCAAACCTCAGGGCACAACCTCAACTAATCACCTCAAAGACCCATTAATCCAAGGTGACATGAGCCCATCCATGGCTGAAAAGGGCCAATCTACCAAATCCAGTGAGGGACCCAGTACACACTTATTTTGTACTTCTAGAGCCTCTAGCAGAACCAGAGGTCCCTGAATCTCTTGACATCTTAGAGCCATGAAAGGGTCCCAGCTTTATGGATCTACTTGGGGGGGGGGGGGTCATAGAAGGCCCAGAGTGACACCTATCTTCCCAAACCTGGCCTCCTCCCCTAAGATGGGGCTTAAATGAGGAGATATGCTGGTACCCTTTTTGGTATAACTGAGGAGCCAGAAAGGTCAAGCCTCCCAGATCTGAGCTTTCCATGAAATGAGGGAGGACAAACTTCTCTAGATCCTCCCCCAAAAGAATATGACCCTTGAAGGTAAGTTGACTCTAACATTTCTTGGAGCCTACTTCTGCCACTCTGTGACACAAAGTCACTTTCAAGTCACCACAAGTGAGACCACTGAATGGGAGGTTACTCACACCAAATTGTAGGGGACATCTGCTGATTTCAACTAGGTCAATTTTGGGGATTCTGGTAGCTATTGTCACCAGACCAACATGGATCTAGCAACATGGATCTAGCAACCTGTATGCCCACTGTAGTGGAAGAGAAGGCTAGTTTGAAATGCTCTTCCACCTTCTTCCTATGCATCTCCTTAAGAGCTAAGCCCCTTTCCATGGAGACTTTTGTCTTCTTGGTCACAGCCATAACCAAAGTATCCACTTCTCCACCTCTACCTTTCCACCTCATCCAGTACCTTAGACCCTCATAGGATTCCATCTAGAGCCTTCCATATCATATGGAAGAGTGTCTTCTGAAGGACTAAGTGCTTTGGGTCCCACCTTTAGGTTACAGAGGCTGAGGAAAGGGTCTCGGACACCAAATCAATAAGGCAGGAAAGTTATTCCTGCTGAAACAGTCATATGACTGCAGCATGTTCCTCTTCCTCTCTGGAAATGGGGTCTCTGCCTCTGAGCCAGTGTCACTGAGTGACTGAGAGGTCTTCCACCTCATCATGGCCACTCCCAGAGATTGAAGAGCCTTTTGCTGGCATGTGGTCACCTTTGTGCCTTTAGACCCCAGTCATGGAGCTCCCCACATAACTTCCCAGATCCTAGAAAAGCACTTCAAGTGCTGGCATCTGTTTAACAAACAGGACCACTTGCTGTAGCCAGTCAGAGCTCATGGCCTCCAAGGCCTCCAAGCCCCCCCTCCCCCTCCAAGCTCTGATTGGAGGCTGAAATTTCTCCTGATGCAGAGAAACTGTAGCAAGACTTTGAGGAAGTCTATAGGATGCTATCACATTCCATTAAGGATACTTCCATGTAATGTCAGAACCACTTTAAAACTCATAGTCTCTCCCAAAGGGGAAAGTGATACAGGAAGATGAAGCAAGGATGGCTAGGAAGTACTGTATAAAAGTCATAAGCCCAACTAGGTTGAGGAGGTCTAAAGTGAAGCAGTGATGCCCAAATGCATTTGCCTCTACCACTGCAGCTGCTACAGTTAGGCAGGCAAAGTTCAACTCAGATGTTTTGACCTGAGTAACTGTTAGAGGCAATGAAAAAGTGGAGAAGGAACTGTGCACATCAATCAGAGATAATCTAAAATGTATTGAGTACAATCAATCTGTGTTGAAAAAAATAGATGGAAACTATCTATGTTGTGTTGAATCAGTATGTTGAAACCAGTCTATCTTGCAGACCCGACATGGTCCATGTTTCAGTTGTAAAAGCCAGCTTCAGGGGTACAATATACATCCAGTAGATAACCAGGGCCACCATCAGGGCAGTACTACCAGTCCTGCATTCAGGGGCCCGGAGGTGACAGGGGGCCCGGGCTCCCCCAAGGTCCTAGGCAGTGTTCCCTCTAAGGCAGCGGTCTCAAACACGCAGCCCACGTGTGGCTCTCCAGGTTTTATTTGCGGCCCGCAGTCTGGAGGCGATCATTTTCTTTCTTTTGGAGCAGCAGCCGGCTCGTTCGTTCAAAGCCGCGGGTTGGCGGCTCCTTGCGCTATCCACTCCTGCATCGGAAGCCTTTCTGATGTCACACCATCAGAGAGGCTTCAGACGCAGGCGCGGATCTCGCAAGGAGCCGCCACCCGCGGCTTTGAACGAATGAGCCGGCCAGACACGCTGCTGCTCCAGTGGCGTACCAAGGGGGGGGGCGGTCAACTGTTCTCCTTAGCGTGCGGCTCGCAGCTCGTCTAGAGCAGTGGTGCCCAACCTGCTTCCCTTCCCTTCTCACTGCTGCCATCGGGATCAGGCCGGCACCGTGTCTTTGATCTCCCTGCTTCTCTTCCCTGCGGGGCCGACCAACTCTCGCGGCGGCCCGACGTCAATTCTGACGTCGAGAGGACGTTCTGGCTAGCCAATCGCTGCCTGGCTGCCCGGAATGTCCTTTCCGACGTTAGAATTGACGTCGGGCGGCGAGAATTGATCGGCCCCGTGCAGAAGATTGCGGCAGCGGCAGCAGCCTATTCCGCAGCGGTGGTGGCATGGGGGAGGCAGGAAGGAAGAAAGAAAGAAGGGGGGGGACAGAGAGCCAGGAAAAAAAAGCAAAAAATGGGGCACGGAGGAAGGAAGGAAGAAAGAAAGAAGGGGGGGGGACAGGGAACCAGAAACAAAGCAAAAAATGGGGCACAGACATAGAGAAAGAAAGAAAAAGTTGAGGAAGGGAATGAGGTCTGGAGGAGAGGAAGCATACAGGAGGCTGAAAGAAGGGAAGAAATATTGGATGCACAGTCAAAAGAATAAAGTGCAACCAGATGAAATTACCAAACAAAGGTAGGAAAATGATTTTATTTTCAATTTAGTGATCAAAATGTGTCTGAATTTATATATGCTGTCTATATTTTGCACTATGGCCCCCTTTTACTAAATCGCAATAGTGTTTTTTAGTGTAGGGAGCCTATGAGCGTCGAGAGCAGCGCTGGGCATTTAGCGCAGTTCCCTGCGCTAAAAACTGCTATTGTGGTTTAATAAAAAGGATGGGGGGTATATTTGTCTATTTTTGTATGGTTGTTACTGAGGTGACAATGCATAGAGTCATCTGCCTTGACCTCTTTGAAAAAAAATGGACTAAGTCCTCTTGAGCAAATCAAAATAAACAAACAAACAAATAGAGGACTAATAATAACAAGAATTCTTGCTATTCTATACCGCTCTCAGAACCCTGTAATGTTCAAAACACATAAGTGTCCAGACATCACTCGTACAGGTACATGGTATCTTTCATTGAGCCGGTATTTTTATGTGCAAAGCTACAAATGTGCAAGAAGCTGTATTAAAGTGCTACGTGAAATAAATAACTTTAAAAGGTATCAAAAATTCGCACTTAGCTTTTGTATGAGCTTGATTTGTAGTAGATCATTGTAGTTAACAAAAAATGGCTAATGGGCGTTTAGCCATTTTTTGTTAACTACAATGATCTACTACAAATCAAGCTCATACAAAAGCTAAGTGCGAATTTTTGATACCTTTTAAAGTTATTTATTTCACGTAGCACTTTAATACAGCTTCTTGCACATTTGTAGCTTTGCACATAAAAATACCGGCTCAATGAAAGATACCATGTACCTGTACGAGTGATGTCTGGACACTTATGTGTTTTGAACATTACAGGGTTCTGAGAGCGGTATAGAATAGCAAGAATTCTTGTTATTATTAGTCCTCTCTTTGAAAAAAACCCAGAATAGGAATGATAATTAACATTTTCTCAGCGTATAGTGTGCTTTGTGTTTTTTAATTTTATTTTTGGTAGATCATTTTGACTTGGTCATTTTAAAGTAGCTTGCAAGCCCAAAAAGTTTGGGCATCTCTGAGCTAGAGCGTTGAAACTGTGTATTAATATTTTATCCCCCCTTTTACAAAACTGTGGAGCGTTTTTTAGCACGAGCCGTGGTGGTAGCAGCTCTGATGCTCAGAATTCTATGAGCGTCAGGGCTGTTACCACAGTGGCTAAAATCCACACTACAGTTTTGTAAAAGGGGGATGGGTTAGTTTGTGATGACATATTCCATACTAGGCGAAGGTGTTTTCTGTGTTCTGTGTGTTTGGAAGACATGGTTTTCTGTTAGGATTGACGATGTAGGATTGATCTGTGCTGGTCTGGCTTGTTTAGTTTTACAATGGGTGTATTGATGTACTGCTCACTGCTCACTGTAAGATGCTGCCTTTTCCTAGGTACTCATGTGTGACGTGTGGTTTGTTACTAAAAATCATGATTTTCTTACAGATGGGGGGGTGCCAAAAAATGATGGGTCCCGGGTGTTACATATGCTAGGTACGCCACTGTATGTAAAGATACCAGAAAGCTGGCGAAGCAAAAACTTTAAGTAAATTGTTATTCTTCTAAGTTTTGAGTATTTAACCCTCCCACAATCTCACGGGCACTCGTTTCAAGTTTCAAGTTTATTGAGATTTTGATTTAAACGCAATATCAAATATTTTCAATGCGTATAACAAAAATAAATTTGGGGAAATAAATAAAACCATTTGAACAATAAACATACAAAAATATCCATAGATGATTAAAATTACATAAGGAGTACAAGGATAAACTACATTTGTTTAAAAATGCGTCCTCCGCGCCTGCTCATAAATTTGTGGAATATGTAACTTGTTGCTCATGCATATTTTTTTTTGCACACACCTCATCAATCCTTAGAGGGAACATTGGTCCTAGGCCACCATAGCACAAATTCCTGTATTATTCTTCTGCTGTGCACAACAATAAACACTGCTGTCATACTTTTTTTTGTCCCCTGCCGATTTCCTGATAGCACCCCCCCCGGACAAAAGTGGGGGGGGGAGGGGTGTGTGGGGGGGGGCCCAATAGGATTGCTCAGTAAGGGGCCCAGAAATTTCTGATGGCGGCCCTGTAGATAACAATCTAGGAACACAGTAGGTAAAATAAATCTTAAAATGCAAAGACAGCGTCTCTCTAGCACAAAAGCAATTGCAGCGTTTCCATATTGATTGTGGGATTTTGTTTCCTTATTTCTGCTTTTGTTTTATAACTGTTAGAGACTACATTGGTAATTCTGGGGAGCCAGGCCAGAGACAAGTAAAGTGTAGGCACGGAAATGCAGGCCAGGGTTTTCCAGGCCAACATTTCCGGTGTCTATATTTGTCACGAATCACGACTACATAGGCGCTTTATGGCACCTACTGCTACTTCCAGTGTTAGCCATGCCCTTAGTGGCGATAAGCACCTACATATGCACGATTCCAGCGCTTATCCTTTAGGTGCCAGTAGGCGATTTAACTTTGTTGTTTTTTGCCATTACTCTGCTGGAAAAAGTGCAGAGGCGAGCCACGAAACTTATCAAAGGAATGGAAAATTTGACTTACAAGGATCGACTCAGGAAGCTGGGGCTGTTTACCCTCGAGAAGAGAAGACTAAGAGGAGATTTGATAGAGACTTTTAAAATATTAAAAGGATTTGATAAAATAGACCAAAAAGAAGCATTACTGAAATATTCTGATGTGACGAGGACAAGAGGACATAGACTGAAACTGAGTGGCAGCAGTTTTAGGACAAATGTCAGGAAATTCTGTTTCACACAGCACATGGTGGGTGCTTGGAATGCACTCCCGGAGGAGGTTGTGGAGGAGACTACTGTACTGGGATTCAAGCGCAAGTTGGATGCACACCTTCTTGCATATCATACTGAGGGATACGGTAAATCCGGGTCTCCAAAAAGGAGTACCTAAATGGGCCGCCGCATGTGCGGATCGCCGGACTAGATGGACCTCGGTCTGATCCGGTGAGGGCGTTTCTCATGTTCTTATGTTCTTAAATGGCATTTGTCAATTAACTTAGGTACCAGTAGAGTGCCTAGGTAACATTTCTAGAATTTTCCCCTTAGTGTACTATAAACTCAATTAATTTGTTAAAATTTTAACTCTGATAAAATTTGTTAACTCTGATCAAAATTTTTAACTCCATTCTATTGTCCATCATTTCTTTCTCTCCCTTTGTTTATCCTGCAGTCCAGCATCTCTTCTCCTACCTCCTCACATTTACCTCAATAGGGTTACCAGCAGAGGCTGCAATTCCCACAAGCTGTCTGCAGCTGCTGCCTGCTGTGTCCTGCCCCTTCCCAACACAATTTCATATTTCACCTTCACATGTTGTGATTAAGCATGATTAATCATTCAATTAAAATTTTTCATCACACAATTAATTGCGATTAAATTTTGTTTTTTGACGCCCATCCTTAATTTAAACCCATTATTTATGTGTACAAATTTATGCTGTACAACCCTTCAAAAATAACCTTCTTTGTCATATAAAAAGCCAAAACAGGCCTTCCTTGAGATTTTTTTTTTTAAACAATTTGATAAAAGCAACAGAAAAGGAGATAAAGGGAATTGGTACTGTTTGTGTATGGAGTTTATGATGATTTGTTTGTCATTTTGTAAACCACATAGGTAATATGTGGTATAAAAATTTTAAAATAAAATAAAAAAAAATCTAGAATGAGTTATTATCTCACTTTTTTCTAGTCTTACTCCTTCCTCGCTTTCATGTCCTTTCCACTATGACTCCCTCATTCCCTTAGGCTGCTTTTTTCCCAGTCTCACATAGCTACTCTCTATCTCTTGGGTTTGCACCTTATATCCCCTTTGCCTGCCCATCTCTTCCAGGTTATGTCTCCTTTTGCTAGCAACCTTCCCCCCCATAGTCCATGCTCTCTTCCTGAATTCCTTTCACCCTCTACTCCTCCCTCACAGCTCCACTATCAGTCCCTGTCCCCATCACCCAGCCTCTCTTCCCTTTACAGTTCCTTTCTGCCTCTTCCAGTATTTCAGAAGAGCATTGTCTCTCCTAACCATTGACCCCTTTCCATTCCCTTCACTCCTTCCTTTGTTCCATTTATTCCTCTCCCAATATGTCTTTTTTTTTCTTCTTAACTGCGATTACTTTGGCAACACTCTAAGGTCAACTTGTCACGCCAATAGTTTTCTGAAGCTGTCTTTTCCTTTTGTCAATGTCAGTTTGCTGCACTTGCCTTCCTCACTGGCAGCTGTAGGCTACAATTCCCTCTCCTGTATTTATTTCGACAGGCTGCAGGTTGCTGAGAGCAGTAGTTAAAATACAGAAGTACTTCTTCCCTGTGTTTTGCTGTAGCTCTGCATCATGCAGTTTGCTGCCTTGAATTTACAGACTTTCAGAGCTGACACCTATGGTATTCTGTTTCAGTGAGTGAACAGATTTGTTTACAAGTAAGGTGCTCGTATTCAATTTTGCCTATTTCATAAAATGCAAATATAACACTAATCACCAAAATAATTTTTTTTCTAGGAAAGACTATTTATATATTTAAAACATGTATAGAAGAACAAATCCATACAAAACACAAGTACCTCGTTCCTGTATTACTCTGTGCTATATATTTGGTTTGGTCTACATTGCTTTAAATAAAGTTTAAAACAAAAACAACATTTATAGCCTGCTTACAGACTAACAGTCCAGTGTAAAGAAAAAAAGCTAAAACATTTCTTTATAGTAAACTCTGATTTTCAAGGAATATAGTATATTTCAAGGCATATTAATGTACATTTCCACTCTTCAATGACTAACCAAGCTTCTAAAATAAACCTATATTGTCGTTTTAAGCAAGAAGCCTCTAGCGCAATGGTCCTGGGGGCCAATCGGGTTTTCAGCATATCCCTAATGAGTATGCATGAGACATATTTGCACGCCTGTCTCCCCCATTATACACAAATTTCTTTCATGTATATTCAATAAGAATATCTTAAAAACCTGTCTAGCTGAGGATCCCACAGGATAGGGTAAGAACCACTGCTCTAGCATTTTCTAATATGCTAATAAAATATGGCAGTATTTTACATAGAAGATTAATACCTGCAACTTTTTCTCTCGTCAACTAAAAAGTAGTATTCTTGTGCCCTCCGACCATGAAAAATCCTTTTATTCATTCAAAATAATCCCTTCAATTAATTTATTTAACATGGTTTACCAACATTTCCATCTCAGCATGGAAACGCTATCTACATGACAGTAGGCCCTGAATGAAACCATCAGCAAGGATTAATAAACTGTGACAGCTGCCTAAAAGCTTTCATTCTCTTTATTTAAACATCAAATTGCATGTTAAAATGCAGTTTAATCTCTCCAGATACTAGTCCAGCTAACAGGGCAGGAGTTAGAACTGAGGATAAATGACAGGAATCATTGTTAGCTTTAATCCAGCTAGCAGCAGTCACTTCAAGGGGCTGATTTAGCATTTATTGAGGCTCTGTTTGCCAGTCTCCCAAGAGCCATTAGGAAATGTACATTATAATTACTTTGCCTTATCATCCCTCTTCCCATGAACACATTTCTCAATGGATTCTGTCTCTGGTCCTGAGTTATAAAACACTTTTCTCTGTCACAAATCTTTTCAAGAAAAGAAACAAAAGTTGTTAGCCTTCCTTGTTGACATTAAACTTTTTGTTTCTTAAGGATATGTAGATGATCTTTTGGCTCACTGGCTGTTTTGTATCTCATTTTGAAAAGATAAGTCCATACAAAACAATTCTTTTTGTTTTGTTTCCTGTGCTGTTTTCAGTTTGTTTAACTTTTTAGTCATTTTCATTTCAGAAGGCTTTGTCATGAAGAGTGTACACTCTTTGCGATAAGTATACACTATTAACAACGGTGGCAAGTCAAATGTGCGCAAGACAAAAGCGAGCGGACAAATGCGCGAAGACAAATCAGCGTAAGACAATTGCGCATAAGGACAACTCCACGCAGGACAATTCAGCTCAACGACAAATGAGCGCAAGGTCAATTGCGTGCAAGGACAATTGAGCGCAAAGACAACTGAGTGCAATGAAAATTGAGCACACGCAACACAAAATGGCGGAGCGCGATCACGCGCACGTTCACCATGTTCACGTAAACCTGTGTGAATGCATTTTTGAATATAAGTCACGTGAATGCATTTTCGTTACTATGGTTACGTTTCCTCCTTATATATGTGCTCAGAACAGCCTGCCTTCCTTTCGCTGCCTGACTGTGTCCATTATAGGTAAAGGTCTGGTTTTGCTAGAACTTACTTATCTTGCGCTCACTTGACTTTGCACTCACTTGTCTTCGTGCTCAGATGTATTGCGCTCACTTGTCTTCGCGCATTTGTCCGCGCGCTTTTGTCTTGCGCACATCTGACTATGAACCATTAACAACACAGGAGGAAACCCCCCCCCCAAAAAAAAAAAAGTTCAGGATACAAATGGAATGAAACAAGTGCACAATCCTAGTTTCGGACAGACTTTTATTGGTCTGGTCATGAATTTATTTTGTATCATAATAAAGAGCTGAACTTGCCCCCTTTTCAATGTTCCCGGTCTGGCAAAGTGTTCCCTCGGCTGCAGGAATGCTGTTGGTAACACAGCGGTTACTTTTACTGAGGCACCAGAGCTCTCTACACACTTCCTAGGAAAGAAGGCAGAAATAAGCAAGTTGATCAGAATTACTTTTCAACAACTGCAAGTCCTTTTATAAATCTATCTGATCATAGAAACCAGTGGCATAGTGCGGGTGAAGGGCCCCCCCCCCACCCCAACCGCTCCTTCCTTTATCCCACCTCATTTCCCTTCCCTCCGCAAGCAACAAGAACTTTAATGTGCTCCTCACAACCCCATTGGCCCATCGCAACCCCTATGACATCACTTCCTATGTGTGGCACACGGAAGGTACATCAGCAGGAAAGACAACACCGTCGCAAGGAGCACGTTGAAGTTGTTGCTCGTGGCAAACTATAGGTATAGGGGAAGGAAAGGAGGCATGCAGGTGGCAAGGGGAGGTGTGGGAAGAGGTGGGGGCGGAGAGGAGAAGGGGTGCCAGCACCCCACCAACATGGCACCCAGGGCAGACCACCACCCGCATCCCCCCTTACTATGCCACTGACAGAAACCAATAAAATGTTATAATTATCCAAAAGCACCTCTTTCTCCTACCCATGTTAACACAGGTTACATCTAGCCCTGAGTTTATATTAGCTATGACAGTAATAAAATGGAGGGGAAAAAAACCCTTTAGCTTATCAAGCAACAGCCCCCTGATATTCAGCCTATGGTGGTCAGTAGTGTTAAAGTCACTGACAATTGTAGGCTGAATTACACCCAGATATTCGTCAGGCCTAATTCAGGCACCAGTATTGAATATCTGGATTCTTCTACAATCCCACTCTATTCCTGGACTGGGTTATTTTCCCATACTCACCAGAGCTTGTAGGAAGCCTCATAACACAGAGTCTTGAGCTCCTCCCATCTTACTTCAGCACTGGCTCCCCAGGAAATCAGTTTCTTTCCTACAAGCCAGACTGTAGGAGCTCATCTTTTTTGCTCATGCTTTTGTTGTTGGTTTCTTTTTTTTAATTTAGTCCTTTCCATCGCATTTTCGGCCCTTGTGCTGCAGAGGTTTCCAATGGGGACAGCTCTGACTGCGGGAGATCGTAGACGTGATGCTAAATCTGCTTCCAGGGGGTTGGTTTAAGGGCAGTACCCCCTCTGGACAGCAGGCACTTCAGGTCGGGGCTCAGGGACTGTTTCCTTGGGAGCTTGCTTACCCCAGGTTCATCCACTAGTGGTTCAAGCACAAACTGTGTGGCTCCACGGCAACAGGATCAGGGCCGACTGCGTTTACTCTGCCATGCATGTCTGTGAGGTGTCCCAGAATGTGGAGGCCCCGGCTGTGGGTGTCAGGACGGTGGGAGGGGGGCAGTCAAAAGATCAACAGTCCAGTTTGCTTGCTTGTTGAGGCAGAAGATCTCCCTGAAGCAGTTTCAACTTCTCTCTATGCAATTCCAGGCACCACTTTGCACAGTGAGTATAAGGCTGACAGACTGAAACAGCAATTTGGGGGGGGTCTTCAAAAGGGTGTTTAAGTTGTTTTGAAAGTGTGACCTAGCCCCACCCCCACCCCTAAAATTGTCATTTTTTTGAGAGTGTCTGTTCTTTTCCAGGGCTAATTCATTGCCGAAGAATGTGGTAAAATCAGTTAGCTTAGCAGGGTTTTAAAATGTTTTGGTTAATTTTCTAAAAGAAAAGTATATAGGCCATTATTGAGATGGCTTGGGGAAATCCACTGCTTATTTATAGGATAAGCAGCATAAAATCTGTTTTACTACTTATGATCTAGCTAGATACTTGGGATCTGGGTTAGCCACTGTTGGAAACAGGATACTGGGCTTAATGGACTTTCAGTCTGTCTCACTATGACAATTCTTATGTTCCTCCTCTCCCTTAGAGATCCCACATGCCTGTCCCACACTTTCTCGAATTCAAACGCAGTATTTGTCTCCTCCATCAGTACTGGGAGACTATACCACACATCTACCACCCTTTCTGTAAAAAAGAATTTCCTTAGATTACTCCTGAGCTTATAACCTCTTAACTTCATCTTATGTCCTCTCATTCCAGAGCTTCCTTTCAAATGAGATTTGCCTTATGTGCATTTATGCCATGTAGATATTTAAAAGTGTATCATATCTCCCTTCTCTCGCCTTTTCTCCAAAGATTACATATTGAGATCTTTAAGTCTGTCCCCATACACCTTATGATGAAGACCATTTTAGCAGCCTTCCTCTGGACTAACTCCATCCTGTTTATATCTCTTTGAAGGTGCAATCTCTAGAATTATATACAATATTCTAAATGAAGTTTCACTAGAAACTTATACAGGGGCATCAATCCCTCCTTTCTCCTACTGGCCATACCTCCACCTATGTCTTATTCAAACCAAGGTAGAGCATCGTTAAACCTATCAGGAAGTTTCTCATGATCTTCACCACTCCAAATCTTTATCTCAGTCTTACTAACATTCAATTGCAACTCATGATCAGCCACACAAACATTCACTTCACTAACATAACTATTCAAATCCATCTCAACTTTTTGATGCTGCCTCTTCATAGGACCCCCCCTCCCAACCCCCCACCCCGAATATCATCCACTTTGATTTGGATACATGAGTTTATCATGTCACTAGTCTGGACCCCACTAAATGTTTAATGAGTAAGATCAATAAAATCATATTAGAAGGAGAAAAGATGGGTTTCCTTACAGAAAGAGACCATAGATATTTAGTAAATGAACATCCAATTACACCGATTTTCTATACTTTACCTAAAATCCATAAGAATAAGGAAAATCCCCCGGGACGTCCTATTATGTCCTCTAAAGGATCTGTGCTGGAACCTCTATCTTGTTTTGTGAATCATTTTTTGAACCTGATGGTAGAGAACAGTCCCTCTTACATTAGAGATACTAGCCATGTATTAAATTTGCTAGCTGAAATACCAGAGGATGATTTCCCTTTTATTATGGTCACCTTCGATGTGGCATCTCTCTATACCTCAATACCGCAGAATGAGGCGATTGAGGTGGTGAAAGAATTTTTGGAAAAGAGAGAAAGACCTCATCTCATTCCTACAGATTTTTTGGTGCAATTAACATCAATAGCAAAGAAAGAGAATTATTTTATATTTGAAAATAAATACTACATTAAAAAAAAAGGAATAGCGATGGGAGCTACTTTTGCTTCTTCAATAGCAAATTTATACATGACGAAGTTTGAAACAGAATGGGTTAATAAGTCACCTTTCTCACAATATATTTATCTGTGGCGCAGATTTATAGATGATGTTATTATGTTGTGGAAGGGTCCAGAAAATGCTTTGAAGAGCTTTTTAGACTGGTTAAATTCCTGTCATGAAAATCTGGTTTTTGTAATGACTTACTCTACATGTTACTATCAGAAGATTTAGAATCAGAAAATAATATTAAAGATTGAACTAGGCCAGTTACTGGGCAGACTTGTACGGTCTGTGTCTGTGTATGGCCGTTTGGAGGAGGATGGGCAGGGGAGGGCTTCAATGGCTGGGAGGGTGTAGATGGGCTGGAGTAAGTCTTAACAGAGATTTCGGCAGTTGGAACCCAAGCACAGTACCGGGTAAAGCTTTGGATTCTCGCCCAGAAATAGCTAAGAAGAAAAAAAAAAAATTTAAATTGAATCAGGTTGGGCAGACTGGATGGACCATTCGGGTCTTTATCTGCCGTCATCTACTATGAAATTAAATTTTTTAGATTTGGAAATCCAACAACAACACAACATCTTTAAAACTGATGTTCATATTAAAGTCACGGATAGAAACACTCTTTTATCTTATGACAGTAATCATCCTGGTAAATTGAAAAATAGTCTTCCCTATTCACAATTTATTAGATTAAAAAGAAATTGTTCAGATGATGACAGATTTATGAGACAAGGGAAAATTCTAGAGAGGAAATTATTAGCCAGAGGGTATCCTAAGATGATAGTGAAGAAAGCTTTTAAAAGAGACAAATATTGTAATAGAGAGTGGTTGCTATTGAAAACAACTAAAAACACTAGTGAGGACAACTGTAACATGTGTCATCAGACATAATGATTTGAGTGGTGTAATTTCCAGTACATTACACAAATTTTGGGTTATTATCACCATACACCCAGCTATGAAACATCTTAATTTGAGAATAGCTTACTCGAGGGGTAGGAATCTAAAAGAAATTTTAAAGTCTGGTGAGAATTTGTGTCTAGAGAAGAACAGTAATTTACCAATTGGCTTTTTTAAATGCCTCACATGCAATATTTGCAATATATGCGTGCCAACCAAATTCTTCCGGAATCCAAGTGATAACAAAGAATACAGAATAAATCATTTCCTGAATTGTAAATCTACCTATATTATTTATGTCATCATCTGTCCTTGTAACAAACTGTATGTGGGAATGACTACCAGAGCTTTCAGGATAAGGATGTTGGAACATAAGTCCAACATCAAATGTTCCAAAATCTCAGAACCCATGGTGGAACATTGTATTCAATACCAACACAAGTTTGAAAATTTGAAATGCTTAGCAGTGGATCATGTTAAATCAGAAAAAAGAGGAGGTGACAGGAGAAGAAAGTTATTACAAAAAGAATTTATTGAATTCAGTAGAACCCAATGGATTAAACGGATATATTGATTGGAAACCTTTTATATAAGTTTTATATGTTAATGCACTGTAATGGGTATATACATGATTGTAGCGTAATGTATGTATATATATATTTATTTACTTATTATGGTTAGTATGGCACTTCTTTGTATTATTCCAATGTATTTTTTAGTAGTTATTTAGTTGTTTGCATTATATGAGGGAGAGTGTTTAGTAATTGAGGTTAACTTAAATTGAACATTGGAGTTTTTGTATGGCTGGGAGGGTTGGATGTGTGAGGGTTGTTTGGATTGAGAGTGTGGTTTGGTCGGATTTTGTATTATTTTGTATGGTTGAGAGGGTCTTGTATAATTTTTAGAGTGCTATATATTTGTGAAGTGCAATCAAGGATTATACTTGGGATTGAGATTGTTATGGATTGAAGTGGTCCTGTTTTTTGGAGGGCAAATGAGATCTGTGCATGGCTTTGAGACTGTTACGGAAAGCCTATAAGAACATAAGAACATAAGAAGTTGCCTCCGCTGAGGCAGACCATAGGTCCATCCTGCCCAGCGGTCCGCTCCCGCGGCGGCCCATCAGGCCCATCGCCTGAGTAGTGGTCTATACCTATCTATACCCTTCAATCCCTTTTTCTTCTAGGAATCTATCCAAACTTTCTTTGAAACCATTTAATGTTTTCTTGTCTACAACAGCCTCTGGAAGCACGTTCCATGTATCCACCACCCTCTGAGTGAAAAAGAACTTCCTAGCGTTTGTTCTAAACCTGTCCCCTTTCAATTTCTCCGAGTGCCCCCTTGTACATGTGGTGGTCCTTAATTTGAAAAATCTGTCCCTGTCTACTTTTTCTATGCCCTTCAGGATCTTGAAGGTTTCTATCATGTCTCCTCTAAGTCTCCGCTTTTCCAGTGAGAAAAGTCCCAACCGCTTCAACCTGTCGGTATATGGGAGATTTTCCATTCCCTTTATCAGTTTAGTTGCTCTTCTCTGTACTCCCTCAAGTACTGCCATGTCCTTCTTGAGGTACGGCGACCAGTACTGGACACAGTACTCCAGATGCGGACACAGTACTTCAGATGTGGACACAGTACTCCAGATGCGGACACAGTACTCCAGATGCAACAGACACCTATGTTGGAAGGTTCGTGGCATCTTTTGCCGTATGGGAGGTGAATGCGTTTATATGTGTTGATGAGTAGCGCATGTGCTAGCAGAGGCAGATGCGTTGTTACGCACTGATTAATTAGGCTTCAGTAAGCACGTTTGGGTCACGTTTGGACCCCTTCAATACGCATGCGCTTTATAAATGGTGTTTGTATGTGATGGTGAGTGGCGCATGTGCTAGCAGAGGCAGATGCGTTGTTACGCACTGATTAATTAGGCTTCAGTAAGCATGTTTGGGTCACGTCGTGACCCCCGACCCCTTCAATACGCATGCGCTTTGCATTATAAATGGCGTTTGTATGTGATGGTGAGTGGCGCATGTGCTAGCAGAGGCAGATGCATTGTTACGCACTGATTAATTAGGCTTCAGTAAGCACGTTTGGGTCACGTCGTGACCCTTTCAATACGCATGCGCTTTACATTATAAATGGCGCCAGGCTATAGTGCCTTCACGCAGAGCTGCTCCTGCCCCTTAAATGAGAGGACACCAAAAATCAGGTCGGTACATTTGAATAAGTTGTTTAAATAAGGATGTTTGAAGTCTTTGTTGCTTGAGTAATAGTGGTATGGTTTTTAAATGAATTGTTGTAGTTAGGTGGTGTGTTAGAAAGTATATGTATTTATTTCACCAGCGGCATTTTATATGAATCATTTACCGAGTTGTATTAGAACTTATTAAGAATAAAGCTCTGGTTTAAACGTTCATCGAGTGATTGTATCAAGAATAAGGCTCTGGTTTAAACGTAGGGCCTTAGTGCCCGTATTATTTATTATTTATGGATTCCTGTATGAGTTACAGATAGAGCCGCATTAGAACTCGTCATCAACAATACACTGTTTTAAGCACAGTGCTTTCAGTGTTATTTTATTCTAAGAGGCTTAGACAGAGCCTTTTCAAAATTCATCATGAATTGATAGAGTTTATTGTTAGCTTAAGAGCAGTCCCACTATTTATTTATTTTAAACATTTGATGTAGTCATTAAAAGCACCTGGATTTAGATTTAATCAATTCTATTTATTAATAGCACTTGTGTTTAGATTTAATTAATTATGAGCCTTTCTATTTATTTATTCATTTTAAATTTTCAGTGGTTTTTTAAAACTATTTATATATTGTAAATATTTAATGAATTTATTAATAGTACTTGGGTTTAGATTTAATTATATTTAATTAGTTTGTTAATTCATGAATTGTTGTAGTCATAGAATCCTGTGGCTCAGATACTTCACTATTTAATATAAGGAGTGATCAGTACTTAATATGAAGATATTAATTGTAACATAATAATATATTTAGGTATGTTTATGAATTAATTGAAACTATCTAGGTTTATATTATTAGTTTATTAAATCATGAGTTTAAATATTTAAATATTTATGATGTTATATAGTACACTGGTTTATTTTTGATGTGGTTAAAGATTTTTTGATAAAACATATTTTAATAAGCAATTAGGTGATCCTCATTATGGAGGCATTTTCAGACTAATTTATTTATGAGGTTTTATATAGTGGTCTTTTTATCCATTATCCATTTGATGTTAGATGTTTTTTGTTGTCAATGTGAAGTATATCCTATGAATTCAATTTGATAAATATGCGATTAAATGCATTAATTTAATAATTTATGATATTTAAATTAATTTTGGCATGGAGAGGGTTTACGAATATATGTAAATTTCAAAATAATTTTAGATTTATGTGTTCAATTATATTTTAATAACAATGATTAGATTAATTTATGAGCTAAAATGCAGTTTTAGGGTAATTATGTGATAATAAAATAATTTTGTATTTATATTGTGCAGTGCTCCCTGTTGGAACCCTTGAGAAAGCCTGTTTAGGCGAAACGGGTTCTGTCGGGCATACAATTGTTGGGGCAAGCAATTTATACTGCAATAAAGGATAAGTAAATAATGATGGACTAACTGTTGATTATTGAATTATAAAGAAACAGCCTTCTATAGACTGAGCAAATCTTGCCTTTTTTGAAATTTGGTGACTGAATCCTAATACATCAGTTTTCCCCATGTTATGTTATATTATGTTATTTGTGGTCTTATATCCCACTAAATCCTCCTAAGTGGAGTTCAGGACGGGTTACAGCAAGTAATCAAAGCAATATAATTTTTGATATAACAGTAGCCAATGCAGTTACGGCTGTCAATGTAGTACTTACAGTACATCAATCAATATAACAACAGTGGTCAGTACACCTATACCTGCAGGCAATCAATATGGTAATAACAGCAATCAGTGCAATATGAGTCATACCGTATTTTTTTACCAGTGTGGTATGTTCACATTGTACTTATTCAGATTTGGGTCGGACTAGGCTCCTGGCCAGGATTTTTGGGAAGAGCCATGTTTTTTAGGGATTTGCAGAACAGTGCATATGTGGGAGTAGTATGGATCTCTGCAGATAATGTGTTCCAGGTTTTTTGCAACTTGGTAACCAAAGGAGTTATGCTGTCTCTTGTACTTTATCCCTTTCAGAGATGGAAAGGATAGTATCAAGCGGTTAATGTTACACCATTCGATCTGTCTTCCCAGTAGTTCTAGATAACTGGGGAATCTTTCAGAGGACTCTCCATATAGGATCTTGAAAGCTAAGCAGCATATCTTGAATTCAATTTGTTTGTCAACAGGGAGCCAATGTAGTTCAATCAGTAGTGGTGTGACATGATCAAATCTCAATTTGGAGCATATGAGCTTGCTAATGTGTTCTGTATTACAGCCCATTCTCGTTATTCATGTTAGTACAGTTTTTGAAAATGTTTGTGAATTGCAAAGTCGTGATTAATGAAATGTTGAGCCTATGGGAAAATAGAGGTTAGGTTCCAGCAGTACACGTTCCGTCTCAAAACCACGGAAAGTGAACAGTGGGTCCTATTGGGAAAATAGGGTTAGGTTCCTGCATGGGACAGCACTTGAAGTACCTTGGGGGCCATATTGGCAGCTTGGGGGCCATATGACACTTGGGGGCCATATTGGCAGCAAACTCTGACCACAAGGTGAAAGTGAAAGCAAAAAAGCTGTTTTTTTAAGCATGGCCCGCAAACACATGAAATGGGGCATATTGTTGCAATTGATGCAACTGTGGATAGGCAAAATCGTGCATCATGAACGCATGAATAATGAGAATGGACTGTAATTGATAAGGTTTTTCATTTGCTTCTTCGGTAGTCCTGAGAGAAGTGCATTACTGTACTCTAGACTTATTGATTGGATGAGTATTCTCTAGTGCTGGCAGGGAAAATTGGATCTAATCCTCAGCTTTTAAATAGTGGTGTATAACTTACGGACTATCTTGTTGATGTGGTTTTCAAATGTCAGTGAGTTATCTAGGGTGATTCCCGGAACCCTGGTAGATTTCTCGATATTAAGGTTAACTCCATTTGTCAGTGGGATGGAGTTAGGGATTTGGTGTGCCTTCAGCCTGAACCATAGTAGCTTAGTTTTTTGACATCTAGTTTAAGATGGCGTTTTGTTGCCCTTTCTTGTACTTTATTTATGGCTAGGGTTACGTTGGTGATTAGGTTAGTTGGGTTCAGATTTGTAGGTGGGAGCTGAGAAGTCTAAGGGGGGCATTTTGTGTCTAAGTCATATTGAGGGGGCATTGAGGACCAGCCACCGCCCCCTTGAGCAATTGGCAAATCCAGTGGCCACTGATGGCAGCACTGTCGTCTTTTTTTTGATTCTTCAACTTTTGACGCTTCAACTTTTTGCCGCTATGGCAACTTTCTCACCAAGTCCTGTGCAACTGCCCCAAACAGGAAGTCTATCAGAGGAGAAGCTTTAGGGCAGTCGCGCTTGACTTGATGAGAACTTTGCCGTGTCCAGACACCTCGGAAAGAGAAAACTATGAATAATGTCCGTGAAGGTGAGGGAAAGGGAGGAAGGTAGCTCAATGAGGGGAAGAGGAAGAGTGGCGCTGAAGGGAAGTGGACGGAGAGGGGGGAATGGTAACAGATGCTGAAGGGAAGTGAGGAGGGGAGAGAGAGGTTAGCATACGCTGAAGGGAAGTGGAGAGAGAGGAAGGAGCAGACACTGGAAGGAAGTTTCATCACATCAAGCTCAGCTCTCTCACTAATAATATATTCATTTTTTTTTTAATGACATAATTTTTTAAAATCATACTTTTATTATTATTATTATTATTATTATAAGGATTTTATATACCGCCTATCAAGGTTATCTAAGCGGTTTTACAATCAGGTACTCAAGCATTTTCCCTCTCTGTCCCGGTGGGCTCACAATCTAGCTAACGTACCTGGGGCTATGGAGGATTAAGTGACTTGCCCAGGGTCACAAGGAGCAGCGCGGGGTTTGAACCCACAACCCCAGGGTGCTGAGGCTGTAGATCCAACCACTGCGCCACACACTCCTCCACTTTGAGCAATACATCAATATTGTTATCTTCTAATAACATAATTTAAGAAATTTGTCCTCGCTATTGAATCATTCACTGAAAATGTGGGCTCTGATTCAAAAAAGGTTGGGAACTTATGATCTAGTTTAATTGAGTTGAGGGTAGTCATGTCTGACTTTCCTACCCTTTCCTACTCTTGACATTTAATTATGGGCTGATTACTTACACTCCCAACCATTCTTTGTTTTTCCTTTTTTTCTAATGAAGAGGGGTGGCTTGAGTTTGTGAGTTCAACATCCCAAACATTTTCAAATGTTAGTGCCTATGCTCCTAAACCAAATGTTTAGGAGCACCTGCTTACTCTGCTCCATATTTTCAGGAGTAAAGCAAGATTTAAAAAAAATTAGGCAATCTGCACAGTTTAGTGTCAAACACATTCAGAATCAAATCAACCAGCAATACAGAACAACAAAGAAATGAAATTGAAAATACCTAACTAAACAAACTTGGAATTTGGAAGAGGGCAGCCTAAGGGTTAATAGGATTTTTTTGCCCAAAGTCATAAATGTTTTAAATCAGATGTGATGGAAAAGTTAATATGCTATAAATATTTATGTACCGAACACTACTTTTCTTTTTTTTTTTTTCTTCTTCATTTGAATGCTCTGAGGAGTTACTAGTATGTTTTTGTACATAAGCTTTGTTCTGCCTGTTATGTGGGATAAATAGGTTTGATGCCTGCATCCAGCTTCTGCTGATTTCAGCAGGCAAAGCAAGAGGTTAAGCAAGCATGCAATTAACTCTCAGGTCTAAGATACATGCCTATCCTGTTAACAAGAAAGGAGGTTCTTATTAGTTTCAAATTGTTTATATATGGTAACAAGCAGAAATAGTAATTAGCAAAGAAAATGTTTCCACTGTGCACTTCTAGCTAGAATTAAGCAAACATTGAAGCTTAAACATACCCTTCACCTTGTTACTATAAATAACCAGCTAGGATAGGGAAAAATGATTAATTACAGCAAAATAAACTGCCAGATGTACAGAGTTGTTTCTATGACATCCACTGGGACCTTACTGATTATAATGAAACTTTAAAAAATCAATTTCTTATTTTTCATGCATAGGGTTATTTTTACAGTTTTAAAAAAACCACCACTGCAGAAGGATTTTACTGTTTTATCTTAAGCATGTCTGCAAAACTATATGCAATTTTCAAAGTGTCTTCCCTTGTCAACATTCCAAAGAACTCACCTTTTTAGTTAAAACATTGGAAAAGAACACAGAAAATGATTCTTTTGCAAAACTGTAGTGTGATTTTTATCCACGGTGGTAACAGCTCAGACACTAAAAAACGCTCTACAGTTTTGTAAAAGGGGAGAGAAAACAGAAATATATAGACAAAGGTTAAACTGAAGCACCAAGAAGCTGGACTCTGCATACAATGCAACACCGCAGAAACAGCGATGCATCTCCCCTAAAGCAAATAAATAAATAAATAGAATTTTGTTCTACCTTTCTGCTTTCCTCATCTTCTTGTCACTCTCTTCCTTTCATCCACTGTCTACCCTCTCTCTGACCCTTCTATATGGCATCTTCTCTCCTTCTATTCCCCTTCCAGAAACTTTATGCCCCCCCCCTTTCCATCTCTCCCTTCACCCCCATTGGTCTGGATCCATCTTCTTCCCTTCCCTCCTCTAATGGTCTGGCATCTCTCTCCTCTCCTTCCCTCTTCCACACCCCCATGGTCTAGCATTTCACTCTCTCCTCTCCCTTCCACCCACTTCCATCAGTATCTGCCCCCTTTCTTTCCCTCCAACCCAATTCCATCCAGTATCCTTCCCCCTTATGTCTTCCCCCTTTCCCTGCACACCAATTCCATCAGCATTTGCCCCTTTCTCTCCTTCCACCACCCTTCCATACCACCCTGACCCCTTTTTCACCCTTCACCACCTTTCCATACCACCCTGATCCCCTTTTCTCACCCTTCACTACCCTTACATACCACCCTGACCCCCTTTCTCACCCTTCACCACCCTTCCATACCACCCTGATGCCCTTTCTCTCCCTCCACCACCCTGACATGCTTTATCACCCTTCACCATGCTTCCATACCACCCTGACCCCCTTTCTCTCCCTTCACCACCCTTCCATACCACCCTGACCTCCTTTTTCTCCTTCCACCATCTTGCAATGCTTTCTCTCTCCATCCAAATCAGCAAGGTTCTGCAATGACTGCTTCTGCCACCTCTACTCTGGAAGAGGTAAGTGAAGTCGGAGGGGGTGGGCCGGTAAACACAGGGAGTTGTGGCAAGGTCCCGCGATGACTGCAGCTGCCGGTCCACCCCCTCCAATGTCACTTACCTCTTCCGGAGCAGAGGCGGTAGAAGCAGGCATCGCGGGACCTTCCTGCACTTCAACGCGGCTGCCGACTCTGCTCCGGAGTAAGTATGGCAACCACGCTGAGGTGCCATTTAGGGCAGCGCGGGAGGTTCCGGCTGTGTAACCCCCTTGGGCTGGCACCTGGGGAGGTCACATTCACCCGCTCCGCCCTTGGTACACCACTGCTAGAACTGTACCAAATTTCAGTCAATATTAAACCAATGAAAAAGGAAGTCTATTAGGACATGATTCTCAAAACATGCGTTCTGATTGCAGCCAGCAGTAGGTGTCCTAGTGTCATCTGGCAGCCAATTGTGATGAATGCTTTTAGAAAAAAATTGAGCAAGGATGGACTCCTACATTGTAAGCATCTGTAGCACATCAAGGCAGGGCATGGGCGTGGTTTCACCCTGAAGTGGCCTTGGGCGTGTTTATGCATCCCTATGCATCGCTGTAGGTGTGAGACATACACCTTAAATGTAGGCCTGCAAAATGCTGGCCTACATTTAAGATGTCTGTTCAGCAATATAGACACAATACTCATTAGGATGCTGATGTATGATTGATATGTGATTGGCAGCCACCTCTTAGGCGTCCACTGAGATTAGCATCCTATCAAGTTTCAAGTTTATTAAAAGTTTGATTAATCGCTTAATCTACATTCTAAGCGATGTACATGTTATTAAAATTACAATAAAAAAGGGGAATCATATACTAAATAAGACTGAACACATTATTGACAGAAAAAATACAAAACGAGACAAAACATGATACATAAGGAAAAGGGGGGGTAAAAGTTACAATATATGTTAAAGATAGAAAAAAAACAAGTAAGGAAAATACATGAGGAAGGGAAAAAACTGAGTATTTCAGTAAAAGATTAGAGGTAAAAGAATTGTTGTTAATTTGTGTAGAGAGGATTAAATAGAAAAGGCATCTTTAAAGAGAAAACTCTTCAGGTTACCTTTGAACTTTTCTATGTTTGTTTCTTCCCTTAGATAGATAGGGAGAGAATTCCAGATTTGGGGTGCTGAAACAGAAAAGATAACTTGTCGTCGAGTATTTATGAATTTAAGAGAGGGGACCGATAGCAGATGTTGTTCTGTGGATCTTAATGTTCGATTAGTAGTATATGGAATCAAATATTTGTGAATGAATGCTGGGGTTTTGAAAAGAAGAGTTTTGTATGTAAGCAGGCATATTTTATAAGATACTCGGTGGATGACTGGTAACCAATGTGCTTCCCTAAGAAGAGGTGTCACATGGTCAAATTTCCTTGCTTTTGTAATCAATTTTATAGAAGTGTTTTGAATAATCTGAAGGCGTTTAAGTTCCTTTTGAGCAATACCATTATACAGAGAATTACAATAATCTATTCTGGATAAAACGAAAGAATGGATAAGAATTTTAAGAGATTTTTCACAAAGAAATTGGGAAATAGAACGAATTTGTCTGAGCCTAAAAAAAGATAACTTGACGACACTGCTGATATGATCGTGAAAAGTGAGTTTATTATCAAATATAATCCCTAAGATTTTTATTTTTTTGACTTCTTGTAACGGGATGCCCTTGATAGTGATTGAGGAATTAATACTTAAATTATCTTTCCAGGGAAAGAGCATTATATTTGATTTATTTATGTTCAACGCAAGCCGATTGAAATTTAACCAATCTGATATTTTTTCTAGTTTCGTGGTTATTGTTGAAATATCCAAAGGGTTATTAGTATCGATGGGATGTAATAATTGGATGTCATCGGCATAAGCAAAGACGTTAAAACCGATGGACTGACATAGGGTAAGAAGTGGTGCAAGAAAAATATTGAATAGTAGTGGAGATAATATTGAACCTTGCGGAACACCGTATGTTAGAGAGACATTATTAGAAATTTCATTATTGAATAACACGGAAGATGTACGATCGGAAAAGTAAGATTGAAACCAGGAAAAAACCTGGTCCGAAACACCAATAGATTGAAGCCTGTTTAATAGAAGCTCGTGTTCAATAGTGTCGAAAGCGGCTGAAAGGTCTAGTGAAATTAATAGAACTGACTGGTGGTGATCTAAGAAATAATGTATGGATGTGGTCATACCTAGTAATGAATATTCTGTTGAGTGGTGTTGCCTAAAGCCTGTCTGATTTGAGTGTAAAATATTGGTTTTTTCGATGAAATCTGATAACTGATTAAAAACTATCTTCTCAGTTAATTTTGATAGAAAAGAAATGTTAGCTATTGGTCTATAGTTTGACATGTCATTAATACTAGTTTTTTGATCTTTAATGATGGGGCGAATAGTTGAGTTTTTCCAGAGTTTTGGCATATAGCTTTGTTTTAAGCTTTCGCTGATAAGTGTAAGAATTGCTGGACCAAATATCCTGAAATAACGCTTGAGAATAAACGGTGGTATTGAGTCAGCTGAGGAGCCTTTAATATTAATAGAATTAAAGAGTGTTTCGATCTCAGTTAAATTTGGAATTTTGAAATGGGAGCATTTCGACGAAAATGGGCTGGGATCTGTTTGTTCATGAGTGGATAAGAGTGATTGATGTGCGTTAAAAGTTGCCCTAATGTTAGTAATTTTGTTAATAAAATACGTAGAAAGATCTTGGGCAGTAAGGGTGGATTGTTCTTCATGATTTTTCCGTTTGCTTGAATAAGTAATTGAATTCAAAATTCGATAGAGTACTGAGGAATTATTAGCTTTCAAAATTTTATTCGAATAATACTTAGTTTTGGCATCATTAATTTTTAATTTATAGAATTTAGAGTGTTCTTTAAATGATTCAGTATTAACTGGTGATCTATTTTTCCTCCATTTACGTTCAAGTGATCTTAATTGTTTTTTAATAAGAGAAAGTTCTGAATTGAACCAGGGATTTGTAGATTTCTTTGATGAGATAATTTTGGTTTGTAAAGGAGCTAGAGAATCTAATAATAAAAGAGTATTGGTAGACCAATGATTTAGAGATTCATCCAATGAAGAGGTATTAAAGTCAAGCCCTAAATGTTTCTGCTATTCATACTCATATTAAAGGCAATTCTATAAAGTAGACACTCATGTTTAGAATATTATTATTATTATTATTATTATTATTATGTTCTTATATCCCGCCATACCCAAAGAGTTCTAGGCGGTTTACATCCATTACATTAGGATCCGGTCTGGACCCGGATTTACAAAAATTTTGTCGGAATTGCAGGTAGCGTGGAAGGAAGCAAAGTAGTTTTAGCACAGGTTTATCGTAGTTGGGTGAGAAGATAAAATGGAGGGTGTGGGAAATCAGAGGAGGGGGGGGGGAGAGGGAGGTGGGGGTGGGGGGGTTGGAGTGTATGCGGGGGGTGAGGATTAAGGGTCTTGTTCGCGGAAGAGGTGTGTTTTGAGAAGTTTTCTGAAGTCTAGGTAGGTCGGGGCCTCTAGCATCATTTGGGCTAGCCAAGGGTTCAGCTTGGCCGCCTGGAAGGCGAAGGTTTTGTCGATGAATCTTTTGAGCTGGCATTTACATACACACAAAACAGAGGGTAGGGTTAAATGACGTATTTTTTCTCAAAGGAGGAGGGTAAATAGTGGTGTGTCACAGGACTCTGTACTTGGACTGGTGTTAGGGGGGTGCAAACAGGGCAATTACCCTGGGCCCCAAGGCTATGGGGGGCTCCCGTGAGCTGGCATATCCTCATTCCTTCTAAGCATGCCGGTCCAACGTCGCCTTCACCACCACTCACATTTTTGTTACAGGGGAATGTGGTGCCTGCAGCCTCCCTCCCCATGCTCCGTTCTGCCCCCAATGACGCAACTTCCTTTTTCAGCCTGGACAGACCGCGCAGCACAAGGAACATGGGGAGGAAGGCTGCAAGCTGCATTTTAGAGTTGCTGCCGCAGTCGGCATTCCCCTGTAACAAAAATGCGAGCAAAGGTGAAGGGGGAGGACATTCCAGGCCAGGAAGCCCCCAGGCTGTTTTCTGTGTTTTTTTCCAGTAGAATAGGGTTTCAAAGACGTGCAAGGTGGGGAGTGAAGGGGAAGGACTTATAGTATATGAAGGGCTAAAATATTGTACAGAATGAAAAAGAAAAGATTAGTATAGCATGAAGGAAATTGGTGTATGCACAACTCAAGAGCAGCAGTAATTGAGCTTTGTTTCCAGTATAAGCTTTTTTTTTATGTACTTAGGCTTTGTAATAATCTGACTTTGTAGATGGCCCTAAGATGTGTGACCTTTGCATTAAAAGGCACTTATTTGTAAGATATATATTAAGTGAAAAAAAAGATTGAATAGAATTCTTGGAAATCAAAATGTTCATTATCCAGAAACATGGGGGAACTAGAGTTAGAGATGGTAGGCAATGGATAGAAAAGGAGAGTAGTTGGAAGTGGGGTGCTATGAAGGAAAGGGGAATGAGATACTTGAAGGGAAGACGGAAGGAGAAAGGCAGAGATGGTGGACCTGGGGGTGGTATAGAGGGAGGGAGATGTATAGAATAGGAGGATAGAACAGTTGGAAAGGAAGAGATATGACATGGGAGGGCAGTTGGGAAGAGAAAGGTACACAGGTAGGGCTGGTCTCAGTTAGGGCACTGGTCTTTGGCCTAGGGGCTGCCATGGGAGCGGACTGCTGGACACGATTGACCACTGGTCTGACCCAGAAGCGGCAATTCTTATGTTCTTATGAGAGAATTGGACTTGGGGATGGAAGGAGGGTAAGGAGAGAGGGAGGGAGAAATGTTATGTCTGGGGGTGAAAGGGAAACCAGATGCAGCATCTTTTTATTCCTCTCTCCCTTCCTCTTTCAAGGAGGGAGAGAAGAACAGAAAACAGAGGGAGAGATGGATCATGGGGAGACAGGATGAAAGATGGATCCATAGGAGGGAAGAGAGGTGGGTTAAGAAGATGGTAAGGAAAGGAGAGAAAGGGACAGAGAGATATAGCCTGTCGAGAGAGGGATGGTGATTCTGGAAGTGGTGAGCCACAAGGAAGAGGTCAAAAAGTGGATAAGATGAATGAGAACACTAAGTACAATGGTAGAAATGTGGTAATGGGGAGTAGATTGAGGGAAATCGGAGGATGGGAAATGGAAGCGTTACAGAATGAGAGGAAGTGGAAAATTCATAAGTAGCTGAAAATGTAAAAAGAAGGTGAGATTTGAGTGGGCAGAGGCAGTAAAGAATAAAGGGAGGAAAGCTGAAAGGGCAAAATCAATATGTTGGAGATAGGCATAGTGAGGGAATGGAGCAAGAAGGAAGAGGAGAAAAAAATACACAGTAGACACTGGAAAGAGAATTAATAGAAGATAGACAAAAACAGAAACATAAACTGGGACCAAGATGATGGAAAAACAGAATATCCAGACAAGGTAGAAAAAAGTGTTTTATTTTGAACTTATTGACTGGAATATGTTGGCTTTGGGACATGTGCATCACAAATATACTTGTATTCTATTCAGTGGCATAGCCACACAACTAAATTTTCTTGGGTGGGAGGGGGGCTAGAGCCCAAAATGGGTGGATGGGCATCAAATTTTCTCCCCACCTGAATGCAAAATATAAATACTTCAGCTGGTGGGGATCCCCAACCCTGCCAACTAAAGATTTCCACTTCCAGACTAGCAACCAGAAATCTATAAGCTTTGCAGTTAATGGTCGTATCCTCAAGCTGCAACTGATTTCATGCATGCATGAAAGCCAAGGTGGTGGGGAGGCAACAGCAGCAGCTCTGAAATACTATTGCAAGCTGCAGAACTTGGAAAGTTCTGGTCTCTGGACCTGAGGAGCTGGTCATCAGCTGGTGAGGATTGGGGATTCCTACCAGCTACAGCAAGAGAGATGTTCATTTTGAGGGGGGCCTAAGCTTAAAGTGGGAGGCCAAGCCCCCTCTCATGGTTATGCCACCAATTGTGTTTAGTACAAAATGAAGTACTTATGAGTTTGTTTGGGGGTTTCCAGTTCAGCTTTGGTATTCATATTTCTATTTTTAATTTGTGATCCATTGTTCTGTATTTGGTGAAGTCTGTGTGTTCTTGGTGAAGAACGTTTAAAATTGTTTTATACATATATGCTAGTAATGGTGGGTATGGAAAATTGGTGAGGGGCCCCCTCCTTAATTTCTTCCTGGGCCCCAACATGTCTAAAACCAGCCCTCAGAAATTGGAACAATGAGTGAGGTGATTAAATTTGTAGATGACACTAAACTATTCAAAGTTGTTAAATCGCATGCGGACTATGAAAAACTGCAGGAAGACCTTAGGAAATTGGAAGATGAAATTTTATGTGGACAAATGCAAAGTGATGCACATTGGGAAGAATAATCCAAATCATAGTTACCGGATGCTAGGGTCCACCTTGGGGGTCAGCGCCAGAGAAAAACATCTGGAAGTCATCGTAGACAGTATGCTGAAACCTTCTGCCCAATGTGTAGTGGCAGCCAAAAAAAGGAAACATGATGCTAGGAATTATTAAAAAAGGGATGGTACATAAGACTAGGAATGCTATAATGCCAGTGTATTGCTCAATGGTGTGAGTATTGCATTCAGTTCTGGTCTCCTTATCTCAAAAAAGATATAGCGGCACTAGAAAAGGTTCAAAGAAGAGCAACCAAGATGATAAAGGGGATGAAACTCCTCTCGTATGAGGAAAGACTAAAAAGGTTAGGACCTTCAGCTTGGAAAAGAGATGGTAGATCGATATTCTTCTGCATCAAGATTTACAAAGATTAGGGCGACTCGATGAAGTTAAAGAGTAATATTTTTAAAACCAGTAGGAGGAAATATTTTTTCACTCAGGGAATAGTTAAGCTCTGGAACATGTTGCCAGAGGAAGTGGTAAGAGCAGTTAATGTAGCTAATTTTAAAAAAGGTCCTTATGGTTAAACTCCAAGGCTCAAATAGGCGGTGCTGGGATTGCTTGGAAGAATTGGATGCAAGCAAATATTAGGACATTAGATGACGTTATGTCTAATGAAAAACTGCATGATTTTTCATAACTGCAACAATCATTTGGTATCTTAAAATCTCAACAATATAGGTGGTTGCAGTTGAAGCAGGCTATTCAGAGTGGGTTCCCTGAATGGAAAAATTTAAAAACTTACTTTAGTTTGCAGATCCTTTGCTACCAAACAAATCTAATAGGACATCAGGCTGGCCAGTGGTACAAATTGATTTCTGGATTTTTAAATAAAAAGCCAAAAAATAATCTTAGAGACATTTGGTTGAAATGAACAGCGTCAGCATCTATGAGACAAACATGGTTATTTATATTGCATAGGATTTTCTGGACCCCAGTTCGTTTAAATAAAATAGATAATTCTAAAACTGGCACTGTCATATTAATGTAGGGACTTTGGATCATCTGTTATATTTTTGTCCTTTGATATTTGTACTTTGGAAGTCAATTTGGGGGGCAAATAAATCTTGTTCTTGAAGTGGATATTCCATTAACATATGAGGCCATAATATGTGGAACGATATTACATGTTAAACCCGCTTTGGACAAATATAAAAATTGTCTTTTTATGATCATGACAGGTATAGCTATCCAAATGATCACATGTAACTGGAAAAACTATGACAGACTAAGTTACACTTATTGGTGGATGAATGTGTATACAACATACAGATATGAAAGAATAAATGCGGAATGTGGAGGATTTAGTAGTTCGTTTAATAAAGTATGGAGCCCATTGACTAAATTTATGAATTTATAATAATGTTATTTATCTTTATTTTTATTTTTCTTATTTACCTTTACACATCCAGGGTAGGGGGTTGGATGGATACACTTCGGTATCTTGATGGATACACTTGGGTAACTTAATTCTATTATTATATATTATGTCCTATGTTATGTTATATTATTAATAAATGAAGAAAGGATGGGATGAATTGAATGACATATGTGTTACATAAATAGTTAATAGTGCAATGTATGTAGTAATTATTGTTCTTTCTTTTGTTTGTTTGTAATGCACTGTTTTAGCTTGAAAATTAATAAAGATTTACAAAAAAAAAAGAAGCCATTAATTAGACAGAGAAGGGTATATAACACAAAGCAGTGGACTTTACCAAGGAGCTTATAACGAGATTAGTACATTTTGTGTACATGATATCTTAACATTGGAAAAATATAAACATAAATATTACACATATATGTTAAAAAAACATTAATTGCATCTGTGGTCATTGATTAAGGAAATTTACTGTAGGTGACATAAAACAGCTGTTGGGCTTTGGAAATGTAAGTTTTGCAAGTCTGGAAAGAAAATTTAATCTAGTTATTTTAATGCAGTACAGCAATCTTGGGTGTCACATTAAGAGGCTGATTTCCCATTGCATAACACTTATGGACTGACAGTTTTGCATTAATACCTACACAGCATCTTTTTAATGCATAATGATTGCTGGTCAATTTATAGAGACAGTTGGAATTACTTAACTAAAAAGGACAGTTCATCTTTTTCAGCAGAACTACAACCATTTCTGGTCACTACTTGTTTTTCATGAGAGTCATTATTAGCAGTTTTCACTCACATTTTCTACCGTCATCCTCTAATAGAAATCATAATAGAAATCTTTAAAATTACTGTCTAGCACCCTCCAACAGCTAATTATTTTCTGCTTCGAAAAATGTGTCTGGCATGACTGTGTCAGCCACGTGTCATGTTCACTTGGATTTATCCCACTGCTGTAAAATCATAATAAATGAAATGCCAGAAGAAGTAATGATAACACTCTAGAATGCTCCAAAACCAATTTAAAAATATAAACAAAGTTGTCATTACAGTATGCAGGGTAAACTGGGAAAGCCTCCCAGCCACTGCATTTGCCAGCTAACCACTCAGCTACAAGCTTCAACATGATATACAGTATTCTTCTGAAACAAACAATGATTTCAAGGATAGACATAACCAAGTACAAATAAATCATCATCCAAATAAACGATATAATGGAAATTTTCCTTCTTCTGTAATCTGTTTTCTATAATATTAGAGAACTGCCTGACTACACTAAATTGTAACATTTAAACTACCCAATGTCCCTAGACAAAGAGATAAAAGAAGACATGCACGTTTCCCTAGGAATGGAGCAGTGCCAAGGATACACACTCGACAGCAAAGGAAGGCTTCTCACTCAGCAGCTAGTAAAGAATGTGAACCTGAGAGATGGAGCTATGCCCAACAGCCTAACAAGGGCTCAATACTGGAAATAGAGCTGTGCACAGAAGCCCGAAACAGGGCTGCCCTTGACAGCCAACGACTAAGATGTGCTCTGTGATGGAGCCGCTCACAGCCTCAAGTGATGGATCAGCATGTGACATATAGCATGGGAGCCTTGCACGGCAAGCAGCAGCAGAGCCACCGCCCAATGGATCCACATTCTACATCCAGTGATGGAACCATGTTGACTAGCCCGGTGGAGCCACAGTCAACATCCAACAATGGAGTCATGCCATTCAGGCAGTTGGAGCCATAGTGAATGGCAGGAGGAGCTATGTCCAACATACAGAGAGGGAACCATGCTGCATTTCGCCTCTAGAGAAGGATTTATATTGAACTGCCAGGAAGAGCCACTCCCTACATCCAGAAGTGAATCAATAAGGAACAGCCAGGTGAGGTCATACTCTATATCTTGAGCTGGAGCTATACTGAATAGCCAGGTGAAGCCATGCTCTACATTCAGAAACAGAGCTATGCTATACTGCTAGGTAGAGTTGTGTTCTACATTCAGAGTTGGAGCAATGCCGAATGGACAAGTGGCGCCATGATCTACATCCAGAGATGGAATAAAGCTGTACTGCCGGGTGCAGCCGCACTCCAGAGCCAGAAATAGAATCGAGCTAAACTGGCAGGTGGAGCCAAGCACCACGTCTAGATGTGGAACCCTGCAGCACATCCAGGAGAAGTCGAGCTCTACATCCAAAGATGGAGACCTGCAACACGGTTAAGCAGAGCCACATTGCATGTACAGAGATGGGGACATTTTTTATAGTCAGGTGAAGTCATGCTCCACATGCAGTGATGAAACTGAGCTGCACCACCAGCAAAAGATGCACCCTACATCCAAGGGAACTTGCTCCACAGTTAGCAAAGGAGCCATGTTCGAAAGCCAGAGATGGAACCATGCTTGAGGGCTAGAGATATCAGCGCACTTGCTCTACATCAAGAGATGGAGCCATGTTCTAGGGCCAAAAATGGGCAGTGCACTCGCCCTACATCCAGGGATGTTAATGGGGAAAAAAGATATACTGCTACAGTGGATATCCCCAGAGGCACCAGCGTTGTCCCTTTGACATTTGCAAATGATTACTTTGCTTACAATGCAATGTTACACTGTTCAAGACTTGAAATCTTTGCCTTGCAGAACTTTTGTGCAATTTAGGAACCTTTTTGACTTACCTTGACATCAGCAGCACACAGCAGAATACTTAACTTTCAATGATTTGATCTCACGCTATTGTTTTCCTTTTCTTATATCTTTGTTTAGTGCTCATGTTTGGTATTAATAGGGGGAAGGAAAATGGAAAGGTGAGGGCGGGGGAAGGAAGATGAGAAAGGAATAAGGGGGTGGAAGGGTTTGGTGGGGGAGGGATGTTATTAGTGACTTGTTATATTTGTTCTTGTTCTAGATGCACTTCACTGCTTTATGAAGATTTTTGCATTGAGTTTTTTTGACTGTGCCTTGTCTCTCAAAAAATAAATTTAAACATAAAATACTGAGTGGAGTGAAGCGAGTAGACAAGAGTCACTTGCTTTCTCTTTCTGAAAATACTAAGACTAGGGGACCTGTAATGAAGCTACTAAGTAGTAGATTTAAAACAAACAGGAAAAAATATTTCTTCATTTAACATGTAATAAAACTGGAATTTGTTGGCAGAGAATGTGATGAAAGCAGTTAACTTAGCAGGGTTTTAAAAAGGTTTAGATAAAAAGAGAAGGAGCACCCAATTTTCAGAGTTGAAGCTATGATCAAGCCCCAGATGAAAATTCACTCTACCTCCAATAATGGAGCTACCTGAGAGAACCAAAGAGAAAGTTGTGGTCCATTCCTACAAGGACAGCTAAGTCCAAGAGACAAAGACAGAAGAGTGTCATTCAGACTGAAATGGGGCGATGCTCAGTCCCAAAGATGAAATTGCATTCCACAGCTAGGTAGGGATCAACATTCCCCTCAACCCACAATGGAGCCACTCCCAGAAATGGAATTGCCAAGTTTCCAAGTTTACTTATTAAAAGCTTGATTTTATCTCATTATCAAAAGATTTCAAAACAATGTATAAATAAAAATATAAAATAGAATATGACAAAACAATATGTTTTGGTAGACAAAAGACTTAACAATAGACAAACAAGGTAGTGGGAGTAACTACAATATGTAAAGAAAAAGAAACTGCCCATGACCCCCACAAAAGGATGTTGTGCTCAACCTCAGCCCCCACCCCAACCCCCAGAGGACATCAGCACCTAAACACAGTTGATCCTCTCAAAGGACCAATGGAGAGAGACTGGGGTGCAGGGAACCCAAGCAAGAGCCACAGAGCACCACCATACAGAATTTGACACGACCAAGCAGCCATGAGCTGGACCTGCAAACCAACACAAGCAACACAGAACAGAGGCAAAAAGGAATTTATGCTACTGAATTCTAGAGTCTGAATGCATATTTACATTGTGGTTTAAGAAAAATGCTTTGATGACACAGACAGTTCATTCTGCTTCTGGAGACAAGATACAGCAAGCAAGGTTAAACCCCAGAAGCTGGGATTTTCTGGGAAGTCAGCTGATCCCCTGAATCCAACCTGGTAAAGGCAGAGAAAAGTGTAAACTGAGGAAGGTGGCACAAAAGCTAGACGAATGCTTAAAAACACTGCCATGGGCCACCAGATGCGGTCTGAGTATTATAACCACCAATATGGAATGTGGAAGCTAGGACTGGACTTGCAAACTGGATCTGACAGTCTAACCCACAGCTAAAATTCAGACAACAGATAACCACATAATATCAGGAAACATACGTACAAAGGATTCTTGTATGAAATTTAATCATGTATTTTTTAATGTGTATAACTTATGGGCAGACTGAATGGACCATTGAGGTCTTTATCTGCCATCATTTACTATGTACTATGAAATACAGCAGACGTGCCTGTGTTCCCTCTAAGCCATGCGTGTGAATGTGCACATACAGGTCAGAAAGGAAGCGCATATGACTAGCAACTGTATGCATGATTTTTTTTGTGTGTGAAAACAGGCTATACCTAAGGTGACCATACGTCCCGTTTTGAACAGGACGGTCCCTTTTTCAGATCCCCTGTCCCGTTGTCCTCACTCACAGCTTAGGGATGCCAAAATGTCCCGTTTTCAGAGAGGGCATCCCGAAGCTGTGAGTGGGGACAACGGGACAGGGAATCACAGCCTGGATTCGGCAGTGGCAACATCATCACTCGGGCCCCGCTGACCCTCCTATCTCTCTCCCCCCAAGCGAACCCTTCCAACCCTACCAGCGAGATGACCGAGCAGCAAATCTCCCCCCAGTAACGTCGGCAGCCACAGCATGCTAAACAGGCTGCTTCGTGACTTTCTCCTGCCGGTGAGTCCCTCTGCCATGTCACTGATGACGCCATCAGTGACGCTTCACTGGCAGGAGAAAGCCGCCAAGCAGCCTGTTTAGCATGCTGCAGCTGCCGATGCTACTGGAGGGAGGGTTGCTGCTCAGTCATCGTGCTGGGAGGGTCGGAAGGGTTTGCTTGGGGGGGAGAGATAGGAGGGTCAGCAAGGGTTTGGCTGGGAGGGGGGAGAAGCGGTCTGCCTCGGTGCTCCAAGGCCTGGTGCCATTACCTTCTTCGGGCAGCAGCAGCATTTACAATTCGCTGCTGTTGCCGGCTTTAGGCCTTCCTCTCTGCCGGGTCCTGCCTACTTCCTGTTTTCATGAAGACAGGACCTGACAGAGAGGAAGGCATGAAGCCGGCAACAGCAGTGAATTGTGAATGCTGCTGCTGCCCGATGAAGTTCAGGACACCAGGCCTTGGGTGACAGGAGGAAAGGGAGCAGAGGGGGAGAGTGTTGCTGTACCCAACTGGAGGGAATGAAAGGAGATGCCAGGGCTTGGAGGGAAGAAGAGATGCCAGGGCATGGAGGGAAGGAGGAAGGTATGCCAGACCAAGGGAAAAGGAAGGGGGAAAGGAAGGAGGAGATGTCAGAGCATGGAGGGGGAGGGAGAGATGGAAGATAAGGAAAGGAGAGAGATGCCAGGAATCAGGGAAGGGATAATGCCAGACTGTGGGGTGGGAAGGAAAGAAAGAAAGGAGAAGAGAGAGATGCCAGAACATAAGGGAGGGGTGGTAACAGAGAGAGAAAAACGGAGAGGTTACAGAGCTGAAATCAATCATGTACAAATGAGAGAAGGGACACGGGAGCATAGAAAGAGGGAAGATGCCATATGGAAGAGAGAGAGAGGGCGGACACTGGATGGAAAGAGCACAGAGGGCAGTGAATGGAAGGGGCGAGATAGAGGGTGAACAGTAGATGGAAAGGGTAGAGAGAGGGAAACAGACACTGAATGGAATTGTTGGGGAGAGAACGGACAGCCGCAGAATGGAAGTGTGAGGGACAGGGGGAGCGGACGCTGGAAGGAAGTAGGGAAGAGAAAGAAAAAAAGGGCACATGCAGGATTGAGGGAAGAGGATAGCGTTAGTTACTGGAAGGGGTGAGAGAAAGAGGTGGCAAGCTATAGGTAGACACAGTGAAAGAGGAAAACTGAGGACTGAATAGTAAAAAAGAATTTAGGCAGAGGAAGACCAGGGAAGAACAAGAGGAAGGGAGCAGAGAGAGAGATGCCAGAGCAGGAGGGGAAAGAGAGGAGACAGATACCAGACCTGGGAGGAGGAAAAGAGGAAGGAGACAGATACTAGATCTGAGGGAAAAAAAGGAGAGAGATACGCTAAAATCTGCTGGGAGGGAAGTAGGGAGGAAGGAAAGAAGGAGAGAAAGAGGCAGAGAAGGGGGGGTTGTAAGCACATTAGAAAGACTACAGAGAAAAAGGCTTGGAAGAAAGTGGAAAGACAGGAGGCAGATGCAGGACTATTGGAGGTTCAAACAGAGGGGGAGAGAGAGGGAGACCTGGAACAAAGGTAGAAAGGAGAACTGACACTGAATCTGGGGAGGGTAACAGAGGGAAAAGAGAGAGAGACCTGGACCCAAAGGGGATGGGGCTGGATTGTGAAAGAAATGTTGAATGCAAAAGATAGAAAGAAAGATTGGATGCACAGTCAGAAGGAAGTGCAACCAGAGGCTCATGAAGTCACCAGACAACAAAGGTAGGAAAAATGATTTTATTATCAATTTAGTGATCAAAATGTGTCTGTTTTGAGAATTTATATCTGCTGTCTATAGTTTGCACTATATTTGTCTATTTTTCTATAGTTACTGAGGTGACATTGCATATTTTAAAGTAATCTGCCTTGACATCTTTGAAAAAACCCTGAAACTCGTAAATGATAATTAACATTTTCTCTGCAAACAGTGTGCTTTGTGGTTTTATTATTATATTTTATGTTTACCATTATGAATTAATAGGATATTGTGTGTACATGAAAATGAATAGAAGAAATTGGGGGGCAGGGCTGTGGGTGGGGCTAGGGCGGGATTGGGAGCGGGACTGAATATTAATAGAAGTCCCGTTTTGATGAAAAAATAAATGGTCACATTAGCTATACCTCACATGTTAAGCAACTTGCACACACATGCCAGCAAAAATTAGAGGGAACATTGATAGCAGACAACTGTTCATAATGATTGAGGGTGCTGAAACCATCATAATTAACCATACTTGGACAAACTGAACATATTTGCTCAATATCAGAGGTGCTAAAGCATCCACAGAGCTGGCTCCTACGGCCAAGGAACCAGGCCAAGATAGAAAGTAATTTGCAGTACAGACATACAGATAGGAGATACTACGCTGTGAAGAATAAGACTATACTTTGGCAGGTTTAGAAAAGCTTCTGACGTTGGGTCAGCATCCACAAACGCATGAATGCAATGCAGTGACATCATACCCACACTCACAATGTCATCGTGTCACATGTGTGCAATGTCATTGCGTCACATCTCTGCATGCCGTCCCGACACACATACAGGTTAAGGGGTAGAGTGAGATGCAGATGGAACTGAGTAGACCTGGGAGCAGACCATGGGTCCGGATTTTCCTTTGGGAAAATCCTGTAACCCTAATCATAACCCATTTGACTCTGGATTCATCTGTTACCAATGACAAGGAATGCCAATTTTTAAAAGAGTTGTAGAGTGATCCAGGAAATTACAATCCGGTAAGTCTTATGTCAGTGCAAAATAGTAGAACTATTGTAAAGAAAAATTACTGAATACATAAAGTGTGGTTTAATGGGACAAGGTCAATATAAATTACGCAAGGGGAAGTCTTGCCTCACCAATTTGATACATTTTTTTCAAGGTGTGAATAAACACAAGGGTAAAAGTGAATCAATAGATGTGGAGGGCCATTTTCAATATGATATCTAAATCCAAGTTTAGACATTTTGTGGTCATTCCATATCAAGTGGACCAGGGATCCATGCTCGACCTCCTCCAAATTAAACAAAATTTTATGTTGATATTCCCAGGGTCTCAAACAAAACCATGCAAAATTTTTTGGCTAGATCTTTATTGATTCGAGACTTACAGGCAGCTGAATGGAGGCCACTTTCAAAATGCCATGCTCCGCATAACACAAAACACAAAACAGCCACTTTGTCCAGGTGCTGCAGCCAAATAAAATCTGTCAGGGGACTGAAATTTTTGGGATTAGTACAACCTAACATGAGTTGCCTCCCTTTCTATGGGCCAGCAAACTTTGTGAAAAATGTTACAACAAAAATTGTAAGGCCTACTTTGACTCTTCATTGCTCCCAACTAGGGTTACCAGAAGTTCCGGAAAAACCCAGGCATGTCCTTTTTAAAGGACAATCCAAGCTCCCGGATGGAGTTTCCAAAATCCAGCATTTGTTTGAAAAACCTGACACGCTCCGGCCACATCTGGAGGGCCTCTAAGCATGTGTGGATGACGTCACATACATCCGCGCATGCTCCAGGTCCTCCAGACGAGGCCAGAGCTCATCAGGGAAGAAAGGAGGCTTTGTGGGGTAGGGGGCAGAATGGAGGGCAGGGGGCGTGGTCGGGGGCAGAATGGGGCGGGTCTGGAGATGAACTGGGTAGGACTGAGGCTGAACAGGGTGGGGCTGGAGGCAAAACAGGCCGGGGTCATGTGTACGGGGTTCCGGACTAAAATATTGTAACCCTACTCCTGACCTACTTGCATACTTTGATTCAGGCCATAACTGGATCAGTAGCCATGGCCCTTTACATATGTCCAGGATTTGCATTAGGAGGCTTTTCAGCCAATTGGAACCAAAGATATGAAGACATAAAGACCTGATGTCACTATTTTATGCAAATTTTCCTTTTTTTTTTTTTTTTTTAAACAAATAGCTCTAATATATTGTTTCTAATTTTTTTTTTTCTTTTTATGTCATTTGAAAGAGCATTTTTTTCGTGGGTCCATCCCTGTTTCATCTTGGACACAGCTTTGCTTTGGTCAGAAATAAGGTCCTAAAGATACATCCCATTAGCATATGGCCATTAGTGCATGAGTCCTTAATTACACCTATTTTAGGGCGTTAAGGGCTCACATGCTAACCACGTGCTAACTGGTTAGTACATGGTGACAGCCTGTGTCTCTCCCCTCCCCACTGCCAGCTCTCTCCTGAACCAACAGCCTGCAACTCTGGGGCTCCCGATGATGACAGTGAGCGCCCCGCCCCCCGGCGGGGGTTAAAAGGTAACTATACCCTATTTACACTTCACCCCAGGGATGCAAATCTCAAACCCAACATTTCTCTATAAGCACCCCACTCCCTCATATTACACTCTATCACATTACATTCACAAATTAGTTTATACCCATTACAACAATATCTCCATATCCTCTTTTTCAGTCCTAAGAGATCTGCACCCTAATACACATGACATTAATATTTTCTGCAAATTTTCTTTGAGGTCTCACAAGTTCCTATTCACTGGTACATTTAATAGCCTGAGAAGCGCCTTGGAGGGTGCCATATATTTGCTCTGGAGGACTTCCTGGGGAGAAACAGGTCTTCAGGGGCATCGGCAATTTTTTCCTCACACGTCTTAGACTCTACTTCTACCTCGGTTATCTCTCCTAATTCAGGCCCCCTTCTGCAACTGCTACCATCTCTGTTTCGGTCTCCATTCCCATTCCTGCTACCCCAGGAGTGGGAATCCTATTTTCCTTTGCAAAAAAAATACCAGGTCCCTCCAACGAGTACAGAACATCATCATTCCCATCATTACTTCCACAGTCTTCAACATCTGATATTTCAGACAATTCTGTGGTTAAACTCTGGGTCACATAATATGTTAGGCAATACTTTCACATGGTCCCTGTACAGTACTTTGGCAGGTCCCCCATTTTCAGGGATAATTCTGAGACTGCTACCACCAGGTTCATTCACTCGTTTTATCCTGCAGTCGAGTATAGACGCTAATATGCATGCTCCAGATTGGCATCACAGTCACTTATTATCTTTTCATCTTTTTCTTTATCATTATTACCTCTTCCTTTTAGGACCCCCCTGAGGAAGGCATGTTCACCGAAACATGGACCGTGTAGGGTCCAGTTGGATTTTTACCACTGTATTTTTTATCATTGTACTTTTTTCATTTAATTTTCATGTTTTTATATGTCAGTGTACAATAAATTATCTCCAGAACATCTGTATCCACAGTTTTTTGTTTTTATTTTCATCGGTGGATTGTTTTCACTGTGGATCATTGGGTCTCCTCATTTTTCTTTGTTGTCATTCACCTGATTAGCCACGTATACGCTGTCCTGCCATATGTCCTGTATCTTGTGGTGACTGGTGTACCTCTGAACCCACAACACCCTGTCTCTCTTCTTCAAGTGGGCTCCTTTCGCTCTTCTGTCATAATACTTCTTACGGATCTGTCTCTTCTTTTCAGCCACTTGTTTGGCTATCTCCCAGGACAAGGCCATTTTATCACGGTGTTGTATGACCCAGGCATCTAAGGTGGTGGTAATGCCCTGTTCCCCTCTGGCATAAATATCCTAGAACAATCACAGATCTCTTCTCTACTCTCGAATATCTCCGTATATTCGTAGCCAATAATTCTTTCTATGAATGACTTGAGTTGCAGCCTCCACAGCTCTGTGCCATAACCCATTGTGGTAGCCTAACAGGATTTCGGCTTTCAAGTATTTGGAAAAATTGATAAATCACCTTTTGATTTCTGGAGTTCTTGATTACTCTGTACAAGAGGCCATTTTTCAGCTTTAGTCTTTTTTGCATCTTCCAGAACTTTTTACTGTCCTCTATCCAAACCTCAAAGTGTTCTGTTTTAGAACTCAATTATGGATAGTGTTTTATCTGCCCTCTGTAGTTCTCTCATAGTGTGATCAGAGAGGTACAACAATTTGAACTTTTGCTTTTCCATGGGAGGAACCATTGTTCCTGCACGGATACTTTTGCTCTAGGCCTGAATCCGTTGTTGAACTTCGTTTGTCCCTATAGTCCAAGATTCAACACCATTCCCCTCACCCCCACCCCCCATCTGCCTCTGTCAATGGAGGAAAGGTTACTCTTTTGCTCTCCTACAGGGCCAGTCAGCTCTCCTCGTTCCAGGTGTTGGTAGTTTTGTTGGATCTGAGCGGAGATCTTGCAAACTCACTTTGTGTTGTGGGTCTTCTTAAAGAGAGAGGCACCAAGTGAAAGATCCTCAACATCCTTCAGAATGTTGGTGCCAAGCAACCCGGGGACGTCCTCGCTCCAGTTATCATCTTTGGTGACAAATATGCACTGGTCAGGAATTACATGGCCAAACCAGGTTACATCAGTCACTAGATATCCGATTACTGGAATTTCCAGTCCATTTGCTGCTGTTAACTTCATCCAGGTTAGAGAATGACACGGGGAGCGATCCCCGCAGGGAGCTGCGGTGTGGCTGCGGTTTGGCTGCGGGTTATGGAGACTCCAAAGCCAAATCGCCGCAGACACGGGGACAAAAGTTTTCACCGCCCGCAAAAACGGTGAAAAGATTTGTCCCCACAGGCCAATGTACACCCTTCTAGGAACCGCTATTTACCAGTTTCACCGTGCTCCTCATTTGTCAGATCAACCCTTCCTGCCAATAGAACCCGCCCCCCCCCCCGACGATCGCCGGCAGGAAGGTGCTCAGCCCTTCATGCCGACAGAACCAGCCCTCCCCAACGATCGCGGCAGGAGGGTACCCATCCCCTCCTGCCTACCCCAACAGCCCCCCCGACGATCGCAGCAGGAGGATATCCAACCCCTCCTGTCAGCTCCCCAACAGCCCCCCTATGATCACTGGTAGGAGGGTGCCCAACCCCTCCTGCCGGCCCCCCCAACGGCCCCCTATATCGCCAATAGGAGGGTGCCCAACCCCTCCTGTCGGACCCTCCCCCAACAAACCCCGCCATCCCTAAACACCACCCTTAGTCTTACTTTCCAAGTTGGACCGGACAGCTCCTCGCTCGTCTGGCCAGCAGGCCTGCCTCCGTCCAAATGAGGCGGGCCCGCCCCTCCCCTCCCCTGCCTAACCCACAGGATCCTAGGGCCTGATTGGCCCAAGCACCTAAGGCCCCTCCTATAGCGGGAGTGGCTTTAGGTGCCTAGACCAATCAGGCCCTAGGATCCTGTGGGTTGGGCAGGGTAGGGGCGGGCCCGCCTCATTTGGACGGAGGCAAGCCTGCTGGCCATACGTGTGAGGAGCCGTCCGGTCCAACTTGGAAAGTAAGACTAAGGGGGTTCCGGGGTGGGAGGGTTCGTTGGGGGGGGGTCCAGCAGGAGGGGTTGGGTACCCTCCTGCCGGCGATCTTATGGGAGGCCATTGGGAGGACCGGCAGGAGGGGTTGGGTACCCTTCTGCTGCGATTGTCGGGAGGGCCGTTGGGGGGGGTCTACAGGAGGGGTTGGGTGCCCTCCTGCCGTGATCGCTGGGGGGAGGGGAGACTTGCAGCCGTAGCCGCGGTCACTATGCTAATCACGGCAGGGAGATCTTTGCCGCGATTAGGTACAGCGGCCGCGTCTACTTACCATGTAGGCTAACATTGTAAGCATTAAAAGTACATGTCGTGTTTGTTTTTGTATAGTTATTAACTAATATTTAACTAAGTTTTAAAGTTTTAAAGAATGTTTCCTTTATACGTAAATAAAGAAAAGTATATAAAATCGTACCCGTTTGAGGCTTTTATGTATGCAGCGGTGACGGTGATGGGGCGGTGAATGGGGTTGCAGTGGCGGTGACGGGGCGGTGAATGGGGTGGCAGTGGCGGTGACGGGGCGGTGAAGGGAATGGCGGTGACGGGGCGGTGCAGAGGATGGTGAGACGGGGACGGGGCGGTGACGGGGACCAATTTTTTCACCGTGTCATTCTCTAATCCAGGTGACACTTTGCAGCGGCAGCTTACTCTTGAGTTTGTTATGAAAATAGCTTGCAATAATGGTAGACACTTCAGATCCAGAGTCAATCAAGCAATCAATTGGCATTCCCCCTATGAGTACTTCAACAACCTCAGCCTGAGGGCCACTCCATTCTCTGGCTGTTTGAGGGCACACACTTTTCCTCCTACATTGGCAACATACCCCACTTGGCATGTGGTGGGTGGCATGGGTGGGTCCACCTCTGTGAATATTTGTGTTGAAAATATTACTTAGCTCTCCTTACATAGCCTTAGTTTGGCTCTATGCAAAGATCTCTAGCTGCTTATTTGTGGAAAAGCCCAAAAATATAAGGCAGCAGAATAAGAATACGTATTACCTAAAAAACCTTTTCAATACTGTAAAATTCTTACACTAAAAAAATGTAATGTTATGCAATATATTGCCGCAGCAATATCAACCAAACATTGTGTGGTTACATAGTTGGGTAAGCTAGAGGAAGCTCAGAAATTCATCAAATCTAACTTTCTTCTGACTGCCCAGCAGTTATGTCTACAGGGGAAGGGGGCACGACAAAAGAACAAACTACATCTGAAATCAATTCAGCAGCAAAGGGAAAAAATGTGTGTGAAGTACAATAACAATGAAATAGCAGTAGCTTTATTTAAAAAAAAAAAAAATTGTCTGCTGCCCAGAAAAGACCGTTTTCTCCTTTTGTGCCTTCGGAGGGAAAAAATATTTTGAATAATCCAAAACCTCCAACACACAAAACCCATAAATAACCTTGTGCATTCGATTACCATTAACTGCAGTGCTGTTATTGATTTTAATGCATACAACTACCAAATAAGAACGGGACTATTTTAACTCAAACTTAGACAAAGATTGGACAATATTAAATACATTCCCTCTCCCTTTATGTTTTACCTTTTTATTCTTTTCTATTAAAATATTTATTCATTCATTCATCTATACCAGGGATCTCAAAGTCCCTCCTTGAGGGCCGCAATCCAGTCGGGTTTTCAGGATTTCCCCAATGAATATGCATTGAAAGCAATGCATGCACATAGATCTCATGCATATTCATTGGGGAAATCCTGAAAACCCAACTGGATTGCGGCCCTCAAGGAGGGTCTTTGAGATCCCTTATCTATACCATTCTCCCAGAAGAGCTCAGAGTGATCTACATGAATTTATTCACATGCTACTTGTATGCCATGTTATGATATAGGAATCACTGTTCCCTCTAAGCCAGTGTCTCGCAAACTTTACGAGCTGCAGCGCACTAAACCGGCTAAATTTCAACTTTGAGCTAGTATTCTATCACAGCTTAGGCCCACCATGAAGCCATTATATAACTAGTGCTAAGCACACCCCACTGTGGCATCTACATATTGGAGAAAGTTATAGAATTCTCCTCTAAGTCTGCTGGTAACAGACTTAAAGATCTCAATACATATACTTTGGAGAAAAGGCAGTAAAAGGGGAGATATGATAGAGACGTTTAAATACCTGTGTAGCATAAATGTACATGAAGCGAGTCTCTTTTATTTTAAAAGATGCCCAGAATGAGAGTGCACAGGATAAAGTTAGGAAGTGATAGGCTCAGGAGTAATCCAAGGAAATACTTTCTTACAGAAAGGGTGGTAGATGCATGGAATAGATGCATGGACCTCCTGGTAGAGGTGGCGGAGACAGGCATGGGCAGGCACATTGGATCTCTTAGGGTAGAGGAAAAGATAGTGGGTGCTACAGATGGACTGACTGGATGGGCCATTTAGCCTTTATCTTCGGTCATAATTTTATGACTTGTGGTTAATTATTTTTGCACACCTCCCAATTTTTGCAGGATGTAGCCTCTACTGCAGACCTTCCCAAAATGTAGGTTGGGACTCCAAATGGGATCATAACAACTGCTTTGGGGGTTATGTCTAGGTGGGCTCTCCATATCACTATTCTGCACCTCCAAGTGGGTCACACAATCTTATTTGGCTGCAATTGTGGGGTCACAAGCACAAAAAGATTGGGAAGCACCATTTTCTTTCAGCAAAGCAACAGAGAAACAGCTATTTAGTCAAAACCCAGAGAATTTAAGTGCACATACTGGACAGAAGATAATGCACGTATCTTAAAGTGGCTAAATTAGCACAAGTTTGAAGCACGTGAACAGCAGTGCTTCAGCTCTAATGGCTACAAAGAAATCCAAACATCATTAGGGAAGATCCAAATTTTTTATAACATATGAGCATAATAAAAGATGACAGAAACAAACCAAAATGGTCTATCTAATTCTGAATTTTTCTTCTCATAGATTTCACTGTGATGCAGAAACAAAAGTCTTACAGACAGCAGTATTAAGGCTTTCTACCTCGTCCTTTGCAGTACAGTTACATGACAGATTTCTATAGACAAATCTCCTGTTTCATCTCAAATATTTATGCCCACAGCAATAACATATACAGTTCACTAGAGAAAATACGCAACAAAGATTCCAACGTCTTACCCCGTATTTACACTGACGGGATGTAGCTCCATACTGGAAGCGACACTGTTCATCGGCATCATACACCTGACCTGGTGCCACAACAGGATAAACAAAGTCCCGCTTGGGAGGTTCATTATCCAAGCATGTACCACGGCCTGAGCTGTTCAATGTAAAGGACAAAACAAATTAGGAAATTCTGTTGACTTCTCTAAGGAGCATTTGGAATGATCACTAATATCGAGTCAAGCTTCAACACTGTGATATGTAAAAGAAAATACCAAAGGAAACCAGTAACACGATACACCTTTTCTGAATTGTACCATTGTATTAGGAATAGAAAAGGCAAAATAAGGGGAGAGTGTGGCGCAGTGGTTAAAGCTACAGCCTCAGCACTCTGAGGTTGTGGGTTCAAACCCATGCTGCTCCTTGTGACTCTGCACAAGTCACTTACGGCTCCTTTTACTAAGCTGTGTTAGGGCTTTAACGTGCGCTACATTGCCGCCTGCACTAGACCTTAACGCCAGCATTGAGCTGGTGTTAGTTCTAGCCCCGTAGCACGGGTTTAGGGCACGCTAAAATGATGCGTGCACTAAAATCACTAACGCGGCTTAGTAAAAGGAGCCCTTAATCCCCCCCATTGCCCCAGGAACATTAGATAGATTGTGAGCCCACCAGGACAGACAGGGAAAATGCTTGAGTACCTGAATAAATCAATATAAACTACTCTGAGCTCCCCTGGGAGAAAAGTATAGAAATTGAATAAATAAATAATTATTTGCATTATTTCTACTATTATTTAGTCCCCATCTCCTTCTCTTATAAGTACCAGAGAGATGGCTTTCCCAAATATGTCTTGTGGACCCTCTACTCAAGCCTCTCTGTGCAGATCAGTCCAAATTCAATGCCTTTGACAAGGAAACAAATAGCGTTATAAAGCACAGTTACTTACCGTAACAGGTGTTATCCAGGGACAGCAGGCAGATATTCTTAACACATGGGTGACGTCACCGACGGAGCCCTCGGTACGGACCTTTTAACTAGAAGTTTCTAGTTGGCCGCACCGCGCGTGCGCGAGTGCCTTCCCGCCCGACGGAGGAGTGCGTGGTCCCCAGTTAGGATAAGCCAGCTAAGAAGCCAACCCGGGGAGGTGGGTGGGACTTAAGAATATCTGCCTGCTGTCCCTGGATAACACCTGTTACGGTAAGTAACTGTGCTTTATCCCAGGACAAGCAGGCAGCATATTCTTAACACATGGGTGACCTCCAAGCTAACAAAGAGGGAGGTGGGATGGTTGGCCATTAGGAAAATAAATTTTGTAACACAGATTGGCCGAAGTGTCCATCCCGTCTGGAGAACGCATCCAGACAGTAGTGAGTGGTGAACGTGTGAACTGAGGACCAAGTGGCCGCCTTGCAGATTTCCTCGATGGGCGTGGAACGGAGGAAAGCTACGGAAGCAGCCATAGCTCGGACTCTGTGGGCCGTGACAGTTCCTTCCAGTGAGAGACCGGCCCGAGCATAACAGAAGGCAATACAGGCAGCAAGCCAATTTGAAAGTGTCCGTTTGGAGACAGGACGGCCCAAACGGTTGGGATCGAAAGACAAAAAGAGCTGAGGGGATGTTCGGTGAGCTCTGGTACGATCAAGGTAGTAAGCAAGGGCACGCTTACAATCCAGCGTGTGCAACGCCTGTTCTCCAGGATGCGAGTGAGGCTTAGGGAAGAAAACGGGCAGCACAATGGACTGGTTGAGGTGAAAAGCTGAGACCACCTTGGGAAGGAATTTAGGGTGGGTACGCAGAACAACCTTGTCATGGTGAAAAACAGTGAACGGTGGGTCGGCAACCAGTGCATGCAGTTCGCTAACCCTCCTGGCAGAGGTGATGGCAATTAGGAAAAGCACCTTCCAGGTAAGAAGCCTGAGTGAAGCTGTGGCAAGAGGCTCAAACGGAGGTTTCATGAGAGCAGAGAGAACCACATTCAGGTCCCAGACGACAGGAGGAGGCTTGAGAGGCGGTTTGATGTTGAAGAGCCCCCTCATAAATCTGGAAACCAGAGGATGAGCCGTGAGGGGTTTTCCGAGAATAGGCTCGTGAAACGCAGTGATGGCACTGAGGTGGACTCTGATGGAGGTGGTTTTGAGGCCAGCGTTGGACAGCGAGAGCAAATATTCCAAGACAGTTTCCACCGCCAAAGAGGTGGGTTCTTGATGATGCCGGAGACACCACGAGGAGAATCTGGTCCACTTCTGATGGTAACATTGGAGAGTGGCCGGTTTCCTGGAGGCGGCCAAAATGAGGCGGACCGGTTGAGATAGATTCTCCGGAGAGGTCAGCCCGAGAGAAACCAAGCTGTCAGGTGGAGGGAAGACAGATTGGGATGCAGTAGAGACTGATTCTGCTGTGTAAGTAGAGTAGGAAACACAGGAAGAGGAATGGGCTCCCTGGAGCTGAGTTGAAGCAGGAGGGAGAACCAGTGTTGGCGAGGCCACCGAGGGGCGATGAGGATCATGGTGGCATTGTCCTTGCGGAGTTTGGACAAGGTCCGCAACATCAGAGGAAGTGGAGGGAATGCATAGAGGAACCGATCCCTCCAGTCGAGCAGGAATGCATCCGGAGCCAGACGGTGAGGAGAGAAGAGTCTGGAACAGAATTGGGGCAGCTGATGGTTGTGAGGTGCTGCAAAGAGGTCCACCTGCGGAGTGCCCCATCGAGCAAAGATGGAGAGCAGAGTCGGAGGGTCCAACGTCCACTCGTGAGGTTGAAGGATGCGGCTGAGATTGTCGGCCAGAGAGTTCTGTTCGCCCTGGATATAGACCGCCCTGAGAAAGAGATTGCGGTCCGTGGCCCAGGTCCAGATGCGCAGAGCTTCCAGACAAAGGGGGCGAGATCCGGTGCCGCCTTGTTTGTTTATGTAGTACATGGCGACTTGATTGTCTGTGCATAGGAGGAGGACTTGAGGACAGAGAAGATGTTGGAAAGCCTTGAGGGCGTAGAACATGGCTCTGAGTTCCAGGAAATTGATGTGATGACGACGCTCCTGTGGGGTCCAAAGTCCCTGGGTGCGTAGATCTCCCAGGTGAGCTCCCCACGCGTAGGGGGACGCATCTGTGGTGATGATCATAGAGTGGGGGGGCAGATGAAAAAGTAGACCCCTGGAAAGATTTGAGGAGTTCAACCACCATTGGAGAGATTGCTGAAGAGATGATGTCACAGAGATGGGATGAGAAAGAAGATCCGTAGTCTGTGACCACTGGTTGGCGAGAGTCCACTGAGGTGTACGAAGGTGGAGACGTGCCAGAGGAAGGACATGCACCGTCGAGGCCATGTGACCTAGGAGGACCATCATCTGTCGGGCAGGAATGGAGGGATGCATGAGTACCTGGCGGCAGAGATGGAGCAGGGTCTGCTTGCGATCGGAGGGGAGAAAGGCCCTCATTAGCGTGGTGTCCAGAACTGCTCCAATGAATTGAAGTCGCTGGGTGGGAAGCAAGTGCGACTTGGGGTAGTTGATCTCGAACCCCAGGAGGTGGAGGAGAGAGATGGTGTGATGAGTGGCTTGTAGCACGAGTTGAGATGAAGGTGCTTTCACCAACCAATCGTCCAAGTAGGGGAACACCTGGAGGTTGTGAGACCTGAGGAAGGCCGCTACCACTATAAGGCACTTGGTGAAGACCCTGGGCGAGGAAGCGAGGCCGAACGGTAGCACTTTGTACTGATAGTGGTGGTGCAGTACCTGGAACCGCAGGTAGCGGCGGGAACTCTGATTGATGGAGATGTGAGTGTAGGCCTCTTTGAGGTCCAGGGAACATAGCCAGTCGTGTTGAGAAAGAAGAGGGTAAAGCGTGGCAAGGGAGAGCATTCTGAACTTCTCCTTGACCAGACACTTGTTGAGGTCCCTGAGATCGAGAATGGGACGGAGGTCTCCCGTCTTTTTGGGAACCAGGAAGTAGCGGGAGTAGAATCCCTGACCCCTTTGATCTGGAGGTACTTCTTCGATGGCATTGAGAAGGAGGAGGGATTGAACCTCCCTCAGGAGGAGGGGGGTTTGAGAGGAGTGTGAAGCAGACTCTACGGGAAGATTGTCCGGAGGAAGAGTCTGGAAGTTGAGAGAGTAGCCGTGGCGGATGATGTTGAGGACCCACTGGTCTGACGTGATGACTTCCCAACGGCTTGAGAAAATGGTGAGACGACCCCCTATAGGCTGTGGAAGAGGCAGCGAGGGTGGATGACTGGCTATGCCCTGGAGAGAAGAGTCAAAAGGGCTGAGATTGTTTCGCAGGCTGAGAAGGCTTAGAGGGTTGAGTGGCCTGAGATCGAGCCTGGGCATGGTGCTGCTGTTGACGGGGTCGTCGAGATTGTTGAGGAGGCGGATTGAGAGGCCTGGCGGAGAACCTCCTCTGGTAAGATGATTGAGGCCGATAGGGTCGAGTAGGCGGAGCCTTCTTCTTCGGCTTGATTAGGGTGTCCCATCTGGTCTCATGGGCCGAGAGTTTCTGGGTGGTGGAATCCAGTGACTCTCCAAAGAGTTCATCCCCGAGACAGGGGGCGTTGGCCAAACGATCCTGGTGGTTGATGTCCAGGTCGGAGACTCTGAGCCAGGCTAAACGACGCATGGCTACGGCCATGGCAGAGGCCCGAGAGGTGAGCTCGAAGGAGTCGTATATTGAGCGGACCATGTATTTACGCATCTGGAGAAGGCCAGAGATGTGTTGTTGGAATAATGGGACCTTGCGCTCAGGAAGGTACTTCTGGAGGGCAGACAGTTGTTGGACCAAATGTTTCAGATAGAAAGAGAAATGGAAGGAATAGTTGTTTGCCCTGTTGGCGAGCATGGCATTCTGGTAAAGCCTCTTGCCAAACTTGTCCATGGTCTTACCTTCTCTGCCAGGAGGGGTAGAGGCATAGACACTGGAGCCCTGAGTCTTTTTCAAGGTGGATTCCACCAGAAGGGACTCATGAGGCAATTGGGATTTGTCGAATCCAGGAATAGGAATGACACGGTAAAGGTTGTCCAGTTTACGGGGGGCTCCCGGTACCGTGAGGGGATTTTCTAAGTTTTTATAGAATGTTTCCCGTAGGATGTCATGCACGGGAAGCTTGAGGAACTCCTTAGGAGGTTGCTCAAAGTCTAAGGCCTCTAGAAAGGCTTGGGACTTTTTTGAGTCAGATTCTAGAGGAAGTGACAGGGCAGCAGACATTTCTCTCAGAAATTTAGAAAAAGAGGACTGCTCTGGTTTGGAGGTGGCATCGGGTGCCGATGGTTCCTCATCAGACGAGGAGGGATCCTCCTCGGTACCGAGAGGAGTGTCCTCCCATAAGTCAGGGTCCCGGACCTCTGGTGCATGTCGAGACACCGGGGTGGAGGGCGCGGTATGGCGAGTCTTGGACAAAGATTTTCCAGAGCGCACCGAAACGGTACCAGGGGAGGAGGATCGGCGTCTATCTCGGTCCCGAGAAGAGTGCCGCACCGCCTGGTGCCGAGGAGGATCCAATGTGGCCTGAGAAAGAACCACGGGATCGCTATGAAGTTGTTGGGCCGAAAGGATCGGCATGGAGGTGTTCACCGGTACCGAAGGAGTGGACACCGGGGGCTCGGTACGGGGCTCGGGCCGGTCTGGTACCGGAAGGAGCGGTGCCAGGATAGTGGGCAGCAGTTGTTCAAGCTGTTTCTTCAACTGCTCCTGGAGTTGAGCCTTTAAGATGGCCGAGATACGGTCATCGAGGGGTGGCATCGGAACCGCTTTCTTTTTCTTCGGTTCCTTAGATGCCGCTCCACGCCCCGGCGATGAGGAGGCCGATGACGAGGCACTCACCGAGATCGGGGCGGAGCGTTTGCGGGACCGGTTCGATGCCGGTAAGGACGGTGTCGCCACCGTAGCTGGAGGGCGCTCGAGGGAAGAGGAAGGCTTCTTAGCCGGCTTACCTGGCGCCAGCGACGCCGATGCGGGGTCGGTCGGTGTCGAGGACGACGGTGCCGATTTTTGAGGTACCGCCGTTGAAGGTGAGGAGTCCATCGCCGACTCGGTGCCGAAGAGAAGAGTTTGTTGAATTCTTCGGTTTTTAAGAGTTCTCTTTTTAAGAGTGGCACAGCGGGTGCAGGAATCCGCCCGATGCTCCGGACCCAGACACTGCAAACACCAATTGTGTGGGTCAGTAATGGAGATCGGGCGTGCACACCGCTGGCACTTCTTAAAACCGACCTGCGGGGGCATGAAGGGGAAGACAGCCTCCGCAAAATCGAAGCCCGAGGCCTGTATACTGGCAACAGGCCCCGCCGGGGCAAAACGAAAGAAAAAAGGGAAAAAGCAAAGTTTTTTTTTTTTTTTTTGCAAATCAAAGAAAAAATAAACCCGAAGGTAAAGAAAGAAAAAATAAGGAAAAAAGCGCGAGCGGGAAGGCAAAAAAGTGGTTTCAACAGCCGTTGAAAAAACACACGCGTCTTCTTCGCTCCGCGGAAACGAAGAAACTGGGGACCACGCACTCCTCCGTCGGGCGGGAAGGCACTCGCGCACGCGCGGTGCGGCCAACTAGAAACTTCTAGTTAAAAGGTCCGTACCGAGGGCTCCGTCGGTGACGTCACCCATGTGTTAAGAATATGCTGCCTGCTTGTCCTGGGATAAAGCATATGTTTCAAAATTCAGTTTATAAGTAGGTTTAACTACCTTAGCTGTGGTTATACAAAAGAGTCCTTAAGTCATTAGTAGTATGTTGTCTCTCATGGAATAAAAATGTTTTAGCTCAGGACTTCATTTTTGGAAAAAAAAAAAAAAAAAGTGGTAGATAGATATGGGGCTATCTCATAAAACTGGGCACCAAAATGTGGGCGTAATACTGAGATGTGTGTGCAACTTAACTGATTAATGAGCCAGTTAACAACACATTAATAGGCACTAACAATCAACTGTATTGTGGTTTTATTTATTATTCACATTATACTGGGTGTAACACTGGACCAGAGCCTAACTATGAAAGACCAGGTGGACTCCATAATCAGAAAGGGTTTCTTCACTCTCTGGAAGCTTCGGTCCATTAGAGCATATTTTGATGTGTCATCATTCAGAATTCTGGTACAATCCCTCATACTGAGCCAACTTGATTACTGTAACATCGCCTACTTGGCAATTTCCCTAAAGAATACACGGCGACTACAATTAGTGCAAAATACAGCGATCACACTGATCCTCGGGTTGAAGAAGTTCGACCATGTCACACCTTCCTACCGACTTCTGCATTGGCTGCCAATGGAGGCACGTGCGAAGTTCAAGTTTGGTTGTTTCTGTTACAAGGTACTATTCAGTTTAGTCCCTAAATACATAACTGACCTTTTCTCTTTCTCAGCCAACAGACATAAGAGAAGTTCACACTCAAATTTTGTCTCCCTTATGGTTAGAGGATGTAAATTCAAAAGACATCATCAACATCTCCTCTCACACCAGGCAGCATTATGGAGTAAAGATCTAGAACAATTGCTTACATTTACTACTTATGGGGAATTTAGGAAACGCCTAAAAACATATCTGTTCCTAAAGTACTTAGGCAACTAACCTCATCCCACAATAACTGATCCCTAGAGTTGTTAATCACTAGTTTCTAACTTTGCTAATTCCACTCAACTTGTAGCATCTTTCAATCAATGTTAACCAGCAGAACATTGCTAAATCCATTCAAACTGTAACATCTTCTAATTATTGTAAACCGCATAGAACTTCATGATCCTGTGGTATATAAACTGTTATATGATTATTATTATTATTATTTTATAAAGCTAAGTACAAATTAACAAACTTAATAAATGTCATTACAAAACGTAAAACCATACAGAAGTACAATCTAAAAAACATAATGATAAAAACGGCTAGCAGCAATTAAGCATCAATATTCAAAGCATGTCTTCACATAGCCAGAACCATAGTCCTTCATTCTCCACCAATATTTCATTTTGCAAAACAGATAATGAAAAATTGATGTTAATTCAGATTTGCACACAACCCAACAAGGGACATGGCTATGGAATGGGTATGAACACATCAAGGGCATTCCAAAAATTTGAATGCAGTATTATAGAATACCGAGATGTGCATCCGAATTGGCGCTATAAATAGTCTATTGTCTATAAATAACATTGGGTGCTGATTTTTTTTCTGGTGCCCAAATTTGGATGCGATTTACTGAACCTAGTCCTACTAGTTCTAAAAAGGCAATTCTATAACTCGGTACCTGCATTTACTCACTGCTTGTGCACATAGCTATATAAAACACCGATGCTTTCACGGGTAAATGTGGAAGTCTGTTCCCTTCCATTAGCCTCGTATTTTAGAAAATGTGCCTGTTTCCCCTTCCATTTGTTTTTATCCTCTTCCCATCTTTTTTCTATCTAAATATTGTACTTCTGCCCAGTTACCTCTCATATCAGTAAGTCATTATTTGTCAGTGCGTCAGACTGTTAGTGCTATTGTATTGAAATTTATTTTTAATATATTTTTTATAATTTATTTTTATACTATGTAAAACCACTTTGATATCTGATAAGGCGGTATATCAAATTTTTAATAAACCTGAAACCTGAAGCACATTTTTTATTATGTCCCTCTATGTATATTGGCATTAGACCCCTAGTAGATATTGAGTTAGGATAAAAACTTGTACTGTATGTTTAACCTATAACCCGTTTTGAGCTCTTTGGGGACAATGGGATAGAAAATGAATTAAATAAAGGGATTGGGACTTGTATACTGTCTTTTTGTAGTTTTACAACCACATTCAAAGCGGTTTACATACAGGTACTTCAAGCATTTTCATTATCTGTCCTGGTGGGCTCACAATCTATCTAATGTACCTGGGGCAGTGGAGGATTAAGTGACTTGCCCAGGGTCACAAGGAGCAGCGCAGAGTTTGAACCCACAATTTCAGGGTGCTGAGGCAGTACTTCTAACCACCATACCACACTCTTCTCTATGTACTAAGTAGTCCATGCCCATTCCATAACCAATAACAAGCTATGCAGTTCGCATGTGAGATGGTACATGTCATGCTAGTGCAGTACAGATTACTGTGCTCTTGTGCTAACAGCATATGCCAATTCATGCCCTAACTGGTTTAGCAAACAGGTCCTATATAGGCTCCTGTTTTACAATTTCTGTTTTTCAAAGTAAACCTTGACCTTATAATACAATTCCATGTGGCAGAACCAGAAATGCAAAGCAAGCCAGGAGACTAACTGGGTTCTCTTGTATGGAAATAAAAAGGAATAAATATGTCTTAGCGTCAGACAGTCTGTATAAAACAGGACAGATGTTTTTCTTTTTTTGCCCTTCTCTCTCTTTTTAATTTTTATTTCACATGTGAAAACATTTGACTTTTTAAGGAATTTCTATGCCAATATTTAACAATTTTCTTCTACCAACATTCCTTTAAAATATGCCAAAACTTGTGGGGCTCCCTCTCCGTATCCTTTCCATTCTCTTTGCCAGAAGAAAATTATTTTATTAGTATTGCTTTGGACATCATAATTCCAGTTTTTCTCAACAGATAAATTCACATTAAATAATTATTTTAGGCATTATTCTATTTGCTTTCAAA